>NC_141695.1:1335458604-1336716900 GCF_964263255.1 Lissotriton vulgaris
AGAATTCAAACGCCGCTTTAAGACCAACAGAGGGAGAGGGGCTCAACAGAGGGTTCAAACCCCTCAGTGGTCCCAAAGTAAGAATCTGGGTAAATCCCAGTTTCGAGGCAAAGCCAACAGGGGTAGAGGAGGTCACCAACAGTCCTCTAACACCACACGAGGAGGAAAGGCCTGAGCAGTGGCTTCCTCTGGCGCCGTTGTCCACTCCAGTGGGAGGAAGTGCTTCACAACACCTGGCAGAGTGGGTCAGCATCACAAAGGATCAGTGGGTGCTGAATATACTGCGCAATGGATACAGGCTACGTTTCCGTGCGCTTCCGAAGAGCATTCCTCCAAAGAACTCTTGCCCTCACCAGCTAAGCTTGCTCCGAAGAGAGGTGAAAGTTCTACTACAAAAAAGAGCTATAGAGGAAGTTCCTCCCTCTCAAAGAGGAAAGGGAGTCTACTCCAGGTACTTTCTTGTCCCCAAATAAGATCAGGAGGACAAGTTCAGACCAATACTTGATCTGCGTCTATTGAACAAAGTCATCGTCAAAGAAAAGTTCTGCATGTTAGCGCTTCACCAAATATGCACACATCTTCAAGCCGGAGATTGGATTGGATGTGTTCGGTGGATCTGCAAGATGTGTACTTTCACATAACAATTGCTCTACAACATCGCAAGTACTTGAGGTTTGTCGTAGGGAACAAACACTACCAGTACAAGGTGCTACCCTTCGGTCTCAAGTCCGCACCACAAGTCTTCACCAAATGCATGGCAGTGGTGGCGGCTTTTCTTCACAAAAAGGGACTCTTCATCTACCCATACCTGGACGACTGGCTCCTAAAGAGCCCATCTCCGGTACAGGTAACGCACGATCTACAACTTTGCCTGCGCCAGTTACACAGACTCGGTCTCCATGTGAACCTGGAGAAGTCAGTCCAGTGGCCTACACAGTCCATCCACTACCTAGGCTCCGTTCTGGACACAAAACTGGGAAAAGCGTTTCCTTCGGAGGAGAGACTTTTTTCCATGAGTCAGAAATGTGAGATTCTGCTAGAGTCTCGGTTTCCAACAGCCAGACAAGTAGCATCCCTGCTGGGTTCCATGGCGTCCTGCATTTTTCTCATCCCAAACGCCAGGCTGAGAATGTAAATGTAAATGTATAGGCATTTATATAGCGCACTACTTACCCGGAGGGTCCCAAGGCGCTTCGACCGCTGCGAAACCCTTCCTGGCTTCCCTGAGAGATGGTCCCTTAATGGGTATCTCCAGGGTGAGACCAGGCATCCCCGGCGGTCTGGTGGGGCCGTTAGTGAAGATGAGGCAAGCTAATGCCCAGAGTTGCCGAGTGTGATCGCTGATCAGAGTGGGCACCGAGGCGAGAGAATTATCGAGTCCGCTGACCCTGGTCCAGAAACCTGCCGCGCCGGGAATCGAACCCTGGTCCCGGGCCGTCCTCTGCTCTCGGGTCTGCCGCCTCTAACCAGTGAGCCACACTACTGCGTCCTCTGCAGCAGGCTCTAGAGGACCAGTGGGACCAAGCGACAGGGAGTTGGGAAGATCGTATCACTCTTTCCCAAGCGACAAAGGATGCCATCAAATGGTGGACTCGGAGGAGGAATGGGCTGGTGGGAGTACCGTTTCACCAACCTCTTCCATCCCAGTCTATAGTGACGGATGCCTCTCTGCTGGGCTGGGGAGTGCACATGGGTCCGCTTCAAATTCAAGGCCAGTGGTCTGCGCAGGAGCAGACATACCACATCAATATTCTGGATCTCAGAGAGGTATTCCTGGCTCTCAAAGCTTTCTTTCCAGCGATCGAGTCCAACTCAGTCCTAGTTCAGACGGACAATACGACCACCATGTTCTATCTGAACAAACAAGGAGGCACACGATCTCGCCCACTCTCTCGAGAGGCTCAGGCAATCTGGCATTGGCTTCTCTCTCGAGACCTCACAGTAGTGGCGGTGCACCTTCCAGGCGAGTTGAACGTAAAAGCAGACGCACTCAGCAGGCACTTCGAAGATCAGCTAGACTGGGTGCTAAACGACAAAGTGGTAGAAGAGCTTTTTCGTTCCTGGGGTGGTCCAACCATAGACTTGTTTGCAGACGACGAAAACGCCAAATGCCACGCCTTCGCGTCCAGGTTCCACCGGCCAGGAACGCAGGGGAATGCTCTCCTAATGGATTGGTCGGGAACATTCGCTTACGCGTTTCCTCCCCTGGCTCTGATTCCGAAGGTAGTATCCAAGCTCCTCAGGTCGAACATGGAGATGATCCTGATAGCTCCAGATTGGCCACGGCAGTGGTGGTACCCGGACCTTCTACATCTGTCTGTGTGTCCACACAGACAACTTCCTTGCAGGCCGGACCTTCTGAGCAAGATGAACGGGAGGATAATGCATCCCAACCTCCCATCACTGAACCTAACAGCATGGCTCCTGAGGTCCTGCAATATGGACATTTGAACTTACCTCCCGAATGCATGAACATTTTAAAGGAGGCTAAGAGGCCTTCCACGAGAGCGTCCTATGCGTTCAAGTGGAAGAGGTTTTACTTATGGTGTAGGGATCATCACTTAGATCCTACTAAAGGGCAGGAGGAGGTCATTCTGCCATACCTCCTTTCCTTGGCAACTTCTGAATTGAAATATGCATCCATTAGGGTGCATTTGTCAGCCATAGTAGCATACAGAAAATCACCTGATCAGATTTCTTTCTTTCAGGTTCCAGTGGTTAAGGACTTCCTCCAGGGGTTGAAAAAGGTCTATCCCCCTGTGCGAAATCCTTCTCCTCCATGGGATTTGAACCTGGTTCTATCCAGGTTAATGTCGCCTCCTTTCGAGCCCATCCACAAGGCCTCCTTGCAACATCTCTCTTGGAAGGCGGCCTTTTTGGTGGCGATTACCTCTGCGTGCAGAGTAAGCGAGATACAAGTGCTCTGTGCGAAGGAACCATATACTGTTTTCCACCACAATAGAGTAGTCCTAAGGGCTCATCCATCTTTCTTGCCAAAAGTCATTTCTGATTTTCATATAAATCAGTCCATTTCCCTCCCTTCGTTTTTTCTAAATCCTACGACCCCAGCTGAGCGGTCACTTCACTCCTTAGATCTTAAGAGAGTGCTCAAGTTCTATTTGGAAAGGACTAAAGGGATTAGGAAAATGAATCAACTGTTTGTGAACTATGGTTCAATGAGGACAGGTTTTCCAGCGGCCAAGAGGTCCATCTCCAGATGGATTGTCTCTTGCATTAAATTGGCCTATCAGCTTGCAGGCAAGCCTTTGTTGGTGTCACCTGGAGCGCATTCCACTAGAGAGAAAGCCGCTACAGTAGCTTTCTTGCTTGACATTCAATGTCGGAAATATGCAAGGCTGCAACCGGTAAATCGCTTCATACCTTTACGAGGCATTACTGCCTCGAATCTGATTTCAGGGCCGATACTCAAGTAGGGCAAGCCTCCTTGAGGAATCTGTTTGGGGAGCCTATAGCCTACTCAGACTTGTTGATGAGATTACTGTCTTATCATTCCTTTGCCCGCAGGGAAGAGGAGAGGCTCGCTATTCTATTCTAATGCTTATGACTATTGATGAGGATCTCCTGGAAGAGAAGGATTAGTTACTTACCTGTAATCCTAGTTCTCTTCCAGGGGTATTCTCATCAAAGTCATAAGCAACCCTCCCGCCTCCCCGGGCAAAGGATACTCTTTAATAAGGAGATATTGTTAACCTATTTTGTTACTGGGTTTGTTTTCAGTCTCCGAAAAGAACAACTGACCTAACTGTCACCCCTGAGGCATGATGGGATACCGGGGGTCATGGGTGCCTTAAAGGCACGGTGTCAGTTTTTTGTATACAACTACAGGTTAGCTTTTCAGTCTTTTTAGACTGTGTGTTTGCAATGCAGCCTGGAAGCTTTCTATGCTTTCAGTGAGTTATAAGAATTTCTACTGCTGCCTAAGCATTAAAACAGCTTCTAAACAATCTTTGGTGTTGTTTCTCATGTTTCTAATGCATATTATTCATGTATGGTGGAATTTCTTCACAGCATATTTCAGCTCTGATGTGATTTGGCTGCTATTGCATGTTTATATATATATGTATATATATATATATATATATATTATCGCTCAAACTCTTCTTCGTTTCGCAAGAAGGAGGCAGCACTTGTAGTCCAAGAGTCAACCAAAGTTTTAATCAAAGGGAACAGATAAGCATATATATATATATTACCTACTGGCTATCGCCAGTAGGTATATATAGTTAGAATTTTTTCTCTATGGGACTTTTGAAAATTCTATGTCTAATAACTTTGGCGTTTGTGGACGGAATCGGCTGAAATTTTCAGGAAAATGGCACATTTTGTTTCTGAGCAGCCCCTGAAAATTTGGTGGGGTTTCGTCAAGGGGGGGCTGAGAAAAAAGGGGGGTCCCAAAACGCGTTTTTTGCATTGAGTTTTCCATAGGGCGGTTGGACTCACTTTTAGCTCGAACGGCTGAATGGATTTGCACGAAACTTGGCAAAATTGTAGGGACTGTTAGCCCGATGTGCCTTTGCTAGGTCTCAATATATGTGCTCCAGTAGTTTTTGAGAAATTAACGTTCAAACCAAGATATATATCTGTAACAGCGCTCTGGGCAGCGATCCGGTCCGCTTACTTTTCGCTTATCGGAACTTTGCGCGCAGAAAGCTGATTGGCTCTCCGGTGTCTGTCAACATTCTAAACAGTCCGGAGCGGACGCCATCTTGTCTCTCGGTAGGATCGAGAGAGAAGAAGAGGTGGAAAACGAAAGGGGAATTTAATGAAAGGGGGCAAGGTATCCCCCTCTTGACCCCCTAGGAATGTTGTTGGGGTTATTAAAGGGTCCCGTGGGGAAAATAAAAAAAAAATGATTTTTCACGGTAGAAGCGCGGCCGCGAACTGGTAGCGAAACGGGAATTCGCCATTTTGTGCTTCGTTAATTAAATTACTAGTTATAAGTGGGTGCGGGAGACGTATCCTAATCCCCTATGTTTCCTGAGGGTGGCTGAGGAGGCTGATATATGTTGATACATCTCTTCCAGCGGCTGTGCGTGAGCTTTTTTTTTTTTTTTGCTGCGTGACAGTCCGGAGCGGCCTCCATCTTGTCTCTCGGTAGGATCGAGAGAGAAGAAAAGGTGAAAAACTAAGGGGGAATTTAATGAAAGGGGGCAAGGTATCCCCCTCTTGACCCCCTAGGAATGTTGTTGGGGTTATTAAAGGGTCCCGTGGGGAAAATAAAAAAAAAATGATTTTTCACGGTAGAAGCGCTTCACGGGCCGCGAACTGGGCCGCAAACTGGTAGCGAAACGGGAATTCGCCATTTTGTGCTTCGTTAATTAAAGTACTAGGTATAAGGGGGTGCGGGAGACGTATCCTAATCCCCTATGTTTCCTGAGGGTGGCTGAGGAGGCTGATATATGTTGATACATCTCTTCCAGCGGCTGCGCCATCTTGCCTTTTTTCGAATGCCACAATTTTGTCGTGCACGGCAGCCATTTTAGATGCCAGGCTGGTCCCAGGCTATCACCTAACCCTGCGGATGTAGTTTATGGCCCCAGCTGTAGAGAATTCAGACATGCCAATCCTCCTGATTCAGGCGTGTGAGTACTGATTTCAGTGCTAGTCTCCCGCCTCCCGATTTCTGCAAGCAAAAACCCGGGGGCATATTACGAACAACTAACGATAATTTTTGTCTCTAACTTGTTTAGAGACAAAAATTATCGCCGCACATCGGCGATTTTTATCGCAGATAAACCTTGCTATTATCGCAGAAAAGTCAGCGATATTCATGTATTATCGACCTAATGCTCTTAGCCATGTTATCCACCTCCCATTGGATAACATGGCTAAGAACTGCTCAGGGCAGGTGTTAGATTTTGGAGATATTCGCGCTTAGCGCGAATATCTCCAAAAGTTGGTAATAGAAGGTAGCGATGTTAGGGACTGTTTCCAGTCGCTAACATCTTGGCACGCCACTTTGCATGTCATTAGTGATAAGTATCACTGACATGCAAAGCGGGGCCCAAGATGGTCGCTATCTCCTTTTAGCTGTCACTAACTGGTGTTAGCGACAGCTTGGTAATAGGGAAATAATTTTATCTCCGCTTTCATGGCTTTTAAAGCCAAAAAAGCGGAGATAAACCCCCTTGATAATATGCCCCACGATTCCTTGGGGGTTTCAGCTGACAGGGCTTGGTATTGTGTTACATGGTAATTTTTCCATGAAACGTCAGAGGGTCGATGCAGGGGTTCTAGAAGAGGTGATAAACTATTTAAGCCTCATGAACAAGCGCATGGTCTTTTAAAGATTTGTGAAGTACTCGGGGCGGCGGTGTGTGTGTGCCCTCTTTCAGGAGCGGGCGGGGGGGCACTGCCAGCAACTTGCCAGGTCAGGTAGTGTTCAACACGTGCATCACCCTTTCTCTGCCTGCTATTGCGCTCCATGCTTCGGAAAGGTAAGAAAAAGAACGTGCATTTGAGTTTGAAATGTCCGATCCTGCAGCAGCACACTTCCAAAGTCCACACATGACAATAACCCGATTCAAGGCCCCATTCACCCGTTTTTAAAAAAAATAGATAACACTCCAAGAAAGTAAGGTTATAAAACTTTATTAACTACTAACTTTAACGAACGGAACAAAAACTAAAAACATTTAAACATTTCTCAACACAAAAAGCAACAATGGTTAGAAGCTGTCTTTTGTGCGAATAGTCCCAAGGCAGCACAACGTGCAGAGTTCTGGACGGCACCCAGGTGATGTCGCCTGGGTGCCGCACTGGTTTAGGGATCCTACAATGCTGCTCCGAAAATTGGCGTGGGGCGTCCCGGGTGGGGCGGGGGGAGGCCTCGTCAGTAGCGGTCTGTTGTGCGAATAGTCCCAAGGCAGCACAACGTGCAGAGTTCTGGACGGCACCCAGGTGATGTCGCCTGGGTGCCGCACTGGTTTAGGGATCCTACAATGCAGCACAGAAAAACAGCGTGGGGCGTCCCGGGTGGTGCGGGGGGAGGCCTCGTCAGTAGCGGTCTGTGTCCAGTGTCACATGGCTGACACAGCATGTACGACAGGCACCCAGGTGATGTCCAGTAAACTGCCGCACTGGTTTTGGTATCCTACAATGCTGCTCCGAAAATTGGTGTGCGGCGGCCCGGGGGGGGGGGGCGTGGGGGAGCCGGCGTGAACGGGCCTCCCCAGGTGGCGGCCATCTAGCTGAGTTGCGCTCGCTCTTGCGGCCACAGCGTCTCGCTCACCATGTTGTTGAGTTGCTCCCACTCTTGCAGTGCAGCGATAGGCGGCTGCCACATGGCTCTTAAAATGGCGGACAGCTCCTCGGTTTTAGGCCTGGTCCACTGAAATGGCCCTGGGACACTTTGGAACTCGGACGCTTGCCTGCTAGGGCTTGGGTTCCATTCTCGAAAAGCGTCCCCTCAGCCGTGAAGATTGTATAAAAGTCTTGGGGGGCCCCCGACTCCCGCAGGCTTCCGGTGGGGAGCGGCTGCCATGATTGCTCGCGGAATGACCACGACGGAGCCACGAGATGGTGGTGCTCTCATGCTGACGCCAGCTTCAGTCTGAATGATCCAGAAACAAGGTGGGGCTTTCATCGTTTGGGAAAAAAAAATGTTCTAAACCAATGAAAAGTGTTATTTTTAGGTCATATGACCAAGCCTTCCATCTTTAGGAAACCAAAAGTAAAATGAACCAATGAAAAGTTTTATAAACAAGTCACATGACCTGTTATGCGGCATAGGGCTACAAAAAGCGTAGAAAATCCGTTGGCACGTGAGGCGGCGTCAGTAGCGGACCGATGTGCGAATAGGCCGAAGGCAGCACAACGGGCCGAGATCCGGATGGTACCGAGGTGGTGTCCAGCAAATTGACGCACTGGTGTGGCCATCCTACAATGCTGCGCCGAAAGACGGCGTGTCCAGCTGAGTTGCGGTCACTGTTGCGGTACAGTGACTCGAACGCGCCGAGATCCGGATGGCACCGAGGTGGTGTCCAGCTAATTGCCGCACTGGTGTGGCCATCCTACAATGCTGCGCCGAAAGACGGCGTGTCCAGCTGAATTGCGGTCACTGTTGCGGTACAGTGACTCGAACGCGCCGAGATCCGGATGGCACCGAGGTGGTGTCCAGCAAATTGCCGCACTGGTGTGGCCATCCTACAATGCTGCGCCGAAAGACGGCGTGTCCAGCTGAGTTGCGGTCACTGTTGCGGTACAGTGAGTCGAACGCGCCGAGATCCGGATGGCACCGAGGTGGTGTCCAGCAAATTGCCGCACTGGTGTGGCCATCCTACAATGCTGCGCCGAAAGACGGCGTGTCCAGCTGAGTTGCGGTCACTGTTGCGGTACAGTGAGTCCAATGCGCCGAGATCTGGATGGCACCGAGGTGGTGTCCAGCAAATTGCCGCACTGGTGTGGCCATCCTACAATGCTGCGCCGAAAGTCGGCGTGGGGTGCCCCGTTGGTTTATGAGGTGATGTCAGTAGTGGATCGATGTGTGAATAGGTCGGAACCAGCACAAGGCGCCCTGCACTGTTGAGCCTTTTTCAATGCCTGTTTTTTGTTGTTTCCCCTCCATCAAAAACAAAACAAAAATACAAGGCGCCAAGATCCGAATGGCAAGTCCTGGATGTTGAGTGCCTCAGTTGAGAGTTCTGAGCAGTGCTTGTAAGACTGTCTGAAGCTTATTTGCACCTGCTGCAGCTTCACTAGGTCCGGCGGAACTTTTTGCCTTTTCCTTTCTGCTTCTTTTCCTACAATGCGTTTCATCTGAAGACACGACCAGGTCCCTGAATGTGTGCAGGGGGACGCTATTGATTGAATGAAAATGGCGGCTTGACACAAAGCTGACTCAAGCGTTACTGTTGGTGCTATACAGACAAAAATTGGTTTTCAGTTTGTACATTCTTCAGGTTTTTTTTTTCCATCCAAGTCTGATTGAGAGTTTGTAGAAAAATGGCTTCAGATTTTCCACATACTACTCTTCAACATTCTTCCTAAATGTAACAATGTGAGACTCACTAGGAGAACGGCTGTTTATCTTTCCTTTCAAAATGCTGCCAACAATATTTTCTGAATGGAAGACACCATCTTGTAGCATAAAGGGCCGAAAGGGGTTCTGGTCTGGCCGATGGTTGGTGGAGACATTTTGACTATATCTTGGACCTGCCCGGCCTCGCCCAAAATGGCGCCGGTATAAATGGGACTCGTAACTCCTTGCCCGCAAATGTATATCTAGAAAATGTTATTGTAAGTGGCCCTGTCGTATTTTAATTACAAAATGTACGTCCACCGATTCCGCAACTGTTAGACACCTTTGTTCTTGCAACCTAATGGCCCGCTCGTTACGTTCTTCTACAGTGTAAATGTCTCCTCATCATATACGATTTCAGTTTGCTCCGTGGCCGGCCCACGTGGTTATAGGCCCGTATTTGTATACTGACATTTTCACAATAAAGGTTTTTAAAACAAAACACGGTAGTAGTATTTACATTTGTAAAGTTTTTACTTTTAGTGACTGTTTTCGAATCAGTAAAAGGCAAGTGAAATAAAGCAGTCCAATTACATGACGGATAAAAGGTATAATATGTAGGAACGCAGTAAAGATAAATGGTCAAGGGCAGTTGTGTTTTTCATGTCTGCAACATAAAGTGATCGATAAGAATCTGATAATCAGGCGTATCGGCGACTAAGACAGCAGGCCGAATCTCTTTTACTCAACGGCTCCGTCATGGAAGGAAGAAACGCCCTTTTTCTCGAAAAAGGAATATATTTTACTTGCAAGACAGTTGTAAATTTTCCGGGAAAGTACATTAGCCTGGAATATTATAACATATGTTTGAAAAAAAAATATTGTTCGAAAATATTAAAAAGCGTAATTTTTAGGTCATATGACCAAGCTTTTCATCATTAAATTAACAAAAGTAAAATGAACCAATGAAAAGTTTTATTAACAAGTCACATGACCTGTTATGCTTACGTTACGTGCTGCGCGCCGCGCCTCGGATCACTTCCGGGTGCGCTAACGCGGCGTGTCATAAAACGCATTACGCGACAACGTAGGTCAAGAATATAGTCTAAATGTCTCCACCAACCAGCGTTCAGAACACAACCCCTTTCAGCAGTCCAAAAAGTTCTGTTAAATGACAACAGAGGGGACAGGCAACAAGAACCATCAGTCAAAGAGGGGAGGGCAAGTTCTTCTCTTCCGGGTCATGTTGGGGCGCTACCGGAACTGATCGAATTGGTAGTCTACAGTGTTTCTGGATGTTTCAGACTAAAGCTGGCGTCAGCATGAGACCACTACCATCTCGTAGCTCCGTCGTGGCCATTCCACGAGCAAACATGGCAGCCGCTCCCCACCAGAAGCCTGCGGGAGTCGGAGGCCCCCAAGACTTTTGTAGAATCTTCACGGCTGAGGGGACGCTTTTCGAGAATGGGACCCAAGCCCTAGCAGACAAGCGTCCGAGTTCCAAGGTGTCCCAGTGCCATTTTAGTGGACCAGGCCCAAAACCGAAGAGCCGGCCGCCATTTTGAGAGTCCTGTGGCAGCCGCCTATCGCTGCACCGCAAGAGCGGGCGCATCTCAACTACATGGTGAGCGAGACGCTGTAGTCGCAAGAGCGGGCGGTAAACAGCTGAATGGCGGAAGAGGCACAGTGTAGCAAAAGCGGGCGGAATGGCAACTAAAACGATAAAGGGGCGCCCCACTACAGCTTGTCTTCAGGTCAAACGGATTGTGGGACAAGGTCCAGAATTGAAGAGTCATCAAAAGGCAAAAAGTTCCGCCGGACCCCGGGAGCCGGCCGCCTATGTCGGGGGCGATCTCAGGCTACACCAGTGCTATAAGACTTGGGGAGGGTGTCGGAGCCAAGCGTCTTCTCCGAGTCCATGGCCATCACACCGCCCCTCAGGGGCCTCCGTCAAGCTGTTTAGGAAGGTAACATATCACATTGTTTTCTAATGCAGTCAGGTCCACAAACGACACTCACTTACTTTGAGAATAGTGAAGCTGCAGTAGGTGGAAATAAGCTTCAGACAGTGTTACAAGCACTGCTCAGAACTCTTAACTATGGCACCCAACATCCAGAACTTATGCTATTTGAGAATGGTAGTGACATCGAAGCATCTCAGGGACCAAAACCATTAACGTACTTTCACGTATGAAAATCTTACTTGGGGAGGGGGCAGGAGCGAAGCGCCCCCTCCCAGTCAGCGCCACCACACCGTATGTTGAAAATCTGAAGCCATCGTTCTACAAAGTCAACCAAACTTGGATTGAAAAATCTAGAAAAATGTACAAACTGAAAACCAGTTTTGGTCTGCATAGCATCAGTAACAACGCTTGAGTCAGCTTTGTGTCAAGCCGCCATTTTGATTCAACAAAGCACAGGCATTGAAAAAGGCTGAAATTCAGAACTCTAAACTATGGCACCCAACATCCAGGAGCTTGCCATCCGGATCTTGGAGCCTTGTGCTGTTTTCGATCTATTCACACATCGGTCCACTACTGACATCATCTTATAAACCAACGTTATGTAAATAGTTTTTTAATAAAATGTTTTACCCTGTTTCTTTTCTGGTGTGTTGTCTATATTTTTAATATATGCATAGGGTTTGTCGTTATTTTGTGCGGGATGGGTGATGGAGCCGAGCTGTCTTGCAGCCCTCATGGTGTGGAGCTCAGTTCATCTCACTATTTTCGTATTTCTCATGAAGGGTTGTTCCTAATATTTCTATTTTAGCGAGGTCAAAAAGAGATCCAATTAGTGGCCTACTGATTTTGCTCGATTACTTTTATTTTTTTACACGATTTTTCACTATCTGCAAAGACTAAACAGAGTATTGCGACTTTGTGCTTGTTTGTAAATAGAGAATGATCCAAAGAGAACCAATTCTAAAACAGTAAATGCTTGGACAACAATCAATCAAATGGAGAGACAAGGAGGCACGACGGATTACAACGGGGGTAAAGGCCTGCGTTAACTACCCTTCAGTATCTGCAAAGAGAGAGTACTACTAAGGCAAAAGAGGGGAGGGGGGGGGGGCGCAACGTTCAAAGCACATCAGCGTGCATAAATACGAAAATGTTTTTATCTATCACGTACTTGACATTTTAAAGCTTTTCATATTTGCTATTAAAAAACCAATGAAATTCACAGAAAAAACCATAGGTTATAGTGGATATATAGTTAGGAATTTGCATTTACAAAACCTTGAAAATTCAATGAAAAAACCATAGGTTATAGGCCATATATAGTTAGGAATTCGCATTTACAAAACCTTATTTTACTCGCATAAAACCATTGAAATTCCATATATAGTTAGAAGCGCTAACTATATATCGCGCACCCGCAATCCACTGCTGATGATGTCACATATTACATCATTCATGACATGGTCAGTGACATCACTGATGACATCACTGATGACATCTCAAATGACATCACTGATGACATCTCAAATGACATCACTGATGACATCACTGATGACAACTCAAATGACATCACTGATGACATCTCATTTGTCATCACTGATCACATCACTCATGTGATAATACAATGAACCTCTTCAGACTCTAATATAACCTTACATACACTCAGTATAAACAGACACTCACAGACTGTCACTCATCCATGGAGTTACTCACACACCTAGTCAGTCATGCAAAGAATCAATCACACCTCCATTTCCTCAACTATAAAGTTATACACATCTTACTTATTCAAACATATAATAACACATATTTATTCTCTTATATAATCCCTGATACAAGCTCACAGTGATCGATACAGCCACTCACACATTCACTGGCTCTTATGTTCAGTTATTTATATATCTCAACTCTCACATGTATTGTGTTTTACATACGTACTTACTTGCACATGTAGCAATGAGAAATCCATTCACTCACCAACACACCCATGCACAGTCAACCGCCCATATAGCTGTTTCCACATGCACTCTTGAACTCATACTCCTAGTGAATCAACTGCTTACACATCTATGCACAGAGTCACGCACCTCCCAGCCACCCACACACACACTCAGCCTCCCATTCAAATACTTGGGCAACCAATCAATAACCCATATGGCCACTCTTATAGCTACTGATCAACACATGCAGCAGCTTACACAACAACAAACATACTGATGCACAAATTAAGACAGTTTAGTCACTAACCCATGCACTCAGTGAGACACATTTAATCACTCACTCATACAGTCAGTCATGCACCTACTAAATTCTTCATCCAGACACTTATACATCCACTCATTCTTCAATATGTGAAACATATTTAAACTTTACAGACACATACAATCACTGGATGTTGTGATCAGTGATGTCATCAGTGATGTCATTTGAGATGTCATCAGTGATGTCATCAGTGATGTCACTGACCATGTCATGAATGATGTAATATGTGACATCATCAGCAGTGGATTGCGGGTGCGCGATATATAGTTAGCGCTTCTAACTATATATGGAATTTCAATGGTTTTATGCGAGTAAAATAAGGTTTTGTAAATGCGAATTCCTAACTATATATGGCCTATAACCTATGGTTTTTTCATTGAATATATATATATATATATATATATATATATATATATATATATATATATATTCACAACGCGGAAATCCCCAGTCCTCAGGATTTTCAAACATTAAGAGCACTCAGAGCCACTAATCTACACACTATCCCTCAGTTTCGTCATTGTACAGCTCGAACGGTTGATTCCCAGCGCGAGAGAGAGAGAGCGTTTCCGCAGACGAGCAGACGAGAGGAGCAGGAGCAGGAGCAGGCGAGAGGCGGTGAGCGGCGGCGGAGGTGAGAGGCGGCGGCGTCCCTTTGCCTTTGCCTTGCCGGGAAACGGGAAACGTGAGCCGAGAGCCGCCGTGGTTGTAGCTGAATGCGAGCGCCATCAAGCCAACAAGCCGCTCCAAGCCAACAAGCCGCTCCAAGCCTCCAAGCCGCGGTGCGTAATATCTCGGAGCACCGCGGCTGCAGCAGAAGCAAGCTGCACATGAGCGCTCTTCAAGCCGCCTCCAAGCCGCGGTGAGCACAGCGTCTCGGAGCATCGCGGCTAAAGCAGAAACAAAGCCGAAAGCCGCCGAGCCTCTGAGCGCGCTGATCACCAAGCCTCCAACCGTGGTGCAATCTACACGTCGAGTAAGAGCTGCAAAAGTCGATGTAAAAGTTGATGCAAGAGAGCCCGATCCAGTCCATGTTTTACAGCTGACCTGCAGAAAGCTGTTGAAGCTGCAAAAGTCGGCTCTTTGATGCAAGAGAGCCCCGATCCAGTCCGTATTTTACAGCTGACCTGCAGAAAGCTGTTGAAGCTGACGATTGAAGCCCGCCTGCAGTTGCCTGTCCGTAACCGCTGGACATCACGGCATCCCGGTGAGCTGGTGAGCCAGGGGCTGGGCTACCTTCTTCAGCAACAGCGGTAAGCCCTGGCGACTTATTGTGACTTATTGTGACATTTTGTGTCTCTCTGCACGGCGACGTTAAAATTAGGCAGGAGAACGTCAGGATCACATTTTTCTCAACGCAAGCAGCAAGCAGCAAGGAGCGGTGGGGGGAAAGAGTTGTGAGTAGCTGGGAGCGGGCTACTTTAATGAAAGTAAAAATCAGGCATTAATCCGGTACCAACCCGGTATCACTACTGAGTCCTGACACAACATCAGAAAGCTATCTCCAAACCCAGGGCAATACTTGACCATACAAAATACCTGGTAAATTTGCCCTTTAAAAGTGTCTCTTAAAGCAGCACTTACCAGAACTTGTACGACACACCTCGCTAGTCTCCGCAAAAACGTAACTGCACCTCGCTATCCTCCCTGACGACAGCTATTCCTATTAGAGGGGTAGATAGGCTTGGGAGGTGGGGGAGTGCAGGTGGAGTGGGATTGGAGGTACAGTGGCGCAGTGGTAGAGCTGGTACAACGGACACCAGGATACCAAGTCACCAAGGTATCAGTCTGCTAGGCTTTCTACCTAATAGATTTAAAGAATGAGATCTGGAAAACTGCGCCTCAACACAAGTATAAGATCAAGAAAAGACGAAGAAGACCAGACCCAGGGTTCAAATAAGCCAAGTAAAAAAAGGAAGAGGATGGCACAACAAAGAAAGAGACTAGTGTCGGCACCTGAGCTATCAACCCCTAGCTCAAAACAACGTAACATAGGGATTCAAAAATGTTTTTCTCCTAAGGAACTCATGACGTCAATTCATGGGCAAATGCAGGAACAAGCCCTCCAATCAAGCCTGATCACATCGGCATCATATGCAAAGGAGGATGTGCAACGCCAATCAACTAGTTCAAAGGAGAAGAACAGGGATTCACAGGACACTCACACTGAGAGTTGTCCTATTAACAAATCCTCTGACAAGAAACAAATCTCTCAGTCTCCAGGCAAACAAAAATGCAACATTGGCTGCGGCAATATCATTGTGGCAATAGCCCAAATAAATAAGAACGCTTCACAATCCCATGAAAGTGATAAGGAAATAAAGTCCATGGACCAGGGCAAAGTCGAAGAAGTAATACCAAGGAATAAATCAGTAGCGGGTCAAACTGCCGCACAGGAAGACTCATGGCCAACTTCCTTCTCCCTACCAGACGACATAAGCTTGGACATACAAACAGGAACGGAAAACATCAACCAACCCCAGTTACAAGTTCATCCAAAACCCAGCCAAGGTACACATGACACCTTCAGATCTCATGATCATGTGAAAAACGGACCAGGGTGTAATGGAAGACTAGAATCTGCACCTTTACACCAAAACGTCAACCCCCATGAATGGGACAAAGACCGAAATAAAAATATAGGAAGGAGCAACAACATTTTAAACCTGGAATCTCCAATTACGATATCTTCAATGAGCAGGACAGACGAAGATTTAGATGTCCAGGAAACATCGCCCAAAGAAGAAGACAAGACACCATGGAGTAAAACACTTCTAAACACCTTAGAGCAGGCGATCAAAGCTCTGAACTTCCAGTCGGATAAAATGGACGTTCAAATCGATTTAATAAATCTCATAGCGAGCCATATCTCTGGCATAAACATCAGGCTGGACCACATGGCAACCCTGCTTCATGGGAGAGCTGACAAGGGACTTTGTACAGAGATTATCCAGCCTAGCTGTGTTTGTGGCAAACTAGTGGATAATATGTCAAATTTACCATTAATATTAAATAACATACTAAGGGCGGTCCAGTCATCAATGGATATTAAACATAACTCCAAAATTCTGAGTAACATTGAGTCAATAAAATCAGATGTGGGAATTGGAAGCCAACTTATAGTAAGAGATTCCACACAAAACAGCTATGTAGAAGAAGAAATAAGCAAGCAGCCTAAAGAAAAACCTGACAACGATCCAGGTCAAAAAGAGGAAGCACAACACGCAATGACCCAGTCTAAAGAAAAGCTAACAAAAAGACAAAGGAAGCGCGCAAGGAAAGGGAGGGTTCAACTTAAATTTCAACCATCAACAGATATTCATACCTATCCAATCTTTCATCACACCGCTAATAGGAAACAGAAACCAGCACCTGAAGTAATTGCATCAAAACACATCAATACACCCCCGGTCCAACCGAACCAGTCAAATGCTGTGAATGGGACCATCCTGAGTATAGAAACTTCACCCCTCCAAACTTCCTCAAAACCAAACCATATACAATGGATTACACAACCGAAAAGTCAAATAAAGAAAAAAGAAAACTCCCCAAGAACTCAGGATAAAGATAAGATGAAAGAGGAGTCTGATGAAAGGGTCTTAAATAATGAAGTCAGTGTAAATCACACAGTAATGATCCACCAGACAGATGAAACGCAATCACTCCAGGTCAAATCAATAAACCAGGAATTAAGGCATCAAAATGGCCCAATCTTCGTGGATATCGAACAAAACATAACAGATAAATACAAGCAAAGTCAACCTATAAAAAGAGCAGATGAAAAGGAAAACAAAAGAACACCAATAAAAATAAATTTAAACGAAGATGGACGAACCTGCAGTACTTACCAACCAAACAAACAAACAAGGCGCATACATATACCACAAAACCCAATCATCGATAAAAACACGGACAGGAATAATGAACCAACCACCTATCTGAGAAGAACAGACGGTCCATTCGAAGATCTAATAATAAAAACATTAAGTCAAGGGAGAAGAATAATAACAAAAGGGGAAACAACAGTAAATTCAAACCTAGAAGAAGACACACAAGCTAAAACGAGTTCACAATTACAAGCAGAAACAAATAATAAACTGACATTTATACCGGAATACCAGACATCAGGACCACAAGATTTTCTGAATAGAGGTAACATAATGAGGCTATTAAGAGAAATTCCAGAATTGAATGACATAGAATCTCAAGATCTCTTGTCAGTAGAATTTAGGTGCACCAAAAATATGTCAGAGGTAGAAGAGTCCTTAACCACCTGGTCAACTAAAGAAACAGTTGATAGAATACTTGAAATGAGTTCGTCATTTGAAGCCTGGGGCATTACACTGATGCGAGACGATCGGAAAAAATATCCTTTTCCACTTTTAAAAACTTTAACTTTATGTAAAAAGACAAAGGCTGAGGGGAACATCCAAAAATCATGTTTAAAAGGAGCGTGTGCGGTATCTCCGCAAAAAAATACACCACAAAATAGACAAGAAAATGCAGCGGCACAAAGAGGCACCCGTGAACAGGCAACAGATTGGACCTGGGTGGCTTCGGCTTTGAACAAAAAATGCTCCTAACAAGACGAGTCATTTAGAAAAATATACCATGTCACACCACTGATCAACAGCTGACAATCAAGAGGAATCCATTGCTGCAAATCCGCACACGATCAGCCTCTGTTCCTGGAACGTACATGGTTTCAGCAGCTTGTGCCATGACCACGAAACTGCAAACTTCTTGGAACAACACGACTTAATACTGCTACAAGAAACCTGGAACCTGCACCAAATCTCCATCCCGGGATACATCGAATTTCACGTCCTCGCCGAAAAACCCTCTAACTTTGGTCACCCTAGAGGAGGCTTATCAACGTATATCGCCCAACAACACAGATGGCATACTGAAGAAGTAGACACTATGGTTAAATGGATACAAGTAATAAAACTCACTGAGAAATTGGTTGCTGGCACAGGCTCTTGTAATCTACTATTGCTCAACGTTTATGTTCATCCGGAAAAGAAGGAAAAAAATGAAAAACTGATTACTCTACTCACCTTGATCAGGGCCTTACAACTCACTCATGAGAAGTATTCCATGATTATATCAGGTGATTTTAATAGCAACCTAAAAAAAGATGACAAGATAACGCAAGCTCTTGAAGAACTGGGCCTTCTTATTCTAAATAAGGAAGTCAGTGGGAATAGTGGTATACCAATAACCTTTCTAAGCGGTAACCGAAAGTCAACAATAGACTTCACAATATTGAGCAACAGCCTGTTACCAACGGTGAGTGCTTTTTCAGTGGAGCAACGTGTGGAAAGTGACCATTTCCCTCTAATTACCAAAATGATAATGTTGATTACCAAGACGGAAAAACAAAATACCATCATTCAGTATACTGAAAAATGTAATCTACGTAAACTAAAATGGAGAGGAAAGGATATAAAACCAACAATGGATAAAATCAAAAATGAACTGCTTAGTTTAACACCGGAAGAAAAAGGAAATCTGGTAAAAACATGGGAACACCTATGCGAAGCAGTAACAAGTATTCCCCCACGTACAAATCAAAACCCAATAAGATACAACACTGGCAAAAAACCTTGGTACACTACTACCCTGAGGGAAGAAAAAAGAAAAATTGCACGCGAAGTCCGCAAGCAGGCATCATTGATAAAAAATGGAAAAAAATCAAATAAATCGGAATTGAAAGTTATGCGAAAAAAATATAAGATCATGCTAAGGAGCGCAAAAACACTGTACCGAGAGGAAATGTGGACTAACTTAATAATAGCTAGTAAACATAAAAATGCCAGTACATTTTGGGGTATTATCAATAAATTGACAAGGGGGAATACCCTAAAACAGGAGGCAGGTATTGGAGAAAGTATATGGACCCAGCACGTTACGAACATGTTCAGCGACAGGATGGGAGGTGAAAAAAGGCACTGTAATTCGGAGTGCAAAGTATGCACTAGAAACTGCGAGCATGCAGAAAATTTGCTGGGAAAAGGAGTTAATGCTCCAGGAGACAAGCTGAAGCAATCGTTGGGTAGTGGAAACGAGATCAACCCCAAAAATTCACAGTTTAGTAAATCAGAAAAAATTGTGAATGCCGTGACCGACACCCTAGTAACAACAGATCAGCTTAAAGACAAAATAAAACGCCTGAAAAAAGAGGGTGCCGCGGGTCCAAACGGGCTCCCAAATGCTATTTTTAAATATTCGCCTGAATTTTGGGCAGAATATTTAACTCCACTCTTCAATGCAATTTATAACCAGAACAAGCCACCAAGATCCTGGAATGGGAGCATAATTCACCCCATTTTTAAACACGGTGACCACAACGAGCCGGGGAACTACAGGCTGATATCGCTAACGGATGTTGAGGCAAAACTATATGGATCATGCCTATTATCACTCCTTCAAGACTGGATGGAAGATACGAACATAATACCAATGTTCCAAACTGGCTTCCGGCCAAGGACGGGTACATTGACAAACCTGACAACCCTGGCGCTCCTGAAGGAAAAAGCTGCAAAAAGGGGGACGAGACTGTATGCTTGCTTTATAGACCTTCGAGCAGCTTTTGATAAAGTGAATAGATCCCGGCTATGGGAAAAACTAAGATCATGGGGTATCCCGAAGAAGTTATTGGAGGCAATTATAGTTCTGCACAGCAACACCTGGGCTCGAGTAAAACTGGGAGACGGTAGCAGCGTAACGGCCGAAATAAGAACACAACAGGGCCTAAAACAAGGCTGTGTACTGGCCCCAAGTTTATTCAACCTGTACATGGCAGATATTGTCAATCACATGGAGATTGGGGAATGCCATCCACCCCACATGTCAAAAATCCCAATTCCCTTCCTGCAGTATGCAGACGATATTGTTGTTCTGAGCCAAACCCCAATAGGGTTGCAAAGATCGATCAATAATTTGACAACCTATTTGGAGCACGAATACTTGGAACTGAATAAAGAAAAAACTAAGGTTGTCCACATTGTGGATCCTAAAAAGCAAATATTCAAATGGTATGCAAATAGCACCCCAATAAAGGAGGAAACTTCATACAAATACTTAGGTTTGAAATTGGGGCGAGGGCCGACGAACAAAGAACATAGAACCGAGCTAAAAGCAAAGACACAGTCTCTGATCTACGCATACCGGCAATTACAAAATAAACTGAGTTGTCCAAATTATTCACACCTGCTGAAAGTGATCAAAGCTCAAACCCTACCATCCTTATCATACGCACTGGCCACCTGGTGTGGCAAAGAAGCAGGGCTGTTAAACAGCCTACAAACAAAAGTATATAAGGCAGTACTAAACCTTCCAAAATCATCAGCTCCGGCGCAGGTTCGCCTAGAATTTGGCCTTCTAAATCAAAAATTTCGCAGTATGGGAACCTTTGTGAAACTCTGCCATAAAATACGCACGTCGGAAGCCAATACATTGGACAATCTGTGCTGGAAAGAAATTGAAACTCAACAGAAACAGCAAGTTCCAAACAGTTGGGGAGGCTACCTGTCTCAATCCCTAATCTGCATAGGAATTGAAGAATCCTGGGACATGAATCCAGACAGATCCACCTTTGATAAAATTGTAAATAATGCGGTCAAATGGGAATCCTATCTGGAAGACAAGATAATCACCGCAAAAAGACGACACGGGTGGACCATGATAAATTCATATACCGGGATAAAACCGCAGTCCTACCTAGAAAGTCACTTTAACAATTCGTTAAAACAAAGATATATAAAACATCGATTAGGTCTACAGTTCACAAAGGACCTGCTACCAGCCTGGAAAAACTGCCACACCGACCCCCATTGTCGCCTATGTGGATATCGAAATGAAACACTACCGCACTTACTATGTGTGTGCCCGGCACTTAAGGACTTGAGGAGACGGCTTTTAAAGAACATTTTTAACAAATTGAATATTCGGACTTGTAGGCAAGCCGCAATCCAATGGCTAGATGGATCATGTCCTATGCTGGCCTGCAGAGGGGTCAAATATATGATGAAAGCCCAATCTCTCCTACAGCAAGCTGACCTTGGAATTATACCACCAACCTGAAATAACTGACTCTTTCTTGTCACTTACAAACAGTTTTAACTGCCAAATTTTTAAAATGTGTTTTTATGTCTCAAGTTGATCTAGATGCATTTTGTAACGGTTTTTAATAATTTTATACAATAAAAATTGACTATTGACTATTGACACTCAGAGCCAGTATAGCGTAGGTTCGCCAAGTGTTTTATTTTCAGAACATTTCTGCAGATCGAGTCAGTTTACAGAAGAAAAAAAATATATATATATATATATATATATATATGTATATATATATATATATATATATATCAACCATCGTGGGTGGGAGGAGACATATCTCTTGTTCTTTGATTTTAGATCTCCAGAGATAGTGCCCGCTGTATTACATAAAGCCGTTATGACACGTAAATCCGCAGAAGATCTTCTCAGGCAGATAGAATTGTCTTCTTGGCTTTTTTGCGCGAAATTATCCATAAAAATGAGGGAATTAACACCTGACAATTTTATGGACGTGCCGTTTTCTCCCTGGCTTTTAATATTAGGTAAGCTTAAATACCAACGATGGTGGGTGATGGTTGCTAAACGAGTTTATTTGTACTTCAAATTTTCTACTATACCCTTACAGTTCCCTGAAATTATGATGTGATCTATGTTTGATGAGGAACGTGCTCCTTCATAATTTGGACAATAATTTCACCCTTTTTTCTGGGTATCTCCAAAAGTTCTAAATTGTATTCATACATTGAACTATTAATGGTGTCTTCATATGCGTTATGGGAGAAGTAGGAGCAGGGGTCGCCATATTCATCCCCATGACCACAGTGTTCACCATTTAAAATTTTATATTTCTCGCTGTTAAAATCACCCGCATAAAGTTAGCAGGTAATCCCCCCTAATGCCTTTTACAAATTTGTCTAATTCCTCCTCTAAGGACAAAACTACCTTGTATTTGGAACTATCCAAAATATTATTATAGAATTTGATAATTATTATACATTGGTTCCCTTTTGTGTAAAGATATAAAAACTGAAAAAACTGTGAGTTAGTATAAGATTTCTTTAATATTTATTTCAAATCTTTTTTATTAAAGTTCAAGAAGATAAGATTACAAAGAAAAAGAAGGCAGTCATACAATAATTAGCTCGCATGAGAGATACGATGAACAATGCATGGATAAGTACAGTTAATGCATTCAGCAGTAAATAATAAGATGCTAATGACATAATACACCCGTGGGAAATACACAATCGATCCATATAATTGTAAAGCAGAGAGAGAATTGTATCAGATATCCATACATACAATCTCTGTCTCATGGAGCAGAAATAACTAAGAAGACAAAGAAGACAAAGAGGAAAGAAGAGGGGAAGAGGTTAGACGAGGAGAGGGGGAGAGATCGAGTAGCAGCAACAAGGTTTGAAGAAACTGCTTGAGTCCGGAAATACGTCATACATACCGGAAGTAATGCCCGATGTAGCAGCTGCGACCAAGAAGGGACATAGTGGGTCCTTTGGCAGTGCACCTAAGGTGGGTCATAACAGAGTTCCAATGAGTCGAGCAGACTCCAGAGTTAGGATTTCTTTAATATTAACTGCAATATAACCGAGATCAAAACTACCAAACCTCCTTTGGCTCTCCCTAACTTTGAAGGAATGGCGTCAGTGGAAATCATTTTATAACCATAAATACAAAAGGCTCAGTGTGCCAGGTTTCCTAAAGGAGTATTAGTGAACAGTTATTTATCATCATAAGCCATTCTCCATTATCTATTTTGTGTCTCGCCCCTGCCACATTCCATTAAATAATGGTCAATTAGTGGGGCAAGAGGGTGGAGATGCATGTTTAATACTTGTCACACGCCTTTCCTCCTCTGGCAGTCAATCTTGTTTGCTACAACATCTTTGGGCCAGAACCTGTTAGACTGGAGAGGTAACATGGGCAGATCTGTACAAGTTGTTTTTTTACTAATAGGGGATACATGGCTTTGTTCAGGATTATAAAAATACCCTAAAGGGACAGCGATAATGATGTCATTAGCATGGTTATATGATCTTACAAATGTTGCCAAAGATTGTTCAAGCAGAGCCCTTACAAGCCCTGGGTTGCGAAAGGTTACCACAATGCAGTCCCCTCAACGCGCTTCCTCATGCCACCCACCCAGCCAACTCGTTTTATAATAATAATGTCCTGGAAAAGGAGATTGGAGCTACATTTGGAGTTAGAAGCAAACAAATAAACAGTCCTATTATTTAGAGTCTCACAGGTCTCCATGGTGCTTTCTATCAACTTTGGTACATTTTTAAAAACGATTACATAGGGGGTAGCCTGGGGTGGTAGATGAAGGGTGTCCTTGCAGTTTTTTCAGCCTACGGATTTTATCAAGTTGATTATCATCAGAAATGGCGCTTTGAGCCGTGTAAGGTGGATTTAGCTGGTCGGCTTGCATCACAGATTGTGTCGAAGGAGTCACCTTATTTGTGAGCAAGATCGAAGTGTGGAATTGGTTGGCTGTCACAGGGAGGTTAAACCCTTTGGCCGGTTGTTGCAGCCGGGGTTTTATTAATTGTATTGTATTGGAGATATGGATACTAGTTTTGTGGGTTCTTGTTTCCTCTTTTTGGCGGGGGAGAGACCAGGTTGGTTCTATTTGACAAAACAGATATTTCCAGCGGGAGGGTCGAGATACATGGGCCTTCTTTTACAAGTCCCAGGCGTATTACTCTGATCCCCTTATTTCTGTCGGTATCTGCTGTACTTGGGTCGGACTCAATTAGCACAATGTCATGCCTAGTTTCTTTTAATTCTGCATCTAATGCTGTTTTTGTTGCAGCTAGTCGCTCCTCCGCATGGACAATTTCGTTTTCAATTAGGCCCATAGCACTTTTCAGATAATTGGTTTTTTGGGCATTCCTAATTCTCTTTAAGGGGATCCTCATCAATAGTCATAAGCATTAGAATATTCACGCCCATGCGTGGGACCCCGGAAACACTATATTATATGTGCCCCACATATGTATACTCATATATATAGGCTCGTCTTCAGGGAGACAAAAAGACGAGGAAGACCCAAATTTAGTGCAAGTTTTTTAAATATTTATTTTCGTGCTTGCCATATCGTCACGCATATAAATATATATATATTCACGAGGCTTGTCACACCATCGGCAGCGAGAAACTGCCTAGTTCTCAATGACAAAGAGTCGACCCGTAAAGTGCTGGTGCAAGGTGGTTTATTTTAGTGAAGCCAGCGCTGCCGCCATTATATATATATATATATAAACATCAAATCACATCAGAGCTGAAATATGCTGTGAAGAATTTCCACCATACATGAATAATATGCATTAGAAACATGAGAAACAACACCAAAGATTGTTTAGAAACTGTTTTAATGCTTAGGCAGCAGTAGAAATTCTTATAACTCACTGAAAGCAAACGAAGCTCCCAGGCTGCATTGCAAACACACAGTCTAAAAAGACGGAAAAGCTAACCTGTAGCTGTATACAAAAAACTGACACTGTGCCTTTAAGGCACCCATGACCCCCGGTATCCCATCATGCCTCAGGGGTGACAGTTAGGTCAGTTTTTCTTTCCGGCTCCTTCAGGAAGGATCCTGGTTACACAGCTCCACTAATTTCTGTTTTCTGACAGAAAATTACTTCACTTTGAACAACTTTTTCACTTACTTTGACATTTTTCAACTACTCAAGTAAGGAACTGCCTTTTTAAGTCAGTTTAGTGGGCATTTTCAGCTGAAAATGCCTTCACTTTTTGATAAGTGTCCTTCTTGTGGCAACAAGAAAGCAAAATCAGACAGCCACGATGTTTGTATCCTGTGTCTGCCTGAGGAACATGATCCAGCCACCTGTCCTCACTGCGAGCACCTGTCAGGAAGAACTCTCAAAGACAGGGAGATAATACGCATCTATGGCCTGGCTCATAGGTCATCCAGAGGAAGGTCTCTGCGGAAGAAGGGTTCCAAGAAGACTAAAACATCTACAAAAGAAAGGTCTTCCATCCCTTCAGCTTCAGCGTCAGGCTTGGCGCTGAGGAAAGAACCACCAGTGGATCGTTTTGCTTCAAAAATGCCGTCAACGGCGGGCTCGCCGTCGAAAAGAAGAACAGGTACGTTGACGACGTCGAAGGATCCTGGCTGTCGTCGAGATCCCCTCTGCCGTCGTCAACCGGGCGACGATAGTCGTCGAGAGATGTGACTCCGCCGCCGTCAACCGGGCGACGGTCGGCGTCGAGATCAAAGGCCCCTCCGCCGTCGTCAACCAGGCGACGACCGGCGTTGAGAAGTGTGACCCCTCCGCCGTCTAAGAAGCGGCGTTCGGCGTCGAGGACCAAGACCCCTCCGCCCTCGACAGTAACACGTCGATCGGCGTCGATGGCGCACTCTACGTCAGTGTCTCGTCGACGCTCGGCGTCGAGGGTGTCCAATACCTCTCCGCCGTCGTCGCACAGGCACTCGACGTCGAGGCAGAAGGCTCCGTCGACGGCTGGTCATCGGCTTTCGACGTTGAGACAGAGAACTCCGTCGACGGCCAGTCATCGCCGTTCGACGTCGAGACAGAGGACTCCGTCGACGACTGAACATCGTCGTTCGACGTCGAGAGACCATAGATCCTCACATCGATCGCCGTTGAGGCATTCGAAGTCGTGATTGTTTGACCCGCCGACCCCCCAGAGGCGTTCGGCGGCGAGAGAAGAATGCTCGAAGTTGAGACATTCAGAAAGAGACTCTGTGATCATGGTAACGGAGTCAGCTTCTCGTCATTCCACTTCACAGTCGTCTTGCTTCTCAACTGCATCTTCAAGGTCCAGAAGTCCTGTGCGCAGATCTCCTGCGCGTCAGCCAGTTCCTTCGGCTGAGCAAGTCAGACTGTCACCTAGATGGTACAAGTCTTTGGACCATTGGCGAGATACTGGGGCTGCCAAACGTATGCAAGAATATGTCAGCCCACAACACAGGTCTCATCTTCAGAGTCTGGTAGAGGAGATGGACAAGCGTAGTCCTCCCAGGCGCAAATCACCTGTGAGAACACCAACCAGATCACCCAGAAGGGAACTTCCAGTTAGATCCCGATCTCCCAGAAGAGAAAGTCCGGCCAGGCCTCGTTCAAGAGATCGGGTCAGATCTCGCTCTCCTAGAAGGGATGAGCATTCAAAAAGATCTCGTGAGAGGAGGCACAGTGCTCACCGTAGGCGTCGACGAACTCCGTCTACTTCATCTACCTCTTCTACTAGGTCTTCCAAGAGGGATTACTCCCCTACGTTGACGGACAGTCCTACGTCTAGATCCTCCCCAGTGGGCGACATTGGCACTTATCTGGATGTCCTGCAAAGAGGAGCTCAGAAGCTCAGCATTGAAATGTCTGTCCCTCAGGTTACTACGACAGTAACTTTTGAGACTTTGCACAAAAAAGCTATCTCACGTCCACTGCTGCCTTTAGTCCCAGGGATTATGGATCCTGTCAAAGAGGTTTTTCTAACTCCAGCGGCTATCAGAGCAGTGCCAGCCCGCATTCAGAAAAAATACAAACCGGCCTCTTCTGACCCGATCTTTGTAAGATCTGACCCTCCAGCAGACTCGGTGATAGTGGCAGCGGCAAGGAAGACGCATGCAGCTGCTTCTTCCTCTTCAGTCCCACCAGACAAGGACAGCAAATCTCAGGACTCCTGGGGTCACAAGGTTTGCAACTCAGCTGCCTCCACTCTGAAGGTTTCCAGTGCAGCTGCACTTCTGGGTCGATACGACAGAGCCTTATGGGACTCCATGGAAAGGTTCAAATCCAAACTGCCAAAGGAAGACCAGAGGGATTTTGAAGAGACTGTGACAGAAGGATGTCTGGTGGCGAACCAGTTGATAAGCACAGCTGTGGATGGGGCAGTGCTTGCGGCGTATTCCTACTCACATGGGGTTTGTCCCAGGAGGTCGGCTTGGTTGCGCCTCACAGGTCTGAAACCGGATGCTCAGCATCGCATCCTTAATCTTCCTCTTTCGGGTTCCTCTCTCTTCGGGGAACATGCTGACGAAGAGATGACCCGTATGAAGACGGAACTAGATACAGTGAAAGTGGTGAGTTTGGAAAAGAAAAAAGAATCCAAACGCCGCTTTAAGACCAACAGGGGGAGAGGGGCCCAACAGAGGGTTCAAACCCCTCAGTGGTCCCAAAGTAAGAATCTGGGTAAATTCCAGTTTCGAGGCAAAGCCAACAGGGGTAGAGGAGGTCACCAACAGTCCTCTAACACCACACGAGGAGGAAAGGCCTGAGCAGTGGCTTCCTCTGGCGCCGTTGTCCACTCCAGTGGGAGGAAGTGCTTCACAACACCTGGCAGAGTGGGTCAGCATCACAAAGGATCAGTGGGTGCTGAATATACTGCGCAATGGATACAGGCTACGTTTCCGTGCGCTTCCGAAGAGCATTCCTCCAAAGAACTCTTGCCTTCACCAGCTAAGCTTGCTCCGAAGAGAGGTGAAAGTTCTACTACAAAAAAGAGTTATAGAGGAAGTTCCTCTCTCTCAAAGAGGAAAGGGAGTCTACTCCAGGTACTTTCTTGTCCCCAAAAAAGATCAGGAGGACAAGTTCAGACCAATACTCGATCTGCGTCTATTGAACAAAGTCATCGTCAAAGAAAAGTTCCGCATGTTAGCGCTTCACCAAATATGCCCACATCTTCTAGCCGGAGATTGGATTGGATGTGTTCGGTGGATCTGCAAGATGCGTACTTTCACATAACAATTGCTCTACAACATCGCAAGTACTTGAGGTTTGTCGTAGGGAACAAACACTACCAGTACAAGGTGCTACCCTTCGGTCTCAAGTCCGCACCACAAGTCTCCACCAAATGCATGGCAGTGGTGGCGGCTTTTCTTCACAAAAAGGGACTCTTCATCTACCCATACCTGGACGACTGGCTCATAAAGAGCCCATCTCCGGTACAGGTAACGCACGATCTACAACTTTGCCTGCGCCAGTTACACAGACTCGGTCTCCATGTGAACCTGGAGAAGTCAGTCCAGTGGCCTACACAGTCCATCCACTACCTAGGCTCCGTTCTGGACACAAAACTGGGAAAAGCGTTTCCTTCGGAGGAGAGACTTTTTTCCATGAGTCAGAAATGTGAGATTCTGCTAGAGTCTCGGTTTCCAACAGCCAGACAAGTAGCATCCCTGCTGGGTTCCATGGCGTCCTGCGTTTTTCTCATCCCAAACGTCAGGCTGAGAATGCTTCCTCTGCAGCAGGCTCTATAGGACCAGTGGGACCAAGCGACAGGGAGTTGGGAAGATCGTATCACTCTTTCCCAATTGACAAAGGATGCCATCAAATGGTGGACTCGGAGGAGGAATGGGCTGGTGGGAGTACCGTTTCACCAACCTCTTCCATCCCAGTCTATAGTGACGGATGCCTCTCTGCAAGGCTGGGGAGTGCATATGGGTCCGCTTCAAATTCAAGGCCAGTGGTCTGCGCAGGAGCAGACATACCACATCAATATGCTGGATCTCAGAGCGGTATTCCTGGCTCTCAAAGCTTTCTTTCCAGCGATCGAGTCCAACTCAGTCCTAGTTCAGACGGACAATACGACCACCATGTTCTATCTGAACAAACAAGGAGGCACACGATCTCGCCCACTCTCTCGAGAGGCTCAGGCAATCTGGCATTGGCTTCTCTCTCGAGACCTCACAGTAGTGGCGGTGCACCTTCCAGGCGAGTTGAACGTAAAAGCAGAGGCACTCAGCAGGCACTTCGAAGATCAGCCAGACTGGGTGCTAAACGACGAAGTGGTAGAAGAGCTTTTTCGTTCCTGGGGTGGTCCAACCATAGACTTGTTTGCAGATGACGAAAACGCCAAATGCCACGCCTTCGCGTCCAGGTTCCACCAGCCAGGAACGCAGGGGAATGCTCTCCTGATGGATTGGTCGGGAACATTCGTTTACGCGTTTCCTCCCCTGGCTCTGATTCCGAAGGTAGTATCCAAGCTCCTCAGGTCGAACATGGAGATGATCCTGATAGCTCCAGATTGGCCACGGCAGTGGTGGTACCCGGACCTTCTACATCTGTCTGTGTGTCCACACAGACGACTTCCTTGCAGGCCGGACCTTCTGAGCAAGATGAACGGGAGGATAATGCATCCCAACCTCCCATCACTGAACCTAACAGCATGGCTCCTGAGGTCCTGCAATATGGACATTTGAACTTACCTCCCGAATGCATGAACATTTTAAAGGAGGCTAAGAGGCCTTCCACAAGAGCGTCCTATGCGTTCAAGTGGAAGAGGTTTTACTTATGGTGTAGGGATCATCACTTAGATCCTACTAAAGGGCAGGAGGAGGTCATTCTGCCATACCTCCTTTCCTTGGCAACGTCTGGATTGAAATATGCTTCCATTAGGGTGCATTTGTCAGCCATAGTAGCATACAGAAAATCACCTGATCAGATTTCTTTCTTTCAGGTTCCAGTGGTTAAGGACTTCCTCCAGGGGTTGAAAAAGGTCTATCCCCCTGTGTGAAATCCTTCTCCTCCATCGGAATTGAACCTTGTTCTATCCAGGTTAATGTTGCCTTCTTTCGAGCCCATCCACAAGGCCTTCTTGCAACATCTCTCTTGGAAGGCGGCCTTTTTGGTGGCGATTACCTCTGCGCGCAGAGTAAGCGAGATACAAGTGCTCTGTGCGAAGGAACCATATACTGTTTTCCACCACAATAGAGTAGTCCTAAGGGCTCATCCATCTTTCTTGCCAAAAGTCATTTCTGATTTTCATATAAAGCAGTCCATTTCCCTCCCTTTGTTTTTTCCAAATCCTACGACCCCAGCCGAGCGGTCACTTCACTCCTTAGATCTTAAGAGAGTGCTCAAGTTCTATTTGGAAAGGACTAAAGGGATTAGGAAAACGAATCAACTGTTTGTGAACTATGGTTCAATGAGGACAGGTTTTCCAGCGGCCAAGAGGTCCATCTCCAGATGGATTGTCTCTTGCATTAAATTGGCCTATCAGCTTGCAGGCAAGCCTTTGTTGGTGTCACCTGGAGCGCATTCCACTAGAGAGAAAGCCGCTACAGTAGCTTTCTTGCATGACATTCAATGTCGGAAATATGCAAGGCTGCAACCGGGAAATCGGTTCATACCTTTACGAGGCATTACTGCCTCGAATCTGATTTCAGGGCCGATACTCAAGTAGGGCAAGCCTCCTTGAGGAATCTGTTTGGGTAGCCTATAGCCTACTCAGACTTGTTGATGAGATTACTGTCTTATCATTCCTTTGCCCGCAGGGAAGAGGGGAGGCTCGCTATTCTATTCTAATGCTTATGACTATTGATGAGGATCTCCTGGAAGAGAAGGATTAGTTACTTACCTGTAATCCTAGTTCTCTTCCAGGGGTATTCTCATCAAAGTCATAAGCAACCCTCCCGCCTCCCCGGGCAAAGGATACTCTTTAATAAGGAGATATTGTTAACCTATTTTGTTACTGGGTTTGTTTTCAGTCTCCGAAAAGAACAACTGACCTAACTGTCACCCCTGAGGCATGATGGGATACTGGGGGTCATGGGTGCCTTAAAGGCACTGTGTCAGTTTTTTGTATACAACTACAGGTTAGCTTTTCAGTCTTTTTAGACTGTGTGTTTGCAATGCAGCCTGGAAGCTTTCTATGCTTTCAGTGAGTTATAAGAATTTCTACTGCTGCCTAAGCATTAAAACAGTTTCTAAACAATCTTTGGTGTTGTTTCTCATGTTTCTAATGCATATTATTCATGTATGGTGGAAATTCTTCACAGCATATTTCAGCTCTGATGTGATTTGGCTGCGTGAGCAAGGGCATCCGTGCTCGAAACGCGTCGCTGACATATGGCTTGTGAACTGCAATAAACATAAACATTATTTGCCTGCTAGATTGGTGGTTCGTCTTTTCCTTCCTGTGGTTGGCGTGGAGGCTGTGACCGCGTACGCAGAGCTGGAGAGAGGGAATCCTGTGTATATATATATATATATATATATATATATATATATATATATATATATATATATTACCTACTGGCTATCGCCAGTAGGTATATATAGTTAGAATTTTTTCTCTATGGGACTTTTGAAAATTCTATGTCTAATAACTTTGGCGTTTGTGGACGGAATCGGCTGGAATTTTCAGGAAAATGGCACATTTTGATTCTGAGCAGCCCCTGAAAATTTGGGGGGGTTTCGTCAAGGGGGGGCCGAGAAAAAAGGGGGGTCCCAAAACGCGTTTTTCCCATTCATTTTTCCATAGGGCGGTTGGACTCACTTTTAGCTCGAACGGCTGAATGGATTTGCACGAAACTTGGCAAAATTGTAGGGACTGTTAGCCCGATGTGCCTTTGCTAGGTCTCAATATATGTGCTCCAGTAGTTTTTGAGAAATTAACGTTCAAACCAAGATATATATCTGTAACAGCGCTCTGGGCAGCGATCCGGTCCGCTTACTTTTCGCTTATCGGAACTTTGCGTGCAGAAAGCTGATTGGCTCTCCGGTGTCTGTCAACATTCTAAACAGTCCGGTGCGGCCGCCATCTTGTCTCTCGGTAGGATCGAGAGAGAAGAAAAGGTGAAAAACTAAGGGGGAATTTAATGAAAGGGGGCAAGGTATCCCCCTCTTCACCCCCTAGGAATGTTGTTGGGGTTATTAAAGGGTCCCGTGGGGAAAATAAAAAAAAAAATGATTTTTCACGGTAGAAGCGCTTCACGGGCCGCGAACTGGGCCGCAAACTGGTAGCGAAACGGGAATTCGCCATTTTGTGCTTCGTTAATTAAATTACTAGTTATAAGGGGGTGCGGGAGACGTATCCTAATCCCCTATGTTTCCTGAGGGTGGCTGAGGAGGCTGATATATGTTGATACATCTCTTCCAGCGGCTGTGCGTGAGCTTTTTTTTTTTTTTGCTGCGTGACAGTCCGGAGCGGCCGCCATCTTGTCTCTCGGTAGGATCGAGAGAGAAGAAAAGGTGAAAAACTAAGGGGGAATTTAATGAAAGGGGGCAAGGTATCCCCCTCTTCACCCCCTAGGAATGTTGTTGGGGTTATTAAAGGGTCCCGTGGGGAAAATAAAAAAAAAAATGATTTTTCACGGTAGAAGCGCTTCACGGGCCGCGAACTGGGCCGCAAACTGGTAGCGAAACGGGAATTCGCCATTTTGTGCTTCGTTAATTAAATTACTAGGTATAAGGGGGTGCGGGAGACGTATCCTAATCCCCTATGTTTCCTGAGGGTGGCTGAGGAGGCTGATATATGTTGATACATCTCTTCCAGCGGCTGCGCCATCTGGCCTTTTTTTCGAATGCCACAATTTTGTCGTGCACGGCAGCCATTTTAGATGCCAGGCTGGTCCCAGGCTATCACCTAACCCTGCGGATGTAGTTTATGGCCCCAGCTGTAGAGAATTCAGACATGCCAACCCTCCTGATTCAGGTGTGTGACTACTGATTTCAGTGCTAGTCTCCCGCCTCCCGATTTCTGCAAGCAAAAACCCGGGGGCATATTACGAACAACTAGCGATAATTTTTGTCTCTAACTTGTTTAGAGACAAAAATTATCGCCGCACATCGGCGATTTTTATCGCAGATAAACCTTGCTATTATCGCAGAAAAGTCAGCGATATTCATGTATTATTGACCTAATGCTCTTAGCCATGTAATCCACCTCCCATTGGATAACATGGCTAAGAACTGCTCAGGGCAGGTGTTAGATTTGGGAGATATTCGCGCTTAGCGCGAATATCTCCAAACGTTGGTAATAGAAGGTAGCGATGTTAGGGACTGTTTCCAGTCGCTAACATCTTGGCACGCCACTTTGCATGTCATTAGTGATAAATATCACTGACATGCAAAGCGGGGCCCAAGATGGTCGCTATCTCCTTTTAGCTGTCACTAACTGGTGTTAGCGACAGCTTGGTAATAGGGAGATAATTTTATCTCCGCTTTCATGGCTTTTAAAGCCAAAAAAGCGGAGATAAACCCCCTTGATAATATGCCCCACGATTCCTTGGGGGTTTCAGCTGACAGGGCTTGGTATTGTGTTACATGGTTATTTTTCCATGAAACGTCAGAGGGTCGATGCAGGGGTTCTAGAAGAGGTGATAAACCATTTAAGCCTCATGAACAAGCGCATGGTCTTTTAAAGATTTGTGAAGTACTCGGGGCGGCGGTGTGTGTGTGCCGTCTTTCAGGAGCGGGCGGGGGGGCACTGCCAGCAACTTGCCAGGTCAGGTAGTGTTCAACACGTGCATCACCCTTTCTCTGTCTGCTATTGCGCTCCATGCTTCGGAAAGGTAAGAAAAAGAACGTGCATTTGAGTTTGAAATGTCCGATCCTGCAGCAGCACACTTCCAAAGCCCACACATGACAATAACCCGATTCAAGGCCCCATTCACCCGTTTTTCAAAAAATAGATAACACTCCAACAAATTAAGGTTATAAAACTTTATTAACTTTTAACGATAATGAACAGAACAAAAACTAAAAACATTTAAACATTTATTAACACAAAAAGCAACAATGGTTAGAAGCTGTCTTTTGTGCGAATAGTCCCAAGGCAGCACAACGTGCAGAGTTCTGGGCGGCACCCAGGTGATGTCGCCTGGGTGCCGCACTGGTTTAGGGATCCTACAATGCTGCTCCGAAAATTGGCGTGGGGCGTCCCGGGTGGGGCGGGGGGAGGCCTCGTCAGTAGCGGTCTGTTGTGCGAATAGTCCCAAGGCAGCACAACGTGCAGAGTTCTGGACGGCACCCAGGTGATGTCGCCTGGGTGCCGCACTGGTTTAGGGATCCTACAATGCAGCACAGAAAAACAGCGTGGGGCGTCCCGGGTGGTGCGGGGGGAGGCCTCGTCAGTAGCGGTCTGTGTCCAGTGTCACATGGCTGACACAACATGTACGACAGGCACCCAGGTGATGTCCAGTAAACTGCCGCACTGGTTTTGGTATCCTACAATGCTGCTCCGAAAATTGGCGTGCGGCGGCCCGGGGGGGGGGGGGAGGCGGCGTGAACGGGCCTCCCCAGGTGGCGGCCATCTAGCTGAGTTGCGCTCGCTCTTGCGGCCACAGCGTCTCGCTCACCATGTTGTGGAGTTGCTCCCACTCTTGCAGTGCAGCGATAGGCGGCTGCCACATGGCTGTCAAAATGGCGGACGGCTCTTCGGTTTTGGGCCTGGTCCACTGAAATGGCCCTGGGACACCTTGGAAGTCGGACGCTTGCCTGCTAGGGCTTGGGCTCCATTCTCGAAAAGCGTCCCCTCAGCCGTGAAGATTGTATAAAAGTCTTGGGGGCCCCCGACTCCCGCAGGCTTCCGGTGGGGAGCGGCTGCCATGATTGCTCGCGGAATGACCACGACGGAGCCACGAGATGGTGGTGCTCTCATGCTGACGCCAGCTTCAGTCTGAATGATCCAGAAACAAGGTGGGGCTTTCATCGTTTGGGAAAAAAATGTTCTAAACCAATGAAAAGTGTTATTTTTAGGTCATATGACCAAGCCTTCCATCTTTAGGAAACCAAAAGTAAAATGAACCAATGAAAAGTTTTATAAACAAGTCACATGACCTGTTCTGCGGCATAGGGCTACAAAAAGCGTAGAAAATCCGTTGGCACGTGAGGCGGCGTCAGTAGCGGACCGATGTGCGAATAGGCCGAAGGCAGCACAACGCGTCGAGATCCGGATGGCACCGAGGTGGTGTCCAGCAAATTGCCGCACTGGTGTGGCCATCCTACAATGCTGCGCCGAAAGACGGCGTGTCCAGCTGAGTTGCGGTCACTGTCAGTAGCGGACCGATGTGCGAATAGGCCGAAGGCAGCACAACGCGTCGAGATCCGGATGGCACCGAGGTGGTGTCCAGCAAATTGCCGCACTGGTGTGGCCATCCTACAATGCTGCGCCGAAAGACGGCGTGTCCAGCTGAGTTGCGGTCACTGTTGCGGTACAGTGACTTGAACGCACCGAGATCCGGATGGCACCGAGGTGGGGTCCAGCAAATTGCCGCACTGGTGTGGCCATCCTACAATGCTGCGCCGAAAGACGGCGTGTCCAGCTGAATTGCGGTCACTGTTGCGGTACAGTGACTCGAACGCGCCGAGATCCGGATGGCACCGAGGTGGTGTCTAGCAAATTGCCGCACTGGTGTGGCCATCCTACAATGCTGCGCCGAAAGACGGCGTGTCCAGCTGAGTTGCGGTCACTGTTGCGGTACAGTGAGTCGAACGCGCCGAGATCTGGATGGCCAAGTTTCAAGTTTCATCTGGCAGTTTTTCTCCATCCCTCCTGGATCAAAGAAGGTGAATGCTAAATATGCCACCTGCCTCATCTGAACATATGAAGTTAACTTGTATACACTGTGGTGCTATGCTGTCCTATGGCAACATGAGCATCAACCTGATGAATACGGCATTCGAAAATCATAAATGCCCTAATGCACCCAAGAAGTAATTTTTTTTTTGCTCCAGTTGAGCCGTTTTCAATGCCTGTTTTTTGTTGTTTCCCCTCCATCAAGAACAAAACAAAAATACAAGGCGCTAAGATCCGAATGGCAAGTCCTGGATGTTGAGTGCCTCAGTTGAGAGTTCTGAGCAGTGCTTGTAAGACTGTCTGAAGCTTATTTGCACCTGCTGCAGCTTCACTAGGTCCGGCGGAACTTTTTTCCTTTTCCTTTCTGCTTCTTTTCCTACAATGCGTTTCATCTGAAGACACGACCAGGTCCCTGAATGTGTGCAGGGGGACGCTATTGATTGAATGAAAATGGCGGCTTGACACAAAGCTGACTCAAGCGTTACTGTTGGTGCTATACAGACAAAAATTGGTTTTCAGTTTGTACATTCTTCAGGTTTTTTTTTCCATCCAAGTCTGATTGAGAGTTTGTAGAAAAATGGCTTCAGATTTTCCACATACTACTCTTCAACATTCTTCCTAAATGTAACAATGTGAAACTCACTAGGAGAACGGCTGTTTCTGTTTCCTTTCAAAATGCTGCCACCAATATTTTCTGAATGGAAGACACCATCTTGTAGCATAAAGGGCCGAAAGGGGTTCTGGTCTGGCCGATGGTTGGTGGAGACATTTTGACTATATCTTGGACCTGCCCGGCCTCGCCCAAAATTGCGCCGGTATAAATGGGACTCGTAACTCTTTGCCCGCAAATGTATATCTAGAAAATGTTATTGTAAGTGGCCCTGTCGTATTTTAATTACAAAATGTACGTCCACCGATTCCGCAACTGTTAGACACCTTTGTTCTTGTCACCTAATGGCCCGCTCGTTACGTTCTTCTACAGTGTAAATGTCTCCTCATCATATACGATTTCAGTTTGCTCCGTGGCCGGCCCACGTGGTTATAGGCCCGTATTTGTATACTGACATTTTCACAATAAAGGTTTTTAAAACAAAACACGGTAGTAGTATTTTCATTTGTAAAGTTTTTACTTTTAGTGACTGTTTTCGAATCAGTAAAAGGCAAGTGAAATAAAGCAGTCCAATTACATGACGGATAAAAGGTATAATATGTAGGAACGCAGTAAAGATAAATGGTCAAGGGCAGTTGTGTTTTTCATGTCTGCAACATAAAGTGATCGATAAGAATCTGATAATCAGGCGTATCGGCGACTAAGACAGCAGGCCGAATCTCTTTTACTCAACGGCTCCGTCATGGAAGGAAGAAACGCCCTTTTTCTCGAAAAAGGAATATATTTTACTTGCAAGACAGTTGTAAATTTTCCGGGAAAGTACATTAGCCTGGAATATTATAACATATGTTTGAAAAAAAAATATTGTTCGAAAATAATAAAAAGCGTAATTTTTAGGTCATATGACCAAGCTTTTCATCATTAAATTAACAAAAGTAAAATGAACCAATGAAAAGTTTTATTAACAAGTCACATGACCTGTTATGCTTACGTTACGCGCTGCGCGCCGCGCCTCGGATCACTTCCGGGTGCGCTAACGCGGCGTGTCATAAAACGCATTACGCGACAACGTAGGTCAAGAATATAGTCTAAATGTCTCCACCAACCAGCGTTCAGAACACAACCCCTTTCAGCAGTCCAAAAAGTTCTGTTAAATGACAACAGAGGGGACAGGCAACAAGAACCATCAGTCAAAGAGGGGAGGGCAAGTTCTTCTCTTCCGGGTCATGTTGGGGCGCTACCGGAACTGATCGAATTGGTAGTCTACAGTGTTTCTGGATGTTTCAGACTAAAGCTGGCGTCAGCATGAGACCACTACCATCTCGTAGCTCCGTCGTGGCCATTCCACGAGCAATCATGGCAGCCGCTCCCCACCAGAAGCCTGCGGGAGTCGGAGGCCCCCAAGACTTTTGTAGAATCTTCACGGCTGAGGGGACGCTTTTCGAGAATGGGACCCAAGCCCTAGCAGACAAGCGTCCGAGTTCCAAGGTGTCCCAGGGCCATTTTAGTGGACCAGGCCCAAAACCGAAGAGCCGGCCGCCATTTTGAGAGTCCTGTGGCAGCCGCCTATCGCTGCACCGCAAGAGCCGGCGCATCTCAACTACATGGTGAGCGAGACGCTGTAGTCGCAAGAGCGGGCGGAAAACAGCTGAATGGCGGAAGAGGCACAGTGTAGCAAAAGCGGGCGGAATGGCAACTAAAACGATAAAGGGGCGCCCCACTACAGCTTGTCTTCAGGTCAAACGGATTGTGGGACAAGGTCCAGAATTGAAGAGTCATCAAAAGGCAAAAAGTTCCGCCGGACCCCGGGAGCCGGCCGCCTATGTCGGGGGCGATCTCAGGCTACACCAGTGCTATAAGACTTGGGGAGGGTGTCGGAGCCAAGCGTCTTCTCCGAGTCCATGGCCATCACACCGCCCCTCAGGGGCCTCCGTCAAGCTGTTTAGGAAGGTAACATATCACATTGTTTTCTAATGCAGTCAGGTCCACAAACGACACTCACTTACTTTGAGAATAGTGAAGCTGCAGTAGGTGGAAATAAGCTTCAGACAGTGTTACAAGCGCTGCTCAGAACTCTTAACTATGGCACCCAACATCCAGAACTTATGCTATTTGAGAATGGTGACATCGAAGCATCTCAGGGACCAAAACCATTAACGTACTTTCACGTATGAAAATCTTACTTGGGGAGGGGGCAGGAGCGAAGCGCCCCCTCCCAGTCAGCGCCACCACACCGTATGTTGAAAATCTGAAGCCATCGTTCTACAAAGTCAACCAAACTTGGATTGAAAAATCTAGAAAAATGTACAAACTGAAAACCAGTTTTGGTCTGCATAGCATCAGTAACAACGCTTGAGTCAGCTTTGTGTCAAGCCGCCATTTTGATTCAACAAAGCACAGGCATTGAAAAAGGCTGAAATTCAGAACTCTAAACTATGGCACCCAACATCCAGGAGCTTGCTATCCGGATCTTGGAGCCTTGTGCTGTTTTCGATCTATTCACACATCGGTCCACTACTGACATCATCTTATAAACCAACGTTATGTAAATAGTTTTTTAATAAAATGTTTTACCCTGTTTCTTTGCTGGTGTGTTGTCTATATTTTTAATATTTGCATAGGGTTTGTCGTTATTTTGTGCGGGATGGGTGATGGAGCCGAGCTGTCTTGCAGCCCTCATGGTGTGGAGCTCAGTTCATCTCACTATTTTCGTATTTCTCAAGAAGGGTTGTTCCTAATATTTCTATTTTAGCGAGGTCAAAAAGAGATCCAATTAGTGGCCTACTGATTTTGCTCGATTACTTTTATTTTTTTACACGATTTTTCACTATCTGCAAAGACTAAACAGAGTATTGCGACTTTGTGCTTGTTTGTAAATAGAGAATGATCCAAAGAGAACCAATTCTAAAACAGTAAATGCTTGGACAACAATCAATCAAATGGAGAGACAAGGAGGCACGACGGATTACAACGGGGGTAAAGGCCTGCGTTAACTACCCTTCAGTATCTGCAAAGAGAGAGTACTACTAAGGCAAAAGAGGGGAGGGGGGGGGGCAGCGTTCAAAGCACATCAGCGTGCATAAATACGAAAATGTTTTTATCTATCACGTACTTGACATTTTAAAGCTTTTCATATTTGCTATTAAAAAACCAATGAAATTCACAGAAAAAACCATAGGTTATAGTGGATATATAGTTAGGAATTTGCATTTACAAAACCTTGAAAATTCAATGAAAAAACCATAGGTTATAGGCCATATATAGTTAGGAATTAGCATTTACAAAACCTTATTTTACTCGCATAAAACCATTGAAATTCCATATATAGTTAGCTAACTATAAGCGCTAACTATATATCGCGCACACGCAATCCACTGCTGATGATGTCACATATTACATCATTCATGACATGGTCAGTGACATCACTGATGACATCACTGATGACATCTCAAATGACATCACTGATGACAACTCAAATGATATCAATGATGACATCTCAAATGACATCACTGATGACAACTCAAATGACATCACTGATGACATCTCATTTGTCATCACTGATCACATCACTCATGTGATAATACAATGAACCTCTTCAGACTCTAATATAACCTTACATACACTCAGTATAAACAGACACTCACAGACTGTCACTCATCCATGGAGTTACTCACACACCTAGTCAGTCATGCAAAGAATCAATCACACCTCCATTTCCTCAACTATACAGTTATACACATCTTACTTATTCAAACATATAATAACACATATTTACTCTCTTATATAATCCCTGATACAAGCTCACAGTGATCGATACAGCCACTCACACATTCACTGGCTCTTATGTTCAGTTATTTATATATCTCAACTCTCACATGTATTGTGTTTTACATACGTACTTACTTGCACATGTAGCAATGAGAAATCCATTCACTCACCAACACACCCATGCACAGTCAACCGCCCATATAGCTGTTTCCACATGCACTCTTGAACTCATACTCCTAGTGAATCAACTGCTTACACATCTATGCACAGAGTCACGCACCTCCCAGCCACCCACACACACACTCAGCCTCCCATTCAAATATTTGGGCAACCAATCAATAACCCATATGGCCACTCTTATAGCTACTGATCAACACATGCAGCAGCTTACACAACATCAAACATACTGATGCACGAATTAAGACAGTTTAGTCACTAACCCATGTACTCAGTGAGACACATTTAATCACTCACTCATACAGTCAGTCATGCACCTACTAAATTCTTCATCCAGACACTTATACATCCACTCATTCTTCAATATGTGAAACATATTTAAACTTTACAGACACATACAATCACTGGATGTTGTGATCAGTGATGTCATCAGTGATGTCACTGACCATGTCATGAATGATGTAATATGTGACATCATCAGCAGTGGATTGCGTGTGCGCGATATATAGTTAGCGCTTATAGTTAGCTAACTATATATGGAATTTCAATGGTTTTATGCGAGTAAAATAAGGTTTTGTAAATGCTAATTCCTAACTATATATGGCCTATAACCTATGGTTTTTTCATTGAATTTTCAAGGTTTTGTAAATGCAAATTCCTAACTATATATCCACTATAACCTATGGTTTTTTCTGTGAATATATATATATATATATATATATATATATATATATATATATATATATATATATATATATATATATATATATATATATATATATATATATATATATATATATATATATATATATGTATAAATATATGTGTGGGGCACATATAATATCGTGTTTCCGGGGTCCCACGCATGGGCGGGAATATTCTAATGCTTATGACTTTGATGAGGATACCCCTGGAAGAGAACTAGGATTACAGGTAAGTAACTAATCCTTACTGGCTTTCCACTGACAATTGGGTTCACCGTAAGCTTCCTTTTACCCAATGCTAAAGGATTTACTCCACAAAGGGAATCAAAAAGTTAATAGTCTTACAGGTGAGTTCTTTAATAAATCCAAGAGGGTGGCCCAGCCTTGTCCTGCAGCGGGAGACCCTGAGCTCTGATCAGCACCTTCTGGTGCATGGCAGTGTCACAGGCATTGGCAGCTGTGAACGGGCTGCGTTGCAGGCTGGGAAATAGAGTCCCTCTACTTCCCCGGTAATTGCTGGTACCGGTTCTTGAGCCCTGATAAGCGCCTCCTGAACTGTGAAAGCATCACAGGCGTTGGGGGCGGTGAATCGGCCACGTTGCAGGCTGGGGAATGGAGTCTCTCACCTTCTCCGGTAATTGCTAGTGCCGGTTTTCGTTGTGGTCTCCCTTTGAGTAATCATACAAATCATACATTCAAATCTTCAGTTATCTTTTTCTTACGGCCAATATCCTTGATTCTAATGCTAGCCTATTTGTGTCTTCACCATCCATCTCTTTGTTATTTGAGACTGAATATCAGTCAATTACTATGGGGGATCAGTTGTGGGCTTTCTGTATAAAATAAACCCTAGTTTCAACTTTATTCCAGTCTCCTTGGATTTATTGGATTTCACATATATATTATTTTACTATATCTTTTGGCGACGATTGTTTGGGAAACTTGGAAATCTACGTAAATTTTCAGAATTTTGCCTTTTCCTGGATTTTGCCCACCGACCATTTCAAGATCGCTTTGGACATGAGGATTATATAGGAATGCTCGAAATTGCGTATCTTCTCTGGATTGCAGTAGATTTGTGAGTACTGTTCCTGTTTGTTTATCCCTGCGCATATTCTTAAAACCTCGTCAACGGCTCTTACCCGCTCAACCATGTGCGCTGTGTTGTGATTTAAAAGCGCATCCATTCCAGCGCTCGCTCACCCTCCATTCCAGCGCCCGCACAGCATTAGTTCCAGCGATCACAGAGCTTTCTTCTTCTCTCCCTCTGCCTTGCCTCGCATGCAGATGACGTGTAACACTTCAACGTGATGATGTCAGCACGTTTTGGCGGCCATATTGGATTGGGGAAGTACTTATTGAATACAACAGTCTCCATGCACTAAGAGAACGTGCATTTCAGCGTTTACTACGAGGATGTGCATTTCAGTTTATTTATATCGAGAGTGTAACTGCTTCATGTAAATTGTTTCTTTCAAATTCGGATATACTCCGTTTATCATTTAATCAGCAAATTATTATTTATTTTCAATGTTGGTACTTTGATTCTTCTTAAATATGTCCAACACTAACAACAGTAATTTGGATCCACCATGTTTCCTGAAAGTTCCAGGTAAGCCTCCTACACCGTGGCATAAATGGTTAAGAGTTTTTCCAAACTATTTGAAAGCCATAGACGCTCTTGATTATTCGTCTTCCAGAAAAAGGGCAATTTTATTTAATCAGTTCAGTTCATCTTTATTTCGGTGGTTAAAAAACCATCATAAAAATACACATTACAAATCCACATTCAACATTTGACATTGTTATTCTGAACTTTACAATATTAAAAACAAATTTAAAATATTATTATTAACATTATTTGAAAGGGAGAGAGCAATTAATTCATTTCATCCTACATCAACCCCTGGTATTTCTTAATTTGACAACAATTTAAAAAAAAACTCATAATAGAACACAGAGTACGCATGTCAGTTGCTCTTTGCAAGAATAATAAAGCAGTTTTGGCATGGTAGATTTTTGACTCCTTTAAAATATCCACAAGAAATCTTCGGCGCGGGATTCTTTAAAAAGGACATAATAGTACAAAATGAAGGGTGTCCTGCGGAGACCTATTGTCGCAGCCGCAGGCACCATTCTGCTCAATTGTTAAAGTAAAACCAGACGGTTAAGCTAAAATGTTAGGTAACAAATTGAGCCTTAAACGACACATTAAAAACCTCTCTTGTTGACTATGCATTAAAAAGAGATACAGTTCCATACCCATTTCATTACTCACAAGAGAGTGCGCTACTACAGATGTTTTATTAGAGTCAAGTTGATTCCTGCTATAATCATATTTGTCCAATAACTGCTTTTGGATACGATATTTGCAAGAGCTATCAATCTTTGATGGGTCAGTAAATAACATTTGGTAATCAATAGACTCTAGGCTTTCTTTAATGTATTTAAGCCAAGGGATTTGCAACCATCTGTCTCTCCGGAGACAATCTTCAATAATCTGTCTAGTTAATTCAGCGTTTGGATTTAGCCAGATTCGAAGCCAGGTCAGAATTGGTCTTACTTTAATCAGGTCAGATATATACGGGGTGCCAAGCTCCTTGTGTGTAACTGCTGCCGGGATGCTCTGTGGTAGCTTTAGCAGTTTCTTTAGGAATTTATCTTCCTCTGCTTGTATCTGGTGTGCATCCCTAAAGCCCCACACCTCTGCCCCGTACGTGGCTTTAGATGTGCTGACCGCTCTATACAGTGTCATTACTTGTTCAGGGAACCAACGACCCATCCTTCGCGCAAAGTTTAAAATGGCACCATTCGCTGAAACAAGTTTCCTGCACCTTTCCTCCATCAATGGGGCAAACCTGATATTTTCATCAAACAAGAGACCCAAATATGAAAAAGTGTTCACAGTGTCCAAAACGTGGGTTCCTATTTTGAACGCAAATCTCTTGAGAGGTTTTTTTCCTGCCACCATGATAAAGGACTTAGTCAGATTTACAGAAAGATCTAGATTCTCCATGAACCTTGCGAAGCCACTAATTAGCTGCTGCAGACTCACTGCTGTTCGTGCGAGAAGGACTGCGTCATCCGCGTACAAAAGTACCGGTACGTGACGTGATCCTACTCTTGGGCAATCAGTCCCCAATGTCAGCAGAGCACTCTCCAGGTAATTTATGTAAAGGGAAAATAGAAATGGAGCCAGGATACACCCCTGCCTCACCCCGCTAGTGCACGGGAAGGGATCAGTACTCACCCCTCCCGAGCTATAGCGGACCTTGGCAGTGGTGTTCCAATGGAGTTCTTAAGTATGTTTATCAGGTCTGGATCAATTCCCAATCTATACATAAGTGCCCAGAGTTTAGTTCTATTTACATTGTCAAATGCAGCTGCAAGGTCCATAAACCCCATATACATGGTTCCTTTATCTGATTTAGTATATTTAGCAGCTAGTAGGTATAAGTTGAGACATTGGTCACTAGTTGACTTGCCTGTTCTAAACCCATACTGGGTATCCACCAGGGTGTTATGTACTTCAGTCCACTCTGTAAGGCGGTTTAGAATTACCCTACCTAGTAGTTTAGCTGAGACATCAATCAGCGAGATTGGTCTGTGGCACTGTGGATTATCCCTACGGCCTTTCTTATATATAGGAACAAGCACTGCAGTTGACCAAGATCGCGGAAGACCAGATTTAATTGCTGCATTAGGTACTCTGGTCATAATCGGTGCCCATAAGTCGGTGTTGCTTAAAAAGAGGTCTGAGGGGGTGCCGTCCGGGCCTGGCGCCTTATTACGCGACAGCCCTAGCACTGCCTTTAAGACTTCCGGCAAGGAGAATTCTAGCTCAATTGCTCTAGAACCCTCCCACACTCCATCCCCGTTTTCTACCTCCTGTTGATTATACAGACTTTTAAAATTGTTAATCCATTGTTCGGGGAGTACATTGGTGCTAATTACAGGGGAGCTGGAGTCTTGGTAGCAGGGTCTATTTATAATTCTCCAGAATTGGGCATAGTCCCTGTTTTCTCCTGCTTCTCTAAGGTCTGCCCAAACTTCCTTTTGGAATGCACTCTTTCTTTGCTTAACCTGTGTGTTGTAATTACGTCTACAGAGGGCGATTTCATTCTTTTCTCTCGGGGACTTCTTTATGCTCTAACCAGTGAAGTAGTGTGGCTCACTGGTTAGAGGCGGCAGACCCGAGAGCAGAGGACGGCCTGGGACCAGGGTTCGATTCCCGGCGCGGCAGGTTTCTGGACCAGGGTCAGCGGACTCGATAATTCTCTCGCCTTGGTGCCCACTCTGATCAGCGATCACACTCGGCAACTCTGGGCATTAGCTTGCCTCATCTTCACTAACGGCCCCACCAGACTGCCGGGGATGCCTGGTCTCACCCTGGAGATACCCATTAAGGGACCATCTCTCAGGGAAGCCAGGAAGGGTTTCGCAGCGGTCGAAGCGCCTTGGGACCCTACGGGTAAGTAGTGCGCTATATAAAATGCCAATACATTTTAATTCTCTCAGTGCCCATGAGCAATTCAAATCAAACCATCTTGGAGTTGTTAGTTCCTTAGTAGGCCGCTTAGTTTTTATTAATCCTTCAACTATCCTAGTTAAGGATTCAAATGCCAGGACCACTTCTCTACCCTCTGTTGCAAGGTCTAAACAGATCTCTATATGTTCTTTCCTTCTTTCCACTAGGGTGCTATAGAATTCTTGTGGATTAATCATTGCCCATCTTATGCACCTCCCTTGGTCCGTTGGTCGGATTACAGTATCCCCCCCCCCAGATGTTTTACTGGTAGATCGTTATATTCTATTTCAAGAGTTAGGGGGTTGTGGTCGCTTTGAGATTTTAGCATGTAATTGAGAATGCGATTCTTTGTCTGAAGCCCTGAGTTCCGGTACCCCTGCAAATACTATTACATAGGGACTGGCTTCTGGTGGTAAATTTATATGTGGGGGGGGCTATCTGGGCTGTAGAAAGGATCAAGGTCCATGTAGGGCGAGCTATAAGGGCCATTTCTTAAATGATGGTCTTCCTGGCCCCTTTGTATTAGCGGTTGCAGGGGGGCTTTATCAATGTTTTTGGAGCTCGTCTTTTGATTTGATCCTCCTCTCTGATCTTGAGAAACTTTCGGGCGTCATGTATCTGGGCAATTATGTGTTGGATATTGCTGACACAATTGTTGTTTGTCATTGTATTATTATTAGAATTATTAGTGGCCACGCTTATGGGTTGATTAGGACCTGAAGGGGGTTTCTTAGTTGTCAGGTCTATTATCTTACCTTGTTTGGTCAGTTCACTCGCTAGTTTCAACTGAGCAGTAATAAAAGTTTCCATATGTTTCTTGAATTCTCCTATAACATCCTCAATCCATCCTGGTGGATTTGTGTTTATGTGGACCTTTTCATCCACCAGGAATACGTCTTGCCTGTTTTTAGGTCGACCATCTCCTATAAATGGCTTATTTTTCCTCTGTTATCCCTTAATCCTCCCCCGCCGTTTTGGTTTGCTATGGGGGATCGGGTCGCTGTGCCCTGATGTTTCTGCCCCAGGGAGAGGTAAGGGTTGAGCACAGGGAACACCCTCTATCGGGTTACTTGGTGACACTAAATTTCCAGTCATATTGGGGCTGGCAGCTAGTGTGTGATCCCTAGATTGCGTTGGGGTAGCTACTATAGGATTGGGTGAGGCGGATAGGCTTCTTTCCATACGTTCTATCTCCCCAGATACCTTCCTCAACATCAAATCAATTGCGTTTTTTTTTACTTTATTGGGGGCTAGAACGTTTGTTTCGGCCAGGGTTTGTTTAGGAGTTTCAACTAGGTGTACTTTGCTCATAGCCGAGCGTGTTTTAGGGTGATTAGACATAGTGAATGTAATTTTAGACTAGCTCTTATCCTCCCCCAAAGAGCAGTCCAAGCTTCCTTCTAATGGGTGGCTAAATACATCCAATACTATATTTACTATATATGTATTTATCCCCGACCCCCACTCTTCCTAGTAGAACAGCTCAATATCACAAGTTCAATTGTCCTATCAGGCACAGGCGACCAGTCCAAGTTCAACAGTACCTGTCACGAACATCCGTGTCAAGGGGGGTGGCCGGTCCCGTTCCTGGTGGTCCCCAGACGGCCACAGACGGCCGGGCGTCACCCGCGCACGTCCCACAACGCGGGAGGAGTGGCTGTTCTTTATGCGCCTCCTGGCGCTAGCTAGTGACGCAGCAAGCGTCGTCCACGGGCCCTCGCTCGGGATGCTGGGCAATGTAGGCAGGCTGTGGTGTCAACGGTGAACGCTCCCCCCACTCAGCGGCCGCTATGGCAGGTGCGGCAGCAGGGGAGAGCAAAGCAAGGAGCGTGGCTGCAAACTGGACCTCTCGGGTAGGTGCGATGTCCTGGTGTTGCTCCCGGTCAGTTCGTGGACCCCGCTGCCCGGCAGGAGCGGCTGTTCTCTATGCGCCTCCTGGCGCTAGCTAGTGACGCAGCAAGCGTCGTCCACGGGCCCTCGCTAGGGATGCTGGGCAATGGAGTGGTGTGGCTCACTGGTTAGAGGCGGCAGACCCGGGAGCAGAGGACGGCCCGTAACCAGGGTTTAATTCCCGACGCGGCAGGGTCATGGACCAGGGTCAGCGGACTCGATAATTCTCCCCTCGGGCCTTCTCTAACCAGGGATCACACTCGGCAACTCTGGGCATTAGCTTGCCTCATCTCCACAACGGCCCCCCACAAACACTGGGGATGCCTGGTTTTACTTTGGAGATACCCAGTAGGGACCATCTCAGAGGGAAAGCCAGAACGGGTTCCCCAGCGGTCTATGGGGCAGAGATACTCCTTCGGGAGTCGATTCTAGCGCGTTAGAAACCCACAAATTTAAATTTAAATGTAGGCAGGCTGTGGTGTCAACGGTGAACGCTCCCCCCACTCGGCGGCCGCTATGGCAGGTGCGCGGCGGGGGAGAGCAAAGCAAGGAGCGTGGCTGCAAACTGGACCTCTCGGGTATGTGCGTTGTCCTAGTATTGCTCCCGGTAAGTTCGAGGCCGCATTTAATTATCTTGGAGATGCTGGTCAATAACTTTTTGACAGTTTACCGGTTGTTGAAAATTCATCCACAGATGATTCATGGAATGTTTTACTGAGGCTTTAGCCTGTCTTGGAAAACAATATAAAGATGAACCATCAATAATGGTTGAACGTCATGTTTTCGTAAAACACAAAGTCACCAGAAGAATCATTTGAGGATTATTTAGCCACGTTAAGAGTACTTGCTTCAAAGTGTGAATATGGTTCATATCTTGATACTGCACTTCGTTATCAGTTGGGTTTTAACTGCTATAATAAAAAAATTCAGGAACGCATTTTAACGTGCAAGAACCCTACACTAGATGAAGTTATGATCATCGTTAAAAGTATCGCGTGTTTTGTTACCTCAGCGAAAATTTGGGCTGAGTCATCAACAACAGCTGCTACTAATAATATTATGTCTTTAACTTCAAATGATAGTAATGAATGCAATGTTAATGCAGTAAATACTCACGTTAAGGATAGGAAATTTATTGAAAGAAAACCTAATGTTTTTTGTTACAGGTGCGGTTCTAAATTTCATGTAGGTAATAATCCTAACTGCCCAGCTCAAGGAAAACGGTGTAACAATTGTAAAAAAAACGGTCATTTTGTCACTGTTTGCAAAGCACCTAAAGATAAAAGCAAGATTAATTTGGTTTAAACTGAAGATGACATTTGTGAAGCTCTTAATGTAGCTGCTTTATCTATTGAAATTAATTCTTTAGATAGTAACAATGTGAAAGGACCTAATTGTAGTGTGTTAATTGGTCCAATTGCTGTTGATGTCATAGCGGATTCTGGTTCGCCAATTACCATTTTGGATGAGGATACATTTTATAAGCTTTGGCCTAATACGAAGTTGTTGTCAACTGATGTTAATCCTAAAGCATTTGGGGGATACAACATCATTATGCTTGGATATTTCAACGATGTTATCGATTTTAAGAGTAGAAATATTCACACTAAAATGTATGTAGCTGTAAATGGCAGAGACATTTTAGGCTGGCATGACCAAGCTAGTTTGGGCATAATGCTTAAGCCAGGGCACTCTGAACCTGTTGTTCTAGGTGACCTTTTCTGTGTTAGCCGTGTCTGATAGCATAACAAATGATCCTACTCTAAACATGGTGTTTAATAAATACTAAAGTGTGTTCAGTGAAGAGGTTGGTTTCGTAAAAACGTTTGAACACACGATTAAGTTAAAAGAGAAAGTAACTCCTGTAATTCAAAAAGTACGTCCTGTACCTCTTTCAGTTAGAGATGATTTTAAAAAAATCTTGATATGTTGTGTTCTCAAGGTATAATTTGTCCCGTTGAGTCTTCTGAATGGGTTTCGGCTGTGGTAGTAGTTCGAAAACATTCAGGGGATATTCCTCTGTGCGCAGACTTAAGAATTCTTAATCGAAATATTGTCGTTGATGCCCATCCACTTCCAAAAATTCATGATATACTTGCGAAATTAGGCCGTAGTCAATTCTTTACCGCAATTGATTTACGCTCGGCGTATCATCAGATTCTTTTGTCAGCAAATTCTCAACCACTCACTACTTTTGTTACTCCATTTTGAGTTTACATGTACAAAAGACTCCCGTTTGGACTAGCATCTGCTGCAAGTATATTTCAAAGGCTTATGGACAAAATGTTTGATGATTGTCCTGGCGTTCAGATGATATTCTTATTCATTCGGAAATTAGAGAACAACACTATATTTTGTTAAAAAAAGTTTTGGATATTTTACAAACATGGTATGATAGTCAATATGAAAAAATTTAAGTTTCTTTCTCAAAACGTAGACTACTTAGGTCACAATTTATCGGAGTTGGGTATTAAACCGAAAACTGCTTTACTAGATGCCATAAAATGCGCTCCTTCTCCCACTGACAACGATTCTTTGAGAGCTTTTCTTGGTTTAAGTGAATATTACGCTCGCTTTGTTCAGGGGTATGCTTTAGTGGTACAACCTCTTAGAAACTTGTTAAAAAGCATGCAAAATTTGAATTGTCAATTGAAGCAAAAAATGCTTTTTCTTCTGTCAAAGATTTAATTGTTACTGCTCCTGCTATCAAACCTTTTACGTATGGTGTTCAGAGTATCAACACTGTAGATGCAAGCGCAAAAGGTCATGGTGCCTTTTTAAGTCAGATTGTTAACGGACAAGAAAGCACCATTGCTTTTGCGTCTCGCACTTTTAAACTCAGCTGAACTCAATTATAGTACAATTGTGTGTGAGGCTTTAGCGTGCACTTGGTCAGTGGAAAAATTCAAAACATATATTTGGGGCAAAAAGTTCTTGTTATATACGGATCATAAACCTTTAATTTACATGCTCGGAGATAGCTGCTCAAACAGAGCATCTTCTCGGCTCATTAGACTTTTAGAAGACATCAAGAATTTAATTTTGACATCAAATATATCCCTGGTGGCAAAAATGTGCGTGCCGACTGTCTCTCACTAATTCCTCCTCCACATGTGCAAGAATCATTTAAATCAGAGGAGGATTTTGAGTGTGTTTATTCTGTAGAAGATGTTGTTTAAAATCATAAAATCACTCAGGAGGATTGGATTAGCAATTTTGCAGAGGATTACTGTTTACAAAATGTAAAAAAGTATTTAGTTAATGGGTGGCCAACTGATAGAAACTTATCCATTGAAGAAAAAACTTTCGCTCAAGTTGCAGCGGAATTATCTTTTTCTTATGACATTTTGCTTCGACAGGACAAATTTGTTCCTCCAAGAGGTATTAGAGACACTATTATTACGTTAGCTCATGAAGAGCATCCTGGTACTACTGCCACTGTCAATAAAATCAAACAAATGTATTGGTGACTTGGAATTGACAATCAAGTAAGAACACATATTGATAAGTGTCCCCAATGTCTCTGTTCGTATAAGCATTGGAAGGCTTCTAACTCTCCTCTGTTTCCTGTGCAGTGGCCTAGTGGGGCTTGGAAAAAAATTGGTCTAGATTTTTCTGGACCATTTTCTGCCCTTAATACTGACAAGAAATATTTAATAGTAGCTGTTGACTATTTTTCTAAATGGATTTATTTTCCATTTGTTAAATATGCTGATGCTAGTTCTGTGGTGCTGTTTTTACAACTTTTCTTTTATTCTGAAGGTACCCCAGAGGAAATTGTGACGGATAACGGTTCACATTTCACTGCTCATGATTTAGACACATTTTTGAGTAGTTTAGAGGTGAAACACATATTAGTTCCTTTGTACAGTCCGGCCTCCAATGGACTCGTTGAGCGTGCTAATCGTTTACTTAAAGAAAGTGTGCAAACTGCAATTGCAAATGGTTTAAATATTCCTTCTTTCTTAGTCCAGAAAGTTTGGAATTATAATATCACACCGCATAGTACTACTGGAATTTCTCCTTTTATTTTGTTAAGGGGTCGAATGTCTTCTTCTAAACTTAATCCTGGTTGGTTACTTGAAAAATTCACTCAAGCTCCTGTGGATTTGAATAAAATTAGGGATCATGTGAAATGAAAACAAGAAATTTACAAACTAAATTATGACAAACGCATGCATGTTTCTGACAAACCCTTGTTTCCTGGAGATTGGACTATTATTAAAAAACCAATTAAAGTATCTAAAGGTCAGTCTAAATTTTCTGCTCCTGTTCAAGTTTTAAGAGTTTCTCGTCTGCCTGTTCTTCTTCAAGACAGAAGTTGGTGGAACAAAAATGCTCTTGTTAAAATAACTAAGAAACAAGCTAGTATTATTCTTGAAAATAAAGGTAATACTATTGTGAGTGACAATTATGATTCAGATTGGTTTGGTGTCTGTGAAAATTTCAGCACATTAAACAGACTTTCTCACTCTGATGATTCTTGTTCTGCCTTACCGTCTGGTGATGGGGATTCCAGATTTGTAAATCCTCATCAGATTACTTATTTCATTGCATTCTAATACAGGAGAAGGTGATGGTAGAACTAGAGTGAATGGAGGAGGAAGAGTCAGAAGTGTACCTGTACGTTTTCATGATTATGTTATGCATTAATATATTTGTTTTTTTTTAGATTTAGTTTTATCACATTTCTTTGTAACATAGGCTTAGTTTTTCTTCCTTATAGATAGGGGGATGTGTAGTAAGGTAATGTATACATGTTATTATTAGCTATGTTATGTTCCTTTAATGAATGGTTGTTTTGGTTCACTCTGCTTGACATCACCATGTTCTAGAATGTATACAGGGGATATCAGATGCTGCCTTGGATTTGATGTGATCAGTCGTGGGCTTTCTGTGTGGGCTAAACCCAAGTTCCAACTTTATTCCAGTCTCCCTGGATTTATTGGATTTCACTTAATGTTAATGTTAATGTTATAACAATTTATTATGCGCACAGCGACTCCAGCGAAGGAGCATCCTGGCGCAGAGACAAGGAGCAAACATAACACAGCAAGGCGAAAAGCAACAGAAAAGTGCTGAACCAAGGGGACTAAAATAGAAATGTTTTTATGGCTCTACGAAACGACAGCAAGTCTTCTAACTGCCGAATTTCAACAGGGAGGGTGTTCCAGATTGACGCAGCTCTCACCCTGAAAGAACGGCCGCCCATCCTGCTGAGCCTAAATCTGGGGACAACAGCAAGGGCCTGACCTTGCGATCGAAGGTTGCGGGTAGGGACATAGAAGGAGATAGAGTTGGCCAAGATCTCAGGGCCTATGCCTCTAAGAATTTTAAAGGTCAAGCACAATACCTTGAAAAGTATACGCTTCCTGACCGGGAGCCAGTGCAGGGAGCGGATAACATGAGACACCGGGGAGAACTTAGGGAGACCAACAATAGCTCTCGCTGCGGCGTTCTGCACCCGCTGCAGGCGAGTAAGCTCAGCCTGATTAGCCCCAGCCAGCAAAGAGCTGGCGTAGTCCAGACGAGAGATGATCGTTGCCTGGACCACAAGCTGTCTGGTCGGGGCGTCGAAAAACTTAAGCACCGGCCTAAGCCCTCTTAGGAGACCAAAGCAACAGGCTGCGATTTTTTTGGTGTGCCCTATGAAAGTGAGACCAGCGTCTAGCCAGACCCCGAGATTCTTCACCTCCGGCACTGGGATCGGAGTGGGGCCAAGCTCCGAGGGCCACCACTGATCGCCCCAAAGCTCCACTCCCTTCCCGACAACCATCACCTCAGTTTTTGTGGCATTAAGCTGGAGACAGTTACCTGTCAGCCAGCTGGCCACCGCCTTCAGGCCGGACTGAAACCTGGGGGCGTCCTGTTCCGCATCCCCGCTGAGAGTAACCGCCAGCTGTGTGTCGTCGGCATATGAGACCATGGTTAGGCCCCACTGCCTAGCGACATCAGCCAGCGGTCTCACGTAAAGATTGAACAACGTGGGACTCAGCGAGGATCCCTGCGGAACCCCCATGGCCAGAGGCTGGAACCCGGACTTGAAGGGAGGGATGGCAACACAGAAGGAGCGGTTGTCTAGGAAGGAGCGGAACCATTGTAGCGCCTGGCCGCCGATACCAATCTCCTCGAGCCGCCCAAGGAGGATGCTGTGCGACACAGTATCGAATGCGGCGCTGAGATCTAACAAGATCAGCGCCGACGTCTGTCCAGCATCCAACCTTGCGCGAAGGTGTTCCACCATCACCAGAAGGGCTGTCTCCGTGCTGTGCCCAGCACGGAAGCCATTCTGTGTGGGATCGAGAGCATTGGACCGGGCTAAGTGTTCAGACAGGGCCAGGTTGACATGGGCCTCTGTCAACTTAGCTGGCCAGGGCAGCAGCGAGATGGGACGGTAGCTTTCCGGCTTAGACGGGTCAAGAGATGGCTTTTTAATAATCGGAGACACCACCGCCTGCTTCCAACTGATGGGAACAACCCCGGTCTCTAGGGAGAGGTTGACAAGAGAGCGTATAGCCACACGCCCCACAAAGGTCTGATCTCGAAAGAGCGCAGGCCTCACAGGATCGGATGGAGACCCAGATTTAACTTGCGTGGCAAGTTTGTCAAACCCTTCCAGAGTGAGAGGGGGAAGAGTGAGGAGAGCGGGCTGGTAGGGTGTCTCCTTAGGGCTACCCAACGCTGTCCCCGTACTCGGGAAAGTCCGATATATAGACTGGACTTTACCCAGAAAATAGGAAGCGAGGGACTCACAGTGTGCGACAGAGCTCTCAGCCGACGATATGGACCGCTTAGACATAAGATATATAATATTTTACTACAGGAGCCCAGAATGTTCCATTAAAAATCACAAACTGTAGGATTTAATTAATATCCCTGTTGATCTACTTCAGAGGTTTCAGATTTTGTTATGATCATTAATGTATTCTTCCAAAGTATGGTACTCATGGAATAGGTGTCCTCATCCTTTTTCAACAACATCTAAGAAATTGATATGTGTTCAAGTATTTTTCTATAGTTTAGCATAAGTTACCTTCTCCTTCTGTACAGATCTGGTGCTGGTTTGTTACGATTCTCTTATCAAATGTATATTTGATAGCATACAAGCACCTCTATCCTTAAAACAAACCCAGGAAGAGCCCAGTTGTTGTCAGGTCAAAAAGAACTGTATTGTCTGCATAGAACAAAACACTGAACTGTGTCATTAGTCATCTTTGATGGAAAGCCTCATGCTTGTTTTAAAGCTTTGGGACCATGGAAATGTAGATAGCGAATAGTAATCGGGCTAGAATATAGCCTTGCCTGTGGCTATTTGGTGTTGGATTTTGGTGTTGCTGCTCTACCCTGACTGTTTATTGGTCCACAAATCTTTAAGTAACCCAGTTATCAGTCATAACACTGTTTCAACTTGGGTTATTTCTCTGTACAACTTCAAATGCCATTATCAGATCAATGAATGCAACAATTAATGAAACTATATTTGAATAGCATATTTGTCTGACATTTTCAGAAGCAAACACCCATCTGTAGTCAAGTAATTCCTTTAATAGCCTAGCTGCAAATAAGGCAATGTACCAGCTTTGTATACAAATTCCTCCTGACATTCTAAATATATTTTGCAAAGCATACCTAGAATTTTTTTTTGTAAATCAGTGTTCGTATACTTCCTTTCCACAATTTATATTTTTATACTAGTAGAGCGTGTGTTTTATGTTATATGTGTATATGTCTTGTCCGTTTTTCTTTTTCACAAGGCACAACATCACAAGTAGAATGACATCATGTGTCTAGTGAACGGAGCCCACACTATATATAATTATATATATACTTTTTTTTCCCATAGGTCACTGTACCTCACAAATGATGAGGAGTGGATTACCACAATACTTTATCTCCCTTTACTTTTCAGGATTTGCAAATAGCAGAAACCATCGGCATATATGTTGTAGGTACATTATAGCCTGCACCACATTGCACTTTTTGTTAATAAACAGAATTTTAAGTAGGGAAACGTGAGTACGGTGGGGATTTGTGTACCCTGTCCTGAAGAAGGAGTTCCGACTCCGAAACATGTTGACACACACAGGAGGTGATGCACATTACATTGCATAAACACCTCCATTTTCACCTTTTTAACAGTACCAGCCCGGCGGCCCATTAAAAAAATGTTTGTCTACCCCACGAGCCAGGTCCTTTTTAATCATCACTCACTTTATAACCTCACCACTCACGCACATAATTTTGAAACCCTCACATGCACCACACATAGCCATCTAAGTAAGTGCTCCCGCGTAGTCGTAGGTAGTAACACACCGCATCCCGTAGAGGGGTGGGAAGACCCCAATGATGAAGCATGACACCAAGAGTCCTTTTGGTGTGTGAGGGGTATTTTACAAACACTGGGTGCTCCCCACCACCGTAGGGAACACTCTCCATTTACAGGTGGATTCTTATTGTTTATACATATTCAATTAGGGAGAACGAATCCATACAATAACTCTCTCTCCTTTGTTATTTTCAACATTTTGAATTCAGCCAGGGACTCAGTGCACCTTGCAGTGGTTATTATTGCTCTCACTTGCTGTCTTCACCCCATTGCGATGTAACTTTGGGCTGCCCTCTGGCCACCTTTCCTGACCCTTTTCCGCCTGTCTTCCTAAAGCAGAGCTGGAATATTGAGATTACAGATCAGGTGTCTACCTCCTGGCTGTGGTACGAAACCTTTTCAATCTGTTGTCATCCAAAGCCTTGACCCTTCTTGCAGTCCTCCATTTTTTGCCAGAACCACACGATTGTAAATGGCTGGAAAATCTTGGTATTTTGAGTAGACCTGGTCAGAGGTGAGACCAACATCTATTACTCCTCTGCCTTCTTGATGCTTCCTGGAAAATATCTTTATGGTACCATGACAAGCAGACATGCACCTAGGTCATGAAATATAATGATTTTTAGTTTGAATTGTCTTTATGTTATAAGTAATTAACATATCTTTCTACAGCAATAGAATATATTTTTGCCTCAGGCTTTATGTTTAATAAACCAGGTCTTTTTTGATTTGGTTTCAGCATACTACTTATGTTTCCTTTCTTATTTTTCATTCATGGATCCAAACTACGTTTCGTTTTGCAGGGCTGAACCACACTGGAGCACGGACTGACAATTGTGAAACAGATATTTCCATCTTTTCATGAATCAGTTATGTTTATTATGATAACTCTCTGAAACAATTATGTAGGGCTGCAAGAAATGTATACAATGCAAAATGTCAACGGTCATAGTTGGGGTGTAAATCTAAAAGCCACGAGTGATACACAGTGCAAAATATTCTGGAAAGTTGTTGGATCTGGTGTGCCCGTTGTGAAACCTGTGGGAAAAGTTTCCTTATAACAAATGACACATTGGCTGAAAATCGCCATATTTAGCGTGAGGTAAAATAATGGTGAGGTGTTTTCTCAGAGTTGCCATAAAGGCCAAAATTCAATCACCTCACATGTGACAAATATTGGTTGATATCCTTCACAGTAGATTAGTTTATGTATGAAAAATATTGGCTATGCCTTTGTGAACACCGCACTGGTACCCACAAGTTGTATTGGTTTACATGTATCATACTGGTTGGCCTAAGGGAGCACTGTTTATAGTAATCAGTATGCTGGACAACATGTAGGAAAACTACTGATACACTAATCAAGCACATTGGTTTGCGTGATAAAGCATACAATTTAAGATATGTGGATTCTAAACACAACATGTTTATATTCCCAATATACAAATTTTTATCAGTAGAACCCTAGTGTTTCTGTTTCATGCATTGGTGTATGCACAATAGACTGGTTTGTGTGGGTACTCTATTGGTTTCACTTCATAATCAATTGGCTAATTGGCATACTACTATGGTTTGCATGCATATTCCAGAGCTCTGCACAGGTAATTCACAGAACGTTTTACAAATTACCTCCAATGTTTTCAATGTTTGTAATTAAAGTGAAAGGTATCAAGATTAAATATACATAAAGAATAGTGTGCATGTATGATGTCATATATATATATATATATATATATATATATATATATATATATATATATATATATATATATATATATATATATATCCACCTCCAATGCTCACCTCGTTACAAAGCAAGCGGGACACATGCTCCGGGTCAGACAAAGGGTTTATTCAACACATAGTTCTTCCAAGTCCGTGAAACGCTGTAGATTATGGGCAGACACGTTTCTGCCCAAATGTGGCCGTCATCAGTGCTGGTCTCACAGAATGCTGCACATCTCTGGGTTTGGGTCGGTCACCACTCCATGTGAAGTAGTTACACGACTCCTCCTCCTGGCTGCAGGTGTGTACTATTTGCTGGTAGCTGTGGGTGAACTGCATGATGGTTAACGTAGTCCCTCGTGGTGCCAAATACAGTGACTGGTCCACCAGGCACCTCAAGGATGCCCCCAATGTTTGGCGCTGAACGTTGCTCCTTCCACACAGTACCCAAGTAAGTTGGTTCCGTTGCAACCTTTGAATATATATATTCACTGAAAAAGCCATAGGTTTGACACTCGTTATAGTTAGGAATTAGCATTTAAAAAACCTTTGAAATTCACTGAAAAAACCATAGGTTTCACACCAGTTATAGTTAGCTGAACATTTTACTTATACAAAACCATTGAAATTCCCACATTATAGTTAGTTGAACTCACTATAACTCGCGCGCCCGCAATCCACTGCTGATGATGTCACATATTACATCATTCATGACATGGTCAGTGACATCACTGATGACATTACTGATGACATCTCAAATGACATCACTGATTACATCACTGATGACATCATCCAGTGACTGTGTGTTTCTGTAAAGTTTAAATATGTTTTACATATTGTAGAATGAGTGGATGTATAAGTGTCTGGATGAAAGATTTAGTAGGTGCATGACTGATTGTATGAGTGGGTGATTAAATGTTTCTTACTGAATGCATGGGTTAGTGACTAAACTGTCTGAATGTGTGCATCAGTATGTCTGTTGTTGTGTAAGCTGCTGCATGTGTTGATCAGTAGCTATATGAATGGGTATATGGGTTATTGATTGGTTGCCCAAGTATTTGTATGTGAGGCAGAGTGTGTGTGTGGGTGGCTGGGAGGTGTGTGACTCTGTGCATAGATGTGTGAGCAGTTGATTCACTAGGTGTATGGGTTCAAGAGTGCATGTGGAAACATCTGTATGGGCGGTTGACTGTGTGTATGGGTGTGTTCGTGAGTGAATGGATATCTCACTGCTACATGTGCAAGTAAGTACATATGTAAAACACAGTGCATGTGAGAGTTGGCATATATAAATGACTATACATGAGAGCCAGTGATTGTGCAAGTGGCTGTATGGATCAATGTGTACTTGTATCAGTGATTGTATAAGAGAGTAAGTATGTGTTAGTATATGTTTGAGTAAGTAAGGTGTTGTGTGTATAACTGTATAGATGATGAATTGGGAGTATAATTGATTCTTTGCATGACTGACTAGATGTGTGAGTAACTCCAAGGATGAGTGGCAGTGTGTGAGTGTCTGTATAGGTGTATGAGTGCATATGATAGTGTTGTATTGATGAGTGACTGTATGTATGAGTGATTGTATGGGTGAATGAGTGGATGTGTGTGTAGACCTAGGAATCAGTGAGTGCATATGTAGTAACTGGTATTGGTGTGTCAATGGTTTCAAGAATGGTAGTCTGTATTTAACACTGGGTGTATGAAAGGTTAGATTAGAGTGTGAGGAGGTGCATCGTATTATCACATGAATGATGTCATCAGTGATGTGATCAGTGATGTCATTTGAGATGTCATCAGTGATGTCATTTGAGATGTCATCAGTGATGTAATCAGTGATGTCACTGACCATGTCATGAATGATGTAATATGTGACATCTTCAGCAGTGGATTGCGGGCGCGCGAGTTATAGTGAGTCCAACTAACTATAACGTGGGAATTTCAATGGTTTTGTATAAGTAAAATGCTCAGCTAACTATAACTGGTGTGAAACTTATGGTTTTTTCAGTGAATTTCAAAGGTTTTTTAAATGCTAATTCCTAACTATAACGAGTGTCAAACCTATGGTTTTTTCAGTGAATTTCAAAGGTTTTTTAAATGCTGATTCCTAACTATAACGAGTGTTAAACCTATGGTTTTTTCAGTGAATTTCAAAGGTTTTTTAAAACCTAATTCCTAACTATAACGAGTTTGAAACCTATGGTTTTTAAAGTGAATTATTACGTTTTTTGTAATAGCTATTTTTTATAGCTATTAATTATTATAATTTTTTAAAATTATTTAAATAATGTATATTTTTTTCCAACATTAACTTTTAAATGTATTTTTCCTGTGTTTTTTTTGTTTCATCTTTTTACCCCGGAAAGCTCAGGGTACGCGCACCCGTGAACGCACCCGTACACGTAGCGAGAGCGCTATTCCCGAGTGCAAAAAAATATATAATTATGTATTTAAAGTAAATAATAATGCAAGACATTCAGTGGCATACTCATAAAAGTACTAATTTTCATTTTTAATAACCGTATCTCACCTTTAAACGCATTTAAGAAAATCTAGCAAAGCGTCATTCTGACGCACCGCGTAAGCGTTCCCGGAAGCGCCTACGTACGTGCCGCGTAAGCGCCCCGGAGCGCGTAGCGTAAGCGCGCGTCATGCCATGTGACCTTAAAACAACACTTTTGATTGGTTAATAACAGTTATTTTTTCACAAGTAGGGAAACACCCCACCCATTTCCCTCACAACCTCTTTGCTTTTGCTGAGACAACACCTCTTGTCTGTTCCTGCAAAAAAAAAATCTTATTCAACCATGTCTGGTACCCAGAACCCTTCCCAGGACCAGTCCTCAGACTCTTCAGATGGATTCCTGCCTGAGGCCCCCCACAGAGAAAAGTGAAGCACCACTTCATATGGAAGTTTTTCTCTTTTCCAGAGGGGCAGAAAAAATGCAATGCTGCCAAAGTCACCTGTAGGATTTGTGACACTGTCCTATCAAGTCATCATCATCATCCCACCCGGAAGTACAGTTTCGGGAATGCTACTTTAATCGGGCATGTTGAGAGGAGGCACCCAAATTATTATGCACGGGAGAGCACTAGGGCCCTGGCTCGCAATCCACCGCAAGATGAACCCTCCACTTCCACCGGAGCTTCAACATCAAGTTAATAAGAATAATGTTTTTTAATGTTGAAGTTTCTTACTCTCACTGTCTTTCTCGCTCTCTCTTTTTATACTACCCTAACAGCAATGATGGATCTTAATGAGGAGTCAGTTGACATTGTTTTTGAAATTTCTGCGACTATTATAGACAATTTGAATGATCCAGTTGATGTAAATACACATAATGAAGACCATATTGAACAAGCATTTGCAATGCAATAGGTCTCGTATTAGTAAAGTTTGAGCTATTGGTATTGTAAATGACACATTTTTTATTTACGTTTTGTTTTTGAAAATAGCGAAATTAATAGCTTTGTCATTTACAATGCCACTAGTTATAACTTTCGCAAATGTGACATCTATGTATTTGTAATGCAATATATGTGTTGTATTTACGTGACTTACATGTATTGATATTACAAATAACAATGGCTTTTAATTTTTTTTAATAATTAATACTTAAATAAAAGTTATTGTAATTTAAGAATGGCAATAGCTTAAACTTTTGTAAATAACTTTTGTGAAGATTATTTTCAGTGTATTTTATTGTGACGAAAATCCAAGAACAGAAGTGAAATATTAACATCTTTTTGTTACATTTGTAAAAAAGCTTGAAACATTTAGAGAACATATTTGAACCAGTTCTTGTTGAATGGTTGCACAGATTGATGCTGTGGTGGCGCTGAGTGATGTTGTGATGGCGAACGAGTGATGCGGTGCAGTTCAGTGATGCTGTGGTAGCGCATAGTGATGTTGTGGTGCCCCTGAGTAATGTTGTGGTGGTGCTGAGTGATGCTGTATGCTATGTGTTGTTTTGTTTTGCTATCGGGGAGAAGTGTGGCTCACTGGTTAGAGGAGGCAGACCTGGAAGCAGAAGTCAGCCCGGGACCAGGGTTCAATTCCCGGCTCGGCGGGGTCTTGAGTCCTAAAATGTCCATGGACTCGACAATTCTTGCTCCGGTGCCTACTCGATTCACGGGTTCACCCTCTGCGACTCTGGGCAATAGCTGGCTTAATCTCCACAACGGCCCCTCGCGGCGGGATGCCTGGCTTTCACCTTGCGGATACCCTGCCGGGGTTATCTCACAGGGGAATACCAGGACGGGTTCCCTAAGCAAGCGCTTAGAAACCGCTTGGTGATTCGCGTTATATAAATTCCTTTACATTTACATCTTATGTTTTGTTATGCTATGCTATGTTTTGTTATGCTATGCTATGTTTTACTATCCTATGCTTTGATTTGTTATGCTATGCTATGCTGTGTTTTGTTATGCTATGCAATGTTTTGCTATGCTATGCTGTTTTGCTATGTTATGCTATGTTTTGTTGTGTTTTATTATGCTATGCTTTGTTTTGCTATGCTATGTTTTGTTATGCTATGCTATGTTTTGTTGTTTATGGTGTGCTATGCTATGTTTTGCTATGCTATTATATGTTTTGCTATGATGTTTTGTTGTATTTTGTTAAGCTATTCTATGTTTTGTTGTGTTTTGCTATGTTTTGTTATGCTACGTGTTGTGTTTTGTTATGCTATGTTTTGTTATGTTATGTTTTGTTACGCTATGCTATGTTTTGATATCCTATGCTTTGTTATGCTATGTTTTGTTGTGTTTTGTTATGCTATGCTATGTTTTGTTTTGCTATCCTATGCTTTGTTATGCTATGCTTTGTTATGTTTTGTTATGATATGCTATGTTTTGTTGTGTTTTATAATGCTATGCTGTTTTGCTATGCTATGTTTTGTTATGTTATGTTTTGTTATGTTATTCTATGCTTTGTTCTGCTATGTTTTGTTATGCTTTGCTCTGCTATGTTGTGTTGTGTTTTGCTATGTTTTGTTATGCTATGTTTTGTTATGCTATGCTATGTTTTGTTGTGCTATGCTATTTTTTGTTATGTTATGCTATATTTTGTTATGTTATGTTTTGTTGTGTTTTGTTATGCTATGCTATGTTTTGTTATACTATGCTATGTTTTGTTATACTATGCTATGTTTTGCTATGCTTTGTTATGTTATGATATGCTTTGTTTTGTTATGCTATGTTTTGTTGTGCTTTGCTATGTTTTTTTGTGTTGTGTTATGCTATGCTATGCTTTGTTGTGTTCTGCTTTTCTGTTTTGTTTTGTTATGCTATGTTTAGTTTTGCTATCCTATGCTTTGTTTTGTTATGCTATGCTATGTTTTGCTATCCTATGCTTTTTTGTTATGCTATGCTATGCTTTGTTATGCTATGCTATGTTTTGTTATTCTATGCTGGTGAGGGTGTGTGAGGGTGAGTGAGGGTGGGTGAGGGGGTGTGAGGGTGAGGGGGTGTGAGGGTGAAGGTGTGTGAGGGTGAGAGGGTGTGTGAGGGTGAAAGGGTATGAGGGTGAGTGAGGGGGTGTGAGGGTGGGGGGGTGTGAGGGTGAGGGGGTGTGAGCGTGAGAGGGGGTGTAAAGGTGAGAGGGGGTGTGATGGTGAGGGTGTGTCAGGGTGAGGGGGTGTGTGAGGGTGAGGGGGTGTGAGGGTGAGGGGGTGTGAGGGTGAGTGAGGGTATTTGAGGGTAAGAGGGTTGTGAGGGTGAGGGGGTGTGAGGGTGGGTGAGAGGGTGTGAGGGTGAGAGGGTTGTGAAGGGGAGCGGGTTGTGAGGGTGAGGGTGTGAGGGTGAGTGAGGGTGTGTGAGGGTGAGGGGTGTTAGGGTGAGGGGGTGTGAAGGTGAGTGAGGGTGTGTGAGGGTGAGTGAGGATGTGTGAGGGTGAGGGTGTGTGAGGGTGAGAGGGTTGTGAGGGTGAGAGGGTGGTGAGGGTGAGGGTGTGAGTGAGGGTGTGGGGTGTTAGGGTGAGGGGGTGTGAGGGTGTGTGAGGGTGAGGGTGTGTGAGGATGAAGGGGTGTGAGGTTGTGTGAGGGTGAGGGGTGTGATGGTGAGGGGGTGTGAGGGCGAGGGTATTAGGGTGTGTGATGGGGTGTGAGGGTGAGGGTGGGAGAGGGAGAAAAAGGAGAGGAGGGAGAGGGTAAAGAGAGGGAGAGGGGAGAGAGAGGGGGAGAGAGGAGAGAGAGAGAGGGGGGAGAGAGGAGAGAGAGAGACAGAGACGGGGAGAGAGGAGAGGGAAGAGAGGGAAAGGGGGAGAGGGAGAGGGAAGTGAGGGAAAGGGAGAGAGGGTAGAGGGAGAGAGGGAGGGTAAGAAGAGAGGGGGAGGACGAGAGCGAAGGATGGAGGGGAGAGAGAGGGGAGGGCGAGGGAGAGGAGAGCAGGCAGAGGGGGAGATGGGGAGAGGGAGAAAAAAGGAGAGCAGGGGGAAGGTAAAGAGAGGGAGAGAGGAGAGAGAGAGGAGAGAGGAGAGGGAGAGGGTGAGAGAGGAGAGAGTGAGAGGGAAGTGAGGGAAAGGGAGAGAGGTAGACGGAGAGAGGGAGAGGGAGAGGGAGAGAGTGCTGTGGTGGTGCTGAGTGGAAGATGGGGAGAGGGAGAAAAAGGAGAGGAGGGAGATGGTAAAGAGAGGGAGAGAGGAGAGAGAGGGGGAGAGAGGAGAGAGGGGGAGAGAGAGAGGGGGGGGAGAGAGTAGAGAGAGAGACGGAGACGGGGAGAGAGGAGAGAGGAGAGGGAAGAGAGGGAAAGGGAGAGGGAGAGGGAAGTGAGGGAAAGGGAGAGAGGGAAAGTGAGAGAGGGTAGAGGGAGAGAGGGAGGGTAAGAAGAGAGGGGGAGGACGAGAGCGAAGGACGGAGGGGAGAGACAGGGGAGGGAGAGAGAGAGGAGAGCAGGCAGAGGGGGAGATGGGGAGAGGGAGAAAAAGGAGAGCAGGGGGAAGGTAAAGAGAGTGAGAGAGGAGAGAGGGGGAGAGAGGAGAGGGAGAGGGTGAGAGAGGAGAGAGGAGAGAGTGAGAGGGAAGTGAGGGAAAGGGAGAGAGGTAGACGGAGAGAGGGAGAGTGAGAGAGTGAGGGGAGAGAGAGAGATGGAGGACGAGAGGGAAGGAAGGGAGGTTAGACTAAATAGGTAAAAAAAAAAAGGCAAATGATGGAGAAAAGTGACAGAGGGGTACAGCGGTAGTGAGGGACAGAAGGAGGAAATAGTTCAGCAAAGGGGGGAGGGGGCGGGCGAGAGGGAGGTTAGACTAAACAGGTGAAAAAAAGCAACAAATAAACGAGTCACGGCCTGCGACCGTGAATAAGTGACGGCGGGGGCAAGGAATTTACACAAACCAAGGCATCGTTTAAATACACTAGGCTCACAGCTAAACAGTTCCCAGGCAGGCCTCTGCAACACAACACATTCTGAAATAACTTACATAACGTAATGTAATGGGAATGCAGAGCCCGCACACTGCCCAGATAAAAAGAGGGGCTCCTGCACACATTTGTGAGCTGTGCTAAATAAAGTTCGCTGGCACTGAAAGTAATAAGACCGGCAGCACTGGCGGTGCTCTAGTGCTATTACCAACATTTTAATGTACACTTGGAAAACAATTCATAAATGTTAGTTAGATTAAATGAGAGGTTTTGCGAGAGTAAAGAGGAGGCAGCTATGGCGAGGGAGAGGGTGGGTTGCCTATATGGAGTGTGAGGGGGTGGGCTGCCTGCTGGGAGATGCGAGCAGAGCCTTTGAAGAGCCAGAGTCAATAAGGGGAGGAGAACTGGCTGATAGGCAGAAGGCTCAGGCAAGCTTGTGCACGCCTCGGTGCTTGCCTCCTCGACGTTTTTTTTTTTTAAAGAGTCGGTCATGCTAAACCTGTATGTAGTACTTGCAAAAAGAAGAACCGCATCACGGTGGACATGCTCATGTTTAAAGAACGATTTACAAGGGCATCAGAACAGAAAGGATATGCATTGTTTTCGCAACACAGCACCCTCTTCATAACTGCTGAGCTTCACGAAAAGACCTGAGAAACGGCTTGAGGCATTTCCTGCATAGCCCGAGCCAGGTGCTTGATTAAAGAGTCTGTTTCAAGACTCACAAGCAATATGCTGCTTAGGCCTCTTGTGGAAAGCAGGGCACAAGCACCCTCCCATACGGATGAAGCACTGTAACATGAAAACTAACAATAACAACAACGAGAGAGAGAGGGAAAGGACACTCTCGGTCCCCCACGAAATAGTAATAAACAACAAAAGAGTGCCCACTAAAGGGTACAGGTGTCGAGCACAGAGACAAGGAAAATTAGAATCTACCTTCGTAGGAATTTCCCAGGGATTCTTTTTAAGCCCTCACTCACCACCCTGGGTGGTGACATGCTTCATCATTGGGCCCACCGGGAGAAACCGAATGTCTCCCCGGTGTGCTGCAACGCCAGGTTACTGCGGAGCGGGGTTTGTTTGTGACAAAATGTGAAAAAGTGGAAAATATTAAAAAATACCGGCAGCACGTACCACACAAAAACTTTATTCCGTGGTTGGCTGGGTATTAGTTAAAAGGTATGTGGTGGGAAATCTACCAACTATTGTGTTGGGTGTTTTCCCCTCAAGGTTTTCAATGGGGTCAACATGTTTCTGCCCTTTATGTGTACATGTGTTACTGGGCATTCGTCAGGACCATGTAAATGTGTACCTCGGCGGTATAGACACGCTAAGGCCTACCCTGACCAGAGGACGTGAAAGTTAAAACACAGACTATGTGTCAAAAAAGAGGGTGCAAAAAGAACAAACCAAAAAAGAAGGTTCGAGCTAAAGTGTGCGAACCTGTGGTTTGTGTGTTAAAAGATCCACACCTCATGGGTCTCGGGAGGGGGGTGGTGGCGACGATGGCACACCGCCCGCAACGCCAAACACCCGCTTGGCACCTAGCGCTCTCCTCGAACCGGACCCCGTGGATGGATGGTCCATCCACGGGGTCCGGTTCGAGGAGAGCGCTAGGTGCCAAGCGGGTGTTTGGCGTTGCGGGCGGTGTGCCATCGTCGCCACCACCCCCCTCCCGAGACCCATGAGGTGTGGATCTTTTAACACACAAACCACAGGTTCGCACACTTTAGCTCGAACCTTCTTTTTTGGTTTGTTCTTTTTGCACCCTCTTTTTTGACACATAGTCTGTGTTTTAACTTTCACGTCCTCTGGTCAGGGTAGGCCTTAGCGTGTCTATACCGCCGAGGTACACATTTACATGGTCCTGACGAATGCCCAGTAACACATGTACACATAAAGGGCAGAAACATGTTGACCCCATTGAAAACCTTGAGGGGAAAACACCCAACACAATAGTTGGTAGATTTCCCACCACATACCTTTTAACTAATACCCAGCCAACCACGGAATAAAGTTTTTGTGTGGTACGTGCTGCCGGTATTTTTTAATATTTTCCACTTTTTCACATTTTGTCACAAACAAACCACGCTCCGCAGTAACCTGGCGTTGCAGCACACCGGGGAGACATTCGGTTTCTCCCGGTGGGCCCAATGATGAAGCATGTCACCACCCAGGGTGGTGAGTGAGGGCTTAAAAAGAATCCCTGGGAAATTCCTACGAAGGTAGATTCTAATTTTCCTTGTCTCTGTGCTCGACACCTGTACCCTTTAGTGGGCACTCTTTTGTTGTTTATTACTACATGAAAACTAACTCCAGAACTCTCAGCGCGATTAGGTGACCTCAAGATGCCATAATGCACTGCAAGAAACAACCCGTGGGTGGAAAATAAAATGTAATAATCATTTAAACAAACAAGTTCTTGCACTTAATATTCGAGCACAAAAAAATAATAATGTACTAGATAAAAAAGGCTCACCATTAATCGGCAACAGAAAATACATGTACATGGTGAAAGGCAGCTAGTATTTGATCCCAAACATGGGGAAGAATGTGAAACTCTGCGAGTCACGGCGTGCGGCCGTGAATAAGTGACGGCGACAGATGGCCGTGAAGCAGGGGGCGGGGCAGCGGAAGCCTTTGATGTACCAAATGCTGCTGGCAGGGGGAAGCTCGTGCACGAGGAGCTTGTCACTTCTCGTGAACTGTTGAGAATCCTCCTCATAAAAAGTCAGCTTTGTGGATGGACAGCATTAGGTTCGAGTAAACTCGCCCTAAAAAGGAGATGGCATGGGGTATTGTTATGATGAATCTTTGGCTTCTGAATTAATTGAATATTTGGAGTTCATTGAGTTCCAGGATTCTTCTTCGGAGACTACCGATGACGAAATTTCTGACGATTTAATGTTAGAAGTTCTTTCAAATTACGAAAATTCAGAACAATAAATGTATATCTTGTAATATAGCTTATTTAGCTATGAAGCATTAATGCTGAACAATGTATAATGTATAAAGTATGTGCAACATGGAAATAAATTTATATTTAGTAATTAAAAATTGTTTGAGAAATTATACTTTTTTAAATGTAATTTATGTGTAGTGGCCAAGTGATTGTGGTATGAAGTGAGACTTGTAGTATAGAGTGCAACATTTTTGAGTTACATAGTAAATGTACTCATAGTTACTCCCCTTCTCACACTATACTTTCTCCTGTGTGTATCTGACATCTCTTCTCTTTTATGTGTTTTCCATCACTGTACCTCACTTACTGCCCTTTTCTCATTAAAATCCTGAGTTCCCTTTTTTTAATCTAGTTGTCTAACTCTCTCCATCCCCTCACTGCTCTTCTCTGAAGGACTTCAAAGGTTAAAAAAAATGTTTATTTTTGTAAAATAAAATAAAATTTGATAGGTCCGCGCACGGGAAGTGCTCGGAGAGTGTGCGGTGAGTGCTCGGAGAGCGAACCCTATCGCTGCCATTTTGTGGTTTCTGAAGAGAGTGAACAATAAAAGTTGAAAACGTGGAAAGGGGGCAGGTTTGAGTGTTCTTGACCCCCTAGGCCTTCTCAGGGGGTCCCTGAAGGACTTCAAAGGTTAAAAATAATGTTTATTTGTTGAAAAATATTACTTGTAGGTACTTAATTCACCCAGATAACACAACAGCTCTTTTCAGAGCAATGCTACCTCTAAACACTCTAAATTCTTTTTTTACTCTAATTTTTTTCTCTGGTTTTCCCCATGGTACGCGTACTTGTACGCGCACTCCGCAAAATTTTCAACAAAAAAATAATAGTGTTTTTGCCCTTCAGGGTCCTCCTAGGCCCCCCTAAGAATACCTAGGGGGTCAGGGGGTCTCTACCCTGCCCCCTTTTATAGTATTCCCCTTTTGTTTTTTCAACTCTTGTGTCTCGATTCTACCGAGACACAAGATGGCGGACTCTCCGGACTGTTTGGAATGTTGACAGACACCCGAGAGCCAATCAGCTTTCCGCTAGCGCACTTCCGTGGCGCGCCGAGTGCGTTTATCGGTACGCGTACCCAAAGCGCTCGCAGCGCGCATATAAATATATAAATGTTTTAGAAGTAACTATTAATAAAAACCACTGGAGCGATTTTCACCAAATATAGAAAAGGTACTTCTGCGTACCAGCCCCTACAAGTTTGCTGTAATTCCGTTCAGCGGTTCGGGCTGTAGCCGTGTCTAAATGTCCTATGGAAATTAACATGGGGAAAACACGTTTTGGGACCCCCCTTTTTACTCGGCCCCCGCTAGACAAATCCCCCCAAAACTTTCAGGGAAGGAGCAGAACTGAGCTGGCCAAAATTTTGGACAATTGCACACAAATTCGTCAATCGACGCCAAAGTTATTCCAAATAGAATGTTGCGGATTTCCTATGGAAACTAGGTCCTAACTATAACTACCTACTGGCGACCGCCAGTAGGTAATATATATATGGCGGCTTCTATCGCTTTGCGATAATCCTTTTTGACCCGGAAGTGGTAATTTCATCCAGCCCCCCGCAAGGTGGAAAGCGAGGCAGCTCCGAGCGCAGGGAGAGCCGCGGCAAGCCGGTACATGAGAGGCGCAAGGATCGCGGTGTCTTCGACTCCTAGAGCCGGGTCGGCTTTCTGTTCAGGTGAGCCGCGCACTCCGAGTGCTGAAGGAGCTTTCATTTGCCTCGGGATTAGCGGGTGCGAAGATTAAAGGCAGAGCGGGTAGTGCTTAGTTATACAGAAGGCACGTTTGGGCTCAAGCGTGCGTTGCTAAGGGATCACCTGTCTCTAATAAACAGTGCATTACAAAAAACTTTCCATTTGAATACGCTATGGCGTCCACAACTGATGTGCTCAGACACCACGATGAACGCGCGGATGCGATGTTTGCAAATATGCCGGTAAATGCAGGAACCGGCCAACAACAAGCGTCTCAAATTGCAGATGAGAAAGATGTCAAAAGCCTGCTTAAAAAATTGGAAAAACTGCAAAGAAACGAACTCACTAAGTGGTGGGAGCGGAAATCATTGGAAAAATATAAAGAAGCTGGAAGGGTTCCTAGGGGCTTACGTGCTTTGATAGTTCCTTCATTTGATAAACCTAACCCTTTGATGCTAAAGGAGTGGCCAATAAACAACTTAGAATGCTCAATGAATATGGTCACGATGCTGGTAAAGTACGCCGAAATTGACAGAATTGAAATTGCGGTGGAAATTGAGTTATTGATTATAGAATTGGAAGCACTAGACCAAAAGTATGTGATAAAGAAAGGAAGAGAGGAGATTCAAAAACGTCTCGACAAACATGAGAGTACAATAATGAATCGAAAAATAACAAAAATTGCGCGTGATAAACGCGATTATGAGACTGGACATATCTTTACGTTTGCAAAACGTTTTGACAATGTAAAAAAACTAGCGAGCAACAAAGTTCAGCCTCCTCTAATCTCTGTTAATCAGGATACGGATATTGGTGCCACGTCCATTTCAGGTGAAAGTGTGCTATCCAGCAGTGAGGAATCTAACCCTATTCACTCCCTCAGAAGAATTGGGGTTTATGGTAGAAGACCGCCGTCAAACCCTGAGACCGAGAGTACCCCAGAGAGTGCCTCAAATGCAACCCCAAAATGTCGGAGGCGCAACCAACAGATCAAAGAGAGGAGGAAAGCGCGGAGGTTTCAACAAAAAGACTTAGTAACTCTGAAAAGTCAGTCAGATGCGGCAATTGCATCTACGGCGAATACTGTTATTATTATGACAGAACTTGAATTAAATACTGCAGAACTTCAACTTTTGTCTTTGGGACTTTCTTTATGTCCAAAAAGTAATTTTAAATATGTTCAATCTCGTATTGACATTTTCAAAATTATCAGAAAGTTAAAATTAGTTAAGTTCCATAAACTCAAGAAAGCTAACTCAAAAGCTACATCTATCACTGCAGTTAACAAACCAAGTTCTTTATTTCAGGTCGCGGATGTTAGTTCGCTGCGCACAGCAAATGTGCTGGCTGATTTAAATGAGGATGTTGTTCTCAGTACACAGGATGATTTTTGAGTATGGGTATTCCGAGTTCTAGTGCTGCCCCGACTCCTTTCCGTCCACCATCTACATTTATGCCTATTATGGCTAGGGATGCCATAGACATTTTTGGAGATTGTGTTATCAATGATCTAAAACCCTCCATAAAAAATGCATCACTACAAACAAGAAGGGGCGCTATAGAGATCAACAATATTTCCGTCTGATTGACAAATTGGCTAAAGAAAAGAATATTGTAATCAACAAGGCCGATAAAGGCGGGAACATTGTTCTCTGGCCCCGTGATGCATATCTTGAGGAAGCAAATAAACAGCTTAGTGATACCTCGTGCTACAAGCAGGTAGCTTTTCCTACTCTATTAAAGGTTAAAGATCAGATATTTAAGGAATTATCACAGTGGAAGAGAGAATGTCTAATAGACAAGGATGAATATAATTTTTTAAGAACGGGTTACCCCATTACTCCAACCCTATATTTACTCCCCAAGGTAGATAAGCAGGTTTCCCCAGTACCAGGACGTCCAATTATTTCTGCTCAAGGTAGCCTGCTTGAATCAATGTCCAAATACATACTTTTTCCTCCATGATTATGTCGCAAACTTGCCATCATTCATTAGAGATACAAGCCATTTTTTTAGAGAAACTTAAAGAAGTTACATGGGAGGATGGCTATCATTTATTAGTGATGGACATCTGTTCCCTATACACTAACATAAAGCATAAGGATGGTTTAAATGCTATTGAGTACTTTTTGTCTGACAAGAACATCTGCTATAACGTACATAATAAAATGTTGCTCCGCATGACTGAATTGTGCCTTACAAATAATTTCTTTATTTTTAATAAAGAACTTTACCATCAACTCCGTGGAGTTGCAATGGGGGCGTGCTTCTCTCCCAGCTGCGCGTGCTTGCACGTTGGATGGTGGGAGAAGCACGTCCTCATGCAGACTCACGCGGATGAGGTCTCTGAACATGTCATCAAATGGTAGAGGTTCATTGATGACGTATTTGTCATATGGAAGGGCAAAAAGGAGTCAGCACTTGAATTTGTCAACAAACTCAATATTAATTCTCTAAATTCGGAATTTACAATGCAAGTCAGCGACAGTAGGGTTGAGTTTTTGGGCGTGGAGATTTTTGTGGAGAATAAGACCGTTTGTACCAAATTACATCGGAAAAGTACAGCGGGGAACTCCATCCTCCATGCTAGCAGTGCTCACCCAAAACACCTTATTAGGAGTATTCCATATTGGGAGTTTCTTCGTATTCAGAGAATTTGCAGCAGGAAAGAGGATCTTGAGACTTGTCTAGAGGAATCTAAGGAGAGATTCATAGCTCGAGGATATAATCAAAAGGATTTACTAGCTGCCCTCGAAAAATTAAAGAAGGGTAATCTTTTAAATGATAATGTGGTAGTAGATGAGGCTATGGAATATAATACTGTAAAACCCACAGTGAGATTGATCACTACTTTTAGTAGTCAGGATCAGGCAATTAGAAAAATTGTGAATAAGCATTGGTCCATCTTACATACTGACATCACACTATCTCCCGACCTGCAAAACCAACCCACTATAACATTCAGAAGAGCACCCTCAATGAGGGATGCTCTGGTGAAAACGAGTCCAGAAGTGACCATTCAGAAAAATTGGTTGACAGATAAGAAAGGTTTTGTAAAGTGTACTTCTTGCAGGGCATGTAAATTTGGAGTCAACAGACAATATTTTATGGACCCCTTTTCTAACATGCCGAACAGAATAAATAGTTATTACACTTGCAAAACAGAATATGCGGTCTATATATTAGAGTGCACCTGTCAACTTGCCTGTCGGAAGAACAAAACTCCCTGTTTTTAATAGGATCCTCCAGCACTTGCGGGCAATTGTCAACTCGGATCCAACTTATCCAGTGGCCCGCCATTTTAAACTCGTGCATCAGAACAAATTGGAGGATCTTAAATATTATGTTATTGACTCTGTTCCCAAATCTATTCGTGGTGGAAACAGAGAGAAAAAAGTACGCCAATTAGAGAGTCAATACATAATTCGTCTCAATACAAAAATACCAAATGGACTCAATACAGGGGAAGATTTGGTTCACTTCTTGTAAATAGTTGGTTGGTCTTTTCTGAATTTTGGTGTATATACATATATATTTTTCTATATATATTCAGATGATAATAGTTTTATGAATCTTTGTCTACTGTGTTCTCTTATGCTGCTATGTTCACCTAATATGATTGGTGATTTTGATTGTTAGTTTTTATTGCAAACGTGTACATATATGAAATTGGATTTTAGGTTCTTCTTATATTTAGTTATTGTAGGTAATGGATTTTAGAAAAAACCTTTTATACTGTGGAATTATTTAATGGTTTTACTAGTTCTCTGGTTTTACTATTGAATTTTTTTAGCAGGAGGGTAAATCGTTCTATATACCTTATGAATTGATAGATACAATATAATAATTCAACTGTGATTAATCTAATTTTCCTATGTATATGTGTTTTTTGTATAGATTGATGATATTTGATTCTTTGACCTACTTTTTGATTCTTGGTATTTATGTGAGCAGGCGATCACATGTTTCTCTATCTCTGCTGTAACTTATGTTACACATGCGCATCCGTTTTTAAATGATTCTAACAGAAGTTAGGCTATTTAGCAATGCTTCATTATTCTCGCACAGGGTGTATTTATTATGAGGATTGCTCTTTCCCAGTATATTTGGTGTAGTATGAATTGCATACATTTTCTCCTTTAAAATAGAGCTTGGGCACTTACCCTGGATTTTTTTCAATTTAAAATGTAGGATATTTCATATTATAAAATTGTCCTATTGTTAGATACAATGACTATGATAATTTTTTATATTTGATTATGTGAGCACTTGCACTTTCTGATCATGTCTTTTCTCACTGTTTATTTTCAATGGGAGGATCTAGAGCAGTCATTATGATATTTAAGGGTGTGGTGTTATCTACCATGTCATGTGATCAAGGCTGGGGTAACCTAACTGAAACGCGTCATGTTGTGATGTATGGAATAAACTGCACTTCATAAAACTACCTTTGCTGTGGTCCGTTCCTGTTGGTGTAGCAGCGCGGAGGTTGGCGTCTGTGCACGGAGGGATTTGGCTTTCATATATATATATATATATATATATATATATATATATATATATATATATATATATATATATATATGTATGTGCACTATTATTATTATAAATATTCTTTCGTTTTATGTATGGAAAACCATAAAAGTGCACAATGAAACATTACAGTTAATAGATTACAAATTAAAATGTAACAATTAAAAACATAATCACATATCCCTATACTCGCACCTGATGACTGGACATAATAAATTGGATGTAGAAACACAGGCTATATAAACCTAGAAACAGAAACCTACTTTGTGGAACGCCATGTTAATGGATATATTTACCTGGTACTACTCTCACGTGTTCCAAGCAATTCATGTCAGGTTATTTAATAGTGCAGAATGGAGGACATGAAGAAAGGTAACTTGAGGGAACATAGGAACTCCCATAGAACAAGCTCGAGTAGTGATGACAGTGACTACGTAAGGAGACCTTGTAGGAGGGGAAAGGGGGGGCTTTTTCGGGGGGCCCCGTCCCCCCTTCAAACAAATGTGCTCAAATTATCCTAATAAAAACTTAGGGTGGCCCAATATGTACCAACAACAATTCCCTGGGAGGCAGGGGAATCATTTGACTCAGTATCCACAAATGCCTACTCCCTTTTTAGGGAGAGGCCGAGGGAGAGGCAGGGGCAAACAGAAGGGCTCCGCAGGAGTTCAGTGGGAGGATTTAGAACTGAGAATCACCAGAAGCATGGCAAGGGATCCGTCACCAGGGACGAGCAGGGTTTGACCTCCCTCATCATAAACCTGACTGACACTCCTCTGACTGCCCCACAGGAAGAGCTCCTCAATAAGGGCTTGGGCTTTGTTCCAACTAACACCCCTGGTGTATTTAAAATCCACCAGGAATTAGCTGGATTTTTTAGGAACATTAGGTTGAAAGTCTTCTTTCAAGATAAGAAAGAGGGCACTGAAAACGAAGGGGACACCACCTTTCGCCCCAACCCAAATTTGTACCACCGACTAGTAGCCTGCCTTTCGAAGTTGCAGCCTTTGAACAAGCAGTGATTCATGGCGTGGAATCTTTGGATACACAAAACAACACGAAGTACAAGAACTTAACCAGAAGAGAGAAACAAGCCCTGGAAGAACTGAAAAACAACCCCGGGATCGTAATCAAAGCGGCGGATACAGGGGGGGTGATTGTCATACTGAAGAAATCTTCGTATGATATGGAATGCCTACGTCTACTTTTGGATCGGAAGAATTATTCCACACTTCGCTTGGATCCCACTAAAGAAATCAAGAGGCAGATAGCTTCGGTGGTGGAGGAGGCAGTAAATAACGAATGGATAACCCTAAAAGAAGGCAGCTTTTTGTGTCAGAGAGAGCTGGTTACACCGTATTTTTACACGCTCCCCAAGGAGCATAAGCCAACACGCCTTCCCCCCAGAAGACCCATAGTGTCTGGGATAGGGTCTCTATTAGAATCTTTGTCACAGTTTTGTGAATTTTTTCTTCAAACCTGTGATACAAAGTTGGACGGCTTACCTGAAAGACACAGCGGATGTGTTGAATCTACTGCAGGAACAGGAATTTGATCCAGAGAGAAATTTCCTAGTCAGTCTGGACGTAGAGTATCTCTGTACGAACATCCCTCAAATGGAGACTCTACGGTTAGTGGAGGAAATTCTCTTTACTTTAGACTGGGAGTACCAGACACAGAGACCCTTTATCCTCCATTTGGCTGAAATAGCTCTAACAAAAAAATGTTTTGAATGCTAGGGGACAATCTATCTGCAAACGCATGGGACATCAATGGGGAGCGTTTTTGCCCCCAGCCTGGCAGGGCTCTATGTAGCAGCATTTGAGGACCAACATATTTATGAACCGAGGGGGCCATGGCATACCTACCTTAAGCTATGGAGGCGCTATATAGATGACATCCTCCTTATTTGGGAGGGATATGCCAGTTCTATTCAGGCTTTCCCAGAATAGTTGAAAACCCAGAATCCTTTTCTCCATTTCACCTCAACCATCACAAAGGAGGAACTTCCTTTCCTGGATTTGGTTATCTATCCACAAGGAGGTGGTCTACAGATCAAGATGTTTCACAAACCGATGGATAGAAATGGATTACTGCTGTTCGGAAGCTTCCCCCCGAAGTCCTTAAGGGAGAACTTACTGGTGGGCCAATTCCTGCGTATCCGCAGGAATTGTTCTGACATAAAAGAGTTTAAATCAGAAGCAATCACTCCATCGAGAAAACTCACAGAGGGGGAATATCCACGCTGGACAGTGAAGAGGGCCTATAGGAGGGCAAGCAACTGCACCAGAGAGGCACTCCTAGAGACTAGGGAAAAAGCTGCCATTAAAAAGACCATCTGTGTCACAACGTTCAATACAGCATCTAACAACATCAAAAGGATTATCTTTAAAAATTTAAGAATTCTTAACTCAAATGGCCTGGCTTTGGAAAAAACACTTTTTTCATTCAAACGGAGTCAAAACATCAGGGACCAGCTAGTACATACTAGACCTAGAGTGTTCCCTACCAGACGCTGCCCCTCCTCTACTCTGGCGAATACACAGACACCTCTCCCTCCTGTCCAAGGACATTTTAGATGTGGTGGTTGTGATGTGTGTCATCTCACTACTAACTCTAAATCTGTGGGTGTAGGACCTGAAGCATCCGTAGGAGCAACAACAGCATACGAATTGTAATAGCTCCAATGTCATCTAAATGCTAAAATGTTCATGCAACATTGTCTATATCGGCATGACGACAAGAAATGTGAAAATAAGCATCCCGGAACATCAATCAACATTTAGGTGCCAGAGAATAGTGAGTAGACTGACTAGTCATTTCAATGAGAAAGAGCATGTGGCCGACGAAGATTTCCAATGGACGATATGGAGAAACCTAACATCAACATCACTCGCAACCCAGAGCATGCCCTCTTTCTTAGAAAACAAAAATGGATTTACAGAGCCTGGAGCCAAGTTGAGGGGCTGAATGACTAGATTCCTTGGTCATCTCTTAATAATCTACGAGTGACCTAGTCTGAAGTTTAAGGCCATGGAGGGCTCCCCTAGTGGTGAATACTAAGGAATTTGCATACTGCACTATGCCTCCCTTGTCTTTTGGCCTCCAAATAATATCAGAAGATTAGATGAGATCCCCACACAGGATAGGGATGTGTTTATCTACTTTCAGGCCCTCACAAGTGCCCTTATTTTCTTTTTAAACAGGACTTTTTGCATATTGAGGTATGCATCACCTTGAATGTGCTTAACAACTAGGATCAAGTACCCTGACATCAAGAATGAGGGGTGTTTTCCATGCCAGGCTGGGTCCCTTATGAATTTCATGGTAAAAGATTCTATTTTAATTTAATTTGTTTAATCCAAATACCTTTTGCCAATTGTATTGGCTCATACAAATTTACCCCCTCCCCCCAAAAATTATTTTCCATAGTTAATTTTTTTTTTTCTTAATGAAAAATAACTGTGTAAATGAGGAGCTTCTATACGAACTGATATGGTTTGAAAGGTAAAGGGGCTTGTTTAATCCTTATGACACCAAATACGAGGTACTGTGGGACCTCATACCAATATAGCTGGCCCAGCAATCCTTTTCGCTCGTGCATGCCTACGACGAGAGCACTACACCTTTCTCTCAACCACTAAGGGGGTTGACGGGAAGCGGTCTAGACGTTTCTCCCCTATGACATATCACCAGCCAATAGAGGCTCTTCACTTAAGTGTGCAGGGTTGCGGGGGGAGACAGTTTAAAATCTTTGCAGTTAAGGGTTGCCGGTGACCTACACTGTGACAGGATGGACCTTTGGGGGCCAACAACTCATCTTGACGTAGTAAGTGCAGACTAGAAGGGGGCCAACAGAGACGACCTTTGTCTCAGGGCTGATGGCCATACACCCACCTTAAGTAGTAAGCGCCGTCTCGATGAGGGATGAGGTAGTGATGAGATTACCTCAGTTTTCCTATAGGCGCTTCTTTATCGCTTAAAATGGGTTCATTTGGGTTGCTCAGCCTGCTACGTTACGATATAATAACATGCGCTGGCATGAAGTACAGGTATAAGTCCATCCTGATAATCGACGGATGTATGGTGTGCATTTTTTAATCCAATTTAATGTATTTTACAGAGTTTGACTACAGGGAGTTGTTCTCACTCCCCCTCCATTGCGAGTGTTGAACTTCAATAAACTCGGTAAGAGCAAGTACTTGTTGTGTACTTACCTTCTCTCCTGAGCAGTGATGGCCGGATTTCTTGCACTTGACAAAGGGTACAATGACCAAATTAAGATGTTATATGGAGCAATCGCACAGAGTGGGACGTTTATGGGACTTCTATTTACGCTGTGGGGCAAATTTTACTGGTTGTGTCCATAAGCATGGTGACAACGCCTTCTATTTGATCGCTGTGTGAATTTAACAGGTCTGAGTGCATTACCAAGGTTATTTGTTACCACATTCACATTTCTATCACTTGACACTTGTTTCTATGGGTTCTTTTGCAGGTTCCCCATGGAAATCATACCTACAGATGAGTAGGTAGTATTCCTTAAAGTAGGTGTGCCTATTCCCTACTCCTGGATAAGGGGTTAGGGGGATTCCTTTTGGAATCTTTTCTTTTATGTGAAGTCCTGAAGAATGCTGGGTTAATGATTAACTCAATCCTGTGATTTGGCTGAAACATGTCGACATGGGTTTACAGAGTGGTGGGGTGTTTAATCATTATTCACCCTACCTTCATCCACTGGTCATATTTGTGGAAATTTTCTTTTAACTCTGGGCAGGGGAGTCCATAATTAAAGTTGAATTGAGGAAATCCTTTGGTCCAGTTTTATACCACTATTTCTGCACCTTTATTCACATATCTTGATCCCTTGTTTTGCATTTTCTTTATGTGTTGTATTGTCTTCCCCCTTCCTATTGCTCCACCTCCAGAGTTGGCGAGCGCGGAGGTGTGTTAGCAGCCCTAGAAGAAGAATGACACAGCTTGCTGTGTGTGAGGGCAGTTTTATACACACGGGTATTCTCCCAGGGACCCTGTTTAATTCACAGCTATCTAGTTTTAAGAATCCTACTGCCTTGTTGTGTATTTGTGGCATTATAGGAGGTTGGCGTGGGACCTAAATTCTTCCTACCCCTTTTTATCTTTGTGTGTGGTTATTTAATAGTTCAACCATAAAGTAAAAGGGAGATAAAAAGTTCAAAGCAATTCATCATTCTAAAATATTTTTTGAAGAATGTTTTTTATTGGTTCCATATAACATGCTACATATATTAATCAGCAACCAAAGTCAAACAAGCATTTGCAATGCAATAGGTCTCGCATTACTTAAAGTTTGAGCTATTGCAGTTGCAAATAATATTTTTTTTGTTAAAAAAATATCCCAGCAGTTGCATAAGTAATAAAAACTATGAAGCGAGAAAAAGGTGCAGTACCTCTATTAGCTACATAAGCTACTGCACCCTTACTTATGCTACTGCTGGGATATTTTTTGTATCAAAAAACTCATTTGTGCTCTATGTAATATAGCAGAGGTATCCAGGTGCTAGATGAATTACATTTAAATTCAATCCAGTATTTTCACTGACCATGTCATGAGTGATGTAATATGTGATGTCATCAGCAGTGCATTGCACGCGCAAGTTATAGTGAGTCCGACTAACTATAACGTGGGAATGTCAATGGTTTTATATCAGTAAAATTTCCAGCTAACTATAACTGGTGTGAAACCTATGGTTTTTTCAGTGAATTTAATAGGTTTTTTAAATGCTAGTTCCTAACTATAACTGGTGTGAAACCTATGGTTTTTTCAGTGAATTTCATAGGTTTTTTAAATGCTAATTCCTTTCTATATCGAGTTTCTAACCATTTTTTTTTTTTACAATTTGCTGTTTTTTTGTAAGTATTCATTTTTTTTTATATAATTTTTTTTTTTGCGCTCTGGGTGCGCGCTCAGGGAAGCTTTCAGCTAAGCTCTCCGGTAAGCTTTCCGGTGAGCTCTCCTGAAAGCGCACCCAGAGCGCTACTGTCGTTCGTGAAAAAAAATATGAATGAAAAGTTAATAATAATGCAAAACATTTCGTACCATACAAATAAAATCAGGTTTTTTTTATAAGGAAAATGATTATGCATTTCTGTAAAAGTTTGATGACGTCACTTCGGCGCGCAACGTAAGTGCCCTCGGAAGCGCCTACGTTCGCGCCGCATAAAAGCACCCAGAAGCGCCTTCGATCGCGCCACGTTTGCGCCCCGGAAGCGCCTACAATCGCGCTGCGTAAACGCACCCGGAAGTGCTCCGGAGCGCGCAGCGTAAACGCGTCGGGTCATGTGACCCTAAAATAACACTTTTCATTGGTTGCTAAGTTTTTTTTACAATGAATGAAATCCCCACCCATTTCCTTCACTTCTTCTTTCACTTTTGTGACTGAAAGACCTGTTTTTTGCACCTGGATCTTTTGTGATTTACCATGGCTGCCAGAGAATCCAGCAGTGAGGATGAACCTGAGTTCATCAATGAAGAGCCTCCTACCCCAAAGGTGAAGGAACATTTCATATGGAAATTTTTTAAGATTCCAGCTGACCAGAAGAAGGTGAATGCACCAAAAGTGGAGTGCAGGATCTGCAAACAGGTCCTGTCACGGGGTGACCCCAAAAAAAAGTACTTTTTTGGGAACTTTACGATGATCCGACATGTGGAGAGGAGGCACCCCCAGAATTTTGCCCGGGAAAGTGTCAGGGCTCTGGCACAAGAGGTTCCCAGAGATGGGGCCTCTACATCAACCGGAGGAGCAACTTCTTCTGGGAGAGGGCAATCGCAGGAGCAGGTGCCAAACATACAACCTGCTTTTAACCATGGTGTCCTCAGATGCAGATACTGCAATCAACTCCTCACCTATGGGGAGCAAAGTGTCCAGCTCATGGTTCGAGCATTGGAGAACCATCGCTGCCCTTCCCACCCCTAATTTTTTTTGTTTTCTTTTTGCTCCTGTTGAGCAGTTTCCATTCCCTGTTTTTGTTCCTGTTCAGTTAAAAGAAGAAAACCAAAAGTTCTTTTCAGAACTACCTCCAATTCTCATCAAAGAGCTATATTCTTAAAAAAATGAAGAGTAAGTGAAATATAGTGCATTGATAATTGAAAGGAGAATGAGTAAGAAAGAACAGAAAGGTATGAGAGGAAAAAAGAAGTGAAGTAGGAGGAATGAAAGAAGGTGAGTGTTAGAAAAGAAAGTTATGAGAAGAAGAGTGAATATGGGGAATGTTGATATTCAATGAAAATGTTGAAAAAGAACAGGAGTGTTGAAGGATAAGAAAAGATGCATTGCTGGAGTTGAAGGTAGAAGGCTTCATTTATGAAGCCATGCGTCACTTTAACGCCACCAAAGCATCACTTTTTGTGACACAACATTCCAATAAAAAATGCACCTTATTTATTCATATTTACAAAGTGGCGTTTCTTGGTAAATACATCACTTTGTAAACCCCTGTGCCACATTATTCCTACGTCAGGTGTAATGTATGCAAAAGGGACGTATTGACGCAAGAAAGGGTCGTAGAGGTGACACAGTGAATAAACTGGAGGCCTCATTTCTGAAAAGTGACGCATCGCTACGTGAAAACAGCGATGCGTCACTTTTCTGGACGCACTCCTTATGACATTCCAGATAGGTCATATTTAATATATGACTAATCAATTCGCAAGGAGTTACAGATATGTCAGTATTTCTGACGTATCTGTAAACACAAAAGTAACGCATTGCTGGAGTGCGTCACAAAAGTGACGCAACTCCAGTAATGTGTCCTTTCACATGGAAAAAGCACCATGTGAAAGGTCTGCTGTGAAGCAGGCGCAAGATTTTGACGCAACAGCATCCTAAAAGTGACGCACTGAAATCTCAAAGATTTCACTGCGTCGCTATTACAAAGCTTTTTGCGGGGGAACACCCCCTCTGCATGCATTATACCTGACGCAGATATAATGTGGCGCAGGATTTTAAAAAGTGACCCATCTACCTAGATGCGTCACTTTTTAAATATAGCGCAACGAGGCGCATTTTTTTACACCACTGGTACAATGCGTCACTTTTCTGTGCGCACTCCTTATGACATTCCAGATATGTCATATTTAATGTATGAGGAATCATGTCGCAAGGAGTTACAGATATGTCAGTATTTCTGACGTATCTGTAAACACTAAAGTAACGCATTGCTGGAGTGCGTCACAAAAGTGACGCAACTCCAGTAATGTGTCCTTTCACATGGAAAAAGCACCATGTGAAAGGTCTGCTGTGAAGCAGGCGCAAGATTTTGACGCAACAGCATCCTAAAAGTGACGCAGTGAAATCTCAAAGATTTCACTGCGTCGCTATTACAAAGCTTTTTGCGGGGGAACACCCCCTCTGCATGCATTATACCTGACGCAGATATAATATGGCGCTTGATTTTAAAAAGTGACCCATCTACCTAGATGCGTCACTTTTTAAATATAGCGCAACGAGGCGCATTTTTTAACACCACTGGTGCGATGCGTCACTTTTCTGTGCACACTCCTTTTTACATTCCAAGTAACGCATTGCTGGAGTGCGTCACAAAAGTGACGCAACTCCAGTAATGTGTCCTTTCACATGGAAAAAGCACCATGTGAAAGGTCTGCTGTGAAGCAGGCGCAAGATTTTGACGCAACAGCATCCTAAAAGTGACGCAGTGAAATCTCAAAGATTTCACTGCTTCGTTATTACCAAGCTTTTTGCGGGGGAACACCCCCTCTGCATGCATTATACCTGACGCTATTTTTAAAAAGTGACGCATCTAGGTACATGGGTCACTTTTTAAAACTCTGCGCCACATTATATCTGTGTCAGGTATAATGTATGCAGAGGGGGCATTCTCCCGCAAAAAGCTTGGTAATAACGACGTACTGAAATCTATGAGATTTCTCTGCGTCACTTTTAGGATGTTGTTGCGTCAAAATCTTGCGCCTGCCTCGCGTCACTTTCATGTTTACAGATATGTCAGAAATACTGACGTATCTGTAACTCCTTGCAACATGATTCGTCATACATTAAATATGACACATCTGGAATGTCATAAGGAGTGCGCACAGAAAAGTGACGCATCGCACCAGCAGTGTAAAAAAATGTGCCTCGTTGCACTATATTTAAAAAGTGACGCATCTAGATAGATGCGTCACTTTTTAAATATAGCGTAATAATGCGCATTTTTTTACACCGCTGGTGCGTCACAAAAATTGACGCACAGGCGGCGCAAAACTGGCAGCGCAAGGCCTTCATAAATATGGTCCTGGATTTTCCCTGTGCTTCGCTTCCCGGTGCGCGTACCATGCGCTTCCCCCGCGCAAAACGAAAAAAAAAAAAAAAATGTAATGCCCCGCAGGACCCTATTTTAGCCCCCACATCAAACCTAGGGGGTCAGAGGGGGTCTACTCTTCCCCCTTATGGTCATTTGCCCCTTTTTTTTTCAAACCCCTTGTGTCTCGATTTTACCGAGACACAAGATGGCGGCCGCTCCAGACTGTTTAGAATGTTTACAGACACCCAAGAGCCAATCAGCTTTCTGCGCACAAGTCGCGTGTCGCGCCAGGAGCGCACTCCGGTGCGCGCACCGGAGAGCGCCTATAGATATATATATTTTTTTGAACCTAAATTACTCAAAATCCACTGGAGCACATATCTTGAGACATAGCAAAGGCACATCGGGCTACCAGTCCCTACAATTTTGCCAAGTTTGATGGAAATCCATTCAGCCGTTCGAGCTAAAAGTGAAATCGACCGCCCTATGGAAAGTAACATGGGGAAAACGCGTTTTGGGACCCCCCTTTTATCCCGGCCCCCGCTTGACGTATCCCCCCCCAAACTTTGAAGGAAGAACCGTAGCTCGACGAGGCCATTTTCAGGAAATTTTCAGGCAGATTCGTCAACCGGTGCCAAAGTTATTCCAAATAGAATTTTGAGATTTAACATTGAAAAAAATCCTAACTATAACTACCTACTGGCGACCGCCAGTTGGTATATATATATATATATATATATATATATATATATATATATATATATATATATATATATTATTTCCTTCATGACATAAAGCTCCCACAGATAACTGTATATATTTCTTAATTATTTCCTTCATGACATGAAGCTTCCACACAAAAAACTGTATCTGAGCCAGACCTAAAAAGGTAGAACAATATTGGGTCTAAAATTTAGCCAGAGCAGATAACCGATTTCTTTAACTGTAGAGAGGAGATACTGTCCTTGAGGATATTCTATTTTTCTTTGTGGGAGCTGAAAGACTTTAAGGCCGAACCGTCAACTGTGTGGAAGCCAAGTAGTGATGAGAAAATCTGTCTCTGCCGCATTAGATTACACATTACCTTAATCAGGGTGGTTACAGGGCCGGGTAGGGTGACCAACTGGCATGGGTGCAAATTCAGGACGGTGAGTGTAAAAATTCAGGACAAAGGGTCAAAATTCAGGACAAAAATTCAGGACAAAGGGTAAAAATTCAGGACAAAACTTCGGGACAAAAGGTACGTTTGAAAGAGATATCGGAGGAGGTTGCACTATAGTATATAAGTAATCCCATCTATATCCAAACATATTCATCCATTTGCAAACCTATCCATCATATCTTCTTCCTTCCATCCAACCCTCCATCCACACTTTCACTCATCCATCCATCCACCCTTTCACCCTATCCATCTGTACACTCATCCATCCTGTCTTCCACCCATCGATCCATCCAGCCATTAACCCTTTCAAACCATCCAGTCATTGTGTCACTTACTCATCCATTAACCCAGTCACTCATCCTACCACCCATTCACCTTTTCAGTCATCCATCCTTCCTCCCTTTCTCTCTCCATTGACCCTTTCACTTAGCCATCCTTCCTTCCATCCACCCATCCTTCTACTCATCCACTTATGAATCCATCCATTAACCCTATCACTCATCCATCCTTTCACTCATCTATCCACCCATTCACTCGCCCATCATCCACCCTTTCACTCATCCATCCATCCTTTCGCTCATTATCGATCCATTGACCCTTTCATTCATCCATTTACCCTTTCACTAATGCATCCATCCATCCCTTCACTCACTCACTCGCCCACCTTTTCATATTAATTATGAGCTGAGTCTTTATCTGCAGAGTTGCATACAGAAGAGGCCCATCAAGAATTTCACCCTTGTTGTAGTTCCTAAGGCAAGTTCTAGGATAGGCCATGGGACGGACATACCCCTCACCCTCAATCTAAAATGGCGAGCTTCTTCTACGGATATTGATGAACGCAGAAATTGAGCAGGGAGGTTGAGTTCAGTAAATTGCAGGCAATAAACACGACCCCTTAATCGGTCACAATGGACTGAGGGACTCCTAAAGTTCCAACCAGGCACAGACTGCTGACCGCCTTCAGTACGCGCCGGGATCCACCTCCGATGCTTACCCCTTTATTGACCGGTGAAAGTCGAAGTGGAGAGCCATAAGGAGTCCTGGGGCAAAGGTATGGGTGCCAGTTGCACAGCAGACTTCTCTATGTATGCGGTGGGGTAGGAGCAACGCAACCGCCATAGCAGTGCTTCCGAAGACCTGCTAAAGCCGGGAAATATCCCAAGCCTTGGAGCCTAAGCGCGGTTCGACCTTCTGTTGGCCATTCGTTGTACAGTGTATATACATGAATAGCCATATGAGCTATAAATTAAATACATGTGAGAGGAGGGCTAAGGAGAGATGAGGGGCACCATGGTGGGTGGTGGTCTGGGAATACATAAAGAAGGTCATGGAAGGGGCACCAACAAAGATTGATGCCTGGGCTCCACTAATGCACATAGTTTAGAGTTCGACAGTTCTTCCAGAGCCTTCGCAGCAACCACCTATAACGGTTTTGTGATACACAGTTACACGAAAACTATGCCTCATTGTTTTAAAAAAGTTTGCCATTTGCAAACAAATACAGAACAGAGACGTTTTAAGGCAAGGCCAAAGTGTGCAACTTCCAAGGACCCCCAGCTATAAAGCCCGCTCCCTCCCCTAGGAAGATGATATATTTCTATATTATTTGTCTATTTATCACAACGTACGCCCCTCTCCTGTGTAGTTTTAAGGCTTGTTGGGCCCCAAGGGAACACGTTTATCAGCTGTTTCTGCATGATTCAGTTTCTAAAACTTTAACATAGCTTAATATTATTGTACATTAAGTAAGCTTCAATTTTCAGAAAATGGTTAATAAAATTCACAAATGTTCCGAACAGTAGGGCTCTAAACATGTCATGCACAAGGCCACGAAAATCATTAAGATGACAATGCTACAGGGCAATACCTATCAACGGTGGATCTGGAGCATCGACACCGGGTCCATTGCACAACAATTACTGCTGCCTTTTACAGTGCAAACAGACAGCGGGGGACATTATCATTGCTTGCACTGTGGCCCAGTGCTCTCGTGTTACACCACCGCACAGAGACCATATTTGAGCTGTCATTTAATCTATTTAATGTGTCGTGCAATTAAAATTTCTTGAAGAATAGCCAGAACTGCAGGAAAACAAAAAAAATGCATTAGGCTTGGATTCTGACATTAACAGTCCCGCAGCCTCCAATCCAGCCAAAGGAGCCTTGAGGCCTAGTCCCTTTAGAACGCGTTTTACCGAGTCTACAGGTCAGGGGTCGAGTAAGTGTCGCAAAAAATGTTAAAAGGGAAAGTCAAAACGTGCTTTGCGCGTTTCAGAAGTCCGGGGCTGGGTACCTTAAAGCTGCTCTCATTGGCCATGAATCAGGGCTAAAGAGAGCACTCCTGCACGTGCAGTGTACCTGCGAGCTCTAGGGTTGGCTGATGTCTTTCAAGCCAATCCTAAATCGCTTTGCTTGGTCTCCACAGCAAACGGTTGGGATTAGAAAGGCACATGATTGGCTGTGACCTACCAGCTGTTAAAATTACGGATAAACGGCGTCCGTTAAAGAAACCTTCACGGACAACGGACAGACGGCCGAAATTACGGACTGTTGGTCACCCTAGGGCCGGGGTGCTGTATGGCATGGAAGAGTCAGGGAACAACATAAAGAATTTAATATGCATGTGAAGAAACAGAGGTGTGATGTTCTCCGTTTAACACGAGTTAAATTGGGTATGCGCCTAGCTGAAACTGAAGAGACGTAATACAGATGGTTTTGACTTTGAGCATCAGCTGATTTTACAGCTCTTGACTACACAATATCACGGCCAGAAGAACAAATCCAAATCTTAGTTGGTACCAACTATTTACAAATGGAGTTCAACAAAGATTAGAAAACTGCCCTGCAAAAATTATGCTAAAATGTAATCTTTTTTAAAGTGTTATTATTAGCCCAGTTTACGTACCTATGCTTACAAGCCGTTTGACCTTCATTAAAGAAAGACGCAATCTGTTCACAATGGCTCTTTTAATCACTTGTGCCTAAAATCACAAAAGGCTAGTTAAAATGGAGGAGGACATTTTTGATATAGGACAGCTATACATGCGCGACAAGAAGCACATTGGGGTTGTGGTTGTTAGCACAGCTGTGAGATTTTCCAGAGGAATTCAATTACAGTTAAAGATATGACTTGATCTGTAGGAGAAATGGCCTAATTAGACGAAAAGCAGAGTATGACAAAGTTGTTTAAGTGTGGAACAGCCTGTGCAGCTTATTAAGTAGATGACGCGGAGCCACGGAAAGGGAGACTGAGACCAAGCTTTCCGGTGGCTTTTGCCAGCAAACCTACGCTCCAACCTCAAGAAATGCACCCATCCCGTTAACATTGAATTTCAAGACAATCCAGCACACACAACGATACCGGCACTGTAACCTAATCATTATTCATAATATTCCTGCAGAACGCCTTGCGGACACAGGAGGCAGCTAGTTCCCTCAGTGAGACAGAAATAATTCCTGAAAGATGTAATTGTGAGGAAAAATTACAAAGCGCCACCGAGATTCACGTCGCAAGTCAGACCACCCAACTCCTAAAGCAACAGTAAATGGCGGCAGACGTGAGAAGGATGGCATGGAGCTGTGATTGGATGGACGACAAGAAAGCTTCGCTGTGATTGGGTACGAGAGGCAAGGTTGACGTTTCCCTCTGTAATTGGCCAGCCGCTCACACCTTCGGAATGGATTGGTGAGCTGTGGACATGTTGGAGAAAGTTTCGTAAAAAGAAGTTTTAGGTCGAGCTGTTAAAATAATGCAGAAAATAAACATCAAAGGAGAGAAAAAAACTTAAATGAGCGCTGGTTCGTAAATAATAAAAACACCACTTTTTTCAAGGGAGTGGGGGAGAAGCAGATAAGAAGAGGAGACGATATGGGGTGGTCTGGGAGACAAAGAACATTTAAAGTAAATATAACCAAGTACTGTTAAAAAGCAAGGGCACTACGGAGCCAAAGGATAGCGAGATTAGATCATGCCATCTCACCGAGCAATGTGTATCTGAGGTTGAAACAAAGTGTGCCCAATAGTCAGAGGGATAGAAACCCAGTGCAAGAAAATGAAAAAAAACAAAATATCATAAAATTCTAGTGCAAAGACCAACAATTAAAAAAAAAAACTACTGGAAGACACAATTTATGGATATGAAAAATCTAAAACACTCTGGTAAAGAATCATCAGCATCTCTATGGAACATAAATATAGGGCTACTCGACCGCTGTAATATCTAGAGCAGATATAAGATATAAAATAAGTGCTAGGAAAACCTATATTCTACTGATTCCTGACAAAGTGCTATACCTAAAAATGCTGAAGGATACTACTAGCGTAAATATGTACACTGAGTCTCAATCAAAGAGTCCCATATGTATGGACCCCAGTGGTAAACATCAAGGGGCAGATTTACGTTTCCTGGCGCATCCCTGCACATCAGCAGGGATGCGCCAGGAAAGATACGTGATGCAAGTTTACCCTTGCGCCATCACAGATGCGCAGTATTTACAATGCGGCGCTTCATGGCGCAAGGATAAACAGATGTGTGTCACATCTGCCGGCGTATGGTTGGCGCAGTGGTGGAGTAGTGTCGCGGGCGCAATGCAACTCCAGCACTGTTCCAACCTGGCCTATTGCTCAACATGGTGCGTCACGCCTTACGCCTGCTTCAAGCAGGCGCAAGGTTTAGATGCAGAAGTGTCAGAAAAGTGACTGAGTTAAATCTTGTAGATTTCACTCAGGCACTTTTCCGAGGTGTTCCTGCGACAAAACGCCCCCCCCTGCGCCGGAACACCCACATGAAACCTGATGAAGGTTTCATGTGGCGCAGGGCTTTACAACATGATGCATCTCCCTAAAAACGTCACATTGTAATTAGGGCGCAACGTGAGGCATGGTTTACGCCGCCGCTGAGTCACAGAAGTGAGTGGTGCAATGGCGGCGCAAATGTGGTGCACGGGGCTCGTAAATCTGCCCCCAAATGCAGGCAAATCTGAAAGAATAACAGAAAGGGACTATCAAATAGAGCCCAATATCAAAAGGAAATCCAAAAGTGGTAGCATATGGCAAAATGTGAGCTAAGCTTACTGTTAGGCCTGGCACCATTGGCGTGGGTCTCCCTTCCATTTTTGCTGTTGCCTCATGTATTTTTGCTGGTGTTAGATGCTTTGGGCACTGTGCCACTGCTATCCAATGCCACAGTGCAAGTGCTCCCTATTGTAAATTGATGTATGAATCAGTGGTTCATGTTTGGCTATTTGGTTTACTGGTCAGACCCTAGTCTTGTGCACTGAGTGTGCCCCGGGCGCGTAAATCTAAATGCTGCTGGTGGGCCTGCAGCACTGGTTGTGCCTCTCACAGAAGCAGCCTTGTAAAATGTGTCTAAGGTCTACCATTGCAGAGCCTGCGTGCAGTCTGGTACTGTCATGCTGACTGGGCAAGTGCACCCACTTCCCAGTCCCTAAACCTTCCCTTTTCTTCATATCAGTCACCCCTATGGTAGGCCCAAGGGCAGGGTGCATTGTAAGTATAAGGTAGGACAAGCCCTGATGTGTGTGGTATGTCCTAATAGTGAATTACAGCCATTTTCGTTTCTCACTATTGCAAGGCTACCTGTTCTTCATAGGCAAGAATGGGCTGTTAGAGTTATTACATTTTATAATCCTAACTGTCTCAGAGAACATGGTAGAAATTCGAGTTTAGTATGCCTGAACTCAGAATAATAAAATACATCTTTTAGTAAAGTTTATTTTAATATTCTGTGTTTGCCGATACCACTTTTAGAAAGTAGGTATTTGCTTGTCTAACCATTCAAACCTGCCTCTGCTAGGTTGTGTATTCCTATGTCTGGTTTTGTGAGTGACAGGGCTGGGGAATTCCAGGAAACAGGCTGAGTCACCCAGTGGTGAATAGAGAGATCTGCATCTAGATGGGAGGGAGGAGTTGCACCTGAACCTTGAATAGGGCTGTGCCTGCCTTCCACAATGCTGGCTCCACCCCCTGAGGAGTGGCTGATGTCTCGGCCCTGCACACTGAAAGAAGAGAAGGAGTCCTGTAAACAAAGTGCTCCAGGACTGTACTTGCCTTCCACAATGCTGGCTCCACCTCCTGTGGGGCGTCTGATGTGCTTGCCCTGCACTGTGAAAGGAAAGTCTGGTAAACAGAGTGTTTCAGAACTGGTTTGGACTGGGCAAAGGCCCCTCTTCCCTCAGAGAACAAAGGATTTTGGGGTATAAATATTGGGACCCTAATCCCATGAAATTAGATCACTTTTGGACTACAAGAAGAAACCTTTACCGAGGAGAGAAAGCTGAAGAAACTGAGGAGAGACTATTCCCAAGCTGAAGTGCTGCTTGAGGGATTAGCCTGCAGTGGTTACCTTACTGTCAAAGGAAGGAGAAAGGAACTTTGTGTACTTTGCTTTCAACTCGTGAAGGATCTCCAAGGGCTTGGAAAAGAGTTTGCCTCCTGCTAAAGTCTCTGGGGCAACAGACTTCACCCCAGCTCCCCAGAGTTCTTTTGGAAGAGCCTGCTGCTGTTTTGGGCCTTCGGAGGGACTGCGTATCGCAAGGAGCTGGAAGCGCGACTCAACGGGAAGAAGCATGTCGCCGTCGCTGGGCCTGCCGTCGCAACTCCGTAGGAGGGTGTCGCCGCTGGAACTGTCGCACTGCACCGCATCGGAGAGAAGCGTGCAGCAACGAAGATGAAGCGTGTTGCCGTCGCAGCTGCTGCCATCGCAACTCCGAAGGAGGGTGTCGCCGCTATAGTTGTCGCACTGCACCGCATCAGGAGAAGAATCTCGCAACGAGGTCGGAGCGTGTCGCCGTCTCTGTGCCTGCCGTCGCAACTCCGAAGGAGGGTGTCTCCGCTGGAACTGTCGCACTGCACCACATCGACCAAGATCACTTCGGATCCCCGAGAAGCTCGCCGCCGTTGGAGCTTCTGCCGTTGCATCTTGGATGTCGCCGCTGTAGTTGTGGCATCGAGCAAAAGCTTCACGCATCATGGGAGAAGAGCGTCAGCGCTGGAGCTGCTGCCATTGCATCGTAGATGTCGCCGCTGTAGTCCATGCATCGGACGAGAACTTCTCGCATCCCCGAGAAGCGTGCTGCATTTGCAAGATCTTCACGTCTTTATTTCTTTGCACCTGAACTTTGCCACATGTCCCATCGCTGCGACATTGCTTGTCGTGGAAGCACAACGCAACCTAAGGTACATTGACGCAAAGTGTCGCATCTAAGAACTGAACTGAACTAAGCTTAAATCTACCATCTTAAAGTATCATAGTGTGTATTTTTGTCGTTTATGGTCTTGTGGTAACTCTATATAAAGTCTACTTATTTTTTATATAAAACCTGTGTGGTGTCCATTTGTAGTGTTGTCACTGGGTCACTTTATGTGGTCACAACTGCTTAACTTACAACGCCTCTGAGATAAGCCTTGTCTGCTCATGCCAAACTACAGGGGTTATTTTAGGAGTCTCCCCTAATAAACATCTGTTTTCCCCTAATAAACATCTGTTTAGCGGAGACCTCATCTCCTCACATGATCCTTTCTAGTTTTGCTAATATCCTAAAAGCTATCCAGCAGGAGCTCACTCGCCAACACAAGGCCCAATACAAGGACTCCCGGGGGTGGTTCGATGCCCATTGCCGCAAAGTCCTCTCCGCGCTAAGCACAAGTTACTACTTGTGTAACGATATATCTGTAAGAGACATTAGTTAGTGATAGATTCCTTACCTTAGAATATCCCCAGGCGTCAGACTGGATCCGGAAATTTTTGCGTAGCAATACCCCTGCGCGCTGGTAGGCGTCGTCTGCGGCTCCGCGTCCGTCGTCGGCGTCGTGAGCGCCGGGATGACGTCATCGGAGTATATAGACGGCGCCCATGCGCGCTGACGTCAGTTCTGATAACACAGCTTTTCCGCGCCAGATACGCAGAGCCATGATAGAACTAACACTGGTGCCATTGAAACTAGGGCCCTGAAAGGGGATGACCCTAACCCTAAATATCGGTTCGCAGAACGGGGAGGATGGGAGGGCGGTAAGGAATCTATCACTAACTAATGTCTCTTACAGATATATCGTTACACAAGTAGTAACTTGTGCATCTGAAAGAGACACGTTAGTGATAGATTCCTTACCTTAGAATAGATACCCCAGCAATACCAACCCCGGTGGTGGGTCTGCGAACCAATATCACACCAGAAAGTCCTGGAGGACGGAACGGCCAAAGAAGCCATCCCTCCGGACTTGACTGTCCAGGCAGTAGTGTCTTGCGAACGTGTGCAGCGAGGCCCACGTGGCTGCCTGACAGATGTCCTGCAGGGGGACACCGCGGCCCAGGGCAGTTGTCGTTGCCGTGGCCCGAGTGGAGTGAGCCCGCAATCCAGCCGGGGGCTCCTTCCTCGCCATGGAGTAGCATGCTTGAATGCACAAGATGATCCACCTGGAGATGGTCCTCTTGTGTACAGCCTTTCCCTTCTTCGCGCCCACGTAACCAACGAAGAGTTGGTCATCCACCCGGAATTGGCGAGTGCGGTCCAGGTAGTAGGAGAGCGCACGTTTTGGATCCAGACGGTGGAGCCTCTCTTCCTCTTTCGAGGGATGCGGAGGCGGAAAGAAGGTGGGCAAGGTGATGGACTGCCCGATGTGGAAGGCCGTGACAACCTTGGGCAGAAAGGAAGGTCGTGTACGCAACACCACCTTATCAGGATGAACAGACAGGAAAGGCGGAGAAGAAGAAAGAGCCTGGAGCTCACTCACCCTCCTGGCAGAGGTGATGGCAACCAGGAAGGCCGTCTTCAGCGTAAGGAGACGAAGAGGACAGTTATGAAGTGGCTCAAAGGGAGCACACATCAGATAGGTGAGAACAAGGTTCAAGTCCCACTGGGGCATCACGAAGGGAACAGGAGGGAACATGTGCGTGATGCCCTTCAGAAATCTACTCACTATAGGGGACTTGAACAAAGAAGGCTGATCTGGTAGCCTCAAGAAGGCTGAAAGAGCAGAGAGGTACCCTTTAAGAGTGCCCAGAGCAGAGCCCTGCTGGGCAAGGGAAAGAAGAAAGAGCAGCACTTCCGAAAGGGGTGCAGAGAGGGGATCCACAGCCTTTGCTGCGCACCATGCCACAAATCTATTCCACCGGCAGGCGTATACCGACTTAGTGGAGGGACGCCTGGCTGCCAGAATGATGTCACAGACTTCGGGAGGCAAGTCAAATGGCCTCAACTGCCGCCGCTCAATCTCCAAGCTTGTAGGTGGAGACTGGACAGGTTCGGGTGCAGGACCGTCCCCTGCTGCTGCGACAGAAGGTCCTCCCGAAGAGGCAGACGAATCGGGGGATCGACTGACATGCTGAGTAGCTCGGGATACCAGTATCTTCGAGCCCAGTCCGGAGCCACAAGGATAACTTGGGCCCGGTCGCGCTTGATCTTCTTCAGCACTCTGGGCAGAAGTGGTATAGGCGGAAAGGCGTACAACAGGCCGCAGCTCCACTCGCGACGAAAAGCGTCTCCGAGCGAGTGCCGCCTTGGAAACTCCAACGCGCAGAACTGCTGACATTGCGCGTTCTCTTCTGTGGCGAATAGATCTAACCAAGGCTCTCCCCACAGTCGAAAGAGACCTTGTGCCACGTCCGAGTTCAGACGCCATTCGTGATCCATCATGCACCGGCGGCTGAGTTCGTCCGCCCTGGCATTCAGAGAACCTGCCAGGTGTTGAACCACCAGAGTCACGCCCTGATGTTCCAGCCACTGCCAGAGGCGCAGAGCCTCCTGGCAAAGGGTCCACGACCCCACACCGCCCTGTTTGTTGCAGTACCACATGGCGGTGGTGTTGTCGGTGAACACCTGCACTGCACTCCCTCGGACAGACGGGAGGAATGCTTTCAGTGCAAGACGAATCGCCCGCAGCTCCAGAAGGTTGATGTGGAGCCGGGACTCCGCCGGAGACCAGAGGCCTCTGATCTCCGCCTCTCCCATGTGGCCTCCCCAGCCCTGGAGGGGCGCGTCCGTCACAACTACGTGCTCCGGCTGGGGTAGAGAGAGGGGTCTGCCACTGACCCAGTCGCGGTCCGTGAGCCACCACTGCAGTTGTCTCGCAGTGCCCTCCGAGATCAGGACATGATCGGACAGGTTGCCCTGATGCTGGGCCCACTGAAACTTCAGGTCCCACTGCAGAGCCCGCATCCGCCACCTGGCGTGACGCACCAGAAGGATGCAGGAGGCCATCAGTCCCAGAAGCCGCAGCGTCAACCTGACCGAGACCCGGGATAACGGCCCGAAGATAGGAATCAGAGCCTGAATATCCCGAACCCGCTGCTCGGGTGGGTAAACCCGAAACTGCGCCGAGTCGAGAACCGCTCCGATGAAAAGGAGCTTCTGAGAGGGGCACAGGTGTGACTTCGGCACATTGATGGAGAACCCCAGCAAGTGCAGGAGGTCGGCCGTAGTCTGGAGGTGGCTGACGACTGTCTGGGGCGAGCCCGCCTTCAACAACCAGTCGTCGAGGTAGGGGAAGACTGACACCCCTTGCCTGCGCAGATGGGCTGCGACCACCGCCATCACCTTCGTGAACACCCGTGGGGCGCTTGTAAGGCCGAAGGGGAGCACGGTAAACTGAAAGTGCTCGTGGCCTACCGTGAACCGCAGGTAACGCCGGTGGGCCGGCAGGACGGGGATGTGGAAATAGGCGTCCTGCAAGTCCAACGCTACCATCCAGTCTCCTGGGTCCAGGGCAGCCAGGACCTGAGCCAAAGTGAGCATCTTGAACTTCTCCGTACGGAGGAAGCCGTTGACGTTCCGCAGATCCAAGATAGGGCGTAGGCCCCCTTTGCCCTTCTTGGGTACCAGAAAGTAGTGGGAGTAACAGCCACGTCCTACTTCTGGCCCAGGAACGCGCTCGATGGCCCTCTTGGCCAAGAGGGCCGAAACTTCCTCTTGCAGAAGTCGCAAGTGATCCCCCGACACACGGTGGCATTGAGGTGGCATGGATGGAGGGGAAGACTCGAAGGGGAGAGAGAAACCCCTTCGGACAATTTGCAGCACCCACCTGTCCGAAGTGACTGCATGCCAGTGGGAGAGGTGATGGCGAACCCTGCCTCCCACAGGCGTCACATGGGCCTGAAAACTCGGACTAGGAAGGTTTTGAGGCGGGGGCTGCTGAGGGAGGTGTGGACTGGCCTCGCCGCTGGCCCCGACCACCGCCACGGCGGTTCCCACGGCCGCCACCGCGTTGCTGAACATTCTGCGGCGCGTGGCTGACGGTCCGTGGTGGGGCGCCCCTTCCGTGGCCACGAAAGGAGCGAAAGGCACCCGATTGCTGGCGTGGGGCCGCAAGACCCAAGGACTTGGCCGTGGCCCTGGAGTCCTTAAAACGTTCCAGCGCATGGTCTGCCTTGTCGCCGAAGAGGCGACGGCCATCAAACGGCATGTCCATGAGAGTAGCCTGGACATCGGCCGAGAAATTGGCGGACCTCAACCAGGCGTGGCGTCGAACCGCCACCGTCGTTGCCATCGCCCTGCCCAGTGAGTCCGTGGTATCCAGCCCACACCGGATGGAAAAGCGTGCCGCATCTCGGCCGTCCGCAAGGGTTTGGCTGAGTTTAGCCCTGACCTCCTCAGAGCATTGTGGCAGCACCTCCGCAACCGTGTCCCACAGAGTGTGGGTGTAGCGGCCCAAGAGACAGTTGGTGTTCACTGACCGTAGCCCTAGGCTCACAGACGAGAAGACCTTCTTCCCGAACTGCTCGTATCTCTTGGATTCCCGATCGGGCGGGGCCGTCGGGAATGCGGTCTGGGAAGTGGAGGCCTGGATGACCAGGCTCTCGGGGGTGGGGTGGGTGGACAAAAAGCAAGGGTCGCCCGGTGCCGGGCGGTAGCGTCTGGCCACGTTCCTATCCACAGGGGGACCTGTGGCGGGCTTGGACCAAGTGCCCAGCAGAACGTCACACAAGGCCTCATTGAACGGCAGAAGGGGCTCCGCGGAGCCGGACTGCTGTTTGAGCACCTCAGTGAGGAGATTAGTCCTCACGGCCGCGACGGGGAGCTCAAGGTTTAGGGCCTTAGCTGCCTTCGTCAACACTACACTGTAAGCAGAACCCGCCTCCGAAGCCACAGTCGGGGGCGATGTAAATCCAGTGTCTGGCGATGTGTCAATACCACTGGCCTCCCCAAGCTCAAATGTCCAGTCCTGATGAGACTGGCAATCGCGTGCCAGAGGGTCCTCGGACCCCTCCCACTGCTCCTCGTCACCCAGCTCCTGGAGACCAGGATGAACAGCCAGGGCCTCCTCGTGGAGATAGAATTCTCCGACGGCCGACGGAATCGGCGCCCAGCGGCGCCCATCCGACGCCTGAGGCGGACCGTAGGAAGCATTGGGGTCGGCAACCACTACGGCTGCCGGGGACGACACCTGAAGGGACGGCGCCGGTGAGGTCGTAAGGTCGACCGGCGAGGTCCCGGATCCGGAGCCGGATCCAGCGAGGTCGCGCGGCGCCGGGACCGAAGTCGCCAGCGGCGCCGGGCCCGAAGCACCCGACGTCGTCGGGGCCGAAGCGCCCGACCCGGAAGGACCTCCAGACGGAGCCGATCGGCCCGAAGGCGCCACGGGAACCGACTGAGGAGGGAGGGCCCTCATGGCCATGAGGTACCTCTCGACCTCCTCCTGCGACGCGCCGTGCCCAGGGACCCGAAGGTGTGGGGCAGGCGGCGACGCTTGCGACTCCCGCGGAGCCGCGTGGGCGGTGTCGCCCGAACCCCCGGCCGCATCGAGCGAGCGTCGGGGCGGGTCGGAGGACCGATGGTGTCGCTCCGACCTCTCATGCCTCTTACCTGAGGACTTGGATCCAGACGATCGGTGACCACTCCCGGAGCGTCGATGACTCCGACCCCGCGACCTGTCCCTCGACCTCCCGTGGGACCGGGACCGGGACCTGGAGCGGCGCGGGGCCGACTGCCTCAGCTCGAGACGCTTGCGGGACCGCTCCCGCCTAGCCTTCGACGTCAGGGCCCGGCAGTCGTCACAGGAACGATCGTCGTGGTCGAGGCCTAAGCACTTCAGGCACCGGCGATGGGGGTCCGTGACCGACATGAGTCGGCCGCACTTCGAGCAAGGCTTGAACCCGGGCATCCCTGGCACCGATAGTCGGAATCGACTAAGTAGAAGATCAAAAAGATCAAAAAAGTTTTCAGTCAAAAAGTGACTGGGGGTAGAGCTTCTTCCGGATCTGCGCTAGCTGGCGCGGAAAAAAGAAGAACTGACGTCAGCGCGCATGGGCGCCGTCTATATACTCCGATGACGTCATCCCGGCGCTCACGACGCCGACGACGGACGCGGAGCCGCAGACGACGCCTACCAGCGCGCAGGGGTATTGCTACGCAAAAATTTCCGGATCCAGTCTGACGCCTGGGGATATTCTAAGGTAAGGAATCTATCACTAACGTGTCTCTTTCAGATAAAGCGCACTTCATAGGCAAGACAGGGACGTGGCTTTAATAGCCACATTAAGAAGGAAGTACAAATTGGCCCAAAAAACCCGAAAACTGGAAATAAAAAATAATCTTTGGGCCCAACTGCACGAGAGTACAAGGAGTAAGGATAGCTCGCTATTCTGGCGAACAGTTAAGTCTCCCTTCTTAGTAGATCCTTCAGCTGTCCGTCACCTAGATGTGGCGGTTCCTGCTGAAAAATGGGTGGCGCATTACTCACAGATTTTCGGGGACCCCTCCACCGTAACCTTAATTTCCCGAACTGCAGAGGAAGTTCTTACCATGGATAATATTTATCCTATTGACCTCCACTTCGATCTTGTGGAGGTCACAGCTGCACTGACTTCCTCGAAGACCGGGAAAGCTCCTGGCCCGATGGAGTTCCCTTGATATTTTTGTGAGTAACTTAGACTTATGGTCCCCAATTGTCACGCAAGTTATGTCCGCAGCTTCCCAGGTCGGCCTAATTGAATCTTGGTCTTCATCAGTGCTTTTACCCATTTTCAAAAAGGGTGAACGCGATAACCCAGCCTGCTACAGACCCATTTCCCTCTTGGATTCACTGGGTAAGGTTGCCGGGAGATTAATTCTGGAGCGTCTCCGGGATTGGGCCAAAGAAAAGAAGATCTTAACCGACCTCCAGTTTGGGTTCCAAGAGGGATTGGGCACTGTAGAACAGGCCCTTAATTTGACACTGTTAATGGGCAAATATGCTAGGGCTAAAGGCGGAAACCTCTACTTAGTGTATGTTGACCTAAGTTCCGCATTCGATTGCGTAATACACTCCAAGCTGTGGGAGATTCTGAGCAACCTGGGGGTAGATCCTCCACTTCTTAAATTCCTCCGAGAACTCTACACTGATGCCAAAGCATGTGTGAGGTATGGCATTAATGGGGAGCTATCAGATTCGTTCAGCATAGTAAAAGGCGTCAGACTGGGGTGCGTCCTCGCTCCGTTTATATTTAATATCTATACAAACGGCCTGGAGCAAGCGATGCTGGAAGGCAACCAGGATCTCCCCTACATAAACGCCCGGCCCATCCCAGCTCTATTATACGCTGACGATTCCGTCATACTGGCGAGAACCCTAAATCAGCTTCAACTCCAACTGGACAAGTACTGCCAATTCATGCTTTCCCTTGGTTTAAAAGTAAACAAGACCAAGACTTTTGTGATGCACATAGGCAAGAAAGTCCAGAAACGGAAACCTCTTTTTATAGAAAAGGTCAGACTGGAAAATGCTAGGGAATACCCTTACTTAGGCATCCTTATTGATGATCATATAACCTGGAAACCTGCCATCACTAGTAAAAAAATGCAATTCCAGCGTACATCTGCGGCGCTGACTTCTTTCTCCAGGAAGTTGGGCAAGCCCGCTCCCGATGAGTTGCTCTAAATCTATCAAGCCAAATGTCTGAGTGTGGCAACTTATGGAGCGGGCGTATGGGGCTATGCTCCTGCCGGAGAGCTCCAAACAACCGAAAATGACTTCCTGAAATATGTACTAGCCCTCCCTCGAAGCGCTCCAAATTACGGCAGTCACATTGAGCTCGGTTTGGACTATCTAACTGACACCATTAGATACCAACCGATCCTCCTTTGGCACCGTATATGGACCAAAGAGCAATGCCATCTCACTCGGTCACTAATAACCGATTGCCTATCCCTGACTCACTGGAAAAAGATCCCATGGCTACTTTATGTGTTTAATTTTCTGAATGATTTGAGCTGTTTAGCATTTTTTACTGACCCTCCCTCACTTGTGGACATATCCAGAAAGACTCTGAAGAATTTATGTGTTAACCACCTAAGAGATCTTCGCATGTGTTCAGAAATTGGTAAACATTCAAACAGTCATTTAATGACGATTCAAACCACACCTGGCATCCAACCATATCTGTCCTTTTATTTGTCAAACTATGATAGATATGTTTTAACTAGATTTCGCTTTGATTCTTTTTATCGTCTTGTCTCGTTCCCCGGGGTTTCAGACTGGTCACGTGAACTAATTAGATGCCCCTGTGACGGTAAAACACCTCAGTCTACCTTGCATGTAATTCTATTTTGTAGCTTCTACGAGACCCCGCGTAAACGCTGGTTGGTACCACTTCTCCGCAAAATGGGATTGAGAAGATGCATACCTGCTCTCTTGGCACTACAGTTTTTAGACACACTATTTGCTGCTAAGTGTATAGCTTGTTTTTTAAAAGCATGTCTGAAAACCCGTTTACAACTGGCTGATCCTGCTTTGTAACTTTTATATACACAATTTACATTCAATTGACAACTCGTGTTACATTGCATAGGCGACACTCTTTTTAAAGACTAAACTTATTGTTTTGTTCATGTTACAGTTAACATTGCTCATGTGATAACTTTTTTACAATTTTGATGCAACTGTTTTTACTATGCACTTTTTATGATTGTATAAATCAATCGAAATAAAGTTTCTTTGACTTTGACTTTGAGGAGTTTAATCCCCCTTATCCTGACTAGAGGAGAGGGTCCCTATTTGTCACAAGTACCTACCTGTGCCAACTAGAGACCCCCAAATCTAACACCTATGAGAGCTGCGAATGAATCCATGAGGCACCAACAATAAATGAAGTGCCTGTTATAGAACAAATCTATGACAAGAGAAAAGAGAATATTCAAAAAAGTAATATTTGGAAAACCAAAGTATCTCTTCAGAAGTGTATGCTCAAGTGTATGCTCAAGCACTTGAAGCACTTGAAGAAGCTATGACCTTACCCTCAAGTCTCAATGAGGCGCGGATCCTTGGGCAGAAGAGTAACGCATTTCTGATGACTACAGATAAGACTCTGTGGCACAGAACATATTCGAAATGCCTAAATAAATAGAGTCTGTAAAAAGAAACAAGCATGCGATAAGGAAATATTAGGACCCATCTGACAGAGATTAGAAAGTTAAATTGACACCAGGGAAACTATACACTTACCCATGTGCCTCACAGTGGGTTGGATCCTGATATCGGGAGCCAGCCTTCGGTCAAGTAAAAATCCGGTAAATTGATGGTTTCTCAGGAGTTGTTTAAAAAGGGAAAATGGTGCGCAGGTCGTGATCACTAAATGACGCAACTGGGCTTTGCAAACAATGCATGGTTTGTACATTCAAGAGTGAATGGCAGGCGCTGGCCGCCATCTTGAAAGTAAGCGGATAATCGCACTCGCCATATAAAAGTATGCTAGCACAAACACAAACGGGTTTCCCAATAACAAAGGGAAGCAGGAGTGGGTGCCTGCTTGGGCCCCAGGAGTACCGTATAGTGCGTATTGATACTGGAGCACTGTAGTCGGTCCCTGCTTGTGCCCCAGGGGCACTAGAAGGAGCACGCTACATGTGAGCAATGCTGAAGGCAGGGAAGCTCGAAATTGAAAGGCAGCTGTGCGCAAAGACTTTGTGCGCGTTGCTGCTCCTACAGGGCAATAAATAGCCAGCGTGCTCGAAATTCTCCAATTACAAAGGAAGATTAGCGCTTGCAAAACAGATGGCACTGAAACAGATGGCACTGAAAGAAGTGCAAGCAGAGTGAAATAACACTGTAGTTAGGCACCGCTGTATCGGGACTACACGGAAGTTAGGAAATCACCAACAGCCAACAGGAGAGGAGATATGAACAACACTAATACAACTTCAAACAAATGTGCTCAAATTATCCTAATAAAAACTTAGGGTGGCCCAATATGTACCAACAACAATTCCCTGGGAGGCAGGGGAATCATTTGACTCAGTATCCACAAATGCCTACTCCCTTTTTAGGGAGAGGCCGAGGGAGAGGCAGGGGCAAACAGAAGGGCTCCGCAGGAGTTCAGTGGGAGGATTTAGAACTGAGAATCACCAGAAGCATGGCAAGGGATCCGTCACCAGGGACGAGCAGGGTTTGACCTCCCTCATCATAAACCTGACTGACACTCCTCTGACTGCCCCACAGGAAGAGCTCCTCAATAAGGGCTTGGGCTTTGTTCCAACTAACACCCCTGGTGTATTTAAAATCCACCAGGAATTAGCTGGATTTTTTAGGAACATTAGGTTGAAAGTCTTCTTTCAAGATAAGAAAGAGGGCACTGAAAACGAAGGGGACACCACCTTTCGCCCCAACCCAAATTTGTACCACCGACTAGTAGCCTGCCTTTCGAAGTTGCAGCCTTTGAACAAGCAGTGATTCATGGCGTGGAATCTTTGGATACACATAACAACACGAAGTACAAGAACTTAACCAGAAGAGAGAAACAAGCCCTGGAAGAACTGAAAAACAACCCCGGGATCGTAATCAAAGCGGCGGATACAGGGGGGGTGATTGTCATACTGAAGAAATCTTCGTATGATATGGAATGCCTACGTCTACTTTTGGATCGGAAGAATTATTCCACACTTCGCTTGGATCCCACTAAAGAAATCAAGAGGCAGATAGCTTCGGTGGTGGAGGAGGCAGTAAATAACGAATGGATAACCCTAAAAGAAGGCAGCTTTTTGTGTCAGAGAGAGCTGGTTACACCGTATTTTTACACGCTCCCCAAGGAGCATAAGCCAACACGCCTTCCCCCCAGAAGACCCATAGTGTCTGGGATAGGGTCTCTATTAGAATCTTTGTCACAGTTTTGTGAATTTTTTCTTCAAACCTGTGATACAAAGTTGGACGGCTTACCTGAAAGACACAGCGGATGTGTTGAATCTACTGCAGGAACAGGAATTTGATCCAGAGAGAAATTTCCTAGTCAGTCTGGACGTAGAGTATCTCTGTACGAACATCCCTCAAATGGAGACTCTACGGTTAGTGGAGGAAATTCTCTTTACTTTAGACTGGGAGTACCAGACACAGAGACCCTTTATCCTCCATTTGGCTGAAATAGCTCTAACAAAAAAATGTTTTGAATGCTAGGGGACAATCTATCTGCAAACGCATGGGACATCAATGGGGAGCGTTTTTGCCCCCAGCCTGGCAGGGCTCTATGTAGCAGCATTTGAGGACCAACATATTTATGAACCGAGGGGGCCATGGCATACCTACCTTAAGCTATGGAGGCGCTATATAGATGACATCCTCCTTATTTGGGAGGGATATGCCAGTTCTATTCAGGCTTTCCCAGAATAGTTGAAAACCCAGAATCCTTTTCTCCATTTCACCTCAACCATCACAAAGGAGGAACTTCCTTTCCTGGATTTGGTTATCTATCCACAAGGAGGTGGTCTACAGATCAAGATGTTTCACAAACCGATGGATAGAAATGGATTACTGCTGTTCGGAAGCTTCCCCCCGAAGTCCTTAAGGGAGAACTTACTGGTGGGCCAATTCCTGCGTATCCGCAGGAATTGTTCTGACATAAAAGAGTTTAAATCAGAAGCAATCACTCCATCGAGAAAACTCACAGAGGGGGAATATCCACGCTGGACAGTGAAGAGGGCCTATAGGAGGGCAAGCAACTGCACCAGAGAGGCACTCCTAGAGACTAGGGAAAAAGCTGCCATTAAAAAGGCCATCTGTGTCACAACGTTCAATACAGCATCTAACAACATCAAAAGGATTATCTTTAAAAATTTAAGAATTCTTAACTCAAATGGCCTGGCTTTGGAAAAAACACTTTTTTCATTCAAACGGAGTCAAAACATCAGGGACCAGCTAGTACATACTAGACCTAGAGTGTTCCCTACCAGACGCTGCCCCTCCTCTACTCTGGCGAATACACAGACACCTCTCCCTCCTGTCCAAGGACATTTTAGATGTGGTGGTTGTGATGTGTGTCATCTCACTACTAACTCTAAATCTGTGGGTGTAGGACCTGAAGCATCCGTAGGAGCAACAACAGCATACGAATTGTAATAGCTCCAATGTCATCTAAATGCTAAAATGTTCATGCAACATTGTCTATATCGGCATGACGACAAGAAATGTGAAAATAAGCATCCCGGAACATCAATCAACATTTAGGTGCCAGAGAATAGTGAGTAGACTGACTAGTCATTTCAATGAGAAAGAGCATGTGGCCGACGAAGATTTCCAATGGACGATATGGAGAAACCTAACATCAACATCACTCGCAACCCAGAGCATGCCCTCTTTCTTAGAAAACAAAAATGGATTTACAGAGCCTGGAGCCAAGTTGAGGGGCTGAATGACTAGATTCCTTGGTCATCTCTTAATAATCTACGAGTGACCTAGTCTGAAGTTTAAGGCCATGGAGGGCTCCCCTAGTGGTGAATACTAAGGAATTTGCATACTGCACTATGCCTCCCTTGTCTTTTGGCCTCCAAATAATATCAGAAGATTAGATGAGATCCCCACACAGGATAGGGATGTGTTTATCTACTTTCAGGCCCTCACAAGTGCCCTTATTTTCTTTTTAAACAGGACTTTTTGCATATTGAGGTATGCATCACCTTGAATGTGCTTAACAACTAGGATCAAGTACCCTGACATCAAGAATGAGGGGTGTTTTCCATGCCAGGCTGGGTCCCTTATGAATTTCATGGTAAAAGATTCTATTTTAATTTAATTTGTTTAATCCAAATACCTTTTGCCAATTGTATTGGCTCATACAAATTTACCCCCTCCCCCCAAAAATTATTTTCCATAGTTAATTTTTTTTTTTCTTAATGAAAAATAACTGTGTAAATGAGGAGCTTCTATACGAACTGATATGGTTTGAAAGGTAAAGGGGCTTGTTTAATCCTTATGACACCAAATACGAGGTACTGTGGGACCTCATACCAATATAGCTGGCCCAGCAATCCTTTTCGCTCGTGCATGCCTACGACGAGAGCACTACACCTTTCTCTCAACCACTAAGGGGGTTGACGGGAAGCGGTCTAGACGTTTCTCCCCTATGACATATCACCAGCCAATAGAGGCTCTTCACTTAAGTGTGCAGGGTTGCGGGGGGAGACAGTTTAAAATCTTTGCAGTTAAGGGTTGCCGGTGACCTACACTGTGACAGGATGGACCTTTGGGGGCCAACAACTCATCTTGACGTAGTAAGTGCAGACTAGAAGGGGGCCAACAGAGACGACCTTTGTCTCAGGGCTGATGGCCATACACCCACCTTAAGTAGTAAGCGCCGTCTCGATGAGGGATGAGGTAGTGATGAGATTACCTCAGTTTTCCTATAGGCGCTTCTTTATCGCTTAAAATGGGTTCATTTGGGTTGCTCAGCCTGCTACGTTACGATATAATAACATGCGCTGGCATGAAGTACAGGTATAAGTCCATCCTGATAATCGACGGATGTATGGTGTGCATTTTTTAATCCAATTTAATGTATTTTACAGAGTTTGACTACAGGGAGTTGTTCTCACTCCCCCTCCATTGCGAGTGTTGAACTTCAATAAACTCGGTAAGAGCAAGTACTTGTTGTGTACTTACCTTCTCTCCTGAGCAGTGATGGCCGGATTTCTTGCACTTGACAAAGGGTACAATGACCAAATTAAGATGTTATATGGAGCAATCGCACAGAGTGGGACGTTTATGGGACTTCTATTTACGCTGTGGGGCAAATTTTACTGGTTGTGTCCATAAGCATGGTGACAACGCCTTCTATTTGATCGCTGTGTGAATTTAACAGGTCTGAGTGCATTACCAAGGTTATTTGTTACCACATTCACATTTCTATCACTTGACACTTGTTTCTATGGGTTCTTTTGCAGGTTCCCCATGGAAATCATACCTACAGATGAGTAGGTAGTATTCCTTAAAGTAGGTGTGCCTATTCCCTACTCCTGGATAAGGGGTTAGGGGGATTCCTTTTGGAATCTTTTCTTTTATGTGAAGTCCTGAAGAATGCTGGGTTAATGATTAACTCAATCCTGTGATTTGGCTGAAACATGTCGACATGGGTTTACAGAGTGGTGGGGTGTTTAATCATTATTCACCCTACCTTCATCCACTGGTCATATTTGTGGAAATTTTCTTTTAACTCTGGGCAGGGGAGTCCATAATTAAAGTTGAATTGAGGAAATCCTTTGGTCCAGTTTTATACCACTATTTCTGCACCTTTATTCACATATCTTGATCCCTTGTTTTGCATTTTCTTTATGTGTTGTATTGTCTTCCCCCTTCCTATTGCTCCACCTCCAGAGTTGGCGAGCGCGGAGGTGTGTTAGCAGCCCTAGAAGAAGAATGACACAGCTTGCTGTGTGTGAGGGCAGTTTTATACACACGGGTATTCTCCCAGGGACCCTGTTTAATTCACAGCTATCTAGTTTTAAGAATCCTACTGCCTTGTTGTGTATTTGTGGCATTATAGGAGGTTGGCGTGGGACCTAAATTCTTCCTACCCCTTTTTATCTTTGTGTGTGGTTATTTAATAGTTCAACCATAAAGTAAAAGGGAGATAAAAAGTTCAAAGCAATTCATCATTCTAAAATATTTTTTGAAGAATGTTTTTTATTGGTTCCATATAACATGCTACATATATTAATCAGCAACCAAAGTCAAACAAGCATTTGCAATGCAATAGGTCTCGCATTACTTAAAGTTTGAGCTATTGCAGTTGCAAATAATATTTTTTTTGTTAAAAAAATATCCCAGCAGTTGCATAAGTAATAAAAACTATGAAGCGAGAAAAAGGTGCAGTACCTCTATTAGCTACATAAGCTACTGCACCCTTACTTATGCTACTGCTGGGATATTTTTTGTATCAAAAAACTCATTTGTGCTCTATGTAATATAGCAGAGGTATCCAGGTGCTAGATGAATTACATTTAAATTCAATCCAGTATTTTCACTGACCATGTCATGAGTGATGTAATATGTGATGTCATCAGCAGTGCATTGCACGCGCAAGTTATAGTGAGTCCGACTAACTATAACGTGGGAATGTCAATGGTTTTATATCAGTAAAATTTCCAGCTAACTATAACTGGTGTGAAACCTATGGTTTTTTCAGTGAATTTAATAGGTTTTTTAAATGCTAGTTCCTAACTATAACTGGTGTGAAACCTATGGTTTTTTCAGTGAATTTCATAGGTTTTTTAAATGCTAATTCCTTTCTATATCGAGTTTCTAACCATTTTTTTTTTTTACAATTTGCTGTTTTTTTGTAAGTATTCATTTTTTTTTATATAATTTTTTTTTTTGCGCTCTGGGTGCGCGCTCAGGGAAGCTTTCAGCTAAGCTCTCCGGTAAGCTTTCCGGTGAGCTCTCCTGAAAGCGCACCCAGAGCGCTACTGTCGTTCGTGAAAAAAAATATGAATGAAAAGTTAATAATAATGCAAAACATTTCGTACCATACAAATAAAATCAGGTTTTTTTTATAAGGAAAATGATTATGCATTTCTGTAAAAGTTTGATGACGTCACTTCGGCGCGCAACGTAAGTGCCCTCGGAAGCGCCTACGTTCGCGCCGCATAAAAGCACCCAGAAGCGCCTTCGATCGCGCCACGTTTGCGCCCCGGAAGCGCCTACAATCGCGCTGCGTAAACGCACCCGGAAGTGCTCCGGAGCGCGCAGCGTAAACGCGTCGGGTCATGTGACCCTAAAATAACACTTTTCATTGGTTGCTAAGTTTTTTTTACAATGAATGAAATCCCCACCCATTTCCTTCACTTCTTCTTTCACTTTTGTGACTGAAAGACCTGTTTTTTGCACCTGGATCTTTTGTGATTTACCATGGCTGCCAGAGAATCCAGCAGTGAGGATGAACCTGAGTTCATCAATGAAGAGCCTCCTACCCCAAAGGTGAAGGAACATTTCATATGGAAATTTTTTAAGATTCCAGCTGACCAGAAGAAGGTGAATGCACCAAAAGTGGAGTGCAGGATCTGCAAACAGGTCCTGTCACGGTGTGACCCCAAAAAAAAGTACTTTTTTGGGAACTTTACGATGATCCGACATGTGGAGAGGAGGCACCCCCAGAATTTTGCCCGGGAAAGTGTCAGGGCTCTGGCACAAGAGGTTCCCAGAGATGGGGCCTCTACATCAACCGGAGGAGCAACTTCTTCTGGGAGAGGGCAATCGCAGGAGCAGGTGCCAAACATACAACCTGCTTTTAACCATGGTGTCCTCAGATGCAGATACTGCAATCAACTCCTCACCTATGGGGAGCAAAGTGTCCAGCTCATGGTTCGAGCATTGGAGAACCATCGCTGCCCTTCCCACCCCTAATTTTTTTTGTTTTCTTTTTGCTCCTGTTGAGCAGTTTCCATTCCCTGTTTTTGTTCCTGTTCAGTTAAAAGAAGAAAACCAAAAGTTCTTTTCAGAACTACCTCCAATTCTCATCAAAGAGCTATATTCTTAAAAAAATGAAGAGTAAGTGAAATATAGTGCATTGATAATTGAAAGGAGAATGAGTAAGAAAGAACAGAAAGGTATGAGAGGAAAAAAGAAGTGAAGTAGGAGGAATGAAAGAAGGTGAGTGTTAGAAAAGAAAGTTATGAGAAGAAGAGTGAATATGGGGAATGTTGATATTCAATGAAAATGTTGAAAAAGAACAGGAGTGTTGAAGGATAAGAAAAGATGCATTGCTGGAGTTGAAGGTAGAAGGCTTCATTTATGAAGCCATGCGTCACTTTAACGCCACCAAAGCATCACTTTTTGTGACACAACATTCCAATAAAAAATGCACCTTATTTATTCATATTTACAAAGTGGCGTTTCTTGGTAAATACATCACTTTGTAAACCCCTGTGCCACATTATTCCTACGTCAGGTGTAATGTATGCAAAAGGGACGTATTGACGCAAGAAAGGGTCGTAGAGGTGACACAGTGAATAAACTGGAGGCCTCATTTCTGAAAAGTGACGCATCGCTACGTGAAAACAGCGATGCGTCACTTTTCTGGACGCACTCCTTATGACATTCCAGATAGGTCATATTTAATATATGACTAATCAATTCGCAAGGAGTTACAGATATGTCAGTATTTCTGACGTATCTGTAAACACAAAAGTAACGCATTGCTGGAGTGCGTCACAAAAGTGACGCAACTCCAGTAATGTGTCCTTTCACATGGAAAAAGCACCATGTGAAAGGTCTGCTGTGAAGCAGGCGCAAGATTTTGACGCAACAGCATCCTAAAAGTGACGCACTGAAATCTCAAAGATTTCACTGCGTCGCTATTACAAAGCTTTTTGCGGGGGAACACCCCCTCTGCATGCATTATACCTGACGCAGATATAATGTGGCGCAGGATTTTAAAAAGTGACCCATCTACCTAGATGCGTCACTTTTTAAATATAGCGCAACGAGGCGCATTTTTTTACACCACTGGTACAATGCGTCACTTTTCTGTGCGCACTCCTTATGACATTCCAGATATGTCATATTTAATGTATGAGGAATCATGTCGCAAGGAGTTACAGATATGTCAGTATTTCTGACGTATCTGTAAACACTAAAGTAACGCATTGCTGGAGTGCGTCACAAAAGTGACGCAACTCCAGTAATGTGTCCTTTCACATGGAAAAAGCACCATGTGAAAGGTCTGCTGTGAAGCAGGCGCAAGATTTTGACGCAACAGCATCCTAAAAGTGACGCAGTGAAATCTCAAAGATTTCACTGCGTCGCTATTACAAAGCTTTTTGCGGGGGAACACCCCCTCTGCATGCATTATACCTGACGCAGATATAATATGGCGCTTGATTTTAAAAAGTGACCCATCTACCTAGATGCGTCACTTTTTAAATATAGCGCAACGAGGCGCATTTTTTAACACCACTGGTGCGATGCGTCACTTTTCTGTGCACACTCCTTTTTACATTCCAAGTAACGCATTGCTGGAGTGCGTCACAAAAGTGACGCAACTCCAGTAATGTGTCCTTTCACATGGAAAAAGCACCATGTGAAAGGTCTGCTGTGAAGCAGGCGCAAGATTTTGACGCAACAGCATCCTAAAAGTGACGCAGTGAAATCTCAAAGATTTCACTGCTTCGTTATTACCAAGCTTTTTGCGGGGGAACACCCCCTCTGCATGCATTATACCTGACGCTATTTTTAAAAAGTGACGCATCTAGGTACATGGGTCACTTTTTAAAACTCTGCGCCACATTATATCTGTGTCAGGTATAATGTATGCAGAGGGGGCATTCTCCCGCAAAAAGCTTGGTAATAACGACGTACTGAAATCTATGAGATTTCTCTGCGTCACTTTTAGGATGTTGTTGCGTCAAAATCTTGCGCCTGCCTCGCGTCACTTTCATGTTTACAGATATGTCAGAAATACTGACGTATCTGTAACTCCTTGCAACATGATTCGTCATACATTAAATATGACACATCTGGAATGTCATAAGGAGTGCGCACAGAAAAGTGACGCATCGCACCAGCAGTGTAAAAAAATGTGCCTCGTTGCACTATATTTAAAAAGTGACGCATCTAGATAGATGCGTCACTTTTTAAATATAGCGTAATAATGCGCATTTTTTTACACCGCTGGTGCGTCACAAAAATTGACGCACAGGCGGCGCAAAACTGGCAGCGCAAGGCCTTCATAAATATGGTCCTGGATTTTCCCTGTGCTTCGCTTCCCGGTGCGCGTACCATGCGCTTCCCCCGCGCAAAACGAAAAAAAAAAAAAAAATGTAATGCCCCGCAGGACCCTATTTTAGCCCCCACATCAAACCTAGGGGGTCAGAGGGGGTCTACTCTTCCCCCTTATGGTCATTTGCCCCTTTTTTTTTCAAACCCCTTGTGTCTCGATTTTACCGAGACACAAGATGGCGGCCGCTCCAGACTGTTTAGAATGTTTACAGACACCCAAGAGCCAATCAGCTTTCTGCGCACAAGTCGCGTGTCGCGCCAGGAGCGCACTCCGGTGCGCGCACCGGAGAGCGCCTATAGATATATATATTTTTTTGAACCTAAATTACTCAAAATCCACTGGAGCACATATCTTGAGACATAGCAAAGGCACATCGGGCTACCAGTCCCTACAATTTTGCCAAGTTTGATGGAAATCCATTCAGCCGTTCGAGCTAAAAGTGAAATCGACCGCCCTATGGAAAGTAACATGGGGAAAACGCGTTTTGGGACCCCCCTTTTATCCCGGCCCCCGCTTGACGTATCCCCCCCCAAACTTTGAAGGAAGAACCGTAGCTCGACGAGGCCATTTTCAGGAAATTTTCAGGCAGATTCGTCAACCGGTGCCAAAGTTATTCCAAATAGAATTTTGAGATTTAACATTGAAAAAAATCCTAACTATAACTACCTACTGGCGACCGCCAGTTGGTAATATATATATATATATATATATATATATATATATATATATATATATATTATTTCCTTCATGACATAAAGCTCCCACAGATAACTGTATATATTTCTTAATTATTTCCTTCATGACATGAAGCTTCCACACAAAAAACTGTATCTGAGCCAGACCTAAAAAGGTAGAACAATATTGGGTCTAAAATTTAGCCAGAGCAGATAACCGATTTCTTTAACTGTAGAGAGGAGATACTGTCCTTGAGGATATTCTATTTTTCTTTGTGGGAGCTGAAAGACTTTAAGGCCGAACCGTCAACTGTGTGGAAGCCAAGTAGTGATGAGAAAATCTGTCTCTGCCGCATTAGATTACACATTACCTTAATCAGGGTGGTTACAGGGCCGGGTAGGGTGACCAACTGGCATGGGTGCAAATTCAGGACGGTGAGTGTAAAAATTCAGGACAAAGGGTCAAAATTCAGGACAAAAATTCAGGACAAAGGGTAAAAATTCAGGACAAAACTTCGGGACAAAAGGTACGTTTGAAAGAGATATCGGAGGAGGTTGCACTATAGTATATAAGTAATCCCATCTATATCCAAACATATTCATCCATTTGCAAACCTATCCATCATATCTTCTTCCTTCCATCCAACCCTCCATCCACACTTTCACTCATCCATCCATCCACCCTTTCACCCTATCCATCTGTACACTCATCCATCCTGTCTTCCACCCATCGATCCATCCAGCCATTAACCCTTTCAAACCATCCAGTCATTGTGTCACTTACTCATCCATTAACCCAGTCACTCATCCTACCACCCATTCACCTTTTCAGTCATCCATCCTTCCTCCCTTTCTCTCTCCATTGACCCTTTCACTTAGCCATCCTTCCTTCCATCCACCCATCCTTCTACTCATCCACTTATGAATCCATCCATTAACCCTATCACTCATCCATCCTTTCACTCATCTATCCACCCATTCACTCGCCCATCATCCACCCTTTCACTCATCCATCCATCCTTTCGCTCATTATCGATCCATTGACCCTTTCATTCATCCATTTACCCTTTCACTAATGCATCCATCCATCCCTTCACTCACTCACTCGCCCACCTTTTCATATTAATTATGAGCTGAGTCTTTATCTGCAGAGTTGCATACAGAAGAGGCCCATCAAGAATTTCACCCTTGTTGTAGTTCCTAAGGCAAGTTCTAGGATAGGCCATGGGACGGACATACCCCTCACCCTCAATCTAAAATGGCGAGCTTCTTCTACGGATATTGATGAACGCAGAAATTGAGCAGGGAGGTTGAGTTCAGTAAATTGCAGGCAATAAACACGACCCCTTAATCGGTCACAATGGACTGAGGGACTCCTAAAGTTCCAACCAGGCACAGACTGCTGACCGCCTTCAGTACGCGCCGGGATCCACCTCCGATGCTTACCCCTTTATTGACCGGTGAAAGTCGAAGTGGAGAGCCATAAGGAGTCCTGGGGCAAAGGTATGGGTGCCAGTTGCACAGCAGACTTCTCTATGTATGCGGTGGGGTAGGAGCAACGCAACCGCCATAGCAGTGCTTCCGAAGACCTGCTAAAGCCGGGAAATATCCCAAGCCTTGGAGCCTAAGCGCGGTTCGACCTTCTGTTGGCCATTCGTTGTACAGTGTATATACATGAATAGCCATATGAGCTATAAATTAAATACATGTGAGAGGAGGGCTAAGGAGAGATGAGGGGCACCATGGTGGGTGGTGGTCTGGGAATACATAAAGAAGGTCATGGAAGGGGCACCAACAAAGATTGATGCCTGGGCTCCACTAATGCACATAGTTTAGAGTTCGACAGTTCTTCCAGAGCCTTCGCAGCAACCACCTATAACGGTTTTGTGATACACAGTTACACGAAAACTATGCCTCATTGTTTTAAAAAAGTTTGCCATTTGCAAACAAATACAGAACAGAGACGTTTTAAGGCAAGGCCAAAGTGTGCAACTTCCAAGGACCCCCAGCTATAAAGCCCGCTCCCTCCCCTAGGAAGATGATATATTTCTATATTATTTGTCTATTTATCACAACGTACGCCCCTCTCCTGTGTAGTTTTAAGGCTTGTTGGGCCCCAAGGGAACACGTTTATCAGCTGTTTCTGCATGATTCAGTTTCTAAAACTTTAACATAGCTTAATATTATTGTACATTAAGTAAGCTTCAATTTTCAGAAAATGGTTAATAAAATTCACAAATGTTCCGAACAGTAGGGCTCTAAACATGTCATGCACAAGGCCACGAAAATCATTAAGATGACAATGCTACAGGGCAATACCTATCAACGGTGGATCTGGAGCATCGACACCGGGTCCATTGCACAACAATTACTGCTGCCTTTTACAGTGCAAACAGACAGCGGGGGACATTATCATTGCTTGCACTGTGGCCCAGTGCTCTCGTGTTACACCACCGCACAGAGACCATATTTGAGCTGTCATTTAATCTATTTAATGTGTCGTGCAATTAAAATTTCTTGAAGAATAGCCAGAACTGCAGGAAAACAAAAAAAATGCATTAGGCTTGGATTCTGACATTAACAGTCCCGCAGCCTCCAATCCAGCCAAAGGAGCCTTGAGGCCTAGTCCCTTTAGAACGCGTTTTACCGAGTCTACAGGTCAGGGGTCGAGTAAGTGTCGCAAAAAATGTTAAAAGGGAAAGTCAAAACGTGCTTTGCGCGTTTCAGAAGTCCGGGGCTGGGTACCTTAAAGCTGCTCTCATTGGCCATGAATCAGGGCTAAAGAGAGCACTCCTGCACGTGCAGTGTACCTGCGAGCTCTAGGGTTGGCTGATGTCTTTCAAGCCAATCCTAAATCGCTTTGCTTGGTCTCCACAGCAAACGGTTGGGATTAGAAAGGCACATGATTGGCTGTGACCTACCAGCTGTTAAAATTACGGATAAACGGCGTCCGTTAAAGAAACCTTCACGGACAACGGACAGACGGCCGAAATTACGGACTGTTGGTCACCCTAGGGCCGGGGTGCTGTATGGCATGGAAGAGTCAGGGAACAACATAAAGAATTTAATATGCATGTGAAGAAACAGAGGTGTGATGTTCTCCGTTTAACACGAGTTAAATTGGGTATGCGCCTAGCTGAAACTGAAGAGACGTAATACAGATGGTTTTGACTTTGAGCATCAGCTGATTTTACAGCTCTTGACTACACAATATCACGGCCAGAAGAACAAATCCAAATCTTAGTTGGTACCAACTATTTACAAATGGAGTTCAACAAAGATTAGAAAACTGCCCTGCAAAAATTATGCTAAAATGTAATCTTTTTTAAAGTGTTATTATTAGCCCAGTTTACGTACCTATGCTTACAAGCCGTTTGACCTTCATTAAAGAAAGACGCAATCTGTTCACAATGGCTCTTTTAATCACTCGTGCCTAAAATCACAAAAGGCTAGTTAAAATGGAGGAGGACATTTTTGATATAGGACAGCTATACATGCGCGACAAGAAGCACATTGGGGTTGTGGTTGTTAGCACAGCTGTGAGATTTTCCAGAGGAATTCAATTACAGTTAAAGATATGACTTGATCTGTAGGAGAAATGGCCTAATTAGACGAAAAGCAGAGTATGACAAAGTTGTTTAAGTGTGGAACAGCCTGTGCAGCTTATTAAGTAGATGACGCGGAGCCACGGAAAGGGAGACTGAGACCAAGCTTTCCGGTGGCTTTTGCCAGCAAACCTACGCTCCAACCTCAAGAAATGCACCCATCCCGTTAACATTGAATTTCAAGACAATCCAGCACACACAACGATACCGGCACTGTAACCTAATCATTATTCATAATATTCCTGCAGAACGCCTTGCGGACACAGGAGGCAGCTAGTTCCCTCAGTGAGACAGAAATAATTCCTGAAAGATGTAATTGTGAGGAAAAATTACAAAGCGCCACCGAGATTCACGTCGCAAGTCAGACCACCCAACTCCTAAAGCAACAGTAAATGGCGGCAGACGTGAGAAGGATGGCATGGAGCTGTGATTGGATGGACGACAAGAAAGCTTCGCTGTGATTGGGTACGAGAGGCAAGGTTGACGTTTCCCTCTGTAATTGGCCAGCCGCTCACACCTTCGGAATGGATTGGTGAGCTGTGGACATGTTGGAGAAAGTTTCGTAAAAAGAAGTTTTAGGTCGAGCTGTTAAAATAATGCAGAAAATAAACATCAAAGGAGAGAAAAAAACTTAAATGAGCGCTGGTTCGTAAATAATAAAAACACCACTTTTTTCAAGGGAGTGGGGGAGAAGCAGATAAGAAGAGGAGACGATATGGGGTGGTCTGGGAGACAAAGAACATTTAAAGTAAATATAACCAAGTACTGTTAAAAAGCAAGGGCACTACGGAGCCAAAGGATAGCGAGATTAGATCATGCCATCTCACCGAGCAATGTGTATCTGAGGTTGAAACAAAGTGTGCCCAATAGTCAGAGGGATAGAAACCCAGTGCAAGAAAATGAAAAAAAACAAAATATCATAAAATTCTAGTGCAAAGACCAACAATTAAAAAAAAAAACTACTGGAAGACACAATTTATGGATATGAAAAATCTAAAACACTCTGGTAAAGAATCATCAGCATCTCTATGGAACATAAATATAGGGCTACTCGACCGCTGTAATATCTAGAGCAGATATAAGATATAAAATAAGTGCTAGGAAAACCTATATTCTACTGATTCCTGACAAAGTGCTATACCTAAAAATGCTGAAGGATACTACTAGCGTAAATATGTACACTGAGTCTCAATCAAAGAGTCCCATATGTATGGACCCCAGTGGTAAACATCAAGGGGCAGATTTACGTTTCCTGGCGCATCCCTGCACATCAGCAGGGATGCGCCAGGAAAGATACGTGATGCAAGTTTACCCTTGCGCCATCACAGATGCGCAGTATTTACAATGCGGCGCTTCATGGCGCAAGGATAAACAGATGTGTGTCACATCTGCCGGCGTATGGTTGGCGCAGTGGTGGAGTAGTGTCGCGGGCGCAATGCAACTCCAGCACTGTTCCAACCTGGCCTATTGCTCAACATGGTGCGTCACGCCTTACGCCTGCTTCAAGCAGGCGCAAGGTTTAGATGCAGAAGTGTCAGAAAAGTGACTGAGTTAAATCTTGTAGATTTCACTCAGGCACTTTTCCGAGGTGTTCCTGCGACAAAACGCCCCCCCCTGCGCCGGAACACCCACATGAAACCTGATGAAGGTTTCATGTGGCGCAGGGCTTTACAACATGATGCATCTCCCTAAAAACGTCACATTGTAATTAGGGCGCAACGTGAGGCATGGTTTACGCCGCCGCTGAGTCACAGAAGTGAGTGGTGCAATGGCGGCGCAAATGTGGTGCACGGGGCTCGTAAATCTGCCCCCAAATGCAGGCAAATCTGAAAGAATAACAGAAAGGGACTATCAAATAGAGCCCAATATCAAAAGGAAATCCAAAAGTGGTAGCATATGGCAAAATGTGAGCTAAGCTTACTGTTAGGCCTGGCACCATTGGCGTGGGTCTCCCTTCCATTTTTGCTGTTGCCTCATGTATTTTTGCTGGTGTTAGATGCTTTGGGCACTGTGCCACTGCTATCCAATGCCACAGTGCAAGTGCTCCCTATTGTAAATTGATGTATGAATCAGTGGTTCATGTTTGGCTATTTGGTTTACTGGTCAGACCCTAGTCTTGTGCACTGAGTGTGCCCCGGGCGCGTAAATCTAAATGCTGCTGGTGGGCCTGCAGCACTGGTTGTGCCTCTCACAGAAGCAGCCTTGTAAAATGTGTCTAAGGTCTACCATTGCAGAGCCTGCGTGCAGTCTGGTACTGTCATGCTGACTGGGCAAGTGCACCCACTTCCCAGTCCCTAAACCTTCCCTTTTCTTCATATCAGTCACCCCTATGGTAGGCCCAAGGGCAGGGTGCATTGTAAGTATAAGGTAGGACAAGCCCTGATGTGTGTGGTATGTCCTAATAGTGAATTACAGCCATTTTCGTTTCTCACTATTGCAAGGCTACCTGTTCTTCATAGGCAAGAATGGGCTGTTAGAGTTATTACATTTTATAATCCTAACTGTCTCAGAGAACATGGTAGAAATTCGAGTTTAGTATGCCTGAACTCAGAATAATAAAATACATCTTTTAGTAAAGTTTATTTTAATATTCTGTGTTTGCCGATACCACTTTTAGAAAGTAGGTATTTGCTTGTCTAACCATTCAAACCTGCCTCTGCTAGGTTGTGTATTCCTATGTCTGGTTTTGTGAGTGACAGGGCTGGGGAATTCCAGGAAACAGGCTGAGTCACCCAGTGGTGAATAGAGAGATCTGCATCTAGATGGGAGGGAGGAGTTGCACCTGAACCTTGAATAGGGCTGTGCCTGCCTTCCACAATGCTGGCTCCACCCCCTGAGGAGTGGCTGATGTCTCGGCCCTGCACACTGAAAGAAGAGAAGGAGTCCTGTAAACAAAGTGCTCCAGGACTGTACTTGCCTTCCACAATGCTGGCTCCACCTCCTGTGGGGCGTCTGATGTGCTTGCCCTGCACTGTGAAAGGAAAGTCTGGTAAACAGAGTGTTTCAGAACTGGTTTGGACTGGGCAAAGGCCCCTCTTCCCTCAGAGAACAAAGGATTTTGGGGTATAAATATTGGGACCCTAATCCCATGAAATTAGATCACTTTTGGACTACAAGAAGAAACCTTTACCGAGGAGAGAAAGCTGAAGAAACTGAGGAGAGACTATTCCCAAGCTGAAGTGCTGCTTGAGGGATTAGCCTGCAGTGGTTACCTTACTGTCAAAGGAAGGAGAAAGGAACTTTGTGTACTTTGCTTTCAACTCGTGAAGGATCTCCAAGGGCTTGGAAAAGAGTTTGCCTCCTGCTAAAGTCTCTGGGGCAACAGACTTCACCCCAGCTCCCCAGAGTTCTTTTGGAAGAGCCTGCTGCTGTTTTGGGCCTTCGGAGGGACTGCGTATCGCAAGGAGCTGGAAGCGCGACTCAACGGGAAGAAGCATGTCGCCGTCGCTGGGCCTGCCGTCGCAACTCCGTAGGAGGGTGTCGCCGCTGGAACTGTCGCACTGCACCGCATCGGAGAGAAGCGTGCAGCAACGAAGATGAAGCGTGTTGCCGTCGCAGCTGCTGCCATCGCAACTCCGAAGGAGGGTGTCGCCGCTATAGTTGTCGCACTGCACCGCATCAGGAGAAGAATCTCGCAACGAGGTCGGAGCGTGTCGCCGTCTCTGTGCCTGCCGTCGCAACTCCGAAGGAGGGTGTCTCCGCTGGAACTGTCGCACTGCACCACATCGACCAAGATCACTTCGGATCCCCGAGAAGCTCGCCGCCGTTGGAGCTTCTGCCGTTGCATCTTGGATGTCGCCGCTGTAGTTGTGGCATCGAGCAAAAGCTTCACGCATCATGGGAGAAGAGCGTCAGCGCTGGAGCTGCTGCCATTGCATCGTAGATGTCGCCGCTGTAGTCCATGCATCGGACCGAGAACTTCTCGCATCCCCGAGAAGCGTGCTGCATTTGCAAGATCTTCACGTCTTTATTTCTTTGCACCTGAACTTTGCCACATGTCCCATCGCTGCGACATTGCTTGTCGTGGAAGCACAACGCAACCTAAGGTACATTGACGCAAAGTGTCGCATCTAAGAACTGAACTGAACTAAGCTTAAATCTACCATCTTAAAGTATCATAGTGTGTATTTTTGTCGTTTATGGTCTTGTGGTAACTCTATATAAAGTCTACTTATTTTTTATATAAAACCTGTGTGGTGTCCATTTGTAGTGTTGTCACTGGGTCACTTTATGTGGTCACAACTGCTTAACTTACAACGCCTCTGAGATAAGCCTTGTCTGCTCATGCCAAACTACAGGGGTTATTTTAGGAGTCTCCCCTAATAAACATCTGTTTTCCCCTAATAAACATCTGTTTAGCGGAGACCTCATCTCCTCACATGATCCTTTCTAGTTTTGCTAATATCCTAAAAGCTATCCAGCAGGAGCTCACTCGCCAACACAAGGCCCAATACAAGGACTCCCGGGGGTGGTTCGATGCCCATTGCCGCAAAGTCCTCTCCGCGCTAAGCACAAGTTACTACTTGTGTAACGATATATCTGTAAGAGACATTAGTTAGTGATAGATTCCTTACCTTAGAATATCCCCAGGCGTCAGACTGGATCCGGAAATTTTTGCGTAGCAATACCCCTGCGCGCTGGTAGGCGTCGTCTGCGGCTCCGCGTCCGTCGTCGGCGTCGTGAGCGCCGGGATGACGTCATCGGAGTATATAGACGGCGCCCATGCGCGCTGACGTCAGTTCTGATAACACAGCTTTTCCGCGCCAGATACGCAGAGCCATGATAGAACTAACACTGGTGCCATTGAAACTAGGGCCCTGAAAGGGGATGACCCTAACCCTAAATATCGGTTCGCAGAACGGGGAGGATGGGAGGGCGGTAAGGAATCTATCACTAACTAATGTCTCTTACAGATATATCGTTACACAAGTAGTAACTTGTGCATCTGAAAGAGACACGTTAGTGATAGATTCCTTACCTTAGAATAGATACCCCAGCAATACCAACCCCGGTGGTGGGTCTGCGAACCAATATCACACCAGAAAGTCCTGGAGGACGGAACGGCCAAAGAAGCCATCCCTCCGGACTTGACTGTCCAGGCAGTAGTGTCTTGCGAACGTGTGCAGCGAGGCCCACGTGGCTGCCTGACAGATGTCCTGCAGGGGGACACCGCGGCCCAGGGCAGTTGTCGTTGCCGTGGCCCGAGTGGAGTGAGCCCGCAATCCAGCCGGGGGCTCCTTCCTCGCCATGGAGTAGCATGCTTGAATGCACAAGATGATCCACCTGGAGATGGTCCTCTTGTGTACAGCCTTTCCCTTCTTCGCGCCCACGTAACCAACGAAGAGTTGGTCATCCACCCGGAATTGGCGAGTGCGGTCCAGGTAGTAGGAGAGCGCACGTTTTGGATCCAGACGGTGGAGCCTCTCTTCCTCTTTCGAGGGATGCGGAGGCGGAAAGAAGGTGGGCAAGGTGATGGACTGCCCGATGTGGAAGGCCGTGACAACCTTGGGCAGAAAGGAAGGTCGTGTACGCAACACCACCTTATCAGGATGAACAGACAGGAAAGGCGGAGAAGAAGAAAGAGCCTGGAGCTCACTCACCCTCCTGGCAGAGGTGATGGCAACCAGGAAGGCCGTCTTCAGCGTAAGGAGACGAAGAGGACAGTTATGAAGTGGCTCAAAGGGAGCACACATCAGATAGGTGAGAACAAGGTTCAAGTCCCACTGGGGCATCACGAAGGGAACAGGAGGGAACATGTGCGTGATGCCCTTCAGAAATCTACTCACTATAGGGGACTTGAACAAAGAAGGCTGATCTGGTAGCCTCAAGAAGGCTGAAAGAGCAGAGAGGTACCCTTTAAGAGTGCCCAGAGCAGAGCCCTGCTGGGCAAGGGAAAGAAGAAAGAGCAGCACTTCCGAAAGGGGTGCAGAGAGGGGATCCACAGCCTTTGCTGCGCACCATGCCACAAATCTATTCCACCGGCAGGCGTATACCGACTTAGTGGAGGGACGCCTGGCTGCCAGAATGATGTCACAGACTTCGGGAGGCAAGTCAAATGGCCTCAACTGCCGCCGCTCAATCTCCAAGCTTGTAGGTGGAGACTGGACAGGTTCGGGTGCAGGACCGTCCCCTGCTGCTGCGACAGAAGGTCCTCCCGAAGAGGCAGACGAATCGGGGGATCGACTGACATGCTGAGTAGCTCGGGATACCAGTATCTTCGAGCCCAGTCCGGAGCCACAAGGATAACTTGGGCCCGGTCGCGCTTGATCTTCTTCAGCACTCTGGGCAGAAGTGGTATAGGCGGAAAGGCGTACAACAGGCCGCAGCTCCACTCGCGACGAAAAGCGTCTCCGAGCGAGTGCCGCCTTGGAAACTCCAACGCGCAGAACTGCTGACATTGCGCGTTCTCTTCTGTGGCGAATAGATCTAACCAAGGCTCTCCCCACAGTCGAAAGAGACCTTGTGCCACGTCCGAGTTCAGACGCCATTCGTGATCCATCATGCACCGGCGGCTGAGTTCGTCCGCCCTGGCATTCAGAGAACCTGCCAGGTGTTGAACCACCAGAGTCACGCCCTGATGTTCCAGCCACTGCCAGAGGCGCAGAGCCTCCTGGCAAAGGGTCCACGACCCCACACCGCCCTGTTTGTTGCAGTACCACATGGCGGTGGTGTTGTCGGTGAACACCTGCACTGCACTCCCTCGGACAGACGGGAGGAATGCTTTCAGTGCAAGACTATTCGCCCGCAGCTCCAGAAGGTTGATGTGGAGCCGGGACTCCGCCGGAGACCAGAGGCCTCTGATCTCCGCCTCTCCCATGTGGCCTCCCCAGCCCTGGAGGGGCGCGTCCGTCACAACTACGTGCTCCGGCTGGGGTAGAGAGAGGGGTCTGCCACTGACCCAGTCGCGGTCCGTGAGCCACCACTGCAGTTGTCTCGCAGTGCCCTCCGAGATCAGGACATGATCGGACAGGTTGCCCTGATGCTGGGCCCACTGAAACTTCAGGTCCCACTGCAGAGCCCGCATCCGCCACCTGGCGTGACGCACCAGAAGGATGCAGGAGGCCATCAGTCCCAGAAGCCGCAGCGTCAACCTGACCGAGACCCGGGATAACGGCCCGAAGATAGGAATCAGAGCCTGAATATCCCGAACCCGCTGCTCGGGTGGGTAAACCCGAAACTGCGCCGAGTCGAGAACCGCTCCGATGAAAAGGAGCTTCTGAGAGGGGCACAGGTGTGACTTCGGCACATTGATGGAGAACCCCAGCAAGTGCAGGAGGTCGGCCGTAGTCTGGAGGTGGCTGACGACTGTCTGGGGCGAGCCCGCCTGCAACAACCAGTCGTCGAGGTAGGGGAAGACTGACACCCCTTGCCTGCGCAGATGGGCTGCGACCACCGCCATCACCTTCGTGAACACCCGTGGGGCGCTTGTAAGGCCGAAGGGGAGCACGGTAAACTGAAAGTGCTCGTGGCCTACCGTGAACCGCAGGTAACGCCGGTGGGCCGGCAGGACGGGGATGTGGAAATAGGCGTCCTGCAAGTCCAACGCTACCATCCAGTCTCCTGGGTCCAGGGCAGCCAGGACCTGAGCCAAAGTGAGCATCTTGAACTTCTCCGTACGGAGGAAGCCGTTGACGTTCCGCAGATCCAAGATAGGGCGTAGGCCCCCTTTGCCCTTCTTGGGTACCAGAAAGTAGTGGGAGTAACAGCCACGTCCTACTTCTGGCCCAGGAACGCGCTCGATGGCCCTCTTGGCCAAGAGGGCCGAAACTTCCTCTTGCAGAAGTCGCAAGTGATCCCCCGACACACGGTGGCATTGAGGTGGCATGGATGGAGGGGAAGACTCGAAGGGGAGGGAGAAACCCCTTCGGACAATTTGCAGCACCCACCTGTCCGAAGTGACTGCATGCCAGTGGGAGAGGTGATGGCGAACCCTGCCTCCCACAGGCGTCACATGGGCCTGAAAACTCGGACTAGGAAGGTTTTGAGGCGGGGGCTGCTGAGGGAGGTGTGGACTGGCCTCGCCGCTGGCCCCGACCACCGCCACGGCGGTTCCCACGGCCGCCACCGCGTTGCTGAACATTCTGCGGCGCGTGGCTGACGGTCCGTGGTGGGGCGCCCCTTCCGTGGCCACGAAAGGAGCGAAAGGCACCCGATTGCTGGCGTGGGGCCGCAAGACCCAAGGACTTGGCCGTGGCCCTGGAGTCCTTAAAACGTTCCAGCGCATGGTCTGCCTTGTCGCCGAAGAGGCGACGGCCATCAAACGGCATGTCCATGAGAGTAGCCTGGACATCGGCCGAGAAATTGGCGGACCTCAACCAGGCGTGGCGTCGAACCGCCACCGTCGTTGCCATCGCCCTGCCCAGTGAGTCCGTGGTATCCAGCCCACACCGGATGGAAAAGCGTGCCGCATCTCGGCCGTCCGCAAGGGTTTGGCTGAGTTTAGCCCTGACCTCCTCAGAGCATTGTGGCAGCACCTCCGCAACCGTGTCCCACAGAGTGTGGGTGTAGCGGCCCAAGAGACAGTTGGTGTTCACTGACCGTAGCCCTAGGCTCACAGACGAGAAGACCTTCTTCCCGAACTGCTCGTATCTCTTGGATTCCCGATCGGGCGGGGCCGTCGGGAATGCGGTCTGGGAAGTGGAGGCCTGGATGACCAGGCTCTCGGGGGTGGGGTGGGTGGACAAAAAGCAAGGGTCGCCCGGTGCCGGGCGGTAGCGTCTGGCCACTTTCCTATCCACAGGGGGACCTGTGGCGGGCTTGGACCAAGTGCCCAGCAGAACGTCACACAAGGCCTCATTGAACGGCAGAAGGGGCTCCGCGGAGCCGGACTGCTGTTTGAGCACCTCAGTGAGGAGATTAGTCCTCACGGCCGCGACGGGGAGCTCAAGGTTTAGGGCCTTAGCTGCCTTCGTCAACACTACACTGTAAGCAGAACCCGCCTCCGAAGCCACAGTCGGGGGCGATGTAAATCCAGTGTCTGGCGATGTGTCAATACCACTGGCCTCCCCAAGCTCAAATGTCCAGTCCTGATGAGACTGGCAATCGCGTGCCAGAGGGTCCTCGGACCCCTCCCACTGCTCCTCGTCACCCAGCTCCTGGAGACCAGGATGAACAGCCAGGGCCTCCTCGTGGAGATAGAATTCTCCGACGGCCGACGGAATCGGCGCCCAGCGGCGCCCATCCGACGCCTGAGGCGGACCGTAGGAAGCATTGGGGTCGGCAACCACTACGGCTGCCGGGGACGACACCTGAAGGGACGGCGCCGGTGAGGTCGTAAGGTCGACCGGCGAGGTCCCGGATCCGGAGCCGGATCCAGCGAGGTCGCGCGGCGCCGGGACCGAAGTCGCCAGCGGCGCCGGGCCCGAAGCACCCGACGTCGTCGGGGCCGAAGCGCCCGACCCGGAAGGACCTCCAGACGGAGCCGATCGGCCCGAAGGCGCCACGGGAACCGACTGAGGAGGGAGGGCCCTCATGGCCATGAGGTACCTCTCGACCTCCTCCTGCGACGCGCCGTGCCCAGGGACCCGAAGGTGTGGGGCAGGCGGCGACGCTTGCGACTCCCGCGGAGCCGCGTGGGCGGTGTCGCCCGAACCCCCGGCCGCATCGAGCGAGCGTCGGGGCGGGTCGGAGGACCGATGGTGTCGCTCCGACCTCTCATGCCTCTTACCTGAGGACTTGGATCCAGACGATCGGTGACCACTCCCGGAGCGTCGATGACTCCGACCCCGCGACCTGTCCCTCGACCTCCCGTGGGACCGGGACCGGGACCTGGAGCGGCGCGGGGCCGACTGCCTCAGCTCGAGACGCTTGCGGGACCGCTCCCGCCTAGCCTTCGACGTCAGGGCCCGGCAGTCGTCACAGGAACGATCGTCGTGGTCGAGGCCTAAGCACTTCAGGCACCGGCGATGGGGGTCCGTGACCGACATGAGTCGGCCGCACTTCGAGCAAGGCTTGAACCCGGGCATCCCTGGCACCGATAGTCGGAATCGACTAAGTAGAAGATCAAAAAGATCAAAAAAGTTTTCAGTCAAAAAGTGACTGGGGGTAGAGCTTCTTCCGGATCTGCGCTAGCTGGCGCGGAAAAAAGAAGAACTGACGTCAGCGCGCATGGGCGCCGTCTATATACTCCGATGACGTCATCCCGGCGCTCACGACGCCGACGACGGACGCGGAGCCGCAGACGACGCCTACCAGCGCGCAGGGGTATTGCTACGCAAAAATTTCCGGATCCAGTCTGACGCCTGGGGATATTCTAAGGTAAGGAATCTATCACTAACGTGTCTCTTTCAGATAAAGCGCACTTCATAGGCAAGACAGGGACGTGGCTTTAATAGCCACATTAAGAAGGAAGTACAAATTGGCCCAAAAAACCCGAAAACTGGAAATAAAAAATAATCTTTGGGCCCAACTGCACGAGAGTACAAGGAGTAAGGATAGCTCGCTATTCTGGCGAACAGTTAAGTCTCCCTTCTTAGTAGATCCTTCAGCTGTCCGTCACCTAGATGTGGCGGTTCCTGCTGAAAAATGGGTGGCGCATTACTCACAGATTTTCGGGGACCCCTCCACCGTAACCTTAATTTCCCGAACTGCAGAGGAAGTTCTTACCATGGATAATATTTATCCTATTGACCTCCACTTCGATCTTGTGGAGGTCACAGCTGCACTGACTTCCTCGAAGACCGGGAAAGCTCCTGGCCCGATGGAGTTCCCTTGATATTTTTGTGAGTAACTTAGACTTATGGTCCCCAATTGTCACGCAAGTTATGTCCGCAGCTTCCCAGGTCGGCCTAATTGAATCTTGGTCTTCATCAGTGCTTTTACCCATTTTCAAAAAGGGTGAACGCGATAACCCAGCCTGCTACAGACCCATTTCCCTCTTGGATTCACTGGGTAAGGTTGCCGGGAGATTAATTCTGGAGCGTCTCCGGGATTGGGCCAAAGAAAAGAAGATCTTAACCGACCTCCAGTTTGGGTTCCAAGAGGGATTGGGCACTGTAGAACAGGCCCTTAATTTGACACTGTTAATGGGCAAATATGCTAGGGCTAAAGGCGGAAACCTCTACTTAGTGTATGTTGACCTAAGTTCCGCATTCGATTGCGTAATACACTCCAAGCTGTGGGAGATTCTGAGCAACCTGGGGGTAGATCCTCCACTTCTTAAATTCCTCCGAGAACTCTACACTGATGCCAAAGCATGTGTGAGGTATGGCATTAATGGGGAGCTATCAGATTCGTTCAGCATAGTAAAAGGCGTCAGACTGGGGTGCGTCCTCGCTCCGTTTATATTTAATATCTATACAAACGGCCTGGAGCAAGCGATGCTGGAAGGCAACCAGGATCTCCCCTACATAAACGCCCGGCCCATCCCAGCTCTATTATACGCTGACGATTCCGTCATACTGGCGAGAACCCTAAATCAGCTTCAACTCCAACTGGACAAGTACTGCCAATTCATGCTTTCCCTTGGTTTAAAAGTAAACAAGACCAAGACTTTTGTGATGCACATAGGCAAGAAAGTCCAGAAACGGAAACCTCTTTTTATAGAAAAGGTCAGACTGGAAAATGCTAGGGAATACCCTTACTTAGGCATCCTTATTGATGATCATATAACCTGGAAACCTGCCATCACTAGTAAAAAAATGCAATTCCAGCGTACATCTGCGGCGCTGACTTCTTTCTCCAGGAAGTTGGGCAAGCCCGCTCCCGATGAGTTGCTCTAAATCTATCAAGCCAAATGTCTGAGTGTGGCAACTTATGGAGCGGGCGTATGGGGCTATGCTCCTGCCGGAGAGCTCCAAACAACCGAAAATGACTTCCTGAAATATGTACTAGCCCTCCCTCGAAGCGCTCCAAATTACGGCAGTCACATTGAGCTCGGTTTGGACTATCTAACTGACACCATTAGATACCAACCGATCCTCCTTTGGCACCGTATATGGACCAAAGAGCAATGCCATCTCACTCGGTCACTAATAACCGATTGCCTATCCCTGACTCACTGGAAAAAGATCCCATGGCTACTTTATGTGTTTAATTTTCTGAATGATTTGAGCTGTTTAGCATTTTTTACTGACCCTCCCTCACTTGTGGACATATCCAGAAAGACTCTGAAGAATTTATGTGTTAACCACCTAAGAGATCTTCGCATGTGTTCAGAAATTGGTAAACATTCAAACAGTCATTTAATGACGATTCAAACCACACCTGGCATCCAACCATATCTGTCCTTTTATTTGTCAAACTATGATAGATATGTTTTAACTAGATTTCGCTTTGATTCTTTTTATCGTCTTGTCTCGTTCCCCGGGGTTTCAGACTGGTCACGTGAACTAATTAGATGCCCCTGTGACGGTAAAACACCTCAGTCTACCTTGCATGTAATTCTATTTTGTAGCTTCTACGAGACCCCGCGTAAACGCTGGTTGGTACCACTTCTCCGCAAAATGGGATTGAGAAGATGCATACCTGCTCTCTTGGCACTACAGTTTTTAGACACACTATTTGCTGCTAAGTGTATAGCTTGTTTTTTAAAAGCATGTCTGAAAACCCGTTTACAACTGGCTGATCCTGCTTTGTAACTTTTATATACACAATTTACATTCAATTGACAACTCGTGTTACATTGCATAGGCGACACTCTTTTTAAAGACTAAACTTATTGTTTTGTTCATGTTACAGTTAACATTGCTCATGTGATAACTTTTTTACAATTTTGATGCAACTGTTTTTACTATGCACTTTTTATGATTGTATAAATCAATCGAAATAAAGTTTCTTTGACTTTGACTTTGAGGAGTTTAATCCCCCTTATCCTGACTAGAGGAGAGGGTCCCTATTTGTCACAAGTACCTACCTGTGCCAACTAGAGACCCCCAAATCTAACACCTATGAGAGCTGCGAATGAATCCATGAGGCACCAACAATAAATGAAGTGCCTGTTATAGAACAAATCTATGACAAGAGAAAAGAGAATATTCAAAAAAGTAATATTTGGAAAACCAAAGTATCTCTTCAGAAGTGTATGCTCAAGTGTATGCTCAAGCACTTGAAGCACTTGAAGAAGCTATGACCTTACCCTCAAGTCTCAATGAGGCGCGGATCCTTGGGCAGAAGAGTAACGCATTTCTGATGACTACAGATAAGACTCTGTGGCACAGAACATATTCGAAATGCCTAAATAAATAGAGTCTGTAAAAAGAAACAAGCATGCGATAAGGAAATATTAGGACCCATCTGACAGAGATTAGAAAGTTAAATTGACACCAGGGAAACTATACACTTACCCATGTGCCTCACAGTGGGTTGGATCCTGATATCGGGAGCCAGCCTTCGGTCAAGTAAAAATCCGGTAAATTGATGGTTTCTCAGGAGTTGTTTAAAAAGGGAAAATGGTGCGCAGGTCGTGATCACTAAATGACGCAACTGGGCTTTGCAAACAATGCATGGTTTGTACATTCAAGAGTGAATGGCAGGCGCTGGCCGCCATCTTGAAAGTAAGCGGATAATCGCACTCGCCATATAAAAGTATGCTAGCACAAACACAAACGGGTTTCCCAATAACAAAGGGAAGCAGGAGTGGGTGCCTGCTTGGGCCCCAGGAGTACCGTATAGTGCGTATTGATACTGGAGCACTGTAGTCGGTCCCTGCTTGTGCCCCAGGGGCACTAGAAGGAGCACGCTACATGTGAGCAATGCTGAAGGCAGGGAAGCTCGAAATTGAAAGGCAGCTGTGCGCAAAGACTTTGTGCGCGTTGCTGCTCCTACAGGGCAATAAATAGCCAGCGTGCTCGAAATTCTCCAATTACAAAGGAAGATTAGCGCTTGCAAAACAGATGGCACTGAAACAGATGGCACTGAAAGAAGTGCAAGCAGAGTGAAATAACACTGTAGTTAGGCACCGCTGTATCGGGACTACACGGAAGTTAGGAAATCACCAACAGCCAACAGGAGAGGAGATATGAACAACACTAATACAACTGAGTCAATAGCAAGCAAATAGACAAATAACATAAAATGTAACCCAACATACAGATTTCTTTAGGTGAGACAGCACAAGCAGCGCATGCGCCTCCAAGGTGAGACCTAAAAATTAAAAGGCATTATCATTTACAATACCAAAAGCAACACCTATGGGCCACCTATTGCATTGCAGCGCGCGGTGTCCGTGAAGCGGGCTCCACAGTCATTAAAGTAAACAAGAAAAGTGCGGTGTCCCGGAAGCAGGCACGCGCTCATGACTAAAGTGAATTTAAAAAAAATGAACCTGAGCCCGGTGTCCCTGAAGCGTACGCCGCGCTCGGTATTACATTTTTAAAAATAATAAAATAAAGCGAGCGCGGTTTCCCTGAAGTGGGTGCTGCACTCGGTATTATATTTTATAAAATAAACCAGGCATGGTGTCCCAGAAGCAGGTGCCACGCTAGGTATTAAATAAAAAAATAATAATAATAAACTGTGAGCAGTGTCCCTGAAACAGGCGCCGCACTCCCTACTAAAGTTTTAAAAAAAAATTTTTTAAACGAAATGCAAATTAGGTTAGGAAGTGGCCGGCATTACTGAAGCGGCACCCCGTGCATGCTGTGTCCCTTAATGAAGTAAATAGTTCTCGGAACTGGTAATGAAAGCTCCCGAGTTAGGACACAGTAAAAGATCGAGTCCTCATGGGCGATAACAAATGGAGACAAGGCGGTAACAAGGAGGGACTAACAAGCCTCATAATGAATCAGAAGCCAGCATTTACCAAGTACAATGACCTCAGCAAACGAAAAGTATGGGTGGAGAATGGGCGAGGCTTACACAGCATACTTCACTACTGCATGCCTCGCAGAGCGAGCAGTGCATGCGCGTTGCCGCTAGGCTTGACCTAAAAATAGTGTGTTAAAGTCAAAAGCTACAAGTGCGCTGATGTTGGAGAAGATATTTGAGGCTATGGTTTGCTTCTGGCCTTTATCTTGCCATTTAAAGGGTCAATCCTGCTTTTCCCTCGCAAGAAAAAGAGAAATAACAAGCATTGAAAATGCAATAGGTCTCGCCTTTGATTAAGTTAAAGTCAATTGCTTTGCTAATGGTATTGTATAGCCAAGCAAATGGCTTTAACTTAATGAAAGGCAAGACCTATTGCATTGTTAATGCTTGTTATCTTAATGTTGACAGAAGTGAAAGATTGCATTGCCCCAGACACGCACGCACCCAGACGCACACACACACAGATGCATTCACATGCACAGGCAAACGCACACTGGCATGCATATATACACAGAAGCACACAACTGCACAGGCACGCACACACACACAGATGCAGATACACACAGGTGCACACACACATGCACACACACACACGCACACGCACACAACCATGCACACCCATACACACACACAGGCACACACACACACAGGCACACACACACACACACACAGATGCCACACAAACACACACAATAGAAGCAAAATGTCCAGGAAGGAATCATTACAAATATAATTTCAATGTTGTCTGTGTCACTTACGTGAACACTTAATTATAGTGACCATAGGGCTTCACAAGCAACACTCAAAATTGTATCAAAAATAGATTATTTTTAATTTTCAGTGCATAGATAGCTTGTTTTTAACAATAAAAGTCTGGCAACAGAAATACTACCAAAGCAAATATAACAGGTGATATGGTAGTAAACGAACACCTTTCGCCTATGATGTGGGTAAACAATAAAACCACATATAAGTAATTTAAACACAATGAAATTCACAAATTATATTTAAGTGAATTGTACAGTATGTTGCAAAAAGGCGGTATGCGTCGACGTTTCGGTCCTCGTTGGTCACAACGATCCGTAGGACCATCTTCAGGACAGAAGAGTTGCACAGAGGTATCTAATATAAACATAATAACATAGGCATAAATGAAACCCTAGGGTACAAGGAGATAAATACTCAGCTCAACACAAAAAGACAATAAAGTGATGAGAGCATGACCAGCTGCATGCAAAACACCAACTCTAAACAAAGTGAAAGTTTAAACAAAGTGAAAATTTAAAACCATCACCAGATGAAACTATGAATACAGTTTCCAACAACATGCCAGGACCACGTGATATTTATCCAAGACCCAAATTCTAAGAAATGCCAGAAAAGTCAAAGTGTATAGTAATACCAAATAGGCATAACTCACTTGTCCAAATACTAGGACCAACGAATAATCTGATAGAAAGAAATATGTCAGGCAGTGGCGTCAGAGATAGTCAATAGTGAGTAGTACTAAGTATATTATGTGCTAGTTAGAGTGTTACTCACGATAGTTGCACGCCAGACTGGTCGTTCTGAATCATAACAGGAAGTCAAGTTAGCCCAAGAGTGCCGTACAATATAACGCGCCCGTTGTAAATGCACCCAAACGGGAGATAAAAATCTATTAAAGACTTACATATCAGAAGGCCACCATATGATCTGTGAAAGATTACAGATCTCGGTTAGTGCCCAAACAAATCTGCCGAGTGTCTAATGAAGGTAACATTCTCATGGCATGTACTCACTTGAGCAGAAAACGAAAACCGTCTCAGCTCAGTCCGTGTTGATCCCGGTGAAAAATCACGGCATCAATCACAGGATGCACACAGCGTGGTTAAAACGCCGTGTATCGATGACGTCACACGGTCGGATAACGTGGCGGCCATCTTAGAATGGCACACAGGTAGTCCATAGCCTATCTATATGTATCAGGATCTACACACGAGTCCGAAAAAAGAGAGGATAAGTCTAGAAGACCCACTCGTCCATACACAAATATAACAACAAAAAATATAGTGTAACAACAAATAGTATAGCAAGGACAATCTACATCCAGATCCAGATAGTACTGATTGAAGCACACAGCCGTGTGCATAATTAAATCAGTCAACACACCAGAGTTGTCAACGAAGTTCAGCAAAATAGAACAAAAGAACCCTCATGCAACATGTAAGTAAGATACATTCGCCAACATAAGGTAATATAGAAATATAGAAATGCCATGAGTTAAACAAGAGTGGCCAGAGTATGCCATTCAATAAAGGCATTTAGCCCATTGTCAACAGTATTACACAGCCAAATCAATGTATTCTCTCTTTGAGTTAGCAGCTTATCCACATTTGGTCTTCTCCTTGTACCCTTTACAACCTCAATGACAAACCACTTAATATCAGAAGGGCCATGTGACATGCTGTTATAGTGTTCCACAAGCGGAGCAGTACTTACAATTGCACCTAATGCGAGATTGGTGTTGTGTGATGCGTTTCCTTATTTCTTGTGTTGTCTTGCCAATGTAGTTAAGGGCACAAGGGCATTGGATACAGTAGACCACGTTTTTAGTCATACAATTGGAATGCTGTTTTAACGTTATTTGTCTCCCATTGATGCAACAAGTCTTCGTGACCTGAGTGGTTGCACATGCCATACATCCCCCGCAAGGAAAATGTCCAACAATAGGTGCTAAGCCCCACAGGTTTGTTAAAGTATTGGTCTTAGGCTCAACATAAGCTTTTACAAGGTGATCACAAAGGTTTTTTCCTCTCTTAAATGCAAAGCGCGGGATGGCTAATTGCGGTTCTACCTTTCTAATCAGATGCCATTTGCGTCTGATGATTTTGGTGATTTGCGTGGATTCAGTACCATACGTCATAACACAAGTGATGGACTGTGTATTATCAGTGTTGTTACTAGCAGACTTGTTTTTTTGCAATACGGCCTGTCGGTCGTAGAACCAAGCACGCTTCATGGCGTGTTTAACCAATCGATAAGGATATGATCGCATCACACGTTTTTCTTGTAATATCTTGGCTTCTCTGAAATAGTCCTCCCTTTTGGTGCAATTCCTCCGTATACGGAGAAACTGACCAAAAGGGAGATTATCGCGTAGATTACGGGGGTGGTGGCTACTGTATTTTAAAAGAGTATTCCTTGCCGTGGGTTTTGTATACAAATTCATGGCAAGGACTCCTTCGTCATGGGTGATCTTTAAGTCCAAAAAATTGATAACATCAGGGCTGCTTTCCAAAGTAAATTGCAAATTAGCATCTTTTTGATTAAGCCAAGAATGGAACTCTTCCAGTTTCTCTTGTGTACCCTCCCATACTATGCATACATCATCGATGTATCTAAGATATTTACAAAGGTTGGGAAGGAAAGGGTTGTTGTAAATTTTTTTTTCCTCGAAATCTGCTACAAACAAATTCGCTATATTGGGGGCAAAAATTGCCCCCATTGCCACGCCCTTTAGTTGCACAAAGAAGTCATTATTAAAGAGAAAATAATTCTCTTCTAAAGCAATTTTCGCACATTCTGTAATGAACCATGTAGGGACTTGGTGAGGCCTTATACGAGTCTCTAGTATGTTAAAAATCATTTGTAAGGCTTCTGCTTGGTGTATATTAGTGTAGAGACTTTCGATGTCCATTGTAGCCAAGATGTTACATGACGGGCTAAAATGGACACCTTCAAGTTTTGTAATTACGTCTCTACTGTCTTGAGTAAATGACTTGGTTTCACATACAAAAGGTTTTAAGAAATAGTCAACATACTCTGCCAGTGGTTGAAGAACCGACTGGCAGCCTGCCACAATAGGTCTTCCCGGCGGTTGTTGACTATTCTTATGTATTTTTGGTAGCGTGTAAAACGCTGGAATACTAAAGTCATCTTTGTTTAAATACTCAAATTCTTTTTTACTAAGCCATTGTCCCTCAAACCCTGCGGTGGTCAGTGTCAAAATAAGTTTACGGATCCTAAGAGTTGGATCACAAGATAGCCTTTTGTAGTGAGCAGAACACAGTAAAAGATCGAGTCCTCATGGGCGATAACAAATGGAGACAAGGCGGTAACAAGGAGGGACTAACAAGCCTCATAATGAATCAGAAGCCAGCATTTACCAAGTACAATGACATCAGCCAATGAAAAGTATGGGCGGAGAATGGGCGAGGCTTACACAGCATACTTCACTACTGCATGCCTCGCAGAGCGAGCAGTGCATGCGCGTTACCGCTAGGCTTGACCTAAAAATAGTGTGTTAAAGTCAAAAGCTACAAGTGCGTTGATGTTGGAGAAGATATTTGAGGCTATGGTTTGCCTCTGGCCTTTGGCTTGCCATTTAAAGGGTCAATCCTGCTTTTCCCTCGCTAGAAAAAGAGAAATAACAAGCATTGAAAATGCAATAGGTCTCGCCTTTGATTAGGTTAAAGTCAATTGCTTTGCTAATGGTATTGTATAGCAAAGCAAATGGCTTTAACTTAATGAAAGACAAGACCTATTGCATTGTTAATGCTTGTTATCTTAATGTTGACAGAAGTGAAGGATTGCATTGCCCCGGACACGTACGCACCCAGACGCACACACACACAGATGCATTCACATGCACAGGCAAACGCACACTGACATGCATATATACACAGAAGCACACAAACGCACAGGCACGCACACACACACAGATGCAGATACATACATGCACACACACAGGTGCACACACACAGATGCACACACACACATGCACACGCACACACCCATGCACACCCATACACACACACAGGCACACACACACACAGGCACACACAGATGCACACACACACACAGATGCCACACAAACACACAGGCATACACACACACATTCATGTTTCCGTCTGCGAGGCTGGGAGAAAGAGTTCATTCCAAACTCCCTGAGTGTTCAAGTCTAAGACAAGAGCAACATTTTCAAGAACAAAACTGCTCCATCCGAGGCTCCAGCAGGAAGTAGCGTCAGAGCTCCAATGGACTGAAAACAGCATCACACCAGCAGAAAAGACTTAACCAGAACTACACACTGAAAGAGCGGCCGCAACAGTGTTTATTGTATTCTGACTACTGCAAACGTTATACTAGAATGAAATCTTCCTCCTGGAACCTCTGACGCCGGACCCCGCTTTTCACCAGGGCGGGGGACGGGTGCCAGGACTGCCAGACTCCGCTTCTCACCAGGACGGGGGACGGTTGCAAAGACTGCAGAAGGGGCGGTCCGGGTTTGGCAACGAGGCCAACAAAGGAGGGTGCAGGGCTGATTAATGGAGCGGGAGGGGATTTGGGGTTTTAGGGGATTAGAAGGGGGTTTGGGGATTAGAAGTCCTCATACGTCACAAAGATGGCATCGGCATGTCAAAATGGGCCGTAGTAAAAGAGGACAAGGCGGTAACAAGTAAGCTCAATTGACAAATCACCCGCCAGCGTTTAACATAAACGCTGATGCAAACTAATTGGAAAGAAGGGCGTGGCTTAAAGCCCCCTTCTCGAACCGTATCGATTCCAAAAGCCGGCGCATGGCAAGAGCAGCGCATGTGCGCTGCTAATGCCAGGCGAGACCTAAAAATGAACCACCTTTTGAGTAACCAGTCTGCTCTGTGTGCTAGACATTCTAAGGGACAAGAATATCGCTTTTGGGTGAAATGCTGACTGTCAGGGTTGTATGGTGCATTTCAAATGGCGAGTGACAACACTGCAATGTGCCCTTGACTCACTAAGTGACAAGGGTGCCTTCAGACAGTGAGTGACAAGACTGCACAGTGCCCTACACTCACTAAGTGACAAGGGTGCACTGGACATGCTGCGTGTCAAGGGTGCACTGTGCCTTCAGATGGTGGGTGACAAGACTGAACTGTGCCCTTGACTCACTAACATACAAGGGTGCCCTTTATCCATGACCCACTAAGTGACAAGGATGCAATGTATGCCTGAGATGCTAAGTGACAAGAGTGCAATGTGTGCATGAGATGCTAAGTGACAAGGGTGCAATGCGCCCCAGGCCTGCGTAGTGACAACAGTGCATTGTGCAGGTGCGAGTGGTGCGTGATTGCTTTACTGGATTTAGGAGTGTGGCGCTTTAGCCCTGATCACCTGCAACTGGTTCTCCTTATCTGCTCTCCACATACATTTGTACCCTTTCTATGTCATGTGTTTGTGCTTGCACAATAGAGCGTTGAGTGCAGAGAGAAATCTAGTTTTCAGTGCTAAAGTACCTTCCTTATCAGCACTGGCACCCACAATGAGATTCCTTAAGGTTGTGGTAGCAGGGTCTGGGCAGGTGGTGTGGTCACAGGTGAAAAGATCAGCTGTACCCCTTTCGTACGCACATGGCATTTGCTAAAAACAGGGATGGTACTCCCACGAACTATATTTTTTACAGAGGCGTGTGTGGGTCTAAAATTATTTCACAGGCACTGCCACTGCAAAGCCCGCTGCAGTGTTGCCATTACCACATTTCACTGCATCAAAGCCAATTCCCCAGCAACAGCCAAAGAATCCAAAACACACGTCACAATGACTCACTACTGTTTGCTGTTGTGACAAAATTTGTTTGAACTCCAATTATGAGATCTTCGATGGAATCTCCTTTGTGTAGCAGTTCACGCGGAACACAGGAACAGTTATCACAGCAGCCCACGTCACATCCTGTTGAGATGGGCCCACGTGTGCTCTAGCCGGAATAGGGCGCTCACTCATTTGGCCCTTCTGTTAAACTCAGAACACAAACTGAATGGTCCCCGGTTCTTTAATATCTATTAACTCACCGAGCTATCTTATGTATTTTCTACAGCGCTTGAAGGTGTAAGGCTGAGGCAGTAAACACTATCGAAACACACCGCTGTTACTGGCAATGCATTGTACATCACTGTAAGACCGTGCCAAAACAGAAACGAAGCGCTGCGTGAAGGTATCCAATGGACTGATTATCGTAGGCCCTTAACAGATATTTTACGAAAATGTTTGTTTGCTGGACCATGGCGTTTATCTTCTGCAGGAATAAAACTCGCACAAGAATGCATTTCCATATCAAGGAAATAATAAAATAAACCGAGCGGGCGCTGTGTTCCGTATTAAAGTTTGAAATTTAAAAAAAACAGAAAACAAAATACAAATTAGGTTAGGAGGCCGCCGCCATTACCGAAGCTGGCACCCCGTGCGTGCTGTGTCCCTTAATGAAGTAAATAGATCTCAGAACTGGTAATCAAAGCTCCCAAGTTAGGACACAGTAAAAGATCGAGTCCTCATAGGTGGTAACAAATTGAGACAAGGCGGTAACAAGGAGGGACTAACAAGTCTCATAATGAATCGGAAGCATGCATTTACCAAGGACAATGACACCAGCCAATAAAAAGTATGGGCGGAGAGTGGGCGAGGCTTACACTGCATACTCTGCTACTGCATGCCTCGCAGAGTGAGCAGTGCATGCGCGCTGCGGCTAAGCTCGACCTAAAAAGCCAAAATGACGGTCGATATCAACAATAGCTGAAAGCCTAAAAAATATAACCAACGAAGCGGGAAGCATGGCACAAGACTTACCCCTAATACAACTGTAGAATTAAGAGGAGGTGGGTTGGAGGAAAACTATATTTAAATTTAATCATCTATGGTGCAAAAACTAAAGCTAGGCAAACAGAAACAGAGTAGGAAATCAAGAAAAAAAGTAGTGCTCCTAAGAAGAGATAAAGAACTGTAGCATGATAAGAGTCCTTGCTGTATGGAAGGAACAGGAAAGAAATAGGAGGGGCAAAGAGGCAGGACTGACCACTGGCAAGTAAGGATTTTTGAAGACCACAGACATAGAAAAGTGATAAACAAAAGCAAGCAAAGGGTGGAGTTGAATCTCCACAAAGCAATTACTACAGGTCGCTAAGCGACAGTGCAAGCGCTGCCTAGGCGCGACCTAAAAAGGGACACTTTCCTACATGCTCCAACAATAAACCATGTCACTCTACTTCCCAGACCAATCTATGTAAACGAGGTTCCAACAGTACAAATTCGACAATGTAACTAAAATGCATGGAAATAAGAGAGTAAGGCAGCGTGTTCTTTATACTGCAGGTTCAAATGACCACTGGGAACGAAGATACGAAAACTGCAGCTTTTCTTTTTTCTCACTATGCAGTTTATTCTCCTTGCAGGCGTGTTCTTCCTCTACGCTGAGATTTAACACTAATGCCCTCTTCCAATTCTTTTTATTGAAGTGGGGAATCATTCATATGCATTTTCATCCTTCAATAGTATTAGGAGACACTATTTGCTGAATTCCAATTATTAGAAAAAAATATTCTTCCTTGGAATGCTATACATTCAAACTAGTAATGTTGCATGCCAGTGGGATCCGTGACCGTGCATGTGGCATGTCTTTTGCATTGTGTTATGCAGGGCTGGACTGGCTACAGAGGGCACCAGAGTGGAGGCTGGATTTGGACCTCTGGTGGCCATTTTTTTAACCAGCAATATCGGCCCCCTGTAACAAAAGCAGCTGAAGCATTTTCCACGCACACCCCCCTTCCCCACTATCCTCCCACACCCCGGCAGCCAGTCTGACTCAATTGCCAGGGCCGTTTTGCATTCCCAGTGCGGCCTGGTGTTAGTGAAGTCAGGCAACATTTGTTCATATACACTTAGTGAAGAGTTAAGGAAGACCCTGGACATGGGCGGAAAGGCCGCCTTGATATTATTAGATCTATCGGCGGCCTTCGACACCATTACCCACCAAATCCTTGTCAACAGACTAGCGGCGATGGACGTCCAGGCGCCCGCCTTGGCCCTACTCACATCCTATCTCACAGAAAGATCCTTTCGAGTGGAACTGGGTGAAGCAAGCTCACAAACCTTTAATCTTCAGTGTGGCGTCCTACAGTGCTCATCGGTGAGCCCCACCTTGTTTAATTTGTACGTCGCCCCGCTGGCCACTTTGATCAGGCAGTTTGGATTCTCAGTTATCTCTTACGCAGACGACACGCAGATTGCAGTGTCTATCCACAATAACGAAGAGGAGGTAGCCGATCAGTTTAACAGCTGCATGACCCAGGTCAATACATGGATGCAATCAAACTGCCTTAAGCTTAATGGCAGCAAGACCGAGGTGCTCCTTCTATGCGCCAATCCGCTGTCCTGGTCTCGGACGTGGTGGCTCTCTGCTCTAGGGGAATGTCCTACACCGGTCGCTAAGACAAAAAATCTTGGGATTATGTTCGATGGTAGGCTTACCTTCGAGAGTCAAACCAATTGTCCTACATCTAGCTTCTGGTCGATTCTGAAATTGATACGGAAGGTGCGACCGTTTGTGCCGCTGGAGGCAGTAAAAACATTGGTAACTACACTTGCATACTCAAGACTGGATTACGGAAATGCATTATATGTTGGCATTCAAACCCAATTTCTGAAAAAGATGCACCGCCTGCAGAACGCTGCGGCCAGAATGCTTCTGAATATTCCTAAGCATGAGCCAGTGGCACATCACCTAGGAGAACTGTATTGGCTTCCGGTTAAGAAGAGGATTGCATTCAAGACTCTTTGCATTACATTTAAGGCATTGCATGGAAAGGGTACTGCCTACCTCACCTCACGCTTAAAACTCTACATTCCCTCGAGGAGTCCTAGATCCGCACAACGCTGACTTTTGCAGGTGCCTAGGTTCGGACAGAATCGATGGGGAGGAAGGAGCTTTCTGTTGGGAGCTGCTAGGTTATGGAACCTCCTCCCGCCAACCATCAAAGAAAGCCTAGACCTCCTAGTATTAAAAAAAAAAAAGTAAAAACCTGGCTCTTTCAAATTGACATATAGTCTCACCGGTCATTAGTGCTACACTCCATGAGTCCACAGCGCCAAGACGCCTCCGGGCATTCGTTGCGCTCAACAAATTTATAAATCAAATCAAATCATATCTGCTTAGATCTGTTGCTTGGCTCATGGCATGGCAAACTACTGAGTGAGAAAGCAATCTTGAAGACACCCAAATTCAACATTCAACTGTAATGTATTGCGTACTTTGAGCCAGTTGCAGGTGGAGTCCCCCAGCACTGATATTTGGGCACCAGCATCTATTTTTCTTCATCAGACATTTCCCAAGAGCAAGAGAGGAACAAGAAGGAGAAAGAGAAAGACAGAAAATAACCACAAAGAGAGTAGGAAGGAACCTGCAAAAGTCAAAGGGGCAAGTGTTTGTCTGGTAGTCGATTAAAGAGGTATGAAGTGGATTCCCAGAAACACAGCCTTGGTATTCGGTGCTCTGACATGTAATAGCTTCGGCCGTGGGCTTCCTAGCAAAGCTTCGGACACAGGCCCTCATTCGTTTATAAATGAAGCACTGTTGGTATTACACCTGCAAGTTCCTGCGATCTACAAACCCCTGCCTTCTAGGTCCCAAGTGTATTAACTGGTCGAGGAAGACAGCAGCCCTGGGCTCACCAATGCCACTGCGATGACAGAAAAGTGCAAATAGCTTGAGGAATAGATGGAAAAAAGCTGTAAGACGCGAGTATAGTACCAGGTTCACTTGCTCTTGCAGCTAGCATAATAGCAGACTGAGCCAGGTTCCTCCTTTTGCTCCAAGAACAACACTCATGCCACCCACAAATGGCACAGGTTCACTGGTCTTGTTCAGAAGCAGACCACATTGCAGTGGAAAAAGCGTAAAAAACAGTTTAGCCTAGCAGCTTAAATGTATATGGTCCAACTGTAATTTAGACTTGTGCACCCTTCGATGGTGCCCCTGCACCTACGTCGTGTACTATTTTCCATCTCTGGTGTCTCACGGATAAAGTCAGAACCCTTCATTTGTAACATAGGACCCACTATTAGTGTCAGAAATCACTTCATCCTCGCCACTAGGGCCGTTTAGTTGCGCGCAACCACAAGAATGGTGAGAACCACTCCACCTAGGGGGCGTGGTGCCTTTAGTGCCATCAAGGGGCAGGAACGTCGTCAGGAGCTCCCCCGTCTCAACCGACTCGGAAGAGGGCATCTCAGGGACCCCCGGAAGCGCGTCACGTGGGGGCACAGGAAACACCAGACTGGCTGGGTTTTGAAAGCCCAGGGGCAAGTAAAGATACCCTCTTTGTCCTCTCGCCATCGGAAGAACCAGATCGGAGCGTCGACGAAGTTACCCACCCACCCATCCTTATGTTTAGTGTTCTGGTTAGGCGGGGTCCTGGGCAAGAAAAATGACAGGGACTACGTTTGGCGGCGGCTGCTTGGCCCCAGAACAGGGCACGCAGTCTATTGGGCGCTCCGGGTTGGCGGGAGAGGGGGCTGACCTGCTTGTGACCCTGGACTCTCTGGCCCTACCCGGGAAGCCGGCGTTAGTTATAAGCAGTGGTGAATCTACCTGTGGCTCTGTTGGCCAGTGGGCGGTCAGCACAAAAGAGAGCAGGGTATCTTGGTTGTGGCCTACTGGCACAACCTGTGGCAAAGTGCCTATGGAGAGTCAAAATGTAAATACAAATATTAAAGTGTATAATCCTGATATTTTACTTTGCGTGTTGTATTGTAATAAATAAATCAATAATAAAGTTGGTCAAAAGTTTAACAGTCAGTGAGCCATTGCTGAAATTGGCGGTATCTTAAGTTAATAAAGACTACGCTGTGAAGACCAACTACCGCCTCGTGTGTTTTACTGGGTGTTAAGGGAGAGGGGTGGTGATTTGCTCGATGTATGCCAACTATAAACATCTTTGGTGCCAACGCAACTGGTGGCTGGAACACACCTTATGGCGAAAGCAGAAAGGCTGTCAATGTTGACCTCATGACACCTTTAACATGCTGTGGCAAACCACATGCTGTGTCATGCAGATGGAGATGGGTATGCAATCGCCATAAGACATCTTCTGCAGGCATTTTCACCAAGTATTATGAAAGGGACTACATGACTTCCTATATGAATGGTTATCTGGGAGAGGTCTTAATCCCAACTAACTTGCAAGAGGTGAGCTTATCACTTACAGGTGATCCCTGTGACTGTCCAATAGTTTGTATCTCGATCTAACTGGTAGAATAAGGGGAATAATGGACATCCTCTTCTCTTCCAGGTCTCCCTCCTTGCAGTTCCCACCCCAAAACCTCTTCCCTCACCTGGCCACTTCAACACTCAGTGCCATTACGGTAAGCTGAGTTGCTGTTACCAGGAGGTGGACCCAAGTAAGCATCATGTTGACCTCAAAGATCAACGGACACCTGATACTTAGGTTCATCATTCAATGTTGGATGAAGGAATCTTCATGACTGGATGTAGGTGTCAGTCAGAACCACTGGAATTATAAGACAATGAGGACCAAAATATGAAACAGGGTGAAGTAAATTATGCAGCAAGAAAAGACAAACTGTGCTGCTTAATGTGCCATTCATTATCTGTGATATTAATATTTTGCTATTTTGTCACTTTAACATATTAATACTATCTATGCCTCCATGGTCTCTTTGTGGTTCTTCCACCTCTCTGCTCGTCCATTACTTTCCCAGCCTTCATCATCTTGCTCAGCTTTTTAGGTCGAAGCCTACCAGACACTATGGCATTCTAGAAGCTTCTCTGGGAATTTATTCTGCCAATTGCTTACTATTAACTTTGTGGTTTGTAACTCACATTTGATTGCGTTTTATCTGCTGAATTTATTTATTTTAGGCTGTCCAGTATGTTTTGTCCCTCCTATGGAGCATCGCCCGTTTACCATCGCTACTTGTATTCTTCCACAAGTACCTACTTTCTGTAAACAGGCCTTTAAAGATTATTCTTATCTTGTCACGTTTACTGTGCATTCACGGGCAGAGGTTGAAGGTTAGGCTCTGTCTTCTGAGGAGCCTTGGTGTTTACTTTGCTTGCCCTAACTTCAAAGTAGGAGGATTTATGTGACAATCTGACCCTTGTGAGCAGAAAGGCTGTAGGATGTTATTTGTTCTAGCACACAACAACATTTAAAAGTCTGTAAATGAACTGTGTAAATATTTAAGAATATATCAGAATTAGGCAAGAACAAATGAAGCACTTTTCTATCAGTAAAACTGTATATCTGCAAATGTAATGGCCATTTCAATTGAAATTGTGTTGTCTGTATTGGCAGTGCGCTACCGCACCATGCATTCTCCACTCTACACAACTCCACTTTACGACACTCCACTCCACTCCATGCCAGTAAACTCTTTAACACTCTACTCCATAACACATTATAATACACAAATTTTCTCTATGCTACGCCACTCCCCTCTACCCAACTTCACTCCACTCTACGGCACTCTACTATAGGTCACTCTACATTAAGTCACTCTACTCCACTCTACGCCACTCCACTCTCCGCCATTCCACTCCACTCTATGCTACTTCTCTCTATGCCACTCCAATCTATGATTCTCCACTCTACGACACTTTACTCCACTCTACTCCACTCCACTTCCCGATACTCCACTCTTTTACACTTTACTCCATTCCACTCTACGACACTTCACTCCACTCTACAACACTCTATGCCTTCTATGCCACTCTACTCCACTCCACTCCCTGATACTCCACTTTATTACAGTTAACTCCATTCCACTGTATGACACTCTACTCCACTCTATGGCACTCCACAATACTCCACGCCACTCCACTCCATGTTATGCCACTCCATAACACTTTACTTCACTCAGCAACACTGTACTCCACTCTACACCCCTCCACTCTATGCCTTTCCACTCTGTCACTCAAATCTATTCCATTCTATGTCACTCTACTTCACTCCATTCTATGACACTCCACTCTGCCGACATTCAGCAACACTCCCATCCACTCTATGACACAACAATCTACTCCACTCTATGCCCCTTCACTCTACATCAGTTCACTCCACAACACTCTACTCTACTCTACTTCACTCCATTATACTCCACTCTATGCCACTTCATTCTAGACAACTCTACTCCACATCGCTCAACTCTATGATATTCTATTCCATTCTACTCCACTCTATGCTACTCCATTCTGTGATACTCTTCTCTATGCCACTTCACTCAACAAAACTCTAGACTACTCTTCTCCACTCTAAGCCACTCCACTCTATGACCCTCCACTCTATAACCCTCCAGTCTATGACCCTCGATAACACTCTACTCCTCTGTACGACAGTCTACTCTACAACACTCCACTCTACACCCTTCCACTCTACACCACTGTACGCCACTCAACTCTATGACACTCAACTCTATGACAATCCAGACTACTCCCTCTACAACACTTCATTCCACTCTACAACACTTTACTCCACTCTATGCTACGCCTCTCTACACCCTTCTACTCCATGTCACTTCACTCTATGACACTTTACTCCACTCCATGCCACTCTGCTCTACTCTTCTCCACTCCACTCCATGACCCTCTACTCCACAACACTCTACCGCCCTCCATGACCTTCCTCTTTATGATACTTCACTCTACTCTAAGCCACTCCAGTCTATGATACTCCATTTCACTTCACTCTACGACAATCTACGCCACTCATCTACTCCACTCTATGCCTCTCCACTCTAAGCTACTTTACTCTGCTCTACTCCATACTACTCTATGACACTCCAGTCTACTCCACTCTTTACCACTCCACTCTATGACACTTTACTTCACTCTACCCCACTCCACTTCCCAATACTCCTCTCTGTTACTCTCTACTCCATTCCACTCTACGACACTTTACTCCACTCTACAACACTCTATGCCTTCTATCTTCTATGCCACTCTACTCCACTCCACTTTCTACTACTCCACTTTATTACACTTAACTCCATTCCACTGTATGGCCCTCTACACCACTCCACTATATGGCACTCCACAATACTCCACACCACTCCACTCCATGCCACTCTATAACACTCTACTTCACTCAACAATACTGTACGACACTCTACACCCCTCCACTCTATGCCTTTCCACACTGTCATTCAAATCTATTCCACTCTATGTCACTCTACTTCACTCCATTCTACGACACTCCACTCTGCCGACATTCAGCAACACCCCCTCCACTCTATGACACAACACTCTACTCCACTCTATGCCCCTTCAGTCTACACCAGCTCACTCCACAACACTCTACTCTATTTCACTCCATTATACTGTACTCCACTCTATCCCACTTCACTTCAGACAACTCTACGCCATTCCATGCCACTTCATTCTAGACGATTCTCCTCCTCTCCACTCCACATTGCTCAACTCTATGATATTCTATTCCAGTCTACTCCACTCTTTGCTACTCCATTCTGTGACACTCTACTCTATGCCACTTCACTCAACAAAACTCTAGACTACTCTTCTTCACACTAAGCCACTCCACTCCATAACCCTCCAGTTTATGACTCCCCACAACACTCTACTCCACTCTAGGACAGTCTACTCTACAACACTTCCCTGTACACCACTCCACTCTACACCAACTCTATGACACTCAACTCTATGACACTTTACTCCACCCTACACTACGCCTCTTCACTCTACTTCACTTCACTCTATGGCAATCCAGACTACTCCACTCTCCAACACTTCATTCCACGCTACAACAGTTTACTCCACTCTATGCTACGCCACTCTACACCCTTCTACTCCATGTCACTTCACTCTATGACACTTTACTCCACTTTACTCCACTCTATGCCACTCTGCTCTACTCTTCTCCACTCCACTCTATGGCCCTCTACTCCACAACACTCTACAGCCCTCCATGACCCTCTTCTTTATGATACTTCACTCTACACCACTCAACTCTATGCCACTTGTTAGAACTGGCTATTTCTGGTAGGCTAAGGCGGACGCCAAAGCCAGGCAGAAACCACCAATCTAGTCAGGGCAAGGAAGTCACACGCCAAGATAACCCCTGCTCACCCCCTTGGTAGCTTGGCACGAGCAGTCTAGGCTAAACTCGGAGGCAATGTGTAAAGCATTTGCGTCAGCACACAATAGCAACAACATACTAGGTACACCACAAAAGAGACTCCACACAAGGTTATTATAAAAATAACTTTTGTATTGTAAAAACACATATCAGATAAACATCACACATGTACATTGTGCCCATTGGCACGGCAACATTCATAAGGGATTATTTACAAGACAGGGCCACATAGGCCAATGTCATAATCAGCACCTTTAGAAATAGCACTTAGATATTAGATTAAGTATATAAAATCACTGTAGCACAAAGTAACAGGTATGAATCACACCCAGTAACTACTGGGAACAGGTAATGTTAGACGGACCGGGAGGGTCGGCCGAGTAAAAGGGGAGAGGTCTCCAGGGAGAGCCGTCTCCAGCGATCGTACAGACAAGTAACTTCCCCCCCACAGACGAACACCACACAAGGATAAGGTTAAACGATAGTTTATCAGCAATTCTTCGAGTACGGTCAAATGATACAAGGAGGTCTGGACTCAGGGGTCCCCTCGGTTCGGGTCTCTGGTCGGGAAAAGGGGTAGCGGGACAGTCTTGTTACCAATTGGGTGGATGGATAGCTCTCAATCCTCGAGCTCGGCGTTCTAGATGATCGGGCCGCGGCGGAGCCAGCAGGTCCCGAGATGGTTGAGGGTAGCGACGGTCCGCGGCGGAGCCAGCAGGTCCCGATGAAGATGGTGGTACAAACGGTCCGCGGCCACGCCAGCAGGTCCCGACGACGATGAAGGTTTACGGAGGTTGCGGCCGCGCCAGCAGGCAGGACGATAGTTCACAAGGTAGGGCTACGGCAGCGCCAGTAGTCCGTCAAGGATGAGTTCTTCTCTGCGTCTCTCGACTCCAGGATACAACTGCCTTCCTGCTCTGGAGCTGCCTCAGTTATAGGGCTGTTGCCCTTTGATGTCCGGACCCTCGCACTTGGAGGTCGGGGGGTCCAGGATGAGGGAGTCCAGACACCCAGCAGGGGGGTGGAGCCAGCGCCCGGGGAGGCTGGGGGCGAGCGGTACCTGGCGGGGGAGAGCCATCAACACCTCTTTCTCCCATTGACCTGCCAAGTAGTCCGCTCACCTCCTGGGTGGATGGTGGTGCCGGGATGTCTGAGGCCTGGCCAGGCCCAGGGTTAGGGTCGATCGGAGGCCACGCGGCCTCGTGGTGCAGTGTCCAAGATGGCGCCCAGGTCGGGCGCGCGGGTCAGTAGTGGATCGGGCCCAAGAGGTCGAGATGTTCAGAGGCAGGGGTCCCGGAGGGGACGGAAAACGTGAAGTGGTGGTGTGCACCACTTGGGGGACCGGGCTCGGGCCTGGTCGGGCGGAGGGGGAGCGGGCCCTTCATGTGGCCTGTCCAACATGCGTCCCCCCCAGCTGAAGGCGGGGAGAGTCACCCATCCTCTTGGGGACTCTCCTCGTCGAGGCGGAAAAAGCGTGACAGGCCATCCGCGTTGGCGTGGTCTTGTCCAGGTCGATGTTCCACAGTGAAGTCCATCCCCTGTAGGGAGATGGACCAACGTAGTAGTTTTGGGTTCTCCCCCCGCATCTGCATCAGCCACTGCAGGGGTCGATGGTCGGTCTGTACCCGAAAGTGTGTGCCAAAGAGATAGGGCCGGAGCTTTTTGAGGGCCCATACCACGGCGAAGGCCTCCCTCTCGATGGTGCTCCAGCGTTGTTCTCGAGGCAGGAGTCGCCTGCTGATGAAGGCCACTGGCCGATCAAGGCCTTCGGGGTTCAATTGAGACAGGACCGCCCCAATGCCGTGGTCGGAGGCATCCGTCTGGACGACGAATTCCCGGCTGTAGTCGGGGGCCTGGAGCACAGGGGCGGAGCACATGGCGGCCTTCAGTTGTTCGAAGGCTGTTTGACAATCTGGGGTCCAGTTGACCTTCTTTGGTTGATTTTTGGACGTGAGTTCTGTGAGGGGCCCCACTATGCTACCATAGTCCTTCAGGAACCGTCGGTAATAGCCCGTGAGTCCCAGAAAGGCGCGTACCTCGGTCTGGGTGATGGGGGGCTGCCAGGACTGGATGGCGGCGATCTTGAGCTGCAGAGGGGCCACCAGGCCGCTTCCCACCTGGTGTCCGAGGTAGGTCACGGACCCCTGACCAATCTGGCATTTGCTGGCCTTGATCATGAGGCCAGCCCGCTGAAGGGCCTGTAGCACCTCTCGGAGGTGGTGGAGGTGGTCGGACCAGTGGTGGCTGTATACAGCGATTTCGTCTAGGTAGGCGGCACTGAATCCTTCGAGTCCGGTCAAGACCTGATTAACGAGTCGCTGAAACGTTGCTGGGGCATTCTTCATGCCGAAGGGCATGACCTTGAAATGATAATGGCCGTCAGGAGTGGAAAACGCAGATCGTTCTTGGGCCCGGGGTGTGAGGCCGATCTGCCAGTAGCCCGCCGTCAGGTCGAAAATGCTGAGGTAGCGGGCAGCTCCCATGCGGTCGATTAGTTCATCTGCCCGGGGGATGGGATGTGCGTCTGTTCTGGTGACCGCATTCAAGCCCCGGTAGTCGACGCAGAACCGGAGTTCCGGGTGGTGCTGGGGGTGGCTGCTTTGGGGACCAGTACTACTGGGCTGGCCCAGGGGCTGTCTGAGGGCTCAATGACCCCGAGCGTGAGTATCTTGGTTACTTCTTCTTGGATGCAGGCCCGTACCCGACCTGGTACGCGGTAGGCCCGGTGGTGGATAGGGGGGCTGTCCCCAGTGTCCACGTCGTGCACACACCAGGAGGTGACACCTGGGGTGAGGGAGAACAGGCTGGCGAACTGCAGCAGAAGGTCTCGACATTCTTGGCGTTGTTCCAGGGTGAGGGCCTCCGAGAGTCGGACCCCGTCCACGGAGCCGTCTTTCTCCCGAGTCCGTAGGAGGTCAGGGAGGGGTTCGGAGTCTTCTTCGGCTCCATTGTCTGTGGCCATCAGGAGGCTGAGTTCTGAACGCACGAAATGGGGTTTCAGTCTATTAGCATGGAGGACCCGGAGGGGGTTCCGTGAGGATTCCATGTCGATGAGATAGGTGACAGGGCCCTTGCGCTCGACTACTTTGAAGGGCCCTGTCCACTTGTCTTGCAGGGCGCATGGTTCGGTGGGGGACATCACCCATACTTGTTGGCCGGGTTCAAATTCGATGGAGGAGGCATTTTGGTCATACCACTTTTTCATGTCCTCTTGACTGGCCTCCAAGTTTGCTTTTGCCAGCTCTCTGAACCGTCGGGTCTGGTTGCGGAGGGTTAGGAGGTATTTGAAGACATCTGGAGGGTTCTTTAGAGGGGGCATTTCCCATCCTTCCTTGACTAGGCTGAGCGGCCCCCGGACGGGGTGTCCATACAACAGTTCAAACGGGCTGAAGCCGAGGGACTTCTGGGGGACTTCTCGATATGCGAAGAGGAGGCACGGCAGTAGCACATCCCACTGGCGACGGAGGGGCTCTTCCAACCCCCCAATCATCCCTTTGAGCGTGCGGTTGAACCGCTCAACGAGTCCGTTTCCTTGAGGGTGATAGGGGGTCGTGAATCGGTAGGTGACCCCACATTGTTGCCAGAGGGACTTCATATATTTTGAAATAAAGTTCGTGCCTCTGTCGCTGACGACTTCTCGGGGGAAGCCCACACGGGAGAAGATCCCCATCACTACCGGGGCTGTCACAGTTCGCAGGGGAACAGCCTCGGGGTAGCGGGTGGCGTGGTCCACCAGTACCAGGATGAACCGATGTCCTTGTGCTGTACGGGGGTCCAGGGGCCCCACAATGTCTATCCCGACCCTCTCGAACGGGGTGGTGACCACTGGAAATGGTTGCAGGGGGGCTTTTAGTTTGCGGCCGCTCTTCTCACTGGCTTGGCACGTGGGGCAAGATCGGCAATGCTGGAGTATATCATTCCTCATTTTAGGCCAGAAGAAGTGGGTCACTAGGCGGCTGTAAGTTTTATCCTGAACCAGGTGTCCAGCCAGGGGGACATCGTGGGCCAGATTGAGCAAGAAGTCTCTAAAACGGAGGGGCACCACTAGCACTCGACTGGCCCCCAACTCCGCGATCTTTTGTTCACTGTATAGCAGATCATTGTCCCAATAGACCCAATGTGTTCCGGAGGTATCCCCTGCGCTCTGGGCGAGGGCTTGTTGGCGGAGTCCCTCGAGGGAGGGACAGGTCTTCTGCTCTTGGCGAAACTGCTCCTGTGTGGGTCCCCCCTCTTGATGCCACTGGTCGAGGCCAGAGAGGTCCGGAGGTTGAGCTGGTTCTGGGGGGACGGCACGGTCGGCGTCTTCGACTGGCGCGACCAGGGGAGGAGGTGCCGGCCATTCAGGCTCCTCGGGTCGGAGATTGGCACGGGCGGCCATGGACCGGGTGGTGACGCACGCCCAGTCCGGGATGCCTAACATCCCCAGGTGTTCTCTTCGTTCTACGGCTGCCCACGGAGAGCTTTCAAGGTCATTCCCCAGGAGGCAGTCTACGGGGGCATCGTCTCGGACCGTCACCTTCAACATGCCGGAGACTCCTCCCCATTCGAAAGGGACGCAGGCCATCCGACACAGACTCTCCGAGTTATCGGCTGAACGGACAGGGCAGAGAATATTTGGTAGGAACTGTTCTGGGGTCACCAGGTGACAGCGGACGGCTGTTACACTGGCCCCGGTGTCACGGAGGGCTTCGGCCCGGCGTCCATTGATGCTCACCCATTGGCTGTACTTCCGGGTGTTGGCGGGTAGGGGGACCCGCGGGACCATGTCTTTCCCCCCTAAGCAGGCTAGAGCCATGGCGGCTGGCTCCCATTCTTGATGTTCTTGCTCATATTCTTCTTGTTCCTCGGAGATCTGTTCTTCCCCCAGGGCGGCGGCAGCCACCTGGCGGGGTCTCGGGCTCTGGTTCTGTGGGCAATTTGGGTCGTTTGCGTAGTGGCCGACTCGCTGGCATCGGTGACACGTGACATCGGCCCTATATCCCGGTCGGGCCGGGGTGCTGCCCCGGTTGGCCGGGGGAGTGGTGCTGGCAGCGGGGGCGGCCGGAGTGCTGTCTCTTCCTCTTCCTTGGCCCCCTCCTCCTCGGGGACGGTGCTGACCGTGGTGGTTTCGGTTCTGTTCATAGGACCCATTTCGGCCGACTCTGGTGATTTCCCACCGGTCAGCTTCGGCTGCGAGCTGCCGCGGATCAGACAATTTGCTGTCGAGGAGGTGCTGCCGGAGCTCGATGAAGCAATTGTTTGACAGATGCTCCCACACCATGAGATTGAAGAGCTGTTCGTAAGTTGTGACATTGCTTCCTTTGAATCAACCCTCGAAGGCTCTGCTGAAATAGTTAACGTACTCCACCCAAGTTGTACCCGGGATGCGGGTGCAGTCTCTGAACCTCTGGCGGTACATCTCGGGTGTGAGCCCATATCGGATAAGGAGGGCCGCTTTCATGTGGTCATAGGAGGTCATCAGATGGTCCGGGAGCTGTAGCAGGGCATCGCGGCCCTCATTGAGGAATCTCCCCCATAGACCGGCTCCCCAGTCGCTTCGATCGATCCGGTGGGAGGTCATAGCTATTTCGTAGGCCTTGAACCATTGTTGGATGTCGTCCTCTCGGAAGTATTCTCGAACGACATCCTTGGGGATGTGTACCTTCTTATCTGTTGCTCCCGGGGTGCGGGGTTGCTCGGTCGCCCCTGATTCCTTGTTCTGCTTGCGTAAGTCTATCTCAGCTAATTTGCGCTCATGTTCATATGCCAGTCTTTTTTCCTCGAGCTCTCTTTGTCTCTGTTTTTCCTCTCTTTCCTCTCGGAGCCTCAGATGTTCTAAGTTCAGTTTCTGTTCGGCCAACTTGAGTTCACCATCCATTTTGAGCCGGGCCATTTCTAGTTCATGTAGTCTTGTCCTTTCTCGTTCCTGGATCTCGTCTTGCGAGAGGCCCGTTCTTCGCTCCTCGGGAGCCGCGGTGTCTTTTTCTACTGCTGCGATATTTTGGTCCGGGGGTCTGACGGCCCCGGTTTCTGCCCAGGACTCCAGGGCCTGTTTGAAATCATCTTTGGTACTTAGACCGGTGGTAGCAATACCTAGTTCGATGCAGAATTGTTTTAATTCACGATGGCTGTATTCTTCCAATTTCTCCATCTGAAATTTCTCGGTGGATCCGCTTTCTTTGGTTGTCATCGTGATTTCGTCGTGGGGTGAGCTACTCTCTGTACGATTATGCGGTGATTCGGATCGCGCCGCTGGCCACCAATGTTAGACGGACCGGGAGGGTCGGCCGAGTAAAAGGGGAGAGGTCTCCAGGGAGAGCCGTCTCCATCGATCGTACAGACAAGTAACTTCCCCCCCACAGACGGACACCACACAAGGATAAGGTTAAACGATAGTTTATCAGCAATTCTTCGAGTACGGTCAAATGATACAAGAAGGTCTGGACTCAGGGGTCCCCTCGGTTCGGGTCTCTGGTGGGGAAAAGGGGTAGCGGGACAGTCTTGTTACCAATTGGGTGGATGGATAGCTCTCAATCCTCGAGCTCGGCGTTCTAGATGATCGGGCCGCGGCGGAGCCAGCAGGTCCCGAGATGGTTGAGGGTAGCGACGGTCCGCGGCGGAGCCAGCAGGTCCCGATGAAGATGGTGGTACAAACGGTCCGCGGCCACGCCAGCAGGTCCCGACGACGATGAAGGTTTACGGAGGTTGCGGCCGCGCCAGCAGGCAGGACGATAGTTCACAAGGTAGGGCTACGGCAGCGCCAGTAGTCCGTCAAGGATGAGTTCTTCTCTGCGTCTCTCGACTCCAGGATACAACTGCCTTCCTGCTCTGGAGCTGCCTCAGTTATAGGGCTGTTGCCCTTTGATGTCCGGACCCTCGCACTTGGAGGTCGGGGGGTCCAGGATGAGGGAGTCCAGACACCCAGCAGGGGGGTGGAGCCAGCGCCCGGGGAGGCTGGGGGCGAGCGGTACCTGGCGGGGGAGAGCCACCGACACCTCTTTCTCCCATTGACCTGCCAAGTAGTCCGCTCACCTCCTGGGTGGATGGTGGTGCCGGGATGTCTGAGGCCTGGCCAGGCCCAGGGTTAGGGTCGATCGGAGGCCACGCGGCCTCGTGGTGCAGTGTCCAAGATGGCGCCCAGGTCGGGCGCGCGGGTCAGTAGTGGATCGGGCCCAAGAGGTCGAGATGTTCAGAGGCAGGGGTCCCGGAGGGGACGGAAAACGTGAAGTGGTGGTGTGTACCACTTGGGGGACCGGGCTCGGGCCTGGTCGGGCGGAGGGGGAGCGGGCCCTTCATGTGGCCTGTCCAACAGGTAAGTACACCCTACGCAACCCTAAACACCTTAGGAGCATGTCACGCAGGTAACCAGGACCTCACTAGGACCCCCTGTATTAGAAAGACCAACCACCTAAGGATAAAATCCACTTAGGGGTATAAATCAGAACACATTACCCATGATGCATGACTATACTTTCAGAGGAGTAGTAAAGAAAGAAAACACATGATGTATAGACCTACAGATTCAGCAGTGTTAAGGACAGAGCACATGATGCAATCAAAATACATTCAGGGGTGCAGCGCCAGAAGACACATGATGACTAAACATTCAGAGGTGTAGCGCAAGAAGAGAAAGACACATAATGCATGAAACATTCAGAGGTGTCAAAGTAATACCATAGCGCAAATATCACATGAGGCCTAAAAACCTTCAGAGGTGCAGGAATAACACATGATGCAAAAGATCACATTCAGAGGTGCAATAACCATACCATTGCGCAAACTCACATAAGCCACTACCTGTGGCAGTCCCTAGGCCAATGGCCTTGTTGGGGCTCAGACGCCCTGAGTCTCAGTGTCAGGGGTGCGCTGCCATCAGCGCCAGTCTCAAAGTACCAAAAAGCCTAAACGTAGCAGGTGCCCACTAAGTGCTGGGCACCTGGAGAACAATAAAACTGCGCCAGGGCCCTCACTGGCCCTTAGGCGCCAACTGCGCCACTGCTGGAGCCACAAAGGCTCTGGGCATAGCACATGCCCCAGACGTTGGAGCCACAGAGGCTCTAAAGCACCATGCCAACCGTTGGAGCCACACAGGCTCTTAAAACAATGATGCCCCCATGAGCCTCACCGGACTCTAGCCCTCACACTCGGGGGCAGGAGGGGACGAGCACCGACAATATGCCCCGAAGCCCCCCCCCTCTCGAATATGGCCCTCTCTGGAGCCAAAAGGGGTCTACACACCGTTGGGGCGGCCCGCTGCCATCCGGGGCCGCCCTGAAGCCGTGCCTCTGAACCGGCACCAACACGAAGCAATGCGGGCCCTCAAGAGCCCCTCGCGGGCTCTGTACTCACGGTGGGGCGACCCACTGCCATTCGGGGTCGCCCTTACTCAGTGCCTCGACCGGCACCGCACGAGCTTCCTGGCATGCCCCCAGAGCCTCTCAGCTGTACATCACGTTGGGGCGGTCCTCTGCCAAGCGGGACCGCCCAAAGCATCCGCGCTCCGTTGGAGGCTCAAATACTGTCCCCGGGTTGTGGGAGCCTCTACAGGCTCTGCGCGACGTTGGGGCGGCCCACTGCCAGCTGGGGCCGCCCTAGTGCTCTCGCTCCCGGTGCCACTCTCCGGCACCAACAACCGCCGCGTCGAGCCCCCCCCCAGCCCTTCCGACTCACCGGGCTGTTCTCGGCGGGGGCTCCTCTCCTCACTCGGGCTCCTCTCCGGTCTCCCTCCAGGCATGGGAGACCGGCCACACCTCCTCTCTTCCGCAGGGCTCCCTCCGCTCATGGGAAGCCCTACAAAGCCGCCATGCTTCTCCTCGCCACTCGAGCAGCCGCTCTCCTTCCCTCGGGCTGCGGGGCGGGGCTTCCGGCCGGCCGCGCTGGGATTGGCCGGCCGGCCATCCACTTCCGGGTCGCCGCGGGTAGCGCGGCGGCCCGATTCAGGCAGGCAGGCGGGCAGGCATTAAAAATATTGGCGTGGGCAGCCGAAGCACAAAAACGGCACATAAGCGAGGTGGGCACTCGCAATTTACATAAACATGCGGGCCACATACAGAAGCGCCTCCAGGCAGGAATCCTCAGCGCATCCAGCGCTATAAATGAGCAGGAAAAGCGCTCCTAAGCGCTACAAAGTCCAGAGAAGGCGCTCTCAAGCGCTTGGGGGAAATGAAGCGCCCCAGAGCTCTAGACAGCAGGCAGAGCGCTCCCAGGCGCTCAGGGGGAAGCACAGCGCCTCCAGGCACTAGAAATCAACTCCAGCGCTCTCCCCAGGAAAAGGCAGCTTCTCCATGCTGCCAAGGTCCCAGAGCTTCCCCAGGGGCAAAGCCAAGTCCCCCCTTCAGCCCAGGCAGGGCAGAAGGGTCTCCCAGGAGTCCAGGAATCCAGGCACCCAGGGGCTGGGCAGCGCCCACCCCTGGTAGATCCAAGTCAGCCACAAGAGCTAGAACAAGAACCACTTGGAAGGAGACACATCCCCTTCTTATACACAGGAATGCCTTTGAAGTACTTCGTGCAAGGGGCCCCGAGTACTGGAATGTTTCTGGCTTTCGTCTTCCTGACAGCTTCAGGGCCAGAGGTGACAGTGGGCCGTCAGGATGGAGAGCCAGCAGGGTGGGCGACAGGCCCGGCCCGGCACCACCAGACGCTCTTTCCTCCCATCCCTGACAGCAGAGGGGCCTTTCATCCACGGCTGACTCAGACCCCCTCCTCTGGGGCCTTGCAGACCCTGCAGACCCTTTTCCTACTCAAACCGGACAGTCCATCCACCAGCAGGTCCAGGCACTCCTGGGCAGACTCACCAGCCAATCACACGCCAGAACCAACTTACACAAATATACCAACTTCCAAAAGTAGTACTTCCAGACTAGGCACAGTCATGCCGCATACATCATTTTGCAGCATTCATTCTCATGAGTTTATACATACCAAACTCGACCCCTGCACTCCCCACACAACAGGAACTACCATGGGCATACATATTCCCCATTCATTGCTATGGGAGGGCAGGCCACTCACCCTTCATACAGAGAGCTCCAGCACTTTACACTGTACCACAGTGAAAAAAGTACGCAGAGGCCTAGAATCACCAACACCAGGTTCCAGAAACAGGCTAGGAAAAAGCAAAAAGTCTAGGGGTGAACCTGCCCAAAGGGCCGGGTCCAACACGGCCCCCTTCCAGCCAAAACGCAGGGTAGACCAATCACTCCACTGATGGGCTTCACTGCTTTGGGCGACAAAAACACGGAACCGGCCCTGCACGGCAGGGACAACCTCCGAATTTTCGCCACTCTGAACCTACCTGGTTACCTCTAAACAATAACTCTCTGACACAACTAGGACACCCCACTGGTACTCCCTAGTCATCCACAGCCAAGACCATCCAAATCACAGGTCCTAACCAATCCACAGAGCGGGGGGCAATAACCCCTGGCACACAATAGCCATTCTCCACTCTCTCTCTCAGTGTAGCTACAACTACCACCGATCCAACAACCTAGGGTCCACACCCCCAAGCTGACCAGAGGTCTCGGGCAAGAATGCCCCACCCTACCTCTACTTCTGGGTTTCCGCACCCTCACAGAGAAGCACTCACCAGAACACAATTCTCCTACCAGATCAGGACCTCACTCCATCACTGGTCTACCACCTGGAAACTATTTCACTTCTGAGGTACAAAGCACACAGCACAGTTCCTCTCCAAGCAGGTGGGGGGACACAGTCCACAGCAAAGCCCCCTTTCCTCTACCTTAGTGGAAACAACAAACTGCAGGTGAGCCTCAGAACACACATCAAGGGCAGCCCCCTCAGTCTCTTCAGCTGATCCACTTGGGCAGAGATTCCTCTTGACCTAGAAGTTTCCTAATCTCCCAACCTAAGACCTAAACCCTCAGGTTGCACCAGGGTCAGAAGTAAGGACACCGTCCCTCTGCACCCCCTTCCAGTTCCATTACTACAGGCCCAGTATGTCTCAGGCTAGACAGAGCACACGCCAGCGGCGTATCAGCGACACACACTCCTCCAGTACTCCCTATCACAGGGTGATTCTCAGTATGTCCCAGGCTAGACAGAGCACACGCCAGCGGCGTATCAGTGACACACTTTCCTCCAGTACTCCTCCCAGGTCAGGCCACAACCCCAACCTGGCTTTCCCCCCTCCTCGGGGAACGACCTCCAGAGGCCCCACAAATGGTCAAGCACTCTAGACGGGCAAATGCTCAGCGAGCCAGGACTTCTGCACCCTCCACTTAGGAGCGGTACTGCCCAACACTAGGACCGCCAGAGTTCTGGTTACAGACACTCCCCGTCCTCTAGACACAGGAAGATCCTCCTCAACAGACCTGTATGTACAGCCTAGGCCCCTGACCTGGCGCTCCCTTAGGGAACCCTCCGGGCCCTGAGATAGGGTTTCAGGCCAACGTGGGACACACCGTCCCACACTCACTCCGCCTCCACTGAGACAGGACGTGAGCCCCTACACCCCTACCATACTACTGGGATCTAGCTGGGCTACACATGAACCTCTTCACCTACACAGGATCATCAGATACACAAGCCACTGCTTTTAGAATCACTCCCTAATGCCACTGCAAGACATCTAGCACACCGCCAGACATCCACCTTCTTGTCCAGTTCCTCGGCAGGACCTCCTGCACACCACCAGAGGTACACCTCTCATGCAAGCTCTTTAACAAAAAGAAAACTCACACCAACTCCTCCAGTTCAAGACATAACTCATTCGCACACTCCCCCCCCTCGGACTGGTAAGGCAGTTTTTACCACCCCTGATCACTCAACCTGACCACACGTGACACAGGTACCAAACTCTGGGAGCGGGGAATGGGAGTTAACACACTGGACACATTAAAGCTGCCACCACTGGATCCTATCACACTGGGGAATCCAGACACACACACTACACTCAGGGAACAATCACCCTCCTGAGCTAGTCATTTCTCCTCACACTCCCTCTTTTCCATTTACCCACACAGGTACAGGATTTGGGATTGGACACTGGACCCAGGAAGGGATTCCTAATCTATGGGAACCTCCCCTCTACTGGCGTCCCGCCCTGTCACTTTCTCTCATCTGCCGCTAAACATAAAGCGCAGAAACACATTTGAAAATGACACTCTTGAGGAAAAAAATCAAAAACAATAATCCCAAACATGTGACTATCTGAAAAAAACAATTGCAGAGTTTTGTAATGTAGCCAGTTGTCGCTATGGCACTGCGCAAACACCAGTCCAAATCCGCACCGCTGACCCACCAATGTTAGAACTGGCTATTTCTGGTAGGCTAAGGCGGACGCCAAAGCCAGGCAGAAACCACCAATCTAGTCAGGGCAAGGAAGTCACACGCCAAGATAACCCCTGCTCACCCCCTTGGTAGCTTGGCACGAGCAGTCTAGGCTAAACTCGGAGGCAATGTGTAAAGCATTTGCGTCAGCGCACAATAGCAACAACATACTAGGTACACCACAAAAGAGACTCCACACAAGGTTATTATAAAAATAACTTTTGTATTGTAAAAACACATATCAGATAAACATCACACATGTACATTGTGCCCATTGGCACGGCAACATTCATAAGGGATTATTTACAAGACAGGGCCACATAGGCCAATGTCATAATCAGCACCTTTAGAAATAGCACTTAGACATTAGATTAAGTATATAAAATCACTGTAGCACAAAGTAACAGGTATGAATCACACCCAGTAACTACTGGGAACAGGTAAGTACACCCTACGCAACCCTAAACACCTTAGGAGCATGTCACGCAGGTAACCAGGACCTCACTAGGACCCCCTGTATTAGAAAGACCAACCACCTAAGGATAAAATCCACTTAGGGGTATAAATCAGAACACATTACCCATGATGCATGACTATACTTTCAGAGGAGTAGTAAAGAAAGAAAACACATGATGTATAGACCTACACATTCAGCGGTGTTAAGGACAGAGCACATGATGCAATCAAAATACATTCAGGGGTGCAGCGCCAGAAGACACATGATGACTAAACATTCAGAGGTGTAGCGCAAGAAGAGAAAGACACATAATGCATGAAACATTCAGAGGTGTCAAAGTAATACCATAGCGCAAATATCACATGAGGCCTAAAAACCTTCAGAGGTGCAGGAATAACACATGATGCAAAAGATCACATTCAGAGGTGCAATAACCATACCATTGCGCAAACTCACATAAGCCACTACCTGTGGCAGTCCCTAGGCCAATGGCCTTGTTGGGGCTCAGACGCCCTGAGTCTCAGTGTCAGGGGTGCGCTGCCATGCAGCGCCAGTCTCAAAGTACCAAAAAGCCTAAACGTAGCAGGTGCCCACTAAGTGCTGGGCACCTGGAGAACAATAAAACTGCGCCAGGGCCCTCACTGGCCCTTAGGCGCCAACTGCGCCACTGCTGGAGCCACACAGGCTCTGGGCATAGCACATGCCCCAGACGTTGGAGCCACAGAGGCTCTAAAGCACCATGCCAACCGTTGGAGCCACACAGGCTCTTAAAACAATGATGCCCCCATGAGCCTCACCGGACTCTAGCCCTCACACTCGGGGGCAGGAGGGGACGAGCACCGACAATATGCCCCGAAGCCCCCCCCCCCTCTCGAATATGGCCCTCTCTGGAGCCAAAAGGGGTCTACACACCGTTGGGGCGGCCCGCTGCCATCCGGGGCCGCCCTGAAGCCGTGCCTCTGAACCGGCACCAACACAAAGCAATGCGGGCCCTCAAGAGCCCCTCGCGGGCTCTGTACTCACGGTGGGGCGACCCACTGCCATTCGGGGTCGCCCTTACTCAGTGCCTCGACCGGCACCGCACGGAGCTTCCTGGCATGCCCCCAGAGCCTCTCAGCTGTACATCACGTTGGGGCGGTCCTCTGCCAAGCGGGACCGCCCAAAGCATCCGCGCTCCGTTGGAGGCTCAAATACTGCCCCCGGGTCGTGGGAGCCTCTACAGGCTCTGCGCGACGTTGGGGCGGCCCCGGATGGAATGTTAGAACTGGCTATTTCAGTCTATGACACTCTACTTCACTTCGCTCTATGACAATCTACGCCATTCGTCTACTCCACTCTATGCCTCTCCACTCTAAGCCACTTTACTCTGCTCTACTCCACACTACTCTATGCCACTCTAGTCTACTCCACTCTTTACTACTCTATTCTATGACACTTTCCTCCACTCTACAGCACTTTACTCCATTTTATAATATGCCACTTTATGCCCTTTCACTCTAACCTCTCCACTCCGCTACACTCCTCTCCACTATATGCCATGGCAGTATATGCTCCTCCACTCTACGGCCCTCTGTGCCCCGCTACATCACTCCACTATACACCACTCTACTCTACTCTATGAGACATCACTCTAAGCCACTCTATACCACTCCACACCACTCTCCTCTATGCCACATACTAATAGACAAGCCAAGCAGCAGCCATGCTGGTGTACAGAATGACTAAAACACATTGGCAAGGCAAATAGCTCTTACATAGGCAAAACCTATTGGTTTAGGCAATTATTGTTTTAATTCCCCTAGCACCTGTATTGCTCCCTCGCCCGTCTCTGCTAAATGCCACTTGTCATTATCATTGACTCACTCCAGTACTATTCTGCACCCCAGTGGCTTCCTACCACATTGCCTCCCATTTTTCTTTTATTTATTTTTTTAGCTATCAGGAGGTGCCAGCAGCTGTAATCTGCAACCAGCTCCACTGCTTCCCACAAATATGCTTTCACACCCCTTTTTTATTTACTGCTCCAAGATGGCTGTCTTCCATCTTGAATCATTAAAGAAAAAAAGAAAATATTGTCAGTGTATGAAGACATGTGCATGCACATAAGTCCTGATAAGTAAGCATGCATGCATCTTTACACAGGGACAAAATGATTTGTTTTTTTGCTAATGCTGTTCATCAGCGATGAGAACCTCATTTTTTTCTTTTTACCAATACTTAACAGCATCAGCAAAAAGCACTGGCAAAGGCAAAAAGGAAGACCTTTCTGCTTTGCCAATGTTGATTAAATTCCCCGCCACTATGCCATTGAGGAGGATCCATTTAACCAGATGACTTCTGTGGCACATAACCCGTTGAATAGCTGCTGTCCTCTATGGTGGAATTTCCTCCATAGTACACACCTGCGCAGCATCAATAAATGAGCAGCAACTGCTGCATAACCTTCAAACCTTTAAAAACCATCCATTTACAGCCCAAGATGAACAGGATCCAAAATCATGACCTCTACTACTATTAGTTACAGAGGAAGAGCACCCATGTTCACTGACAATGAGCTAATAGATTAATGTCTATGAGATTGTGAGGTTAGGTACCCAGCCACATGCCTCTGACATTCAATGCCATGACCATTAGCAGCACAGTAAGTAGAAGAACACCACAATCACCACTAAACAAATGACAACAATGTTCATGTAGATTTATCCCCCTATCATCTAAAAGGCCATGGTTATTGCAGCGGATAGCACTGTCCTGTTGTCCACAATGTGGCGTTCATCATGGCCGTCCACCGTGTCCATCTGTTCTTGCTGGCCGCCATGGTTCCCATGCTAATAATGGGCGAGCTTGACAGTAAGCACTGATCTAATGTCCACCATGGCTGACAGTCATAGCATATATCTCAACAAGGGTGGTCACAACGGCAGCAATAGAGACAATGGGCAACTTCGACTGCCATTCTGCAGCAATGTCCACCGTAGCTGGCACTAATGGTGGAAGTCCCATTATAGCCAGAAGTCATGGCTGCCTGCCAAACAAACAATGCAAGTAGGAGACTGTATTGTTAAGGCAGTGGAGACACAATGATTTAGCTGTGTAATGCGTGAACCAAAGACACCAATCTCATAGGAGGAATGCTTGCAATAAGTCTAACCACTGGAAATCTCTAGGGGTAGCACCCCAACCCATTTTTCTTTTGCCCACCAAACCACCTTAGTTTGGACACAGACACATGCAAACCAGTCTTGACTCTGCTCCAACAGGAAGAGTCCAGCCTGAACCTCCAGGCCAAGTCCTCCCTGAACTGGAGCACAATCAACCAAAGACTGGTTTTGCCCTGATTGCATCTCTTTAGCAGGGTGTAGCTTGGCACAGCGAGCATGGAAACCACAGGGGGCATACACCTGGTCTCTTAGGGTGTTACATCAAGCACACAAAACGTGATGAGAGAAAGGCTTGCAGTAAGTCCAACCACTGGCAATCGCTTGGGTAGTGTGAGAAACAACACATATCTGCTACAGCTGCTTAAATGTGACATGCTTAGAGTGTAATATCAATAAACATCCATACAACCCCCCCCCATGTAATATCAAGTCAAGTCAAGTTTAAATTTGTATAGCGCACTACTCACCCAGAGGGTCTCAAGGCGCTTGAGGGAGGGGGGGAGCTTTACTTATCAAATATCCAAGTTTTAAGTTGTTTTCTGAAGGAGAGGTGGTTCTGTGTGATGCGGAGGTGGGTGGGGAGGCAGTTCCAGGTCTTGGCCGCTAAGTAGGAGAAGGATCTACCTCCCATGGTGGACCTTTGGATGCGTGGAATTGTGGCGAGGGCTTATGCAGTCTTCTTACCCTTGCTGTGTCCAAGAATTGTGCTCATATGGCCGTCATGTGTGCAGTGTCACAAACACTTCATGAATTCTTTATTGTATTGCCTATTTGAAGATGTCAAGAGAATAGATACAATCTGGCTGCTGCGTGTGGCATTGTTCAGATCACCTGAAAGGTGTACTGGTGTATGCAAATGTCCATAGAGTCTTTGACTCATCTAATCTTCGCTTCACTTTTTTTTAGCAAATGTCACCAAGTGCTGGGAAAAAAATCTGGCGTGCAATCCCAAATGTGTCACAACTTCTTACAGTGCACTGTAAGTGCTCCCATGCTTTCCACATACACAATGAATTGTTCCTCCTAAACAATGTGGTCAACTAACAACAACATCCATTTATGTATATGTCATCCCCTACAGAACTGTGATGCTACACAGCTAACCAACAATGTGACGCAGTATTTCAGTCATTAGAGTGAATGTATGTCAATATCCCTCATGATTTTAGTTAAAAATCGTTATTTTGTATGCATATCCCAAGCACTGTAGTAAATCAGGTTGAGTGAACACTGCATACCACTGGTAGTGTCTTGAAAGTATGCACATATGGATATTTATTTAAATGTTATAACATATAGATCGATGCCAAAGGGCTGCCACAGTACAAAGGGCATGTACAGGCAAACAGACAGTTATCTTTGAATGGAAGGGTATTCACCCCATGTTGTGGAAAGAAGAGAGTATTATAACACTTCAATGATTATAAGCCAAGTCAAACTTGGTCCATACATTAATCAGTGACTTTCCTAGTGTGAATTACTGGGTCCAGTAAAGTTGATTGATTTAATGAAAAGTGATCCCAGTTCTTGGCAGACAACACCAGTAGATCACACAGACGCAAGGAGAGCAGTGATCCACACACTGAAAAGAGTCAAAAGACAATTTGCTAATGGTCAAGTATTATTTCATGCACAGATTTTAGGTGCAGTGCTGGTTCACATTACGTAATTGAAAAGTGAATCATAGTGCTTTCGGTTAATTAAATCGAGTATCTTACATTTTCACTGTACTTTTTCAGATCAGGTACCCATTTTTGTGGTTGATAATATCTTTTTATAACAATGCAAAATGTTCCCTCACCGCCGTTTTGTTTTTTAATCCCAACCAGGTGAATTTACGTTGGGAAAATGGAAGAAAATCTTCAACAATGATGCTGCTGTATGCGACTCAAACAAAAGGTTGTTTTTTTTTATAGGAAAGTAGCACAATTACAACTTTGCTTTGGTGCAGGCTGTCAGGAAATACACGTACCTGAGTTGGATGGTAAGGAAACAACAGCCAGATTCATCAATCTCCCGTTTTGCGAGGCCCTAATAGCGAATTATAGCGATTCGCTATTAAGGACTCGCAAAACGGGATTCATGTAGGATTAGCAAAATTTATTGCGATTCCTACTGATTCCTTATTTGTGATTAGCAAATTGCTAATCGCAAATAAGGAAAAACTCCCCATTCATTCCTATGGGCCAAAAGGCCCATAGGAATGAATGGGGAGTATTCCTTATTTGCGATTAGCAATTTGCTAATCGCAAATAAGATTGCGATTTGAAGGGTGCCAGGGGTGTCCAAAGGACACCCTGTAGCACCCCTCAAATGCACATTTGAACAGGTGTTGCGCACACACATGTCCAGAGGACATGTGTGTGTGTAACATGCAAAAGTAAAAAATGCACAAAAGTGCTTTTTACTCGTTTTTCGCAATTTACCACGAAGTCAGATTTCGTGGTAAATTGCGACCAAATATTGCGAATTCGCCATTTCAATCAGGGTGATGAATTGCATTTAAGGAATCTCTATTAGAGATTCCTTAAATCCAATTCCTCGCAAATATGCGATTTCGCAAATAGCGATTTTTGCATTTGGGATGATGAATCCCAAATGCAAAAATCGCACTCGCAAACGGCCAGATTCTCAGAATCTGGACATTTGCGAGCGCAATTCAGGTTGATGAATATGGCTGCAAGAGTGTTAAGTCCATATGAGGTTAGTGTACAGAAATTGGATAGCCAATATTTGCCAAGAATCAGCGCCATCTTAGAATCTTCTTTCGGTAAAAGGACGAGAAAGGGGGGTGAGCTAGTAAAAGGATTTATGTCGGCATTAAGAAAACTGGCAGCCCCCTGCAGGTTTGGTGCGTTATATGATGAATGAATCAGAGACCAATATTTTTTCACCTGTAATATTGAGAGAATTGGAGAAGAGACATAAATAAAGGATGACCCTCCACTCTGTGAGGTCTTAGTAGTAAAGAAACAGATAGCATACATGATGTCATGTGCAAACCTTTTTTTTAAGTGTGTAAAGATTTGTTGAATTCTAAAAAAAAGTCACAAGGGCACTGAGTGCACTTTCAAAGGTCAAACCTGTCGGCATGAGCAGATGGGACATAAGGCCAAATCTTAGAGTTGCATTGCAATGAAGGCAACTTGCAATACGTGTGGGAAAAGAAGCTATTACATAGTTTATTGGCCTTCCTAACTGTGGTGGTATTCCTGCGGGAAAGTGGTTGCTACAGAGTGTGATGAGCTAGTACTACAACCAGGAACCAGGATGCAGGTAACCCAAAAGAGGTACTAAAGATTGAAGGTGCTGAGGTGGAGTTAATGCTCAACTCGTACCCATGTTTAATGATTTTATCTGAACAAATGGTTAAGTAGTTGTATGGGGAGAGAATAAACTTGACCGAAATGGACTTCTGACCATGAGGATATGGATGGCACTCAATAACAAGCATTTACAATGCAATAGGTCTCGCAATTGCGAGTCTTCGATCCATTGGCACTGTAAATGGCAATGCCTTTTATACAAAATTAAAAGGCATTGTCAGTTACAATACCAACAGCTCAAACCTTCGCAAAAGCAACACCTATTGCATTGCAGAGCATGGTGTCCATGAAGCAAGCGCCCCACTCATTGTTAAAGTTAAAAAAAAAAAAAGAGCGAGGTGTCTCTGAAGTGGGCACCGTCTTCATTATTAAAGTTACAAAAAAAAATTATGAAACCGAGCGTGGTGTCCATTAAGCGGGCGCCACGGCCAGAATTAACGTTAAAAAAATGTTTTAAACTGAGCATGGTGTCCTGAAGCGGGCGCCGCACTAAGTTTTAAATTAAAAATAAATAAATAAATGAATAGAGCACAGTGTCCCTGAAGCGGGCACTGCGCTCAACATCAAAGCTTTAAAAAACTTTTAACTGGCTGCGGCGTTTCTGAAGCGGGCGCCGCGCTCAGCAGCATTGACCCCATCAGTGTCCATTTTTATTTTATTTTTTTTATTTTTAAAAGACCTTTATTATACAAAGTGCATGTTACACAGCTTCCAGCTTACAACCCCTCGGGGCCAGCCGCGTGAATCAATAACTATATGAACATTGTGAGATGAACACAGCCGTATGGCCGACAGCCCTGAGGTTCGGCGGTGTAAATTGTTTCATTGCAGCACTCACATTCAGCAAACCATTTAGTGTTATAGATGTACAGGTCTGTAGGTTTTTTTAAAATTTATTTATAAAGCTATGGTGGTATTCGTCAATGTCACCAGGTGGATTGCAGCCCGTTCCCACTAATAAGTGTTATGGGTAAATGTGTCGGCGAGATTCGCCTTCTAAGCGGGCGCGGGGCGTTAAAGTTATAGGGTAGGTCCGTGCGACGTCGCAATGACCCCATCAGTGTCCATTATCAAAATTGTGCTCACCCACTAGATAGAGCTGACCATGAACAAGCCAAGTAAAAGGTCCAGTCCTTATGGGCGGTAACAAATTGAGACAAGGCAGTACTAAGGAGTGACTAACAAGCCTCATAATGAATCGGAAGCCAGCCTTTATGAAAGACAATAACACAAAGCCAATGACTAATAAGGGCAAGAAGTGGGCGGGCTGCTAGTGCATACCCTAATACAGCATGCCTCGCACAGCGTGCAGCGCATGCGCGCTGCTGCTAGGCTCAATCTAAAAATGAGGGAATACTTTATGGGAGAGATTGAGTATAAAGTCAGATATGCAGAGGGGGTTATGTTTCCATTAATGCAGGTACAATTTTAGTTGTGGAGACACAAAACGACTTTGGGGCATATTTGAATCCCAATGCTCCTCCCAAGTGCAGGTAGAAGCTGTGGGTAGAGTTCCCAGGTATTTCCACCCCAAAACGCGGTGCCTCAAAAGCTTAAATACGTGACATTATGGTGAAGGAAGGAGTGAGAAAAGTACTGTTGAATGTGAGGAGTGATGTACAAGAAAAACTGGGAAAATTGTGTACTTTAGGCATGATTGAGCCTGTAGAAGCCACTGAATGGCCTGCCCCCATTGTTTGTAGCCCCCCCTGCTGCCTCGTGGCTGGCTCCAGTGCCGCCTCTGTGTTTCCCCGTGATTGCCTTCTGTGTATTTCCCCGTGTTAGCCTCTGTGTTGGTATTTAGCCTTTGCCCCCTGTGCCGCCTCTGTGTTTCCCCGTGATTGCCTTCTGCGGATTTCCCCGTGTTAGCCTCTGTGTTGGTATTTAGCCTTTGCCCCCTGTGCCGCCTCTGTGTTTCCCCGTGATTGCCTTCTGTGGATTTCCCCGTGTTAGCCTCAGTATTGTTATTTAGCCTTTGCCCCCTGTGCTGCCTTTCTCTGTGTGTAGCTCTGCCTTCTGCTTAGCCTTGCCACCTCTGCCCCCTGCTCCCCCTCTCTGATCCCCTCCCCCTCCCTCGGGTGCCGCTCCCTGCCGCCGAGCCGCCCCAGGCCCCCTTCCCACCACAGTCCTCCGTCGACCCCGCCCCCCTCCGGCCCATTGGCCGCCCCGCTCCCGCCACCCAGCTGACCCGCCCTCCCGGCTCCTTCTTATGACGCCCCCAGAGCGACCCCGCAGCGGAGGCGCGCAGCGGGAGCACCGATTGAGCGCCGAAGGTGCGCCAAAGGTAAGCCCGTCTGCGCCCGTCCGCGCCTGGACCGCGCCCAGTGCCAGGACCCCTGGCCCCCGCAGACCCCAGCCCACACGCCGGACGTACGACGCCACCACCCTCAACGCACTCAACACCGGCCGACTCCCGGGATGCCACTGAGCCACCCCGAGACGCACCCACGGACCCTTCAGCTGCCACTCCTGCAAGTTTTTTATTTTTTTTATTTTTTTAATATATTTTTATTGCAGAGTTATAAACCACAGGATACAATTAATCAGCCAGTACACTTGTCAGATCCCCCCGTCCAATAAGAATTCCCAGTCGTACACAGCCATTCAGCCCGCATCCCGGAGGCCGGGCGGCATATTATATTGCTCAAGAGGAACACATCACAGTGCACGTCCCATAGGGACCCTGGCTGAAAGATCGTTTTACGTATCTGCTTTTACCCCCCCACCCACAACAACATTCCCGTCAGCCATCCCAGTGATAGTCAGTGATGTCGCCCTCGTCGGGACCTGCCCTAGGCGCTATGGGTCGTCACACCTGGCCGCTCTACCCAGCCATTCTACCCTCCACATAGTATCCACCGTCCCAGTAGACCCAAGGCCCTAACAAGCGACCATCTAATGGCTTCCGGCCCTCCCCGAACACCCTACAACCAACCCCCCCAAAGCCCCCCCTCCCCTGGCAACTGCTAAGGTGTGTGCCTCGTTCTGTCGAATTGGATGGGTCCACTACAGTGCATGGTACTATACTTCTGTGTTCGCCCCGCGGTGTCCAGCGGCTTAGTTCTCGCCATTCTCATCCTCTACCAAAGAATCACGCAAAGCCTGTACCACTAACTCCCATGCACGCGCCGCATCCAATGCCTTCTCATTCCCCAACTTCACAGCTAGCTTCATCCGGAGCACACTCTCGCAGTCAGACCACCGCAGCAGCTCATTCTTCCATCTACGCAGTGAGGGTCCCCCCCTGGACTTCCAATGCCACGATATTTCCCTCTGTGCCAATATCAGGCCCAGATCTATGAATTTGCTTGTCACTCTGGTGTGCTTAGTATGCGGGAACCAGAGCAAAAAGCACGCCGCCATGTCGAATTCCACCTCCCTGTCAGTCACTTCATTCAGAAGTTCCCCTACATCCGCCCAATAGGTCCCCAGTTGTGGGCACCCCCAAAACAAGTGGTCCATGTCCGCTCCCGGGGACGAACACCGCGGGCAACAGGCATCCGGCACCCGAAAGTACCGCTGTAATTTCTCAGGAGTTAAATAGGCCCTATGGAGCACATAGAAATGCACCTGCTGAAAACGCGCGTTTCTAGTGCCCTTCCACGTGCGTCGCAGGATGTGACCCCATGCCGTATCCGGTATGGGCCGGCCGACGCTCATCTCCCATTTAGCCTTGAGCCCTTGGAGTGGTTCCAGCCCCTCATTCAGCATCCTATTATGGAGGCACGTCACAGCTTTGAACGTGCCAGCCGCCATCACCACATATTGGCACGCCATAGTCGTCGTGGGTTCCAGGAGCCCCTCTTTCCAGTGCTTTTGTATGGCAGCCACTACTGCCGCGTGTAGTAGGAAGCCCCCAGCAGGCAGCCCGAACTGGTCCCGGAGCACTTCGAACGGCGCCAAAGCCCCATCTATGTACAAGTCGCCCACCACCTGCAGTCCCGCCTCCTCCCAATCCAGCAACGGGGACCAATCTCCTCCGTGCGGCAATGCCGTCAACATCGCAAATAAGATTGCGATCTCCGGGGCATAAGGCCGCGATGCCCTTGCTCTCCGAAGGCTCCTTTGCCAGCACAGCCGGAGCGTCCGCTCTTCCATGGTGAGGGCCCGTAACTCGAGCCGCTGCTGCATGACGATGTAGGACAGCACGTGGCGTTGTATTCCCCGATCCCGGTCCTCCTCCGGGCCCCGGAACACCCTGGCTACGTTCTGTGTAAGGACCTGCAACTGCGCTGCAAGATAATACAGCTCGAGGTCGGGCACAGCCATGCCCCCTTCCAGCTTGGGGCGAAGTAGCGTGCTCAGGGCTACTCTACGGCGGCCATGCCCCCATAGAAAGCCAATTATCATTGACCGCAGTTCTCTAAACACCCCCTGGGGAATCCAGACAGGCAGCGTTCGGAAATAATAGAGGAAGCGGGGGAGCGCCACCATTTTCAACAGTGCTATCCTGCCCAGGACTGTCAGCGGGAGGGTCGACCAGAAAGACAAGCTGCCCCGCAGCGCCCGGACACAGCGGCCAATGTTGCCCTCCAGTAGGTCCGTAGCCGCATGGTAGATGCAGACACCCAAATAGGTGATACAAGAGGGTTCCCATACCACACCCAAATCGCTGCTAGGGGCTGGTGATCCCGCTCGCAGCGGGAACACACAAGTCTTCGCCCAATTGACCTTAAGGCCCGACAGCCGGCCGAACTCAGATAACAGATCCATCGCTCCAACCAGTGCCCCCGAGGTGTCAGCTAGGTACAGGAGCAAGTCATCCGCATATAGCGATATATGATGCCACTGCCCGCCACTGATTATCCCCGTGTATCGGTCACCTGACCTCGCATGGACCGCCAAGGGTTCCATCGCCAGGGCAAACAATAGGGGGGAGAGAGAACATCCCTGTCGTGTTCCCCTGCCCACCGGGTACGCCGCAGACACCAGGCCGCCCAATCGTACTCTCGCCGTCGCCGAGGTATATAAGACCCTCGTCCACCTCCGAAACCCCTCGCCCATGCCAAACCTCTCCAGCACTCCATCCAGGAAGGGCCATTCCAAGCTATCAAAGGCCTTCTCGATGTCCACAGACAGAACCGCCGGTGCTCCCTCCCTGTCCAAGATGGCGTCCATTATTCCCACCAGGCGGCGGATATTCAGCGCCGTGCTCCTCGTGGGTATAAACCCGGCCTGGTCCCCGTGTACCAGGCCCGTCATATGCGGGGCCAGCCTGGTGGCCAGGATTCGGCTCAGGATCTTATAATCCACCGTCAGCATGGACAGCGGGCGATAAGACCTCACATCCGCGGCATCCCGGCCAGGCTTGAGGAGCGGTACAATCAAGGCCTCCCGCATGGACCCAGGCAATGCCCCCGTCTCGAAGGCTTCCGTATACACCACCAGCAGCCTGGGCGCCAAGCTGTCCACATATTGTTGATAGAATTCAATTGGCAGTCCGTCCACCCCGGGCGTCTTGTTGCGGGCCATATGTTTGATGGCCACCCGTATTTCCGTGAGCGTGATCGGGCTACCCAGCTCCCTCACGTCTTCCTCGTCCAGGACCGGGAGCTGCCTCTCCCCCAGGTATTCCGCGATGTCCTGAACCCCCACTCCCAGCTGACTCCGGTATAGTTCCTCATAATACCCCCTAAATCGTTCCAATACCGCTGCCTGGGAGTACACCATCTCTCCCTGCGCATTATTAATGCTGAGAATCGGGCAGCCCCTAAGTTCCGGGTTAGCTAGTCTGGCCAAGAGGGTGCCCACCTTGTCCCTTTCTGCGTGTGCCCTGATGATGTACTGCCTATAGTCATAGCACCTCAAACGTTCCGTCTCGGTGGCAACCATTTCCTTCGCCTCCAACAACTGGGCCTGTAGACCTGGCCTAGCCGGCCTGCGGCGCTCCAAGTCCCTCAAAGTTTCTTCCGCTTTCATTAGGTCATTCAGCACAGTCGTACGAGCATTTGAGAACCTACCCAAACACACCCCTCTCACCACCACTTTCATTGCATCCCATTCAGTAGACCTACTCGCAGCCGTGCCCTCATTCACTCCGAAATAACTATCAATGCCTTGCCGAACCGCATCGCTGAACACAGAATCCTCTAGCGTCTCCGGCCGAAGCCGCCATGTTGATATCACTGAGCGCTCTCTCTGCCACTGAACGTGCACCAATAAGGGGTTATGATCGGATATAGTCCTAGCCAGGTACTCCGCATGGGTAATCAATGGGGCCAGGGATCCCCCGCAAAGCACCGAATCGATCCTGACATGTAGATCATGGAGAGCGGAATAAAAGGAATAATCCCTGGCTCCCCTGTGCCGCTCCCTCCAGACATCCAGCAACCCCCATCGTTCCTGCCAGTCCTTCCTGTGCGCGGCCAGCCTGCGCACCGGAGAGTCTACTAGGGGGGGATGGGACCTATCCAGAGCAACATCCGTAATCGAGTTGAAGTCCCCCCCTAACACTATCGGACCCGCCAGGAAAGAGGCCAAGGACCCCGAGAGACTATCAAAGTATCGGCCTTGGTCAGTGTTCGGTGCATAGACACAGCAGAAAACCACATCCCGTCCATATAACCTCCCCTCCACCGCCACAAACCTACCATCCGGATCTACTACTTGGTTCAGCACTTGAAAGGGTATCCCCGCCCTCACCCAGATCAACACCCCCCTGGCATACGCTGAGTAAGTGGTGCCAAACACCTGGCCCCGCCATCTTTTCTGCAAGGCAGCGCACTCTTTTTTGGTGAGATGAGTCTCCTGGAGCATAGCAATCTGAACCCCCCTGCGTACCAGATATGCATGGACTTTGTGACGTTTCACCATGGTCCGCAGCCCCCGGACATTCCACGTTAGGCATTTCAAGTTAGGTAATGTCCCCATTCCAACTTCGTACAGTCCGAATCAAATAACAAAGGTCCACGGCCCCCCCATTGCAGTTGCCTCCCCCCGAACAGTCCCAAAACTGAAACACTTCCCAAACCCCACTCCCCAGGACAGAGCACACGAACCCAATGGCCGCCCCCATCCAAACCTCGAACCAACTCCTCACACTCTTACCCTGTGGTCTCCACCACAATCGACCTTAAGGGCCCAAGGGGGGTGAGTCGCCGCCGACCCCAGCTAGCGGAGCCCGCACCCCGCACCTTCATCCCCTCCAAAGCACACAGCTCCCCCTCCCGGCAACCCGCCCTCCATCAACAGGATATCACCCTACCATGAAGTCCCGATCTAGTCCCAGTTCTATCTCAGCCGCAGAAAATACCATCTGATGTCTGTGGGGTTACTATCGGCCCCTTCGAGCTTTCCGCATCTGAAAGTTCCTCTCCTGTTCTGCTGCCTTCCCCTCCCGAGTCTGTTCCTGCCCGTTCACTGTTCTGTTGCGACCCTGTAATGGCCGCCGTCGCTGCGAGCGCATCCCTCTTCTCCGCCGCCATTTGAGCCTCCCGTTTCTCCCGCTGGCGCCTGTTGCGGGATCTGATGCGTTGTGACTGCCTCACCCGGGGTTGCTTGGGTTGGTCTCGCCTACTTTGGTGTGATCTGTCCGTCCCCGCTCTATATGACTCGAGCCATTGCCAAACTTCGTCCGGAGTCTGGAAAAAGTGCGTAGTGCCGTCCATAATGATCCGCAGCTTGGCTGGGTAGAGCAAGGAGTACTGGATGCCTTCCTCCCTGAGCTCCTTCTTCACAGCGAGGAACGATGCCCTGTTCTTCTGGACCGCTTGAGTATAATCCGGGAAGATCGTTACCTTGCTGTTCTCCACCTCATAGGGGCCCGACATCCTGGCCCGCTGGATGAGAAGATCTCGGTCCTTGTAGTGGAGGAGCCGCACCACCATGGGTCGGGGGGGGCGGCCAAGCCCCGGCGGGCGAGCAGGCACCCGGTGAGCTCGCTCCAGAGTGAAAAAAGGAGTAAGCCCCTCCGGTGCCACCACAGTGCGGAACCAGTTCTCCATGTAGGCCACCGCATCCTCCCCCTCAATCCGTTCCGGCAGGCCTACGACCCGCACGTTGTTCCGTCTATTGCGGCCTTCGGCATCCTCCGCCCTCCGCTCCAGTGAGTCCAGTCGGGCCAAAATGTCCGTAATCCTGTGCTCCGCTGTCACCACCGATGGCTTCAGGTCCAGCAACAGCTGGTCATGGTCCTTGACCCTGTCTGCCAACTTCGCGTGATCCGCGCGTAGCAGCCCCAGGCCTGTGGCCACTTGGGCAATGTCATTGTGCAATGCCTCCTTAGTGGATGTGATCGCATCAAGGATGGCATCCAAACGCCGGTTCAGCCGCTGTTCCTGATCAAGCTCCGGGGAGGGACTCTCACTCAGCCGAGTTGATGTCGCTGAGTCCCCCTCGCGACTCCCGGGCATCGGCCCTCCGATCGCCGCCATGCCAGGGTGCTGCGTCACAAGTCCAGTCGCCCGTTTAGCGATTACGCCCGTGGTTCCGTGCCGGTCTCCGGGCACCGGGCAGCGCAATGTCCCCGCCAACACTCTCAGGAACAATGGCCAGGTGGACGGGCTCCGTTCCGTCACCCCCCTCCGGCCTGAGGGGGGAAGGATGAGTCTCAGGGCGGTGGCCAACGAGGGTCCCCGAGCTCCTGGGTGAGTCAGGTCAGCGTCCCCTGGTCTCAGGACACAGCACCGCCAATCCTAGTGCCCCGGGCAGCCGAGTGCAGGATCTCTTGCCACTCGGCGACAACTTGGCTCAGGGCTGAAGTTCGGGACCGTCCGACCTCCTCGCCGCCATTTTCTTCTCACCCTCGGCAACACCTCGGCCGCCTCTTCTCTCGATCTTCTCGGGGCCAGCAGTCCCCCAGCGACTCTCCGATTGCGCCCAGCTGTCCCCTTACACTTCAGAGGGCAGGAATGTCGTCTTCGGGTCGCCTAGGGTCCCGAAAACAGGAGAATTAGCGGGATTCCGCGCGGAGCTGCGAGCTCACGCCGCCATCCCGATCGGCGTCCAAGCCACGCCACTCCTGCAAGTTCACCTGCATCCGGACCTGCACTACACCAGCACCCGCCAAGCCGAACACCAGCAGCAACCACCTGAGGTGCATCCTGCTCAACACTCGCTCAGTCCACAGACACGCCGTCGAACTCTGGAACCTCCTCGACACCACATCTCCAGACGTTGCCTTCCTCACGGAAACATGGATGAACGCCTCCTCAGCGCCCGACATCGCCATCGCCATCCCGGAGGGCTACAAGATCACCCGGAGAGACCGCACCAACCAGACGGGAGGAGGCATTGCCATCATCCACAGGAACACCATCCGCATCACAACCAACACCGACGACACCCTGACAACAGCCGAACACCTACACTTCCAGATCCACACCTACCCCAAGACCACCCTCAGAGGCACCCTCATCTACAGACCCCCGGGACCACGCTCACATTCAGCGAAGACATTGCCGACTTCATCAGCCCGCACGCCCTCCCCTCCGCTGACTACATCCTCCTCGGGGACCTCAACTTCCACCTGGAGAACAACAACAACCGCAACACCACCACCCTGCTCGCCAACCTCGGACTCAAGCAGCTTGTGACCACGCCCACCCACCTCGCCGGACACACACTCGACGCCGTCTTCTCATCCAGCAAGGACATCACCTTCAGCCACGCCACCGGACTCCACTGGACGGACCACAGCTCCGTCCACTTCAGCTTCAGAAGGACCACGATCCACCACCACCAGCAACAGGTTGCACGAAGAAGCTGGAACAAGATCACAGCCGACCAAATCGCCGCATCCCTGAGCCAGCACCCTCCCGCCAGCTCAGCAAACCCCAGCCAGGCCGCCGACAACCTCAAGAAGTGGATCAGCAACTGCGCAGACGACCTCGCCCCACTGAGGACTCCGCCCAGCAGACCCGGCAGCAAGAAGGCCCCATGGGTCACCGACGAACTCAAGAGCTCCAAGAAGAACTGCCGAGCCCTCGAGAGAGCCTGGAGAAGAGACCCAACACCGGACAACATGACCACCCTCAAGCTCGCCACCCGAAAGCACCATCAACTGATCCACGCCACCAAGAAAACAGCATTCAAGGAGCGGCTGGACAACAACGCACACAACAGCAAGGAACTCTTCAACAACGTGAAAGAGCTTTCCAACCCCAACGTCGCAAACAACGACATCACACTATCGCAAGACCTCTGCAACTCCCTCGCCTCCTACTTCCACAACAAGATCGCTGACATACACAACAGCTTCAGCACACAAACAACGCTCCCCACGACCGCACCAACGCCCCCACCACCCTCAGCACCTGGACCCCGATCAGCACCGAAGACACCATTCGCACGATGAACTCCATCCACTCCGGATCTCCAACCGACCCCTGCCCTCACCACGTCTTCAACAAGGCCGATGCTGTCATCGCACCCCATCTGCGGGACATCATCAACACCTCCTTCGACACCGCCACCTTCCCTGAGAGCTGGAAGCACGCCGAACTCAGCGCCCTACTAAAGAAACCAACAGCGGACCCCACCGAACTCAAAAACTACCGCCCCATCTCGGTCCTCCCGTTTCCAGCCAAAGTCATCGAGAAGACCGTCAACAAATAGCTGGCCGCCTTCCTCGAGACGAATGGATCCCTCGACCCCTCACAGTCGGGCTTCAGGGCCAACCACAGCACCGAGACCGCCCTCATCGCCCCCACCGACGACATCCGAGCCCTGCTCGACAATGGAGAAACAGCGGCCCTCATCCTCCTAGACCTCTCCGCAGCATTCAACACTGTCTGCCACTGCACCCTAGTGCAGCGCCTCAGCAACATCGGAATCCAGGAGATGGCACTGGAGTGGATCATCTCCTTCCTCGCCGGAAGGACACAGAGAGTCCGTCTACCCCCGTTCAGGTCAGAGGCCGCAGAACTCATCTGCGGCATCCCTCAGGGCTCCTCGCTCAGACCCACCCTCTTCAATGTCTACATGAGCCCCCTTGCGGCCATCGCATGCCAAAACAACCTCAACATCATCTCCTACGCCGACGACACACAGCTCATCCTCTCCCTCACCAACGACCCCGCCACCGCTAGATCCAACCTTCATGAAGGGATGCAAGACGTAGCCGAGTGGATGATGACCAGCCGCCTGAAACTGAACTCAGACAAGACGGAAGTTCTCATCCTGGGCTCCTCGCCCTCCGCCTGGGACGACTCCTGGTGGCCCCCGCCCTGGGCATCGCACCAAAACCGACAGACCACGCACGCAACCTGGACTTCATCCTGGACTCCTCCCTCTCCATGACCAGACAAGTCAACGCCGTCTCCTCGTCCTGCTTCAATATCCTGCGCGTGCTACGTAAGATCTTCCGGTGGATCCCCACCGAGACCAGGATGACGGTCACCCAGGCCCTCGTCACCAGCCGTCTGGACTACGGCAACGCCCTCTACGCCGGAACCACCGCCAAGCACCAGAAGAGACTCCAGCGAATCCAGAACGCCTCAGCGAGACTCATCCTCGACATCCCCCGACGCAGCCACATCTCCGGACACCTGAGAGATCTGCACTGTATCCCGGTCAACAAGAGAATCACCTTCCGTCTCCTCACCCACGCACGCAAAGCCCTACACAACCAAGGCCCGAAATACCTCAACAGCTGCATCAACTTCTACACTCCCACACGCCAGCTCTGATCGACCAGCCACACCCTCGCCGCCGTCCCCCGCATCCGTAGAGCCACAACAGGAGGAAGGTCCTTCTCCTACCGGGCCGCCAAGACCTGGAACTCCCTCTCGACCCCCCTCCGCCTGACCCAAGACCACCTCGCCTTCAGGAAGCAGCTCAAGACCTGGCTGTTCGAGCAGTAGCGGACCCCCCCTTCCCCAAGAGCCTTGAGACCCTCCGGGTGAGTAGTGCGCGATATAAATGTCTTGATTGATTGATTGATTGATTGAGCATGCAAGGCTGATTGTAAAATCTGCTTGTGCATTGACTTGAGAGCTCTGCAAGGCAGTGTTGGTGGACAGTTTTCCTTACCCATCATTCTGGAGATTATAACTATTTTGGTGAGTGCAAAGATCTTTTCAACCTTTCATCTGACATCAGCCTATCACCAGGTGCGCTTACACCCAATCGGCATGTGTTTGAACTTACTGTCTGCTCCTTAGTGTTCCTGAGGGCTACGCCTTCAATGTTGGTATCCATACCTGGCGTATTTTACAATCAGGATGATGCTCTTTTTTGCGGGTGTGATATGAGACAACATGGTGCAAGAGTGATAATGGTTTTGGAGACATTTTTAAAACTTGGATTGATTGTTATGTCACAAAAGATTTGAATTTAAATGCAAAAAGATCCATTATTTGGGCCACTATTATGGTTGAGGGCAATGAGCTTAAAAATGAACTAGTTGATGTTATAGTACACATGACTTTGTATAAGAAGAAAGAGGAACTATGTTCCTTGTTAGGCTTGGTTGAGTTCTAAAGCAATTTAATTGCGTGACAACATGGCAAAAAGGACTTTAAATATGAGGGGTCTGTTAAAGAGCAATGTGGTGTTTGAGTGGAACAAAGAATGTGAAGATGAGTTTAATGACATCAAATGTTGTTTGAAAGTGATGCTTGCCGTCCGTAGCGCCGAGACGCCCTTGGGTATTTGAGCGCTTTATAAATCTCAATAAATAAATAAATGCTGAAACCAAAAGCCTTTATTCCGGTCGGTCTGGAGCCTGTTAGGTGTGTCAAGAGGCCTCTCTGATGTGTCCTGAGGTCTGAGTGCTGGGAGGTGAGGTCTGGCTGCTTGGTGATATGATTCGGCTGCCTGGTGACATGATATGACTGCTGAGTGCTGATGACTGGCCTGTGATTGGCAAGGGCTTGTCTGAGATCTGCTGGGGTGTGTGCCATATGGTGGATTCTGATTTCAGGCGTTTGGGTTTCAATTTCAGACTAGTAGATTCGGAAATCAAGCTGCTTATTATTTATTTTATTTGTTTATTTATTGTTTAATGTATATGCCTTATGGAATTTTAGGGCTTGCCTTTCGTTCCTCAAGCCTGGTTCATGACCTGGAATGTAGTGAGGTCTCGCTGAAGGGCAGAGAGGTCAGGCACAACTATAGCGAGGATCCGCAGTACAAAGACGTTTTGGCTTGTGAGTAGGGTTTTTCTACTGGTGGATGGAGAAGTCAGGCGAGGAATGGATGTTGAATGGCAAGGTCTTATTAATGTTTATCATGCGGCTTAGCCGATGGTTTGCAAGCTTGGCTGCTTGGTGGCGATGTCTGGCTGGTCTTGCTGTTGATTGCAGGGTCTGACTGGTGTGCTCTGACGTTTCAATAGAGAGTGCCAAAATCCAGTTGGGTGATTCTGATTTTAGGTCCTGTTAATGTGTATTATGTGGCTTATCCAATGGTCTGCAAGCTTGGCTACTTGGTGGTGATGTCTGGCTGGTCTTGCTGTTGATTTCAGGGTCTGGCTGGCGTGCTCTGACGTTTCAATAGAGAGTGCCAAAATCCAGTTGGGGGATTCGGATTCGGATTTTAGCCTGGATTTCTATTTTCAGGCTGGCAAGGTTTGATATGAGGTTGTCAAGTTCTGATGTCATGCTGGTAAAACTTGAGGTCTAGGTGGTATATCAAATGACCAGGACTGGGTGTCCTTAAGCCTTTCTCATGTGTCTTAAGCTTAGATTTTGTGTCCAGAGCCAGGCCTGTGTATCCTGAGATGCAATTTGTCGGTGGAGACTGATGACTGGTAGATGTAGTGCTTTGGCTAGCTGGTGGAAATCTTATAATCAATGAGGTATTAATCACTTGTGTCAACAATATGATTATGGACAGGAAAGTCAATAGAACATGATGAACATGCAGGATCGGGAGGTCTGCAGCAGCGCCTGCGGAGATGGCCAACAACTGAGGACCGTCAACTGCTCCTGTGTCCCAAGGAAGAATTCAGCCTCCGACTAAAGTCATAGGCAAAGGTTGCATCTATGACCATATCAGCCACAAGCCACTATGCTCACTAACGAAGAAGGGTGAGTGAACCTACTCACCCTTACCAAATCGTGGGTGTTCTGGATTAAGATCACCCACTCACACTATGGTCCTGATGAATGCCACCTTACTTGGACTAGCAATTTTTTTGGCTGAAACATGTCGACCTTCCACAAAGTGCTGTGTACCAGTAACTAATCGTCTGAAACACCACAGTTTCTTTTTATCATACCCCTCTCCTGATCAATAATCGCCCTTTACGGGAAAACAGATATTTTTAATCACTTTTTACTCTTGTGACCACCCAGACACTCTCACTCCTGGTGGAGGTTGGTTAATCACTTGGAGAACTGAACCCTCAAGTGTTTACGACCCAATGACAACACTATCCACCTTACCACATGCCCAGAGAAAAAACATATACTCTGTACTGTGAAAGTGTGGTTGAGGGTCACTGATACAATTTCCTTGAGACTCTGGATTGTTGACACAAGTGATTCATTCCTCATTGATTATAGGATTGATACTTTGGAAGCTGAATAAATCTTTGCTTTTATCTCCCCTATAATATTTTTGAAAATAACTGATGGAAAGCCCCAACTAGTGTCTAGAGTTCTAGCTGGTAGGTGTGAGATATCCAGCAGGTAGGTTATGATGTCTGGCTGCTGGATTGGGAATTCTACTTGCTGGCTGGTGATGGTTTGCTCATGACTGATGAGATCTGGCTGTTAGCAAGGTCATGGTGAAGGGATGTGAGTCCTGAACGTTGAGCACTACATCCTAATTATGGGTGGCAAGAACAAGTTAATATTTTGATGATAGACAGGTATGTTTCAATGTCAAGCTGTTAGCTTCAGTTGTCAGGTTGAGTTCATGTGTCAGGCTGGTGGAACCTGAGATCTGGCTAATATGTCCTGTGATCCAGTTCTGCAACCTGATGCCTGCCTCTTATGTCCTTGGGCCCATATTTTGTCTTGAAGCCTGGTTCATGTGTCCTGAGATGTGGCTTGCAGACGGACTCATACAACTGGTGGGTGTAGAGGTTCAGCTTGTGGGTGGAGGTGTCAATCATGTAGGTGTTTAAGTCTGACTGGTTGGTGGTGTTGAGGTCTATCAATCAATCAATCAAAGCATTTGTATAGCGCGCTACTCACCCGGAGGGTCTCAAGGCGCTTGGGGTAGGGGGTCCGCTACAGCTCGAACAGCCAGGTCTTGAGTTGCTTCCTGAAGGCGAGGTGGTCTGGGGTCAGGCGGAGGTGGGTGGGGAGGGAGTTCCACGTCTTGGCGGCCAGGTAGGAGAAGGATCTTCCTCCCGTTGTGGCTCTTCGGATGCGGCGGACGGCGGCAAGGGCGTGGCTGGTCGATCGAAGCTGGCGGGTGGGAGTGTAGAAGTTCAGGCGGTCGTTGAGGTATCTTGGGCCTTGGTTGTGGAGAGCTATGTGTGCGTGGGTGAGGAGTCGGAACGTGATTCTCTTGCTGACGGGGAGCCAGTGCAGGTTTCTCAGGTGTGTGGAGATGTGGCTGTGTCAGGGGATGCCCAGGATGAGTCGTGCTGAGGCGTTCTGAATGCGCTGGAGTCTTTTCAGGAGTTTTGCGGTGGTTCCGGCGTAGATGGAGTTGCCGTAGTCCAGTCGGCTGGTGACGAGGGCCTGGGTGACCGTCTTCCTGGTTTCGGTGGGGATCCTCCGGAAGATCTTCCGTAGCATACGTAGGATGTTGAAGCATGACGAGGAGACGGCGTTGACTTGTCTGGTTATGGAGAGGGAGGAGTCCAGGATGAAGCCCAGGTTGCTTGCGTGGTCTGTTGGTTTGGGTGCGCTGCCCAGGGCAGGGGGCCACCAGGAGTCGTCCCAGGCGGAGGGCGACGATCCCAGGATGAGGACTTCCATCTTATCTGAGTTCAGTTTCAGGCGGCTGTTCAACATCCACTCGGCTACGTCTTTCATCCCTTCGTGTAGGTTGGTTCTGGCGGTGGCGGGGTCGTTGGGGAGGTAGAGGATCAGCTGGGTGTCGTCGGCGTAGGAGATGATGTTGAGGTTGTGTTGGCATGCGATGGCTGCGAGGGGGCTCATGTAGATGTTGAACAGCGTGGGGCTGATTGATGATCCTTGTGGTATGCCGCAGATGACTTCGGTGGCTTCTGATCTGAACGGGGGGAGGCGGACTCTCTGTGTCCTTCCGGCGAGGAAGGAGATGATCCATTCCAGTGCCTTCTCCTGGATTCCGATGTTGTTGAGGCGCTGCACTAGGGTGCGGTGGCAGACCGTGTCGAACGCTGCGGAGAGGTCCAGGAGGATGAGGGCCGCTGTTTCCCCGTTGTCGAGCAGGGTTCGGATGCCGTCGGTGGCTGCGATGAGGGCGGTCTCGGTACTGTGGTTGGCCCGGAAGCCGGACTGCGAGTGGTCGAGGGATCCATTTGTCTCGAGGAAGTCGGCCAGCTGTCTGTTGACGGTCTTCTCGATGACTTTGGCAGGAAACGGGAGGAGCAAGATGGGGCGGTAGTTTTTTAGGTCAGTGGGGTCTGATGATGGTTTCTTCAGTAGGGCGCTGAGTTCGGTGTGCTTCCAGCTCTCTGGGAAGGTTGCGGTGTCGAAGGAGGCATTGATGATGTCCCGTAGATGGGGTGCGATGACGGAGTCGGCCTTGTTGAAGACGTGGTGAGGGAAGGGGTCGGTTGGTGATCCGGAGTGGATGGAGTTCATCGTGCGGATGGTGTCTTCGGTATTGATTGGGGTCCAGGCGCGGAGGGTGGTGGTGGGGGGCGCTGGTGCGGTCGTAGGGTGTGTCGGCTGTGTGCTGAAGCTGTTGTGTATGTCTGCGATCTTGCTGTGGAAGAACGAGGCGAGCGAGTTGCAGAGGTCTTGCGATGGGGTGTTTCCGGCGCTGGGGTTGGAGAGCTCTTTGACGATGTTGAAGAGTTCCTTGCTGTTGTGGGCGTTGTTGTCCAGTCGTTCCTTGAATGCGGTTTTCTTGGTGGCGTGGATCAGTTGGTGGTGTTTTCGAGTGGTGAGCTTGAGGGTGGTCATGTTGTCTGGTGTCGGGTCTCTGCGCCAGGCTTTCTCGAGGGCTCGGCAGTTCTTCTTGAAGCTCTTGAGTTTGTCGGTGAACCAAGATGCTTTCTTGCTGCTGGGTCTGCTGGGAGGGGTCTTCAGTGGAGCGAGGTCGTCTGCGCAGTTGCTGATCCACCTCGTGAGGTTGTTGGCGGCTTGGTTGGGGTTCGCTGAGCTGACGGGAGGGTTCTGGCTCAGGGATGCGGCGAGCTGGTCGGCTGTGATCTTGTTCCAGCTTCTGCGGGGAACCTGTTGGTGGTGGTGGTGGAGCGTGGTCCTTCTGAAGCTGAAGTGGACGCAGCTGTGGTCCGTCCAGTGGAGTCCGGTGGCGTGGCTGGAGGAGATGTCCTTGCTGGAGGAGAAGACTGGGTCAAGCGTGTGGCCGGCGTAGTGGGTGGGGGTGGTCACCAGTTGCTTGAGTCCGAGGTTGGCGAGGTTGTCCAGCAGGGTGGTGGTGTTGCGGTCGTTGTTGTTCTCCAGGTGGAAGTTGAGGTCCCAGAGGAGGATGTAGTCAGCGGAGGGGAGGGCGTGCGGGCTGATGAAGTCGGCGATATCTTTGCTGAATTGTGTGCGTGGTCCCGGGGGCCTGTAGATGAGGGTGCCTCTGAGGGTGGTCTTGGGGTTGGTGTGGATCTGAGGTGCAGGTGTTCGGCGGCTGTGAGGGTGTCCTCGGAGTTGGTCGTGATGCGGATGGTGTTCTTGTGGACGATGGCGATGCCTCCTCCAGTCTGATTGACGCGGTCTCTCCGGGTGATCTTGTATCCGTCCGGGATGGCGATGGCAATGTCTGGCGCTGAGGAGGCGTTCTTCCAGGTTTCCGTGAGGAAGGCGACGTCTGGAGCCGTGGTGTCGAGGAGGTTCCAGAGTTCTACGGCGTGTCTGTGGACGGAGCGGGTGTTGAGCAGGATGCATTTCAGGTGGTTGCCGCTGGTGCTCGGCTTGGCGGGTGCGGGTGCGGTGCAGGTCCGGATGCAGGAGAACTTGCAGGATTGGCAGGTGAAGGGTCCGTGGGTGTGTCCTGGAGTGGCTCGGTGGCAGCAGGGGGTCCGGTCGGTGTTGAGAGCGTTGAGGATGGCGTGGTCGTAAGTCCGGCGGGTGGGCTGGCATCTTCGGGGGCCAGGGGGTCTGGCGTGGGCGAGGTCCAGGCGCGGACGGGTGCAGACGCGCCCGCTGCGCATACGCATGCACTCTGCCGTAAATGGAGAGTGGGGGGGCGGGGCGAGGGAGGAGCAGCTGGGAGGCGGGAGCTGGGTGGCGAGTGGGGGGGAGCATGCAGGGATGCCGGAGGGAGCGGGGGTGGGGCCGCGGGGGAGCAGCGGCAGGGAGCGGGGTGGGGCAGGGAACAACGAGGGACAGAGGGAAAAGCTGAGGGCACACACGAGAATGAGAACGGCAGCAAAGTAAAAGTACAGTACAGATAACAACGAAAAACGGCAGCAGTAGAACAGCTACAGCAAGCAGGCACAGGGACAGTCAGGGTGTTAGGGTTTGCCTGCAACAGAGAGCATCCCTTTTAAAATAGCTGGAGACCAGTTGTATTCGTTATATAAAGTTTGCTTGTCCAGATGTCAAAAGCAAAATACTATTGGCATTAAGAGACTTTGGTAAAGAACTTTAATGTACAACTGTTTCTTTATACATGATGGTGCATGTTAATGAGTTGTGTCCATTTGACTTTAGCAAGGCTTGTTGATTAAGTTGATGGACTCGTTTTCATTTGCACATGATGAAAAGACTGTTTACCAGAACCCTAGTCAGCGCTGCACGTTCCTAACTGTGGAACCTGGAAAAACGTGCAGCACGTGAGAGACCCCGCCCGCCCCTGCCTATAAAAGCTGGCTTGGAACTTTGCCGGTTGCTTGTGATCGTCGAACCTCAGCTTACCTGCATATCCTGCGTCCTCCGTCCTCCTTCGTGAAGCCACATCCTTCCTTCCCTCAGCGCCGGAAATCATCGCATCTGTGCTGGTCCTCCTCCGGAGTCATCCCTTGCATTTCCAGTTAACTTCGGACATCTCTAGCCAAGGTTCCGCCTGCAATAAGAAGCAGAAGAAAAGAAAGACATTAATCAGGTATCACGCGTGAATACCAGTGCACTGAAAGTAAGTGCAATTATTATTTTTTAAGCAGCGAACTTATTTTTCTGACTCAGTGGATAAATCCCAGACTTATTTGCAAACTGTGCAAACGCATTGACTTTTGAAGGTGAAAGAAGTTTATTTCTCTGAACAAAGCGCTTTTGTGCACTACTCCAAATCAATGCAAAAATCCCAGTGCTTATTAAACGATCGTTTTTTGAGAGTTGAAACAGTTTTGGATGGAATTCAGAGTTTGAATCAAAAGACTTTGAAATGCAGCAGAGGATCTAATCTCATCTCATTTATAATTCACGAAGCAATTTAGCAGAGTTTATTTATAAACATCAATGGACCAATACTAAGTGAGTAGCGCCATCTCATGGATACAGGTGGAATCAATATTTAGAATCCTTATTTTGAATCAAACTACACTTTATCTAATGTGATATTGTTTTTGTTTAAAGGAAAGAAGCTACACTAAATTCAGGTTCACAGTTCTGGCGAGCTATTGAGCCAGAGCAGAGAGGTATTGTTGGTGTTAATGTTTTAACATATATTCTTATATAAAGAAATCTTAGAATCAAGAAAAGAATAGAGTGTTTTATTTCTCTGTTTATTATTTTGTCCAATTTCCCCTCTTGGTACCATCACACTCTTTCTCTTCAGTGCCTTGGAGCAAGGGGTCCAGGGGTGGGTTGGAGCAGTCTTCAGCCTTCCAACAGAAGATTACAGGATATTCAGGTAACTGATTCTTGACACAGGGACAGGGGCCAACCCAAGGCAGGGGCAGTCTTGACTCGGCAGCGGCAGCGGGAGGAGAGCGGGCACACTCGGGGTGGCCACGCAGCAGGAGGAGCGACCGGGCCGACCAGGTCAGGTCTGATGTCCTAATAGTAGTTGCCAAGATCCAGCTGATGAATTCTGATATCAGGCTGGTCTAATTCTAAAATCAGGCTGGTAGAATTATATTTCAGGCTGGTAGGATCTGATATCAGATAGTCAGTCTGAAACAGCTCAGACAGGGGCTTCTGGGCTTCAACCGTCAGGGTTTACCACTGATGCCTCTATGACACCTCTATCGCAATTGATTTGCAGGGTAGCCAGAATGACAAATCTCATGCTTCTTAGGGAGGTTGTGTGGGGTGCTAGAGCTGAAATTCAGTTTCCAACCAAATGAGACAATACAATTGATGTCTAGCCCAAATAAGAAAGTACCTCAGTCACACAATTGTACTAAATGCTGCTCACTTCAATAACGTTTCCAGGTTGGTGGTTTTGGTTGCCACCTCTTGCAGGGGTTTCACCATAAATGCTGCTTACTTCAATACCATTTCCAAGTTGGTGGTTTTGGTTGCCACCTCTTGTAGGGGTTTCACCACCTCACTCCCTCTCTGTTACCTGCTTAGTGCTCACCCCAACTTCTGAGTTCCCCTTTCCACAAAGCATAGTCAGGCTTAGTGTGAATATGGCTCGATGCAGTAGTATTTCTCCCATTTAAAAAATCTGCTGTCTTTTATCTTGCCTCCTTTTAGGATTGATGAGTTCGCAGGAGTCCCCTCAGCTGCCCCCTTTTACCTAGGGGGGCTTTCCCACACATCTGGAAGAGCCACAGACGACCAACAAATCATTGTTGGAGTTATCAGAGCCAGAGGTGGGTCTTGGTCAACAGCTTGCCCGCTCAGCCTTTCCTTTGAGGCTGTGGTGCAGGTTAATTGGGTGATAGGGTCAAGGATCCATTCACAGCCGTATGGATGGCATTGCTCCATCAGACCAGGTGGCGCTCTTGTGTTGTGTAACAGCCAGTACGTTAGGGTCCCAGTCCTGAGCGGACTCCCCAGTGCAGTCTCAGGGTGCGTTCTCCTCCATTGGCATTTGCTGCCATCGAACAGGACCACTGTTCAACAGATGTATCCCAACTGTGTTAGCGTATCAGTGGTTGAAGTACTGTGACTCCTTCCAGGAACCAGAGTAAGAATCTTGGGGAGACCCATCATCCCTTCCAGATTGCTCTTGTTCAGTCTGTCCTGGGTGCCCCACGTCAACTTTGGACCCTCAAAGACTCCTTCCCTCTCCCAGGAGGCAGGGAGGCTTCAAGGCACTACTAGCCACCTCAAAGCTGGTACACACCTCTTCCATCAGTGTAAGATGCTAACTCTGTATATACTGTACCACAGAATCCAGGGAGTCCTTGGAGGTATAGCAGAGGCTAAATTAGACAAGTACTACGGGCTCTTTTTGTGGTAGTGTGGGCAAGCAGTCAGACTTATCCAGAGGGTGTGTTAAGTATTTATTGTACTCACTCACTCAAGGCTGATGACACACACTCGAAGACTGTATCCAGACCAATTAGGTAAGTATAAAAAAATATACTTGTATTTTATTTTGTAAAACCAAGCCGGACGTGGCACAGGTAAGCGAGAACACTTTCACATGCAAAGTTGTACATGCCCTAAGCGCAATGTAAACAAGGAAGGGGTACGCAGTTCCAAGGTGAAATACTAATCACCATAACCGACCAGGACAAGTATGTACGGTGGAGAAAGTAAAACAGGGGTCTACAAAAGGGAGGAGGAGGGGAATTCCTCCTTTTGGAACTAGGGCTCTTACGCACCCAGCAATCGAGATGTAATGCGTCATCATATGAGCCTGCTCCTCGTTTGGCCGGCACTGCAATGCCCAACGGGCACCCTTGAAGGGGCTCTTTATCAGAGATCTTTTGTTCCTTGCCGTAAAGGTGCAGTGGGGGTGAGGGGGCCTAGTCAGATGTAGATGAAAGTACAGTGTGTTAAAATAGGTTAAGGATTCCTCTGTGAGACTTTATTCAGTTGGGTACCTTACCTAAATAAAAGTGAAAAAGGAGGGTAGTATGTTATCATAAGCTAGGTGAAAGGAACCCTACTCTACTCCTTGGTGGTCGACATATTTCTCGCCTAATGGTAGTCTATAAAAGATAAATGGCGATTCTTCAGGACCGTGTGAAAAAAGAAAGAACAATTTGTGAAAAAGGAAACTATCTACATGGATAAGTGGTAAGTGTGTTTGTTCTACTTGCCACTGTAAAACGCCTAGGTGATGGAGACCGCCTAAAGTAGTGTGTGTCCTGGCCTCAACTGATGCAGTGGTTAGTTGGACACTCAAACAGTAGTGTCACTGTTCCGGTTTGGAACCGATTGGACGACCTACCTCTGCTCCTCAGAAAGGCACCCAGGGGATCGGGGGGATGGGGGAATTGGGGGTGCACTTGGGGGGTACCCATGGTACCCCCATCCATTTGCATGCACAATGTGGCAGGCACTGCGTGGTGCCTGCCACGTTGTGCATGCAAATGCACAACATGCATATATTGCATTGTGGTGGGTGCTGCATACAGCAACACCCGCCACAATGCAATATATGCAGGATGCCACTGCCACTGTGGCGGTGGCATCCTAATTTCCATGGCAGGCCAGTTACACCTATGGCGGTCGGTCCTGTTCTTGGTACGGTTCCGTCCGCCATCGTAATAGGCCCCATAGTTGTTAAAAATATTGATTTTTTTATTATATTTTGTATTTTAGTATATATTTAAATGTGCGTGAGGTTTATTTCGTTTGTATAAGAATTGTTTGTATTTTTATTATATGTGTTAAACTTTTAGTAATTAATAATTTTTTTAATTGAATATTGCGTTTCTAGTTCCGTAGCGGGTTGTTGGTTTATAGGGGAATAGGGTGTGAAGTAATTTAATTATAAATGTTATTGATTATTTATAGTAGTCATTCATTTTTTTTACATTGAGTTTTGCACTAATATTTCCGTAGTGGGTTGTGGGTTTATAGGGGAATAGGGTGGGAAGTAATTTAATTATATATATTGTATTGATTATTTATAGTAGTTATTAATTTTTTTTAAATTTAATTTTGCCTTTTAGTTCTGTATCGGTCTGTCCTCAGGACACCCCCGCGCCGCACGGCCCTCCAGTCGTGTGTGTGCCCCCCGCTGCTGCTCGCTGCGCCAATCTTCCTGTTCATTGCCTTGCTGTTGTTTCTTGTTACCCTGTTGTATTATGTCCAAATTGTACCTCTGTGCCAAGGTCCGCTGTCCCCCCTGGTGTATCCCCCGCTCCCCGCTTCCCGCCGCCATGAGATCGCGGCCCGCCCCCTTTTCTTCTGTGCCCTCCCCGCTCCCACCTCCCAGCTGCTCCGCCTTAAATGGGGACTGCGCAAACGCGCAGCGGTCATGCGCCCGTCCGCGCCTGGACCGCGCCCAGCGCCAGGATCCCTGGCCCCCGACGATGCCTGCCCACGCGACGGACCTACGACGCCGCTACCCTCATCGCACTCAAACCCGACCGAACCAGTGCCTGCCACCGAGCCACCCCGAGACGCACCCACGGACCCTTCACCTGTCAAGCCTGCAAGTTCACCTGCCTCCGGACCTGCACCGCAGCCACCAAGCCGAGCACCAACAACAGCCACCTCAAGTGCATCCTGCTCAACACCCGCTCCATCCACAGACACGCCATCGAACTTTGGAACCTGCTCGACACAACTTCACCAGACATCGCCTTCCTCACAGAAACCTGGATGAACGCCTCCTCTGCACCTGACATCGCCATCGCCCTCCCAGACGGATACAAGATCAGCCGGAGGGACCGCGTCAACCAGTCTGGAGGAGGCATCGCCATCGTACACAAGAACACCATCCGCATCACGACCGACTCCAACAACACCTTCTCCGCCGCCGAGCACCTCCACTTCCAGATACACACCGGCCCAAAGACGACCCTCAGAGGCACCCTCGTCTATAGACCCCTGGGACTACGCACACAATTAAGCGAAGACATCGCAGACATCATCAGCCCACACGCCCTCCCCTCCCCTGACTACATCCTCCTAGGGGACCTCAACTTCCACCTGGAGAACAAAAAGGACCGCAACACCGCCGCCCTGCTGGACAACTTCGCCAACCTTGGACTCAAGCAACTGGTCAACACCCCCACCCACTACGCCGGCCACACGCTTGATCCCGTCTTCTCATCCAGCAAGCACATCACCTTCATCCACTCCACCGGACTCCACTGGACCGTCCACAGCTGCGTCCACTTCAGCTTCAGAAGAACCACGACCCACCACCACCACCCGCAACAGGTTCCTCACAGGAGCTGGAGCAAGATCACCGCCGAGCAGCTCACCACCTCCCTCAGCCAGAACCCACCCGCCAGCACAACGGACCCCAACGAAGCAGCCCGCAACTTCACACAGTGGCTGGCCGCCTGCGCCGATGACCTCGCGCCACTTTGTATTTGTATTTGTATCTGGGTTTTGTATCGCGCCAACTCACCGACAGGTCTCAAAGCGCTTCTGACCAAGTACAGCAACAAGAATAGGATGGAAGAGTGTGGGAATATCGACCGATCTTACGGAGATGTAAACGCGTCCTTGAAAAGTAAGGTCTTCAGGGATTTCCTAAAGCGGAGAAGATTGGGTTCTCTACGAAGCACCTCCGGCAACTTGTTCCAGATGGTGGGAGCTTGGACTGAAAAAGATCTGCCTCCTTTAGTTGCCAGTTTAAAGCGTGGGCAGGATAGCAGGAAGGAGTCGGAGGATCGCAGGGCGCGCTTAGGTTCATATATTTCGAGCCTATCTTTTATATAGGCTGGCGCCTGTCCATGAATTGCTTTATGGCAGATGCACATGCTCTTAAATTCGACTCTCTGCTTCATAGGGAGCCAATGTAGCCTATAAAGCAGGGGGGAGGCATGGGTCCGCCTGGGTAATCCAAATATTAGACGGGCTGCGTCGTTCAAGATGACCTGAAGGCGGTTGATGGAATTTTTTGGGAGACCTAGGTATAACGCGTTTCCGTAGTCGATTCTGGACATTATTGTGGCTGAAACAATGGTTCGAAGCATGTTCATTGAGAGTAGGGGGACGAGTTTACGTAGCTGCCTGATCAGGTAGGTACAGGAGCCGACTACAGCGGACACTTGGTTGGTCATCGAGAGTTCCTGATCGATTTTCCTACCGAGGCTCTTTACACTAGGGCACGGTTTTGGAGTAGGTCCGAGTTCTTGTGGCCAGAACAAATCGTTCCAGGGGGAGGTAGAGGTTGAGACTACAAGGACTTCCGTTTAGTCTGGATTGATTTTTAATAGGTTGGACGGCATCCAATTTACTGTGAACCGTAGTATATTTTGGGCCATGGACTGAGCCGATGTTGTGTTGTCGATACTCAGTAGCAGCTGAGTATCATCGGCGTAGTTAAAAACTTTACAGCCCATGTTTGCCAAGGATTCTATCAGTGGCTGTAGGTATAGGTTAAATAAAAGTAGTGAGAGCGCGGACCCTTGCGGGACACCACAAACCAAGGCACCCACGTCAGAGACCTGATCTGCTAGCTGGATCCTCTGCGTCCTCCCTAGTAAAAAGGCCGTTAGCCATTGGAGGGCTTGTTCTTTTATCCCGGACCTGGCTAGTCTGTCCAGGAGCAGTGCATGGCTGACAGTATCAAACGCCGCTGAAAGGTCTAATAATATCAGGGCGCTTGGCTTTTTACTGTCAGCCATGCATTTGAGCTCATCCAGTACTGACAGCATTACTAGTTCCGTGCTATGGTGGGCACGAAAACCAGCTTGCCGCTCCTGGAGAAGATGGTGAGATTCCAGGAGGGGTGACAATGATTTTAACACATGCTGTTCCACTGAAGAACCCTCCCAGCAGACCCAGAAGCAAGAAAGCCTCCTGGTTCACCGACAAACTCAAGGACTCCAAGAAGAACTGCCTCACCCTCGAGAAAGCCTGGCTCCTCGACCAGACCACAGACAACATGGCCGCCCTCAAACACGCCACCCACAGGCACCACCAGCTTATCCACACCACCAAGAAGAAATCACTGAAGGAACTATTGGGCAACAACGCCCACGACAGCAAGGAACTCTTCAGCATTGTCAAGGAGTTCTCCAACCCCAGCACCGGCAACAACGACATCACTCCTTCACAAGATCTCTGCGGCTCTCTCGCCTCGTTCTTCCACCGCAAGATCGCCGACATCCACAACAGCTTCAGCGCACCATCCACGCACCCAACCGTCGAACTAACGCCCCCCTCCGCCACCCTCCGCACCTGGACCACGGTGACCACCGAAGACACAGCCCGCACGATAAACACCATCCACTCCAGATCTCCAACCGACCCCTGCCCCCACCACGTCTTCAACAAGGCCGACTCCACCATCGCACCCCAACTCCGGAACATCATTAACACCTCCTTCAACACCGCCACCTTCCCGGAGAGCTGGAAGCATGCCGAGCTCAGCGCCCTACTGAAAAAACCTACAGCGGACCCCACCGACCTCAAGAACGTCCGCCCCATCTCGCTCCTCCCTTATCCTGCCAAAGTCATCAAGAAGACCGTCAACAGACAGCTTGCCGCCTTCCTTGAGACGAACAGATCCCTCAACCCCTCGCAGTCCGGCTTCCGAGCCAACCACAGCACCGAGCCCGCCCTCATCGCAGCCACCGACGACATCAGAACCCTGCTCGACAACGGGGAAACAGCTGCCCTCATCCTCCTAGACCTCTCCGCAGCGTTCGACACTGTCTGCCACCACACCCTAGTTCAACGCCTCAGCAACATCGGTATCCAAGAGAAGGCACTGGAGTGGATCATCTCGTTCCTCGCCGGAAGAACACAGAGAGTCCGCCTCCCCCCGTTTCGATCCGAAGCCACCGAAGTCATCTGCGGCGTACCGCAAGGATCATCACTCAGCCCCACCCTCTTCAACGTCTACATGAGACCTCTTGCAGCAATCGTACGCCAACACAGCCTCAACATCATCTCCTACGCCGACGACACCCAACTGATCGTCTCCCTCACCAGAGACCCCGCCACCGCCAGAACTAGCCAACACGAAGGTATGAAAGACGTCGCCGAGTGGATGAAGAACAGCCGCCTGAAACTGAACTCAGACAAGACGGAAGTCCTCATCCTGGGACCATCGCCCTCCGCCTGGGACGACTCCTGGTGGCCCCCCGCCCTGGGCACCACTCCCAAGCCAACAGACCATGCACGCAACCTGGGCTTCATCCTGGACTCCTCCCTCTCGATGACCAGACAAGTCAACGCCGTCTCCTCATCATGCTTCAACACCCTACGCATGCTCCGCAAGATCTTCCGATGGATCCCGACCGAAACCAGGAAGACGGTCACCCAGGCACTCGTCACCAGCCGACTGGACTACGGAAACACCCTCTACGGCGGAACCACAGCCAAGCTACAGAAAAGACTCCAACGCATCCAGAACGCCTCTGCCCGACTCATCCTGGACATCCCCCGACACAGCCACATCTCCGGCCACCTGAGGGACCTGCACTGGCTTCCCATCAGCAAGAGGATCACGTTCAGGCTCCTCACCCACGCACACAAGTCTCTCCGCGACCTGGGCCCCAAGTACCTCAACGACCGCCTGACCTTCTACACGCCCACCGCCAGCTACGCTCTACAAACCTCGCCATCGCCGCCGTACCACGCATCCGAAGAGCCACCGCCGGAGGGAGATCCTTCTCCTAACTGGCGGCCAAGACATGGAACTCCCTCCCCATCCACCTTCGGCTGACCCAGGACCATCTCGCCTTCAGGAGACAACTCAAGACCTGGCTGTTCGAACAATAGCGGACCCCTTCCCCCAAGCGCCTTGAGACCTTGTCGGGTGAGTAGAGCGCTATACAAATGTTATGATTGATTGATTGATTGATTGGGTTTATAAGGAAATAAGGTGGGAAGTAATTTAATTATATAAAATATAAAATGTATAATATTTATCTATTAATATTCGTATAATTGTAATGTTATAGTGTTAATTTGATAATTAGCTGTTAAATAATTAAAATGAATTGATTAGTAATTAATTATGGTAATTGTGTAATTAATTTTAGGTGTGTGTTGTGGTGTTTATAGGTTTATAGGTATTTAGCTCACTGCACCATCCCAGCTCAGAACTTGGCTATATGCAAATTAGCCTGACCCTGGCCCAGTGCATCATGGGAACAGGGCAGACCAAACTACCAAGCCAATTCTTATACTGGGAAGGAAACAAGCTACCGGGGACCGGTTTCTGGCATTTCAGCCGTCTTCGGCCCGGCTTGCTTGAATCCTGATGGTGCAATGAGCTAGGGACTCACATTTGAGTATACCCTTCCACGCTTATGGTGACAAAAATGATTCAGAAAAGGGGGTGGTGATGAACAGAGTGTCTGAATTAAGCAGACCACTCTTACCCAGTCCAAAGATCAGGGCTTGATCCATCACCGTTTTTTAGCTCACTGCACCATCCCAGCTCAGAACTTGGCTATATGCAAATTAGCCTGACCCTGGCCCAGTGCATCATGGGAACAGGGCAGACCAAACTACCAAGCCAATTCTTATACTGGGAAGGAAACAAGCTACCGGGGACCGGTTTCTGGCATTTCAGTAGTTTAGTCTGCCCTGTTCCCATGATGCACTGGGCCAGGGGCAGACTGATTTGCATATAGCCAGGTTCTGAGCTGGGATGGTGCAGTGAGATAAATAACGGTGATGGATCAAGCCCTGATCTTTGGACTGGGTAAGAGTGGTCTGCTTAATTCAGACACTCTGTTCATCACCACCCCCTTTTCTGAATCGTTTTTGGCCACTATAGGTGTGGCAGGGTATACTCAGACATGAGTCCCTTTCTCACTGCACCATCAGGATTCAAGCAAGCCGGGCCGAAGAAGGCTGAAATGCCAGAAACCGGTCCCCGGTAGCTTGTCTCCTTTCTGGTGAAGAATTGGCTTGGTAGTTTAGTCTGCCCTGTTCCCATGATGCACTGGGCCAGGGACAGACTGATTTGCATATAGCCAGGTTCTGAGCTGGGATGGTGCAGTGAGATAAATAACGGTGATGGATCAAGCCCTGATCTTTGGACTGGGTAAGAGTGGTCTGCTTAATTCAGACACTCTGTATATCACCACCCCCTTTTCTGAATCGTTTTTGGCCACTATAGGTGTGGCAGGGTATACTCAGACATGAGTCCCTTTCTCACTGCACCATCAGGATTCAAGCAAGCTGGGCCGAAGAAGGCTGAAATGCCAGAAACCGGTCCCCGGTAGCTTGTCTCCTTTCTGGTGAAGAATTGGCTTGGTAGTTTAGTCTGCCCTGTTCCCATGATGCACTGGGCCAGGGACAGACTGATTTGCATATAGCCAGGTTCTGAGCTGGGATGGTGCAGTGAGATAAATAACGGTGATGGATCAAGCCCTGATCTTTGGACTGGGTAATTCAGACACTCTGTTCATCACCACCCCCTTTTCTGAATCGTTTTTGGCCACTATAGGTGTGGCAGGGTATACTCAGACATGAGTCCCTTTCTCACTGCACCATCAGGATTCAAGCAAGCCGGGCCGAAGAAGGCTGAAATGCCAGAAACTGGTCCCCGGTAGCTTGTCTCCTTTCTGGTGAAGAATTGGCTTGGTAGTTTAGTCTGCCCTGTTCCCATGATGCACTGGGCCAGGGACAGACTGATTTGCATATAGCCAAGTTCTGAGCTGGGATGGTGCAGTGAGATAAATAACGGTGATGGATCAAGCCCTGATCTTTGGACTGGGTAAGAGTGGTCTGCTTAATTCAGACACTCTGTTCATCACCACCCCCTTTTCTGAACCATATGACACCTTGGCACAAGAGACCGCTCTGTAAAGGTTCAGTATCTGTTCCGGTGACCATCTGCCTAACCTCCTTCCGTATGCCATTATAGCAACTTTTGAGGCCATCAGTTTAATAGCATGTTTTTCAGGCAGGTTTTTCAAATCCAGTTTCTCATCAAAGAGTACGCCTAGGTAAGAGAAGGACTTAACTCTTCCTAGCCTATGTGAGCCTATGCTGTGCAAAAAGGTCTTTTTTGGGTTTATGCCTGTGGACATGACAAAAGACTTGTCCAGGTTTGCTGAAAGATCCAATGAGTTCATGAAATTGACAAAACCGTCGATTAATTTTTGTAAACCCAATGGAGTGCCGGCTAGCAACACTGTGTTGTCCGCATACAAGAGGACGGGTACCGGACGCTGGCCAATCTTAGGGGAGTCCACTCCCAACTTCATAAGTTCCTGATCCAAATTGTTAATATACCGAGAAAATAAAAAAGGGGCTAAAATGCAGCCCTGCCGCACACCACTTGTGCAAGGAAATGGCTCTGTCTTCATTCCTTCTTTATTATAGCGAACTGCAGCTGTGGTTCCCCAGTGTAATGCCTTCAAGGTGTCCACTAGCCCTTTGTCCACCCCCAGGGAAGTCATCAGGGCCCATAACTTCTGTCTGTTAACACGGTCAAAGGCCACTGAGAGATCCATAAACCCCATATAGATAGTCCCCTTAGCGGCAACAGTGTAGTTAGTGGTGAGGAGATACAAAATTAAACATTGATCTGTTGTGGATCTCCCTTCTCTGAACCCGTATTGTACATCTGTTAAAATGTGATTGTCCTCTGCCCAAATTTGTAAACGATTTAAAATCACTCGTCCCAGAACTTTAGCCGTAACGTCTATTAATGAGATAGGACGGTAGCATTGGGGATCATCCCGGCTGCCCTTTTTGTGAATTGGGACAATGATTGCCGAGGACCAGGAGCGAGGCAGTCCTGCCACTACTGCCTCGTTCAAGACCCTAGTGAGAATAGGTGCCCATAAGTCAATGTTGCTCAGATAAAGGTCAGGAGGGATACCATCAGGGCCTGGCGCTTTATTTTTTGAGAGCCCTTGGATGGCTGATTTTACTTCTCCCAGTGAAAATTCTAAGCTTACGGCTGCAGCTGTTTTTGCGCCTTCTTCTTGCAGTGCCATCCCAGTATGATTATAAAGACCACGATAGTGATTGTACCATTGATCAGGGAGAATAGCATTCACTATGTCTGGCCCCCTTGGGTCTTTGAAGCATGGGTCATTTATAACTCTCCAAAAAGTCGTCATGTCGCCCCTCTCTGCTGCTTCCCTTAGATCCTCCCATGCTTGATTTTGTAGGGTTCTTTTGCACATTTTCAGAGCTTTTTGTAATTGGCTCTGCTCCCTGCTATTTTGTCTTTGTCCTTTGGATGATCAGTGAGGCATTTTTTGAGGTCTTTCAGTGCCTTGGTGCAATCATGATCAAACCAACGTGGAGTCTGGGGCCGTGTGGATCCTATTCGGGGAGAGGTTTTCAATAAGGTATCAACAAGTTGGGCGATTTCTTGAAAGGCCCTTACCACAATTTGCCCACCCATATTTTCATCCAGGCATACTTGTATTTGTTTTTGGCCCTTCGTTACAAGGTTGAAGTAGAACGTTTCTCCATTTATCTTGGCCCATTTAATTCTTCTCCCTTGTGCTGTCGCCTGTTCTATGGCATCGGGTACACCCTCTGCTATTCTGAGGTTCATACCTTTAAAGTCTAATGCCAGCGGGTTATGATCACTAAAGGGACTATTTACAATTTCAAAGTTTATAATCCATTTTCTGAGTGTTGGGGACATCATGACAAAGTCTATGTAGGAGTGGCAACCCCTTCCTTTATACGTTGGATTAGGTTCCCTCATGTTGCCTATCTTCATTAGATCCATTACGAATGAAAGGTTGTGCCTCTTTATAAATTTCTCCATCTCCTTGCCTTCAGTGGTGTGAACAAAACGTGGTCCTTTTTTTCTGGGCACCGTGACCAATCCTTGTTTATTGGTCTTAGTTTTTCACACAGATGGCAGTTAAAGTCTCCAACTAGGATGGTATATGGTGACCCCTTGGCTTGATTGATTGAAGACATGGTTTTAAAGTGGTCATCCAATTCTCTCATGGTATTATTTCTGCCATGTGGGCCCACTGCATTGTACCAGTTTATCAATGTAATTTTAAATCCCTTGTGGCAAAAGCAAATCGCTTGCATGTTTGTAGAGTCCCAACTCAAGTTTGACCAACACCCCTGGATGCAAAGATCTACATATGTAATAAGTCCGCCAATGGCTCTTCCGGATGGCGCCCTTACTGCGGGGACCACAAAACTTTTGAACCCTTCTAATGTATATTGATCGGGTTCGACCGCCCAGGTCTCCTGGAGGCAGATGATGTGGAAGCTGGTTATAAAATCTCTCCACTCCTTCACATTGTATTTGGCTGCCACCCCTGCAATGTTCCAAGATATAACTCTTATGCCAGATTTAGTCTCATCCTTTTTTTGCGCCAACCGGCATAGGACTACTGACTAGTGCCTCCCCCGTTGCCACTGGGATATTCATCTTATCTGGCAAGGGTCCTCCCCTTGGCTCGGCTGCCTGCCCATCTCTTAGTGTGTCATTCGGGTCAATTGCTATGGGTTCATGAGTGGGGACCATCAACACACTACCTGTCTCTGCTAGGGCAGTAAGTGACAAACACCCTGTTTGTCGTGTTCTTTTCACTGAGCTGCCCTCAATTGGCTGGAGTTGGCACTTTCTGTTCCATTCGAGTCAATCGACATTGTCCAGGGCACAGAACCTATTCCAGTGTGCGTGCATTGCAGCTACAGGATCATAAAAAGGAAATGCCTGCCAGGGAGTCTGCCAGTTGTCTGCTCTATGTAACGGCACAGGGTGTGGAGCCCTATTCACTCGACCCATGTTTTATTGTATTGATCTGTGTGAGGGTGGTAAGGGGTAAAAATAGGATAAAGGTAAGGGGTATATGTTAGTTTGTGGACGCAACGATGGAGAATTACATATGTGGGTAACAACGGAGGTGTCCCTAAAGTTTATTGCGATAACATCCCCCGCAATAGATTTCACACCTTTTCCTATCCATTGCCCCCATCTGACAGACAGTATTTCCCCAGACATGTGTAAAGGTAATGGTTTTTTGGATCTTAGCCATTGTACACATTTGTTCCTCAGCTCCACTTCATTTTCTCTTTTGCCTTCCTTTAGAGGCGGTACACCTGTTAGCACAACCACATACGGTAGTGCTTCCGGTGGTAGATTAATGGAGTGAAACCGCACTCCCGTTTTAACCCTTGCTGCAACTGTTGGGGTGGTAGTCTTTGCTTGGGTGGGGTTCCCCATTTTGGTGTTACTTTCAGTGTCCTTACCTAATGGTGAGGAGCTCTTCCCTTGATTGTTACTTGCCTGCGGGGCGGTGCCATTAACGCTAGCGGGTGGGGGAACATGGGTTTTAGCCGGCGTTTTACTTAATGGGGCAGCGTTTTTTTTCTGTTTAACAGAATGTTTATCAGGCGCTACCTTGCCATTATTTGTAGACTTTTCTACCCCTGGTCTACCCGTGTCCTGATTACCTGGTGCTGGAGTTGGCGCTTGTGTCCCTAGTTTGGTTGGTCCTATCACTCTGTTATTTATTACAGAAGTTAATCTGTCCAGTTTGGACATTAGGGGCTTAAGGTGTGCACTGATGGTCTCCTCCAGTTCTGCCTTAAGGTCTGACACTATATTGGCTACCCAGCAGGGTATGCCGAATGTGGTGTTGGCCATTGGGGTTACCAAATTGTGATTGGGCTTTGAATTATCTCTCCCCCCCTTTTTGCTGTTCAGCGCTGTTCTTCCTAATTCTAGGGACAGTTTTACCTAGATTTCTAGTTTGGGGGATAGCCCGAGGAGTCTGCTCTCGGTTAACGGGATCTGGATCTCTAACTGTGTTTTTGGGCTTGTCTGTGGTTGGCTGTGCGCATGGGAGCTCTACATAAGAGGATGTTAACGAGAAGCTTATGTCTGGTTCATCTGTTAGGGTTATCACAGGACCATCCTCCGTGTCATGAATAGCTACTGTAGACGCTATCGAGAGTCGCCTTTCAGTATTTTCAATGGTAGTTGCCACAACCCCGACAGTCTGTTGCAACATTTTGTCTATTGCAGTTAAAGTTGGTAGGGGCTGCAACTGTGGTGAATCGACTTTTTGTCTAGTGTTGGATCTCAACGTAGGCATTCTGTTTGTTTTGGTCCCCCTCCTCATGATTTAGCAGTCAATCAGCAGTGAACCCGGGTCAAACCCCTCTACTATATGAACCTAGTGGCCACAGATAGATTTATGACAATAGTAGTAGGGAACACGGGACAATACGGCTACCGTATCAAAATACACGTAATAGTATCCCAAGCAGTACCTTAGATGTGACGAATCAAGGCAGGACGACGAAGGTTAGTGGTATGGCCCAGCCCAGCCTTGTTTGGCCTTGGAGGGCCGTAGAGGGCCCGCCCTTTGCCCGGGCTTCGCCTGGTGCTCCCGCGACGCGGGTGGGGCTCGTCTGTTTTATGCGCCAGGTCCCGCGGTCTCTTCCTGGTCACGGGGCAGCTGGGAAGGGTAGTTTGTCAACCCTCTCGGTCCCCCCCTCTCGGCGGCTGTTCCAGGAACAACGGCGGGGGGAGACCAGGCTCTGCCTCCAGCAGCACCACGCCTGGCAGCCTGGACGATGTTAAGGTGATTTGCTATGCTTTGTCTGAAGCCCCCGCTTCACCGATGGGGCTCGTCTGTTTTATGCGCCAGCAGGCACGCTCTCAGGTCCCGCGGTCTCTTCCTGGTCACGGGGCAGCTGGGAAGGGTAGTTTTTCAACCCTCTCGGTCCCCCCCTCTCGGCGGCTGTTCCAGGAACAACGGCGGAGGGAGACCGGCGCGGTACACCCGCAGGGTCTCAGCCTCCAGCAGCACCACGCCTGGCAGCCTGGACGATGTTAAGGTGATTTGCTATGCTTTGTGTGAAGACTTAAATGATCTGTGAAATTATTTTTTAATCTTGTTCATAATGATGCACATCCGCTAAAAGAAATGTATATTCGGAATGAAATAATTGATTGTAATCATGTGGAACTGTACTCTCTGATGATGAATAATTAAAAATAAATAAATAAATAAATAAATAAATAAATTAAAAAAATTATCCATAAGTAAGCAAAATTTTTCACACACTCAAATTTTTTACCATGAATGAAGATATCACATTTCTTTGCAGTACTTTTCCCACACTTCATACTAAATGTTTTGCTTTTATTCATTTGTAGTCCCCTCACCTAAATATAGTTAACAAAACGTGTGACTGTTTTTTGGAGGCCTAATTGAGTCCTTGACATTTTAAACCGCGTCATCAGCATATAATAATATTGGGACTGGGGTTTGGTTTATTATTGGGTAATCATAGGGGAGCTTGGCCAATCGTTCTCCCAGACTATTAATATATAATGAAAAAAGGAAAGGGGCAAGGACACATCCTTGCCTCACTCCTTTTCTAATGCCAAATCTGGCCAAACACTCACCATTTATCCCGTATCTCACCCTTGCTCCCACCTCTCGCTAAAGTTCTCTAATAAATAACAATATGCCTTTTTCGACTCCTAGCTCAGATAAGGTGTTCCATAATTTGTCGTGTATAACTCAATCAAATGCGGAAGATAAATCTACAAAAGTTAAAAACAAATTTCCGCTTTTTACCCTAGTATATTTATCAATTATTAGGCTAAGATTCAGGCCTTGCTCAATTGTGCTCAATCCAGTTCTAAAATCATATTGTAACCGTGATAACACACCCTTTTCATCTGCCCATGATTGCAACTTGTTTAAAATTACCCTCCCCCCTCCATGTGCCGCTCACTAATTTGCCAGGTCTCTTGTAAGCAAATTATCAGGTGATCATACACAACCTTCAACCATGCCGGGTTCTGTATTTTTGCAGCCAGCCCGAGAACGTTCCAGAACAGTAATCTACATTGTTGTTTCCCTAATAAATGTGGCCTACCAGATGACTCTAGATTTGAGTTATTTGTATTAATTTTAGAGGTAGTATTATCGAGTTGTTCCTTTGCAGGTCCCTCAATTTCTAGTTCTACTTTTCCTTGTTGGTTTTTATTAAGTATAGGATGTGGCTGGAGGTCAATCAATGTTTTACTCGAGAGAGAGAGAGTAATTCACACTAATATTCATACCATGTTGTGAAGCAGGCATATCTGGTACCTTAAACTCTACCCACGTCACCAAACCAGGGCAGTTAGTTAGCATAAAATTCTTGCTGCCCCCTCTAAGATCTTGGGGAGTTAGTCAATCAATGTTCCCTAATGATGATAAAGGTTCAAATCTATTTTGTACTGCCACATTAAAAGGATTCCACCTGGCTCTATAGTTAGACCCAGGGTAAGTGCACTGTCTTTGAAAATTTGGAAAAGTATAGAAAAAAACCAATGGAAGTACGCACATTTCTTTCTCGTTGATATGGGTTTTTCCTTTCCTTGTCAGTATTGCATGAATAAGTCTGGGGTCTCGAAACGTTAGAACGATAAAGTCCCTACCGCCATTTTCCTTCTATTTCCAACCCAGCTTACACGTCGGGCCATTTTGAAATTTGCAAAAAGAGCATCATCCAAGCCAGTTGTTTTCCCTAACCATGCAAGTGATCTATTTCGCAGAGTTTCCCAAGTTTCGTGATCTGCTTCCGGTAATGGCGGAACATTTGCTATCACAATAACATATGGTGATGCTGCCGGAGGCAGGTCGAGGTGACTACCGTTATTACTAATATTCTTAGATGAGACCTTCTCTGCTCTTTGTCTCTCCTCTAACCCCTTAGTCATTTGTGATTCTAGACGCTGGCTCTGTGTAGCTTGATTGGCCATAATATTATTGTTATTAACATTATCAGACTTTACCGAAACATCATGCTTTACAGGGCCATTTACACAAGTGATTACAGGGTTTAGTGTCTCGATGAACTACCAGATAAGGATGGATGACCTATATTTGCATTATACCTATGTGGGTCGTTATTTTTCAAATGTGACTCAATTACCTCAACTCTTTCAAGAAGTTTTCCCAATGAACCTGTTACAAAAGTGTACAACTTATCCAATATTTTTGTTATATTAACCAGTTCTTTTCTATGTTTATCCAAGGCATGTCCAGTTTTGTCGAGCCCATCTCCCCCCTGTTTCTTATTCTCGGTTATCTTTACTGTCTTGCTAATGGCTTTCCTTTTTCTGCATGGTGTTTTTTTTTACCATGTTTGTATTTGTGTCTTCTATCACATGTTGACTACCCTTATTTAAGGAAGGGTTTTTTGATCTTTTACTTGGGGGTTCAATCGCTTGTTCAGAGTCGCTCACCTCAATGTGATCAGAGACATCCAAAACACTCCTGTTTATTGCACCTCTCTTAGTTTCCCCTACATTGGTAATCTCATCTCGTCTGTGATAGGCTTCTTCTCCTAAGCTTGATTCTACAAGTAGGGATATTCTACCCTGTGATAATGTCTCTTCAACAGATATTATTTGTTCCTCAATAGATCCCATTGCCCCTTTTAAATACGTCATTAGTGACTGTTGTCCACCACAAACTCTTTTTTATATTAGTACAGGAGGTGGAAACAATCTTTCTTTTTCCCATTATATCCAACTTATACTATAACCAACCCCGGTCAACTTAGCATGTTCGCCGCCTGTGTTGCCCAAATAATACAAGTCAAATAGTTTTGAAGACCTAACAGAAACAGGCAAATTACTATCAGGCAACACAATGTCTATTGCAGCTCATTGAAAATAGATTATACATCCAATATCAAAGATGCCTTTGCACTAATGGCAGCTACAAAATACGCCAGGGGTAAAGGAAAAAGGGAAAAGTGCCAATAGTGCAACAACACAGCGCAAGGAAATGTGCAAATTACGGTAGGATAGGGGATAAAGGGTAAAGTGCCAATGGGACAGCAGCAAGATAACAGTATGTGCAGTATGTGCAAAAGACGCTTATACTGGGTTTAATTGGAAACGGTGGAGTCAAAAACAGCAATGGAATACCAAATGTGCAAAATACGCTGGGATTTAAGGTTCACTATGCCAACTTCAATAGAACAAAAAGCTTCAGCTAAGAAAGATACCACATAAGAAAATACATAGATAAAACAAGTCTCAGATATTAACTAAAAACAGTACTAAAAATCACGGTTACATACCAATCAATCTAAAATCCACATTAAAAACAACAGTGCCGAAACCCCCTCTTCCGCATTGCTCTATAAGCGGTCAGATAGTGACTGGGCTTTCTTAAAGTACATGGGGCAAATATGTAGAATCTAATTCCTTCACGCGTATTGAGACGCAAATTCAAGAGGGGTGGCCCAGCCCAGCCTCCTCCGGCCAAGGACGGGCAAGGACGGGCCCGCCCTTGGCCCGGGTTACGCCCGGCACGGCCCGTGCGCATCTCGCAGGACGAGAACCTAGGAGTCCTTTTGAGCGCCTCCTGGTGCGTGGTAGCCGCGTCAGTGGCGTGCTCGCCACAAGCGGTGCTGGGGATCGTGGTTCCGAGGGTCCGGTGGCTCTAGCTGGCAATAGAAGTCCCGATGAGGCAGGGGGCAACGTGCAGCTTCGGAGCGCCGGTGAGTTTATGGCAAAGAAAACAAGGTTCCCTAAGGACCCGACCGCGGGAGTCCTTTTGAGCGCCTCCTGGCGCGTGGTAGCCGCGTCAGCAGCGTGCTCGCCGCAAGCGGTGCTGGGGATCGTGGTCCCAAGGGTCCGGTGGCTCTAGCTGGCAATGGAAGTCCCGATGAGGCAGGGGACAACGTGCAGCTTCGGAGCGGTGGTGAGTTTATGGCAAAGGAAACAAGGTTTAATGGTATATTTTTAAAACATTTTTATTTCTTTTTAAGAATATATTTTTTTAAATTGTTAAAATGTTATAAGTAATTTTTGTTTTTCCACCATACAGCACTTTCCCTACCTTTGCAATCACTGGAGTGGAAATAGTAATTTTTACCCCGCCACTATCCAGCATTTTCCCTACTGTTTCACTTACTGGAATGGGAATAGTAATTTTCACCCCTCTGCTATCCAATACTTCCCCCACTGTTGAACTCACTGGAGTGGAAATAGTCATTTTTACCCTCCCGCTATTCAGCACTTTCACTACTGTTTCACTCGCTGGAGTAGGAATAGTAATTCTTACCCCTCCGCTATCCAATATTTTTCCTACTGGAGTGGGAATAGTAATTTTTACCCCTCCGCTATCCAATACTTTCCCTACTGTTGCACTCTTTGAAGTGGGAATAGTAGTTTTTACCTTTCTGCTATGCAGCACTTTCCCTACTGTTGCACTCACTGGATTGGGAGTAGTAATTTGTACCCCTGTCCAGCGCTTTCCCTACTGTTGAACTCACTGGAGTGGGAATAGTAATTTTTACCTCTCCGCTATCCAATATTTTCCCTACTGTTGCACTCACTGGTGTGGGAATAGTAATTTTTACCCCTCCGCTCTCTAGCATTTTCCCTACTGTTGCGTTTATTGTGTTGCGAAATGCACATTTTATTTCTGATTTAATAGTTTAATGTTTTAATTAAGTATAGAATGTTTTTTATTTAAAATTATTGATATGTGTATATATTTTATTTTTATATATTTTAAAAGTTTAAAAATTAAATGAAGATAATAGTTTATAAATTATTTTAAGGTAAATATATGTATATGTATAAATTATTATGTTTGTGTGTTTATATTTTTTAATTGTTTATTTTTATATTTACTTAAAATGTATATTAAATTTGATTAATTTTGTTAACGATAATATTAATATGTTATATTTTTAATATATATTATTTTATTTTATTTATATTTTTAAATCAATATTTTTTACATCTGTAGTTTTAACTTTGATATTTTTAACTTCGATATTTTTACAACAGATATTCTATCAGGGAACCATGCCAGACAGCATACGAAAATGTGCCTAAACACAGTGACATTGCTCTCAGCTCGGGCCACCCGCTCCAAGCAGCAGAAAGATAGGCAGGATTGCTCAGGGCTGATGAAACCGTGATGTCCAGGGGCTGGTCACCGGCGTAACAAAACTTGAGGGTCCCAATAAGGAGCTTTCTGGCCAGAGTACTGTGCTGAGGGGGCCTGCTGGAGCTTGGGGCCTTCCTCCCCTGCAGGGGCTGCTGGGGGCCTGTGTGATGCCACTAGGGCTGGTGCAGCAGAATGTGGGCCCCCCAGAGCTTGGGGCCTTCCTGCCCTGCAGGGGCTGCGGGGGCCTGTGTAATGCCACTAGGGCTGGTGCAGCAGCATGTGGGCCCCCTAGAGCTTGGGGCCTTCCTGCCCTGCAGGGGCTGCGGGGGCCTATGTGATGCCACTAGGGCTGGTGCAGCAGCATGTGGGCCCCCCAGAGCTTGGGGCCTTCCCGCTCTCCAGGTGCTGCGGGGGCCTGTGTGATGCCACTGTGGCTGGTGCAGCAGCAGGTGGGCCTCCAAGAGTGAGCAGCCATGTAAATGGAGGTGGCAGCATAATGGGCAAACATATTGTTATGATCTTCTATTTCTATTATAGAGTGTGGAGCTCTGTGCTGTAATGTTCCATGTTCTAGTTATGTCTAGATGTTCTCTACCCTGGCAGTTGCTGTCTGACTGGCCAGGGGAGAGCCACGCTTTTCTTACTCAGGAATTACTTCATGAATAAATCTTCCTGCAACTCTTATTTTACCTGTACTGCCTTCATTTATTATCACAACACATATCCTGCCATGCTGCATCCCGTGCACACATTTCCACTTAAAATACCAATTCCAGGTCATGTCCAGGGTGAGGAAATTGCTGATTCAGGCTAGAGTGGCCGGTTGAACCTTCAAGTGTAGCATGCGCTGCATACCCCAATTGCTGGGGAAACCAAATATCTCAAGTAATCAAGTGCGCGCCAGGCCCAGCCCACATGGATCCGGATGTGTCTTCTTTTGATTATTACACTTTCTCTGCTACTTCATATACACATGACTCTTTTTTTTAGTCCGCGCCTCTCTGGAAATAGTATATAGCAGTCAGACTTGGTCGACATAGTAAATGTGAATGCTAAAAAAAAAAGTCTTCAGAAACAGCTAGTTCAATTAATTATTACCTTGCCAGCAGACGCTTCAGTGCCTAGGCAAGCAGAATGCAGGTAGTGTAATGATGAATTTAGTTGAACATAATTGATGAAAGCTATTGCTGATACCAAACAGTACAAGCATTGGTAAATGCATTAGGTTTCGCCTATGTGATTAATAATAAGGAGAACGTGCAGAAGCAGAAAGAGTGCTCGCCTCTCACAGACAGAGCCAGAAAAGAACACAGGAAATTAAAAAATAGAACTATTTTTTAATTTCTTGTGGTCTTTCCCAAACTCTGTGGTGAAGGTCTGACATTTAGGTAAACTAACCCATTCAGTGTTCTTATCGTTCTTTTTAGTTAGACTATGAATTTATTGTCAAGTATTATGGGTCTATAATCACGACAACGAGGTCGGCAGCAGCTCCTCCATGTCCTGCTGCTGACTGATGACCACGGAAACAGTTCCCCAATTTAGCTCTCTCTGGTCAGGCTGAAGGTCTGGGGATGTGTGGCCGTCATTATGGGCTCCCGTGACTATTTGACTTTAGTGGGGAAAAAAGGGGGTGGGAAAGGAAAAGAAAAGGAGCTTCTATGACTGACAAAAGGGGCGGTAAAGATGCTGCTTCGCACTATTGCTGTCTTTGTTTTACAAAGTGCCTCTGCAGCTGCCAGTGCCTACGGGGCTCCAGGTCGGGATTCATGTTGCTCTATTACACCTAGAGCCCGACAGTGGTTTGATATTCTCTAAAAGCTTATGCCCCCTACTACCATGCGACAACTCCGTACAAGAATTGCCTCACCAATTCCTCCTGTTCCCCCTAAACAACGTAAAAAAAAACTCTCAAAGTAGAGTGGCTGGCTGGTGGGACAAGCAGATGGAGACCTCAGTAGGCATACCTTCCTTTTCTTCCAATCATGACCAGTGTCTTGAAGAGGAGGGCAGGGGAGCAGCTGGTAGCTCACTTTCACATAAGTTGAGCATGGTGAAGCAGATAAAGCACATACCTCTTCCTCAACTTCCAGCAGCTTAGAGAATGTAATCCCTTCTTCAGCTTCAGTGATGCCTGTTATAAATGATGAGACCGGCTCTCCTTAAAAAGTTCAAACTTTTACTTTAATTACAAATGTAGGGACTAAGCTTCCCAGTGAGGAGATCAGGTTCGGGTTATCACCCGGGCCGACAAAAGTATGAGGTCCTAGGTCTTCAACATCTGAAAGGGACGTTACCAGCAATTTGCAAGAGGAAATAGACTCCTCCTCCAACTGTTTCTGGAACTTTCGATGAATCCTCCTCCAGGCCCTCCTTACCACAAAGTTCTGGTTCCAGCTCGCATGTTGTTAGAACCGGAGGTCTCTGGTTGGCACAGGTATGCACTTGTGACAAGCAAGGACCCTCAGCTCCACGTCAAGGCAAGGGAACTACTCCTTCGAATAACCCCTGCTCACCATCTAGGTAGTGTGGCGCGAGCAGACAAGGCTAATCCTCAGGGCGATAGTAAGTTAAGCATTCATGATCACACACAGTAAACCCACTGACCCACCACAAATGGACACCAGTCGTATGGTTGTATCAAAAATACGTATACTTTATATAAAAGATAGATTCAAGCAGGATTATCACAAGACCAAAATAACGTTTAGTAACTTGAGGTCACCCGATTACAATAGGCATACTTAGTCTTTCAGTGTTCGTTGCTTAGCAAGGTACGATGACAGGGAAATAAGAACGTTGCAGACCCTGGATCCGATATGAACTCGAGACGGAGTTCAAGTGTACCTTGGTGGCGGGAGTCCGAGGCGTTTCAGGCGCGGCTACTTGTGAGGGCGGACCCCGAACGAGGCCGACGGTTCTCCAGAGGATCTCTCCGGCTCAATCCCCCTCAAGGAGCGAGGTGGAGGAGCTGGACTGTGGAGGGTTGCGGCGATCCGGGATCGGTGCAGTTCCCGGGGTGAGGCGCCGTTCAGGCCTGCGGGACGTACTACTTCTAAGCACGTCGGGTCTTACTCATGGATCTGTGAGGGGCGTTGAGTTCTCGGGCAGGCGGGTGCAGCACCAGGCTCCCGGTACTACAGTACGGGGTGGCCTTTCTTGAGGTGCGGCACGAGCCTTGGTATGCAGGAGCGCAAAGCGAGACAGTCGGGTACGTTACGACGTACGGACCGTCCGAGGGTATGAGATGCTCTCTGTGCAGATTCCGGCTGGAGAAGATGAGCGGTGCGAAGCTCGCTCCGTAAGCGGCGAGGTGACAGAAGAGCAGGTGGCCCGGCACTGAAGCGGAGAGGGGCTCAGGGATGAGCGGGGCTCTCTACGGTGGGGCGACCAAGCTCCGAGCTGTCACGACCTGGGAGAGGGCGAAGGCACCCGAGTCACAACTCTGGCGAGGGAATAAGAACTGAGGCCCAACAGCAGACGGGCACAAGCAGATAGAACCCAATGGTCCTGGGGTTCCGTTCAGGGGGCAAGCTCTCGATCAAGCCCTTGGAGATCGTTTCAGGCACAAGTCTACAAATTCCTATCTGGTCCTTTCCTCTCCGTTCTCAGCAAGGCACCACTGCAGGCCTGTCTTACAGGATACAGAATGGTTTCCGTCCTTCAGCTTCTCTTGGTCCTTCTAGTCAGGCAGAGGTTCGTCGTGGTCAAAACTGGATCTGATTTGTAAGGAGCAGAGCTCCTATATTTATACCGCATTTCTTTTGTCTTTGCAGGCAGGGGGCCTGAGCCTGGTTCAACCCGGTTCTGAAGTACTTTGTTGACAGGACGCTGCCGTCTTCTTTCAGGGTGCAGGGCAGAGACATCAGACGCTCCGCAGGAGGTGGAGCCAGTAGGTGTTGCACCGTTACAACGCAACTTTTACAACGCACTACCATTACATCGCAACTTTTACAACGCAGGATCCATTACAATGCATGCCTTTACAACGCATGACATTACATAGCAGATGCTATTACAACACTTGCCATTACAACGTAAGTATAGGTAAGTATATAATTTTATTTTATATTTTATTTAACATTATTTAATTAATTTAATTAATGTTTAAATTAAATAAATATATTAAGTTATGTATTTTAAAAAAATTAATTAAATATATTTATTTAAGTAATTTTAAAAAATAAGTATGTTTATAGGAGTATATGTTTTGGGGTACTGAGGTATATGTTTTGGGGTGTTTGGGTATTTTTAGGGTTCAGGCCTAGGTTTGGGTTATGGGGTACAGGGGAATTTTTAGGGTTCAGGGCTATGTTTGGGTTATGGGGTACAGGGGTATTTTTATGGTTCAGGGCTAGGTTTGGGTTTTGGGGTACAGGGGTATTTTTAGGGCTCAGGGCTAGGTTTGGGTTATGGGGTACAGGGGTATTTTTAGGGTTCAGGGCTAGGTTTGGGTTATGGGGTAAAGGGATATTTTTAGGGTTCAGGGCTAGGTTTGGGTTATGGGGTACAGGGGTATTTTTAAGGTTCAGGGCTAGGTTTGGGTTATGGGGTACAGGGGTATTTTTAGGGTTCAGGGCTAGGTTTGGGTTATGGGGTACAGGGGTATTTTTAGGGTTTAGGGCTAGGTTTGGGTTTTGGGGTACAGGGGTATTTTTAGGGTTCAGGGTTAGGTTTGGGTTATGGGGTACAGGCGTATTTTTAGGGTTCAGGGCTAGGTTTGGGTTATGGGGTACAGGGGTATTTTTAGGGTTCAGGGCTAGGTTTGGGTTTTGGGGTACAGGGGTATTTTTAGGGTTCAGGGCTAGGTTTGGGTTTTGGGGTACAGGGGTATTTTTAGGGTTCAGGGCTAGGTTTGGGTTAGGGGTACAGGGGTATATTTAGGGTTCAGTTGTTTTTAAAAAAAACTCTTTAAATAAATTAAATTAATTAAATTAAATTAAATTAATTAAATTATATTAATTACAATTTTAAATTAATTAAATTAAATTAATTAAATTAAATTAATTAAAATAAATTAATTACAATTTTATAATTAATTAAATTAATTTAAGTACATTATTTAAATTAAATTAATTACATTTTTAAAATTAATTAAATTAAATTTATAGATTTAAATTATTTAAATTAAATTAATTGCAATTTTAAAATTAATTAAATTAAATTAATTAAAATAAAATTATTATATTAAATTAATTTCATTTTTTTTAAAAGATATACTTACCTATACTTACGTTGTAATGGCATGCGTTGTAATAGCATCTGCTATGTAATGACATGCGTTGTAAAGGCATGCATTGTAATGGATCCTGCGTTGTAAAAATCGCGTTGTAATGGTATGCGATGTAAAATTATGCGTTGTAACGCCATACATCCGAGCCAGTATTGTGGTGGTGGAGCATAACCCTATTCAGAGTCAAGGACTACTCCGCCCACCCATCCTGGTGCAAGCATCTCATTCACCCTCCTGAGCACCCGACTATCCCCCGGGAATCTCCCAGCCCCGTCACTCACACAAACCCAGACAGCAGATACACATCCTGGCAGAGGAGGGCTGAACAGTTAGGCGAGCAAAGGCTAACTTTCTAAAAGTAGCATTTGCAAACACAGGATATTAAAATAAACCTTACTAAAGGAAGTATTTTCTTATTCTGAGTTCAGGCATACTAAACTCGACCTGCTACCGTGTTCCCTGAGCCTGCCGGGACTATAGCGTGTAATAGCTCCGCCAGCTCATCTGGCCTAAGAGAACAGGTAGCCTTTCAATAGTGAAGAATGAGAAAGGGCGGTAATTCACTACTAGGACATGCCACGCTCTAGGCTTGTCCTACCTTACGCTTACAATGCACCCTGCCCGTAGGCCTACCATAAGGGTGACTGATGTGAAGGTGAGGGAAGGTTCTGGGACTGGTAAGTGTGGGCACTTGCACAGTCAGCGTAACAGTACGGGACTGTACGCGGGGTCAGCAATGGCGGACCCGAGACATATCTTACGAGGCCGCTTCTGTGGGTGGCGCAACCAGCGCTGCAGGCCCACTAGCGGCATTTGTATCTACAAGCCCCGGCACGCCTCGTGCACTTTACTGGGGACTGACAGTAAACCAAATAATCCAATCGTGGAAATCAATTACACATACACTTTACATTGGGAGCACTTGCACTGCGGCAAGGATCGGCCGTGGCGCAGTGCCCTGAGCATCGAACACCAGCAAAACATCTGAGGCACATCAGCAAAAAGTGGAAGGGAGACTCACGCCAAGGTGCCAGGTCTAACACATGGGATAATATGTTTCCTAACTTAAGGGCCTATTAGGATGTCACCTGAGCGGTGATGGGACCGGCAGCCAGTGGTGCGGCAGTCCTGCACCGGGAATTATGATGCCACCGCCACCGTGGCGGTGGCATCCCCCATCCACATCATTGCCACAATGCTGTGGCTGCACACTGTGGCGGTGCCTGCCACGTTGTGCATGCAAATACAGGGGGGTACCATAGGTACCCCCATGTGCCCCCATGTTGCGGGCCCCCAACATCCTGGGGGCCCGCAACGGGCCTCCATCTATGAAGTCCGCATGCCTTTCCATTGCGTCAATGGCGCCACGGAAAGGCTGAATCCCGCATGCATGCTAATATGGATGCCGGTGTCTAGCAGACACCGCCACCATATTCAACCCTTTTCCGCCCGGTTGACTCATTGAACGGGTGGAAATGTGGCAGACGGTACCCTCGCCATCATATTATGGCGGGGGAAATGGGAGGCGGGCGGGGGTTGATGTCGGGCGAATCGCCACCGCCATGCGGGCGGTGTCGGTCCGCTCGACATCGTAATAGACCCCTTAATGTTCACTTGCAAGTATCTGCTGTTAATAACCCATGTGCGTCTCAGGAGCTTTTACCAGAGGCAGTGAAGAAGGTGCTCGATGCAATTTTGGTGGAGATCCTTCAGTTTTAAAGACGTTTGAACCCCTCCTTCTACCTTTTCTTACTACATTTTATAATCTGATAAAAAATGGCGAGCATATATCTAAAAATGTTAAAGAAGCAGTCGTGGTCTGTTTTCTTAATAAAGACAAGGACCCCACCGCTACTGGCTAATCTAGACCCATAAGCCCTTTAAACATGGACTACAAAATATTTAGGAAAATCTGGGCAGCAAGGTTGACTCCTGTAGGACAAAAGGTGGTCCATCAGGATCAGGCAGGTTTTATACGTCATCGATCAATGGCTTCCAACACATATTTTTTGTCTCAAGCTATTGTCTACTTGTCATTCAACAAGGTCAAGGCAGCAATTTTAATGCTTGATGCAGAAAAGACATTTGACCTTGTTGACTGGCAGGCTCTGTTTTTTATACTGTGTAAGATTGGTTTGCCTGATCTACTGATTAAAAAGATAAAAGAATTGTACTCAGGCTCAGAGGCTAGAATTGTGATCGATAAGGAATCAGCAAGTAAAGTTAGGACTAGACAGGGATGCCCGCTGTCCCCTCTTTTGTTTTCACTTTTAATAGAGCCTTTGGCAAAACAAAAATCGCAATCATTGCCAGATAGTGCCTCCAGTAGTGGCTAAGCCAAAGAATAAATTATTTGCAAACAATATCATTCTTAATTTATCAGCTAAGCCGTCTAATATCTTAAATGCATTTGATGAAGTAGCAGCTTTTACAAGAATAGGTGGATATAGGTTAAATCGAGCAAAAACGGAGATGCACTATTTTAATGCACCTACGGTATCGATTCCTTTTCTTCCTCAACAGACTATGTCTAAACCCATTAGATACTTAAGTTTATATGTAACTGGCCAGTATGCTAATTTATGAAAAAACATTTGAAAAAGCTAAGAGGCTTTTATATAGATGGTCTCTTCTTCCTTAAACTTTAATAGGTCGTGCATCGTTGGTTAAAATGTCTATTTTACCATTATTTGTATTTTTGTTTACTCACCTACCGATTTAAAATTCCTCAATCATATTTTATTGTACTCCATAAATTAATTAGGCATTTTATTTGGGCACAGAATCAGTCTAGAACTTCCTTAGCAGTGTTACACTTAGATACATCTTTGGGGGGGCTCGCCCTACCAAATATAGAGCTCTACTATCAGGCCGCATTATTAAATTTTTTGGTTCAGCTCCCAATGATACCATCTAAATTTGGAAATGTTTTGTTAAATACTATGTTGGAAGAGAGTGCTACTCAACTTCCCTTCTTTCTTCGTTCCCCGAAATTTCCGAAAAAAACGAGGTATAAGTCAATATCTGTCCTAGCTTGTCGTATACAAGTATTTCTTTAATTACATAACATTCCCAGATATCACTTTTATTCTAAAATTAGTGAATGCCAGGTTCTCGGCCTGCAGCTTTCTCAGGGTTCTTTGCAAATATGGAAGAGGCGGGTTTTGAATGTTATGGGGATTTTTTTAGTATATCTAATATGATTACTAGCGAGATGTTATCACAGCGGCTCATCCCTGGGTTTGCAGTTTTGTGATTTAGTTTCAATCAAATATCCAGCTTTTTAAGAACACATTATATGATGACTAATAATACAGTTTTAAAGATATTACATCAATTATATGTTCAGGGCCTAAGTGGAGTCGCCAACTGGTATTCTTGCTTAGCACATTTGGGGGAACAGAAAGCGCTTGATTACTTTTTCCCTAAGCTATTAAAAGAAACAGGTTGCAATGTTAGCCAAAAGGAATGGCAGCTTTATGCGAAGTAGGTCACAAAGCCCTGAGAGACGGCAATTATAAAAGAATGTCATTCCTGTCAAGATGGCTAACTTATTATATGCAGAAAAGACTGAATAAAATGTACCCAACTTCCTCAGAATTCTGTTTTAGGTGTGGGAGCCTAGAGCTCGAGTCGTGGAATCAAATTTTTTTCTATTGCTCCCGGTTGCATCAATTTTGGTCCATTGTTTTTCCAAGGATTAATCAATCTTTGGCACTAACAGTCCAGATAACTCCTACTCTTAAATTAGTTCTTTTATGGGTGCTCTATGGGGGTCTAGCATTTGTCCATACATCAGAAATATTGCTGCTCAATAGCTATAGCAGTGGCCAGGTCCTTAATTTTACAGAATTGGAAGTATAATAAATCACCTTCGATTCAGCTTTGGCAAGAGAAGATGGTCAAGACCTACACCTGGGAAGAAACGTATGCCAAACGGATAGGGTCTCTTCGAAGATTTGCAGCGACCTGGTCAGGGTTTTCTAATATTGCTTTTGAAAATGGTTGTCGATTCCCATAACCTCATAGGGTCATAAAGTTACACAGGCAGTACTTGATATAGAGAAGATTTAATTGCCCTTTATTACGCTGCATTCTATCGTCTTGATTGGACATATAACAAAATGTGTTGATCTTTATATGTATTAGGGTTAGCGCTTTTTTAATATACTTGATACTTGCATTTTAGCGCTGTATTTTCATCGCACTAGCACTTTATCGCTACATATATGAATTGATAGTCCTAGTGGACAGAAGTTGTATTCAATAATAGCTGCTGTTTTTTTCTATACCTAGATATTTTTCGATTCCATTCTTAGCTTATCTTCATTGCACTTGCACTTTAATATTGTATACAATAATTGATTTTTATTGGATATTAGATGAATTATGCAAAGGTGCAGTACTTTTCTTCTTGTTCTTACCTTTGTTTTTCTTTTTCTGTTGAAAATGCACTCAATAAAAAAAAAGTATTATGGGTCTAGAGTCGAATAATACTATATATTTTCAGATATCCATCAATTCCGATTGTGGCTGTCCTGATGAAGGTGCTTGGCGCCGAAACGTGCATAGATCTTATGAAGATTCATCAACAACCTAAAGCCATGTATCTCTGTCCTATATTGATCATATTTGCGTGAGGGTATTTGTTTTTGAGAGATGTATTACTAATCATGTTATTGGACACCATGTGGAACAATTAGGTATATGAAAATACCATAAATCACTGTACACTGATGGTGTATTATCATATGAATGGGTGACTGTATCAATATTTGTCTGTTGCCTTTTCAATTGATGTTAGATTGTAAATTAATCATTGTATTTTGTATATTAGGGTTTTAAAGAGATATTAGTCTATAATAAAATATATTGAATGTTTAAGTTTCAGTCTGTTGACCTATATATATAGTAAACATTTACTGTGCTTGTATTCATAGTTGCTCAGAAATGTTGTCTATATATTTGGGTTTTCCCTGCTCTGAGAACTGCCATTGTTTACAGGGTGTCCCTATTTGAACATTCAGAAAAATAAAAATAAACACAACTTGTGGAGGGAATTGGATGCCTACGGGCTTCCTGGAGATCGCCTATTGATTTTAAAAGTCCTACACACTATAACAATAGTTATGCAAAGGTGAGGTGGAACATGGGAGGGGCTTTAACAGAAAGGATACCCATTAAACGGGGAGTAAAGCAAGGATGTGTCCTTTCTCCCATACTATTTAGCCTGTATATCAATGGGACAGTTAAGTGATTATCTGAATCAACCATATTATACCTAATATTGCAGGAACACCCGTCCCGATCTTAATGCTCACTGATGATACTTTAGAGAACTCCCATGGGCCTACAGACAGAACTGGATTCTTTTGTTGCATTTTGTAAAAACAGAGGCTTTGAAATATATGGGAATAATCCCATATCACTCATTTAGAGGCAGAATGATGACAGAGGGCTCCCAGATAGAACAGGTTAAACATTTTGATTACCTAGGTTTTTGACTGACAGAGACCTTGACTTGGGGGCCTCAAATTGGGAAGAGCAAATCAGCCCTTAACCAGATGGCACTGCTAATTGGTAGGAAGCATAGGCCGACTACAGGAGGTGCGGTGTCACCAGCTCTCTCAAATACTATACTAAATACTAAATACGATGGCAGCAGCAACATATGGGACTGAAATTTGGGGATACACTGACGCAACCGGCCTCACAATTGTAGAGAACAGATTTATCAGGAGTCTTTTTAGCTTCCCCTCAATTACTCCCCTTATCCCTTTAAGGATGGATTTAGCACTAAACTGCATACACATGGTGACTTTCCTGAAATCATTGACATACTGGGTTTGGCTCTGGTCTAGAGACGTTTTAAGGCATCAGTAAAGTGGGCTCTGGCCCAGGGCCCCAGTCGCTCAGGGGGCCGCCTGCTATAGCCAGCTCTGTTCTGCAGAAAATCTTACCCTGATGACCTTGCATAATTCTTAAACAGATTGTTTTACATACTTTTCCCTTTGATTTATTAGTAATGTGGGTGTGTGGGTGTGTGAGTCTGTCTATTACAGACATTTTGCTGAGAAATGTGTTTATGTTGCATGCAACATCCATAAAAAACATTTCCTTTATATCAAAATAGGACCTCACATATGAGAAATGGCCAGGTGTCACAAAGATTATTTGCAGTAATATTAGTGCGCTGCTGTTGTGTTACAATATTGAAACACAAGTCAATGTCCGTGAATATTAAATGTAACAACTTTAGAATTTGGAGAAATGCACCTGTGCAGTGTTGGTAACCTTGCCAAAGAGGGCACAAAAGAGCTGAAATTGAATCATAAATTCCAAACTGGGGCCTCCAAAATACCGTTGTCCCCGGGCACCCAAACTCCTTAAGATGTCTCTGGATACACACACTAAAAAATGATTTCTTCAATACATATTGTGGATTAATATAACCTTTCTTGTTGTGCTGCAGAGAGCCGGGCGCTGCTCCACTCCATCTCCTTGGCCGGGCTTGGCTCCGCCGAGCCCCTGCACCTCTGTGTCTTCACCTGTGGGCCGGGATTTGCTCCGCTCGTTTCTCTGACTGGGCTTGGCTCCGCCGGGCCCCCTTTGCCTACATTTCCCAGCAGCCCCATCGCGGCAAGGACGCCGCTGACGTCAATCGGAAGCGCCAGGAGGCGCTTAAAGGCTCCCTTGGTGCTGAGGCCGGGGGGAACCTTACTTGTTGTGCTGCAGAGAGCCGGGCGCTGCTCCGCTCCATCTCCTTGGCCGGGCTTGGCTCCGCCGAGCCCCTGCACCTCTGTATCATCACCTGTGGGCCGGGCTTTGCTCCGCTCGTTTCTCTGGCCAGGCTTGGCTCCGCCGGGCCCCCTTTGCCTACATTTCAAGCAGCCCCATCGCGGCAAGGACGCAGCTGACGTCAATCAGAAGCACCAGAAGACGCATAAAGGCTCCCTTGGAACCTCGTCCCGTGGGACGCGCGCGAGAGCGCGCCGGGAGAAGCCCGGGTCAAGGGCAGGACAGTCTGTGACAGTCTGTGACAGTCCGGGACAGACAGGGGCAGGGCTGGGCCCCCCCGACAACTGGTACACCCATATTGAAGAGCTCGAGTGTCACCAAGATACTGTCTGTTGTAACGTTATTAACTGGGTGCAGGACATTACGGAAGTGTCAAGGTACTATTCCAAGAAATGGGCAAAAGGAAAACAACTGAGGGGGCAATGACACTGCTATCCAAAAAAAAGGGAAAAAGGCAAAAAAATCTAAAGCCCAGCACGCTGCATCAAACTGTGTACTTTCCAGTATTGAATCACTGGTAGAGGAGTGCGAGGGGATATTGAAGGGGGCACCGAACCCAGAAGAGTTGGGCTGCTTAGATAGTTTAACTCTGCCCGCTCCTATTCAATGTGTATCTAAAACCACTGGCAAAAGTGGTGGAATCCTGGGGCGTCAGAGTAATTTTTTACGCTGACGACACTCAGCTGGTGTTCTCCTTCAGGGATCATCCGAAAATTCATTTCACAACTTTCGCCACTGCATGGTGAATATTGCCGCCTGGATGTCCTCTAACAATCTAAAACTTAATACAGATAAGACGGAAGTCCTATTATTATTTTTTTTTTAATCAGAAATCTCCCATTTTTCCCAGTCTCAGGTGGCCGACTGAACTAAATCCTCCTCCGGTACCAGTCCAAGCTGCCCGTAACTTAGGCTTCCAATTTGATACTGCCCTCTCCTGCAAGACCCTAATTAACAAAGTCACTACGTCTTGCTTTGGAAAGCTCAGTATGATAAAAAAAATCATCCCTTTTTTGCCATTAGACTCACGCAAGACAGTAGTCCATGCCCTCATCACCGCTCATTTGGACTACGCAAATAGTCTGTATGTCGGAGCCCCGGCGTATCCCATAAATCAACTACAGACAGTTCAGAACTCAGCTGCCAGGTTGATATGCAACATCCCCTACCGTCACTCCATCTCACCTCATTTGATCAAACTTCATTGGCTCCCAGTGAGATTCCGAATTCAATTTAAGTCTCTGACCCTGGCTTTTAGAGCTCTTAATGATAGAGGCCCTATCTACCTGAGACGTAGAATGAAGTTCTCACATGCACCCCGAAACCTCAGATCTAACCATCTCCACCTTATGATCTGCCCCCGTTTTCGCCTCGTACGAACGGGAGGAAGGGCCTTTGCAGTAGCCACTTCCAGACTGTGGAATCACCTTCCTATAGAACTGAGATTCCTGACTTCAGAGCCTCTGTTTTGAAAAAAACTCAAGACCTGGCTCTTTTCCCTAATCTAATCGGCCCACTCCCTCCTGCATCCCTCTGAACCTCTCGAGATACTGTCTTCAGCGCCGGGACACCTCCGTCGGAGGTAGCTGTGCGCTCTACAAACTACTAAATAAATAAATAAATGGCGCGACCCTGAAAAAGAATAAAGTAATTCCTGGTATTTTTCTAAAAAAAGCACTGTCCAAAAGCCCTGTGGTGGAAATTCACCCCCCTCCTCAAACACCTTCATCCCCTCCTCAAACACCTTTATCCCCTATCGCCCAAACACCTCAGGGTTGCGACAGGCGAAGAACAGGGGAGAGCCCGCCGGAAACCATTGAGGGCCTCGATCTAGGTGGGGAGAAGTTGGTGGGAGAAGAGGGGGTTTTATGTACCAATAGTTTTGCGGTGCTTGAAGGGGAATCTAGAGAGTTGTGTGAAGTGATACAACAAAGCACCAGCCCAATGAAACACACTTTAGGGGGCACTGTCGATTGCTTGAGTTGCCAGAACTTTAAAGGAAGCATCCTAAAAAAACTTGGGTCCCTGGGAGTAGAATTAGCTCTAATTAAGAAAATGTTGTTAGATCTAATTAAACAGGGGGGCAAGGGTGCTGAAAGAACAGACAGCCTCTATCTCCAGAGGTAACTTTAAAAAACGTTGATCCAGAAATATCAAAATCCGTTGGTTGCCGCAAAGTAACAGGGCTGTTGGGCACCCAAATCCCCCAGTCATCAAGGGGGAGGCTTAATCCGACAAAATCTACTACCAATCAAGTAGCCCCTCCTATGGGCCTTAGGCCAACAGGAGGCGCTGTGGCAAAAAAGCCCCTCTAAATGAGAACATTAGGTCAGCCTCTGGATGTTTTACAAACAAACCTACCACCTATCTAGAGGCTGCAAGCAGCAGGGCTTGCCAAATGGAGCCAAGGACCACCTGGGGATGAAAAAAAACGAAAGAGATCTAAGGGGGCGATATGATCTGACTACGCGAGGATCCAAAGTCATCAATGGCCAGAGCATGTCATTATATAAACCTAGGAACAGCATCATTTATATGACTGGGGTACCGAGGTTAAAACCCAATGTCCATGAGAGTAGAGATTCCTTATGCAATAAAACCATTCACTGGCTGCGCCATGTGAGAGGGTGCAGATCAGTGATTAGGGGGGACCTGATTAAAGTTTCAAGACTGTCCTTGTTTAGTTCAGCAACTGATTGCATTGAAATACAATTGGACAACATGGCATTGGCAGAAAGCTTAGTATCCTTTGAATATAGATCCTCACCCCCTGCACATTCAAACATACAAATTAGGCAGTCTCCTTCATGGTCCAAAGTCAGTATTAGCGATGACTCAAACCTTAACAACAACGACTGACTAGGGAATAGTATGCAACCTCACATCATACCATATATCCACCAACTAGGAGTTATTGAGCACGAATATAAGATCAATGTGAATGGCCTTGTAGCAGGGGAGGAGGATTTAAACGAAGCCGCTCCGGGTATGGGTAGAAAGTGTAGGGACACAGAGATAAACAGGATAAGTCTACTGGAGGAAAACCTAGAGCCCCAAGCTCCCACTAAAAGTACAGATGAGAACACAGGAATAATTAATCTCATCTCTTGGAACATAGCGGGCCTCACTAAAAAACTGGATACCCCCGAATGGAACAAACTTATCGATAGGTTTGAGATTTGCTTGTTCCAAGAAACATGGAGCATGATCCCTCTTCATACAAATGGCTACGCTACCTACTTTATACCGGCAACAACGGTAGGGAGAGGCCGCCCTTCTGGCGGCCTCCATATATGGATCAGTATGGCCCTAAATTGGGCCGTAAGGGTACATAGGCTACCGGCAGATGATATACTCCATCTTTCCCTTAAAGACCCACATGTAGCAACCCCAGTAGAACTGTTCTGTGTATATGCCAGGGGTACCCCGGGTGGTCACATCTCCCCAACAATAGCAGTTCTTGAGACAGCTCTAGCAGGCATTCACCCCCTGGCCACTATCATTGTAGGTGGAGATATGAATTGTACATATGAACCCCTAGCTGAAGAAGATCTGGCGGGAGCCAGCGATGAGGACATAAGGCATTCCATCCCTCCACTAAACCTGGCCCCATTAAGAAATGGTCCGCTAGAGCCATACAACTGAATGCCTTAACGCTAGAACACAAATTACGTGCTCTAAATGGGAGGACACCCTCAGACCCCAATGGGGCGATGACATATAACAGACTATCCTGCCTGTCGCGCATTGATTATATCCTGCTCGACATTAGTTCCTGGGGGAACTTAATAGACATGGAGGTCTTGGAAACGCAGGATAGTGACCCCAATCCACTTTGTATGAAAATTAAAGGGCGAAAAAAAGTGGTAACGAGGAATGGCCCACTAATGCTCTCTAAAGAAGTAACCGTCACGCACTGTAATCGAAAGCTAAAATGGAATAAAGTCCGGTGTAATGAATATACACTCTCTAGTATTAAGGAGTTAGTACAAGCAGGAACAATTGATCTAACGGCCTCTGAGACCATGAAGACAATCGTTCCACGTTGTAAATCAGCTGACCCCTATAAAAATCTAACAGAGATGATCGGGGCCTTCTTTATGATGGGTGTGAAGAGAGGGTTCCCTAAGAGTAATTTTGGTAAGAAGGGAACCCCGTGGTACACTGCAGTTTGCAGGGCTAAGAGAAAGGCGATTGCATTTGCAATCAGGAAGAAAGACCCACTAGCTGTAAGAGAAGCCCGAAAAGACTACCAGAGAACCATTAAACTGGCTAAAAAGGAGTGAGAGGAAGATTACTGGCAAGAACTCAAAAAAGCGGCCTGCTTGAAAGATTCCACTATGTTTTGGAATCTAATAAATAGTCATGAGAAAGGAGGTGCAGGACCTATGCCAATCCATAACACTGAAGACCAATGGTACTTGCACTTCGCAAAATTGTATTGTGAGGCAGAACCCTTAGGGCAAGGCACAGTGCCAACAAACACCATTATACTAGAGCCCTCTGGTATATCTGAACCTTTTCTCGTTAGGGAAGTACAAGAGGCCATCTTAAACATTTCCCCGGGCAAAGCAGCCGGCCCGGATGGGCTACCTGGCGACCTACTCTTGCATGCACCTGATTTATGGTCGGACTTCATCGCCCTCCTAATGAATTTGTTACTCCAGGGACATCCTATCTCGGAGTCGTGGAAGGGCGCAGAGGTAGTGACCATATTCAAGAAGGGCAACAAGGAGGACCCTGCCAACTATAGACCAATAAGTCTAATCAATGTAATTCAAAAATTAGTTGGCAGGGTGATTGTCACAAGAATAGGAGCCTGGGCTGAGGAAGGTAGGATACTCTACCGTTTTCAGGCTGGTTTTAGACAGAACATGGGAACAATTGACCAGCTCTTTAGGTTTTGTGCTGTATATTGGAAGACAGTGTCTGTTGCCAAGGGCAGCCTAAACCTGGCTTTCATTCTATTTCAAAACGGCATTCGACCTAGTCCCACGTGAAAAGCTGTGGAAGGTGCTTGCTGACATGGGGTTCCCCACTTACCTTTTGGAGCTGATTGTAAGGATTCACCAGGGAAATTATGTCAGGATCAGATGGGGGGACCAAGGGCAATTAACAGGGAGGGTGCCTGTGCAGAGGGGGGTCCGCCAGGGTTGTGTGATGGCTCCGACACTATTCTCCCTCTTTATTAATGGGGTGGTGGACCATGTGAGGGAGGACTCTGCGGATGCCCCAGTCCTGGCGGGGGAGAAAACACCAACCCTACTCTTTGTAGACGACACCCACCTCCTGTCCAAAACCCCCTCGGGATTGCAGAAGCTACTGGATAGATTTACCCTGTTTTGCGACGAGAGGGGGCTCACTGTCAACACCTCTAAAACGAAATTGATGGTGTTGTCAGCTCAAAAGAAGGCAAGGAAAGTGCACATAACACTAAATGGGTACCCACTTGAGGTGGTGGAGGAGTTTTACTACTTGGGCGTTAGGATCAACAACCAAATGAAATGGGACGCCCATGTGGCCAAGATGCTCCTAAACCTCAAAAGAGCCTCAGGAGCGATCCTAAGAAACCAGCGCCTATCTACTAGCAGACCTGTAGCCCCAGCTCTGGCAGCATATGAGGGCAAGGCTGTTGCCTCTGCTGTCTATGGTTCAGAGCTGTGGGGAGGTGAGAACTCCACTGACCTGGTACGGGCAGAGAACAAGTTTGTGAGGGACCTGGTTGCTCTCCCCCTCTCCACACCTCTAAAACCTCTCTATTTAGACATGGCAAAATATTCCATTGCTGATGTGCTGCGCCTTCGCCCTTTGCTGTCCTGGGTGTGCCTGCGAAGGACAAGAGTTTTTGAGAGATGTATTACTAATCATGTTATTGGACACCATGTGGAACAATTAGGTATATGAAAATACCATAAATCACTGTACACTGATGGTGTATTATCATATGAATGGGTGACTGTATCAATATTTGTCTGTTGCCTTTTCAATTGATGTTAGATTGTAAATTAATCATTGTATTTTGTATATTAGGGTTTTAAAGAGATATTAGTCTATAATAAAATATATTGAATGTTTAAGTTTCAGTCTGTTGACCTATATATATAGTAAACATTTACTGTGCTTGTATTCATAGTTGCTCAGAAATGTTGTCTATATATTTGGGTTTTCCCTGCTCTGAGAACTGCCATTGTTTACAGGGTGTCCCTATTTGAACATTCAGAAAAATAAAAATAAACACAACTTGTGGAGGGAATTGGATGCCTACGGGCTTCCTGGAGATCGCCTATTGATTTTAAAAGTCCTACACACTATAACAATAGTTATGCAAAGGTGAGGTGGAACATGGGAGGGGCTTTAACAGAAAGGATACCCATTAAACGGGGAGTAAAGCAAGGATGTGTCCTTTCTCCCATACTATTTAGCCTGTATATCAATGGGACAGTTAAGTGATTATCTGAATCAACCATATTATACCTAATATTGCAGGAACACCCGTCCCGATCTTAATGCTCACTGATGATACTTTAGAGAACTCCCATGGGCCTACAGACAGAACTGGATTCTTTTGTTGCATTTTGTAAAAACAGAGGCTTTGAAATATATGGGAATAATCCCACATCACTCATTTAGAGGCAGAATGATGACAGAGGGCTCCCAGATAGAACAGGTTAAACATTTTGATTACCTAGGTTTTTGACTGACAGAGACCTTGACTTGGGGGCCTCAAATTGGGAAGAGCAAATCAGCCCTTAACCAGATGGCACTGCTAATTGGTAGGAAGCATAGGCCGACTACAGGAGGTGCGGTGTCACCAGCTCTCTCAAATACTATACTAAATACTAAATACGATGGCAGCAGCAACATATGGGACTGAAATTTGGGGATACACTGACGCAACCGGCCTCACAATTGTAGAGAACAGATTTATCAGGAGTCTTTTTAGCTTACCCTCAAGTACTCCCCTTATCCCTTTAAGGATGGATTTAGCACTAAACTGCATACACATGGTGACTTTCCTGAAATCATTGACATACTGGGTTTGGCTCTGGTCTAGAGACGTTTTAAGGCATCAGTAAAGTGGGCTCTGGCCCAGGGCCCCAGTCGCTCAGGGGGCCGCCTGCTATAGCCAGCTCTGATGACCTTGCATAATTCTTAAACAGATTGTTTTAAATACTTTTCCCTTTGATTTATTAGTAATGTGTGTGTGTGTGTGTGTGTGTGTGAGTCTATTACAGACATTTTGCTGAGAAATGTGTTTATGTTGCATGCAACATCCAAAAAACATTTCCTTTATATCAAAATAGGACCTCACATATGAGAAATGGCCAGGTGTCACAAAGATTATTTGCAGTAATATTAGTGTGCTGCTGTTGTGTTACAATATTGAAACACAAGTCAATGTCCCTGAATATTAAATGTAACAACTTTAGAATTTGGAGAAATGCACCTGTGCAGTGTTGGTAACCTTGCCAAAGAGGGCACAAAAGAGCTGAAATTGAATCATAAATTCCAAACTGGGGCCTCCAAAATACTGTTGTCCCCGGGCACCCAAACTCCTTGAGATGTCTCTGGATACACACACTAAAAAATGATTTCTTCAATACATATTGTGGATTCATATAACCTTACTTGTTGTGCTGCAGAGAGCTGGGCGCTGCTCCACTCCATCTCCTTGGCCGGGCTTGGCTCCGCCGAGCCCCTGCACCTCTGTGTCTTCACCTGTGGGCCGGGATTTGCTCCGCTCGTTTCTCTGGCTGGGCTTGGCTCCACCGGGCCCCCTTTGCCTACATTTCCCAGCAGCCCCATCGCGGCAAGGATGCCGCTGATGTCAATCGGAAGCGCCAGGAGGCGCATAAAGGCTCCCTTGGTGCCGAGGCCGGGGGGAACCTTACTTGTTGTGCTGCAGAGAGCCGGGCGCTGCTCCGCTCCATCTCCTTGGCCGGGCTTGGCTCCGCCGAGCCCCTGCACCTCTGTGTCTTCACCTGTGGGCCGGGCTTTGCTCCGCTCGTTTCTCTGGCCGGGCTTTGCTCCGCCGGGCCCCCTTTGCCTACATTTCAAGCAGCCCCATTGCGGCAAGGACGCAGCTGACGTCAATCGGAAGCGCCAGAAGGCGCATAAAGGCTCCCTTGGAACCTCGTCCCGTGGAACGCCCGCGAGAGCGCGCCGGGAGAAGCCCGGGACAAGGGCAGGACAGTCTGTGACAGTCCGGGACAGACAGGGGCAGGGCTGGGCCCCCCGACAACTGGTAAACCCATATTGAAGAGCTTGAGTGTCACCAAGCTACTGTCTGTTGTAACGTTATTAACTGGGTGCAGGACATTACGGGAGTGTCAAGGTACTATTCCAAGAAATGGGCAAAAGGAAAACAACTGAGGGGGCAATGACACTGCTATCCAAAAAAAAGGGAAAAAGGCAAAAAAATCTAAAGCCCTGCACGCTGCATCAAACTGTGTACTTTCCAGTATTGAATCACTGGTAGAGGAGTGCGAGGGGATATTGAAGGGGGTACCGAACCCAGAAGAGTTGGGCTGCTTAGATAGTTTAACTCTGCCCGCTCCTATTCAATGTGTATCTAAAACCACTGGCAAAAGTGGTGGAATCCTGGGGCGTCAGAGTAATTTTTTACGCTGACGACACTCAGCTGGTGTTCTCCTTCAGGGATCATCCGAAAATTCATTTCACAACTTTCGCCACTGCATGGTGAATATTGCCGCCTGGATGTCCTCTAACAATTTAAAACTTATTACAGATAAGACGGAAGTCCTATTTTTTTTTTTTTTTATCAGAAATCTCCCATTTTCCCAGTCTCTGGTGGCCGACTGAACTAAATCCTCCTCCGGTACCAGTCCAAGCTGCTCGTAACTTAGGCTTCCAATTTGATACTGCCCTCTCCTGCAAGACCCTAATTAACAAAGTCACTACGTCTTGCTTTGGAAAGCTCCGTATGATAAAAAAAATCATCCCTTTTTTGCCATTAGACTCACGCAAGACAGTAGTCCATGCCCTCATCACCGCTCATTTGGACTACGCAAATAGTCTGTATGTCGGAGCCCCGGCGTATCTCATAAATCAACTACAGACAGTTCAGAACTCAGCTGCCAGGTTGATTTGCAACATCCCCTACCGTCACTCCATCTCACCTCATTTGATCAAACTTCATTGGCTCCCAGTGAGATTCCGCATTCAATTTAAATCTCTGACCCTGGCTTTTAGAGCTCTTAATGATAGAGGCCCTATCTACCTGAGACGTAGAATGAAGTTCTCACATGCACCCCGAAACCTCAGATCTAACCATCTCCGCCTTATGATCTGCCCCCGTTTTCGCCTCGTACGAACGGGAGGAAGGGCCTTTGCAGTAGCCACTTCCAGACTGTGGAATCACCTTCCTATAGAACTGAGATTCCTGACTTCAGAGCCTCTGTTTCCAAAAAAACTCAAGACCTGGCTCTTTTCCCTAATCTAATCTGCCCACTCCCTCCTGCATCCCTCTGAACCTCTCGAGATACTGTCTTCAGCGCCGGGACACCTCCGTCGGAGGTAGCTGTGCGCTCTACAAACTACTAAATAAATAAATAAATGGCGCGACCCTGAAAAAGAATAAAGTAATTCCTGGTATTTTTCTAAAAAAAGCACTGTCCAAAAGCCCCGTGGTGGAAATTCAACCCCCTCCTCAAACACCTTCATCCCCTCCTCAAACACCTTTATCCCCTATCGCCCAAACACCTCAGGGTTGCGACAGGCGAAGAATCGGGGAGAGCCCGCCGGAAACCATTGAGGGCCTCGATCTAGGTGGGGAGAAGTTGGTGGGAGAAGAGGGGGTTTTATGTACCAATAGTTTTGCGGTGCTTGAAGGGGAATCTAGAGAGTTGTGCGAAGTGATACAACAAAGCACCTGCCCAAGGAAACGAACTTTAGGGGGCACTGTCGATTGCCTGAGTTGCCAGAACTTTAAAGGAAGCATCCTAAAGAAACTTGGGTCCCTGGGAGTAGAATTAGCTCTAATTAAGAAAATGTTGTTAGATCTAACTAAACAGGGGGGCAAGGATGCTGAAAGAACCAGACAGCCTCTATCTCCAGAGGTAACTTTAAAAAGCGTTTATCCAGAAATAACAAAATCCGTTGGTTGCCGCAAAGTAACAGGGCTGTTGGGCACCCAAATCCCCCAGTCATCAAGGGGGAGGCTTAATCCGACAAAATCTACAAACAATCAAGTAGCCCCTCCTATGGGCCTTAGGCCAACAGGAGGCGCTGTGGCAAAAAAAGCCCCTCTAAATAAGAACATTAGGTCAGCCTCTGGATGTTTTACGAACAAACCTACCACCTATCTAGAGGCTGCAAGGCAGCTGGGCTTGCCAAATGGAGCCAAGGACCACCTGGGGATGAAAAAAAACGAAAGAGATCTAAGGGGGCATTATGATCTGACTACGCGAGGATCCAAAGTCATCAATGGCCAGAACATGTCATTATATAAACCTAGGAACAGCATCATTTATATGACTGGGGTACCGAGGTTAAAACCCAATGTCCATGAGAGTAGAGATTCCTTATGCAATAAAACCATTTACTGGCTGCGCCATGTGAGAGGGTGCAGATCAGTGATTAGGGGGGACCTGATTAAAGTTTCAAGACTGCCCTTGTTTAGTTCAGCAACTGATTGCATTGAAGTACAATTGGACAATATGTCATTGGCAGAAAGCTTAGTATCCCTTGAATATAGATCCTCACCCCCTGCACATTCAAACATACAAATTAGGCAGTCTCCTTCATGGTCCAAAGTCAGTATTAGCGATGACTCAAACCTTAACAACAACGACTGACTAGGGAATAGTATGCAACCTCACATCATACCATATATACACCAACTAGGAGTTATTGAGCACGAATATAAGATCAATGTGAATGGCCTTGTAGCAGGGGAGGAGGATTTAAACGAAGCCGCTCTGGGTATGGGTAGAAAGTGTAGGGACACAGAGATAAACAAGATAAGTCTACTGGAGGAAAACCTAGAGCCCCAAGCTCCCACTAAAAGTACAGATGAGAACACAGGAATAATTAATCTCATCTCTTGGAACATAGCGGGCCTCACTAAAAAACTGGATACCCCCGAATGGAACAAACTTATCGATAGGTTTGAGATTTGCTTGTTCCAAGAAACATGGAGCATGATCCCTCTTCATAAAAATGGCTACGCTACCTACTTTATACCGGCAACGACGGTAAGGAGAGGCCGTCCTTCTGGCGGCCTCCATATATGGATCAGTATGGCCATAAATTGGGCCGTAAGGGTACATAGGCTACCGTCAGATGATATACTCCATCTTTCTCTTAAAGACCCACATGTAGCAACCCCAGTAGAACTGTTCTGTGTACATGCCAGGGGTACTCCGGGTGGTCACATCTCCCCAACAATAGCAGTTCTTGAGACAGCTCTAGCAGGCATTCACCCCCTGGCCACTATCATTGTAGGTGGAGATATAAATTGTACATATGAACCCCTAGCTGAAGAAGATCTGGCGGTGAGGACATAAGGCATTCCATCCCTCCACTAAACCTGGCCCCATTAAGAAATGGTCCGCTAGAGCCATACAACTGAATGCCTTAACGCTAGAACACAAATTACGTGCTCTAAATGGGAGGACACCCTCAGACCCCAATGGGGCGATGACATATAACAGACTATCCTGCCTGTCGCGCATTGATTATATCCTGCTCGACATTAGTTCCTGGGGGAACTTAATAGACATGGAGGTCTTGGAAACGCAGGATAGTGACCCCAATCCACTTTGTATGAAAATTAAAGGGCGAAACAAAGTGGTACTGAGGAATGGCCCACTAATGCTCTCTAAAGAAGTAACCGTCACGCACTGTAATTGAAAGCTAAAATGGAATAAAGTCCGGTGTAATGAATATACACTCTCTAGTATTAAGGAGTTAGTACAAGCAGGAACAATTGATCTAGCGGCCTCTGAGACCATGAAGACAATCGTTCCACATTGTAAATCAGCTGACCCCTATAAAAATCTAACAGAGAAGATTGGGGCCTTCTTTATGATGGGTGTGAAGAGAGGGCTCCCTAAGAGTAATTTTGGTAAGAAGGGAACCCCGTGGTACACTGCAGTTTGCAGGGCTAAGAGAAAGGCGATTGCATTTGCAATCAGGAAGAAAGACCCACTAGCTGTAAGAGAAGCCCGAAAAGACTACCAGAGAACCATTAAACTGGCTAAAAAGGAGTAAGAGGAAGATTACTGGCAAGAACTCAAAAAAGCGCCCTGCTTGAAAGATTCCACTATGTTTTGGAATCTAATAAATAGTCATGAGAAAGGAGGTGCAGGACCTATGCCAATCCATAACACTGAAGACCAATGGTACTTGCACTTCGCAAAATTTTATTGTGAGGAAGAACCCTTAGGGCAAGGCACAGTGCCAACAAACACCCTTATACTAGAGCCCTCTGGTATATCTGAACCCTTTCTCGTTAGGGAAGTACAAGAGGCCATCTTAAACATTTCCCCGGGCAAAGCAGCCGGCCCGGATGGGCTACCTGGCGACCTACTCTTGCATGCACCTGATTTATGGTCGGACTTCACCGCCCTCCTAATGAATTTGTTACTCCAGGGACATCCTATCTCGGAGTCGTGGAAGGGCGCGGAGGTAGTGACCATATTCAAGAAGGGCAACAGGGAGGACCCTGCCAACTATAGACCAATAAGTCTAATCAATGTAATTCAGAAAGTAGTTGGCAGGGTCATTGTCACAAGAATAGGAGCCTGGGCTGAGGAAGGTAGGATACTCTCCCATTTTCAGGCTGGTTTTAGACAGAACATGGGAACAATTGACCAGCTCTTTAGGTATTGTTCTGTATATTGGAAGACAGTGTCTGTTGCCAAGGGCAGCCTATACCTGGCTTTCATTCTATTTAAAAACGGCATTCGACCTAGTCCCACGTGAAAAGCTGTGGAAGGTGCTTGCTGACATGGGGTTCCCCACTTACCTTTTGGAGCTGATTGTAAGGATGCACCAGGGAAATTATGCCAGGATCAGATGGGGGGACCAAGGGCAATTAACAGGGAGGGTGCCTGTGCAGAGGGGGGTCCGACAGGGGTGTGTGATGGCCCCGACACTATTCTCCCTCTTTATTAATGGGGTGGTGGACCATTTGAGGGAGGACTCTGCGGATGCCCCAGTCCTGGCGGGGGAGAAAACACCAACCATACTCTTTGCAGACGACACCTTCTTCCTGTCCAAAACCCCCTCGGGATTGCAGAAGCTACTGGATAGATTTACCCTGTTTTGCGACGAGAGGGGGCTCACTGTCAACACATCTAAAACGAAATTGATGGTGTTGTCAGCTCAAAAGAAGGCAAGGAAAGTGCACATAACACTAAATGGGTACCCACTTGAGGTGGTGGAGGAGTTTGACTACTTGGGCGTTAGGATCAACAACCAAATGAAATTGGACGCCCATGTGGCCAAGATGCTCCTAAACCTCAAAAGAGCCTCAGGAGCGATCCTAAGAAACCAGCGCCTATCTACTAGCAGACCTGTAGCCCCAGCTCTGGCAGCATATGAGGGCAAGGCTGTTGCCTCTGCTGTCTATGGTTCAGAGGTGAGAACACCACTGACCTGGTAAGGGCAGAGAACAAGTTTGTGAGGGACCTGGTTGCTCTCCCCCTCTCCACACCTCTAAAACCTCTCTATTTAGACATGGGAAAATATTCAATTGCTGATGTGCTGGGCCTTCGCCCTTTGCTGTTCTGGGTGCGCCTGCGAAGGACGCCAGAACTGGCAAATTATGTGCTGGTCTTGGATGAGCTGATCACACTGAACAGTGCGAACAAGATACAGTGGTTAACCAAACTTAAGCAGCTGGTTTTGAAGCTAGGTTTGGGAGAATTCTGGACCACCCAGTCCCCTCCCCACAAGCATATTATCAAAAAAAATATTGGGATTGGGTTCAGGAGGAGGAAATAAAACATGCTAAGTGGGGGGCATTAATAACTGACTTTATGGAATTCAAACCCAGTAAAAAACTTGAGCTCTTCCTAGATTTTATCCAAAACCCTAGGGACAGGTCTCTCTTCCTGAATATGAGATACAGGATCCTACCCCTGAAAAACTTTACTGGGGGATGGAAAGGAAGGGGGGCACATGCCCATTCTTCCAGATGCCCATGTACAAGCGAATCACTTCCACACTTTCTATTCGCTTGCAGGGCTTATAAAAGACCTAGAACAAAATGGTTAAAACCGGTATGTAGAGAGTTGGGTGTGAGAGAGACCAGAACTGCCTTGCGTATGCTCTTGTCAGATGTTACATCTATGCTAGTTGTATGTGGGGTCGCTAAATATATAGCCAGTGTGTGGTTCATCCGCGCCAGACTGTTGGCTTAGGACAAGAGAAAGGATGAGCTGTAAAACTGATGTATACACCGATTCCTGCTAATGTACTATTGAACCCTTTGTTTTAAATGTAAATATTTAGATTTTAATCTTTTTAGATCATGGTATGAAATGCATTGAATAGTAGATTTTTAATATGTGTTTTTATATTTGTACTGTTTGTACTTCTATGATATGTAAATATCGAATAAAGTAGTGCAACAACAATATATTTATCTGTGATCCAGACACTAACACTAGAATATATAGGAGTCTAAAAACTGAAATGTATAATATTCTAATTTAGCAGTGTTACACATCCACAGGACTGGAAGTTTTCTACAGTAATCCACACTCCTACAGTGTGTTATGAAAATACTTTCAGTGATCCACAGACTACCTGTAATTTGACTGTACAGTTTTCTTCACCATGACCCACAGACATTGCATTAACTTGTTAGTAGCTACTGTTCATAACAAATACACATGCAAAATGTAAAGGCCCTGCCTTTCTTCTTGTCAAATCTGGGAGATTCTTCTCTAATATGGAGCAAGTGGAAACAAGTATTTCTCAACTATGCAGATGTTTGTGGACCAAATTTAGGCTTAGAACAAAAATTTGCGCTATTACAACATTGTTTCGGTGCAGAAGGTCAGGGCGTTTTTGAACACTTACCAGATTTGAGCATAGAAGGTTCAAAAGTTTTGAATGCTTTAGAAATGTGTTTTAAACAATTAGACATACATTATCTTCCTCGTATAAGCACTATATTAGAGCAGTATCATTTTGGTAAAAGGTCACATAAAGAGGAGGAGTCCGTTGAAGAATCTATTTCTGCTTTGAGAAAACTAGCATCAAAGTGCAAATTTGGTGCTTCAAATGATGAACGCATTAGAGACCACTTCCTACTTGCATGTAGTATAGAGAGGCTAAGAGAAGAGTTATAGTTAAAAGATGATCCACTTCTCAATGAAGTAATTCTAGTGGCAAAACAAATAGAAAACATGGGGACACATGTATATAGTTTTTTTCTGGTCGCTAATGGCCCAATTAACAGAATTGGGCTGTTTGCGACCAGGATAAAATTATTTTCATATGTGCTAAACCTATTTTGTGAATCGGTTACTGAATCACAAAATGGATTAGACGTTTGGTATTAGGAAGGGGTGTTTTAACGCCATCCCTTCCTAATAGCGACTTGCATTGCTATATACAAATGTTTTGCGACAGAAATGCAGTCATAAAACATTCCAATTTTTACTGCATTTTTCAAGTAGGTGGTAACCCATTCGCAAACAGGAAAGAAATAAAACTACAAACTGAGCATAAAAAATTATATCATAGTACTCACAACACACGCACAACAGAACGCGGCGGCCAGAATCCTAACGGGAACTAAAGCAAGATGCTCGGCGAAACCAGCTCTCAAAAGTCTTCACTGGCTCCCAGTGAAAGAGCGAATTACCTTCAAGACCCTGTGCATCTCTCACAAGATAATGCACGACAAAGGCCCCCCAATTCTCAGACCTCTGATGAAACCCCATCAGTCCAACAGACAACTAAGATCTGACTCTCTCGCCCTTGCCAGCATCCCAAGAATAAGAAAGTCCAGATCCGGCGGCCGCTTGTTCTCCTACAACGCCCCAAAACTCTGGAACACCCTCCCACTGGCCATGAGGAGAGAACATAACCTCCTCACTTTTCGGAAACAATTAAAAACCTGGCTCTTCCCTTAAACCTTCTATCTTTACTTTCCCTCCTCTTCTCTGGATATAAGGTCTTGTCAGCGCTGGGATGCCCGAGGGTAGCTACGCGCTTTATAAATCCCAACTCAACTCAACTCAACTCAACTCAACACACAAAACATTCAGTGGCTTTACAGAATCGGGACCGGCCAAACATATTACAATGCGACCGCACATTGTGTTGTCGCATACTCCCATTTCCATATGGGAGCTTGAGCTGTGGCCGTAAACCGGCCATTTATTTTATAGAACAATGGTCCTTAAAAAACAAATACAGAAAACATATTAACGATATAGTCCTTGATGGGTACTATAAATTTTCAATGTCGAGCCGGACAAGGAACTATGGGCCCGATGTAGGTAAATTGCTAGGGCCCCCCAAAGTTGTTTTCTGACATGAAAGCCTGTCAAAAACCGATATCGTAATCCCAACGGTGGAAACGCCGTCCATAGGGATTACGGAGAAGCCTCCGACTGGCCTACGGGCTCTGCTAGCCGGAATGACCCGCTGGTTTCACTTTTGACAGCCTGTATTGAAATGCAGCGGTCGGAAGTGAAACCGATGATGTGACTCGGAAAGCCTCCAACCTGCAGTCGGAGGATTTCCGAGTCACATCGTAATGAGGCCCTTAGAGTTGAAAGTAGGTGAATTGGTAAGAGTTAGAGCTCCTACTGGAAATTGTAAATGGTAAAAATTTACCAGACCACTGAAGGTTGTTAAAGTATTCTGCAATGCTGTGAAAACTGATGATGGGAGTTTTTGGAATCTGGGAAGAGTTGCAAGATATGCTGGGACATGGTTAGATAATGCAGACTCTACTGTCACTGATGTGAAGCAATCAGACAAATAAATTAGCCATGTTACAAAGGATCATGAGTATAGAGATTAGACAGGGTTTTGTAATTCTAGAAGTGAAATGAACAGATTGAGTGCTCGCTCTTATCGTCCCCCAAGGTATCTCAGAGACTATGTTACCAAATGAGGTGTATAATGTTTTACAGTTTTAATTCCTATTATTCTTGTATTTTATTTGTGTTTACATTTTGACAACTATTCGCCCACACCATTGACATGAAATGTATCTCCATGTTGGTTCATTTATTGTATAGTTTTCTTTTCTCTCATTTGATTTTTAGAAAAGAAGATTTGTTGTTTCTTCCACCTCAACCTATGATCCTATGTCCCTTTTAATTGGAACGATCCATGCTGAGAGGTCTAGAACTAATAATGCTGATGGTTTAGGAGACAGATAAGTTGCCAGTTGCTTCAGCTGTGGCAGGGGTGTTGGAAATAAAAGTTTTCACTTTAACGTTGTCTGTGTTTTTCAATTGAGACCAACTTCTTACAAGACCTATGTCTGAAGGGCTTCTGTGAGCTGCACCAAGATGTTAGAATTGTCAACCATTGTTTGTAGCAGTATCCTACCATATGCCAGAGACTGGGGCTGCCATTCCAGAATCCGAGATTTCTTTGACACCATTGATGCAGACACCCAATCGGCCTAGAGATCACAACTTTCCATCCCATCAACCAGCCAAGGAGGCCACTGATCCCACCTATCAGTGAAGTTCAAAGTGATGTCACACTGGCCCCTGCAGTGTAAATGCCACCACGACAGCTGCTGGAGCTCTCAACACACCCATCTTACAGTGCCAGTGCTACTATGCTATAACTATAGTAATAGCGGTAACTGTGGGTCCCTAGTGGAATGAGTGACAGAAGATGCAGAAGAATTCAGTGTACAAATACATTTACCAAGTGAACTTGAACTGATAAAAGCAAACTGAACTGTTGTGCTCTTCTAACCATTTGGGATTGTAGACACCACAGGCCTCAATACAGACGGTCCACTAAACTGAAATCCATACACAAAAATTGGAATTACAAGAGGTGAGATGTTTCACACCCAAACCTGCCCAAACATAAAAGGAAAATGCCGCTATTTATTGGGACATGCAGATTTTGGTGAGATAAGCACCCAAACCTGCATGTTACTCCCCTAATACTCAGAAAATGCAATATTTATAACATCCAATAATTTCTAACTCTTCGGTATCAGATTCTGACATCTCACAGAGCCTAGCCTATTCCTATTCAGGTAATTAGAAACTCCAATACCAGGTTGAGGTTACCTTACTCAGGATTGCAAACAGGATCGCCGTTCTGTAACTGAGAACACCCAGGGGCATATTCTCAAGAACGTGTGATAATGACTGCAAAAGTAGCTTAACGCAACTCTTCACATCGCAGTCTATTGCATGAAAACAACTCCTTTTTAAATCAGTATTCACAACACGGAGGCACAATGCGATAGGCCCAGGACAACACGTCAAATGTCCGTGATAAAGACAACGTGATGCCACAAAAATGACAACACAAAAAAAGTTGCGATGAGGCCAACAGCGATACAAAAAGCAGCAAAAAACGGCGACAGGCCTGCATATCCCACGCGTCAGGTGGAAAAATGCACTATAAAAGCAACAAAAAGAACACACAAAAAAAAATTAAAACTTTGTAGCACCATGGAGGCACCCGGACCCAGTGCAGAGGCCCCCGCCAACCCCACAAGCCCCACAGACCACCAGCAAGGAACCCCGGGTCGGGGAAGACCAAGGAGGAGAAGGAGGAAGAGGAAGACAGGGTGCAGTCCTCAGCAAAACCAGGTCAGCGTCACAGAGGTGACAGTACATTACCATCAACTGACCCACAATTAGACTAACTGAATGCAGTCAGAGTGTAAAGGAGGGCAAGAGGCGCTGGCATGATGTTAAAAGCCACACCAAGCATAAACCTGCTGCCAACAGGAAGGCAGCAACAGTGACAGGAGGTGGGAGTCCTGCACCGCAGGAGGAGCTGAAGGAAATGGAGGCCATAGTCATCAGTGTGGAGATGGTACAAGGAGGTGGGAGTCCGGACACAGCTCGAGGGAACCTGACGCAACATCAACAGGGTGAGCAACGACCAGGGACTGTGGGGACGGGGAGATGGACACAATGACACACATGCACAATGATGTGTAGCACACTGCACACCCACAAGGGCCCTGGATCATGTCCCTGATCCCGTGGCACACTGCAGCACACACACATAGCAATAACAGCACATCCCACAACAACGCTGTATAAAGTGCAACACCGACACTGCAGAACAGGGGGCACAACTGGGTCCGCTCATGCACAAAAACAAGCAAAACACATCGAACAGAGCAGGAAACCGTCATATTCATATGTACGTGTACAACCTCACATCCGTCACGTAGTCCAAAAGTCCACTGTCCCGCATCAAATTGACAACACCGCCCAAACAGTCCCAATGTACATTGTCATACAGTCTGCATGTCAACATGAACAATGCGCAAAAATACATGTCAACACAATTGTCAACATGCATCTTACCTTCACATTGCAGAGGGACAAACAACACCTCCAGCATACCAGACCAGACAACCCATTAGGGAGGCTGGAGAGGACCACCACACCTTCGACACTGATGCCCTACAACAGCTCATGGACATCCCAGGCAACCCACCACAAGGGCAGCTAAGCTACACAGAGGAGAACCCAGCCCCTGCACAGACCACACAGCAGGAAGCACTCACAAGCACGGCTGGCGCCCAACACGCCACGAGGCACACATGGCATTCAAATGGCAGGTGTCAGAATGCTAAAAGGAGGTGGCCAAACAGGTGCGGGTGGGGTCAGGGCTCATGGAAGCCGAACCACATTACATACAAGGTGTCCAAGTCCCATCAGGGCAAACCTGTACCCCACAAAGGAGACCCACACTGCCACACAGACACATGCATTTGCACATTTCCTGTACTGAAACACACCCAGAGCGCCAAAATTACCATTTACACACCCACGCTGGACTTCCATATGATGGCCCAGAACACTCACCTTTCATATTGAGTGGCTGACGACCAAGCTACATGTCCAAGCACTAACACACTGCCTGCCAGGACATGGCTGTGTCTGCTGTACACAGCACAATGTAATATTGTATTACCCGGGGCCCTCATGCACACATCATGATCACATGGACAATCGCAGATAGTTTGTGGAACTGGCTACGGCATGTGCGCCCGGCTCCTTTATTGGCAGGGTCACATATACAGTCACGCCTGTGCTGGACGTGTGTGGGGTGAGTGTAAGCCAGCCCTCACAGAGTGGATGGTGCTGGCAACAAATACAACAGTGAGCACTATTAAGACGGAAACAGTAAACACCAGCATTACAGAGACAACAGCGGTGCATTATGGTGGTAGCGGGAGCAAGTACAGAGGTCACCCAATGAACAAACAGAAGTGTCCGTGAGTTGCAGTGCACTTAGGTTGGGGCACTAAAGCTGATAGCGCTCATGTGAAAAAAATGTCTAGGATTGGGTCTCTTCGGGGTATTCCTGATGCAGCTGCAGTGGGGGGAGTCACACCTGCATCGTCTTACCCTTCATCGTCCCAGGTCTACCACACGGCCTTAGGTAACATTGCTGCGTGAGCTCGCCACAGCACATAACCAAAACAGTAATGGACGATGACTTGTGGTGCACTGAGTTAGCGGCACCTGGAGTGCTGAGCAGGGTATCAGGCAGAATATGGCATCCATGAACGGTTAGTCTGCCAGTATGACCATTTCGACACTGGCAGTTGGTGGTTGGAGGTGGTCCTGGCGGTGGTGGTGTGTGCCTCCTGCGATGATGCGACCTCTGGGCCAATCAGGATACGATTTGATGTGTGAGCCATGGTGTGCTGCAGTTGAGGCCGGATGCAGCAGACAGCGCAGGGCCACAGACACATGGCGTTGATGACCCAAGGCCATCGTCTCAGAGGCCATCCAATATCTCAGAAGACAGGGTCCCTGACTTCAGCTGCATAGAGTTAGTGGCCCCGGATGCACAGCAGCCGACACAGACACCCCGCCATGGGATGGTGCCTTGTGGTGCTCTGATGCAGGGCCACGCGGACTGAGTGGGTCCTCAGCGATGTCCGAGGTGAAAGTGGCAGAGGGTTGCGGGGGACAGTGGAAGGTGTCGTCCAGGGCATGATGCAGAGGGCATAAGCCAGCTGGAAGCAGCAAATGGAGGAGTCGAATGCTACAGCCTCATTTCCACCAACATTTCGGTATCAGCTACATGAGGATGAAGACAACCCCCCAGTCCATTGACTCAGACGCCAGCGTAGTTCTACAAAAGAGTGTTCATGAATGTCGGGGAAAAGACGTCGTGGCACCGGGGCTGAGAGGGGATGCTGTCTGCGATGATGCCGGTACAATGATATGAACTCCGCCATTGCTAAATCAAGACTCAGTCCCAAATGTCTGACCTACTTGACTGCAGTGTAGGCCGGAGACAGCGGTCAGCAGTGGCCCACAGCCACGTGTTGTCGGCTCGAGATGCACAGTTAGTGACACCAGGGCTGTTGTCAGTAGTGTTCGATCACCTCCGTAACGATGATCCTTTTTTCCTCCGGACTCGAAACGCGTCATCCTCTTACACCTCTCCTTGCGTGCAATGATATGTACTCTGCCATTTAAATTTCACAACTCAGTTCAACATGTGTGTCGTATCCGAGAGCTGTGTGGCCCGGGGGCAGTAGTCCGCGTGGGCCCACAGACACATGTTGTTGGAATGCTATGCACAAACTTGGTGGTACAAAAGGGGGTGGTGATGGCCGGAGCATCTGAACCAATCAAACACTCACACCCAGTCAACAGATCTGGGTTTAATCCATCACCGTTCTTTAGCCCACTCTGCCACCCCAGTTCAGACATGGCCATATGCAAATCAGTCTGACTCTGTGCCTCATGGGAACAGTCCAGCCCGAACTGTCAAGCCATGCCTTCCCTGGACTGGAAACAAGCTTCCTAGGACCGATTTCTGGCATTCCAGCCATCTTCAGCCAGGTTTGCTTGAATCCAGTGGCAAAGTGAGCAAGGGACTCACGTCTGAGCATACCCTGCCAACTTATGGTGAACAAAGCAGTACAAAAGGGGGTGGTGATGGACGGAGCATCTGAACCAATCCAGGGCCTTCTCTTGGATCCCAGCGTTGTGGAGGCGTGTTCGTAGTGTGTGGTGACAGACCGTGTCGAAGGCGGCTGACAGGTCCAGGAGGATGAGGGCCGCCGTTTCTCCGTTGTTCAGCAGGGACTTGATGTCATCGGTGGCGGCGATGAGGGCAGTCTCGGTGCTGTGGTTGCTGCGGAACCCGGACTGGGAAGGGTCCAGGATGTTGTTCTCCTCGAGGTAGCGGGTCAGTTGTTCATTGATGGTCTTCTTGATGACCTTTGCCGGGAACGGGAGCAGGGAGATGGGCTGGAAGTTCTTGAGGTCCTTGGGGATCTCGGCGTGCTTCCAGCTCTCCGGAAAGGTTGCTGTCTTGAAGGAGGTGTTGATGACTTTCTGGAGATGGGGTGCGGTGGATGTGCTGGCTTTGTTGAAGATGTTGTGTGGGCATGGATCTGACAGAGATCCGGAGTGGATGGTGTTCATGATTTTGATAGTGTCATCGTCGTTGATGTTGCTCCAGAGGAGCAGGCGGTTGGTGCGGAGGGTGGTCGTGGGGGCGGAGGTCTCAGTGGTTGTCGGGCGGTTGTGGCATTTAAACTGTTGTGGATGTCTGTGATCTTGCGGTGGAAGAAGGTGGCCAACGAGTCGCACAGGTCTTGCGAGGTTGGGACGTCGTTGGTGTTGGAGCTGGGGTTGGAGAGTTCCTTCACGATGTTAAAGAGCTCTTTGCTGTTGTGCGTGTTGTTGTCTAGGCAGTCTTTGAAGGAGGCCCTTTTGGCGGATCTGATGAGATGATGGTGTCTGCGGGTGGCATTCTTGTGGGCGGCGTGGCTGTCCGGTGTTCGTTCACGGAGCCAGATCTTCTCCAGCTTTCAGCAGGTTTGCTTGGAGGCCCGGAGGTCTTCAGTGAACCAGCTGGCTTTCTTGTTGGTATGGTTGTTGGAGGTTTTCTTGATCGGGGCGAGGGTGTTGGCGCAGTCGTTGATTCACTGTCTGAGGTTGCGAGTGGCGGTGTCGGGGTCGGTTTGGTCGGCGGGTGGGCTCTGGGCGAGGATGGTGGTTAGCTGGTCTTCGGCAATCACATCCACTCCACATTTGGCATTGTGTACATTCTCATTCATCCGCCACTTGCCTCCTTTGCACATGCCTGGTCTCCACCTCTCCCCATAATCTGCTGTTGTGTGGCTGAGGTGGCATGCCGTTGATGGCTTCTGTGCATGGCTGGCCCAGGTTCCCACAGTGAGTTGTGCTGTTGTGTCTGGTGGGTGGCCATGTTGTTTGGCATGTTTTATGTGAGTTTGTAACATGTGCATTCCCAGTGGTGTTTGTTGCATGATTGTGAGGTTGAGGTGTGTGGTGTGTTCATTTGGTACTTGCCAACAAGCAGTTCTGTCCCGTAGGTGCCATCCTGGTAGCGCTGGTTGATGATGGACTGTTAGAAGATGTAGTAATCATGCAAACTGCCTGGGTGGTTGGCGTCAACGTTGCTGGAGATTTCCGGGTGGTCCACTATGTGAGAAGTTGGCCTGATATGTGATGTCCACTATTCTAGTGGGCACCCTGTATCAGTCCAAACAACCCTTATGGTCATGGTTGTAAAGTCAACCTTATAGACCAGCTATCCTAGTGGTAGCATGGACAAAGCAGTCTTAGGCTAAAACTTCAGAGAGCATGGGAGCCAGCTGTTTTACCATATGTAACCCCTTGAATACCAAAAGAAAGGACACTACACAGGTTATATATAAAATATATATGTATTTATTACTAACACAACCCCTCTGAACTCTTTATGAGGTCAGAGGCACAAGCACATAACAAGATCCTTAATTATCATACAATAAGTTGCACAAAATACAGTCGAGCCCTAGGGGCGTTGCAAACCATATATTAAAATAGTGGTATAAGAACCACGTCACGAACAAGGAATAGGCCTAGGGCCTAGGGAATCGCTGGGGCTACACTGAATTACCAAAGGTTAGGAAGCAGAAGGCCCACGGGAAGCATGTTCAGTGTCTTAACGCACACCCGGGTTCTCATAGGAATACAATGGGAACGTAAGAGTCAGAAACTAGTTGCTTTGGGACACTTCCGGATGGACTAGGAGAAAGCTACTGAAAACTAGGAAACTTGGATAGTCAATACCCACAGGAGCACAGGAGTACTCTCGTTACCTCACCCACAGGAGCCGGCTGCATAGGTGTCAAGTTGTGTCGGGTTTCGTCGCTGAATCCTATGGAGACCTGTGAAAAGATGCTGCAGGCGACCAAGAGAGAAGTGTCCGGTTGGATCCAAGGGCGGATCGAGGATGAAGAGTACCTGAAAGCAGAGGGGACAGAGTTTGGGTCACTAGCCAGTGACCAGGAAGGAACCAGGAAAGAACCAGGCGGTGTTGTGAAGCAATCAGGTGATGTCGTGAAGCTTGTCTCTGCAGCCACGTGGACCAGGGGACGTTGACGACAACCAGGAGCTGGATACGGACTGTCCCACGAAGGATCTAGCTGTTGGCGGTGTCGGCTTCCGGATTGGAGTCAACAAGCCTTAGCTAAGGCCACCCACGCAGGAATCGAAGATGGCTTCTGTTGCAGACCAGCAAGGTCTGGGGGCTTCTCCTTTTCAGGGAAGCAGGGGCCAGCCTGGAGCAACCAGGCCAGTGGTGTAGATTTATAGGTTCGTTGTCACAGAGGCCACAAGCCAACGGGCAAGTGACCGGACCGACGCATCGAGCACCAAAACACCTGCAGGCCCCACGTGGCACTCGTGGAGTGTGAAGAGCTGTGCGTCGGTGTAGAAGGTGCTCGGGCTGGGGCTTCTCAATCCCCAATGCACAACTTTGAGGGTGCCTCAGAAGCTACACAAGTAGCAATGAGCTGGTTTTTCAAGATGGCCGGTCCCACGTCTCTCATCGCCTCCACGGGCCTCAGCTTTGCTGTGGCTGTGGATCGGGGTCAAAGAAGTCTGGAAGTCTGGCTCTTGTCAGGCTCTGTGCTCCGGCTCCGGCGGGAGCGTTGACAAAGCAAACCGCAGATCGCTGGATGGTGCCTGTTTGCACAGGGTGGTTACTACTTGACCACAAGGGAGATTCTTCAGTCTTCTAGCTGCAGGAGAATGTCGAAGGTCCAGAGTTTCGTTTCAAGTTTCAGTTCAGGATTAATCTAAAGTCTCTTGACTCAGCTCCTACCTATATACTAATCAAAGGGGCTGGATTACCTGCTAGGTCCCTCCTATGGGTGGGACCAGGGAAGGGGGTGGTTACACCCCTTTCCCCTTGTCCAGTTTTGCGCCAGACCTGGGGCTGGAGTGCCCCAGCAACTAATTTCAACCGGACTATGCATGGATCACCTTGTGTGCCCAGGCAGTGTCTCATTTCATTCAGCCCTCCCTGCCCCAATACACTATGGCCTGTCTGGGGTGGTGCTAGCACCTCCCAAGACAGGAAACCTATTGTCCAAGCCTCCATCGCTGGAAGGACTCCCAGAAGCAGGAGGTCAGACTTGTGTCTGTGGCAACAGCATCCATTTTGTGATGCTGAGGCTCTGGTTAACTTTAACCGGGATTAACAGGAGCAACATGTCTTCTTCCTCTAGAACGGTGGGATGCTACCCCCGTCGCCAGAACTGGCGAGGGGGTAGTATTCCAAAGCGTATGACACCTTACACGACATGCTTTGATAAAGCCAAATCAGAGTTAGCATTCAACCGCAAGGATTATAGTCAGGAACTAGTCAGGTCTGCCACTCATAGCGGGGGCCATATTCTTGACCACATTTGGGTTCACGGGGTCAAGTCCTCCAGCCCACTTATAACACCTTGTGTGTGGTCCGATCATTCCCTAATTGACACCACCTTTTCGGCCGTTGGCCAGATCAGGACCCCACTGCAGGAGGGTGGCACCGCACGCAAGTGGAGAGTCGCCGACTCCTCCAAACTCTTATCTCATCTCTCTCTTACCCGTCCCTTGTTTCCCACAGACTCAAGTACCGACGAGCTCCAGGGACAAGTCTCTGACTGGCTCACTATAGCCAGCGATACTTTCGCACCTTTAACCAAGTTTCCCCGATCCCGACACTGTCATTCCCATAAATGGTTTACCCCTCACCTTAAGACTTTGCAGTTAGAACTCCGCCGACTCGAACGCAGGTGGAGGAGAGACTACTGCTTATCTAGCAGAAGTGCATATGTGGCTGCACGGAATAAGTACAAAATAGCCATTTCCGCCGCCAAAAAAGCTTATGCCTCAGACAAAATTTTATCTGCTCCCTGCAAGTCCAAGGAGATTTTTAAAATCCTCAATGAATTTACCTCCGATCCTAGGACACTTCCGACTCAGGCCTCCACACAAGAATCATGTAACGCGCTGAGCACTTTCTTTGTTCAAAAAATTGCCTCAATCAAGGATACCATTCCGACTATCCTCCCTGGTGCTGGCTCTGCCTCTCCCCCCCATAATGCTCTTTCTTTTACTCTCTTCCCGCTCATAGACCCTGCCGCCTTGGCCACACTGGCCACCCGCGTTAAATCTGGATCCCCAGACGACTGTTGTCCCCCCATCATATTACGAAATATCTGCCACTCTTTACCTGATTGTATCCTTCCCCTGCTGAATTCTTCTCTGACATCCGGTACGGTACCCCGTTCCTTCAAGGAGGCCGTGTTGGTGCCTCTACTGAAGAAGCCTGGGGCTGATCCCGCCGTCCCGGCGAATTACCGCCCTATCTCTCTCCTGCCTTTTTTCTCCAAAATTTTGGAAGCCCATGTCACCACCTGCCTCTCACAGTTTATTGAGAACTCCACCTTTCTTGAGACTAACCAGGCCGGCTTCAGACCCGGCCACTCTACGGAGACTGTCATCTTGGCTGTGCTGGATGCCTTGAGAGACGGTGCCGACAAGGGTACCCCCCAGGCCCTGGTTTTATTAGATCTGTCGGCGGCCTTCGACACGGTGGACCACAACATCCTTCTCCACCGTGTCGAGCAAGCTGGCATCCAGGGCCTGGCGTTGGCATGGGTCAAATCCTTCCTGACCGGGAGGTTTCAGACCCTCAGCCTGGGCACTGAGCTCCTCGGGAGCACTTGCCCTGTGGGGTCCCTCAGGGCTCCTCTCTATCCCCCCTTCTTTTCAATCTTTATCTTCGACCCCTTCTTTTTTCCTTGAGGCAGTGGGACGTCACCGTCTTCAATTACGCGGACGACCTGCAACTCATTTCCCCTCTTGATTCCCCCTCTGCTATTCCCAACTTTCAGGCAGTTATGTCTCACATTCTATCGTGGATGTGCCAAAATCAGCTTAAGCTGAATCCCGGAAAGACGGAGCTTCTCCTCCCGGGTAAGAGCTCTACCCACTGGGGTCCGCATTTTTGGCCGGCAGAACTTGGCCTCCCCCCCACCCCTGTGGCCTCGGTAAAAAGCCTTGGGATCACTATTGACTCCGGTCTCTCCCTCGGGCCTCAGGTGGGGACAGTTGTCTCCTCCTGCATGTTCCAGCTGCGCAGGATCAGGAAGGTGGCTTATCTCCTCACCCCTGAAGCTCTCCTGCAAGTAATCATGGCCCTCGTCCTCTCCCGCTTAGATTTTTCGAATGCTATCTATCATGGTCTGCCCAAAACATCTCTTTGCAGACTACAATTCGTTCAGAATCAAGCGGCGAGATTGGCCTTTGGGAGTCCGAAATGGCAATCCGCCAAACCCCTCCTTCAAAAACTGCATTGGCTCCCCGTCACCTCGAGGGCAGCCTTTAAGATCGGCTGCCTCACCTTTAAATCCTTATCTGGTTCCTGTCCTGTCTTTTTGAAATCTCTCATCAGGACTTATAGCCCCTCTCGGAACCTGAGATCCTCTTATCTGCACCTCTTACTCACTCCCCCTGTCAAACTCTGCAGATCTGGAGGCCGGAGATTTGCATTTCTGGCCCCCAAACTTTGGAATTCTTTCCCCATCTCTCTCAAAACCTCCAATTCCCTTACCCTCTTCCGTAAATCCCTAAAAACTTGGCTCTTCCCTCAATCTGGCTAATTCCTCCCAGTCCCCCCCCCCAGCAGTCTGCCAGCGCCAGGAAACCCATGGTGTCAGCGCGCTTTATAAATGTCCCTTACAATACAATTATAATGCACTTAAGAGTATATGGTATGGCTATATCATAGAACAGCTATAAGGACATAGTTCCCAAAGCTGCAGGCAGGCTCAGCTCATGCTAAAGCCTCATCTCACATAAAACCAAGCACTCTACCTCCAGGATTATTAAGGCCTGCCGTAGGAGTGACTTACAGGTATATATGTGTCTATTTGTAATGGTAGAGATAGGGATACTATACCTAAGCAAGGGGTGATTACACAACCTTGCCCCAGCTAAACACTAGGCAAAAAGTTTGGGTAACCTAATAGTCAGATATCCACCTTCCTACACACTGTTGCCTGCCCATTGATGGAATGCGTGTGCTTTCTGTTGCGGTTATTGTGTGCAGTGTTGCCAGGGGGCACAAGTAGGACATGTGTGCAGTCAATTGCCCCCTCACGCATGCAGGAAGCCAGGTATGGTGAAGACGCCTTGCTTACTCTCCAGCTGTTCATGCGCAGGAGGTATAGATAGTGGGGTACCAAGCTGTTGATGTCACCCACGACCGTTGTGTGGAACTTGTATTGGGCTGGCTGTGAGACTCCTCCGACTCTGGCGGTTGTTGGTTGGAGGGTACCAGGGGTCAACACGTGCAGCACAGCCAGCAGCTTTGTCTGAGGTGGGATGTTGGTTGTCCGCTGTATTGGTACCATCAGCCTGTGGACAATGGTGGTCAGGATGCAGAGGATAGTTGGCCCTTTGGGTCTGTAGTGGGCAATGGCATTCTCTATTGTTAGGTCTGTGAGGTTGATGCGTTTTGGGAGGGTCGCTGTTTTTGTCTGCGCTGCTTCAGTGTTGATCTGGGGGGGCGGTGGTGGTCCCAGGGGGTGGGGTGTGGTCCTGGGGTGGTGGCAGTGGGTGTTGTTGTCCTCTTGGGTCTCCGGCCTGCATGCTCAGTGACTCCATGGCATCTGTTGCCCTTCTGGTGTGGCGCTGGGCTGGGCTCCCTTTTCTGGTGCAGGCTGTCGTCCGACTTTACATCAGGTCAGAGCAGGTGTTAATTTCCTGCTGCTAACGCGCCTTATCGCCTGTTTTGTGGTCTTATCGCCGATCTGGCTAGTCGTTGTGTATGTTGTGGAGTGGTGTTGTGGCTTTTTGCACGGGAACTCCTACTCTGCATCTCATTAGCGATAGTTGTGGGGGTCATCTGTGGCAATGTTTTTTGCGGCTGCTATCGCAGGTAAACTGGTGATATGGGCTGTTAGCACCAGCTTGTGAATAGGGAGATACATTTATCGCCACTTTGGCTGCAATAAAGTGCTGTTAACTCAGCGATAACTCCTTGAGAATATGCACCCCAGTGTGTTGTGTAGCATTTTATTTTTCAGTGTGAATAAAATATTTTCTTGTAACTAAAAGACAAGCACAGGGTTGGACAAAATATTGTGGTGCATATTTTCAAAGAAGTCACGCAATGCAGCAGTCAAAAAATGCTGCGCTCTGTTGCATGACAGGGAGGGAGCAGGAGAGCATCATATATACAGAGGTATGTCCTCCCTTTTTCCTAGTGCTGATTTCAGCTGCTGTATGCCGGGCACACACCTTAGCGCCATAGCACTAAGGTGCGTGCCTGAGTCTAGCATTGGTTTTGTACAGAAAGGATACCCTTTCTGTAGAAAATACTATGCCTAGACAAGTTCACTTTCCCCACTTTGTATGTGTGCTGCACAGTGCAGCACGTATGCAAAGTAGGAAAAGGAGAAATGAAAACAATTCTTTGTAGATAGGGTTTTGCATCAAAAGGTATGGGTGGCTGCATGAGAACGCCCATGCACCCCCGTGTAACGCCTTCTTGGCGTTAAGTAACGCAAAACGTTGCTTGGCATTGCTTTGCGTTACTTGTAGGGAACTTTACAATGCAAAACAAGTTTTGCGCTGGAAAGGAAGTTGGGGGAAAAAAAAATGTTGTGCTGGTTAGCGTCACAAAACCCAGCACAAAATGTTTGAAAATCTACCCTTGTGTCTGTTAATTGTTGAGTTTTGAGCCTCCAAGCATCATACCACCTACACAAACTACCGCCCTAAGAATCCTGACTGCTTGACCTTATTTCCCTGACAGTCAAATGTTGAAAGGAGGAACTTAGCTCAGTTTTCAGAACTCAAGACACAAATGACAAACTACCTGAACCACTGCTTCCCGAATGAGGTCTGACACTGTTTTTTTTATAACATTAAGGCAGTGATTGGACCTTGATGCAAGTGAATGGAATCTGGCTGCTGAACTGCAATGCTCCAATGCGATATTGGGCCACCACTGGTAAGAAAACCATAACTTACATGTAACAATCAGTTTGCAGCTTGTAGCGCTGTAGATTCACATGCTATGCACACTCCCACCACCTAGTGATTGCTGTAGATGTTGGAAGTTGCTTTTCTTCAAAGCAGTGGTAGAGACTACTCATGATCCTTCCCTAAAGTCCAACTATGAACCAAGACAGACTTCACCTTCAATTTTTTTTTTCTTATATGGGTGACAGACAATAAGTAGGTGTGGTGATGCAAAGCTGGGTGATCTATGTATATTGAATCAGGGGATAATGTATTCAGTTACAAATTATATGCTCACTTTCAGGGAGGTGGGAGGTTCAAATTAATTTACTGCAATACAAACTGCAAACCCATTGTCACAGGTAGCTTTCCAATTGTAGCATGTGCTGCTGTAAATCAATAAATCAATCAATCAGGGTACAACTACTCGCCCGTGAGGGTCTCCAGGTGCAGGGAAAGGGGCGGGCTGCTCATTTGAGTGCTGGAGCCATCTGAAGAGTCAGGTCTTGAGTTCCTTTCGGAACTTGGGCAGTGTGTTGGCTTTCCGGAGGTGGAGGGGGAGGTCATTACAGGCCTTGGCTGTGAGGTAGGAAAAGGACTTACCTCCTGTTCTGGTCCTGTAGATATGTGGGACAGTGGCCAAAGAGAGGCCGGATGATCAGAGGTATCTTTTGGGTGCATGGAAGGAAAGGCAGTTGTTCAGGTTTTTTGGTCCGGTATTGTGCAGGTCCTGGTATGCATGGGTGAGGAGTTTGAAGGTGATTATTCTTTCGACTGGGAGCCAGTGGAGATCGTGGAGGTGTTAGGTGATGTGGCTGCGATGGGAATTGTCAAGGATCAGTCTGGCTGCGGTGTCCTGGACGTCCTGGAGTTTGCAAAGGAGTTTCTTGTTGATTCCGGCATACAGCGCTTTACCATTATCTAGTCTGCTACTGATAAGAGCGTGCATGATGGTTTTTTGGGATTCAGATGGTATCCATTTGAATATCTTTCGAAGCATGGGGCGAGTGTTGAAGCAGGTCGAGGATATGGCGTTGATCTGGCAGTTCATTGTGAGTGATGAGTCCAGTATGATGCCCAGGTTTCGTACATGGTCTGTCGGGGTGGGGGGATTTCCTAGGGCAGGGGCCACCAGAAATCATCCCATGCGGAGCCCAGGATGAGGACTTCTGTTTTCTCGGAATTGAGTTTCAGGCAGCTGTCCCTCATCCAGGTGGCAACATCTTTCATTCCTTCTTTGAAATTGTCTTTGGTGATGTTGGGTTTGTTGGTGATGGGGAGGATAAGCTGGGTGTAGTTAGTGTAAGTGACAATGTGGAACCTGTGGTTCCTGATGATGGTTGCGAGGGGAGTCAAGTAGATGTTGAAGAGAGTGGGGCTGAGCGAGGAGCCCTGGGGCACCCCACAATTGGTCTCTGTCGGGTCCAAGAGTTAAGGCAGGAGTCCGACTCGCTGAGTGCTGGTGGTGAGGAATGAGCATAACCAGTCGAGGACCTTGTCGCGGATGATGGTGTAATGGAGTATGGTGGCTAGGGTGAGGTGTGAGATGGTGTCGAAGGCAGTCAAGAGGTCTAGGAGGATGAGGGCTGCCATTTCCCCCTGGTCGAGGAGGGAGCGGATGTTGTCGGTGGCAGTGAGTAGGGCAGTCTCTGTGCAGTGGTTGCTACAGAATTTGGATTGGGAGATTTCAAGGATGTTGTTAACTTCAATGAAGTTTGCTAGCTGGGTTTTGATAGCCTTTTTCGATTGGTTTGGCTACAAATGGAAGCAGGGAGATGGACCTTATGTTTTTAAGGTCTGTCGGCGGAGGGTTTCTTCAGGAGGCGGTTGATCTCGGCGTGTTTCCAATCATCGGGGAAGGTGGCAGTCACGAAGAATTGATCATCTGACATAGTTCGGGTGCAATGGCCGTGGTGGCTCTGTGGAAGATGTGGAGTGTGCAGGAGTCTGATGGTGCCACAGAGTGGATGTTTTTCATGGTCTTCAAGGTGTCTACTGCCATGAGCAGGGTCCAATTGAGCAGGGTGTGTTGGTTGGCGTTGCCTGGAGGGGGAGCAGGAGTGGCGTGGAGGTCATGCTTTTCGAAGTTGTCGTAGATCATCTTGATCTTAAGGTAGAAGAAGGTGTTGAGTCTGTGGCAGAAGTCTTGGGAATGTGGGACATCTGTTGTTTTGCTGCAGGATTTGGTGAATTCCTTAAAGATGGAAAAGAGTTCTTTGGTATTGTGAGCATTAGTGAGGATTCTTTCTTGGGCATTTGATGAGGTGGTGGTATGCAGTGGTGACTGCTCAGAAGGCGGCACGTGTTTCCAGGGTTTTGCATACTTTACCTATACTGAAATCAGCACCCTTCACCCTAAAGTGGTGGCGTGAGAGCTTTAGCACAATATGCATGGAACAAAGTTTTAAAAACAGTTTGTATTACGTAAGCATCTTGGTGTGCATGAAGGTACACATAATAATGTTGCAAGAGGGGTGCTGCCAAGGAAGCCATGACAGTTCAATTTTTAAGAGTGGGAAGTGCCCTAGGCACTGCATGCAGTGTAAAGCCCTTAAACAATAGTAGGGGGTGCGTGAAAAGTTCCGCTCAGCCAGCAGAATGCATGGAATTTTTCCCACTCCGTGTTACACTTGTAACGTGGCTCACCTACGTTAAGTTGGCGAGCCATAATTGCCGCCCCCTAGCACCATTTTAGGTGTTGAGCTGGCACCCAGTGAGATTTTCTCAACGCCGTCAGTCACAACCATTTGCGGTGAGAAAGCAACTTGGCTGATGGCAAAGAAGCAGTGCCCACTGGTGCACTGTGTGGGGCTGCTCACACTGATTTTGCAGCATGGTCCAAGCTCCAGGTGCTAAAAATCAGCATGACGTGCTGATGCCGGCCCGCGTGCAGAAATCTATGGAATCTCGCTGAGTTTTTATGTAACTCTGTGGAATACCACAGAGTGAAACTCCGCAAGTGCCACCCAACCCTAAGCAATGGTTTAAGGTTGTGGGGAGGAAAAAGAAAAGACCGCCACGTCAATAGTTTGACATGAAAACAGATTACTACTTTAGGCAGAGAAAAAAGTGGTTACTTACCTGGAGGAGTAGTTTTACAGCTTGAAACTTTTTCTGAAGTCAGATGCTGTGCATTATTCTGCCATTTAGTGGTTGGGTACAAATTGTCTCTTTTTGTCGCAGGTGTTACTGTTGAGCCCTATTAGGTGGTATGTTCTTTCCCTGTGACATCAGGCATGCGCCCCAGAAGTTCATGTATGTGGTTGCCTTCTTCAGGTTCTTTATTTCCCATGTGGCCTGTAGATTGTTATCCCCTTTGGTGAGGGTGTCAGACAATGGCCGATATCCGCACACCCTCCCCAGTGTGTCTGTTGGCCACTAGCTGACACTGAAGAGGCCTAAAAATGATCCTCTGGTACCTGCATCAGAGGATTCCTTTTTTTAAAACAAAGGGCGGGCGGGAGGGACGGGGAATCGCTTCCATGTCAGACCCCGCCCATCTGTGATATCAGCACACCATGAGGCGTGCTGATGTCAGAGTTTCTCCATGGGAACAGCAAATGAAGGAGGTGAGTGCTCTCTCCTGCTCTGGTGGGGAAAAAAGGCCAAAAATGGCCCCACCCGATATTTCAGGGTGAGCTCTCCGAAACAATTTCCTGGCTGTAGATCACAATTTATAGCCAGGAAACACACTATGCCACCAAGGGCTTCTTATGTTGGGGGGGTTGGCCATCGTGGCAATGGACTTGACCGCTTCCTCAGCCTCCTGGGGACAATTTTTTTAACGTTGTTTTTCCGGTGGTGGGTGTAATCGCCAAAATTGTTTGGGGTTAATAGGTATTCCATGAGGGGCTGATCGCGTTCCCCAGAGTATCACATTTCCCCCCCAAAAAGTACAGAAATGTTGGTAGGGGGTCGACCCTCAACAAATGGGTCGACCTCCTTTGGGGTTCATACATATATTTTTTTTTCAAATGTTTGTTTTCCCCTGGGGCACAGATTGCACCCCACAGGGGAAAACACACTTTGTAAAAAACAAATTTGCCACATAAATTTACCATCTATAGGTTATGCATGCAGATGGTAGATTTATGTGGCATATGCAGCATACTTCAAAGGACTGCATGTGTTTGCACGCAGTGGAAGAGAATGCACAAAGGAAAATAGTCATCTTTTGTTTGCTTATGTCTACATTTTGTTGCTAAGCTGGCACCAATGATCTGAAACTTTTGCCCAGACGGTTTTACAATTTTTGCATATTACGATATAAGGAAGTCATGTTATAAAAAAAACTTCTTCATTATGCTGCATAATTTGCCTTTTCTTGATAAATAATTTAGTCAACCCTGTCTCATAACGTGGTGCTCTCCTGACACATAATTCTATTAAATCGTGGCAATAGCATTGTGAATTTTCACAATCAGCAAGTCTGCGCACAAATTTGCAGGGGCTACTATGTGAATGTGTACTTCTTGAGATCAAAAGTAGATTTTTAGCTTTTGGAGAATTACTTTTATTCTAGCAATGGCCCAGCAGATCCCCAATGATAGAGTTTTGCATAAGCTATGACCTACATATGCTGTGGTATTGGGTATGTAGCAAGGTGAAGTAATACTGTGTCTTTTTTAGTGTTTTTGGAGAACCTGCACATTCATCATAAAAGAAAGATAAGCCTTTTTTGTTTATTTACTGTTGCACACATCTCACAAAGACACACCCAACAACTGATTTAAAACAATACTTCTGCCTTCTATGTAGGACAATGGTTTAGAAGGGAGGCTTTAGGCAGTCAGTAGAGATGGCATCTCATGGATGACTGCTACCAAGGCCCTAACTTGGGTTATGGCGGACAGTTCTGAGGCAGGATCAGAGACTGAGACAACAGATACTGAGACAGAATATGATGGAGAGGAAAATGGAGCAAAATATGTAAGCTATTTTTCAGTGAGCAGCGTTCCATCTGATGGCTCATCTTCCAGTGGTTCTGAGGGAGATGATGATGATGGCAGTCATGCTGTCCTTTGCAAGCATATCTGTGCAGCGGGCCATCATAGCAGGTTACACCAACCCAGAGAGCTGGTAAGTCCCATGGCAAGCACAGACTAAGTGCTCTCTGGCAGCCCTCCAATTTGGTTCAGACCCGAATTTCACTTTCACGGTGATGCTGGATGTAAAGTCGATACAGAATCTTTTTTGCCAATTGGAATTGGAAATCGATTTATTAAGCGCGATTGCTGCCCGAGGGCGTCCAAGCGCTGGGTGTAAGGATCGCGGGACAGGTGACGTGACACATTAGAGCTCTGAACGTCTTTGAGACAATTGTGCAGCAAACAAATTTGTGTGCTGAACTATTTCTGAGGAAGCACAGAGGCACTTTAGTGCCTCATCATACTAGGGCACACCAGTGAACTCCCATATCACTTGAGGAGTTGAAGATATTGTTGGGCCTTACACTCAAAAGGGGGTTAGTGCACAAACCAAGCTTGCAGTCCTACTGGTCTGCTTGCACGGTTTGGGTAACCCCCAGCTTTGTACTGTACATAAGCAGAGATTGTTTTTTTGTTATTGCAGCGTATGCTGCATTTCAATTACAATTATGCTACATTGCCCCAGGACCATCCAGACCAGGACAGATTGTTTAAAATTCAACTTTTCGTGGAAAATTTGTCTGCGAGGTTTCAAGAGATGTATACTCCTGGAAAGAATATAGCCATTGATGAGTCCTTGATCCTATACAAAGGGTGGCTGATGTTCAGACAAGTTGTGCATCTTGTGTGAGAGCTCTAATGGCTATATGTACAGATTGAGAGTGTATAGAGAAAAGGTTTCATCTCCAAACCCTGTAGGTTGCCCTCCCACACTACTAAACACTAGTCATTGGAAAGATTGTATGGAAGCGTGTCCAGTCACTACTTTATGTGGACAATTTCTTTAAGGGAATATAGCAGTTTACTGAGGTGTACAAAGCTGGCACTGTGGCATGTGGTATAGTTGGTTGTCGCCACAAAGGATTCTGTGGGAATCCTCTGCAGCGACAACATACTGTACTACATGCCACAGAAGCTCCAAAAATCCCAGGGCACTTGCATTCCAACAAACTGCTCACAGTCAAATTCTCTGATAGGCGTCATGTGTACATGCTCACTAAAATTCATGATGAGAGCGCTTCCACTGTCATTGTTTGAGGTCAGATTGCTGAAGTTCACAAGCCCACCTGTATACTTGATTACAACAAGTACATGGGTGGAGTAGATAAAAACTACCAGGATCCTCAGCCATACAACGCGAGTCGTAAACTTGCACTTGGTATAAGAAACTGTCTACCCACCTGATTCAGATGGCACTATACAATGCATATGTTGCTTATCATCAGAACACCTCAGGAAGACTCATGTCTTTCCTTAACTTTCAGTTGACAGTCATTGAAAGTCTTACTGCTACAGGAGCAGCATCCTCCTCTTTATGTGCTCTGGAGGACGTGGCAAGGCTGCAGGATCGACAATTAGTGACCACATTACTGAAACAGCAAAAAAGTCTTGACCATGTTGTCATTGTAGAGACTGCTCTAAGCAAGGAAAGAGGCATGTGAATTGTGTATACTGTCTCCAGTGTCCATCTCAGACAGCCCTTTGTTTTCCTACTTGCTTTATGTTATACCATACAAAAGTGAAGTATTGGGAAATTGAGTCAGGTGGAGCTAAAACCAGTGTGTTTGAATCTGGGGACTCGTAGGCAAATAGTTGCACTTAGAATATTAGAAACAGATTGCACACCTTATTTTGCAATTGCAGTTGCAAAATTCCTTGGTTGGGCATGGTTAATCCGCACACGTAAGCTATTGGGTAAAGCAACTTAATGATCTTTGGTTACCATGTTTTTTTTTTTATCCAAAACTTCATGGATTGTAAAGGAATATTTTATATTCATATATCAACTTCGTCAGCACCAATTGTTTAATACTTGTTTTTTATGTAAGTATTTTAGACTAGTATTTATTGTATATTGTTAGGGTGAAAACGCGTTTATGACTGCTGTCGAATAAAGCTTTGAAATTGAATTGTCAGGTGGAGTGTAAGGTAAACCTTTCAATGGCTGTGCATGGATACCTACTTTCCACGGGCCACTACTTCACTAGGCAAGCAGCCGTAGACTTGTTGTTCCTCTACTTGCTTATGGCCTGCTTGCCACCTTTATCTGCTGTCAGAACGTGGTAGGTATTCTGTACGTTGATTGACAAGAGAATTATCGTCCCCCAACAGCACATAATAGTGGATGGAACTTGGGTGGTCATGGAGTACCATGTGTGGCAACATTGTAAAGTCTTGACTAGAGTTTTAAGTGCTTTTAGGGAACTTGTGTATAGAACACCAAGACCATCTTGATTGCCCACGAGAACCCAAGTAAGTGTAATAAGACAAACAAAAGTCCCTTGGGACTTATTTATAAACACTTCTACTTGCTTTGAAAGTGTGCAAACTCAATTAGTACTTGTATCATAATCAATGTTATTGAAAAAGGATACAGGACGCAATTTCTTGCATGATGATTTTCACATTTTTAGTATCAGGACAATATACATTTCAGTATGTATCAAAATTATTGCAGACGAGGTAGGTGCTGAGACACTGAACTAAAATAGAACAAGACAGTGAACAGATTGCAAGGTTGTTTATGATTTTATATCAAACAAACATATACAGAGGCCCTGTCTGTTCATATATGGTTTTACCTGGTGAACCATAACATGTTTTTTATTATTATTATTATATTCTTATATTCTTATATAGCGCCAGATTCAACCCCCGAAGGGGTATCTCCGCGCTTGCCTTGGGAACCCGTCCTGGCTTTTCCCTGTGAGATAGCCCCTACAGGGCATCCCCAAAGTGAAAGCCAGGCATCCCGCCGCGGGGGGCCGTTGTGGAGATTAAGCAAGCTTAATGCCCAGAGTTGCAGAGTGTGAACCCATGATTAGGTCAGGCACCGAAGCGAGAATTATCGAGTCCATGGACATTTGAGCTCAAGACCCTGCCGCGTCGGGAATTGAACCCTGGTCCCGGGTCTGACCTCTGCTTCAGGGTCTGCCTGCTCTAACAAGTGAGCCACACTTCTCTTTTGAAAGCTACTTAGGGAGGGGATGTCGGCGATTAAACCTGTACTTAGTCTTCGGGTCTCGTCAGGACAAAAGTCCTCTGACTAAAGTTCCCTAGAAAGAGTGGAATCCTGGGACCTTCAATAAGGCATCTTGTAAGCAATACATGCAAGAATACTTCAAGTCAGAGCTTACAATGTATATGAGGCTTTGCCGTTAGTCAGACTTCCAGTGGGGTAAACAATTTATTCAGGAGAAGTACACCTTTGTATTGTGTAGAGAAAGTGGTCACACATACAAATACAGGAGAACTTATATACAAAGCCAACAGTGCAAAATGGGCCATTCAGTTCCTTAGACTGTTCCAGAGGTCAACAGACTGCTTGAGAAAAGCAAACCTTTCCATTGGGTCACACCACCAACATTCAAAGACATTATGATTCGCCAGGAGATACCATATATGAACAGACAGGATCTACACTTATAATTGTTTGATATAAAATCATATACTACCTTAGGATCTGTTTAGTGTCTTGTTCTATGTTGTGTATACACTTGTTTAATGTCTGAGGACTGTGTCATCTGCACTACTTTGGATATATAACAATCCCATCATCAAAGATTATAAAATCGAAGATGCCAGGAAGTACAAAAATATGTATATTTATTTAGTAAGTATTCCGGTAGAGCACAGCACGTCTGGAGAGATCTAAACATCCAGTAAACTGTACTACATGGAATTTGGAACATAATCTGTAAGATGTAGGCACGCATCAATACATTCCAGCTTCCAGCAATGAACAACACACGTATAGACATAGAAGTGCTAACATAATTAAATAAAGAATGTAACACATCTTATCCCTAAATAAATAAACATTAGCTCAAATACCTGCTGGGTAGTATTTTAGGTATGACATTACATTTAACTCTAGAAACAATGGATAAATTACTTTGTACAACATTTTGGGGATAATTCTTTAGATCATGTACTAACTTTCTATGGTTATCTCCCAAATGATCACTACACTTAGCCACTCTACGAACATTCCACATTCTTCCATCTTGAGTGACCACAGTGTTTTTGAAAACTTTAACAACTTTGATGGGAGGAAAGAATTTCGAAAATCATTTGACAAGAAAACCAGGTTTTTTTATTCTCACCCACTCTCCCACCACAAACTCAGGAACTTTGACATTCATTTTAGAATCAAAAGACATTTTCATTTTCCGTTGTTTTTCTTCAACACGTTTGGCAACATATTCAAGATCAACAACAGAATTGTTTTTATTTAACTTTTTTATCCACCAGGGACAAATATCAGAAGAAGGTTCTCTTCCCCTAAGGAGCATGAATGGGCTCACGCCAGTGACTGAATGAGGTGTGATGCGATACGTCCACAACCTCTTCCTCACAACTTCCAACCAATCACCACCAGAAGAAATTACACTGTTAATACAATCCTTAAGTACTCGGTTGAAAGGTTCAACCTGGCCATTTCCCTAGGTTCATATAAGGACGTAATATGATGTTTAATATTACAAGCTTTGAGAAATTCTTCAGTGTCAGAAGAAATAAGCTGCGTACCATTGTCCGTGACAAATGTTTCCAGAAATCCCTCCCTAGCAAAAATCTCTTTTAAAAATACAATAATCACTTGCGTTGAGGCATTTCCAACAAACTTCACTTAAGGCCCTTTCGAGTGGTAATCAACCATGACTAAGGCATAACTAGCATTTAGTGGCAAATGTTTGAATGGGCCTGAGATATCAAATACCACTTTCTGCCAAGGAAAATTAGGCCAACTCACTGGCTTCAGGGGAGCAGAAGACACATGAAGCATCTTATCACTACTTATACAGTGTGAACATTCTCTTACCATTCTGTCCACAATTTTATCAATGCCAGGCCACCAAAAGCTTTCCCTAATAAGACGTTTCATAGAAGACATTCCAATGTGACCTTGGTGGGATAATAACAAAATTTTCTTCTGTAATGAACTATGAGGAATAATTTTGCCAGCTTTAAACAGTAAACCACCAAATTCTTCAATCTCAGAAGAAACTTGCCAAAAAGGAGCTAATTCTGCAGAAATACATCTATTATTCGGCCATCCTTCCCTTACATGACCAAAAATCTGCTGGCACAACACATCTTTACTCAATTCTTCAAACCACTCTTCTTCACTTAGAGTCAAAAACTCCTGAGAAACACAATCACCAATAGAAGCAACCACATCATCATCTTGCTCAGCAACTGAAATATTATCATCACTACAGGGTAACCTCGAAAGAAAATCAGCTGTGACATTACTTTTCCCAGGTACATAAACAATCTCAAAATAATATTCTTGAAGACGGTAAGACAACCGAGCTATCCGCGCAGTGGAATTCCGCCCACCTCCAGGAGATAAAATCCCCACCAGCGGTTTATGATCCGTCCTCAGGATGAATCTATTTCCCCACACATAGTTCCTAAAGTGTTCCACTGCCCAAATACACGCTAACAGCTCTTTCTCAATCACTGACTACCTTCTTTCTGTGGAGGACAAGGTTCTGGACGCAAATGCAACGCACCACTCCTCCTTACCAGAACACTGACCAGGGCCGGACTGGGAACCGAAACCGGACCTGGCAAAGTGCTCGGCCGGCCTCCCCCTTCCCCCCCAGGAGGGGGATTGGGGTGAGACCGTTCTCTTTGCCAGGGCCGGTTTTCCGCCGATTTTGTTACAGGGCCGTTTTTGCAGCTATGCTGCAAAAAACGGCCCTGTAGCAAAAACGGCCCCCTGGGGCCCAAAACCGGCCCCCACCCATGCGGCCGACCGGGGAATTGCCCGGTGCCCGCAACGGCCAGTCCGGGCCTGACACTGACTCAGAACTCCTCCAACCCCATACAGGCTGGCATCCACCGTAATAATGCACTTTTTATTAATGCAAAATGATTTTAGAGTGGGAGCATTGATAATCTCATCCTTAATTTGCTTAAAAGCAAGATCTTGTCTGTCTGTCCAAATAAACTTTGTAGAATTCCTGGTCAACTCTCTAAGAGGTTCCATTTTAGTGGCAACATTTTGAATAAACTTGCTGTAATATTCGCATAAGCCTGCAAATAACAGTAACTTTTCCTTATTATCAGGAGCAGTTGCCTTCACAATGGCATCCACAAGATTTTCTTTTGGTACTACACCTTCCCCAGAAAGAGTATGCCCCAAATACTCCACTGATTTACAAATAAAATTTACATTTAGTAGCCTTGAGCTTTAACCCAGATTGTTCTAACTTGGAACACACCTCTTTAAGATGATTGCAATGTTCATTGTCATTCTTTGAAAAAATAAGTATGTCATCTTAAAAACATTTGACAATTAATCCCAGATCTTTAAAAATATGGTACATAGCTCTTTGAAAGACCGAAGTGGCCGAAGCCAAACCAAATGGCATTCTCCTGAACTGAAATAAACCATGAGGGGTGATGAAGGCTGTAAATTGTTTTGAGTCTTCAGTAAGCTTGATCTGGTGATATGCAGACCTAAGATCTAAAGTGGAAAACACACATGCACCATCCAACATAAACAGCATTTCATTTATGTTGGGAAGTGGGTGACAGTCAGTAACTAAATTCGTGTTAAGTGCTCTTAAGTCCACACATAGTCTAATACTTTTATCCGGTTTAATTGCTAAAACAATGGGGGAAACCCACTCAGAAGACTCCACCTCCTCAATTATGTTTTCCTTCACCATAGTATCTAACATATCTCTGAGTTCATTTCTAATACTAATGGGAACCCCTGTTAGCTTTTGTTTAATGGGCTTGTATTAGGTTTAACCTTAATCCTGTGACTAAAACCTTTCAATTTTCCCAGTTTGTCAGAAAATACTTTCGGAAACAACTGAGAAAATTCAGTGGATATTGGTAATATACTAGGCTCCCCATTAGATACAGCAAGGACTTGAACAGGATCCTTTAACCTGGGATTCAACATAATTCCTAATTTTGCTTGATCCCTCCATCCCAAAACATTCACACCTTTGCAAGCTACATATAGTTTGATAACAGCAGAATTACTTTTGATGGTAATAAGAACCTCCTTAAAACCAATACATTCTATTTTAGAGCCCTGAAAGTTATAGGCAATTATATCTGGTTTACATAAAGCATTGATATCTACTAGATCTCCAAATGATTCTATGGAATATTCACAAGTAATGATAGTCCACGGGGAACCAGAGTCCGCCATAAATTCTAAAACCTTCCCTAAAATATTTACAAAGCATTTGGGAGACGATATGCTATCAGCTTGTGAAATGTCAAATGAATCTTGGATGGATACCACAATACCAGATTCCACAATCTCTGGGTTATTCTTCCCTTCATCAGAAACATATGAAACACTTCCATTTGAACGTTTAGAATTATGAAATGGTGGTTTTTTAGCATCCTGAAAAGGTTTGGCTGGAGTTTTGCACATTTTTTAAAAATGCCCTGTACGCCCACATTTATTGCATTGTTTGCTAATGGCAGGACATTGCGGGAATGAAGCAATATGATCAGAATTGCCACATCTAAAGCAAAAATATTGTTTGCTCTTACCATCATTCCTGTTAACATAATAATTCTTTGGTTCTTGCTGTTTTACTGTACTGACCTCACTGCTAGAAGTGGAAGAATTGGGAGTAGCTACTTTATCAAGAGATGTAATCCACTTATCAGACCGCTCAAGAGCTTTCGCTGTACTGATAGCTGTTTATAAACTAGGGTCACCTTAAATCCACAGCTGTTCTTGAACTTTCTTACTCTTTACATGCACAATGATTTGATCCCTAATCATTTCGTCAGTCATGAGACCAAAGTTACAATGTAAAGATAGTGCACGCAGAGCAGTAAGAAAGTCATCAAAACACTCATTATCATCTTGAACTCTTGTATAGAATTTAAATCTATTGAGTGCTACACTTGTAACAGGTTTAAATCTACCCTCAATTCTTAAAACAGCTTCATCATATACATTAGTATCACCCCCTGACCTAACAGCTGGTAATGTTCTAAAACCAATTGCCCTTCCAAACCCAGGCAATGTAAAAATATGTTCTTTTTCTTTTCCGCAGACATCCTTTCCCCATCCATTGCCTTGAGATACGTAAAAAATTCCTCTTTCCATCTTGTCCATTGAATTGGCGGATCGCCTTTGAATTGCAAAAATTTTGATGGAGGATCAAATTGCATGTTTCTATCAAATTAAACAACTTGTTTACAAGAGTGTAATAAATGTCACTTAAAAATGTTAGGATGCGTTAAAATTTTTTTTAAACAAATAAGATTTTGAAACAGTAAATAAATAATAATAACTAATCTCAAAAATATTTAAAATGTAGTTCCTGTAAAAATTTCACTTAAATAATCCCAGAATGTAAATATCTTCAATGTAATGTAGTTCAAAATCCACTAGATGGCAGAGATGTAACACTGGTACAGCAAAGTTCAGTAAAGTCTTCAATATGTGAAAGAATTGCTCGCCGAGAAACTAACTTCAAACATCCAGCTGACCGTTGTACCATTCACTGTTTAAGTTTCCAAAATAGTTTTCATTTTATAATAAATAGACTTCGTTTTGTTTATGCTAAAAAAAAAAATTACACAAGTAACCAGAGTAATAATGATTTCTCACGGGCTTCTTTTCTTTTTTTTTTTGTGAATCGCACATAAAATACTGTTTTTTCAAGTTTTGAGATTAAACACACTGTCTGCACAAGGGTTATGCCAAAAAAAAGCAGGTGATATAAGCGCGTGTGAAATCGTACCTTTAGGAAGCGCCAAAGCAATGTTGCATAGTGTTTACTCCTCCGGTAACTTTACCTCAATTAGTTACCATGGCAACAAAATGGAGGCCACACGTCCTACGTGATAATGCAGATGCGTAGAATGACGTGTTATACTCCAAGTCATACGCATTGACGTATAAGATGGCGTGGTCACACTTCGCTCGAGCTGCTTGCTTGCAATTTGCTTCAAAAAGCCTTAAAATCCGTGAAAATGGATCTAAAAGGCCTAGAATCGCCGGATCCAGATGAACATGAAGAGTAGAACCGCTCGAGTTTAATCCAAGGTAAGCGGTATTTTCAGTGCTTTTATTTATTTTTTTCTAGTGGATTCGTCAAATCTTGTGCTTCTGTGCTCAAAAACGTGGCAGAGATGTTGAAAAGGTCCCTCGTCGCCAATATAAAATCGAGATGCCAGGAAGTAGTAAAAATATGTATATTTATTCAGTATGTATTCCGGTAGAGCACAGCACGTCTGGAGAGATCTAAACATCCAGTAAACTGTACTACATGGAATTTGGAACCTAATCTGTAAGATGCAGGCACGCATCAATACATTCCAGGCTCCAGCAATGAACAACACACGGATAGACATAAAAGAGCTAACATAATTAAATAAAGAATGTAACAAAGATATTATGTACTGTATTCTTTTTCAATAACATTGGTTATGATACAAGTTACTAATTGAGTTTTCACGCTTTCAAAGCAAAAATAGAACTGTCGGTGAATGAGTCCCACAGGACATTTTTTATTACTTTAGGGAACTTAGGCAGTATGCCCCAGTATGTTTGCCTTCGTTTCAAAGGTAGATATGCTCACCCAAGTCGAGGAAGCATTCTTGGACCCCCCCCCCCAACTTTTAACCACAAACTGGATGGTGTTGGATTTCGTACAGTGAGTGCGCTGAAGGTGCATGAAAGACACATTTTCTTGAGATTCAGTAAGCTAGCGACGAAATGTGTTAGTATAGTATAGGTTCCCTTGACAAGTATCTGGGATAAGTCAGAACTTTGAGGAGGACAAAGACATGAACGGGTCGGAGAAGCTTAGGCTAGGTGTGCTTTCATAGGGATCTTGCATAAGTAGAACGCATATAGTCAAGGTAGTCCAGATACACATACCATCACTTCATCTTTGCCTATTGAGTCAAACATATTGGCGCTGTACTCACCCCAATACTGAATTACTCCCTCATTCAACAAAGCAGAGGGCTCCAAACCATGTAGAACGCAACAGGTATCCCCTCACTCAACATCACAACACACACTCCATGCACCTCAAACAGCTTCAATGACTCCCCATCCACAGCTCTAGTCAAACTCCTGAAACACACATTTGAAGCCTTCTATAGCACTGGTCCAGCATACTGCAATACCGCCTCAGATTTCAGAAACCTTCCAGACACTTTTGCTCGGCATAGGCAGCAGCAGAACAAGGGAATCAACTTCTCCTAATTTGCCTCGAAAGGGCAGAATTACTTGGCTCTACACATATGCGCTGTCTCTAAAATGAGTGCATTCTGCACGAAGCTGAACACTTGGCTCTTCGACTAGGTTACTCCATGGATCAGCCCTGACTGCTCCTGTGTCTGCAACAGGATACCCTCTCAGTGATAGTGTGTTTTACAAAAAAATCTTAACATAACATATAACTCTGCACCCAAAGCTACACGTATGGGTAAAATGTTTGTCCTGCTTGCCATGTTCACCCTCCGTCAGAACTTAGTATGTGTTCAGTTTACTTTATGACAAGTGCATTGCAGTCACAACACTGCACGTAACAGTGGGTGTGATATATGCTACGTTCTCACTGACTACTTTGTGTGCCAAAAACTACAGTTCTTCATAGTTTATGACATTCTCTTTAAGGAACCTAGGCAGTATTTCCCAGAATGTTTGCCTTAGTTTCAAATGCATCTATATGCTCATTAAGTTCAAGAAGTGTAGGCCTCGGAAGACATTGGATTTACCACAGTGAGTGTGCTTAAGATACGTGCAAGATATGTCTTCCTGAGCCTCATATGGCTGTCATGGGAGCCATTAGTAAAGGGGCACTAGGCATGCATTCGGTAATGTTCAGAATGGAGTTGGTTATTTGACAGGTGGCAAAAATATTGTCAAACTGTTTTTTCAACTGTGAAGGTTGTGGATGCCTCAACTGCCATCATGTCTGGACATATGTGTTTATAGAGGTTGTTTGTGGTGTGTTTATGTGCAATTTGGTTGATGACTTGCTGAGAGGTTGTCTTGAATGGGGATTACATCCTGTGGCATATGAACGTGATGGGCCTTGCATGGCAGTGATATGTTGATGTGAGCGCACTGATATGGTGGACTGAGCGCGTGGCAGGCGGTATGAAAGTCTTGTGTGTGGGGTGTGAATGGCGTGTGAATAGACCATAAAGCGGTTGGTGCTTTGACGTGGCTTTATGGCTCACCTTCAGTAGTCTTGGTTTCAATATTCAGATACTTTGATAAGTATTTGTGCTTTGAAGCTAGTATTTCCGGAGGTGCTAAAACCAACCAGTGTAAGTGGTGGTTTATCTTAAAAAATGAGTACAACATTTATATCTGTGTTGGTAAGGACACTCAGTCCCAACGGTAACAGAGTATCTTTACAGTGAAGATAATGGTTTAGCCGCCCGATATATATGCAGACGGAACATTGGTGTAACCGTGGGGAAGAGTACTCCATCTCTGGCATGGTTGTATCCCTCTCTTGCCCCAACTGAGTTAGAGTCATCTGCAGCTGACCTCTATGTCCATCCACCTAATTTAGATGTGCAGACATTCAGGTCAATTTTCACTGCCATCTGGAAAAGAATTGTTTTTGAATTTTTTTAAATATATGATGGATGGCTCAAGGATTATGTTTTTTAAATTTTTTTTTTTAATTGATGGATGGCTCAAACATGTTGAGGGAGCAGTCAAACTTAAGTATGCATTGACAGGAACCACTGTTTTGGTGGCTTCTGTCAATGTGTTGAATTGACCTCCAGCTTTGCAGTGATTTCTAAATTTGGCTGGTGGAGTGGTCTCAGCATGGCAGACGTTAAGTTTTCCGCCCGGGCAAGGGAGTCTTCTTCGTCAACAAAAATTTAAGTATGGCCCTTACTAAGAACTCCTTGCTTTGTTTTGCAATGTGGGTAGCTATGGATTTGGGCCCATTCCCAGCTAGCAACTAGGCAAACCTGCACATTTTTGAAGACTAGACAACCAGGGGATTCCAGAGGTGCATTACTTGTGTGACTCTCACCATGTAATTTTACCCAGAAGCCCAATGTAGCGACTTAGGGCATTTTGTGACATAGCCTCTTTGCCCACCCACACAAGTAGGGTACCATTCTTATCAGGAGACGTGTGTAAATGTAGGGTGGAAGGAAATGTGTGGCTCTCCGAAAATCCCAGAACTTTCTGTCACAGAAATGTGAGAAAAATATGAGTTTCTTACCAAAGGTTGACGTTTGCAAGGGCTTATGGGTAAGATTACCTGGTGAGAGCCACGTAAGTCACACCTCTCTGGACTCCCTTTCTTGTCTAGTTTTAAAAAATGTTCAGGTTTGCTAGGTTTGCCCAGGTGTCACCTGAGCTACGGTCCAAAACCTACAGCTACCCACATTGGAAAAAAAGGGTACATTTTCATTGGAAAATGTGATGCGTCCATGTTGTGTTTTGGGCTGTTTCCTTATGCAGGCCCTAGGCTTACCTGCACAAATGAGGTACCATTTTATCGGGAAACAGCCATCACAACACAGTTTTTTGCACGTGTTGCTATTACATCGCATGTGTTACAAAGCTGCGATGTTACACTGCATAGTAAAAACCATGCATGCCATTACATCGCATGCGCTTTTACAACGCATGCGATGTAATGTGTAATGGCGGCGGCGGCTGAAACAGCAACCAGGAGCAGAGACGGCCACGCTGGAGAGGAGAGAGGTAAGGGGGTTTGAGCTTGGGGTGGGGGTTTCTTTTGTAGGGTTTAGGGTAGTGTAAAAGTAGTGTTCTAACGTTTGTGTGTGTTTATTTAACGTTTTAGTGTGTTTTTTGTAGTGTTGTGTAGTGTTGTAGTGTTTTTTTAGTGCAGTGTATTAGGGTTTAGGATACTGTTGTAGTGATTTAGGTTTTAGGGTAGCGTAGTAGTGTTTGTGTAGTGTAGGGATATAGGTTTTAGAGTAGTGTAGTAGTGTTTGTGTAGTGTAGTGTTTTAGGGTTTAGGGTAGTGTAGTATTTTAGGGTTTAGGGTAGTGTAGTAGTGTTTGCGTAGTGGTGTGTTTTAGGTTTTAGGATAGTGTAGTGTTTTAGGTTTTAGGGTAGTGTAGTAGTGTTTGTGTAGTGTAGTCATTTAGGTTGTAGGGTAGTGTAGTAGTGTTTGTGTAGTGTATTGATTTAGGTTTTAGGGTAGTGTAGTAGTGTTTGTGTAGTGTTTTAGGGTTTTGGGTAGTGTAGTAGTGTTTGTATAATGTAGTGTTTTATGGCTTAGGGTAGTGTAGTAAATTAGGGTTTAGGGTAGTGTTGTACTGTAGTGTTTTAGGGTTTAGGGTAGTGTAGTGTTTTAGGGTTTAGTGTAGTATAGTAGTGTTTGTGTAGTGTTTTAGGGTAGTGTAGCAGTGTTTGTGTAGTGTTTTAGGGTTTAGGGTAGTGTGGTAGTGTTTGTGTACTGTAGTGTTTTAGGTTAGTGTAGTGTTTTAGGTTTTAGTGTAGTATAGTAGAGTTTGTGTAGTTTAGTGTTTAGTGTAGTGTTGTAGTGTTTTAGGGTTTAGGGTAGTGTAGAGTAGGAGTAATGTGGGTAGTGTTGTAGTGTAATAATGTTTTAGGGTTTAGTATAGGGATGGGAGTAGTGTGGGTAGTGTTGTGGTGTTTGAGGGTTAGGGGTAGTGTAGGGGTGGGAGTAGTGTGGGTAGTGTTGTAGTGTAGTAGTGTTTTAGGGTTAGGGGTAGTGTAGGGGTGGGAGTAGTGTGGGTAGTGTTGTAGTGTAGTAGTGTTTTCGGTTAGTATAGTAGTGTTAGTGTAGTGTAGTGTTTTAGTGTTCAGTGTAGTGTAGTGTTTTAGAGTTTAGGGTAGTGTAGAGGTAGGAGTAGTGTTCTAGTGTAGTAGGGTTTTAGGGTTTAGGGTAGTGTAGGGGTGGGAGTAGAGTGGGTAGTGTTGTAGTGTAGTAGTATTTTAGGGTTAGGGGTAGTGAGTGTAGGGGTGGGAGTAGTGTGGGTAGTGGTGTAGTGTGGTAGTGTTTTTGGGTTAGGGGTAGTGTAGGGGTGGGAGTAGTGTGTTGTGTAGGTGTAGGGGTAGGAATGTCACCTACCTTGAAAACTTTTATTACGAGTATTGCTTTACCACGCATGCCTTTGCGTTGTAATGGCATGCGTGGTAAAGGCATACTCGTAAAAGTATGCGATGTAATGATGTAGAAGTGAGTCTGAAATACAAGGGATAATTAATGATAGAAAAGACAAACACGACCACAGCTTTTTGTCAGCTCAGAAGATGGTATATTTATTAGCCACAACAAATAACAATTTTAACGTGCAACACAGTGACAGTCAGCATAGAAGCCTGAATGTCCAAAGATTTATTGAGTTTGGTACACTTTATAGACTCAAACCACAAGACCACCCATATGACACGTAGCAAGAAGTATTATACGTAGTTACAGTACACCATGAATCCCACAGCCAATGGACAAGATCTGTAACAAGACATCTCCTTGTAAGGTGTGATACATTTGATGCACACATACTGTAGCTAACCATGTGATCAGAATGGGCAGTATTGGGGACAGTCAATCAAGATGCGAGCTGCCAAGGCCTGGTATATTTACATCCCAACTGCGACATAAGCAGGCGATGAGTAATATTGCAAAATCTGTTATTTGCTAATAAAATGTATTGTGCAAGCAGTGTGTCACGAACCTCGTCTGGGCGTAGAGAAATGCAAGGACAGCATTTCTCAGACGGTGAAAGGGCAAAACATCCCAAGATGGAGGTTTTTAGATGTAGGCTAAGTTAATAGGGCCTGAAGCTATTATATTTGGTATCAAAGAAAAAGATGGCTTCAACATCTCCCAAATCTGATACCAAATCAATATACCCTGCGTGACAACTGATTCATACCCATGGCTGGCACTTCAGCCACTGCCTGTTGCTCCTGTTACTCCGGCTCATGGCTGTGCTTATTGCCACGGTGCATAGAGCGTAAGCAGTAGGAGACAAGGGATGCACAGCAGACTGGGCAGACCTGTATCATAATGCAGAGTGTCAACAACACAGCTGCTATTATGATAACAGCCTTTATGATCGATGAGCCCCAACCTGACAGCCACTGCATCAGTTTATCCGATAACTCACCAGTGTGCATGCCCTCTGCCTCATCCCTAATATCCTTTATCTTATGGATTGCCCTATCTATGTTTTGGCTGTTGTCAGGTATATAAGAACAGCACTTCTGACTGATGTCACGACAAAGCCCACCCTCTTTTACTAGGATGATGTCTAAAGCAACCTTATTTTGGATCACTACCGCCCGCATGGCGGACAGCTCTGCTGTTATGTTTCCCAGCCCTGCTGCAGTAGAGTCAGCCAGATCCTCAATCATTCTAGCTAACTCATGTATCCTCTGGGAGGTGTACACTACTCACCTGGGACCATTACTCCCACAGCTGTCATAAAATGATCACCCCATCCAGCTGACCTCCTCATCCTTGTAGGCCTCACACCTGGTCTTCTAACCTGTGCTATGTCTGAAAAGTGGACCATACGCGGTATTATTGAGGCAAGGTAGCAACGGCCGTACCAACCTGGAGGCAGGTAAAAGTATGCCCATGGTCCGCAGACAGAAAATAGTCCCTTGTAACCCACCAGTCTAGGTGAGGACCCAGTGTTGCTGTCCTTGATACGTGACAGTCTCGTAATGTGTGTGCAGTTACTTTTGCCCACAAAAATCTGGTCCACCTTCCTAGGTTCCATTATCCTCCTCATCTTGTTTATCCTGTCTTTAAATGCCAACAATCCTTGTTGTCCCTGCAGTAGATCCTGTAACACACAAGGGTAGGGTATGCATGACTGCTGTGTTGAGGAGTTATGTGCTATAGCTATGTCTGAAGGTAATTTAGGTACTCTGTCCCGCTGTATCCCTTCATCATATAGGATGCAGGATGGGGCTAGGGACAGCTCTTCTACTCTAAACCTTGGTATATTACCTTCCTTGTTTCCGCTCTGCTCATTATCATTCTCTTCAGCCCTGTTTCTGGATCTCCTGTCAAATGTGCTAAGCATCTCAGTGTCTGACCTCGTAGGGTGCATATTCCTGCATGGTGCCCATTTCTTCTTAGGCTCCCTGGCACCCTGTCTGACACCCGCTATATTCGAAACATTCAGTGTTGGGGCTGCCGCGAGGCCAGTGTTTGGTGGTGCAACTAATACTGACATATTGTGTTCAGTGGAGAGTAACTCATGCATCAGAATACAACCCATATATTTGGAAACTGGTAGTACAATGTAGCTCATGCTGTGCTGTGTATCTGTTGGTAGGTGGGTACAAACATAACATCCTGAAATGTTCATGATCTGTACATATAACTTCAGCATTTCAACATATTTATTATCATATTCTTCCCACAATTCTCTGTCATTCCCTTCTGTAACCTCCTTCTTCCCCAACAGAATTTGGTCTGGCACAACTATGTTTCGCTCCTCATGTTGTATAACTGTATTATTCTCATCACCCACTTTGCCATGAAGAAATGGGATGTCAAACTCTTCTGCAAACACTATAAATATGGTTGTCAGAACAATCCCAGGTACTGGTGATAATACAGCTGCCTGTATATATGGCCATCTACGCTCATTTGTCCTTGGCCTAGGCATTATAAAACGTTTATGGGACTTATAGTAAGCCGTTATTTTCGCCCCAATTGACATCTGCGACAATATGTAACCCATTGTTTTCTTTGGCAATTATAATACTTTGTAAAACCTCAGTACGCACTGTTGTTAGCTCCTGGGCTGATGGCAGGAAGCCAACTATTGGGAATGAAAGGTCATTCAGTATAAGTGTCTGCAGCCCGCTCAATATTGGGGGATTTGGCACTGCTACTCTCTGAACAGTTGTTACCTCTACTCCTGGTGATAACGCTGCCACTGCTGACCTTATTGTTATATATAACACCCTTTCTTCCACCACCTGTATCGTAATCCACCTGTGTACTGCAGGTGATGCAACCTGCATATCTCAACTTTTTTGATAATCAATAAAATGTGGTTACAACATCCATTATTGCCCCCCAGCCAAAGTGTTGTATACCAGATATTACACTGTCCAAGATGTCAAGGCGTGTGTTTGCCAGTTCCTGGGTTGGTGCTTGGCTGCCAAATGTGGGAAATGTAAGCTGTTGCAATATCAAGTCTGCCAACTTGCTCATCAGTGGTGGTTTTGGTACAATCAGCTGGATTTGTCCCTTCTTTTCCACTCCTGGGCACAATAATCGTATAACTATCACCAATGTTGACTCTTGCACCTCTATTGTCATTTGCATCAGTCTACCACTCCTTGTTGTGATCAAAGGTGGTCCAGATGCGATGGTAGTCATGTAGCTGAATATAGTCTATTTCCACAGTTCAATGTTCTTCTGGTGCTTCACTATTCCGTGTTGTGCTCACAGTTCTTAATGTCTAACTAGCAGGGTCTTGTATCCCTATATTTGATACAGACACCAGCACCATTTGCAATCAAACACGTTGGCGCCTTTGCTGGGTCTGTCAGAGGTTACTAGTACATGACAGACGATAGGCACTTGAAGGAGACAGGTGTCTCTATGATGTCATCTGGAGGATGTGTCTGCCGGGCACAGCAGAGAGTTGCATTGGTCGGTCTGTTGGAGGGATGGCCCGCAGCCAGCAGGAGATCTCTTCTTCCTTATCCCCTGTCGTGCTGGTCAGGCTGGTCCTTCTTGGTGGATCGGAGGTTGTACCTATGGTCCGCCTCAGGTACTGCTGGTGATGCTGCTGAAGCTTGCCGTCCGTCGTCCTGGTCCACTGTCCGCTTGGTGTGGGAACTGTGGATTCACAAAGTCAATCCCTCGCACTTCACGGCGGTTGCTGTCGTTAGTAGGACGGTGTAGGGGCCCTTCCACCTAGGCTGGAGTCAGTGCCGTCGGGTGTGGGCCTTGATCCAGATCCGGTCCCTAGGCTGCAGGTCATGTGGTGGTGGAGTTGCTGCTTCTGGAAGAGCCTGCTGGACCTGGCGGTGAAGATAACGTAAAGTTTCTGTTAGTTTTTTACAGTAACACAAAAGCAGATCGTCTACTATTGGCAAAGGGGCAGTGGACATATGACCCGCAATGTTCGTGGGTCGGCCAAACAATACCTCATGTGACTCAACTTTGTTATCCTGTCAGGCGTACTTCTCATTGCTAGCAAGGCTATTGGCAGTGCATCCACCCATGACAGTTCTGTGGAAGCGCAGATTTTCCCTATTTTATTCTTTAAGACCCCATTTTTCCTTTCCACTGCACCTGCTGCTGGTGGGTGATAAGCGAAATGTAATTTCTGGGTGACCCCAAGACCTTTGCGTAGACCCCTTATCACCTGAGAAATGAATGCAGGCCCATTGTCTGAGGCCAAAAGGATTGGGATCCCAAATCTGGGGATCAGGTCTTTCAGGAGACACTTAGCAACTGTTAATGCATCACAGTTCTTTGTGGGGTATGCTCTGTCCACTTACTAAACATACAGACGATGACCAAAACATGCCTGTACTTATGGGTGGGGGGCATGTCAATGAAATCCATTTGTAGGCTTTCAAACGGTCCATGAGGTGGAGGGAAGTGACCAGGTGCAGTATGGGTACTCTTACCAGTGTTATACTGTGCACAGTCTGCAAAGTCTCTCAGCTGCTTGACGAAACTTGCTATGATACCAGCATTGGGAAAACAGCCTAATCATTCCATCTCTCTCCACATGTGAGGGGCCATGGAAGAGACGTGCCATTGAAGGAAGCATTGATGAAGGCAGGCATATCTTCCCATTGGGCCCAGTCCATAATCCTTCCTGTTTTCAGACACCCTCCTTTTTCCCACCCGGTCATCTCCTCAATGTCAACTTGTTTCTGGATGTGAATTGGGTCAAAATGCAATGAGTCTTGTTTAGCGTCCACCATTTTATTGCTGCTCTCTATCTGTACCATTGCTAGCTGGCAGCCTGTCAGTGCTATCCTCTTTGCTTCTCCATCAATGAATGCATTGCCCTTTGACACATAGTCTCTAGATGATGTGTGTGTAGCACATTTTATGATGGCTACCTTGGATGGAAGCAGCATCGCCTGGAGGAGGTCGCAGATCAACTGCGCATGCTGTATCTGTTGCCCTGCTGATGTGAGGAACCCCCACATTGACCACAACTGACCGAAGTCGTGCACTACACCAAATGCATACTGGCTGTCGGTATATATGTTTACCTTTCTACCCACAGCCAGGATGCATGCCCTCGTCAGTGCCACAAGTTCAGCCGCCTGTGCACTCCTGGCAGCTGTCAGCCTCCCTCCCTCCAGTAGTCTGTTGGCCGTACCCACCGCATAAGATGTCTGTAAATCCCCTCTTTCATCTCTTAGGCATGACCCATCTACAAACAGGTCTCCTTGAGCATCTGATAATGGGGTGTCCAGTAGGTCTGGGCATACCTTAGTATGCCTGTCTATAGCTAGGGTGCAGTCATGAAAGGCATCATCTGAGCAAAAATCCTCCAAAGCATGCTCTGTTGGTAAGAGGCATGCAGGGTTCAAGGTGGTGCATCTCTTGATGGCAATGTGTGGTGCCAACAGTACTAGCTCATATCTGGTGAGGCGTGCATTTGTCAAGTGCTGTGTCCTGGTGGAGGTAAGCAGAATATCCACTGCATGGGGAACGTGTAAAACAAGGGTATGAGCCAATACAATGTTCTCTGACTGTTCCACCGCTAGTGCTGCAGCGGCCACCGCTCTGAGACACGGTGGTAACCCAGAAGCTACTGGGTCTAGCGTGGCTGAGTAGTAAGCCACAGGACGGTAGTAGGAACCATGTTTTTGGCTTAACACCCCTAATGAGCACCCTCCCTTCTCAGGGCAGAACAAATGAAATTCCTTGCTGTAATCTGGTAAGCCAAGTGCTGGGGCCCCACCCAATTCACGTTTCAGTGTTGTGAATGCTAGTTCACAGTCTGGGGACCATGGCATCTCATCAGGAATCTCTTTGTGTGTCAATGCTTGCAGTGGTTTAGCAATCAGGGAAAAGTTTGGTATCCAGTGCCTACAATATCCCGCCACCCCCAGAAATGTCCTGACCTCTTTCTGTGTACGTGGGCGGGGAAAACCATTGATGGTGGAAATTCTATCAGGCAACAGTTTTCTCGCCCCCTCTGACAATTCATGCCCAAGGTACTTCACTGCAGTGAGGCAGAACTGTAATTTCTTCGGGGATACCTTGTATCCTTTCAGAGCCAGATGGCAGAGGACTGCAATAGTGTCCTCCTCGCAGGCCTCCTGTGATGGAGAGGCCAAAAGCAAATCATCGATGTATTGAAGGAGAGTGGAGCCTCCCTTAAGTACCAGGGAGTCTGTCTGTTTTCAGTGCATTTGTGAAAATGGAGGGGGACTCTGTATACCCTTGTACTAACCTGCACCAAGTGAATCTCCTGGAACGGAATACAAAGCTGAATAGGTACTGACTGTCTTGATGCAGTGGTATTGTAAAGAAGGCGGAGCTAAGATCCATCACTGTAAAGTGTGTAGCTGATACAGGGATATTAGATAATATTGTTGCAGGATTTGGAACCACTGGGAATGAGGGCTCCACTATTTTGCTCAATTCTCTCAGGTCCTGAGTAAAGCGGTACACAGGGGCCCCATCTGGGCCCTTGTATGCTTTCTTTACCGGGTGAATAGGGGTGTTGCATGGACTGGAGCGTATTTCCCTGATTATACCCTGCTTTAGAAGATCTTTTATGACAGGTGCTATCTCCTCCTCTCCTTCCTTGGAAATCTTGTACTGTGGTACTCTTGGGGGACGGGTGCCGGGTTTTAATTGTATTCGTACTGGTGGTTAATCTAACACTTGTCCCACATCATTAGCACTTGTGGCCCACACCTTAGGTGGCACAGTGTCACGTAACCTCGAGGGTACAGCAGGATTGGGGCATGTCATGTAAGCATGTAACATCAGACCATTTGGGCGACTCTCCAGAAAAACCCCTGTTGGTGAACAGTGTATGGTGCATTGGAGTTTGCAGAGCAAGTCCCTAGCTAGTAAATTAACGGGACAGAATCTGCTGAAGATAAATTGATGGGTAACAGTTATGCTGCCCACCACTAATTTTAGTGGTTGAGGCAAATACTCATCTATTGGTTGTCCTGTCATTCTGACTGCAGTGATTAATGTCCCAGAAAGTGGTGCCATAGACATTTCAGATGCCTTAAGCATTGATCTTTGAGCTCCTGTATCAATCAAAAATGGTATAATTTGCCCCATTATTGATCCCTCTACATATGGGCCTGATTTGTCCACTGCAATTGCTGGAGCTATTAGGCAGTCTTCCACTTTCAGGCACCCCTAGTATGAACTCCTTGGTCGTGGCGGTGGTGGGAAATCAGTGTCTCTCTGCTCCCACCCATCTGCCCCTGTCCAGTCCTGGTGATCTTGGGGATCTGATTGCACCTGTCTGTACTGGTCATTGTCCCTCATCTGTCTGTACTGGTCACTGTCCCTATGCTCTTGGCGCGGGGGGTTTTGCTGAAAACCTTTCTCACCTTGCCCCCTGTTCTGTGAGACTGTGTCATCCCCGTATCTCTTTTTAAGCAGTGGGCAATCAGACCTCCAATGACCAGGGTCTTTGCAGTTGAAACACGATGTACCTGGTGGGGGTAGGGATTTTGAACCTTTGTTAAAGTTGCGTCCACCCCCTCTCCCTCTTATTCGATCTCTTCCCCTCCCTTGTTGTCCTGTCTAGAATCTTTCCTGTGCCACCATCAATCTAACCTTCTCCTTTTTCAGTTTTTCAGCTTCTATCAACTGTGCATTCGCCTGATCATCAGAACAATACCTAGCTGCAGACAGAATTTTTTCAATTGGTTCTTGCTGCCAGCAAACAAATTATTGCTGTAAATGAGTTTTTATTGGTGGGCTTAACCCCTGAACAAATGTTGTTACAAACGCTAGCATTGCATCTCCCATAGGGTTTTTTAACCCACTATTCTGCTGATACACCTGTAACAGACGGTCAAAGAATGAGTTTACACTCTCATCTTTTTCTTGTTTGGTATTGGTAATTTTATTCCAATCTACTTTATTTTCCGGTACTTTTTCCTTTAAGTATTTAATTACTTCATCATATTTCTCCTGTACTTCATCACCTGGAGCTCCACCCTTTTCTCTCTGTGGCTCTGCTTTCGGCCATTCCACTTTTCCCTTGCACTCCTCCCATAAATCTTTTGGTACTATGATGTTAAACAGGGTATCAAAGTCACGCCATAAAAGTCCCCCTAATATAGCCATTTTATCTATTTCTGTGTACCACTTTCGTGGCTCATCGCGGAGCTTCGGGAAGTCTCTCGTGAAACTCATGAGATCTTGCCTGGACCATGGCACAAATACATATGCAATTTTCCCTGCTACCTGGCGGTGGGGGTATCTCCCGTAAAGGCATAATCAGTGTTGGCGGTGCCTGTGGGTGTAATGATTTAACCACTTCTAATACCGTAAATGTGTGCACTAGCTGCTTCCACTGTCGCAGCTTATCAATGGCATACTGTAACCTGTCCTTCAATTCTGCTTCTGGCCATGCTTGCAGATCTGCATCTATAAAGCTAAACTTAGAAATGTCCCATTCATATTGCGGAGACAGAGATGGGGGCACTTCCGTGGTACCTGACCCACCTGCTTTCGCCTGTTGTATGTATGTGGTATGTGCTTCTGCACCGTCCTCTAAGAGCTTTGCACGTGCTATGGATAATGTTTTTTCTAGATATGCTCTCCCCATTCCCGTCGCAAACTTGTCTACCGTTAATTTCTCATCTATCATTTGGCGCAGCCCTTCCTCACACTTCTCCGTATCAGTTCTAAGCAGCATTGTTTTTTTCGCGGCTGGGGAACCCTGCCGAGACCCAGTGGAGTCAGGGCAGGGCAGAGTAGAGTCTAGAGGCAAGCTCATCCGCCTCTGAACATTTACCTGCTTGTCAGTCTCACTAACTGCCCTTGCCAGAATCGCAATATCGTGGTTAGTCTTTAATACATATGTACATATGTTCCATATTAAGTGGTGCCATTTAGAAGTGCTGAAACCGTCATCTAGGGATCTATCACAAAAACACTGCATCCACGGACTATTAAGCAGGTTCGGAGGTAATATATTACTTTGCGAGCAACAAGCTAATAATAGGTCCTTCCTCTGAGACTGTGTATCAGCAATTGCAACTGCTTCCTTCCTCACTTGCTGGAGCACAGCCATGTCTTGGATCTCTTCCAAATCTACATGTTTAGAGGTTTCATCCAGAAGGTGACGCGTTAAACAAACAGCCTCTTTCTTCTGGTCTTCGCTAAGCAGCGCAGTGGGTTGGGCTGCTACTGCTGAGATACCCAATCTACCCATGAAAATGTCTTCTAAAAGTTGGTCTTCCAATCCTGCATTCTGTTCTAACTCTACAGCAAGACTTGGGTACACTCCCACTATCTCTAATTGTGTCCGCCTCCAATCCTCATTAATTTGTTTTGTAGCTATATCATGCAACATTTTATTTTTAACCTGGATCAGTTCTCTATTTACTTTGGATTTTATATCATTAGTAGCACGTAAATCTCTTACAAACCCCTGCCAACTATAGTACGTCTCCCATTCAGCCGGTCGAATTTTCTTACCCTTTAACCTCAACATCTGCTTCAAATACGCCAGTTTATTCACATCATATGTACCTCGACATGGAAACTGTAAGTCCGGCCTATTTGCAGTCAAGTCAGGCCACTTTTTAACAAACAAAATGGAATTCAGTCCTAGGCGTAAAGCTACCACATGTGCAGGTGAATCTTTCGGTGGGGCTGACTGGCAATTATCCAAACTATATTTAGTTAAAGGGTTTCCCATGATAAATAAAGAGCAGGAAGTGTGTATGGAGTGTGTGGTATGTATCGTGGACGCAGCGCAAGGTCTGGCCCGTGAACAATTTTATAACCACAATAAAAACAATGCAATCCTACCAGACAGATGATGGGGAAAGGTTGCGCGCTATATAGTTGACACACACAAGATGTTTACAAACATTTGCATGTCGTTTCAGCCAGCTAGTCAGCTATACAATTTCACAGAGGAAGCCAAAGGAAGCCATTGGCCATGTACACAGACAAATCAGCCAATGCCAGTCCACCACAACCCTCACTGAGTATTGAAAAAATTATATCAAGTCTTGGGTGCTATGGTATCTGGCGCCCCATTGACTGAAAAGGAGAGGAGACAGAAAAGGGTGATGAAAAAATAATAGTTACTCTCCATCCCCTTGCAATTCTCCTTGATCCCAAAAAACTGGGAGAAGAGGGCGGCTGAACAGAGAGAATTTGAAAGCACTCAGAACATATGCGAATTTTCATGCATATGTCAACCAAACAAAGAAGATAGAGCTGGTGGACCCCCTTCCGTTGTACAAATATTCACAAGGAACAGATAAACAGGAAAACAGACAAACAACCTAGGATCCCTCACCGCAGCGCCGCAAAATGTGCATGTGTGTTGAGTGGGTGGAACACCTTTAGAGCCCTGAAAGTGGGTGGGTACCGGATAATTAATCTCTATGCCACCTGATGATAACAGAGCAGGCAAGTGGTTAATACATTGTCATGCTATTTACACTGAGGCAGCCAGCCAGCACATGTGGTTAAGTCGGAGTGTCAGAAATAGCCATAGTCATGTCAGTCACTAAGCATAGTGCTCCAGAACCCTAAATAAGGCACATATCAATACATACAAAAAATGCAATGAATTCCGAAGGCATAGAGCAACGATAATCAAGGAGCAATGATAATCAAGGACAACCCCCGTATGTGCCGAAGGGGCCACCCCAAGGCACAGACACAACGCTAGCGCACCCGGTCCCAGCCCACAAGGCCCTGGAACAAAGCCAGGCCGCACCACAAATCCGGGGAGCAAACGGCTACAACCCACCCAGGGAGCACTTACAGAAAACCCACGAGAAGAAGGGCCACCCCCGCTCAACCAACATCAGAGGACAAAAACCTCAAACAAACACTCACCTCCAGTACACGAAGTCCGTCAAACCCACTGACCTCTGCTCCAAACAATCAATGCCAGCTGTCCACCCCCAAACTGGACTCTCACTGGTAAGACAGGAAACTGCAGTATTTCGCCTTCCCTCGGACCGCAACCAGCCAACTCGTGTGGGGGCGCCAGGGAGTCACTGCGTGCATGGAACTCTGTGAGGTACACCGTCGCCATGGGGGTGGAGAGCGACCGGAGCCAATACTAGGATGCAAGGAAAAAAACAGCAAATCAGAAAGGAGCCCAGAGCCACGAAGGAACCCCGAGGTCCAGAACCGGCTGAGAAGGGAATCAGAGAAAGAACTGCAACCTAAACCGGAGCATCAGGGACACAGTCATCAACAGAATGGTGACAAAGCAAAAAATAAATAATAACAGCCACCAGAATTAGGCAGATAAAGACACAAACCAACATTGTCCCTATCCAAGACATATCACAGGAACCAGCCAGACAAACAGGGCAGAGCCAAGAGAAAATACCACAGAATCTGAGCTGAGAAAAAGATCAGAGGACCAGATCAGAAACCAGAAACATGATAGACAAAGCAGCTCACGGGCAGGCAGACCACCAGCATCCAATGGAGCGAAGCAGAGAGACGGACAGAAAAAAAATCAAAGTCATCACACCTCAAAACTCCGAGCTCCAAAGGAAACCCGCTGCCCAGCCGCCGAGGCCAGCGATGTCACCACAAAGTCCGGGGCTGCATTCTCCACCAAAATGTAGAAGTGAGTCTGAAATACAAGGGATAATTAATGATAGAAAAGACAAACTCGACCACAGCTTTTTGTCAGCTCAGAAGATGGTATATTTATTAGCCACAACAAATAACAATGTTAACGTGCAACACAGTGACAGTCAGCATAGAAGCCTGAATGTCCAAAGATTTATTGAGTTTGGTACACTTTATAGACTCAAACCACAAGACCACCCATATGACACGTAGCAAGAAGTATTATACGTAGTTACAGTACACCATGAATCCCACAGCCAATGGACAAGATCTGTAACAAGACATCTCCTGTAAGGTGTGATACACTTGATGCACACATACTGTAGCTAACCATGTGATCAGAATGGGCAGTATTGGGGACAGTCAATCAAGATGCGAGCTGCCATGGCCTGGTATATTTCCATCCCAACTGCGACATAAGCAGGCGATGAGTAATATTGCGAAATCTGTTATTTGCTAATAAAATGTATTGTGCAAGCAGTGTGTCACGTACCTCGTCTGGGCGAAGAGAAATGCAAGGACAGCATTTCTCAGACGGTGAAAGGGAAAAACATCCCAAGATGGAGGTTTTTAGATGTAGGCTAAGTTAATAGGGCCTGAAACTATTATATTTGGTATAAAAGAAAAAGATGGCTTCAACAAAGGCATGCAATGTCATTGACATCGCGTAGTAATACCATCGTTGTAATGGCACGCGTGGTATCACTACGCGATGTAACGTCATACAACCATTTTTATCGGGACGCTTGGGGGAATACCGGGTGAATGGAAGTTTCTGTCTCCCCACAGATTCCAGAACATTCTATCACAAAAATGTGATGCAGATGTGATGTTTGGTCAAAGTTTGAAGTTTGCAAGGGTTTCAGGGTGACAAAACCTGGTGAGAGCCAAGCAAGTTACCCAATCTTAGATTCCCCTCGTTTTCTAGCTTTACAAAATGTACAGGTTTGCTAGGTTAACCAAGTTGCTGGCTGAGCTATGGCCCTAAATCCACAGCTAGCGACTTTGCAAAAAAAAGGGACATTTGTGGGTGGAAAAATGTGATGTATCTATTGTGCGTTTTGGGACTTTTCCTGTTGCAGGCACTAGGCCTACCAATACAAGTATGGTATCATTTTTAGGTCTCACGTAAGCAGTGCTTGTGCTGTCTCTTCGAGACATGCGGTATTCAGTATATTGGCTTTAAGCTCCGCCTCCCATCTTTATAATTGAACAGCCCCACTTACGTGTATCCTTACTCTGTAGCTTTCATCAGCTGTTGGGAGAAATATTTACTTAATTAATGTATACAGCATTCAAGGGATGCCAGCTTCAGCAATAGCAGCCGCTTATTTTTTTGGCTCACTTTTCGCTTCCCACTAAACAGACTTGCCATTTGCATTTCTTGGTTTCCTGCTCATCAGACGCGTTCCAAGGGTGCCTGTTGGTGCACTTACCCCTCCTGTGTTCTGTTTACTTACCCCTTCTGTGTTCTGTTTACTTTGTTTTCATTTAATTGTTCTAGCACCATTTGTTTCAGTTTCTATTTGGTTTTGAATTGCCATTGTTAATTTGAATTGTTTTGTTATAAGTTTAATTTTATTTATAACCATTGGTATGTTTTTGGTAGAGCCCATGCCAAGACTCAAACCCGGATCCCCAGGCACAAGCTTGGCAGCTCTGTAAGCTACCCCACATCGCTAGTTCAAAAAGCACACTTGTTTGTTTCCCTTAGCAATTTTTTTTAAAGCAGCCTGCCTCGATCTGGTGACATCAAATGTTTCGGCGAGGTGTGCTTTGCCAGCATTTAATGTATTTTTAGGCACAGATTGGAGGTGGTTAAGCCTAGGTAAGCCTACTCGTATACCTTTTTCCACAAACAGCTTATTCATTTTACCCTGTTTGGGGCTTGCGTTGGCCAATGGCAGATGCAAGCACTACCTCCCCGGGGCGGCGCAGAGCCTTTGGCTGACACACGGGAGGGCCCCTTTAATCCTCCAGTGCAAAGCACCAGAGGTTTCATTTTTTTCCCCCCGGGGGGGATGCGGAAAGCTTTCTCCATCTCTCACTGCCCCTGTGACATCAGCACGCCATGAGGCGCAATGACGTTACAGTTTTCCCCACCGGAGCCGAGGAAGCAGCAAGTTGTCCAGCTCTCCACTATGATGGGGAAAAATAGGACGAAAAAGGCCTCCCCAGCTTTTCGGGAGGCCTAGTTTGAAAGGGGAGAGTCTCCCCTTTCAAACGAGGCCTTCCTGGTAATAGTTATTGTTGATGTCACATGGAACTGTAACATGTAATGTGGAATTCACTGATACGGGAGCCTACGTTTGAATCCAGCAAAACAGCTTAGAGTTTACCTCAGCTGGATGCCTTAGCTATTGCACAAGTGGGTCCGTTTATGGCACTTAAATAAAGACACTTTTTATATAACTGTCAAACTCCATCGCTTTATTACACACAGCCACTTTCTTACACACACCTGATTTCACCATTTATCTTCTGTGGCATTGCAACATTCTTCATTATATTCTTCAAGATTATTTCTTGGCAGGTCTCTAGGCAGCAGAAGCGTCACTGTCGCTGAAGCACTGTCGTCGGCTGAGAACTGGAGTCGATGATACCGGCGTCGGTAGGCCATGGCTGCGGTGCGGAAAGAGGGAGGTGCGTCGTATAGCTTTACGAGCGTTGCCCCCGAACCACGGTGCAAGTAGCGGTGTCGAGTCTGGCGTGGAGCGGCATCGTCGGGGACACCAAGGCGTCGTTGTGAAATGAAATGAAATGAAAATAAAATTTATAAAGCGCTACAGTTGCCCTCAGGCGTCCAGGCGCTGTGACTAAACAGAATTGCCCTCAGACAAATAAACAAGGATTCTGGTTATTGAAACAAAAAAGTTTTAAGTAGCTTCCGAAAACTGGTTAAGTTGGAATTGCTTCTCATGTACAAGGGAAGGGTGTTCCATAATCCTGATACATTAGGCGAGAAGGAGCGTCCTCCTGCTCTGGCTTTAAAGATTCTAGGAGTCTTAGCCAGAAATGCAGATGAGGAACGAAGCGCCTTATTGGGAAGATAAGGAGAAATCAAAGAGTGGTTGATTTCTGGTCCCATTTTCCAAAAAGCCTGATGGGCGATACATAGAGATTTAAACTTTACTCTGTCCTTGACAGGCAGCCAGTGCAGTGTTCTCAGCCCCGCTTTTATAGATGTTCTTCGTGGGACTCCAAGTAACGCACGAGCAGCACAATTTTGAGCAAGCGGAAGCTTTTTTAGGGTTTAATCCGGTGCTCCAAGATACAGGGCGTTGTTGAAGTCCAAACGGGATTGGACAAGGCCCTGTATGATTATCTGCTTGGCCTCAAATGGAAGAAGGGGAAGGATTTTTTTGATCATCCTAAGGAGGCCAAAGCAGGTGGCCACCACCTTTGTGGCCTGTGTGTTGAAGCTCAGTGACTTATCTAACCATACCCCCAGGCTTTTGATGTTGTCTCTCGGGGCAGGGACCGTCCCCATGCTCGCGGGCCATAGCAGCTCCAAAGTAGAAGGGGCAACCCTTCTACTTTGCGAAGCGAGGCGGTGCAGAGTGCAGTGCCCACAGGTCGCGGTGCGAGCAGCGGCTCGGTGCGTCAGCTGGCGTCGGTGAGACCAGGGTCGCAGTGCGGCGTTGCAGCGGTGCTCTCTGCAATGCCTTCAGGACACGGTGTCGGCAGCGGCGTCGGCAGTGGCGTCGGCAGCGGCGCCGTAGACGGCGTCAAGCTTGAAGTCTGTGATGTTTCTGAGACTTCGTGAACAGGAGGCAAGCTCTACCTCAAGCTCTTGGAGATATTCAGCACAAGTAGAGAATTTTCGCTTCAGTCCTTTCACTGCCCAAGGCAGAAGCAGCAACTGCAGGCCGACCCAACAAAGCAACAACACAGCAAAGGGGCAGTACTCCTCCTAGCAGCTCTTCCAGCTCTTCTTCTTGACAGGTTCCTTGATTCAAGCGAGTTCTAAAGTCTTGGGGTCTGGGCCCCAATATTTTTACCAGCAATTCCTTTGTCCTCTGAAGGCAGAGGGGCCTGGACCTAGTTCAAACCAGTTCAGGGTGCATTCTGCCAGGGTGCACCTTCTTTCTTTGTCAGTGTGGGCCAAGGTCCTCAGACGCACCACAGGAGGTGGAGCCAGCATTGTGGAAGGTGAGCTCAGCCCTACTCCTCCTACCCATCTAGGTGTATATGTGCCTATTCAGCCCTGCTGAATCAACCTGTCTCCCCCAGCTCCTGTCACTCACAAACCAGACAGACAGTACACACACTAGCGGAGGCAGGATGGATGGTTAGGTCTGAAAATACCTGCTTTCTAAAAGTGGTATTTTCAAATCCAGAATGTTAAAAACCAACTTCACAAAAAGATGTATTTTATCATTCTGAGTTCAGGCATACTAAAATCGAATTTCTACCATGTTCTCTGAGTCAGTTAGGATCATAGGATGTAATGGCCGAACTGCCCAATCTGGCCTACGGAGAACAGGTAGCCTAGCAATAGTGAAAAATGAAGTAGGCTATAATTCAATATCAGGACATGCCACACACACCAGGGCATGTCCTACCTTTTACATACAATGCACCCTGCCCATGGGGGTACCTTGGGCCTACCTTAGGGGAAACTCACATGTAGCAAAGGGAAGGTTTAGGGACATGCAAGTGTGTGCACTCGCCAAGTCGGCACAGCAGCCCCAGGCTGCGCACAGGCTCTGCGATGGCAGGCCAGAGTTACACTGGTGGCACAATCCAGTGCTGCAGCCCACCAATTGACAGTGTGCATGTGATTGTTGAGGTCCTGAGGCGGAAGCCGGGACTGCTGCTTGAGTGAGTTAACAAACTATCATTCTTTCTGACCACCTTTCTGACCACCTTTTAAAAGATTTAATTTTTAAAAGTGTTACTGTGTATTTAATGTGTACTTAGCTTTTAAAAGATTTAGTTTTTAAAAGCATAATTGTGTACTTGATAGGAAACTTGCGAACGCTCACTTGGCCATTAAGTTTCACACCCCCTGTTCCCGCCCCACGAACCCTGCCCGCCCTATCACAGCCGACTTGGCGCTGCCGGGGACTAGAACAAAAACCACCATCTTTGGTGAGGAGCAGGCGAGCGGCACAGTGCTCGGCCCCTCCCACCTTTACGGCTACAAATGAACACCCCTCACAGGAAGCGCAGCGGACGAGCGCAGCGGGCGCGTCGAAGACGCGCCAAAGTCAAGCCCGTCTGCGCCCGTCCGCGCCTGCACGGGACTAGGGGCTGAAAACTCTGCCTCACCGGCCTGTTATAGGTCAGATATATTGCGACTGACCTATTCCAAAGACAATCTTATGCTTCTCAATACAAAACCCCCACAGGGCCATCCTCTATGTGCCAAAGTGGAGCCCGCTAACATCTTGGGCCCGTTTGGCTGTCGGACATGCAGATGGGTTAATAAACCTAAAGATGATCTAATATCATGAAACTCTCCTAATCTTGAAATATCTTGTATTTATCTGAACACAAGATCACTCCCTAAACATTCAATTGAAATTTGGGATACTCTATATCAATTGCAACCGGACCTAGTGTTCCTCACGGAGACCTGGCTTGACACCCACAGTACTCCAGATATTGCAACAGCGCTCCCCATAGGGTATAAAATCTTAAACCTCAATAGACCCAAAAAGAAGGGTGGAGGGGTAGCCTTGTTATTTAAAGAGAAGTTCACTTGTATCCAAGAAGTACCCAAACAGGATAGCAAACATGAAGTAATGATTTATTCAGTCTTTTTAGGCACCTATCTACTGATGGGAGGAGCTATTATTTATAACCCTCCAGGAAGCACAGTTGAATTAAGTACTCAGCTTCTCTCTCAGATTCTTCCTGCTTGTCTAAAACATAAAAACATTTTAGTATTAGGAGACTTTAATGTACATTTTGAGTCGCATACTAATTCACTTACTAGGCATCTTGCAGATAACATGAAAATCCTACAATTAACACAACTGGTCAACCAGGACACACATAGAGCGGGACACAGGCTGGACATGATATTTACAAATATCGAGACCACTACTATTAATAATATTGTGCCTCTTACACGGACTGATCATTATAGGATAGATTTCAATGTCAGCCTACCTATAAAAAATACGAGACCAATGATACAGACTCCAGCTACAACTAAAAACTGGAGTAAATTCTCATTGGAGAAGTTCGAACAGCACTTTCATTTTAATACTAATTCAAGCTCCTCCACTGAACAAGAAATACATCATCTACAAAAAAGTATTGGTGAAGCACTTGAACATTGTTCAATAAATACCACTAAATGTAAAATCAGGCGAACGGTGTCGGGGAAGTGGTACTGTCCAGATCTCAAGGCCCTTAAAAGAAAATGTACTACGCTAGAACATAAATGGAGGTTAAGTAAAACCATGAATGACAGATCCATTTATAAAAAAGAACTGAAAGCCTATAATGCTATAATGCAGCTATACGGAAAGCAAAAAAAGATTACTTTTCACTGCAAATATTATAACATAAACATTCCTCTAAAGAACTTTTTTAAATTGTTAGAGAACTCTGCAACCCCCCCAGCCTCACAACAAATCTGTCACCTTCACAGGAGGGATGTAATAAAATCAGCAATTTCTTTTTTGATAAAATAGATCATCCTTCTCCAGTAATGACCAAGAAACAACCGAGCACCATCTTGATGCAGAGCCTTTCCCACTGGCCACCTCCTCTGTCTTTGGACCTTTTTCAGAGGAAGAAGTAAACAAAGTTATGTCAGAAATTAAATCGGGTTCCCCATTGGACCCATGCCCACACCACATTTTCTTACAATTAATTCCTCTAATTGGTCCAATAGTGACGCAAGTACTAAACCAGTCACTAGACCAAGCGGAATTTCCAGCTATCTGGAAAACAGCAGTAGTGACTCCCTTACTTAAAAAAGTGGGTGCGGACATAAACAATCCTGCCAACTATTGGCCCATTTCGCAGTTGCCATATCTTTCAAAAGTATTGGAGAAACTAGTGAACAAACAGCTATCAAATTTTCTGGAATCTAATGACTTGCTTGATGTTTCGCAGACAGGCTTTAGGTCGAACAACAGTAGATGTAGATGTAGATGTAGAGTCCATTTATAACGCGCTAGCAATCGCTCCAAGGAGCATCTCGGCGCCAATATGAGGACAACCAGATGAAAAGGTTGCCTTACTGCTAAGGAGACCATAACCGAGATCACACTAGCGCTCTGGCCATTGGGTCTGGAAGATTGTAAATCCAGGTTTTCAATTGCTTGCGGAACTCAGACTCCTTGTCCAGTGCTCTTAATAGAGGGGGTAGGGCATTCCATGCTTTGGCACCCAACACCGCTAGGGATTTGCCCCCGCGGGTTTTGAGTCTGAATCTAGGGATGGTCAAAAGATTGGCATTGGAGGATCTTAGTGCGCGATTTGGACAGTATTTTACAAATTTATTTCTTAGGTAAGTGGGGCCTGAATTATGCACAGCGCGAAAAGTGATAGTTAAAACTTTGTGGAGGATCCTTTTAGTTATAGGCAGCCAGTGTAGTGCATTGAGGGCTTTGGTTGCTGAGGATCTTCTTGGCCATTTCAGAACCAGCCTTGCAGCTGCATGCTGCACCATCTGGAGTTTATGAGTAACCATCTTATTGGTGCCAGCGTACAGGCTATTGCAGTAGTCAATGCGGGAGGTGACTAATGCAATCGTAACAGTTTTCCTTGCTTCGAGGGGCAGCAAGTCAAAGAACTTTCTAAGCATTTTTATTACCCCGAAACAAGTGCCTGCCACTTTTGACGCTTGATGTTTGAAGGATAGATCGGCGTCAAACTGTACCCCAAGGTTGCGAGCCGAGGAGGTAGTGTGGGGTGGAATTTCTGCCTTCTCAGGCCACCACAGTCTGGGGATGAAATCATTATTTGAGCCTATGGGCATGATCTCGGTCTTTCCTGTGTTACATTTTAGGTGGTTTTTCCGCATCCACTCAAAGGTGGCCGTTAAGCAGCACTTAAGCAGTACAGTACGGAGACAACTCTCCTGGCAGTACTAGATTATATCAGAAGTCAGGTTGATGTAGGTAAAGCGGTGGCCCTGATATTGTTAGATTTATCAGCGGCTTTTGATACCGTATCCCATAACCTTTTAATACGAATGCTAGCCGCAAAAGGATTACAGGGAAAAGCCCTGACCTGGTTGAATTCTTTTTTATCCGACAGATCGCAATCTGTCTGATTAGGCAGCTATACCTCTACACCTCGTAAAATCAAGTATGGTGTACCACAGGGGGCATCATTAAGCCCAACATTATTTAATGTTTATGTGTCATCATTAGCCACTATTGGGAAGAAGTGGGGCGTTAACATCTGCTCATATGCTGACGATACACAACTAATGATTGCCTTAAATGGTGAAGAAGATCCCAAAAACAGACTGCGTAACTGCCTCTCCGAATTATCCAGCTGGATGCATAATCACTGTCTGAAACTAAATGCCGATAAATCGGAGATTTTATTGTTCGGCGGCTCCCAACAACTTTGGGATGACACCTGGTGGGCCAATATTCTTGGTACCCCCCCCAAACCAACTCAGACGGCTAGGAATTTGGGAGTCCACATCGACAATGTATTGTCAATGAAAAACCACGTAACAACTATTTGTGGTAAAGGCTTTGCGCTACTGAAAATGCTACGAAGAGTGTTTCCATGGATTCCCTTGGAATGTAGAAGGATCTTAGTCCAGTCACTATTAATTAGTAGACTGGATTACGGGAATTCCCTGTTCGTTGGCATGGCGGATTACCTATTTTCAAAATTACAGCTCGTTCAGAATGCGGCAGCAAAAGCCGTATGCAACAAAAGAAAATATGACTCCGCTACAAGTTGTTTAAGAGCCTTACACTGGCTGCCAATGAGAGAAAGAGCCACTTTTAAAATACTGTGCATCACCCTCAGAGTATTGCATAATACCGGCCCAACCATCCTAAAAAACAGAATCAATTTCTATGTACCAAATAGAAAGCTTCGCTCCCAATTCACAGCAAGAGCGATAACTACCCGAATAAAGAAGGTTAGGACCGGTGGCCGCGCCTTCTCACACTTAGCTGCAAACCTGTGGAACAATTTACCGACAGATTTGAGACTCATTGATGACTACCTTACTTTTAGGAAAAAACTTAAAACCACGCTGTTCCCTAACACTCATTAAAATGATCATTGACCAGTGCCAGCTTTCTGTACATTGTTTAATTTTAGCGCCATGATATCCTTTCAGGATGAATGTTAGCGCTTTAAAAATACTTTTACCATTATCAACAGCATTCGATTTATAGGCCCCGGCACATGCAGTGCACTTTACTGGGGACTGACACATAAATCAAATATACCAATCATGAAAACACCAATCCATAACACATTTTATACCGGAGCACTTGCACTTTCCCACTGGACCGCAGTGAGGAAAGTGCGCAGAATCATTACACAAGCAAAAATAGAGTCAAAACCGGAAGGTCAAAAAGCAAAAAGTCAGGGGAAACACGCCAAAAGATGCCAAGTCTAACACATGTCCCCTCCAGCTGAAAGTAGGGAGAACTACCCACCCTCCTGGGAGTTCTTTTCACTAAGGCGGAAGAATCTGGACAGACCATCCGCATTGGCATGTTTTGTCCCAGGGCGTTGTTCCACCGTAAAGTCCATCCCCTGTAGGTAAATGGACCACCTCAGCAGTTTTGGATTCTCACCCCTCATTTGCATTAACCATCTGAGGGGCCTGTGGTCGGTCTGAACCCTGAAGTAAGTTCCAAACAAGTATGGTCTCAGCTTCATCAGCGCCCATACCACAGCGAAAGCTTCCCTTTCTATGGCACTCCACCTCAGTTCCCTGGGGAGTAGTCTCCTGCTAAGGAAGACTACAGGATGATCTAGGCCCTCTTCATTCAGTTGTGAAAGTACCGCTCCCACACCATGCTCTGAAGCGTCAGTCTGCATGACAAATTCTTTGGAGAAGTCAGGTGCCCTGAGCACGGCGCTGTGCACATGGCTACTTGCAGGGCATCAAAAGCTTTCTGGCACGACTCAGTCCAGGTCACCTTCCTTGGCTGCTTCTTGGAAGTCAGCTCTGTTAAGGGGGCAACAATGGTGTCGTAGCCCTTACCAAATCAACCGGTGAAACCTAAAAAGTGCCTCACCTCTGTCTGGGTCTTGGGGGGCTCCCAAGCCAGAAGGAGTAGTTTCTTACCTGTAACTCCAGTTCTGTAGTAGGGGTATCTCTGTTATAGTCATAATCTAGTGAATAGTCCCGCTCTTGTGCGGGGACCCCGGAGAAATCAAAAATAATCTCTTAAGCTGTCTTCTGTGCAGTTCTGAATAGACACTTAAGAGAGAATTAAAGACAAATATTGCAGCCTATACCTGCAAGGCTACACTGTCCAGTACTTCAACTAGAAATGCAAAGGATATTCCACCAATATCATATTCAACCCAGTCTGCCACATTTCACCCATAGAGAAACTTCCCCTTCACAAAACCCTTGGAATGATAGAGAGGAAGGGATGGACAGACAAGCCCCCCATATGCTACCATTATGTGGCTTAAAAAGGGATACCGTGCCTTTAAGGAAACTTTCCAGAACTCTCGGTATCCCAGAATGCACAGCAAATCCCTCCACTTTCAGTTCTTTTTGGAGGTGTATAAAGCTAGACCTGTAGCATTCCGTACTTCATCATTTTCTCCACCGGGGAGGAGGGCGGGCGCTTATGACAAGAACAGAGATACCCCTACTACAGAACTGGAGTTACAGGTAAGAAACTACTCCTTCTGTAGTAGGGGATCTCTGTGTATAGTCATAATCTAGTGAATAGAATTGCAAGCCCATCCCCACAACCAAACCGGCGGTGGAGGAAAAAGACAACACCACTACTGTGCAAACAGATTTCGTAACAAAGCCTGCCCAACCTGAGCATCTGCTCTGGCATCAGAGTCCAGACAGTAGTGCTTCGCAAAGGTCGACCGACTTCCACATGGCAGCCCTGCAGATGTCTGCAATGGGAACATTACGGAGCAAAGCTGTTGTAGCCGCTTTGCCCCTGGTGGAATGAGCCTTAGGGTTACCCCCTAAGGTCTTATTAGCATTTTGATAACATAACTGGATACAGGACACAATCCACTTAGAAATTGACTGTTTAGAGGTAGCAAGACGAGTCCTGACAGACCCATAGATGATAAACAATTGGTCTGACCTACGAATATCCTTGGTTTTATCCAGATAGAATTCCAACACCCTTCTGACATCCAGGGAATGAAGAGACCTTTCCGCTGGAGTGGAAGGATTCTGAAAAAAAGTAGGTAAAGTTATAGTCTGGTTAACATGAAAATCAGAAATCACCTTAGGAAGGAACTTAGGGTGAGTACGCATCACAACCTTAGCAGCATGAAATACAGTATAAGGTTCCTGGCAACACAATGCCTGAATTTCACTCTTAACAGGGTATCGGCCTCCGCCTGGAGCTCGCGCAGTTGGAACTGCTAGCAAACCGGTGGAATCGCTGGAGGCGGGCTGAGAAAACGAAGACTGCATTCATTGCAAACAATATTCAGCACCCACTTGTCCTGAGTAATTTTTCTCCACTCTGCCAAGTAATTTTGTATGCTTCCCCCCACGGGAGCGGGTAACGGACGAGGGGGAAGTAGCACCTCAGGGCTTAAACCCTGCCGGGCCCTTGTTCGCGGAGGAGGACTGCTGACCACCTCTGCCCTTCTGGGGCTTTTGGAATGGCCGCCACTGGTACTACTGCTGCTGCTGTTGCTGCAGTCCAGCCTGCCGACCTTGCCCTCTGCCCTGCGCACCGTAACGCCTTAGGTCTTCCTCTGTTACTTCGGCTTCTCCAACCCGACAGCCGTCAGGGTTTCAGCCTCCGCCTTCATGCGGGCCATCTCCTCATCCGCATGTTTGCCGAACAGGGTTGCTCCTGAAAACGGTAGGTTGGTGACCCTCTGCTGCGCCTCGGGCTTCAGTGACTTTAGACGCAGCCAGGCGTGTTGTCGCAGGTTGATCCCATGGCAGTGCCCGTGGGATGCCAAGAGCGAGGAATCCGCAGCCGAGCTTATCACCTGGTTGGAGACCATCATCCCCTCATTAATGATCTCTTGGTAATCCTCCCTTCTATCCCTGGGAAGGTGTTCCAGGAACTGCTGCAGGGACTCCTATAAGGCCCGGTTGTAACGGCCCAACAGAGCCGATGCACTCACGGCCTTCATAGAAGTGGAGGCAGTACCACTGACTTTCCTGCCGGCCGAGTCCATCAGGCGGCTCTCCTTCTCAGGAGGCACCGTCGACGACGGGGCGGTAGCGTGCTGTTTTCTCGCCGCAGTCACAATCACCGAGTCCGGTACAGGGTCTGAGCGAAGGAACGCTGGGTCTGAGTCCGGGGCCCTGTATTTCTTTTGCAACCTGGAAGGTGCCGATTTTGTAGAGGCAGGGGTGAGGAAGAGCTCCATGGCAGGTTCCTCCAGCCCTGGCACCAAGGGCAACAAGGGGCGAGGCAGCTGTTTCTTGTGCAGGGTCTCGAAGATGACTGAAGTCAATGGCGTGGGCACCGTGAGTGTAATGCCCAGTTTTGCCACCCCACGTAACAACGCCTCTTGGAAGGAGACGATGTCGTCTACTGGAGACACCCTCGTCCAAGGGGAGTCCGACAGTGTGGGTGAATAGTCCCGGGCATTGGACGAGTCCGTGTGGCGGGACCTAGACCTGTCCCTCCTGTGGCGCCATGTGGACCGCGTGGAAGAGCGACGGTCACTTCTGGATCTGTCCCTCTGTCTGGACGAGATCTCGACCTCCTCGGCCTCGGTTTGTCCACTGGCCGTAAAGGAGGGAGCCTAGGATGTGGAAGCCCCGTAGGCGGTGTCGGGAGGTGAGGCAACGAGAGCTCGGGGGAGGTGGCGGTGGAGGAGGTTTATGAGGAGGTGGAGGAGGCGGCGGAGGCGTAGGATTACGCGGAATAGGGTCCTTGGGCAACGGGGGAGGCGTAGGCGTTCTGGGCCGTGAGGGCAAAAAGGCCTGGAAGTACTCCGAGCCCAGAGACTCTACCACTCTCCTTCTTTTCGGCGCCGGTCTTGACGGGGGTGACTTTGAGGCCGACCTCCTCGTGGACGAGTGACGGCGCCACCACGACCGTGGGCTCGTGGCAGCCGAGGAAAGGCTGACTACAGAGCCCTGGGACCCTGACCTGGCCTTAGAACACCCCCTGGAGGTCGATTTTCTCCTTCCCGGCGCTGACCTCCTCTTCGACGTCGATGATCTCCTTTTCGACGTCAATGATCTCCTTCTCGACGTCGATGATTTCCTTCTCGACGTCGATGATCTCCTTCTCGACGACGAACGTCGAGTAGACGCCAAACGGCGTTGTGGCCTCGACGCGAGCGCCGGTGCCTTCCAGACCCTTCACGACGTCGATGGTGTCTCAACGACGAAGCGGTCCTCGACGTCGACCTCGTCCGAGGTCTCGACCTCACTCCCCTTGACGTCGAACGGCGACGTCGCTTCGACCTAGAGCACTGGGGAGACGGGGAGTAGACGGTGGTCATCCCTCTCGACGCCGACGTCGAGGGTATCGACGGAGACCTGAGTCGTTTTCTGGCCTTCTCTTTCCTGGGGAGCCCCCCAGAGGCCGAAGTACAGGCAGAGGAAGAAGCCTCTCCATGCCCAGACCCACCTTGACCTTGCTGTCTTCTTTGCTCCAGTCCTTGGAGCCGAGTCTTCTCCCTGTCCTTCAGGGTCCTGTTGGAGAACTGCTGGCAGATCTCACAATGCACAGGGACATGAGAAGAAGGGAGACAGAGGATACACACCCCGTGTGGATCAGATTTGGCCTTCTTCCTGGCACACTCAGGGCATTTGTCAAATAAAGAAGGCATATCTGACAAAAGAGTGGCCAAACTCATCAGAAAACACCAGCAAAAGGAAGAAAGGGCAAAAACACGTTGAGTGAAACACTCTAAACACTTGAAAAGTGCAAAATAATTAGACAAAACACCCAAAAAGGGAGAGCTCGATGCTCCAGGGTCCTGCTAGCAGGAGCTGGAAAAAAGAACTGAAAGTGGAGGGATTTGCTGTGCATTCTGGGATACAGAGAGATCTGGAAAGTTTCCTAAAGGCACGGTATCCCTTTTTAAGCCACATAATGGCAGCCTATGGGGGGCTTGTCTGTCCATCCCTTCCTCTCTATCATTCCAAGGGTTTTGTGAAGGGGAAGTTTCTCTATGGGTGAAATTTGGCAGACTGTGTTGAATATGATATTGGTGGAATATCCTTTGAATTTCTAGTTGAAGTACTGGACAGTGTAGCCTTGCAGGTATAGGCTGCATTATTTGTCTTTAATTCTCTCTTAAGTGTCTATGCAGGACTGCACAGAAGACAGCTTAAGATATTATTTTTGATTGCTCTGGGGTCCCCGCACATGAGCGGGACTATTCACTAGATTATGACTATACACCGAGATCCCCTACTACAGAATGGTGTCAATCTTGGGCGCCACCTGGCCGCTTCCTACCTGGTGTCCAAAGTATACCACCGAACCCTGCCTGATCTGGCACTTACTAGCCTTGATCGTGAGGTGTGCACCTTGCAGAGCTCTCAACACTTTCACAAGGTGCTGTAAATGTTCTTCCCAGCTGGAACTGAACACAGAAATGTCATCCAGGTAGGCGGCACTGAAATCCTCCTGTCCAGCCAACACCTGATTGACGAACTTCTGAAAGGTGGCAGGGGCATTCTTCAACCCAAAGGGCATCACCTGAAACTGGAAATGACCTTCTGGGGTTGAGAACGTTGATCTCTCCTTGGCCCCATCGGTTAAGGCAATCTGCCAGTACTCAGACGTCAAATCAAACGTGCTGAGGAACAGGGCAGCTCCCAACCGATCAATGAGCTCATCAGCTCTGGGGATGGGGTGTGCGTCAGTCCTGGTGATGGCATTGAGCCCATGGTAGTCCACACAAAACCGCAGTTCTGGAGTGGCACCGGGTGCAGCAGCCTTCGGGACTGGGCTGGCCCAAGATCTGTGCGAGGGCTCAATCAACCCTAACGCCAACATTTTGGAGACCTCCTCCTTGATGCTGGCCCTGACTCGATCATTCAACCCGTAAATTTTGTGCTTTACAGGGAGGCTGTCACTAGTGTCCACGTCAAGGGTACACCAGTGAGTAACACCGGGGGTCAGAGAAAACAGTGGGGCGAACTGTCCCAACAACTGGTGACAGTCCCCCTGCTGGTCATAAGTCAGTGCAAGGTAGAGGATCACACCCTCCACTGACCCATCATGCTCCTTGGTAGACAGGAGGTCAGGGATACTTGGTAGACAGGAGGTCAGGGAGAGGCTCTCTCTCCTCTTCCACCCCATCATCTGTCACCAAGAGCATACTTACTTCGGACCTCTTGAAGTGGGGCTTGAGGCGGTTCACGTGGAGGACCCTCAACGGGTTCCTTGGAGACTGCAAATTCACCAGGTAGGTGACGTCACTTTTGCACTCCACCACCTCGTATGGCCCAGTCCACTTATCATGCAAGGCACAAGGTTCCACTGGGGCCATGACCCACACCTTTTGCCCAGGTTGAAATTCGACCAGAGTGGCATTCTGGTCATACCACTTCTTCATTTCTTCCTGGCTTTCTACTAGGTCCGCCTGAGCGAGTTTGCTGAAGCGGGCAGTCTGGTTTCGGAAGGCCAGCATGTAACTAAACACATCCTGAGGAGTTTTCCTGGGAGCTGCCTCCCAGGCCACCTTCACCAAACTTAGAGGTCCTCGGACAGGGTGGCCGTACAGGAGCTCAAAGGGACTGTACCCTAGAGACTTCTGAGGCACCTTCTGGTAGGCAAAGAGTAGGCATGGTAAGAGGATGTCCCACTTACGCCTCATGGATTCTGTTAGACCCTTGATCATGCCCTTCAAGGTCTGGTTGAATCCCTCCACCAGACCGTTTCCTTGGGGGTGGTAAGGAGTGGTGAACTTGTAGGTTACACCACACTCCTTCCACAGGGATGTCATATACTTGGATATGAAATAGGTCCCCCTGTCAGAAACCACCTCTCTGGGGAATCCCGTGTGGGAAAAAGATCCCCATTAACGCCCAACCCACCACTGGTGCTGTCGTTTTCCTGAGAGGGATTTCTTCCGGGTAGTGTGGTCCATCAAGACCAGGATGTTCCTGTTGCCCATGGCTGTCTTGGGATCCAGTGGCCCCATAATATCCATCCCTACCCTTTCAAAGGGTGTTCCAACAACAGGAAAAGGTTAGAGAGGAGCTTTGTCCTTCCTCCGACTCTTACCACATGCCTGGCAAGTTTGGCAAGACCTACAGTGTGCATCTGACTGCCTTCGCATTTGGGGCCAAAAGAAGTGGGTGACAAGCCTGTCAAAGGTCTTGTCTGCCCCAAATGTCCTGCCAAAGGCATGTCATGAGCCAGACCCAGTAGGAAGATCCTGAAGCGCTGGGGTACCACCAGCACACGGGCTGATCCAGACTCTGCGACCTTAGGCTCACTGTATCGGAGACCATTCTCCCAGGAGATCAGATGTGACCCGGACTGATTACCAGCCGCCTGGTCTGCAGCCTGCCGCTGCAGACCCTCCAGAGTAGGGCACTCGCTCTGCTTGTGGCAGAACTCCTCCCTGGTGGGACTTCCTTCTTGCTGCCAATGGGTCAGCTCAGAGATGTCTCCCAGTTTGGCTACCTTCTCCCCTGTAGGCACCGCGGCGTCCCCCTCGAGGTCCGCCTCCTCCCGGTCCATGGGAACTTCGGGGGTGGGTTTCCCGCACCTCCTGCCCTCTCTCTAGGCAGGGACTTGGGCCTTTGTTTCAGGCTCCAAGTCCCCTCGATCACCCTTTCTGACCGCCATTGACCAAGTAGACATGCATGCCCACTCTGGCAATCCAAGCATCTCCAAGTGAGGCCTGAAGTCAACATCCTTCCATAAGAAATGTTTCAGGTTGTTACCTAGCAGACAATCTACAGGCATGGAAGGGCTCACAACCACCCTCAAGGATCTGAGCCCCCCCATTCAAAGGGAACCTGCGCTACCTTACAATGGCGCTCCGAATTGTCTACAGGAACTACTTTGTGGAATGCCCCTGGCACTACCTGCTTCTCAGAGACCAGGTGACACCGGATTGAGGTCACACTGGCTCCAGTATCTCTGAGAGCCTCTACCCTTTTCTCATTAATGGTCACCCAGGTGCTATATTTCTTTGTGTTAGGGGGCACCTGTTCTCCTGGAACGATCTCACTGTTGCCTAGTGAGACGAGGGTCATTTCTGTGGGATCCCCACCCTCCAGTGGGCACCCCTCCTCCCCAAGCGCTACACTAGCCAACACCTTGGTCTGTCCACTGGTGGGTGGCTGTGTCAGCTTTGGGCACCTGGGGCCCCCCTTCATGTGACCCACCTGATCACATGCATAACACTTGCAGGCCAGTCTCAGCAGGCTTGCCTGTGGAGACCCCTTTCTTCTTATCACCTGGGGGCTGGGAACCCTTACCCTGGGTACTAGTTTGGGGCCCTTTAGAGAACTCCTGACTTTTACCCTTGTCCCCCCCGCTTTCTGCTTGGGACCCTGCCCACCTTTGGCGGAGTCTCCCCCAAACGCTTTCTTGTGGACCCTGGTACTCACCCATCGGTCCGCCTCCATAGCAAGCTTTCTGGGGTCAGTTAGCTTACTGTCCACTAGGTGCTGGCGCAGATCTGCAAAACATAGACTAGACAAGTGCTCCCAGGCAATCAAATTGTAGAGATCCTGAAAATCAGTTACTGTCCTTCACCCAGCCATCCAGCGACCTACAGAACATATCCACACATTCCAACCAAGTGTTGGTCTCAAACTTTTTACTGGACCTAAACTGATCCCTGTACTTTTCAGGAGTGAGTCCTTGTACTTTTCAGGAGTGAGTCCACCTTGACCTTCCTCATCTCCAGGCAGATCTAGATTCCCCAGGTCTAGGTCATTTTCACCTACCTGGCCCACATCATCATCAGAGTCCTGGTGAGGTAACTCACCAGTGTTCTCTTCTTCTAATGTACACACCCCACTGCCTACCCTTTCAGCATCTGATGCGTTCTTAAAGTCATCAAGCAATAACACCTCTATAAGGCGTTGGGTATTGGGATTCTGTCCTGGCTTCAATTTTCTTATGGCACACAAACCTCTTAACTCTTGGAAAGAGAAGGTGTCTTACTTAGATGTCTGTACCTGACTGACATCTGGGGCAGACCCACTGGGTCCTTCCTTTGAAGACATGACTAGTGAGGTGTGGTGTATGCACCTACCTACACTATTTGATTCCTACTAAATCTCTCTTGAGTTGTAGAAAGGGTGTGCTAGGCCCTTGACACACAACTCTAAGTTCAATAGAACTTACTGTATTTTAAGCTTGTATTATATGTACCTATGGCACCTTTAGTGGATTTTCAAATGATATTCTCAAGATTATCTGGTAAAACAATGCAAGCTGGAATCCCACACGCTGCACACCAATGTGAGAAGTTGGCCTGGCATATGATGTCCACTATTCTAGTGGGCACCTTGCACCAGTCCAAACGACCCTTATTGATGGTAGGTTTAGACAATCTTTATAGAAAGCTATCCTAGAGGTAGCTCTGGAGAGCAGCCTTCAGGCAAAATCTTGAAGGAATGTAAAGCAGCTTGTTTTACCAGTCTATAATCTCTTGAATGTTCAAATGAAAGAGCACCACACCAGGTATATATATAAAATACATGTATTTATTCTAAACACAACCCCTCTAGTCTCTTTATGATGCTAGAGGCCAAAGTACAATGCAAGGACATAAATAGCATGCAGTAATCTACGTTTTGCCCTAGGGGCCTCACAAACCATATACTAAGAAAGTGGTATAAGAACCACATGAGGGTTAGAAGTTAGGCCTAGGGCCTGTAGAACCGCTGGGGCAACCAGGAACCACCCAAGGTAGGGACGCAGGAGACCCACGGGGGACGCGTGCAGTGTCTAAACACAGCAGCGAATCACCATTGACTTCTATGGCGAAAGTTAAAGTTACAAAGTTACAGTTTAAGGACACTTAGGAGTGGACTACGGTAAAACCCTTTCCGTACTGGACACTTCGAGAGTCAAGACCCACAGGAGCACAGAAGTACTCGTGTTACCTCACCCAGGGAAGCTGGATGCATAGGTGTCTTTTTGTGTCAAGTTTCGTCGTCGATTCCAATGGAGAGCTACAAAGAAGTGCTGCGGGCGTCCAGGAGAAGAGTGCCTGGATGGATCCAAGGGTGGATTGGAGATCAGAAGAACCTGAAAGCTGAGGGGACAGAGTCTGGGTCACTAGGCAGTGACAAGGATGGTGACAGGAAGATGCCAGCCGATGTCAGGTGCTTTCAAGTGAAGTAGGTGAAGCTTGACTCTTCAGCCACTAGGTCCAGGCGGTGTCGATGACAACCAGGAGCTGGATTTGAGCTGTCCCATATCGGATGTCGAGTGCTGCAGCATCGGTATCCGGATTGGACCCAACAAGCCTTGGCAACAGCAACCCACAAGATTGGCTTCGGTGCAGACCAGCACGGACTTAGGGACTCACTCGTTGGAGGGGAGTCAGGGCCCATCTGGAGCAACCAGGAACACCCAAGAAACAAAGGATGGTCCTTCGTGGGGACCCACCAGTCGACGGACTAGGGATCACAAGTGCGCCTCGAGCTGAAATGCTGATAGCGGGCCCACGGAACATTTGTGGAGTGTAGGCCCACAATCTTCAATGCAAAAGGTGCTCAGGCTTGGACTACAAGTAGCCCAAAGCACAACTTCGGGAAAGCTCGGGAAGTCAATGCACTAGCAAATGTGCAGGATGTCCAGGAGGTCCGTTCACACGTCTCTCGTGATAGCTACAGGTCTCAGCTTCGCTGGGGACTCGTGTCAGCCTCAGAGATGTCTGGATGTCCGTGTCCTGTGTCGCAGATTCTTCAGGATCTGTCGGGAGCCTTGAAAATGCAGACCGGCAAGATGCTTCTTTGGTGCCTGTTTGAATAGGGGAGTCACTCCTTGACCCCAAGGGAGATTTCATCCATCTTCCAGTCAATATGGAATGTCGAAAGTCCAAGATGTATGTATCAGAGTTTTGTCCAGGATAATCTAAAGTCCTAGGGACTGGGTTCCTATACTTATACTAAGTTTAGGGGTTGGACTAACTCTAGGGTCCCACCTATGGGAGGACCTGGGGAGGTGGTGGTTACACCCCCTCCCCTTTGTCCAATTTTGCGCCAGAGCTGGGGCTGAGTGCCCCAGCAACTGGTTTGAACTGGGAAATGCATGGGACACCTTGTGTGCCCCAGGCAGTGTCTGAAAAGCGTTCACTGAATGCAACCCACCCTGCCCCAATACACTAAAGCCTGTCTGGGGAGGTGCTGGCACCTCCATGGACAGGAAACCTATTGCCCAGGCCTCCCCTGCTGGAGTTTTGTCCAGCAGCTGTAGGTCAGACTTGTGTCTGTGGCAGCAGCATTCATTTTGTGATGCTGGGGCTCTTTTAAACATTTACAGGGAAAGTAAGTGTGTACATGTCTTCTACCTCTAGAAGGGTGAAACTCTACCACCGCCGCCAGAACTGGTGAGGAGGGTAGGATTCCAAAGTGTTTGACACCAAACACGACATGTTTTGATAAAGCCATCCCAAAGTTAACATTAACCGCGAGGATTATAATGCACTTAAGAGTATATGGTATTGCTATATCATAGAACAGCTATAAGGAAGGGATTCTGAAAGCTGCAGAGAGGCTCAGCTCATGCTAGGGCACCCTCTAACTTAAAACCAAGCACTCTGCCTTCAGGATATGTGTCCATATATATAGGTAGATATAGGTATACTATATCTAAGTAAGGGGTGCTTACACCACCTTACCCAGGCTGCAAATGCAGACCTGTGGTGCCATTTTGGAAGGCTTCCCACGGGTGGTATAATACATGCTTCAGCCCCTGGTAGGCCTCTGGGGTACCTATGCCCTTGGTACATAAGGTACCATATACTAGGGACTCACAAGGGTAACCCAGTAACCAAACTGGAGTGTACCTAATGTACAGGTAACCAATTTAGAGAGAGAACAGCTAGGCTGTGGGCCTGATTAGCAGGGCCACAGCCAGACTAAAGTCAATAAACCAGAGAAACACAGCAAAAAGTGGGGGTAACTATAGGAAGCAGATCCTACTCTCCTACACCCACCCTCCAGTGGGTACTCCTCTTCCCCAAGCGCTAGACTAGCCAACACCTTGGTCTGTCCACCGGTTTGTGGCTGTGTCCCCTTTGGGCACCTGGAGTCCCCCTTCATGTGACCCACCTGATCACATGCATAACACTTGCAGGGGACGGTCTCTGCAGGCTTCCCTGTAGAGGCCCCTTTCTCCTTATCACCTGGGGGCTGGGAACCTTTACACTGGGTACTAGTTTGGGGACTTTTAAAAAACTCCTGACTTTTACCCTTGTCCCCCCCGCTTTCTGCTGGGGACCCTGCCCACCTTTGACGGAGTCTCCCCAAATGCTTTCTTGTGGACCCTGGTACTCACCCAGCGGTCCGCCTTCATTGCAAGCTTTCTGGGGTCAGTTAGCTTACTGTCCACTAGGTGCTGGCGCAGATCTGCAAACCATAGATTAGACAAGTGCTCCCAGGCAATCAAATTGTAGAGGGCCTGAAAATCAATTACATTACTGCCCTTCACCCAGCCATCCAGCGACCTTCAGAACATATCCACACATTCCAACCAAGTGTTGGTCTCAGACTTTTTACTGGACCTAAACTGATCCCTGTACTTTTCAGGATGAAGTCCATACCTAGTGAGGAGAACGTCTTTCGTGTCAGCATAGGTGAGGTCCTGTATCTTACCCAAAGCAATCAGGGTATCCCTAGCTTCCTCGGGAAAGAGAGGCCACAACTCCGCTTCCCAGTTCTTCTCAGGGACCCCATTCATATGAATAGATGACTCGTACCCTTAAAACCACTGTTTAATGTCATCATACTTCTTGTACTCTTTACCTATGTTCTTGGGGATGTGTACAGCCCTATCTGTGTGTGCTGAAGAGTTACTGCCACTACCTGAGCTGTTTCTACTCTTTAGCTCCAGCTCCTTGATCATGCTCTCATGATCTAGTATCATCTTCCTCTCCTCCATGGCTATTGTCTTGTCTTCCCTCTCACTTTCTATTCTGAGTTTCTCCAATTCAAACTTTGTAGCTTCACGCCTGTCCTCCAGCTCCTCTGGGGACAAGCTACTGCTGCCCGGCCTGGAGGTTTCCCCTCCTCCCAAAAGCACATATCCCCTTGTGCCAAGCTCATCCACCTCCCCTCCACTGAGATTACCAGATTGCCCACTGGCATGTCTGGCTGCTACCCAGGCTCTCAGCGCCTTTTGCAGCTCATCCTTCCAGGTGAGGTCTCTGACCTGGACTTTTAGGTTCTTACTAATCGATTTTAACTCTTTCACATTGTAGACTTCAAATCGATCCTCCTCAAAGGCAATTTCTACTGATGCAACCAATGATGCAATGGATTCCGGCATGTTGCAGTAGCAAGTTCAAACTGGCAAGATCAAAAATAGACCAAAAAGAAAAAGAACCTGTATGTGGTACGTAATTGTCTACGATATGGTAGTAATGCACACCAATCACTGTAAGTCAAGTGCAAACACAAGTCCTATCCTCACCGCTGACAACCAATGTTAGCAGTGGGATTTCGGGTTGGCTGAGGTTTGCACCGAAGCCAGGCCGGTCCACCACTCTAGTCAAGATAAGGGAGTTACACTCCTAACATAACCCTGGCTCACCCCCTTGGTAGCTTGGCACGAGCAGTCAGGCTTATCTTAGAGGCAGTGTGTAAAGCATTTGCACATAACCAACAGTAATACAGTATAAGCACTACAAACGGACACCATACAAGTTTAGAAAAATATCCAACATTTTGATATACTCGTCACGGTGCTGGCAAGTCACGGTGCAGCAGCAGCGTCGCTGAAGTGCTGTCATCGGCTGACAACTGGAGTCGATGATACAGGCGTCGGTAGGCCAAGGCTGCGGTGCAGAATGAGGGTGTTGCGTCATATAGCTTTACGAGCGGTGCCCCCGAACCACGGTGCAAGCAGCCGCATCGTCGGGGATACCAAGGTGTTGTCGTGAAGTGAGGCGGTGCGGAGTGCGGTGCCCACAGGTTGTGAGCAAAAAAGGTTACATTCTGTAACCTATTTTAGCGCGGGAGCTTACCTGTGAGGTCCTCTCTCCCTTTTTCCCTCGAGATTTCACTTAGATCCACTATGGTGGACACAGAAACTTTATCATACACAGAGGATGACATTAAGCAACTCATACATGACCGGGCTAGTAATTTTCTGTCAGATTGTACACCTGGAATTGATTTTACTTTGAATGATAAAATTGCACGCTTGGAGCGTTTGGAAAAGAAATTGATAAGGACCAGATCACATGGACATCTACTAACTCAATATCTTCAGGCTAATATTATTCCCACCGGATTACAAATAAAAATAGAACCCGCAATTTTTGTGGATGTACCTAAATTCCGTGTATGATTCAGTTTTGTCGCCAATAATTGCTCCCGGCACTGGATGGTGCTGGGAGTGGAGACGGCGGCCGAACAGATCAAAATCCTCCAGGAAGAGATTGCCACTCTGAAGGCTGAGATTGAAGGTGACCCATCACTTACCTACGCAAAGGAAGCACTGAAAAAATTGGATGCCACACTCAAGGATTTCGACATCACTACACAAACTAGAAAACTAAACAAATTGGCCAGGGATATTTGACTGTACAACAAGAAGAAGACGTATCCTTATCTACAAGAGGATTTTTACAGACAGGACAACCAAGGTCGCTTTACCAATAGAGGACGTGGTGGATGTAGAGGCAGACGTAACTACACTACCTTCTCCGATTCATCCTACAGTTCGGAAGGGGATACCGAACAGGCAGGTCCTAGTGGCAATTATACATACCAGGACTACAACTACCAACAACAACAGCCTTTTTTAGACCAAGGAAAATGGAGACCTCCACGAGGACGTGGTCGCCCTTTCCCCAGAGGAACCAACAGAGGACAACAGAACAACAGTGGCGACTGGGATGGCAATCGGGGACGTGCCCAGAAACAAGTCAGGTTAAACCCAGAAGAACATGGAGAGAGGTCGACCCGCCGCAAGAACTACAGGTGGTAAAGGAAAGCCCCGTGGTTAATCTATCCAGCCACATTCTGACGGACAGTGAAGTAAAAGTGCTCAGTAGAGGCCTATCTTATGTCCCGACGGCAGTACCTAATGCATTCAACATCAAGACTGAGTTATACAAATTCTTTCGAAAAGTGAGACTAAGATATCACTTCAGGAACTCACCATCAGCAAGTATAAAAACGCACACTGGATTGAGAATCCCTTCTACATATGTACCACCGGCCCATATGATGACAAAAAAGATTCTAGCATATGAATCAGTTGTACTGAGGGATGTGGAAACTATTCTAAAAAAGAAGAAATACACCCAATTCAACATAAATAGGAACGAAAAACTTGCCCTTCTGAGCTTAAAAGACAACAAGGAGGTCGTCATTAAACCGGCCGACAAAGGCGGGGCCATTGTTATACAGGATACCTGCAAATACAAAGCAGAACTGATGAAGCAACTGAATGATGGTGTGAGTTACAAAAAACTTCCAGGCGACCCCACAAAAGATCTGGCATCAGAAACAATGTGTGTGACCAAAGATGGACTTGATCAAGGAATCCTATCAGAGCAAGAATTTCAGTATCTTAATTAAAAAAAAACCCTGACACCAACCATATATACATTACCTAAAATACACAAAGACATGACCAGCCCCCCAGGACGCCTGATAGTTTCTGGGTGTGGCTCTATATTGGAACCTTTGAGTCGATATATTGATTTCTTTTTAAAACCCTTTGCGGAAACCACTGAAACCTACCTACGAGACACTACCCACACAATAACTATTGAGGACGGCCTAAAGTTTGACCCGACAAGTCAACTCTTGGTGACTAGTGACATTGTTTCCCTCTACACAAGTATTCCCCAAGAGGAAGCCATTGAAGTGATCACTATGGTCCTGGACCAAACAACAACTCCAGTTTTTGTACCTACCAAATTCATCATCTGATTGCTAAAAATCGCCATGATGTGAAATTTTTTTGTCTTCCAAAATGACTACTACATCCAGACAAAAGGAGTAGCCATGGGGGCGGCTTTTGCCCCAGATTTAGCTATTATCTTCATGGCAACATATGAGCAACATTTTGTACTGAACACCTTGAATCCATATAGATTTAGGATAAAAACTTGGATGCGTTATATAGACAATATTATCATGATTTGGGAAGGAGAACAGACAGAGCTAACAGAATTCCATACATGGCTCAATGAGAGGTCCCCAGGCATACAGTTTACTGTGGAATCCAGTTCCTCTACCATTAACTTTTTGGATTTGTCTATCTATGTGCAAGAAGAGAAGCTATGTACCACACTATACAGAAAACCAGCGGAAAGGAACTCCTTATTACAATATTCCAGCCACCACCCTAGAGCTTTACGAGATAACTTGCCCTTTGGGCAATTTCTACGCATAAGAAGGAATTGCTCTATGAAAGAGAACTATATGGCAGAGTCTGAAGAGCTAATTCAACGTCTGGTGGACCGAGGATATCCGAAAAGGATGGTCAAACGAGCAAGGAAACGAGCATGGTTCAGTCCTCGTGAATCCCTCCTACAAGGAAGCAGAAGAGAGGAACCAGAGGGAGACCGTCTAATATGTGTTACGACATTCTCCACTAAAAGTAATGAGATCAAAAAAGTCGTAAATAAACATTGGAATTTGATTAGCGATGATGTCAGGATAATGAATCCACCTATGCATTCGTTCAGGAAAGCAAAGAATATCCGTGAACATGTGGTCTGCTCATATTTAGAGACACCAGCACCGGCATCACTAACATCGATGTGGAATTTACAACCTATTGTTGGACACCACAGGTGTGGTAATTGTAAAGCTTGTGCCAATACTATTCAAATGAAAGAGTTTCTCTATAAACATCACAGAATTACTCTTAAGGACTACACAAACTGTAACACCATGGATGTCATTTACTGCATCATATGTTCCTGCGAGATGATATATGTAGGGCAAACACAACAGAAAGTGAGATCAAGAATTCTCCAAAATAGCAGTCGAATTAGATGTGAAACAGAGGGTGCCCCATTGGTGGACCATTGTAAAATACAGGGGCATGGACCAGACTGCCTCAAGTGGATCGTCTTGGAGAAAGTGAACCTTGAACCCTAGGGGTGGTAACATCAGCTCATTGTTGAATCTGCGAAAGATGAAATGGATCACCCGTTTCAATTCCATCAATGAGGGACTGAATGAATTGGACAGTAGTTTCATACAAATGGCAACAATGTAGTGTACATGTCACCCTACTTATAAGTTACTTCCACACATACTATAGGGTTCTGAGATTCTCTAATATCCTATACTTTACCCCAATCAACTAACTGTGAGTCCACTATTTACTATCAGGTAGATTGACGCTATGTACATGTAGTAATAAATTATAATTTGCACAGACTGCTATAACGCCCTGTGAGGTAGTTAGGCGGTCAACAAACCAACTAAGAGCACATCTGGTTGTCATCCTTCTGGAATACTATAATACCCTGCGAGGCAGTTACGTGGTCTAGCTCATTAACGTAATAATGTGGGATTATCATCAGAGCGTTTTGTGAATCATTGAATGACTTCCGAATGTTCTTGAGAAATTGAATGTTAAGTAGTTATGCGGGGAGATCAAAGCCAACCTGTGCCCAACGCGGAGACGCTGGGAAGCCATCGGGCAGAGCCGTGAGGTGAACAGCAGTAAAACCTTGCAGCAGGGAGCGCCAGGAGACTCCCTGGGACTACAGCCCCCAGCAGCCTCTGGGGCGGCGCGCCCGTGACGCGTGGAGAGCGCCCGGAGGCGCTTCAAAGGCCGACAACGCCCTCTCGCCCAGCGAGTCGCGCGCGGGAGAAGCCCAGGACAAGGGTGGGGCCGTCTGTGGCCGGAGGAGGTCGGGCGGGCGCACCCCTCTAACATTTCTTCTAACTAAGGTACTTTAGCCATCTCTGACTGTTTAACCTTGCAGATGAACTGTGGCACATTGACATTATTTTTCTGTATACGCGCTGGGAGCGCCAAAACATTGACTTATTGACTGATACTTAATTGAGTTGCTTTTCACTGCACAGTGTGTGGCCTACTACATCTTTGGCATCAATTAATTAACCAATTGCTCACTGACCTGTCCGAATAGAACTGTCTTCTGACTGTATTCTGTGATCGGGTTAGTATATCAATATCTAACTTTAACATGTCACCAAGGGGCAGTCGCAGCAAAACTGCAGCCGGGGGAAGTTCAGTGACTGGCCCTATAGATCACTTTATAACCAGGGCCAATGATGCTATAGACCAGGGTATTCTACTCTTGGAACGTAGGGTCTCACAAGACCTAGTCCAAGCTAAACGTTCATCCCTTGGACTTATTGCATCTGCCACCACACCCAACCAGGCTATGTCCTGTAATATTAGACCTTTAATTGATGTTCGCGCAGATATACACACTATCCCAAATGAGGTAAATTTATCTGCTTCAATACCATTGATAGACTCCGAGACAGATATAAGCATGGACTTAGAGAAAACCCCTGATTTAAATATCAATCCTACCCCAGAAGTAACACCAGTAGATAGCACGAGGCAATTAAGAGGTAGACGGGAGGGTGCTATCCAAAAACAAATACCACATGCACCAAGGTCCTGCATTCCTAAGGACAGGAAACATGGGTTGACCAAAAGAAAGACTAGGAAAGGTGCCATCTCTAACTCTCGTCTAAACGCGAGCAGGACAAAGGAGACTATCGAGGAGGAAGACAGCGAGGAGCATCAAGGGGGGATGCTAGATAAGGATGGCAAACTTGATGCCAATATTGTAAATGATCATATGTTGGAAAGACTGGGCGAGCTACTTAGCATTTACTTGTCCCTCATAGAAAGTAGGCTTTCCCGCATAGAAAAGCAACTAGCTGAACTAAGTATTCCCATTAAGAACTTATCTAGAGAAGGCGCTCCTATTGGTGCAGCAACCATACCCAGTTCTACAAAGCCCGCAGGCATTAAACTAAGTAATCCCCAAGCGCCAACTACAAACATAGTACATAAACCTCTGCAGGTCCCAGCCAAAGGGACTACTACTGACCAGTTAGCTCCTAACCCCAATATTATTAAAGTAGTCTCAGATCTAAGAAAGGATCAAAATACCAAACAACCGAAGGGGATCTCTATGACTCAACCTCAAACAGTTTACCCATGGTTCAACCCCCCAAAAAATCATAAGTCAGGTTCCCTCACGCATCAATTTACCACCCGAGTGTGGGGCATACGTGTTGGTCCTAGTTAACGTTTCGAAATTAAGGAAGGACCACGAAGAAACCCCTATATCCCTTAAAAATAAAACTTTACACTGGTTGATTGCAAATTGTAATTTTCCTATAGAAGGGGCAAAGGAGATCAACCACACTCAGAGAGTGGGCTGGATAGGCCCACTGAGGAAAAAGTTTGAGGGAGACTGCGTAACAATAAGTTTTAAAAATCCCCAATGGGCGGAGAAAACACTTGCTAGTGCCCCATTACCCTCACCATGGGAATTTAATACTACTCTCCTTCCACTAGGCTATTTTTATAGACATTTGATTTCCCCCAAACAACCTATGGTAAATAACTTTACCATTCCACCTCAGGATTTGAATTTTGGAGCTAGGTTTAAATCACCGCTCTTTTCCCAAAATCAAGATTTTAATTACCCAAATGGACACACATGGCGACATCAGGCCCCAATGCCAGCACATCCTTCCTATCCTATGCATTATCCGCAATTCCCAACAATGCCCCAGCACGAATATAGAGAAAGGTCTTATCCAGCTTTTACCTCAAACTTATTCAAACCAATAACTGAAGCTAGGCCATTATTTAATATCCCCACCCATAATCGGTTCGAATACTTCTCCAACTTAGATGAGCAGGACTGACTGGACAAAATGGCTAAAAGTAATACCATTAGTCAAGTCATAAATAATAGTTATGAGGAACAGTCAGTACTAATTGAAGAATGTCCGGATCAGAATATCCCTGTAAACAACATGATCACCGACAGTACATTATCTGTTGCTGTTAATACTACCAAGGATAAAATGGGGAGTATCGGGGGTAAGCCCAGTAAGTGTCGTATTACCCATGGCCTATCAATTCTCAGCTGGAATGTCGCAGGATTGGAATCCAAACTTCTGGACCCCGCATGGGCTGAGATATTTGATGACATTGATATCCTCATGTTTCAAGAAACGTGGGCTGTTGGGAATTTATACATAGAGGGCTATCACTGCTTTAGCATAACATCACCCAAACCTAGTTTTGGTCGAGCAGTGGGTGGCCTGTTCATCGGGATTAAGATCCTGACAGGTGGTTCAATTAGAGACCTGCCTAGTGATAATCCCAATATTCAAATCCTTGAATTTAAGCTAAAGTCAAAGACCACAATTTATTTAATTAACTTTTATAATAACGATTTTTATCATGTACCGAACAGGAATTTTCTGGCATTGTCAAAAGCTTTAAGTAAACTGGAATGTTTTTTATCATTAGACACAGAGTCAGGAATTCTAATAGGGGGTGATTTCAATGCTAAATTAACTAAGAGATATGGGCCCGCGAACGGGATTTACCAAGATCAAGCCGAACGCAGGGGTACTGAATTATCTAACATATTAACTGAATTCGACCTTGCTGACGCTATGAGAGTATGGTATAGTCCTAGTTCCCCTTACGCCCCCACGTTTATAAGTAGGGACAGCAGCTCCATCATTGATTATATATTTATGTCACCCCTGTTAACAGACTGTATAGTAAAAACTTCTGTGGTGGCGACATCTTTCAGTGATCACAATCCTTTAACTGTAATTTTGAATCTCGCACCGAGCCCTATTTTCATGAACCTAAATGGTGCAAGGGACATCACACCACCAATCGATGGTCTATGATTAAAATGGAGGGGAGTTGACTGTGGGGCAATTTTAGATAATGTACAAACGTCATACCCGCAGTTGATTGAGTCTTGCCTGTCTCCAAGTGGCAACCATGACAACATAATCGCTGATTTTGAAGCACTGTGTTCCACCATAAAAACTCTTTTGTCAGCCCCATTACCTAAGGAAGGCAAAGAGCCAAGGTGGTTTGACTCAGCCTGTTCCTTGGCAAACAGGGAGCTAAGAAAGGCACTTTCTGCCAAACCTAGGTGCAAAGTGACCGTTCAAGCAGCCAGGAAACACTATAAAGTTAAAATATCTGAAAGAAAGGCTAACTTGCTCTCTGAACAGTGGGAATTATTGGTGAACAGCGCAAATCTGGGTGGCAGTGGCCCTTTTTGAGCCGCCGTCAGAAAAACTAGAGAAATGGGCAAGAAGCTAACCCAAATCAGTTGTAATATCACAAGCGATGCATGGGAGACTAATTTTACTAAAATGTATCCAGCCCCTTTAGAGGAACACCCTATTTCAAACTCAGGACAATTGTGTGGCTTACAGATTGAAGCTCACGAAGTCAAAATAGCCATAAAAGAGAGTCTGGGAAATAAGGCGCCCGGTCCTGATGGCCTTCCTATAGACATTATTAAGCATAACGCTGATTTATGGACACCTATACTACTTAATGTCTTTAACAGCCTTCCAACAGCGGCTATGCCGGCCACATGGGCAACTAGTATTATCGTCCCAATTTACAAAAAGGGAGATAGGTCAGAACCAGCTAATTATCGTCCAATCTCCCTTTTGGACAATACCTTAAAAATTTTGGGACGTATAATCTACAATAGAGTACTTGAATGGGCGGAAGACGTAGACTTCCTGGACCCTTGCCAGATGGGATTCCGGAGTGGGGTAGGAACAGTGGAGCAGTGTCTGAATCTGAAATTAATAATTGATAAGTACAGCATTGCCAGATCATCCCCTACCTACCTCGCTTTTATGGATCTCTCATCCGCTTTTGACTTAGTGAATAGATCCAAACTCTGGTCAATCCTATCACACAATGACCTAGACGATACCCTTGTGAGATTCCTTGCCTATCTACACACTGACTTGAAAGCATGTGTACGAATCGGGATGGGCGGAGAAGTCTCAGGAGCCATAAGTATCGGCAGGGGGGTGAGACAGGGGTGCGTTTTAGCACCCCTGTTGTTCATCATCTATATTAACGGGTTATCTAATTGCCTGAAAAAAGTCAAAACAGATGTTCCGATAATCTCAGGGAAACCTTTACCAGTGCTCTTATACGCAGACGATGCGGTGCTTATGGCCCGCACACCAAATGCCCTTGTCTGCTTGTACATAGTTTTGTTACTTTCATGGAGGGTCTGGATTTGAGGGTCAATTTAAAAAAATCTTTTATTATGTCCTGTGGTCCCGGCAAAAGGAAACTCAACACCATACAGATAGGCACAGATAAACTAGAATCTGTTCCTATATTTCCCTATCTAGGGTTGGTTTTTGCTGCGAACGGCTCGTGGAGTGGGCATTTGGCCCACGCCACGAGCAAGTTCTCGAAAGCCACCAATTCTGTTTTGAGTCTCCCGCGCCCAAAGAAAATTGGTGCCACTAAGGCTATTTTAAAGATTTTTAAATTGCAGTGCTCACCTGTTGCCTCGTATGGAGCGGAGGTCCTGAGGCCGGAAGCAGCCTCTGTATACAACGAGAGGAAAGTCGCTTCTGTAGAAAAGTGTTGGGCGCCCCGATCTCATCCTCTGATTTTATTTGCCATAGCGAATTGAATCTTCCATATATAAGTGATTTTATTAGAGCAAGACCAGCACTTTTTTGGATTAGAGTCTGGAGGAATAATGCGGCCGTTCTCACACAAAATATCATAAAGGACTGTTTAAATTGTGATCATGGAATGGCGATTCCATGGCTCTCAGAAGTTTTTAAATCACTTACTGCAGTGGATAGAGGCACCTTGTTTACTGATCCTATGTCAATTGAAATCAAGGATAAACTTGAGGTCAAAAATGCACTGTATGCACTTTATAACAGTGAAAGGATAGGAAGAGAATTGCAGAAATCAGGTGTTGCAAAATACGTAGGGAATGAACTGTGCAGACAACCCCTCCCGAACTACCTGTCCCTCCCTATGACTAGCTGGGAGAGATCACTTTTGTTTCGCTTAAGGGCGGGTACAGTAAAATTTTTGTTGTCTTTCCCTTTGGGGTATCGCCATAGTGCTGATTTTAACCCGTGCCCCTGTGATGGTGTTAGTACAAAAGATGATTTTCACTTCCTATTCTTTTGTAAATGTTATCTTAGATTTATTAAATGGCTCTTAACTCCTTATTTTAAGAAACACAGACCACTCTCACTTAAAGAATCGTATAGTATGTTGGTCTCCCTGGATACCGATGAACTAATCTTTCGCACCAGCACTTTTTTAAGACTGGCTACACAAGTGCGCAAAATGATGGAAAATCCCTGAAAATAGAAATTAGTTTTATTGGAGCTTATTGCTCTATACCGCAATTGTATGGAACTCTATATCTTTGCACTATATTGTATTTGTATGCAACCCTATATCACGAAATATTTTTAAATTATAATATTTTTTTTTCTTTTCTTTATGTAAGTATATTCTAATGAATTGTTGTTTTTATCTGCGGTACTTTTAAGAATTTTATGAAATTCGAATAAAGGTCTTTTGAACTTGAACTTGAAGTAGTTATGCGGCCAACGAATACATTGAGAGCATAACAGGTTGCCTTCCTCTAGTCTACTTTAATACCGTGCAAGGCAGTTACATGGTCTAGCTCCAGACAATATTGGGTCTTAGTCGATATGCCTATCGATCATTATATGTGATTATCGAAAGTTTTACAATTGAATATGGGCACATTTGGCACACATTTATTTAAATACAGGTTAGACTTTACCCTACGGCTGTCAATATACGCCGTATTAGATTTATGGTAATGCCAATATTCCATCACACTATATGACTACCGAATTATTTCCTGAACAATTAATGAGGGTCCGAATGTTGATAATTTTGGCGCGTGCAGTATAGATACCAGAATATGGGTTTAACTTCACCCAATGGCCGACGCTTTATGCCCGTCTGTAGTTGGGAGATACATATAAATACCATGCCTCTTTTTTACGAGGCTTCTCCAGGTTACCATAGAGATGGGGTTCTAGTCTTTCTACCATGACTACCGCAATCACGTGATGCGGAAGTCTGCCCACTTTTACATATGCGGTGCAAAAACGCCAGACGAGCTCCCGATCATCCAGGAGACTGCCAGGGAAGCGATCCCACGACCCGATTCTTTCAGGTACTGATGGCCAGTTTATTTATTTGACTCCTTTTAGGAGTACATATTTTAGGCGGGAAGTCGTGAGATTAAAATCTTGCTCCGATTTTCTTCCCCAGTGGCTGAGTCAAGAAGTAATACGGACCCTGGCTCACGCATGCGCGCCCAGAAACAGGTAATCTTCCCTTGTTTCTACTAGTGGAATCACCATCTAGTAACGTGTGACCAATATGATATTTATGGCCCGCTTTCATTCCCTCTAGGTGCACCATAACATTGAGAACCTACTGAACACCAGTAAGGTAAAAACTTTGTATATCCTCATGTTAAATTGCATGATAAGAAACTCAGGTCATAGACTCTACAACTAGTGTCTATATAATGTTTTTCAGGAAACGTGATTTGGAGGCAGCTCCATGATTCGAATATAAGGTAAATCTTGACCATCACAACCAGTGTCCATATAATGTTTTTTAGTAAGTGCAATTTGGAGGCCACCCCATGTTCATAAGCAAGGTATATCTTGACAATCTCTGTTGAGACCGGTTTGATTTTTTCAGTCTCATTCTTGTAAATTAATTCTCTGACTATTTTGACCGTAGACAGAACCCAGTCAATCGGTCCGCATTAGACATAACCCTTGCCCTATTTATAAACCTACTTTGATATGGACCAGCCTGACATCCATATGGTCCAGTACTAATGTATGATGTACTTTGATGTACCTCTGTGTACATTTCCCCATTAATTGAATTTTTAATAATTGTAATAATCTTTCCCTATAGGACATGCCCACCCTTTCCCCCGTGTCCTGAAGAAGACCCGCCATGTAATGGACATCATCCCTACGACGAGGGTCGAAATGTTGACTTTTATACTGGAACACATATCTAGAGTGTGATTTTGAACACCGGTTGTAATGTGATGTTATGATAATAATGCCAACAGACCTCTGGATGTACTCCTGTATGGATCTTTTGAGAAGCCATTGTCTATTGTTAAAAGAAATGTATAATTGACTTGTCACTTCACCTATCTGCACCTATCCCGATCACTGCACAAAACCCCTCCCCCCTTCCCTGTATAGTGGGCACTGAAAAATGTTATTTATATGTACAACTAGCAGCCCGTCCCGACGTTGTCCGGGTATGAATTGCTGCCGGGCAGTAGTGTATTGTTTTGTAGGATTTCGTTTTGATAGCATTTCTTATCTGTGACAGGCCTGTGAAAAGCTCCGATTCACAGTGCACTGCTGATGCACTTAAGAGTGCGCGTTCAGTAGTGTGTGAACTCGAGTTTCCCTACTTTATTTTGCCTTGCAATATATATAGCGCGAACTCGACAACATGGCATGAGCACAATTTACATTACAGAAGAACACATTCATTTGTGGTAGGCACGGGGAGACAAAGCGATTTGCCTGGAATCACAGGATGTTGAACTGATGCCGAGATTCAAACGTAGCTCCCCAGCTCTAAAGTTCGCAATTCTAGAACTTGTGGTGGGAGGTGTGTCTAAAAGTATATGTCGGTGCTGGCCATCAATGAGAGAGACCTGTGCTTTTTTCAAATCGGTGGTGAAAAAATATGAACATGTTGCTGGAGATGTGGGCCGCTGTGCCACCAATGTACTTACCGGGGGAGGGTAAACACCCATTATTCCGCAACTTTCTTTCCGCATACCATCACTCCGCATACTTTCATTATGAAAGTACCATGACTCCGCAATGCCATTATAACGCATGGCATTACATTTTATATGCTTTTACCACGCATACATTTACAACAAAATTCGTTGTAAATGCATGAATGGTAAAAGCATGTTTTTAAAAAAATGTTTGGGTAAGGTAAGTATGGGTATAGGGGTATATGTTTTGGGGTACTGAGGTATATGTTTTGGGGTGTTTGGGTATTTTAAGGTTCAGATATAGTTTGGGGTTATGGGGTACAGGGGTAGTTTTAGGGTTTAGGGATAGGTATGGGTTAGGTTTGGGTTTTGGGGTACAGGGGTATTTTAAGGGTTCAGGGCTAGGTTTGGGTTTTAAGGTACAGGGGTATTTTTAGGGTTCAGGCCTAGGTTTGGGTTTTGGGGTACAGTGGTATTTTAGGGTTCAGGGGTAGGTTTGGGTTTTGGGGTACAGGGTTATTTTTATGGTTCAGGGCTAGGTTTGGGTTTTGGGGTACAGGGGTATTTTAAGGGTTCAGGGCTAGGTTTGGATTTTGGGGTACAGGGGTATTTTAAGGTTCAGGGCTAGGTTTGGGTTTTGGGGTACAGGGGTATTTTTAGGGTTTAGGGATAGGTTTGGGTTTTGGGGTACAGGGTATATTTATAGGGTTAAGATGGGTTAGTGTTTAAGGGTGTTGGGGCATTTTAAGGAGTAAGAGTGGGTTATGGTTATGGAGTGCAGGGGTATTTAAGGGGAGCAGGGTGGACACCCGGAGCTGGAATGTACAGAACCTGGGAAGAAAAAACAATGAAATATTGGGCACAACGCTCGCTTTTTTTTCCCTGTAATCCTGCGCCCCGCACACGCCCACGCCCCCCAGCACACGCCCACAGCACACGATATGAGACATGGCATGAAGGGCGGAACCTACCACACGCCCCCAGCATTTGTCACGCACCCAGCATTTGTCACGCCCCAGCACACGCCCATAGCACAACGCAGACACGCCCACAAGGGACTACTTTGCTGGCATGGTTCTTTTACCTTTTAAATGTATATGGTGGGCGTCTGCATAGCCTATGTCCTTCTGCTGCAACTGTCCTTTCCAACGCTGTATTGGGTGTTGTGATTGGTGCTGTGGTTCCTGAGATTACCCGCCTCAAAGGTTTGGGCTCTCTCTTTATTATATTAGTATAGATAATGTAAAAAGAAAAAATACAATGAAATACGCATGAACAATATGTGAATAAACAATAGTGTTTTGTTAAATACTTTTGTCATTGTTCTTCAGAAGTTTTGTATTAATTCTATTCTGGTCAGGGACCACTCTATCTATATCACAGGTTGCGAGCAGCGGCTCGGTGGTGGTGTCAGCAGGCGTCGTCAGTGAGACCTGGGTCGCGGTGCGGCGTTGCGGCGGTGTTCTCTGCGGTGCCTTCAGGACACTGTGTCAGCAGCGGCATCGTAGACAGCGTCGGGCTTGAAGTCTTTGATGTTCCTGATAATTCGTGAATAGGGGGCAAGCTCTACCTCAAGCCTTTGGAGCTACTCAGCACAAGTAGAGAAAGTTCAGTCCAGTCCTTTCACTGCCCAAGGCAGAAGCAGCAACTGCAGGCCAACCCAACAAAGCAACAACACAGCAAAGGGGCAGTACTTCTCCTGAAGCTCTTCCAGCTCTTCTTCTTGGCGGGTTTCTTGATTCAAGTGAGTTCTAAAGTCTTAGGGTCTGGGCCTCAATATTTATACCAGCAATTCCTTTGTCCTCTAAAAGCAGAAGGGCCTGGACCTAGTTCAAACCAGTTCGGGGTGCATTCTACCATTGTGCACCTTCTTTCTTTGTCAGTGTGGGCCAGGTTCCTCAGACGCACCACAGGAGGTGGAGCCAGCATTGTGGAAGGTGAGCCCAGCCCTACTCCTCCCACCCATCTAGGTGTAGATGTGCCTATTCAGCCCGACTAAATCACCCTGTCTCCCCCCAGCTCCTGTCACTCACAACCCAGACAGACAATACACACGCTAGCGGAGTCAGGCTGGATGGTTAGGTCAGAAAATACCTACTTTCTAAAAGTGGTATTTTCAAACACAGAATGTTAAAACCAACTTCACTAAAAGATGTATTTTATCATTCTGAGTTTAAGTACTTTTTTTTGTCAAAATGGGTAGTTGGGGATTTTGTGCCCTAGCTCAGTCGTCACCTAGGCATACCTGCACATTTTTGAATAGTAGACAACGTGGAGAGTATAGGGGTGCATGACTTGCGTGGCTCTCACAGGTGTTGTTTACCGAGAATCTCCTGCAAACCTCAATTAGAAAAGTTCCCAAATCGGCGACCTACAAACTTCCATCCACCCAGCGTTCCCTCAAGTCCCCGATAAAATTGGTACCTCCCTTGTGTCGATGGACCAAGTACCCCCGACAGGCTAGGGCCCAAAACTTATTGTGGAGACATCAAAATTACCTATCACAAAACAAACTGGTTTTGCAAAGGGAGTCACCTGGGTTTTTGGCCCCTGGCTTGGCATCCATCTAGGGAAAACCATCAAACCCAGACATTTCTGAAAACTAGACATCCGGGGGAGTCCAGGAATATATGGCTTGCGTGGATCCCCCAATATTTTCCTACCCACAAAACCCAGCAAACCTCAAATTTAGCTGAAAAAAATCTAATTTTTTCACGTTTCTCTGTGGAAAAGTTGTGGGATCACTGGGCTGACGCAAATTTCCCACCACCCAGCATTCACCCAGGTCTCCCTATAAAAATGGTACCTCACTTGTGTGGGTGGGCCAAGTACCCGTGACAGGCAAGGGCCCAAAATGTATTGTGGAGGCATCAAAATGCCTTATCACTAAACGACCTGATTTTGCATGGGGGTCACCTGGGTTTTTGGCCTCGGGCTCGGCGGCCATCTAGTGAAACCTATCAAACCCAGACATTTCTGAAAACTAGACATCCGGGGGAGTCCAGGAATATATGGCTTGCGTGGATCCCCCAATATTTTTTCCACCCACAAACCTCAGCAAACCTAATTTAGCTGAACAAAATCAAATTTTTTCACGTTTCTCTGTGGAAAAGTTGTGGGATCACTAGGCTGACACAAATTTCCCACCACCCAGCATTTCCCCAAATCTCCCGATAAAAATGGTACATCACTTGTGTGGATGGGCCAAGTACCCACGACAGGCAAGGGCCCCAAGCGTATTGTGGAGAAATCAAAATGACCTATCACAATTCACAAAACAACCTGATTTTGCACAGGAGTCACCTGGGTTTTTGGCCCCAGGCTCGGCAGACATCTAGAAAATCTACCAAACCCAGACATTTCTGAAAAATAGACAACCGGAGAGTCCAGGAAAGTATGACTTGCATGGATCCCCCAATGTTTTCCTACCCAAAATCCACCCTTTGTACTTATAGTCATTGCTTACGAGAAGCACCTCTTTTACTGCTAGCCTTGCTTCTCGTAAGCAAGGACTATAAGTACAAAGTGCGTGTTTACGCACTGCTTGCAGGTATTCAGGTGTGGAGAAGTGTGGCTCAGGGGTTAGAGGCGGCAGACCCGGAAGCTGAGATCGGTCCTGGACCAGGGTTCAATTCCCCGCCTCGGCGGGTCTTGGGCTCAAAAATTCCACGGACTCGATAATTCTCGTTCCGGTGCCTACTCGACTCACGGGTTCACACTCTGCGACTCTGGGCAATAGCTTGCTTAATCTCCACTATGGCCCCTCGCGGCGGGATGCCTGGCTTTCACCTTGTGGATACCCTGCTGGGGTTATCTCACAGGGGAATACCAGAACGGGTTCCCAAGGCAAGCGCCTTGATGCCTTCGGGTGATACGTGTGCTATATAAATTGCAATACATTTACATACATTTACATTCAAAACACATAAATAAAAGGCATTGTCATTTACAATGCAAATAGCTCAAACTCTCACAAATGCCAGACCTTTTGCATTGCAAATGCTTGTTATAGAGAGACTTGGAGGAATGGTGGGTGGATGGAAGTCTGTGGCTTCCCGCAGATTCCAGACCTTTCCATCACGCAAATGTGAGGAAAATGTGTATTTTTAGGCAAAGTTTGAGGTTTGCAAGGAATTCTGGATAAAAAATCCTGGTCAGAGCCACGCAAGTAGCACCACCCTGGATACCCATAGGTGTCTATTTTTAAAACCTTTACAGGTTTGCTCAGTTTCCCTATGTGCCAGCTGAGCTAGGGACCTACATTTTAAGATAGCCACATTGGAAAACAAGCATTTGCATTTGTGAAAGTTGGAGATATTGGCGCTGTAAATGACAATGTTTTTTACTATTTTTTTTTTGTTTGCAGATGGGTGGCTATATTTGCATAGCGCTATTACCAATCGGATGACCTCGCGGTGCTGGAGAACCCAAAAATGAGAAATAGGTTAATGAGGGAGGGGAGGTGGAAAATAAATGATACAATGGAAAAAGTAATTTAAAAATTAGCGTACCACTGGCACTCACCTTTTGATTAAAGTGCATTGCCATGTAGTATGATGCCAGAAGCAAATGGCCCCCTTTGGCAGTGAAGAACAAGTTACTTACCTTCGACAAGACATATATTAGTTATAGATTTCTTACCTTAGAATTACCCCCAGGCGTCAGACTGGAACCGGGGAATTTTTTACGGAGCAGTACCCCTGCACGTCGATAGGTGGCATTGGTCGACTCCGTGTTCGTCGTCAGGGTCGTGGTCGCCGGGAAGACATTTCGGTATCTGCTTAGATGCCGCCCTCGAATGCTGATGTCAGTTCTTTACACAACATTTCTTGCCAGAAGCGCAGAGCCATGCAAGACACTGACCACTGGTGCACAAAACTAGGGCCCTGAAAGGGAGTCCTTAACCCTAGAAGTCAGTTCGCAGAATGGGAAGGATGGCAGATATCATGAAGGGGAACTCCACGTCCCAAAGCAGTAGTGGCAGCTGTTGCCCTGGTGGAATGGGCACACAGTACTACTGGAGGCTCCTACTTTGCCAAAGAGTAGCACATTTTTATGCAAAGAACGACCCTCCTAGAGTTGGTCCGTTTTTGCATGGCCTGACTTTTTTTGGGCGCCCACATAACCAACAAAGAGTTGGTCATCCCCACGGAATTGCCTTGTGCAATCCATATAGAAGGACAGCACACTTTTTGGCTTTTTGGATTAGGACAGTGGAGCCTCTCTTCCTCCTTTGAGGGAATTCGAGGCGAAGAGATGGTGGGCAAAGTGATGGTCTGACAAATGTGGAAAGAAGTAACAACTTTGGGAGGAAAGGAAGGTCTGGTCATAGGACAACCTTGTCTGGATGAACATCTAGAAAAGGAAGCTTAGAAGACAGAGCCTAAAGCTCACTTATCTGGTGAGCAGAGGTGATGGCAACCAGAAAGGCAGTTTTTAAGGTTAAAAGTCTGAGAGGACAGTTATGCAGTGGCTCAAAAAGAGCACACATAAGGTATGTTTAGACCAAGTTCAAGTCCCACTGGGGTATTACGAAAGGAATAGGAGGGAAGAGGTGAGTAATGCCCTTAAGAAATCTATTTACAATAGGGGACTTGAAAAGAGAAGGCTGATTAGGAAGCCGAAAAAAGGCTGAGATGGTTGTGAGATAGACCTTAAGCGTGCCCAGAGCAGAAACCTGTTGGCTAAAGAAAGGAGGAACAAAAGAACCTCAGAAAGAGGGGCAGAGGGGGGATCCACAGCCTTTGCTGTGCACTATGCCACAAATTTGTTCCATTTACAGGTGTATACTGTCTTAGTGGAGGGACGCCTGACTGCCAAGATACCATTACGGACTTCGGGAGGAAAGTCAAAGGCTGTCAACTGTCGCCACTCAATCTCCACGCAAGGAGGTGGTGGCTGGACAGGTTCGGGTAGAGGACCGTCCCCTGCCGCTGCGGAAGAAGATCCTCCAGAAGAGGCAGTCAGAGCGGAGGGTCGATAGCCAGTTGTAACAGACTCTTCGTGCCCAATCCGGAGCCACAAGAATGACTTGGGCCCGTCGTGCTTGATCTTCTTCAACACTCTGGGAAGAAGTGGTATAGGTGGAAAGGCATATAAAAGACAGCAACTCCACTCGTCACGAAAAGCGTTGCAGAGCGAGTGCCACCTTGGAAATTCCAACGTGCAGAATTGCTGACATTGCACGTTCTCTTCAGTGGCAAATAGATCTAATAAAGGCTCTCCCCACTGCTGAAAGAGTGAAGACGCCGTTCGTGATTCATCATGCACCTGCGGCGAGTGCGGACGCGTATGACAAGCTCATCAGCCTGCCAGGTATGGCAGGGCAAGCAACAGGGTTGCCTGCTCTCTCCGTTGTTATTTGCCTTGGCCATTGAGCTTCTGGCCTCCCATGCCCGGTTGGGGAGGCACTATCGTGGTTTATGCCTCCGTGGGGATATGCAGTTTATCTCCCTCTATGCGGATGATTTGTTGATCTTTCTTGCGGACACAGATATGTAGATTGGGCGGAGCCGACTTCCAGCATATGATGTAGGGATGTACGAGTTTGGGAACGTATTGGAAGGAAGTGTTGGAACTGCTGTGTAGTATAACCGATTGTACGATAGAACTAGACCTGGGCACTTGTTTACTGCACTGGTTCCCACATATCGCTAAAACAAAAGTAACAAGCACATTTTTAGACCTGGGCCTCTTATTTGTCAAGAGAGAAATTACAATGCATTGGAAATCAGCGAGGGGGCCGGGAGTGGGGAGATGGCGGGTGGAACTGCTCAAGTGGGCACAGAGTGAAGGTATACTTAGATTACACAGGCTGCACGCACTAATAATGACAAAGCGCAAGAGGCGGCAAGGGCGTGGGAGGCTTTAGTTGCAACCCTGCAGGCTCCAGAAACAGGTTCGGAGGAGGGATCGGACTTGGAACACCGGAGGGATCCAACTGGCACTGTGGCACAAGGAGAATGATCCAGGGTACGGTCAATGGGATGTATGGTGATCTCTAATGAATATGTATGCCTTGTACTGCATAACTGTTGTTCAATATTGCTATTGTACTAAATTCTGATGCACCCTAATTGATTATAGACCACGCTATGGAGGCACACCGGTGGCGGAGGGAGGGGTGTGGGAGGAGGTCACAGTGAGAAGCGACTTGAGATATATTATGCTGTCAATTGCCCATTTGATATTGCTTTGCTGCTCATGACAATGGTTGTTTGAAAATCAATAAAAAATATATTTTTTTTTAAATCATGCACTTGCGGCTTAGTTTATCCTCCCTGGCATTCAGTGAGCCTGCCAGGTGCTGAACCACCAGGGATATGCCCTGATGTTCCAGCCATGTCCAGAGGCGACGAGCCTCTTGACATAGGGTCCACAACTCCACCCTGTTTGTTGCAGTACCACATGGTGGTGGTGTTGTCCGTGAACACCTGCACTACTCTTTCCTGGACAGAGGGAAGAAATGCCTTCAGTGCAAGACAAATCGCCCGAAGCTCCAGAAGGTTGATGTGGGGCCTGGACTCCACCGGAGACCAGAGGCCTCTGATCTCTGCCTCTCCCATGAGGCCGCTCCATCCCAGAAGTGATGCATCTGTCACCACTGTGAACTCTGGTTGGGGAAGGAAGAGGGGTCTGCTGTTGACCCAATCCTAGTTTGTTAGCCACCACTGCAATTGGCGTGCTGTGCCCTTAGAGCTCTGGATGCAATCAACAAGATTCCCCTGATGCTGTGCCCATTGGAATTCAGGTCCCACTGCAGGCCCCGCATTTGCCACCTGGCATGATCCACCAGCAGGATGAAGGAGGCCATTAGTAATCAGCAAGATTCCCCTGATGTTGTGCCCATTGGAATTCAGGTCCCACTGCAGACCCCGCATATGCCACCTGGCATGATCTACCAGCAGGATGCAGGAGGCCATGAGGCCCAGCAGCCACAGGGTCATTCTGACCGAAACTCTGGATAGAGGCTGAAGGATCAGAATCATAGCCCGAATATCCCAGACTCGCTGCTTGGGAGGATAAGCCCAAAACTATGTTGTGTCCAGAACTGCTGCGATGAAGAGGAGCTTCTGAGAGGGAATCAGGTGTTACTTCGGCACGTTGATAGTGAACCCTAGTGAGTGCAGGAGGTCCGCCGTAGTCTGGAGGTGGGAGATGACAGCCTGGGGCGAGCCCGCCTTCAACAGCCAGTCATCGAGATAGGGGAAGACTGGAAACCCTGATCTGCGCAGATGAGCTGCGACCACACGATGAAGAGTAGCTTCTGAGAGGGAATCAGGTGTGACTTCGGCACATTGATAGTGAACCCTAGTAAGTGCAGGAGGTCCGCCGTAGTCTGGAGGTGGGAGACGACAGCCTGGGGCGGGCCCGCCTTCAACAGCCAGTCATTGAGATAGGGGAAGACTGGAAACCCTGATCTGCGCAGATGAGCTGCGACCACCGCCATCACTTTCGTGAACACCCGAGAGGTGCTGGTAAGTGGAGCACTGTAAAATGAAAATGCTTGTGGCCTACCGTCAACTGTAGGTAACGCCTGTGGACTGGCAAGACGGGGATGTTGAACCAGCCATCCTGCAAGTCCAACGCTACCATCCATTCTCTAGAGTCGAGGGCAGACAGAACCTGAGCCAATGTCAACATCTTGAACTTCTCCTTCAGGAGGATGCGATTGACGTCCCTGAGGTCTAACCTAGAATGCAGCCCTTTGTCCTTCTTGGGCACCAGAAAGTAGTGGGAATAGCAACCACAATCTACTTGTGGCACAGGGACGCATTTGATGGCTCCCTTGGCCAAGAGAGCCACAACTTCCTGGCAGAGAAGGGCCAAATGATCCTCCGACTTGTGATGGAATTGAGGTGGCATGAATGGAGGGGTAGTCTCGAAGGGGAGAGAGATGCCCCTTCGGACTATCTGCAAAACCCACCTGTCTGACTTGATGTTCTGCCAGTGGGGGAGGTGATGGCAAATCCTGTCGCCCACTGGCAACTGCTGACCCTGGAGGGTCGGACTAGGATGGTTTGGAGGCTGCTGCTGCAAAGGGGGCACTGTCAGCCTGGCCAACCCGCTAGCCCTCTGACCCACGATGCTGGGTCCCCCGGCCGCGCAGAGGCTGAACAGTTTGTGCAGGCCTGTGGCCCTGGGTGGAACATGGAGGGCACCCCCTTCTGTAACCACGAAAGGGGAGAAAAGCAGACTGCACAGGAAGGGTGGTAGCGAGGCCTAAGGATCTGGCCGTAGCCCTAGAATCCGTAAAGCGCTCGAGCATGCTGTCCGCTTTGTCACCAAACAAGCGACGGCCATCAAAGGGCATGTCCAAAAAAGTTGATTGGACATCGTCCAATAAGCCAGTGGAACTCAGCCAGGCATAGCCTCTCAGGGCTACGGACATCGAAAACATCCTGGCTAGCGAGTCGGCGGTGTCCAGCCCCCACCGAATGGTGAACTTGGCTGCATCTCTACCCTAAGCAACAGCACGTTAGAGAGTGGCCCGGGCCTCCTCTGGGCACTGAGACAGCAACTGCGCAACCATATCCCACACAGATTGGGTGTAACAGCCCTCCAGACATGTAGTTTTTACCAACCACAGTCCCAAGCTAGAGGGAAAACATTCTTCCCAAGATGATCCAGATTTTTGGATTCCATATCAGGGGGAGCAGTAGGGAATGCATCTTTGGAAGTAGAGGCTTGGACTACCAAGCTCTCAGGGGTAGGGTGTTGGGAGAGGAAAATAGGGTCACCTGGGTCGGGCGGTGGCGTCGGGCAATCATCCTATCCACAGGAGCCCCTGTGCTGGGCCTGGTCCAGAAGGATGTCAATGAGGGTCTCATTGAATGGCAGAAGGGCATCCAAAGGGGCTGCTGCCGGTTGAAGCACCTTAGTCAGGAGGTTAGTCCTGACTGCCACCATAGCAAGTTCGAGTAGGCGGAGAAACCATATCGAGGTCTGGTGAGGTGTCCAGATCACTGGCATCACCCAAGTCCTCTCTCCAGTCCAGTTCATCCAACTGTTCTGCAAGAGGGTCCACAGACCCCTCCCAGTCCTCCTCACCTTCTCCTGGTTGCCACTTAGGGCGATAAGAAACACCAGGATGGAACAAAGGTACTGGTCGGTGCCGGATCCGGCGTCGGTCCAGCTCTGTGTCCATGTTGAGATGGAGGCTGGGGTGATGCCGGCTGGCAGCACAACCGGAGTCGGAGGTGTCTGCATCCAAATCAGAGCTGGAGGAGGTGCTGTAAGGTCAACCAGCGCCGATCCAGATCCAGGCCTGGATCTTTGGGGGCCCCTCTGCGCCAGAGCCGAAGCCGCCGGGATCAAAGGCCTAAAGCTCCCAACCGAGTCCGCTGGGCCCGAAGACGCACCAGTGAAGTCAGGCTTCCCAAAGATGGAATGGAGGGCTTTGTAGAAACTACGAAGTTGGGCAGGGGTTGCTCCGGCCACTGGGAAGGGGGGGGGGGACTCGGAGCTGACCTTGCAGGGTCCACAGGCGCAGCTGCAGGACGAGCACCATCTGCATCCAACTGACGGGGAGAAGGAGAAGAGCGGCGATGCTTCTTTGCCTACTTCTTGTGCTTCGACTTATCCGAAGACAAAGACTTTGACGAAGAGTGGTTGTGGTGGCTCCGCGACCAGTCCCGCGACCTCCCTCTCGACTGGGACCTCGAGCAGCATGGAGTGGCATGGAGCAGACTGCTTGGCCACGAGTAGCTTTCGGGACCGCTCCTGCAAAGACTTCGGGTTCATGGCCTGGCAGTCGGAGCACGACTTCAGGTTGAGGTCGTGCTCCAGACACTAGAGGCACATGAGGTGCAGGTCCGTAACCGACATCAGTCTGAGAAAGGAGTCACAAGCCTTGAAGCCGGTCTAACATGGCATCCCTGCGTGCACCAGGAGTCAACATGACTCAAAAAAGAATTCGCCAAAAGTAAAAAAATAGCAGTTAAAAAGTGACTGGAGGTACCACTCTCTCCGGATCTGCACTTGCTGGCACGGTAAAAGCAAGAACTGATGTCAGAGGACGGCGTCTAAGTAGATACTGCAACGTCATCCTGGCGACCTCGACTCGACAACGAATGTGGAGTCGACCGACGCTACCTATCGACACGCAGAAGTACTGCTATGAAAACATTTCTCTGTATCCAGCCTGACACCTGGGGGTAATTCTAAGGTAAGGAATCTATAACTAATGGTCTCTTTCAGAACTGCTCTGCGCGTGGTCCAGGAAGAAGAAAAAAGCCCCCAAGCCTTTTTTTGTCAAATAATGTTTATTATATTTATATTCTTCCGCTGGCATAATATTAATTCTGCAAACCCCCTGCCCACAGGGCTTTGTAATTCCCAATAGGAAACTAGAAAGAATAACTATGTTCTATCAAATGTTTAATGCACTACAACGCTTGTAAATAACCTCAGAAAAGGCAAAGAAGTGATTTGTCTACACCATTTAATCAACAAAAACATTGGAAAGACTAAGACAATGGCAATGGTTAGTTATTATAATTAGGGCTCACGGTTTTATGGTATTTATTTTTTTGACATTTCCGTCTGTATTTATGGATAGTTATTTTTTGTCAACTGTATCTGTATTTATACTTCTGTAGTAGGGGATCTCTGTGTATAGTCATACTCTAGTGAATAGCCCCGCTCATGTGCGGGGACCCCGGAGAAATAAAAAATAATCTCTTAAGTTGTCTTCTGTGCAGTCCTGCATAGACACTTAAGAGAGAATTAAAGACAAATAATGCAGCCTATACCAGCAAAGCTACACTGTCCAGTACTTCAACTAGAAATGCAAAGGATATTCCACCAATATCATATTCCGCACAGTCTGCCAAGTTTCACCATAAAGAAACTTCACTCCTTCACAAAAACCTTAGAATGATAGAGAGGAAGGGTTGGACAGACAAGCCCCACATAGGCTGCCATTATGTGGCTTAAAAAGGGATACCGTGCCTTTAAGGAAACTTTCCAGAACTCTCGGTATCCCAGAATGCACAGCAACTCCCTTCCCTTTCAGTTCTTTTTTCCGGCTCCTGCTAGCAGGACCCTGGAGCATAGAGCTCTCCCTTTTTTGGGTGTTTTGTCTAATTTTTTGCAATTTTCAAGTGTTTAGAGTGTTTCACTCAACGTGTTTTTGTTCCTTCTTCCTTTTGCTGGAGTTTTCTGGTGAGTTTGGCCACTCTTTTGTCAGATATGCCTTCCTTATTTGACAAATGCCCTGAGTGTGCCAGGAAGAAGGCCAAATCTGATCCACACAGGGTGTGTATCCTATGTCTCCCTTCTTCTCATGTCCCTGTGGATTGTGAGATCTGCCAGCAGTTCTCCAACAGGACCGTGAAGGACAGGGAGAAGACTCGGCTCCGAGGACTAGAGCAAAGAAGACAGCAAGATAAAGGTGGGTCTGGGCATGGAGAGGCATCTTCCTCTGCCCTTTACTTCGGCCTCTGGGGGGCTCCCCAGGAAAGAGAAGGCCAGAAAGCGTCCCAGGGCTCCGTCGACGTCAACAACCTTGACGCCGGCGTCGAGAGGGATGACCACCGTCTGCTCCCCGTCTCCCCATGGCTCTGGGTCGAAGCGACGTCGCCGTTCGACGTCGAGGGGAGTGATGTCGAGACCTCGAACGAGGTCGACGTTGAGGACCGCTTCGTCGTCGAGACGCCATCGACGTCGTGAAGGGTCTGGAAGGCATCGGCGCTCGCCGTCTAGGCGACACCGCCGTTCGGCGTCTACTCGACGTTCGTCGTCGAGACGAAGATCATCAATGACGATACGAAGATCTTCGACGTCGAGGAGAGGAAGGTCTTCGATGTCGAAAAAGAGGTCAGCGTAGAGAAGGAGAAGATCAACTTCCAGGGGGCGTTCTTAGACCAGGACGGAGTCCCAGGGCTCTGTAGTCAGCATTTCCTTGGCTTCCACAAGCCCACGGTCGCGGCGACTTCAGTCATCCTTGAGACCTTGCATAAAAATCAGCTGTCTCGCCCCTTGTTGCCAGGGCTGGAGGAACCTGCCATGGAACTCTTCCTCACCCCTGCCTCTACAAAATTGGCACCTTCCAGGCTGCAAAAGAAATACAGGGCCCCGGACTCAGACCCAGCGTTCCTTCGCTCGGACCCTGTACCGGACTCGGTGAAAGTGACGGCGGCGAGAAAACAGCACTCCACCGCCCACGTTGTCGACGGTGCCTCCTGACAAGGAGAGCCGCTTGATGGACTCGACCGGCAGGAAAGTCTGCGGTATGGCCTCCACGTCTATGAAGGCTGCAAGTGCCTCAGCTCTGTTGGGCCGTTACGACCGGGCCTTGACCAGTTCCTGGAACACCTTCCCTAGGACAGAAGGGAGGATTTCCAAGAGATCATTAATGAGGGGATGATGGTCTTCAACCAGGTGATAAGCTCGGCTGCGGATTCCTCGCTCTTGGCAGCCCACGGGTACTGCCATGGGATCAACCTGTGACATTTCGTTTGGCTGCGTCTAACGTCACTGAAGCCCGAGGCGCAGCAGAGGGTCGCCAACCTACCGTTTTCAGGAGCGACCCTGTTCGGCAAACATCCAGATGAGGAGATGGCCCGCATGAAGGCGGAGGCTGAAACCCTGACGGCTGTCGGGTTGGAGAAGCCGAAGTAACAGAGGAAGACCTAAGGCGTTACGGTGCGCAGGGCAGAGGGCAAGGTCGGCAGGCTGGACAGCAGCAACAGCAACAGCAGCAGTAGTAGTAGTACCAGCGGCGGCCATTCCAAAAGCGCCAGAGGGGCAGAGGTGGTCAGCAGTCCTCCTCCGCGAACAAGGGCCCGGCCGTGTCTAAGCCCTGAGGTGCTACTTCCCCCTCATCCGTTACCCGCTCCGGTGGGGGGAAGCATACAAAATTACTTGGCAGAGTGGAGAAAAATTACTCAGGACAAGTGGGTGCTGAATATTGTTTGCAATGGATACAGTCTTCGTTTTCTCAGCCCGCCTCCAGCGATTCCACCGGTTTGCTAGCAGTTCCAACTGCGCGAGCTCCAGGCGGAGGCCGATACCCTGTTAAGAAAAAGGGCGATAGAAGACGTCCCTCTGTCTCAAAGGGGAAAGGGTCTTTACTCACGCTTCTTTCTGGTACGCAAGAAAGACAAGAACAAGTTCAGGCCCATTCTGGATTTGCGATAAGCAAACAAATGAATTCGCAGGGAGAGGTTTCGCATACTGTCTTTGCACCAGATTTACCCTCAGCTGCAAAGGGGAGACTGGCTTTGCGCGATAGATCTGCAGGATGCGTACTTCCATGTGCCCATTGCACGGAAACACCGGAAGTTCCTGCGCTTCCAAGTCGGCGCCAATCACTATCAAAACACCGTACTACCGTTTGGACTGAAGTCTGCGCCCAGGACTTTTTCAAAGTGCATGGCAGTGGTGGCGGCACACCTGAGAAAGAACAAGGTGTTTGTTTACCCGTACCTGGACGACTGGTTGATCAAAGCTGCCACCTTCCAGGAAGCGCAATTTCACTACAACAGGACGGCCGTTCTGTTGAACCAACTGGGGTTGCACATAAACATGTCCAAGTCTGTCCCGACTCCGCTCCAGTGCCTACAGAACTTGGGAGCCTCCATCAATACGCTGTCAGCAAGCGTGTCTCCTTCGAAGGAGAGAAGCATATCGATCCTTCGGAAGGCTCAGGTTCTCATGGCTGTTCCATCTACGACAGTGAGGACGGTGTCTTCTCTACTGGGGTCGATGGCCTCTTCTATCTTCCTCACTCCACATGCACGCCTACACATGCGGCCGCTGCAGGAATGCCTGGAGGATCAGTGGGACCAGAGGCGAGGGAACTGGGACGACAGGATACGACTGTCTCTGCACGCTCAGCAGTCCCTGAGATGGTGGCATTCAGCAGAAAACCTCCAAAAGGGGGTTCCGTTCCACAAGGACATTCCCACTCAAACTATTGTGACAGATGTTTCTCTTCACGGCTGGGGAGTGCATGCCGGACAGATACAGATCCAAGAACGTGGTCCCCGGTGGAGTCCACGTACCACATCAATTTCCTGGAACTCAGAGCTGTTCACTTGGCACTGAAGGCCTTTCATCCGTCCTTCCAGACCGACTCTCTGCTTGTACAGACGGACAATATGACCACGATGTATCACCTCAACAAGCAGGGGGCGCGAGATCGCGCACACTGTCACTGGAAGCGCAGGCGATCTGGCACTGGCTGCTAGCCAGAGGACTGACGATAACGGCTACCCATCTGCCAGGTGTGCAAAATTCTCAGGCGGACGCACTCAGCAGACTGATCCAGGAAAACCACGAGTGGGTCATAAATAGGGCTCCCGGTTTTATGGTATTTATTTTTCTGCCATTTCTGTCTGTATTTATCTGTATTTATTTTTGCCAACTTAATCTGTATTTATCCATATATATTATGGGGCAGATTTATGATGCCCTTGCGCCTCTTTGTGCCGCAATTGCGTCACTTTATTTGACGCAACGGCGGCGCAAACAATGCGCCCTATTTACATCGTGACGCATCTAGGAGATGCGTCACTTTGTAAAGCCCTGCGCCATAAGGAGGCGTTCCTGCGCGGGGGGCGTTCCTGCGCAGGAACGCCTCCTGAAAGTGGCTGAGTGAAATCTATGAGATTTCACTCAGTCACTTTCAGGCCAATGCTGCATCAAAACCCTGCGCCTGCTTGAAGCAGGCGTAGGTCTTGACGCAGCATTGTGAAGATGGGGCACCCCCGAGCCTTGCTGGAGCTGCGTCGCGCTTGCGACGCAACTCCAGCAATTCGCCACCATTCCGGCACAGATGCGTCACGCATCTGTGCCGTTTTTGCACCATGGTGCGCCGCATTGTAAATGCGGCGCACCATGGGTGGCGTAGCTGTGGCGCACTGTGTCGCACATTAACTGGTGCATCCCTGGGGATGCGCCAGTTATCATAAATCTGCCCCTATGGGTTTTGTGAAAAAAGAAAACTGAAACTGGTATATTTTCAGATTTATTTAACCAATAAATATGCAGTCGTGCTTGAATGCCTGCCAGGTTTCAGTATTATGAACACCCGCAGAAGAAAAATCTATGCACTTATATGAAAATATGCACATTTCAGTATCAGCCTTGTGCATATCTACTGCTGTTTAAGACTTTTTACTAAAATTCTTTCTTTTAAACCCCCTTACCTATCAATTCACACAGTTATTGTCCTGGCAGTCATGGCAAAGTGTACTTCGAATCACTCAAAAAGCACCCAATGTCCGTTTTTATCCACATTTAAAAATATATACCGACAACAAAATAAATGGTTTTCTGTCTGTATTTATCTGTAAAAATCCGTAAAAACGGAAAACAGGGAGCCTTAGTCATAAACGACGAAGTGCTCGGAGACGTCTTCGCCAGGTGGGGCACTCCAGACGTGGATCTGTTCACCACCGCCGACAACAGCAAATGCCGAGACTTTGCATCCAGGTATTACCAGCAGGGGACTCTGGGGAATGCGTTATGGATCAACTGGTCGAACAGCTTTCTGTACGCTTTTCCGCCCATTCCCCTGATTCCGGCGGTGCTCATCAAGCTGTCCCAGTCCAGGGCGCGGATGATCCTCATTGCTCCGGAATGGCCCAGACAGTGATGGTTCACGGACCTGCTTCACCGGTCTCTCCTTCCTCACATATGGCTGCCGTGCCGGCCGGACCTTCTCACGAAGTTCGGGGGGCAGATGGTGCACCCCAACCTCTCGTCTTTGAGTTTGGCGGCATGGCTCCTGAGATAGTGCAATATGGCCATTTGAATCTTCCTGAAGATTGTATGGACATACTGAAGGAGGCTAAGCGTCCTTCCACTAGGACTTACTATGCTTACAAGTGGTAGAGGTTCTGCATCTGGTGCACGTCCAAGAACTATGATCCGACGACATGCAAGGAAGATGTCATCCTTCCATACCTCTTGCATTTGGTGCAGTCTGGCCTTAACTTCCATTCTATTAAGGTTCATCTTACTGCGCTGATTGTCTACAGGAAATGCCCTTCACAGACATCCTTCTTCCAGATTCCTGTGATAAAGGCTTTTTTGGAAGGCTTGAAGAAAGTGTTTCCTGCTGTTCTGCTTCCTTCGCCATCGTCGGAACTGAATGTGGTGCTGTCCAGGTTGATGAAGGAGCCTTTTAAGCCTATTCATAAGGCTTCGCTGCAGCACCTGTCCTGGAAGGTGGCGTTCCTCGTGGCCATTACATCAGCCCGCAGGGTGAGTGAAATTCAGGCATTGTGTTGCCAGGAACCTTATACTGTATTTCATGTGGCTAAGGTAGTGATGCGTACTCACCCTAAGTTCCTTCCTAAGGTGATTTCTGATTTTCATGTTAACCAGACTGTAACTTTACCTATGTTTTTTCAGAATCCTTCCACTCCAGCGGAAAGGTCTCTTCATTCCCTGGATGTCAGAAGGGTGTTGAAATTCTATCTGGATAAAACCAAGGATATTCGTAGGTCAGACCAATTGTTTATCAACTATGGGTCGGTCAGGACTGGTCTTGCTACCCCTAAACAGTCCATCTCTAGGTGGATTGTGTCCTGTATCCAGTTATGTTATCAAAAGGCTAATAAGACCTTAGGGGGTAAGTCTAAGGCTCATTCCACCAGGGGCAAAGCGGCTACAACAGCTTTGCTCCGTAATGTTCCCATTGCAGACATCTGCAGGGCTGCCACGTGAAAGTCGGTCCATACCTTTGCGAAGCACTACAGTCTGGACTCTGATGCCAGAGCAGATGCTCAGGTTGGGCAGGCTTCGTTACGAAATCTGTTTGCACAGTACTGGTGTTGTCTTTTTCCTCCATCGCCGGTTTGGTTGTGGGGATGGGCTTGCCATTCTATTCACTAGATTATGACTATACACAGAGATCCCCTACTACAGAAGGAGTAGTTTCTTACCTGTAACTCCAGTTCTGTAGTAGGGGTATCTCTGTTATAGTCATAAGTGCCCGCCCTCCTCCCCGGTGGAGAAAAGGATGAAATACTGAATGCTACAGGTCTAGCTTTATACACCTTCAAAAAAAACTGAAAGTGGAGGGAGTTGCTGTGCATTCTGGGATACCGAGAGTTCTGAAAAGTTTCCTTAAAGGCACAGTATCCCTTTTTAAGTCTGTCCATCCCTTCCTCTCTATCATTCCAAGGTTTTTGTGAAGGGGGGAAGTTTCTTCATGGCGAAACTTGGCAGACTGTGCTGAATATGATATTGGTGGAATATCCTTTGCATTTCTAGTTGAAGTACTGGACAGTGTAGCCTTGCAGGTATAGGCTGCATTATTTGTCTTTAATTCTCTCTTAAGTGTCTATGCAGGACTGCACAGAAGACAACTTATTTGATTTATTTTATTTTTGATTGCTCCGGGGTCCCGGCACATGAGCGGGACTATTCACTAGATTATGACTATAACAGAGATACCTCTACTACAGAACTGGAGTTACAGGTAAGACACTACTCCATATTTATTATGGGTTTTGTGAAAAATAAAGTTGAAACTGGTATATTTCCACCTTTATGTAACCAATAAATATGCAGTCATGCTTGCATGCCTGACAGGTTTCAGTGATATGAACACCCGCGGAAGATGCATCAATGCACTTATATGAAAATTTGCAGATTAAGGGCCATATGTACGTCGCCCAATACCGGTCGGTAATGGCCGAAATTACCGAATTTTGCCCGTTACCTACCGGTATTGGGTTTTTGAGATGTAGGTGGCATTTTTTAAGGATTCAGTATTTTACTGAATCGGTAATTTAAGGATTCGGTAAAATGCCGAATTCTTAACATACCGATTCGGTAAATTACCGAATCCAGGATGTAGGGAGCACTCAAGTTAGTGCATTTCTCAGTTAAGGATTCGTTATTTACCACCAACTAGAAGTTGGTGGTAAATGATGAAAACCTTTGAAAAAGCATTTTTTTTGCTTTTAGAACAGTGCCATGTTGCAGACATACATGCCCTTAGGGCATGTATATCTGCAACATGTGCACCCATATCCAATTGAGGGGTGCAACAGGGTGTCAAAGTGACACCCTGCCACCCTTCAATGCTTCCCCCTTTTACCGAATCGGTATTTACTGATTTGGTAATTGACATTTATTCCTATGGGCCTCAAGGCCTCAAGGCCCATAGGAATGAATGGCAATTACCGAATCGGTAATTACCGAAACGTACCGATTTGATAATTTTTAACGAACAATTACCTACTTCCCATTTACCTGCTCTTAAATACCGAATCGGTATGATTCAGTATTTAAGAGTCGGTAAACTGGGATTACCTACATCTGGCCCTTAAAAGTATCAGCATTGTGCATATGTAATGCTGTTCATGCCTCTTTACTAAAATTCCTTTTTTTTAAACCCACTTATCTATCAGTCCACAGTTATTGTCCTGGCAGTCAATTTCCGATTTTTATGCACATTAAAAAATAAATACAGACAAGAAAATAAATGTTTTTCTGTCTGTATTTATCTCTAAAAATCTGTAAAAAAAAGGAAAACATGGAGCCTTAATTATGTAATGCTCTTTTCAGCGACACTTCTGAGAAATATCTAGGCAAAATGCATCTGGTTCTAACTCAAGCTGCTTTCAAGGACAATCTATAATCACTTCACTCCTCGGTTAAAGGCATTACTTTTGAAAGCCGCAAAAGCTGAATCAAGTTTAAGATCACACCATATGGATTTAGAACTTTAATAAAATTCCGCCTAAAAGGAATAACCAGTTCGGCCATTTCAGACACCCCCTTCGGACATATTTTAAACTTGTCTTTGAGTTTTGCAGGACTAACCAACAGAAGCATTATTTCCTTTAGTTACTATGGCAAAACTACCCTAGAAGCAAAGGGCTAACAGTGTTGTCTGATATCTGGTATGTCCTGTTACTTGCATAGTTGACGATAATTTCCAGGAATGTTTTCATAGGGCGGAAGGTACTTTACTAGCCATTTTTGTTCTGATACCAGCCGTTCCTGATACTTTAATATTTGAGGTTAAGCCGTTTAATTGTTTATTATAGTTTATAAGTGGTTTAGTTAAACCATATGAGCAGTACAATTATGAAAACTCTTTCCAGCTATTTAAAGGCTGAGGTATATTAAAGATAGGATAGACTATTACTAATGTCTGAAATTAGTATTACAGCTGAAGCCTCAGTCCTCAGCATAAACAATGCAACATTTTGAAATTAGTAATACCGCAGAGGCCTCTATTCCTAACATAAAGAACGCAACATCTGGAAATCGCATATTCAGACATATTTGATCTCAGTTGTTGAACACCCTGCAGAAGAACAGAGTGAAGTTTTTCTCAGTGGTGTAGCGCACCAATGTGCCTAATTTAACAGACAGCCTCTCTGTCGACACAGACCCATTGAAGGGTGATGGACACAAAGGAGTAATTTTGTTGGTTTCTAGCAGCATGACACCACGAGAGTCAACAGCAAATGTTGTCCTTCATCCCTGTGACATCACATCAGAAAAAGATTCTGCTTTTCATTTTAACTGTGGCTGACAATTTTATCTGAAGTCTAATTTGTACGAGTTGCTGTTAAAGGAGTCGCATGGGGCCCAGATCGTATCGTATGCCGACGACACCCAGCTCCTTTTCACTTGCGGGAAGGGATCGGATTTCGACGGAGAGAGCATCCGGGGGTGCCTTGGGGCTGTCTTTAAATGGTTCCAGCAGAACAGCCTCAAGTGCAACTCAGATAAGTCTGAGGTGCTCTTTTTTGGCTGTCGGTCTGCTCCGAGCTGGCAGGACTGGTGGCCTGCTGATATGTTCCCACCATCGGCCACTTCCACGATAGCCAAGAACCTCGGTGTGAAAGTCGATAATGGCCTGACACTGAAGCCTCAGATTCTCGGCTTAGCTGGAACATGCTTCCGGCTTCTGAGGATGCTCCGGAAGTTTCTCCCTTTGCTTCCGTTGGAGCATAGGAAAATCACGGTGCAGGCCCTTATCGGGTCGCGATTGGACTATGCCAACGTCCTTTACCTGGGCCTGCCGGAGTCCCTTCTGCAACGGTTGCAAGTGGTCCAAAACTCAGCTGCACGGGCCATTTTTGATTTATCTAGCCGAACTAAATCATCTGACCTCTTGCGGTCTTTGCATTGGCTGCCTATCCGTAAACGGATAGTTTTTAAGGCACTTACTCTGGCCCACAAGGCTTTTCATGCCTCTGGAGCCAAATATATTCAAAAACGGCTGGTCTTCTATCTCCCAGCTAGATCTCTGAGGCCAGCGTCGCAGTCTCTTGCTGTGGTCCCAGTTATAAGAAGAGCTCGAACTGGGGGCCGGTCTTTCAAGCGCCTGGCGCCTCAGCTTTGGAACACCCTGCGCCGGAATTCCAATCTGTTGGCTTTTAGAAAGGACTTGAAATCCTGGCTATTTATTCAGTAGACCCTCTCTTCCTTTTGTTTGCCCTTTCTGCTTCTGTTGTAGGTCATAAAGCGCCGGGGCACTCTTCGGAGTAGCCGAGCGCTATACAAAACACCACCTAACAAAGCCATTTTTACAATGCCTATGATGGACACCGAGAAGATAAACAAGCATTAGAAAGGCAATAGGTCTCGCATTTGTTTAAGTTAGAGCTATTGGCGTTGTAAATGGCAATGTCTTTTACCTTTGTGTGATTGAGTGGATATATGTGGTTTGAATGGAATTATGTGGGTTGGATTGGAATTGTTAAATATGGAATTGTGTGCTGTGGAGTGGATTTGTGTAGTGGAAATATGTGGCAAGATGTGTAGTGAAAATATGTGTGTAGCAATTGTTCATGTATGTTAATGGATGTTTCAAGAGGAATCTCTGTCACCAGAAGTAATGTCTGCAGCCGTACCTTCTTTTTGTTTGTAAAATGAAAAGCACACGAGTAATCTTGTTTTTAAAACTATTGTAGTATTTTAAAATTAAAGTGTCATGTACAGGGCAACATGTTGCTTAACATCTATGAGTTTGTTTGTATGAGAGTGTGTTTGCAGTGATTGTAGTTTGTTTGTAAGTAAAAGATAGCACTTGTCTGCTTATATCCCATATGTATTTATGTGCGTGAAAAGCAGTGATGTATTTTTTCTAATTAACACCATATAATTATTGTAGGTATATTTAAAGTGTGTACGTATTTTTTTTAAGTGTTAAAAGGCAGGGTTTTTTTGCAGTTTGTTTGCACACATTTCCTTTAACGAAATACAAAACTGTTATTTACGCCGCTTTGAAGAGCAATAGTAAAAGCTTTCAAGTAATGACATTTCAATCCGGCTGCCCGGTGCAATTGAAACATTGTTAAAAGAGGGGTTGAAGGTTTTTCCATTATATTAAAAATGAAAGGTTTCAGCTGCAAGGCAGGATGTAGCTCGGCCGAAAGGATGACAGTTATAGCGCGGTGCCTGTAAAGTGGGTGCAGCGCTGATCGAGTCAAGCAGAACATGAGCAATTGAAGAAAATGCTCCAACCAGTGCCTGTGAATTTCCCACATCGCAGTCCATTTCAACGCAATATAATTTGTGTTGTTGTGCAAAACAAACATACTTGTGTTTGTATTATGCTTAAAACAATAGAGTAAAGTTAAATATAACCTTGGATGTTAAAACAGCCACTGTGTCCAAAACTGAACCCCGGGAAACAACTTCAGTTTCACAAGCAACAAAGTAACAAGCCCATGTTTTTGTTGTTTAATGCCTACTAACAAATATTGTAAAATTTACCAAAACTGCATATCAGCAAGTTATCATGTGAGATACTTTCAAAGGTATTTCTGGGCAAACTTCCTATGGGACCTCCTAAAAACAAGCATTGGCCGCTTGCGAGCACGCGCAGTCTGCTCTTTTTCGAAGCACATACTCGTGCATGTGGCGCGCTCCCACAAGCTGGATGCCGCCACAAGCAAGAGTATGTGCTTTCGAAAAAGAGCAGAATGACAGTTAAAGGTCTCCTATGCAGCGCACGCGCGCTGCGTACGCGAGATCTAAAAATATAATAAAAACAGAGTAAGGGCACTTCATCAAAAGTGTACAATGCCTGTTGTATGTTTCCAGACAGTGCAATAATCTTCTCTTAATTTGTCCCAGTGGTTGCAGGCAGTGGTCACCAACACTTATTTTTGGGGACCAACCATGGTTTATTTTTTAGTACTCCCCCTCCTGTATACTCTGTTCTGTATTCCTGTCACATGAGATTGGCTCTGTAATTGTTCTTTGGCACCTACATCTTAACTTGAGCACTGCAGCAGGCCCAAATATCAGAAGGACTGAGCATTCCAGCACCTTCATGCTGAAGCCGGAATAGACTCGCCCAGTCCTACCAGCTTACCTGGCGCTTTGTCGAAAGTGATTTTAAACACAGGCTGGCCTTGGATTTTCAAGCCGCGGTACAAGGTGCTCCAGTTCAGGAGAATTCTATTTCAACATGCAGCTGGCAAAGATTATGCTAAGTAGGTGGTTCGAGCAGCAGCACCCTGCATTCCTTGAGTGCCAATCCCCAGTCTATTCAAGGCCACTTGATTTGTCATTAAAGACCCCTGCTCCACCAAATCTATTTAGCAGTGTGTTTTTCGATGATTAGACAAACATCACTTTCCTAGAATAAACTGATTTGCAGTAAATCTTTTTCGCTTTGTTACGTCAGACCCCTGCACCCTTTCTTCCATTTAAAACACACTCCCATTCCAGTAGGAACACCATCCTTACCAAGACATAGATATACAGTTAACATAATGGCCATAAAGGGGGTGGGACACAGAAAAGGGCGAACTAAACACAGAAAGCAAGAAAAAACATGAAAGCGGAAGCTGTGCAGAAACATGAAGAGTGGCGCACATGTAGATAAAAGTTATGAGTGCGAGTGCCGTGGTGAGAAAACAGCACATGGTACTAGAAAAAGGCACCCAAAGTGTATGTAAAACAAGCAGGGAATAAAGGCACCCACAATGTATGTAACACAAACAGGAAATTTAAAAAGTGGTCCCCGAAGGGACACAAACAGTGTATGGAAACTACTTGGCTGGAGCTCCTGAGCGCAAAACAGAAGTGATGTATCGGGAGCCCCAATCAATGAGGAGCCAGCAAAGAAGAGCAACGCAGGAGTTAACCAAGGGTAACCAGCAGAAGGGATTTCCGCAGGTCTTGCAGACAGCGCATTCGCGCTGCCTAGGCTGGACCTAAAAAGGATCAGTTTTTAGTGAAAAACATGTAAGGCATCCCTGTTGCGTTTTGGGCCCTTTCCTGTTGCAGACACTAGGCCTACCCACACAAGTGAGGTATACCATTTTTATCGGAAGAATTGAGCAAATGTTGGGTGGATGAAAGTTTGTGGTTCCACGCAGATTACAGAACTTTCCATCATAGAAATGTGAGGAAAACTTGTGTTTTAGTCAAAGTTTGAGGTTTGCAAGGGATTGTGAGTAAACAACCTTGTGAGAGCCAGGCAAGTCACTCTACTCTGGATACTCCTCGGTGTCTTGTTTTCAAAACTGTACAGGTTTGCTAGGTTCCCTGTTAAAAATTGGATTTTTGGTAGGCTAGGGCATTGGCCAAAGCCAGGCAGAAACAACCACTCTAGTCAGGATAGAGGAGTTACACTCCTAAAATAACCCCTGCTCATCCACTTGGTAGCTTGGCACGAGCAGTCAGGCTTATCTTAGAGGTAGTGTGTAAAGCATTTGCACATAACCAACAGTAATACAGTGTAAGCACTACAAAAAGACAACACACCAGGTTAGAAAAATATCCAATATTTTTTATACTTTACTCCAAAAAAGAAAAAAAAAACACAATACAGTAATTAAAAATCTTCGGCTATCAAAATATGCTTGAATAACAGTTCACTGATGTCTATAGTTCAGTCCGGGGCAATCACAGCATCGTGAACAAACAAATCCAAACAGTTCTGGCTGATGCAGCATCGCAGGACAGCTACAGTGTCGGGAAGACCTGCAAACAGTAGTACCTTTTAGAAATGCAGGGCATTGGCGACCTCTCGTTGAGCTTCCAAAAGCACGACGCCCGCAGGCTCCTGTTCCGGCGGTCGGTGCAAGAGTCATCAGGGCCCTTGAAGTCACACGCATTGCAGATCGATCTCTCTGTTGGAGTCAGGAGCGCTGGCGTCAGCAGGCGTAGTGTGCTGTGGTGCGAAGTGCAGCAGTTCGGCGTGCGGTGCTCTTAGGTCACATGCAAGCAGTGGCGGAGTCAGGTGACCTCGTCGGTGAGACCAGGGTCACGTTGCGGCGGTGCCTTCAGGACACAGTCAGAAGCAGCGTCGTAGACAGGGTTGGGTTGCTTTTTCCTCTGTTGCAGCACAACACACAGTCCCTAGTGCTGAAGGCAGAAGAGCTTGAAGTCTTTGCTGTTCCTGAGACTTCTTGAACAGGGGACAAGCCCTACCTCAAGCCCTTGGAGAAATTAACAAAAGTAGATTGCAGAAAGTTTAGCCCAGTCCTTTCACTGCCCAAGACAGAAGCAGCCACTGCAGGCCTCCACAGCAAAGTGGTAGTTCTCCTCAGTTTCTCCAGTTCTTATTCTTGTCAGTCTTCTTGATCTAAAAGAGTTCTAAAGTGCAGGGATCTAGGCCCCAATATATACACCCAAAATCCTTTGCTCTTAGGCAGAGTGTCTGTGCCCAGCCAGAACCAGTTCTGCCATCTCTGGTGCGACTTCCTGGCAGGAGGTGGAGACGGCATGGTCAGAGGCAGACCAGGCCCTTTGAGGTGCGAGGAAATCTCCTCTGCCTTCTCCCATTGAAGCCCAGGTCTATTCAGCCCTTTCCTGACCCAGCTAGACTATCTGGAGCCACTCCTGCTCCCAGCCTTATAAACAAACTCCTCATTCTGTCCTATTGGGAATAGGTAGCCTTGCAATAGCGAAAACCGAAATTGGCCGTAATTCACTATCAGGACATGCCACACACACCAGGGCATGTCTTACCTTTCGCATACACTGCACCCAGCCCACATGGGGTACCCTGGGCCTATATAAGGGGTGGCTGACATGCAAGAAAAGGGAAGGTGAGGGACTGGCAAATGTGTGCACTGGAGAAGTCAACATGGCAGTTATAAACTGCGTGCAGACTTCGCAATGGCGGGTCTGAGGCACTTTTTCCAGGCTACTCACGTGGGTGACACAATCAGTGCTACTGGCACACTAGTAGCATTTGATTTACAGGCCCTGGCACACTCAGTGCACTTTACTAGGGACTAACAAGTAAATCAAATAACCAATCATGGAAACACCAATTCATAACAATCCACAAAAGGAGCACTTGCACGTTTTATTTATTTATTTATTCCACTTGTATGGCGCAACAGCTACCCTGAGGGTTTCCCGGCACCTTGGATCCGTACATTACCAGGGGGTCAAAAACTTCTAGTTTTTATTATTGGTTGAAAAGCCATGCCTTGATACCTTTCCTAAATTTTATGTAGTTGGGCTCTAGGCGAAGTGTGAGCGGAATAGAGTTCCACAGCACTGGCGCCAAGTATCCAAAGGAGCGTCCTCCTAGTCGTGCTCGTTTAAATCTTGGGACAACAAACCTCTCCTGATAAATTTCAGTTTACAAAGGTATTCTGGTGCTTCCCCTGTGTTTATTTTGAACATGTAACATAAAGCTTTAAATTTAGCTCTGTTGCCCATCTTGAGCCAATGTAGTTTACGTAAATGTTCCGAGACATGCGACCGCCCAGGTAAATGGAGAAGTAACCTGGCTGCCGCATTTTGGAAACCTGTAATCGTCGAGTAATTTCTTTGATGGCACCTAAAAACAGAATGTTACCCTAATCCAGCCTTAAACCAATCAAGGCCTGAACTACCGTTCTTTGCGCCCCTTCAGGGAGTTGCCACAACATTTTTTCTCAGCCATTTAAGAATGGCGAAGCAGAGTGAGGCTGTATTAGCGGCCTGAGCGTGCATTGTCAATTTGTCATCAAATATTACTCCTAAATTTTGAGCTGACGGAACTGCCATCGGGGGAGGACCCATTTCGGAAGACCAGTGAACTGGTCCCCACAGGTCTTTTTGCTCACCGAATATTAGCAGTTCGGTTTTGTCTCCATTTAATTTTAATTTCTTGGAGTGCATCCATTTTGCCATGCTCTGTAATCAAGAGCGGAGAGAGGAGGGGCTCTTTTTATCAGTTGATGACAAGGAAAACACCAGTTGTGTATCATCTGCATACGAAAAGATTGTAAGACCAAATGTTTCCGCTATACTCGCTAGAGGGGTGATATAAATATAAATTAACAGCGGGCTCAGGATTGACCCCTGTGGGACTCCATATGGGGAAGTTAAAATATTGGAGGTGTTTCTTTTGGAGAAATCCTGATAGGATCTGTCTGCTAAAAAGTTTTCTAGCCACTTCAGTGCTGCACCACTTACCCCTATTCCCTCTAGGGTTTCAAGTAACGTTTAATGGAATATAGTGTCAAAGGCGGCACTCAAATCTAAAAGAATGAGTGCCACCGTGCCCCCATTGTCCATCTTTTGGCGGATGACTTCCGTAACTCCTAGTAAGGTGGATTCAGTCGAGTGCCCGGCTCTAAAACCCGACAGAGGGATGTAGTAACTTGTTGGTGGTGATGCATTCCGCCAACTGCTTATTTACATGTTTTTCTAAAATTTTCGAGAATAAGGGGAGAAGTGATACCGGTCTAAAATTAGAGAAGATCTCTTGGTCGCTGTTAGCTTTTTTCAGTAGCAGTTCGACCATCGCGTGCTTCCATTCGGCTGGCATTACCGCTTCTCCTAATGAAGCATTTAGCAGTAATCTAATGACATTTAATGTCCGGATCTAGTTGTTTAAAAATGCCTGCTGGTATTGGATCATTAGGGGAGCCTGACTTAATACTGTTAAGAATTTCTACAAATGTATGCTGGTCTAAGGGTTGCCAGGTTGTCAGTAGATTCCCAGGAGTGTCTACCTGCTCCCTAGATCTCGGGGTTATAGTAGGAGAAGGGTTAGGGACCTCAGCTCCACTGAGGGTAGAGTAAATGTTGGCTATTTTATCCTTAAAATATTTCGCGAGGCCATTGCATTGCGATGTGGACAGCGTTGGGGGTTCTGGTTGATGTGCAGCACCCGCTAAGTCCTTTAGAACATTGAATAAGGTTCCGGAGTTGTTTCGTGCCTCTAAGATGGTACTTTTGGTAAAATCTCCTTTTGTTTTTTTGCATAACAGATGGTAGGCCTTCAAAGCGTGTTTGTAAGTTTCCTTGCTGGCCACATCATAATATTTTCTCCATTGTCTCTCAAGCTTTTTACATTTGCTTTTTTCTGTTTTTAGCCTTTCGGAGAACCACGGGACTGGAGGTCTACCGGATTTCCGTTTATTCCTTGTAAGTGGAATAACTGTCTCTGCAGCTTTGGCTAACCAGTGTGTAATTTTATCCTGATCCCTTACTTTAAGGTCATCTAGGTTTAGATTTGGCCTGGAGTTTGTTAGCTGGGAATTCAAGTCCTCTATGTTCAGTTTTTTCCAGTTTCTGAAGTAAGAGATCTCGGGCCTCTTCATAGCTTTGTTATTTGGTAGCCTGATCTTAAATCTGATCAGATGATGGTCAGACCATGGTAAGGGTAATGCAGGCTCACATGTAAGGCCATCAAAGTTGGCGAAAACCGGGTCTAATTGATGGCCTGCTGTATGAGTGGGGCCTGTATTACATAGATGTACGTTGAGGGTTTCTAGGTCAGCTAGGAAAGAACTAGTTACTTACCTGTACACTATGGTTCTCCAGCATTATCTTTCATAGATTCACATGCTTGTATCTTCCCCGTCGTCATGGTGGGAGTCTCCCGGTAAATAGTAATCATAGCAGTAGAAGAAAAACTGCCTGAAACCATAGAGTAGTGAAACCAGAGGGTAACCTCTCCTCCTCATTAGGTGGCCCAAACCACAGCCAATCAGCAGCCAGCCCCAGCCTACACCATTCCCAGCAGAGCCACCATACCTCAGATTTCCTACCGCCCAAGGGTGAGCTATGCAGGAAACCAGAGATAAAAGGTGGTCTACCTAATGGAAACGGGGAGGCGGGCGGGCGCATGTGAATCTATGAAAGATAATACTGGAGAACCATAGTGTACAGGTAAGTAACTAGTTCTTTCTCCAGTATTCAATCTTTCATAGATTCACATGCTTGTATCAGATTAGATAGCAGTCCTTGTAGTTAGAGCGTTTCTAGGCTAGACCCCTTTCCTTTCCCTGGGCTGTGTGCCATAAATTGCTTCTATTAAAAAGAACTTTTCACAATACCAAGGCATGATCAATTAAACATTGCCACAATAATTATTTGCGTAAAGAGAAAAAACATATTATATAGTAAACAAAATTTGCAGAATACAATTCATAAACATGTACCTTATTTAAAGAGATGTCGCAGAACTGCCTGTCCCACTGCTGCATCTGCTTTCCATTCCGTGTCCAAACAGTAATGTTTGGTGAATGTATGAGCAGTCGCCCAGGTTGCTGCTCTACATATGTCTGGAAGGGGTACTCCTGCTAGCAATGCAGAAGACGTCGCCATTTTCCGTGTATCATGGGCACGGACTTTCATGCCGAGAGGCCTTCCTGCTTTCTCATGGCAGAAGGCAATAGCGGATGCAATCCATCTGGAAATGGAGGAACGTGACAGGGCCAGACCTTTTCTGGGCCCCGAGTAAGCGACAAACAGTTGGTTTGATTTGCGAAAATTGTTTGTCATCTCAATGTAGAACTTTAGGCATCTGCCAATATCCAAAGTATGCAGAGCTTTTTCAGCCGCTGTGGAAGGATTTTTAAAATATGTAGGCAGGATCACAGGTTCATTTAGATGAAAAGAAGAAGGTATTTTAGGCACAAATTTTGGGTTAGTTCTTAGCATCACTTTATCTGGCCTGAACTGTATGAAGGGGTCCAAAATAGAAAATGCTTGGATCTCGCTCACTCATCTGGCTGATGTGAGCGCCAGCAGTAATGCTACTTTCCATTACAAGAATTGTTGTTCCGATTTGTGGATGGGCTCGAACGGAGCTTTCATAAGTTGTGACAAGACTGTGTTAAGCTGCCATGAAGGTGGAGGACGCTTAACAGGACAAAACTTTCTGAACAGCCCTTTTAAGAACTCCTTGATCAGTCTGTTAGACCACAAAGATGGACATCCTGGAGATCTTTTGTATCTGGAAATTGCTGCTAGATGAACCTTAATAGATGAGTGCGCAAGTCCTGCTTTGGCTAAATGTAGTAAATAAGGAAGAATTTGCTCAGCAGAGGACGACATGGGATGCACTGCGTTAGCAACGCACCAATTACAAAATCGCTTCCATTTTGCAGTATATGTCTTGTTGGTAGACATTGCTGTGGCACTCTGCAATATTTCACGGCATTCCGGAGGAATAACTACCAACTGGAATTCATGCTCAAAAGGTTCCAAGCCGACAATTTCAGAGAGGTCAATTGTGGATGAAGAACTTGGCCCCCGTTCATGGAAATCAGATCCTTTGTTATTGGGAGCTGTATCTTTGGTTCCACCGACATTTGTAGAAGCTCCGTATACCAAAACTGCCTCGGCCAGGCTGGGGCTATTAGAATTATCTGGCAAGGTTCTGCTCTCATTTTCCTCAGTAATCTGGGAATTAGGGGAAAAGGAGGGAAGGCATAGGCGAACATCCCTGTCCATCGGAGGTGAAGGGCATTCCCTCTCGAACCTTGCTGAGGGAACCTGCTGGCGTAAAGTCTGCACTTTTTGTTGCTCTGAGTTGCAAACAGATCCAGGCTCGGTCTGCCCCACATGCTGAAAATCCGATCTAGCTGGACCTGGCATAGTTCCCACTCGTGGCAAATGTCTGATGACCTGATTAACAGATCAGCCCTTGTGTTGTCTATTCCTGGAACATGTTCCACTTGCAGCGTTATGTTCTGACGCAATAGCCAGTTCCAGATTCTTTGTGCTTGAATCGATAGAGGTTTCGACCTCGTGCCACCCTGCTTGCGCAGATAAAACATTGTAGTTGTGCTGTCTGTTCTCACCAAGACCGAAGAACCCTGGATTCTGGGAAGGAAAGCCTGAAGGCCCAGAAAGACTGCTTTCAATTCTAAGAGATTGATGTGAAGTTTTGCCTCTTGAGGAGACCAAAGGCCCTGAATCTCCAGGTCTTGCAGGTGTGCTCCCCAACCTCTCAATGAAGCATCTGATGTCATCACGTAACTCGGTGACTGAGGTTCGAATAACAGCCCCTTCGTAAGGTTGCCCCTGATACTCCGCCATGACATTGCTCGTTTGATCTGACCGGTTAGGATCAGCCTGTCGTCGAATGATCCCAGGGCTTGGACCCATTGCTTGTCCAAGGCTTCTTGCAGCGGTCTCATCTGCAAACTGCAGTTTGGGATCAATGGAATACAGGAGGACATCATCCCCAGTAATGACTTGAATATTCTGATGGAAGTGAACTTTTTTGATGTCAGAGTTGCAAACAGATTCAAGATTTTTGTTATTCGATCTTCTGACGGGAACGCTTTTAGTTCCTGTGTTTTCAGGATTGCTTCTAGAAATTGTAGAGAGCGAGTCGGATGAAAAAACGATTTCTCTCTGTTTATCCGAAGACTTAAACTTTGGAAGAGATCTATGCACATCCTCAGAGATCTCTCTGTTGTTTGGAACGATGGTCCCTTTATTAACCAGTCGTCCAAATAGGAAAAAATTTGGAGACCTTGCTGTCTTAAATGTGCCGCTATTGGAGCCATGCATTTTGTAAATACTCTGGGGGCAGACCTCAGGCCGAAAGGCAAAACTTTGAACTGGTAATGGCGCCCCGCCACCATGAATCGCAGATACTTCTTGTGTTTTTTGTGCATCAGAATGTGGAAGTATGCATCCAACAGGTCTAGAGAGACCATGTAGTCTCCCTTGCGAAGCAACAGAAGAATTTCCTGCAAGGACAGCATACGGAAAGAAATTTTCTGTATGTAATTGTTCAGATCTCTGAGATCCAGCACCTGTCTCCACTTTGATGATTGTCTTTTCCTTATAAGGAAGAAGTGCGAGTAAAAACCTTTTTCCCGCTGGTCTGATGGAACCTCTTCTATCGCTCCTTTCAGTAGAAGAGATAAAATCTAACAGATGTTGACGAACTCTGAACAGAGGTGGACGGTTTGGAGGTCTTTGTGAGAATTCCAGGGTATGACCCTGTGCAACGATGTCTAATACCCATCTGTCCGATGTTATGGACTGCCAATGCGGGAGAAACTGAGAGAGGTAGTGGAACTGATCGGTCTGAAGCGGTATTGGAGGCGCCTGAGGAACATCACTGTCTGCGACCAGAGTCTTGCTTCCCTCTGGCGGCGGACCTTCTTCTTCCCTGTTGATGGAAAGAAGTGTTTGGAGCCCGATATTTCTGGTTGGAGGAGTACTGACGGTATCCCTACTGGTTGTAAGGTTGATACCGATTTGATTGGAAAGAGGATCGTTGTTGTTGAAAATGTCCCCTGGAGCCTCGGCCACGAAAGGATTGAAAACGGTTCTGCTGTAGTGAACCCAAGGATTTAGCAGTGTCTGTATCTGCTTTTATTCCCTGCAACGCCTCGTCAATGTGCTTTCCAAAGAGGCTTTCGCCATCAAAAGGCATGTCCAAGATTTTAGATTGAACCTCTGGACGGAAGGATGTGGCTTTGAGCCATCCTTGCCTCCGTAGAGCTACCGCCCCAGCCATCTGAGGGAAAGCTACGGAAGCTATATCCATTGCCACATCTATGGATTCTGATGCTTCCCTGGTTCCATCCTGTAAAATGGTAGTTGCCTCCTCTTTTTTGTCCTCCGGAAGGTGCGACAGGATTGGTGCGATGTCCGACCACATCTGCCTATTAAACCGGCTCAGAAGCGCCATAGCATTAGTTGCCTTGATTGAAGCTGCTTCCATGACTGCGAAACGTTTACCTATGCCATCCATCTTCTTGCCCTCTTTATCAGGAGGTGCCACGCATGTTGCCATTGGGTTCTTAGAGCACTTCTGCGCTGCTTGGGTCACCACCGAATCCGGACAAGGATGGCCAATGAGGCATGCTGGAGCAGTCTCTATAGCGCGATACTTTTTATCCAGGTTGGGTATAGAAGCTGGAACTGAGGCTGGATTCTTCATCAGCTTGAGACCTTCAGCCCAGACATGATCAATAATCGGTATAGCTCTCACGGATTTCCTGGATGACTCCTTGAAGTGGTAGAGGAAACATTCACTAGCCTTGGCTGGCATTTCAAGCTGAAATCTCTTAGCCGCCTTTTCCATTAAATCATGAAAACTGGCTATGTCTTCTGGCGGAGAGCTTGATTGAGGCAATGGAGACACCGGAGACGTTGGAACTATATATTGGTCCCATTCATCCCCAACCACGTCATCTTGGGTGATTTCTCCTTCCTCCTCTTGATCATCCTGATCAGAATCATGTAGATCATCTCGAATCGTGATAACCTTTTGGGCTGAATCAGGGGTGTTTCTTTTGCTGGTTGTGAAACATTCCCAGCGGCTGCGGAAGAGACGGGTGCATTATCCTCCGAAATTCGACGGTAATAACTGTCAATCATGCTTCTCAGATCCGATATAAGAGAGACAGGCACTGACATAGCCTCTTCCCTCGCGGGCGTATCTACTTCCTCTTCGTCATCATAATGGTAAGCCTGATGAAATGACTCGTATCTCATCTGACCCTTGACCGGCCGATCTCTAAAAGAGAAATGCTCCTGTTCCTCTTGTTGGCCTTCCTCATCAGTATCCTGATGCTTAAAATGGAGCTGCGACGGACTGTACGCAACACCGTAGGATCCTTCCTCCTCAGATTCCTGGCAATCCAGAATAGTAGAGGGCAGCAGGGGTGAAATCTTTGGCGTAGAAAACTCCCCTCTTTTGCTCGTCAACAGTCCCGTCAACGGAGTCATCCTCTTAATAGAAATATAAGTAGAAGTAATCCTTGTAGGTGATGCCATCGTCAACGATTTTTTCATCGCTGACGGGGCCGTCGACGGAACAATCATCGGCATCGTCGACGGTACCCTCGTCGACGAGGATCTTGCCGTCGACGAAGGTCTGGAACTCACCGTCGACGGAGTCGTCGTCGTCGACGTCGCTGTCGGCGTCGAGATTGTCGTCGTCGTCGACGAGGTGGTCGTCGTCGAGGCCGTCGACGGTCTCGTCGGCGATCTGACTGGAATTTCGATAGTTTTCTCCGACGGAAGCAACGACGGAGCCTTCTTTCCTGAGGAAGGCTTGAGAGGAGTTGGAGGGAGAGAAGTAGAGGATTCACCTTCCTTAGATTTTCCTGCTTTAGCTTTCTATCCATCTCCCTTTTCCTCAGAGGACACTCTCTTCTGTTTTTTAGAGGTGTGTCCTTTGACTTCCCCCTCAGACTCCGAGTCTGGAGCTTTCCTTTTCTGAAGACATTATAAAAGGCGCGCTTCTCTATCCTTTAGAGTTTTGGCAGAGAAGGTCCGACAATACCTGCAGTCCTTAGGAATATGCTTAGGGTACAGACAGTACAAGCACTCCTTGTGAGGATCCTCAGAAAATAGCCTGGCCTTTCCACAGGACCTGCAAGCTCTGAAAAGGCTCTTCTTGGAGCTTTCAGCCATTTTGAGATTAATAATGCTGACAAGAACAAACACATTACCTGACTCTCAAGAGTGAAGGTCAAAAGTTCAGTAAAGAGAGAAAAAACTGAGCAGAGCTCAGGGAGACTCCTTCTCACACGAAGGCGGTTGGAAATCTGAGGTATGGTGGCTCTGCTGGGAATGGTGTAGGCTGGGGCTGGCTGCTGATTGGCTGTAGTTTGGGCCACATAATGAGGAGGAGAGGTTACCCTCTGGTTTCACTACTCTATGGTTTCAGGCAGTTTTTCTTCTACTGCTATGGTTATTATTTACCGGGAGACTCCCACCATGACGACGGGGAAGATACAAGCCTGTGAATCTATGAAAGATTGAATACTGGAGAAGTTAAGAACCATATGGCATGTACGGACCTCGAAGTGCAGATTAAAATCTCCTAAAATCGTGAAGATGGATGCTTCTAATAGCAACGGGGTGATATATTCAGGGAAAGCTGCCACCCATTCTCCGGTGCCTCCAGGAGGGCGATATATCAAGATTCCCGTCAAAGTGATTTGTGGTGAGAGAGCAAGTTTAAAAAGGCCGGCTTCACAATTGGCCAGCGTTAGATCTTCCCATTTACAAGAGTATTCTCTTTTAAAAATGATTCCTATGCCTCCCTCACTTAGGTTCACCCTATCTCCTCTGACTAGGGTATAATTTGACGGTAGGGCTAGAGCGATATCAGGACCCGAACTGGCATTTAGCCAAGTTTCAGTCAGAAACAGAGCGTCCGGATTGAGATCCATTATTAGGTTAAAAATATCCTCCTTATGTTTCGGAAGAGACCTGCAAATTATGGTAATGAATGTGAAGTGTCTAATAGCATCACCATTAGTTTTAATAATTCCCTTTTCAAACCAACCGTTCTCTCTGGTTATTCCCGACGCTGAGTGGGAGAAGGAGTAGTTTCTGTCCTGTAACTCCAGTTCTGTAGTAGGGGTATCTCCGTTATAGTCATAATCTAGTGAATAGTCCCGCCCATGTGCGTGGACCCCGGAGCAATCAAAAATAATCTCTTAAAGTGTCGAAAAAATGCAGAACTGCACAGACACTTAAGAGAGAATTTAAAGACATATAATGCAGCCTAAAACAGGCTACACTGTCCAGTACTTCAACTAGAAATTCCACCAAAAATCCACAAACAGCAAAGCCTGTCCAGATTTCCCTTGCCTTCAGCAAAAACCCTCTGGAATGATAGAGAGGAAGACCTGGACAGACAAGCCCCATAGGCTGCCATTATGTGGCTCAAAACAGGATACTGTGCCTTTAGGAGAACTTTCCAGAACTTTACAGTATCCCAGAATGCACTGCAGGTCCCTCTTACTTTCAACACTTTTTGAAGGCGTAACACGCCGAACCTGTAGCATTCCGAACATAAATATCTCTCCACCGGGGAGGAGGGCGGGCGCTTATGACTATAACAGAGATACCCCTACTACAGAACTGGAGTTACAGGACAGAAACTACTCCTTCTGTAGTAGGGGATCTCTGTGTATAGTCATAATCTAGTGAATAGAATGGCAAGCCCATCCCCACACCAAAACGGCGGTGGAGAAAAGAAAACACCACCACTAATGTGCGAACAAATTCCGCAGCGAAGCCTGTCCAACCTGAGCATCTGCCCTGGCATCAGTGTCCAGACAGTAATGCTTAGCAAAGGTATGAACCGACTTCCAAGTGGCGGCCTTGCAGATTTCCGCAATAGGAACATTACGGAGCAAAGCCGTTGTGGCAGCTTTGCCCCTGGTGGAATGAGCCTTAGGTTTACCTCCTAATGTCTTATTAGCTTTCTGGTAACACAATTGTAAGCAGGACACAATCCACCTAGAGATGGACTGCTTAGAGGTCGCTAGACCCGTCCTGACTGAACCATAATTGATGAACAATTGGTCTGACCTACGAATATCTTTGGTCTTATCCAGATAAAATTTCAATACCCTCCTAACATCCAGGGAATGTAAAGACCTTTCCGCTGGATATGAAGGATTCTGATAAAACTTAGGCAAAGTTATAGTCTGGTTGACATGAAAATCAGAAATAACCTTGGGAAGAAATTTAGGGTGAGTGTAGGAAGGTGGATACCTGACTATGGTTGCCCCCAACTTTTTTTGCCTGGTGTTTTGCTGGTTTTCCGACTTAGTTGACCTGGGGCCCTGCCAATCAGGACCCCAGGCCTACTGCTCTCTCTCTAAAATGGAGTCCATGTACCTTAGGTACATTTCCAATTGGTACTGGGCCACCTTATCAGACCCTGTAACTCAGGGCATAGGTGTACCCAGGGCCTAAGAGGGGCTGAAGCATGTATTATGCCACCCCTGGATGGCCATCTAAATCTGACACAACTGGCTGCACGACAGCTGGGGAAAGGTGGTGTAATCACCCTTTGCTTTAGATATAGTATACCTATATCTAACCCTAAAAATGGACACGACCGCCGAGGGATCCTCTGGTGAGTGCTTTGGGGTCCGAGAAGCCCCGACCCTGAGCAGCTCCAGCACCGAAGTCCAGCCTCCCAGCATCTCCACGATCTGCATGGGGCCCTTCTGCTTTTTGCTGCTCACCGCGTTGTTTGGCTACTAGCCCGATGGCTTGTGGCCTTCTTAACGACGCCCGACGACATCACTGCTGCTGGTCTGGTTGCTCCAGACTGGCCCTTGCTCCCTTCCAAAAGAGGAGCACCCCGGACCCTCCTGGTCCACACCAGACGCCATTTTAGGTCCACCGCGTAGGCTTGAATTTGCCAAGACTTGTTGCCCCAATCCTGGGTCCAGCGACGTCGACAGCATCATCCATCGTGGGACAGCTCGCACCTCCATCTTGGTCGCCGACAACGCCTCCTGGTCCGTGAGATCTGCAGAGCACAGCGTCGCCCACTCACCTAGTCGAGGTGACTACCATCCGGTGCCCTCCTGGTGCCACCTGACTACTGGCTAGTAGTCACGAACTTGGCCCCCTCTGCTTTCAGGTGTCATCCATCTTCGATCCAGGCTTGGATCACTCGAACAATCTTCACTGGTCGCCTGCCAGCAACTCCTTTTCTTCAGGCTCCTGGTTCGTCTACGAGGATTCCCGACGTCTTTTGAGACCTATGCAGCTGCAGCCCCTGGGCTAGGTAACTTCGGCATTTCGGTGCCCCAGCATAGCCTCACTATCCAAGGGTCAGGATCCACTGTCGTTTTCGATCTACCTTATCGGGTTCGCCCGAGAACACTAACTTTATCTTTACTAGCTCCCATAGACTTTGTCCCGCATCCCGCGTGAGAGTGCACACTCTGCACCCGAGTCCCCTAGGCCTCCTACTAGTAATCTGAAGGTTCAGTAACGTAGTCCTAGCGATTCCAAAGCCTATTAGTCCAGTACTTACCTGCTAGTAATTTCACATTCCACTTCCATAGTATATGGTTTTTCGTGCCCCTCGGGCATTTGTGTAGATTGTGCAACTTGAAGTATTTTCATAAGAGTTTTGTTGTGTGCTTAGTACCCTGTCCTCATAAAGAGTACAGGGCTGTTGTGATCTAAATAAATACACTGTTTATTTTCATAACACTTGTGTGGTGTCCTTTCACTTGGTGTTCAAGGGGTATATGTGATGGTATAACAGCTGGCTTAACATACCCTCTAGAGTTTAGCCCGAAGACTGCTCGTATCCACGCTACTAGGATAGCTGGTCTATAATGTTGACTTACAACCAATCATCAATAAGGGTTGTTTGGACTGATACAAAGTGCTCACTAGAATAGTGAACATTATATATCAGGCCAACTTCTCACAGTGAGTACGCATAACAACCTTAGCAGCATGAAATACAGTATAAGGTTCTTGGCAACACAACGCCTGAATTTCACTCACCCTGCGGGCCGATGTAATGGCCACGAGGAACGCCGCCTTCCAGGACAGGTGCTGCAACAAAGCCTTATGAATGGGTTCAAAAGGCTCCTTCATCAATCTGGACAGCACCACATTCAATTCCCATGAAGGCGAAGGAAGCCTGACAGGAGGGAACACTTTCTTCAAGCCTTCCAAAAAATCTTTGATCACCGGGATCTGGAAGAAGGAAGTCTGTGAAGGGCATTTCCTGTAAGCAGTCAATGCAGCGAGATGAACCTTAATGGAATGAACATTAAGGCCAGACCGCGCCAAATGCAGAAGGTAAGGAAGGATGACATCTTCCTTGCACGTCGTCGGGTCAAAATTCTTGGACACACACCAGATACAAAACCTCTTCCACTTGTAAGCATAAGACGTCCGAGTGGAAGGTCGCTTAGACTCCTTCAATATGTCCATGCAATCTTCGGGTAGATTCAGATGGCCATATTGCACTCTCTCAGGAGCCATGCCGCCAAACTCAAGGACGAGAGGTTGGGATGCAACATCCGCCCCCCGAACTTCGTGAGAAGGTCCGGCCTGCATGGCAGCCGTATGTGCAGAAGGAGAGCCCAGTGTAGAAGGTCCGTGAACCACCACTGCCTGGGCCATTCCGGGGCAATCAGGATCATCCGTGCCCTGGACTGGGACAGCTTGATCAGCACTGCTGGAATCAGGGGAATGGGTGGAAAAGCGTACACAAAGCTGTTCGACCAGTTGATCCAGAGTGCATTCCCCAGCGTCGTGCATTCCCCAGCGTCCCTTGCTGGTAGTACCTGGAGGCGAAGTCTCGGCATTTGCTGTTTTCTCCCGTGGCGAACAGATCTACGTCTGGAATCCCCCACCTTTCGAAGACTTCTCCTAGTACGTCGTCGTTTATGACCCATTCTTGGTTTTCCTGAATCAGTCTGCTCAGTGCGTCTGCCTGAACATTCTGCACACCTGGTAGATGGGTAGCCGTTATCGTCAATCCTCTGGCCAGAAGCCAGTGCCAGATCGTCTGCGCCTCCCGAGACAGGGCGCGCGATCTCGACCCCCCCTGCTTGTTGAGGTAATACATCGTGGTCGTATTGTCCGTCTGTACAAGCAGAGAGTTGGTCTAGAAGGATGGATGAAAGGCCTTCAGCGCCAAGTGAACAGCTCTGAGTTCCAGGAAATTGATGTGATACGTGGACTCCATCGGAGACCACGTTCCTTGAATCTGTAAGTCTCCCGAATGCGCTCCCCAGCCGTGGAGAGAAGCATCCGTCACGATAGTCTGAGTAGGAATGTCCTTGTGGAAGGGAACCCCTCTGAGGAGATTCTCCGCTGAACACCACCACTTCAGAGACTGAAGAGCATGCAGAGACAGTTGTATCTTGTCGTCCCAAGATCCTTTCCTCTGGTCCCATTGGTCCTCCAAGCACTCCTGCAGAGGTCTCATGTGTAGTCTTGCATGGGGAGTGAGGATGATACAAGAGGCCATCGACCCCAGTAGAGAAGACACCGTCCTCACTGTTGTAGATGGAGCGGTCATAACAGCCTGAGCTTTCCAAAGGATCGATCGCCGTCGCTCCTCCGAAGGAGACACGCTTGCTGACAGCGTATCGATGGTGGCTCCCAAGTACTGAATGTACCAGGATCGGGACAGACCTGGACATGTTGATGTGCAACCCCAACTTGTTCAAGAGAACGCACGTCTTCTGGAAGTGTGCTTGCGCTTCCGAGAAGGAGGAGGCCTTGATCAACCAATCGTCCAGGTACGGGTAGACAAACACCTTGTCCTTCCTGAGGTGTGCCGCTACCACTGCCATGCACTTCGAGAATGTTCTGGGCGCAGACTTCAGCCCGAATGGCAGCACTGTGTACTGATAATGGTTGGTGCTGACTTGAAATCGCAGGAACTTCCTGTGTTTGCACGCGATGGGCACGTGGAAGTAAGCATCCTGTAGGTCTATGGCACAAAGCCAGTCCCCTTGCTGCAACTGAGGAAAAATCTGATGCAGCGACAGCATGCGGAACCTTTCTCTGCGAATCCACTTGTTTGCCTGCCGCAAGTCCAGAATGGGCCTGAACTCGTTCTTGCCCTTCTTTCGCACCAGGAAGAACCGGGAGTACAGACCTCTTCCTCTTTGAGACAGAGGTACGTCTTCTATCGCCCTTTTCCTTAACAGGATATCGGCCTCCGCCTGGAGCTCGCGCAGTTGATACTGCGAGCTGACCGGAGGGATCGCCGGAGGAGGGCTGATGAACCGAAGACTGTATCCATTGCAAACAATATTCAGCACCCACTTGTCCTGAGTAATTTTTCTCCACTCTGCCAGAAAAAATTGAACGCTTCCCCCCACCGGAGCGGGTAACGGATGAAGGGGAAGTAACCGCTCAGGGTCGAGACCCGTCCGGACCCTTGTTCGCGGTAGAGGACTGCTGTCCCCCTCTACCCCTCGGTCGTTTCTGGAAGGGTCTCCGGAACTGCTGCTGTTGTTGCTGCTGCTGTCCCGAAGACTGCCCCCGTCCTCTTCCTTGTGCGCCATAGCGCCTCTGGAAAGGCCTGTAGGATTTCTTCTCTTTGGGCTTCTCCAAGCCCACAACCGTAAGGGTCTCCGCCTCCGCCTTCATGCGGGCCATCTCATCATCTGCGTGTTTCCCGAACAACGTGTCCCCCGAAAAAGGCAGGTTGGCCACCCTCTGCTGGGCCTCCGGCTTGAGGGACGTGAGCCGGAGCCAGGCATGCCGCCGCTGATTGATTCCGTGGCAGTGACCATGGGCAGCCAACAAGGAGGCATCCACAGCTGCGCTGATGACCTGATTGGAAACCAGCATCCGTTCCTTGAGGATCTCCTGGAAGTCCTACCTCTTATCTTTCGGTAGCAGTTCCACAAACTGTTGCAGGGAGTCCCACAGAGCCCGGTCATAACGTCCCAGTAGAGCTGTATCGCTGGACGCCTTCATGGCCGTGGACGCGGTCCCACACGCCTTCCTTCCAGCGGAGTCGATCCATCGACTCTTCTTATCCGGAGGTACGGTGGAGGACGGGGAGGTAGAGTGTAGCTTCCTGGCCGCCGTCACTATCACCGAATCCGGTGTCGGATCAACTCTCAGAAAGGCAGGGTCCGAATCCGGGGCCCTGTACTTCTTTAGAAGCCGGGAGGGAGCGGCCTTCACCACTGCGGGTTCCTTCAATCCAGGTACCAGCGGAAGCAAAGGGCGAGACAGATGCATCATGTGGAGCGTCTCGAATATCACTGACGTTGAAGGTGTAGGAGCCGCCACAGCGATACCCAACTTTGCAGCCCCCCTCAGGAGGACCTCCTGGAAAGTGGCAATGTCATCCACTGGAGAAACCCTGGTCTCTGGGGAGTCCGACAAGGTCGGGGAGTAGGAACGGGTCCTGGAAGAGTCCGTGCGGGACCTCGACCCCCGCCTCCTATGGCGACGCCTTGATCTGGTGGAGGATCTATGACGACTCCTTAATCTGCCTCTCCATCCAGAGCGGGAATGTGACCTTCTCGGCCGAGGGCGGTCAACCGGATCCACCGGAGCGGATGACTTGGGCTTGGACGGAGCCTTCGGTTTAGGCGTACCCGTGGGAGGTGTAGGAAGAATAGGCAGCGAAGTCGACCTCGGTGGAATTTGAGGTGGCTTCTCTGGCATCCCTGGCCCAGGATGCAGTGGAGGCAACGGAGGAGGAGTAGAAGTCCTCGGGGGGAGGCCCCTCGGTAACGGAGGAGGGGGAGTCACCTTCCCTGACGGGGTATACACCTCGGAGTACACCAAGCCTGGGGAACCCCCACCTTCACCAGCCTGGGACGCTGGCGAGCTTCCCACAGCGTCAGGCCTCCTTTCGCCTCTCTTTGACGTCGAGGAACGGCGACCAGACGGCGAGCGCCGGCCTCCTGACATCGAGCGCCTCTTCTTCGGCGATGAACGCTGACGCCTCGACGGCGATCGTCTATGCCTCGACAGCAACCTCCTGCGCCTCGACGGCGATCGTCGGCGCCTCTACGGCGACCAACGACGCCTCTACGGCGACCGTCTGTGCCTCGACGGCAATCTTCTATGCCTCAACGGCGATCTTCTATGCCTCAACGGCGATCTTGTATGCCTCAACGGCGATCTTGTATGCCTCGACGGCGATCTGCCATGCCTCGACGGCGATCTGGGCTTCGACGACGACCTGAGCCTCGACGTCGAACCGTGCTTCGACGGCGACTTGTGCCTCGACGGCGACCTTGACGACGAGGACTCCCTCGACGCCGAACGCCGATGCCGGGCCTGTCGACGTCGAAAGCTCGAAGCCGAAAAGGACGACGAAGAAACAGTCACTGGGGACTTCGATGGTCTAGTAACATCCCTCGACGCCGAGCGTCGACGTCGTTTTGTCTCCGACGACGGGGAGCAGACCGTAGTCATCCCTCTCGACACCGTGGTGGGCGCAAAAGACCCAGGCGGAGAATGGTGGCGTTTGCTGGTCTTCCTGCCCCTGGGGAGCCCCCCAGAAGCCTCAGCATGGGCAGAAGAAGCCCCTCCAGACCCACCTTGAGCCTTCAATCTTCTTTCCTCGAGGCCCTGAAGTCTGATCTTCTTTCTTTCCTTCAGGGTCCTTCCAGAGAAGCCTTAACATATCACACACTCCTCAGGGATATGAGAAGAGGGAAGGCAGAGGATACACACCTCATGGGGATCCGATTTGGCCTTCTTCCTGGAGCACTCAGGGCATTTATCGAATAAAGCAGGCATATTCGACAAAAAAAACAGTGCAAGAACCAAGGAGAAAGGGACCAAAGCACAATAAAGCACTTAACTTGTGAAAAGCAGTGAAAAAATCACCAAAAACCCTTAAAAAGGGAGAGCTCAATGCTCCAGGGTCCTGCTTGCAGGAGCCGGAAAAAAGAACTGAAAGTAAGAGGGACCTGCAGTGCATTCTGGGATACTGTGAAGTTCTGGAAAGTTCTCTTAAAGGCACAGTATCCTATTTTGAGCCACATAATGGCAGCCTATGGGGCTTGTCTGTCCAGGTCTTCCTCTCTATCATTCCAGAGGGTTTTTGCTGAAGGCAAGGGAAATCTGGACAGGTTTTGCGGTTGGTGGAATTTCTAGTTGAAGTACTGGACAGTGTAGCCTGTTTTAGGCTGCATTATATGTATTTAAATTCTCTCTTAAGTGTCTGTGCAGTTCTGCATTTTTTCGACACTTTAAGAGATTATTTTTGATTGCTCCGGGGTCCAGGCACATGGGTGGGACTATTCACTAGATTATGACTATACACAGAGATCCCCTACTACATAAGGAAAATGTACAATCGTTGCATTGGGGCGTGGTAAGTAGCATATTCCGTTCGAGGCATATGAGCTGCAGATCGTACACTTTTGCAACGATTGTGCAGCAGTGTCTCCCCTAGTGGTAGTCGCTTGTATCCGTTGCAGCATACTGAAATAGTGTTTTAAGGACAGTATGGCCTACCGCAGCTTGGCGCTTGGCTTGCACATCAACACAATATTGTTTAGTGAAGGTGTGTATTGTAGACCATGTTGCTGCCTTGCATATGTCCTCTAGTGGTATATTTCCTAAGAAAGCCATAGAGGCTCCTAGTTTGCGAGTGGAGTGCGCTCTAGGAGGAACCGTTAGTGTTCGTTTAGCTTTTTGATAGCATATTTGTATACACTTTACAATCCACCTGGCAATTCCTCCTTTAGAAATGGGATTGCCTTTGTGTGGGGGAGAGAAAGATACAAATAGTTGTTTTGTCTTTCTGAAGGATTTAGTCCTGTCTGTGTAGTATAACAGAGCTCTTTTAACATCTAAGGTGTGTAAAGCCCTTTCTGCAACAGAGTCCGGTTTTTGGAAAAACACTGGTAGCTCTACTGATTGGTTAAGGTGAAAAGGAGTGATGACTTTTGGCAGGAATTTAGGATTTGGCCTAAGAACCACTTTGTTAGGATGTATCTGAAAAAAAGTTTCTTCTATTGTGAATGCTTGTGTGAGAAGTTGGCCTGATATATAAGAAATGCGTTACTTACCTGTAACTGCAGTTATCCAGTATTAGTGTCTTTCATAGATTCACATGCCTGAATCATTCCCCGTCGTCGAGACGGGAGCCTCCGGTATATAAAAAAGTAATGTCCTAAGACATACATAAAGAGATTAGGTCTAAGGGTCTCACCTTAGTAGCCTATCTAGGTCCTTATGCAGGAAGGACCAAATAGAGTAGGCTCCAGAGTCCCACCTTGGTAGCCTATCTGAGTCCTTTTGTAAAAAAGGACCAAAGTAAAAGAAACAACCAATCAGCTACTACCTCCCTCTAGAACCTTCCTGTGAGGAGCCTCAGTCTCTCAGATTTTCGTACGCACCAAGTTGGTAGGTGTAAACCTGTTAGAGAGAGGTGAGTCCTGCCAGGGGAGGCGGGAGGGTGCATGTGAATCTATGAAAGACACTAATACTGGATAACTGCAGTTACAGGTAAGTAACGCATTTCTTATCCAGTATTTGGGTGTCTTTCATAGATTTACATGCCTGAATCAGAGTAGCAAGCAATACAATATGCACATCCTGTGTTGATACAGAACATATACATCTGCAAATAAGGAACATTTGTGACTGTATAAGCAACAGCATACAATGTCATGCAGAATCTAGTAATAAAGAAATGTGCATACCAGTCCAGGATGGTGGGAAGTAGGAGGGCTCACCTCACTGAAATAAATGGCGAAGCACCGCTCTGCCCACTGCTGCGTCTTTCGTCAGCTCAGCATCCAAGCAGTAGTGCCTGGTAAAGGTATGCGGGGACTTCCAGGTCGCCGCTCTACAGATGTCCAGGAGTGGCACTCCAGCAAACAGTGCCGCAGACGTAGACATGGCCCTGGTGGAGTGGGCTTTGGCCCGTGAGTCCAGAGGTCTTCCTGCCTTTTCGTGACAGAGAGTTATAGCTGAAGAGATCCATCTTGATAAACTTTGCTTTGATAGGGGCATGCCCTTCCTAGGTCTGCTGAATGCGACGAAGAGTTGGGATGACTTCCTGAATTGTCTTGTTCTATCAAGATAGAATTTGAGGCATCTCTGAAGGTCTAAAGAGTGCAGTGATCTCTCAGCCGGAGTAGATGGGTTCGGAAAGAATGATTTAAGAACCACGGGCTCATTTAAATGGAAGTCCGAAGGGACTTTGGGTATGAATCGTGGGTTAGTACGCAGGATGACTCTGTCCTCTTTGAATTGTAAGAAAGGGTCCTGGATGGATAGGGCTTGCAATTCGCCTACTCTTCTGGCCGAGGTTAGTGCCAGTAGGAGGGCTGTCTTCCACGACAGGAATTTGATATCCGATTTGTGGATAGGCTCAAAGGGATGCCTCATCAACTGGTGAAGAACTACGTTGAGTTGCCACGTTGGAGGAACAGGTTTTGGTCTAGGGAAGGACCTAAAAAGGCCCTTTAGGAATTGTTTGATGAGCCTGTCCGCCCACAGGGAGGGGCCCCTAGAAGTTCGAGTGAACCTAGAAATTGCTGCCAGGTGAACCTTGATGGACGCATGGGCAAGGCCTGAGTGCGCCAGGTGTAGGAGGTATGGCAGGAATTGTTGGGGAGTGACCTGGAAGGGATGTAGACCTTCCTTCTCACACCAGACGCAGAAGCGTTTCCACTTGAGAGTATAAGTCTTTTTTGTGCTGTCAGCTCTAGCGTTGGACAGGACGTCTTTGCACTCCTGTGGTATGTTTAGATGACTGAACTCGCGGTATTCAGGAGCCAGGCTGACAATTTCAGAGGGCCCAGGTTCGGGTGGAGAACCTGCCCGTGAGACATCGTGAGTAGGGTCAGGTAACTGTGTAGGCGAAGAGGTGGATGGACCGATAGACGATGGAGCTCCGTGTACCAGTGCTGCCTCGGCCAGGATGGGGCGATGAGGATCAGGGTGCAGGGCTCCGATTTCATTTTCCTGATTACCCTGGGTATCAGTGGGAATGGCGGAAAGGCGTAAGCAAACACGTTCTGCCAAGCTATGGAAAATGCATTCCCTAGTGTTCCTGGTTGGGGAAGCCTGCTTGCGAAGCTTGGGCATCTGGCGTTCTCCCTGGTGGCGAAGAGGTCTATCTGTGGTGTCCCCCACTTCGCGAAGATGTAGTCCAATGCACTCTCGTCTAACTCCCATTCGTGGGATAGGGACTGTTCTCTGCTGAGGGCGTCCGCCAGGACGTTGTCTTTGCCCGGAACGTATTCGGCTTTGAGGGTGATGCCATGTTGTAGAAGCCAGTTCCAAACTCTCTGAGATTCTCGAGAGAGAGAGAGCGAGCGCGTCCCTCCCTGTTTGTTCAGGTAGTGCATCGTCGTGGTGTTGTCTGTCCTGACTAGCACTGGGGAGTTTCGGATGCGCGGGAGGAACGATTGGAGCGCCAGGAAGACTGCCCGTAGCTCCAGAATGTTGATGTGGAGTTTGGATTCCTGTGGCGTCCATTTTCCGTTGGTCTGTAGTTCTTGCAGGACTGCACCCCAGCCCTCCAAGGATGCGTCCGTGGTGATGATATGTGGTTGCGCCGGAAGCAGGAACGGTAGTCCTTGCGACAGGTGTTTGGCTGATCTCCACCATTGTAGACTGTTGATCATAGGTTGGGTGACTCGTATGCGGTCCTCGAAGGATCCCGCCGCTTGTGTCCACTGTTTTGACAGTTCTTCCTGCAGGGGGCGCATTTTTAGGCGGCAGTGCGGGATGAGCAGGATACATGACGACATCATGCCGAGGAGCGACTTGAAGATACGGACGGTCAGAGTCTTTTTGGATGCCACTGACCTGGCCAAGGAGATGAGTTTCGACTTTCTCTCCTGTGATGGAAAGGCCTTCGTGCATTCCGTGTCCAGGGTCGCTCCAAGAAAGGTGATGACTTGGGTTGGTGTTAGGGATGACTTTTCCTTGTTGAGGGTCAAGCCGAGGCGGCGGAAAAGATGCAGACAGGCGCTGGAAGATGCGGCTGCGGCTGCTCTCGACGGAGCCTTTACCAGCCAGTCGTCCAGGTAAGGGAAGACCTGGTGACCCTGCTGGCGGAGATAGGCTGCGACAGGAGAAAGGCATTTCGTAAAGATCCTTGGAGCAGATTTGAGGCCGAAGGGGAGGACGCGGAATTGGTAGTGTACCCCTGCGACTGCAAACCTTAGGAACTTCCTGTGTCCCTTGAGGATAGGGATGTGGTAATAGGCGTCCTGTAGGTCTAGTGATGTCATATAGTCGCCTTTTTCCAGGAGTCCCAGGATCTCTTGTAGCGTGACCATCCGGAACGACTGCTTCTTTAAAAACACATTGAGAGCTCTCAAGTCGAGGATCGGTCGCCATTTCTTCCCCTTTTTGTGGATGAGGAAGAAATGGGAATAGAAGCCCTCCCCCTTCTGGGCTTGTGGAACTTTTTCTATTGCGCCCTTCTGAAGCATGGAAGCTAGTTCTTGGAGAAGCAGCCGTAGGTGTCTGTGAGGGCGCTTGACAGGTGGTGTCCGTGGGGGGTTTGAGAGGAATTCCAGAGAGTGGCCGAATTGAAGAAGTTGTAGAACCCACCGGTCCGTTGTTATTTGCCGCCAATTTTGAAGGTAAAAAGAAAGTTTTCCTCCAAGTCGCAAAGAAAGCGATGGTGGAGGGGCTGGCCAATTGGTAGAGTCATTGGCGATTGCCTGCTGGTCTCTTCTGTCCTTTTCCTCTGTACGACGATTTGTTGAAGGAGGACTGACGTCCCGACTGGTTCTGGCGCTGTTGGAATTGCGTCTTACCCTGTGAGTATGAGTAAGAGGACTTATTTTGATAAGAGCCTCTATAGGAGGATTGTCCCCTCCCCCTGTTGGTACGAAAGGACTGATTGCGAGATTGCAGAGTGCCTAGGGCTCTGGCTGTGTCGGTGTCCTTCTTGATTGCAGTGAGGGCTTCGTCAATCTTCTCGCCGAAAAGATGATCACCATCATAGGGCATATCAAGGATTTTGGTTTGGACCTCCTGTCTGAAAGAGGTGGCCTTAAGCCAGCCTTGGCGTCTTAGGACAGCGGCGCCTGCCAGCTGTCTGAATCCAGTCATGGCCACGTCAATGGCGCAGTCGATCAGTTCTAAGCCGAAGTTTGGCCCTCGAGGAGGAGCGAGTGTGCCTCCGCTTTTAGATCTTCTGGCAGGTCAGCAAGGTAGGGCGCGATGTCCGCCCAGAGTTGACGGTTGTAGCGCCCGAGAAGGGCAATGGAATTGGCGATCTTCACCGTCGTCGCAGAGGTAGTGGAAAAACGTTTCCCAACTGCATCCAACTTCCTGCCTTCTTTATCTGGTGGTGTCGATAAAGGTGATGCAGGGTTACGCGAGTTCTTCTGCGCCGCCTGGGTGACCACAGAGTCCGCCTTGGGGTGACCCGTAAGGCATGCTGGAGCCGACGATGTAGCTCTATATTTTTTGTCCAGTCTGGGTACAATTACCTGCAGGGAAGCTGGAGACTGCATGAGCTGTTTGCCCTGTTTGTGTAGATAATCAATGATCGGGATCGATCTTGTAGTTTTCTTTGTTGGTTCCTTGAAGTCATAGAGGAAACAGTCAGTTTCCTGAGTTTCCATGGACATATGGAACCTCTTGGCTGCCCTTTCCATGAGGTTATGGAAACCTCCAATATCTGCCGGCGGAGACTCAGAGGATTGTGGCTCCGGAGAGGCTGGAGAGTGAGTGACGTAGTCTTGGTCCGCATCCACGTCCGTATCGTCGTCTCGGACTTCCCCTTCTTCGTGTTCCCTTTCCTCATCCTCGGACGAGACGGGGTCTTGAGCAGGGTCCTGTGTCCTAGGAAGAACCAGTGGAGGGGGCTTATGTCTTGGCACCTGCGCAGGAACGGTCACAGCTGGCTGCGGAGTTGGCGGAGCAACAGGAGTGGCCTTCTGTGGAAACCTCTCTTTGTAGTCCTGAATGAGGAAGCGCAAGTCTGAAACTAAGGAGGCTGGCAAGCACACCATTGGAGTCACCTGGGTGTGAACTTGGGTAGACACAACTGGAGGAACAGATTCTTCGACCTCCTGCTCTTCGTCCGTACTTTGGCACTTGACAATCAAGTCTGAGGGGCTAGTGGCCTGGGTAAACATCTCCTCCTCCGGTTCTTGGTCCTGTAAGAAGCAGGATGGCGTCAGCTGTTGGACCTTACTAGGCGATGTCATCTCCGGAGTAATCGGTATTTTGGTGATTCTGATGGAGACATGGGATGTTTGAGCGTCCATCGCATGTGATAGGAGCTCAGATTCTTTCCAGGTACCAGCCGCCGTCGATGGTTGTGATGATGGCTTCGTCAAGGAGCTTTCCATCACTGGTTGAATTTTGGTCTTCGTCGACGGTCCGTCCGTCGACGGCGCTCTCGTCGACGGTGTCTTTGGTAACTTTTCCGCTGTCGACTGCTTCGTCGTCGGCGCCGTCGTCGACGGAGTGCCCTTCGTCGACGGCCTCGTCGACGGTGTGTCCTTCGTCGATGGTGTCGTCGTCGACGTCCTCGTCGACGGTGTCGTCGTCGACGTCCTCGTCGACGGACGTGTCGTCGACGGTGTGCTCCTAGTCAACGACGGAGCGGAGGATGAAAGCGGTCTTCCTGCCGACGACGAGTGAGTTAGGGTCGTCGATGAGGAGGACGCCGACGACGCCATCGTCGTCGATACCGTCGTCGTCGATGTAGAGACGGTCTTTAGCGATGAGGTGGTCGCCGATTGCGCCGTCGTCATCGTAAGCAGTGGTTGCTTCCTGGGGACAGGAAGGTCCTTGCTAGACACGGTAGGCTTGCCCTCTGAAGACTTTTTTGACTTCTTAGGAGGGGTGTCTGAGTGGCCAGGCGAGGAAGCCCTAGGCCTCTTCAGGGAAAACTGTGAGGCGCCAGACATGCTCTCACCTTCAGAAATCAGGTCGCCTTCCGGTTTGTCCTTAAGCCTGTTTAGCCAAATTAGAAGTCTCCCTTCCCGGTCTTTCTGGGTCTTGTGGGAGAATTTACGGCAAATCCTGCAGTCTATGGACTTGTGGTGAGGATAGAGGCAATATAGGCAATCCTCATGTTCGTCGTCCACGTGAAGCCTCAGTTTGCCACAGGAGGCACAAGGACGAAAAAGTGCTCTCTTCTTGCTATCAGCCATAGCCAGAAAGTCGAAAAAACTGTAAAGTTAGAAGAAAATCCAATATTCCTGAGGAGAACTCAGGTGGAGACTCCCTAGCACAACGTGCGGTAGAAAATCTGAGAGACTGAGGCTCCTCACAGGAAGGTTCTAGAGGGAGGTAGTAGCTGATTGGTTGTTTCTTTTACTTTGGTCCTTTTTTACAAAAGGACTCAGATAGGCTACCAAGGTGGGACCCTGGAGCCTACTCTATTTGGTCCTTCCTGCATAAGGACCTAGATAGGCTACTAAGGTGAGACCCTTAGACCTAATCTCTTTATGTATGTCTTAGGACATTACTTTTTTATATACCGGAGGCTCCCGTCTCGACGACGGGGAATGATTCAGGCATGTGAATCTATGAAAGAGACCCAAATACTGGATAATGTTCACTATTCTAGTGAGCACTTTGTATCAGTCCAAACAACCCTTATTGATGATTGGTTGTAAGTCAACCTTATAGACCAGCTATCCTAGTAGCATGGATACGAGCAGTCTTCGGGCTAAACTCTAGAGGGCGTGTTAAGCCAGCTGTTATACCATCACATATACCCCTTGAACACCAAGTGAAAGGACACCACACAAGTGTTATGAAAATAAACAGTGTATTTATTTAGAGCACAACAGCCCTGTACTCTTTATGAGGACAGGGTACTAAGCACACAACAAAACTCTTACGAAAATACTTTAAGTTGCACAATTTACACAAATGCCCGAGGGGCACAAAAAACCATATACTCTAAAAGTGGAATGCGAAATTACTAGCAGGTAAGTACTAATCTCATAGGGTTTGGAATCGCTAGGACTGGACTACTGAACCTTCAGATTACTAGCAGGAGGCCTAGGGGACTCGGGTGCAGAGTGTGCACTCTCACGCGGGATACGGGACAAAGTCTATGGATGCTAGGAATTACAAAGTTAGTGATATCAGACGAATCCGACCAGGTAGAGCTGAAACGAAAAAGGATCTGTACCCTTGGATAGTAAGGCTATGCTGGGGCACCGAAATGCCGAAGTTACCTAGCCCAGGGGCTGCGGCTGCATAGGTCTGAAAAGACGTTGGGAATCCTCGTTGCAGTCTATGGAGCCTGAAAGAAGTTGCTGGCAGGCGACCAGTGAAGAGATTCGGATGGATCCAAGCCTGGATCTGAGATGGAAGACACCTGTAAGCAGAGGGGACCAAGTTCTGAATCACTAGCCAGTGATTAGCTGGACACCAGGATGGCACCGGATGGAGTCACCTCGACAAGGTGAGTGGGCGACGCTGGGCTCTGCAGTCTCACGGACCAGGAGGCGTTGTCGGCGACCAGGATGGAGGTGCGAGCTGTCCCACAATGGTATCTGCTGTCGACGTCGCTGGACCCAGGATTGGGGCAACAAGTCTTGGCAAATGCAAGCCCACGCGGTGGACTCAAAATGGCGTCTGGAGTGGACCAGGAGGGTCCGGGATGCTCCTCTGTTGGAGGGGAGCAAGCAAGGGACAGTCTGGAGCAACCAAACCAGCAGTGTTGATGTCGTCGTTCGTCGTCGGGAAGGCCACAAGCCAGCGGGCTAGTAGCCAGACAACGCGGTGAGCAGCAAAGAGCAGAAGGGCCCCACGCAGATCTCGTGGAGGCTGGGAGGCTGAACTTCGGTGCTGGAGCTGCTCAGGGTTGGGGCTTCTCGGACCCAAAGCACTCACTCGAGGATCCCTCGGCGGTCGTGCTGGGCAAGAGTCGTGCAGTCTTGAGGATGGCCGGTCCCTCGAGGTCTCGTCGCACCCACGGATCTCAGCTGAGCTGACGATGTAGGTAGAGGTCAGAGGTGCCAGGGAAGCCGGGTCTCGTCGTGCTGGTCAGTCGGATTCCGGAGGAAGGACGTGCAGCAAACTGCAGTGTTCTTGGATGGTGCCTGCGGGTGCAGGGTGACTACTCCTTAGTCACAAGGGAGAAATCTTGAGAAGAAGTCGAGAGTTCCTTTTGAGAAAGTTGTTTCAGGATTCAAAGATGATCTGATTTGGAAGGGGGCACGCTCCCATCTTTATACTAGTAAAAGGGGCTGGCACGCGACTAGGTCCTGCCCATGGGTGGGACCAGGAAGGGGGGTGGTTACACCCCTCTCCCATGCCGGACTTTCCCCAGGTCAGGGGCCGGTGTGCCCCTGGAACTGGTTCTAGCCGTCCTATGCATAGTGAGCACCGGGGTGCCACTTGCAGTCACCTTCCTCTAAAGCCCTGCCTACCCAGGATACACAAAACCCTGTCTGGGATGGTGCTAGCACCGCCCCTGACAGGAAACCCTTTGTCCAAGCCTCCCTCGCTGGAAGGACTCCCAGCAGCAGGAGGTCAGACTTTTGTCTGTGGTGGCAGCATCCATTTTGTGGTGCTGAGGCTTGAGTTAACTTTAACCGGGGTTCACAGTTACATACATGTCGTGTCCCTCTAGAAGGGTGGAATGCTAACCTCGTCGCCAGAATTGGCGAGGGGTTAGTATTCCAATTCGTATGACACCTTACTCGACATGTTTTGATAAAGCGATACCAGAGTTAGCATATAACCGTGAGGATTATAATGCACTTAAGAGTATATGGTACGCGTTATCATGGAACAGCTATTAGGACTTGGTTCCGCAAGCTGCAAACGGGCTCAGCTCATGCCAGAGCACCATCTCACATAATTCCAAGCACTCTGCCTTCACGATTGTCAAGGCCTGCCATAGGAGTGACTGATAGGAATCTATGTGTCCATTTTAGGGTTAGATATAGGTATACTATATCTAAAGCAAAGGGTGATTACACCACCTTGCCCCAGCTGTCGTGCAGCCAGTTGTGTCAGATTTAGATGGCCAGCCAGGGGTGGCATAATACATGCTGCAGCCCCTGGTAGGCCGAGGGTACACCTATGGCCGGAGTTACAGGGTCTGATAAGGTGGCCCAGTACCAATTAGATATGTACCTAAGGTACAAGGAATCCATTTTAGAGATAGAGCAGTGGGCCTGGGGCCCTGAATGGCAGGGTGCCAGGTCAACTAAGTCGGAAAACCAGCAAAACACCAGGCAAAAAGTTGGGGCAACCATAGTCAGGTAGTCACCTTCCTACACAACCCCCCCCCCCCCCCCAAACGAAAGGAGATAAGGCTATCCTTGACCAGGTAAGCCTATATTGCCTGAGTGGCCATATGAGGTGGTACCTGCACTGGCATGGTTACCCCCTATATCATGGTCCACTAAGCAACCCCTCACCCTAAGGGTATCTGAGGGTCTCCACCATAGGGAATCACTACCTGTGGTGTGTTTTGGCAAAGTAAAAGGCTGGTGTGGGAATGGAGTACTGAAGTGAGACTCCACTACTGTTGGGCTCAACTTCCTCCAATCACTATCCACCATATGTGCCTTTCTTTCCAGTACTGAGTTGCTATGAGCTCTCAGGGTCAACCTCTGGCTACCTAAAGCTGGAGGCTGAGTCCCTCTGTTTGGCTTACTGGAGGGACAGGTCAGGTTTGTGGTTTTTTGGCCCCATGTTTGGCTGTGCCCAACAGTGTCCAGCTGTGGGAGGTCCCTAACTACTTTTAAGGGGGATCCCTCAGGAGTCCGTTTTATTTTCACTTGGCTAGGTCTACTAGCTTCAGTGATCCTAATCTGTTGATTGGGAAGTTCTTTTGGACAGGGGGCCCTTTGGGGCACACCACTGGCCTCCTTGACCTCTACAGCCCTGGGCTGACTGAGGCAGGGTAGAGAGGGGCAGGCTACCTGCTCCAGACTGGGTCCCACCTGGGAAGGGTCCACTGCCATCCGGGGCTCTGCCAGGCTAGGCCTGACCACCTCTGGGACAGTTCCTTCACCAGGGGTAGAGTCAGTTCCCTGAGGAGGCTGGCTCTCACCTAGTGTCTGGGAGGGGGAAGACTTTTCTTCCTCCTCAATGCTCTCAGTTTGGGTGGAGTGATCCATTGTTTCAGGCTTCACAGCCCCACTATCTGTCTGAGTAGAGGCTGAGACCATTACAGCCTTACCAACCTTTTCAGGAAGGCACTCAGTTTGTGTTTGGGCTGTGACTGTCACAGCCCTCCTATCCTGTTCTGGAAAGTCTGTCTGAGCCTGGGCAGTGGCTACCACTGCCCTTCCAACCTTTTCAGGGAGGACTGGTGCTTGGACTGGGGCTGTAGCTATTACTGCCCCACTAACCTTTCTGGGTAGGCCTATCATCCTGGAGTGGGTTTCTTGCTCCACCTCAGCCCATGCTGAGAGTTCCAGGTCATTCCCCAGTAAGCAATCTACAGGTAGGTTGTCTGTCACTGCCACTCTCATTGGCCCTGTGACATTACCCCAGCTGAGCTCGACTACTGCCATGGGATGCCTTCTTTTCACTCCATGAACGTCTGTCACCTGATAAATGAAACCAGGGGTCAGTTGAGCAGAGGGGACCAGATGGTCAATCACCATGGTGATGCTGGCCCCTGTGTCTCTGTATGCCTCAACTTTCTGACCATTGATAAGGGGCTCTTGTCTATACTTCCCCAAAATGTGGGAACCAGTAGTGAAGTTGGCAAACCCCATGCCAGTCTCACAGAAAAGAGTTGTGTTAGGGGACCTGGCTAGGCCATGGTCCACCTTGTTTCCCAAGGTAATGCCCACCACATTCTTGGGGGCACTCCCACCACCTGGGGGATTACCACTAGTGGTAACAGGAGGTCTGGGAGTAGTACCTGGGGGTATGTTTTCCTTATTGTTGTTGGCCTTTGGGCAACTGCTGTCACTTTTGTAATGGCCTACCTGTTTGCAGGTATGACAATAAGGTTTCTTTTGGGTGTTGGGAGAAGTTTGGGACCCACCCTTTTCAGAGGATTTTTGGGGCCCTGTGGTTTGATCAGAAGATTTATTCCCACCCTTCTCTTGAGGCTTGGTTGATTCCTTCTTTTGGTCACCACCCTGGTTCTTAGGCCTGACTCTGCTTCTGACCCATTTGTCTGCCCTCTTACCCGATTCTTGTGGTGAGGTCAGATCAGAGTCTACCAGGTGCTGGTGTAATAACTGGTTCTGACAAGTACTTAAGATTTGCTCTCTCATAATTAGATTGTACAATCCTTTCAAATCAGTAACCTTACTTCCCAGTAGCCAGCCTTCAAAAGCCTTAGTGGCACAATCAACAAAGTCAGTCCAATCCTGAGACTGAGTTTTCTGGGTGTCTCTGAACATCAACCTGTACTGTTCAGTTGTTAAGCCAAACCCATCAACTAGTGTATTCTTCAGGACTTGGTAATTGTTAGCATCCTCAACTCTAGTAGTGAGGAGCTTATCTCTACCTTTGCCTTCAAAGGAGAGCCACAAGATAGCTGCCCACTGACTCTGGGGGACACACTGTACAATGCAAGCCCTCTCCAAAGCAGTTATCCATCTGTGGATATCATCCCCTTGTTTAAAGGGGGCACTATCTTACTCAGGTGTCTAGTGTCTAAACTCCTGTCTTTTTCTCTTGGGAGAATGCTGCCACCAGTGGGCTCTAGCCCACACAATTTCTGCTCTCTAGCAAAGGCAAGCCTTTCTTTGGCCAGGGCAAGTTCTTCCCTTTCAATCCTCAGATTGGCTTCCCTCATCTTAGCTTCATGCTCTCTCCTCTTAGGGGATGACATCCCTCTATGAGAAGAGGTCTGAGAGCCATTGGTTCGAATGGATCTGTTAGAGCCTCTGGATAGAGACCTATCTCGTCCATTCTCAATGTTAAGTCTGCCTGAGAGTGGTCCTGGGGGTCCCCCAAATCCATTCTCATGCCTACTTAAGTTGGTCCTGGTGAGTCTACTGACATCTACCTAACCTTTGTCTGCCTCATCCCCTGATAACTCCTCTTCCTCTGCATCATCTGCTGCCTGGAGGTGGCGGTCAGGGTCACCATTGGTTCCCTCTAAGGGGGGCATATTCCCATCTGGAGTAGAAGAATCTGGGTTAGCAGTTCTCCTGGGATCATAAGTCTCTAAGAGACCAATCAGAAAGGGAATGGTAGGGTTAGAACCCTGTTTTAGCTTCCTGGAGGTACACAATTGTCTCATCTCCTGGAAGCTAAGAGCTGCATATCTGGACATGACCTGTGGAGGGTCAACTGACACAAGGGGAGACTCAGAGTTTCCTCCTTTGTCTGACATGCTTTTCTAGTGTGGCGTAAGTGATGCACCTACCTACACTATTTGTTTGCCTACTGATCCCTTGCTAAGAGTTGTAGTCAAGGTGTGCTAAGCCTTGTTGAACTACAACAGCTGGTTCAGTAGAACTCAGAGTATTCTAAGCTAAGTTATATGTACCTTAATACTTGTGATCTTTCACAATGATATTCTTAGGATGCGTGTGGTAAAACAACAGCAAGCTCAAATCCCAACCGCTGCTCACCAATGTGAGAAGTTGGCCTGATATATAATGTTCACTATTCTAGTGAGCACTTTGTATCAGTCCAAACAACCCTTATTGATGATTGGTTGTAAGTCAACCTTATAGACCAGCTATCCTAGTAGCATGGATACGAGCAGTCTTCGGGCTAAACTCTAGAGGGCGTGTTAAGCCAGCTGTTATACCATCACATATACCCCTTGAACACCAAGTGAAAGGACACCACACAAGTGTTATGAAAATAAACAGTGTATTTATTTAGATAACAACAGCCCTGTACTCTTTATGAGGACAGGGTACTAAGCACACAACAAAACTCTTACGAAAATACTTTAAGGTGCACAATTTACACAAATGCCCGAGGGGCACAAAAAACCATATACTCTAAAAGTGGAATGCAAAATTACTAGCAGGTAAGTACTAATCTCATAAGGTTTGGAATCGCTAGGACTGGACTACTGAACCTTCAGATTACTAGCAGGAGGCCTAGGGGACTCTGGTGCAGAGTGTGCACTCTCACGCGGGATGCGGGACAAAGTCTATGGATGCTAGGAATTACAAAGTTAGTGATATCGGACGAATCCGACCAGGTAGAGCTAAAACGAAAAAGGATCTGGACCCTTGGATAGTGAGGCTATGCTGGGGCACCGAAATGCCGAAGTTACCTAGCCCAGGGGCTGCGGCTGCATAGGTCTGAAAAGACGTCGGGAATCCTCGTTGCAGTCTATGGATCCTGAAAGAAGAAGTTGCTGGCAGGCGACCAGTGAAGAGATTCGGATGGATCCAAGCCTGGATCGGAGATGGAAGACACCTGTAAGCAGAGGGGACCAAGTTCTGAATCACTAGCCAGTGATTAGCTGGGCACCAGGATGGCACCGGATGGAGTCACCTCGACCAGGTGAGTGGGCGACGCTGGGCTCTGCAGTCTCACGGACCAGGAGGCTTTGTCGGCGACCAGGATGGAGGTGCGAGCTGTCCCACGATGGTATCTGCTGTCCACGTCGCTGGACCCAGGATTGGGGCAACAAGTCTTGGCAAATGCAAGCCCAAGCGGTGGACTCAAAATGGCGTCTGGAGTGGACCAGGAGGGTCCGGGGTGCTCCTCTGTTGGAGGGGAGCAGGGCCAGTCTGGAGCAACCAGACCAGCAGTGTTGATGTTGTCGTTCGTCATCGGGAAGGCCACAAGCCAGCGGTCTAGTAGCCAGACAACGCGGTGAGCAGCAAAGAGCAGAAGGGCCCCACGCAGATCTCGTGGAGGCTGGGAGGCTGAACTTCGGTGCTAGAGCTGCTGAGGGTTGGGGCTTCTCGGACCCCAAAGCACTCACTCGAGGATCCCTCGGCGGTCGTGCTGGGCAAGAGTCGTGCAGTCTTGAAGATGGCCGGTCCCTCGAGGTCTCGTCGCACCCACGGATCTCAGCTGAGCTGACGATGTGGGTAGAGGTCAGAGGTGCCAGGGAAGCCGGGTCTCATCGTGCTGGTCAGTCGGATTCCGGAGGAAGGACGTGTAGCAAACCGCAGTGTTCTTGGATGGTGCTTGCGGGTGCAGGGTGACTACTCCTTAGTCACAAGGGAGAAATCTTGAGAAGAAGTCGAGAGTTCCTTTCGTAGAAAGTAGTTTCAGGATTCAAAGATGATCTGATTTGGAAGGGGGCCTGCTCCTATCTTTATACTAGTAAAAGGGGCTGGCACGCGACTAGGTCCTGCCCATGGGTGGGACCAGGAAGGGGGGGTGGTTACACCCCTCTCCCATGCCAGACTTTCCCCAGGTCAGGGGCTGGTGTGCCCCTGGAACTGGTTCTAGCCGGCCTATGCATAGTGAGCACCGGGGTGCTACTTGCAGTCCCCTTCCTCTAAAGCCCTGCCTACCCAGGATACACAAAACCCTGTCTGGGATGGTGCTAGCACCGTCCCTGACAGGAAACCCTTTGTCCAAGCCTCCCTCGCTGGAAGGACTCCCAGCAGCAGGAGGTCAGACTTTTGTCTGTGGTGGCAGCATCCATTTTGTGGTGCTGAGGCTTGAGTTAACTTTAACCGGGGTTCACAGTTACATACATGTCGTGTCCCTCTAGAAGGGTGGAATGCTAACCTCGTCGCCAGAATTGGCGAGGGGTTAGTATTCCAATTCGTATGACACCTTACTCGACATGTTTTGATAAAGCGATACCAGAGTTAGCATATAACCGTGAGGATTATAATGCACTTAAGAGTATATGGTACGCGTTATCATGGAACAGCTATTAGGACTTGGTTCCGCAAGCTGCAAACGGGCTCAGCTCATGCCAGAGCACCATCTCACATAATTCCAAGCACTCTGCCTTCACGATTGTCAAGGCCTGCCATAGGAGTGACTGATAGGAATCTATGTGTCCATTTTAGGGTTAGATATAGGTATACTATATCTAAAGCAAAGGGTGATTACACCACCTTGCCCCAGCTGTCGTGCAGCCAGTTGTGTCAGATTTAGATGGCCAGCCAGGGGTGGCATAATACATGCTGCAGCCCCTGGTAGGCCGAGGGTACACCTATGGCCGGAGTTACAGGGTCTGATAAGGTGGCCCAGTACCAATTAGATATGTACCTAAGGTACAAGGAATCCATTTTAGAGATAGAGCAGTGGGCCTGGGGCCCTGAATGGCAGGGTGCCAGGTCAACTAAGTCGGAAAACCAGCAAAACACCAGGCAAAAAGTTGGGGGCAACCATAGTCAGGTAGTCACCTTCCTACACAACCCCCCCCCCCCCAAACGAAAGGAGATAAGGCTATCCTTGACCAGGTAAGCCTATATTGCCTGAGTGGCCATATGAGGTGGTACCTGCACTGGCATGGTTACCCCCTATATCATGGTCCACTAAGCAACCCCTCACCCTAAGGGTATCTGAGGGTCTCCACCATAGGGAATCACTACCTGTGGTGTGTTTTGGCAAAGTAAAAGGCTGGTGTGGGAATGGAGTACTGAAGTGAGACTCCACTACTGTTGGGCTCAACTTCCTCCAATCACTATCCACCATATGTGCCTTTCTTTCCAGTACTGAGTTGCTATGAGCTCTCAGGGTCAACCTCTGGCTACCTAAAGCTGGAGGCTGAGTCCCTCTGTTTGGCTTACTGGAGGGACAGGTCAGGTTTGTGGTTTTTTGGCCCCATGTTTGGCTGTGCCCAACAGTGTCCAGCTGTGGGAGGTCCCTAACTACTTTTAAGGGGGATCCCTCAGGAGTCCGTTTTATTTTCACTTGGCTAGGTCTACTAGCTTCAGTGATCCTAATCTGTTGATTGGGAAGTTCTTTTGGACAGGGGGCCCTTTGGGGCACACCACTGGCCTCCTTGACCTCTACAGCCCTGGGCTGACTGAGGCAGGGTAGAGAGGGGCAGGCTACCTGCTCCAGACTGGGTCCCACCTGGGAAGGGTCCACTGCCATCCGGGGCTCTGCCAGGCTAGGCCTGACCACCTCTGGGACAGTTCCTTCACCAGGGGTAGAGTCAGTTCCCTGAGGAGGCTGGCTCTCACCTAGTGTCTGGGAGGGGGAAGACTTTTCTTCCTCCTCAATGCTCTCAGTTTGGGTGGAGTGATCCATTGTTTCAGGCTTCACAGCCCCACTATCTGTCTGAGTAGAGGCTGAGACCATTACAGCCTTACCAACCTTTTCAGGAAGGCACTCAGTTTGTGTTTGGGCTGTGACTGTCACAGCCCTCCTATCCTGTTCTGGAAAGTCTGTCTGAGCCTGGGCAGTGGCTACCACTGCCCTTCCAACCTTTTCAGGGAGGACTGGTGCTTGGACTGGGGCTGTAGCTATTACTGCCCCACTAACCTTTCTGGGTAGGCCTATCATCCTGGAGTGGGTTTCTTGCTCCACCTCAGCCCATGCTGAGAGTTCCAGGTCATTCCCCAGTAAGCAATCTACAGGTAGGTTGTCTGTCACTGCCACTCTCATTGGCCCTGTGACATTACCCCAGCTGAGCTCGACTACTGCCATGGGATGCCTTCTTTTCACTCCATGAACGTCTGTCACCTGATAAATGAAACCAGGGGTCAGTTGAGCAGAGGGGACCAGATGGTCAATCACCATGGTGATGCTGGCCCCTGTGTCTCTGTATGCCTCAACTTTCTGACCATTGATAAGGGGCTCTTGTCTATACTTCCCCAAAATGTGGGAACCAGTAGTGAAGTTGGCAAACCCCATGCCAGTCTCACAGAAAAGAGTTGTGTTAGGGGACCTGGCTAGGCCATGGTCCACCTTGTTTCCCAAGGTAATGCCCACCACATTCTTGGGGGCACTCCCACCACCTGGGGGATTACCACTAGTGGTAACAGGAGGTCTGGGAGTAGTACCTGGGGGTATGTTTTCCTTATTGTTGTTGGCCTTTGGGCAACTGCTGTCACTTTTGTAATGGCCTACCTGTTTGCAGGTATGACAATAAGGTTTCTTTTGGGTGTTGGGAGAAGTTTGGGACCCACCCTTTTCAGAGGATTTTTGGGGCCCTGTGGTTTGATCAGAAGATTTATTCCCACCCTTCTCTTGAGGCTTGGTTGATTCCTTCTTTTGGTCACCACCCTGGTTCTTAGGCCTGACTCTGCTTCTGACCCATTTGTCTGCCCTCTTACCCGATTCTTGTGGTGAGGTCAGATCAGAGTCTACCAGGTGCTGGTGTAATAACTGGTTCTGACAAGTACTTAAAATTTGCTCTCTCATAATTAGATTGTACAATCCTTTCAAATCAGTAACCTTACTTCCCAGTAGCCAGCCTTCAAAAGCCTTAGTGGCACAATCAACAAAGTCAGTCCAATCCTGAGACTGAGTTTTCTGGGTGTCTCTGAACATCAACCTGTACTGTTCAGTTGTTAAGCCAAACCCATCAACTAGTGTATTCTTCAGGACTTGGTAATTGTTAGCATCCTCAACTCTAGTAGTGAGGAGCTTATCTCTACCTTTGCCTTCAAAGGAGAGCCACAAGATAGCTGCCCACTGACTCTGGGGGACACACTGTACAATGCAAGCCCTCTCCAAAGCAGTTATCCATTTGTGGATATCATCCCCTTGTTTAAAGGGGGCACTATCTTACTCAGGTGTCTAGTGTCTAAACTCCTGTCTTTTTCTCTTGGGAGAATGCTGCCACCAGTGGGCTCTAGCCCACACAATTTCTGCTCTCTAGCAAAGGCAAGCCTTTCTTTGGCCAGGGCAAGTTCTTCCCTTTCAATCCTCAGATTGGCTTCCCTCATCTTAGCTTCATGCTCTCTCCTCTTAGGGGATGACATCCCTCTATGAGAAGAGGTCTGAGAGCCATTGGTTCGAATGGATCTGTTAGAGCCTCTGGATAGAGACCTATCTCGTCCATTCTCAATGTTAAGTCTGCCTGAGAGTGGTCCTGGGGGTCCCCCAAATCCATTCTCATGCCTACTTAAGTTGGTCCTGGTGAGTCTACTGACATCTACCTGACCTTTGTCTGCCTCATCCCCTGATAACTCCTCTTCCTCTGCATCATCTGCTGCCTGGAGGTGGCGGTCAGGGTCACCATTGGTTCCCTCTAAGGGGGGCATATTCCCATCTGGAGTAGAAGAATCTGGGTTAGCAGTTCTCCTGGGATCATAAGTCTCTAAGAGACCAATCAGAAAGGGAATGGTAGGGTTAGAACCCTGTTTTAGCTTCCTGGAGGTACACAATTGTCTCATCTCCTGGAAGCTAAGAGCTGCATATCTGGACATGACCTGTGGAGGGTCAACTGACACAAGGGGAGACTCAGAGTTTCCTCCTTTGTCTGACATGCTTTTCTAGTGTGGCGTAAGTGATGCACCTACCTACACTATTTGTTTGCCTACTGATCCCTTGCTAAGAGTTGTAGTCAAGGTGTGCTAAGCCTTGTTGAACTACAACAGCTGGTTCAGTAGAACTCAGAGTATTCTAAGCTAAGTTATATGTACCTTAATACTTGTGATCTTTCACAATGATATTCTTAGGATGCGTGTGGTAAAACAACAGCAAGCTCAAATCCCAACCGCTGCTCACCAATGTGAGAAGTTGGCCTGATATATAATGTTCACTATTCTAGTGAGCACTTTGTATCAGTCCAAACAACCCTTATTGATGATTGGTTGTAAGTCAACCTTATAGACCAGCTATCCTAGTAGCATGGATACGAGCAGTCTTCGGGCTAAACTCTAGAGGGCGTGTTAAGCCAGCTGTTATACCATCACATATACCCCTTGAACACCAAGTGAAAGGACACCACACAAGTGTTATGAAAATAAACAGTGTATTTATTTAGATAACAACAGCCCTGTACTCTTTATGAGGACAGGGTACTAAGCACACAACAAAACTCTTACGAAAATACTTTAAGGTGCACAATTTACACAAATGCCCGAGGGGCACAAAAAACCATATACTCTAAAAGTGGAATGCAAAATTACTAGCAGGTAAGTACTAATCTCATAAGGTTTGGAATCGCTAGGACTGGACTACTGAACCTTCAGATTACTAGCAGGAGGCCTAGGGGACTCTGGTGCAGAGTGTGCACTCTCACGCGGGATGCGGGACAAAGTCTATGGATGCTAGGAATTACAAAGTTAGTGATATCGGACGAATCCGACCAGGTAGAGCTAAAACGAAAAAGGATCTGGACCCTTGGATAGTGAGGCTATGCTGGGGCACCGAAATGCCGAAGTTACCTAGCCCAGGGGCTGCGGCTGCATAGGTCTGAAAAGACGTCGGGAATCCTCGTTGCAGTCTATGGATCCTGAAAGAAGAAGTTGCTGGCAGGCGACCAGTGAAGAGATTCGGATGGATCCAAGCCTGGATCGGAGATGGAAGACACCTGTAAGCAGAGGGGACCAAGTTCTGAATCACTAGCCAGTGATTAGCTGGGCACCAGGATGGCACCGGATGGAGTCACCTCGACCAGGTGAGTGGGCGACGCTGGGCTCTGCAGTCTCACGGACCAGGAGGCTTTGTCGGCGACCAGGATGGAGGTGCGAGCTGTCCCACGATGGTATCTGCTGTCCACGTCGCTGGACCCAGGATTGGGGCAACAAGTCTTGGCAAATGCAAGCCCAAGCGGTGGACTCAAAATGGCGTCTGGAGTGGACCAGGAGGGTCCGGGGTGCTCCTCTGTTGGAGGGGAGCAGGGCCAGTCTGGAGCAACCAGACCAGCAGTGTTGATGTTGTCGTTCGTCATCGGGAAGGCCACAAGCCAGCGGTCTAGTAGCCAGACAACGCGGTGAGCAGCAAAGAGCAGAAGGGCCCCACGCAGATCTCGTGGAGGCTGGGAGGCTGAACTTCGGTGCTAGAGCTGCTGAGGGTTGGGGCTTCTCGGACCCCAAAGCACTCACTCGAGGATCCCTCGGCGGTCGTGCTGGGCAAGAGTCGTGCAGTCTTGAAGATGGCCGGTCCCTCGAGGTCTCGTCGCACCCACGGATCTCAGCTGAGCTGACGATGTGGGTAGAGGTCAGAGGTGCCAGGGAAGCCGGGTCTCATCGTGCTGGTCAGTCGGATTCCGGAGGAAGGACGTGTAGCAAACCGCAGTGTTCTTGGATGGTGCTTGCGGGTGCAGGGTGACTACTCCTTAGTCACAAGGGAGAAATCTTGAGAAGAAGTCGAGAGTTCCTTTCGTAGAAAGTAGTTTCAGGATTCAAAGATGATCTGATTTGGAAGGGGGCCTGCTCCTATCTTTATACTAGTAAAAGGGGCTGGCACGCGACTAGGTCCTGCCCATGGGTGGGACCAGGAAGGGGGGGTGGTTACACCCCTCTCCCATGCCAGACTTTCCCCAGGTCAGGGGCTGGTGTGCCCCTGGAACTGGTTCTAGCCGGCCTATGCATAGTGAGCACCGGGGTGCTACTTGCAGTCCCCTTCCTCTAAAGCCCTGCCTACCCAGGATACACAAAACCCTGTCTGGGATGGTGCTAGCACCGTCCCTGACAGGAAACCCTTTGTCCAAGCCTCCCTCGCTGGAAGGACTCCCAGCAGCAGGAGGTCAGACTTTTGTCTGTGGTGGCAGCATCCATTTTGTGGTGCTGAGGCTTGAGTTAACTTTAACCGGGGTTCACAGTTACATACATGTCGTGTCCCTCTAGAAGGGTGGAATGCTAACCTCGTCGCCAGAATTGGCGAGGGGTTAGTATTCCAATTCGTATGACACCTTACTCGACATGTTTTGATAAAGCGATACCAGAGTTAGCATATAACCGTGAGGATTATAATGCACTTAAGAGTATATGGTACGCGTTATCATGGAACAGCTATTAGGACTTGGTTCCGCAAGCTGCAAACGGGCTCAGCTCATGCCAGAGCACCATCTCACATAATTCCAAGCACTCTGCCTTCACGATTGTCAAGGCCTGCCATAGGAGTGACTGATAGGAATCTATGTGTCCATTTTAGGGTTAGATATAGGTATACTATATCTAAAGCAAAGGGTGATTACACCACCTTGCCCCAGCTGTCGTGCAGCCAGTTGTGTCAGATTTAGATGGCCAGCCAGGGGTGGCATAATACATGCTGCAGCCCCTGGTAGGCCGAGGGTACACCTATGGCCGGAGTTACAGGGTCTGATAAGGTGGCCCAGTACCAATTAGATATGTACCTAAGGTACAAGGAATCCATTTTAGAGATAGAGCAGTGGGCCTGGGGCCCTGAATGGCAGGGTGCCAGGTCAACTAAGTCGGAAAACCAGCAAAACACCAGGCAAAAAGTTGGGGGCAACCATAGTCAGGTAGTCACCTTCCTACACAACCCCCCCCCCCCCAAACGAAAGGAGATAAGGCTATCCTTGACCAGGTAAGCCTATATTGCCTGAGTGGCCATATGAGGTGGTACCTGCACTGGCATGGTTACCCCCTATATCATGGTCCACTAAGCAACCCCTCACCCTAAGGGTATCTGAGGGTCTCCACCATAGGGAATCACTACCTGTGGTGTGTTTTGGCAAAGTAAAAGGCTGGTGTGGGAATGGAGTACTGAAGTGAGACTCCACTACTGTTGGGCTCAACTTCCTCCAATCACTATCCACCATATGTGCCTTTCTTTCCAGTACTGAGTTGCTATGAGCTCTCAGGGTCAACCTCTGGCTACCTAAAGCTGGAGGCTGAGTCCCTCTGTTTGGCTTACTGGAGGGACAGGTCAGGTTTGTGGTTTTTTGGCCCCATGTTTGGCTGTGCCCAACAGTGTCCAGCTGTGGGAGGTCCCTAACTACTTTTAAGGGGGATCCCTCAGGAGTCCGTTTTATTTTCACTTGGCTAGGTCTACTAGCTTCAGTGATCCTAATCTGTTGATTGGGAAGTTCTTTTGGACAGGGGGCCCTTTGGGGCACACCACTGGCCTCCTTGACCTCTACAGCCCTGGGCTGACTGAGGCAGGGTAGAGAGGGGCAGGCTACCTGCTCCAGACTGGGTCCCACCTGGGAAGGGTCCACTGCCATCCGGGGCTCTGCCAGGCTAGGCCTGACCACCTCTGGGACAGTTCCTTCACCAGGGGTAGAGTCAGTTCCCTGAGGAGGCTGGCTCTCACCTAGTGTCTGGGAGGGGGAAGACTTTTCTTCCTCCTCAATGCTCTCAGTTTGGGTGGAGTGATCCATTGTTTCAGGCTTCACAGCCCCACTATCTGTCTGAGTAGAGGCTGAGACCATTACAGCCTTACCAACCTTTTCAGGAAGGCACTCAGTTTGTGTTTGGGCTGTGACTGTCACAGCCCTCCTATCCTGTTCTGGAAAGTCTGTCTGAGCCTGGGCAGTGGCTACCACTGCCCTTCCAACCTTTTCAGGGAGGACTGGTGCTTGGACTGGGGCTGTAGCTATTACTGCCCCACTAACCTTTCTGGGTAGGCCTATCATCCTGGAGTGGGTTTCTTGCTCCACCTCAGCCCATGCTGAGAGTTCCAGGTCATTCCCCAGTAAGCAATCTACAGGTAGGTTGTCTGTCACTGCCACTCTCATTGGCCCTGTGACATTACCCCAGCTGAGCTCGACTACTGCCATGGGATGCCTTCTTTTCACTCCATGAACGTCTGTCACCTGATAAATGAAACCAGGGGTCAGTTGAGCAGAGGGGACCAGATGGTCAATCACCATGGTGATGCTGGCCCCTGTGTCTCTGTATGCCTCAACTTTCTGACCATTGATAAGGGGCTCTTGTCTATACTTCCCCAAAATGTGGGAACCAGTAGTGAAGTTGGCAAACCCCATGCCAGTCTCACAGAAAAGAGTTGTGTTAGGGGACCTGGCTAGGCCATGGTCCACCTTGTTTCCCAAGGTAATGCCCACCACATTCTTGGGGGCACTCCCACCACCTGGGGGATTACCACTAGTGGTAACAGGAGGTCTGGGAGTAGTACCTGGGGGTATGTTTTCCTTATTGTTGTTGGCCTTTGGGCAACTGCTGTCACTTTTGTAATGGCCTACCTGTTTGCAGGTATGACAATAAGGTTTCTTTTGGGTGTTGGGAGAAGTTTGGGACCCACCCTTTTCAGAGGATTTTTGGGGCCCTGTGGTTTGATCAGAAGATTTATTCCCACCCTTCTCTTGAGGCTTGGTTGATTCCTTCTTTTGGTCACCACCCTGGTTCTTAGGCCTGACTCTGCTTCTGACCCATTTGTCTGCCCTCTTACCCGATTCTTGTGGTGAGGTCAGATCAGAGTCTACCAGGTGCTGGTGTAATAACTGGTTCTGACAAGTACTTAAAATTTGCTCTCTCATAATTAGATTGTACAATCCTTTCAAATCAGTAACCTTACTTCCCAGTAGCCAGCCTTCAAAAGCCTTAGTGGCACAATCAACAAAGTCAGTCCAATCCTGAGACTGAGTTTTCTGGGTGTCTCTGAACATCAACCTGTACTGTTCAGTTGTTAAGCCAAACCCATCAACTAGTGTATTCTTCAGGACTTGGTAATTGTTAGCATCCTCAACTCTAGTAGTGAGGAGCTTATCTCTACCTTTGCCTTCAAAGGAGAGCCACAAGATAGCTGCCCACTGACTCTGGGGGACACACTGTACAATGCAAGCCCTCTCCAAAGCAGTTATCCATTTGTGGATATCATCCCCTTGTTTAAAGGGGGCACTATCTTACTCAGGTGTCTAGTGTCTAAACTCCTGTCTTTTTCTCTTGGGAGAATGCTGCCACCAGTGGGCTCTAGCCCACACAATTTCTGCTCTCTAGCAAAGGCAAGCCTTTCTTTGGCCAGGGCAAGTTCTTCCCTTTCAATCCTCAGATTGGCTTCCCTCATCTTAGCTTCATGCTCTCTCCTCTTAGGGGATGACATCCCTCTATGAGAAGAGGTCTGAGAGCCATTGGTTCGAATGGATCTGTTAGAGCCTCTGGATAGAGACCTATCTCGTCCATTCTCAATGTTAAGTCTGCCTGAGAGTGGTCCTGGGGGTCCCCCAAATCCATTCTCATGCCTACTTAAGTTGGTCCTGGTGAGTCTACTGACATCTACCTGACCTTTGTCTGCCTCATCCCCTGATAACTCCTCTTCCTCTGCATCATCTGCTGCCTGGAGGTGGCGGTCAGGGTCACCATTGGTTCCCTCTAAGGGGGGCATATTCCCATCTGGAGTAGAAGAATCTGGGTTAGCAGTTCTCCTGGGATCATAAGTCTCTAAGAGACCAATCAGAAAGGGAATGGTAGGGTTAGAACCCTGTTTTAGCTTCCTGGAGGTACACAATTGTCTCATCTCCTGGAAGCTAAGAGCTGCATATCTGGACATGACCTGTGGAGGGTCAACTGACACAAGGGGAGACTCAGAGTTTCCTCCTTTGTCTGACATGCTTTTCTAGTGTGGCGTAAGTGATGCACCTACCTACACTATTTGTTTGCCTACTGATCCCTTGCTAAGAGTTGTAGTCAAGGTGTGCTAAGCCTTGTTGAACTACAACAGCTGGTTCAGTAGAACTCAGAGTATTCTAAGCTAAGTTATATGTACCTTAATACTTGTGATCTTTCACAATGATATTCTTAGGATGCGTGTGGTAAAACAACAGCAAGCTCAAATCCCAACCGCTGCTCACCAATGTGAGAAGTTGGCCTGATATATAATGTTCACTATTCTAGTGAGCACTTTGTATCAGTCCAAACAACCCTTATTGATGATTGGTTGTAAGTCAACCTTATAGACCAGCTATCCTAGTAGCATGGATACGAGCAGTCTTCGGGCTAAACTCTAGAGGGCGTGTTAAGCCAGCTGTTATACCATCACATATACCCCTTGAACACCAAGTGAAAGGACACCACACAAGTGTTATGAAAATAAACAGTGTATTTATTTAGATAACAACAGCCCTGTACTCTTTATGAGGACAGGGTACTAAGCACACAACAAAACTCTTACGAAAATACTTTAAGGTGCACAATTTACACAAATGCCCGAGGGGCACAAAAAACCATATACTCTAAAAGTGGAATGCAAAATTACTAGCAGGTAAGTACTAATCTCATAAGGTTTGGAATCGCTAGGACTGGACTACTGAACCTTCAGATTACTAGCAGGAGGCCTAGGGGACTCTGGTGCAGAGTGTGCACTCTCACGCGGGATGCGGGACAAAGTCTATGGATGCTAGGAATTACAAAGTTAGTGATATCGGACGAATCCGACCAGGTAGAGCTAAAACGAAAAAGGATCTGGACCCTTGGATAGTGAGGCTATGCTGGGGCACCGAAATGCCGAAGTTACCTAGCCCAGGGGCTGCGGCTGCATAGGTCTGAAAAGACGTCGGGAATCCTCGTTGCAGTCTATGGATCCTGAAAGAAGAAGTTGCTGGCAGGCGACCAGTGAAGAGATTCGGATGGATCCAAGCCTGGATCGGAGATGGAAGACACCTGTAAGCAGAGGGGACCAAGTTCTGAATCACTAGCCAGTGATTAGCTGGGCACCAGGATGGCACCGGATGGAGTCACCTCGACCAGGTGAGTGGGCGACGCTGGGCTCTGCAGTCTCACGGACCAGGAGGCTTTGTCGGCGACCAGGATGGAGGTGCGAGCTGTCCCACGATGGTATCTGCTGTCCACGTCGCTGGACCCAGGATTGGGGCAACAAGTCTTGGCAAATGCAAGCCCAAGCGGTGGACTCAAAATGGCGTCTGGAGTGGACCAGGAGGGTCCGGGGTGCTCCTCTGTTGGAGGGGAGCAGGGCCAGTCTGGAGCAACCAGACCAGCAGTGTTGATGTTGTCGTTCGTCATCGGGAAGGCCACAAGCCAGCGGTCTAGTAGCCAGACAACGCGGTGAGCAGCAAAGAGCAGAAGGGCCCCACGCAGATCTCGTGGAGGCTGGGAGGCTGAACTTCGGTGCTAGAGCTGCTGAGGGTTGGGGCTTCTCGGACCCCAAAGCACTCACTCGAGGATCCCTCGGCGGTCGTGCTGGGCAAGAGTCGTGCAGTCTTGAAGATGGCCGGTCCCTCGAGGTCTCGTCGCACCCACGGATCTCAGCTGAGCTGACGATGTGGGTAGAGGTCAGAGGTGCCAGGGAAGCCGGGTCTCATCGTGCTGGTCAGTCGGATTCCGGAGGAAGGACGTGTAGCAAACCGCAGTGTTCTTGGATGGTGCTTGCGGGTGCAGGGTGACTACTCCTTAGTCACAAGGGAGAAATCTTGAGAAGAAGTCGAGAGTTCCTTTCGTAGAAAGTAGTTTCAGGATTCAAAGATGATCTGATTTGGAAGGGGGCCTGCTCCTATCTTTATACTAGTAAAAGGGGCTGGCACGCGACTAGGTCCTGCCCATGGGTGGGACCAGGAAGGGGGGGTGGTTACACCCCTCTCCCATGCCAGACTTTCCCCAGGTCAGGGGCTGGTGTGCCCCTGGAACTGGTTCTAGCCGGCCTATGCATAGTGAGCACCGGGGTGCTACTTGCAGTCCCCTTCCTCTAAAGCCCTGCCTACCCAGGATACACAAAACCCTGTCTGGGATGGTGCTAGCACCGTCCCTGACAGGAAACCCTTTGTCCAAGCCTCCCTCGCTGGAAGGACTCCCAGCAGCAGGAGGTCAGACTTTTGTCTGTGGTGGCAGCATCCATTTTGTGGTGCTGAGGCTTGAGTTAACTTTAACCGGGGTTCACAGTTACATACATGTCGTGTCCCTCTAGAAGGGTGGAATGCTAATCCCGTCGCCAGAATTGGCGAGGGGTTAGTATTCCAATTCGTATGACACCTTACTCGACATGTTTTGATAAAGCGATACCAGAGTTAGCATATAACCGCGAGGATTATAATGCACTTAAGAGTATATGGTACGCGTTAGCATGGAACAGCTATTAGGACTTGGTTCCGCAAGCTGCAAACGGGCTCAGCTCATGCCAGAGCACCATCTCACATAATTCCAAGCACTCTGCCTTCAGGATTGTCAAGGCCTGCCATAGGAGTGACTGATAGGAATCTATGTGTCCATTTTAGGGTTAGATATAGGTATACTATATCTAAAGCAAAGGGTGATTACACCACCTTGCCCCAGCTGTCGTGCAGCCAGTTGTGTCAGATTTAGATGGCCAGCCAGGGGTGGCATAATACATGCTGCAGCCCCTGGTAGGCCCTGGGTACACCTATGCCCTGAGTTACAGGGTCTGATAAGGTGGCCCAGTACCAATTAGATATGTACCTAAGGTACACTGAATCCATTTTAGAGAGAGAGCAGTGGGCCTGGGGCCCTGAATGGCAGGGTCCCAGGTCAACTAAGTCGGAAAACCAGCAAAACACCAGGCAAAAAGTTGGGGGCAACCATAGTCAGGTAGTCACCTTCCTACAGCTTGTATTTCACTAACTCTTCTGAGAGAGGTGATGGCAATAAGGAAAGCAGTTTTCCATGTTAGAAATTGCAATTCACACTTGTGTAAAGGCTCGAAAGGGGGTCCCATAAGTCTTGTAAGGACCACGTTTAGGTTCCATACTGGAGCAGGTGGTAACCTAGGTGGGATTATTCGTTTTAATCCTTCCATAAATGCTTTGATTGCAGGTACTCTAAAGAGAGATAGATGTGGTCTATTCTGTAAATAGGCTGCAATTGCTGCCAGATGCAGGCGTACGGAAGAATAAGCTAGATTGGACCTCTGAAGTGTAGAAGGTAGCAAATAATATCTTGGATGGAAACATCCAGTGGATCAATATGATTGTTACAATATATTGCAAATCTTTTCCACTTAGCGGCATAACATGCTCTGGTAGTGGGTGTTCTAGCTTCTTTAATTCTGTTCATGCAGTCTGGTGGTAGGTTTAAGTAACCAAACTAAGACTTCAGGAGCCAGATCGCCAAATTCAGTTGGCTTGGTTCTGGGTGTCTTATTTCTCCATGGTTCTGTGTTAACAGGGATGGCGTGAGCCATAATTTTTGATGTGGAACCAGTGAGAGATCTAGTAGTGTGGTGAACCACAGCTGACGTGCCCATGTGGGAGCCACTAGTATCAGTTTGAGAGACTGTTGTCTGAGCTTACGTACTACTAATGGAATGAGTGGGAGAGGCGGAAAAGGTTACACAAATCTGCCCGACTAATTCATCCATATCGCATTCCCCTTCGACCGTGGGTGTGGAAACCTGGCGGCGAAGGTTGGGCATTTTGCATTTTCGTGGGTGGCAAACAGATCTATCTGTGGATGCCCCCACCTTTGGAAGAATGGTTGAAGAACTTGTGGGTGTATCTCCCATTCGTGAATCTGTTGTGACTGACGACTCAACAGATCTGCTATCTGATTGTGAATTCCTGGAAGGTGTTCTACTGTCAGGTGTATGTTTTGAGGAAAGCTCTTTAGACAAGCTTTTTAATCTACCTTTTCTACCTCTGATTGTGTTACTGTCAATTTAGCGCCAAGAAACTAATCAGTGTTAGTGCGCTCAATAAATGATTTAATAACATAACATAACATAACAAAGGCCCATCTCCAAATGTTCCGTGCAAGCTGGGACAGTTGCAGAGAGTGTGTCCCCCCTGGTTTTGTATATAATACATGGCTGTCATATTGTCCGTCCGGATTAGGACAGCTTTGTTTTGTACTTGTACTTGAAACGTTTTGAGTGCTAGGAAAATTGCTAGCAGCTCTAAATGGTTGATATGGAACTGTTTTTGTTGGTTGTTCCATTGACCTTGTGTGGTATAATGCAAGAGATGGGCTCCCCATCCTATGAGGGATGCAACTGTCGTGAGCACTATCTGTGGAACAGGTTCTAGGAACGGCCGTCACTTTGTCAAATTTTTGGTGTTCCACCATTGCAGAAAGCGATATGTACGGCTGTCTACCAACACCAGGTCTGTGAGCCTGATTCCACTGTTGTGCTAGACATTCTTGTAATGGGCGCATTTGCAGTCTTGCGTGCGGAACTAAGAAGATGCAAGACGCCATCATCCCTATTAGTCTCATGAACACTCTGGCTTGGAGAGACTGCTGGTGTTGAAAAAGGGAGACTAAGGTCTGAATGCTCTGTATCCTTGCTGGACTGGGATACGCTAGAGCTGTAGATGGGTCTATGGTAGCTCCTAGATATTGATGAACGTGCGAAGGCTCTAGGTGCGACTTGGTGTAGTTTATTGTAAACCCTAAGTCGTGCAATGTTTGAATTGTTTGTTTTGTGTGTTGGACACACTGATTGAACGATTTTGCTTTTATGAGCCAATCTTCGAGGTAAGGGAAGACCTGTATCTGTTGTCTTCTGAGATGTGCTGCTACTACTGCTAAGCACTTTGTAAACACTAGTGGTGCCTTTGTGACCCCGAATGGAAGGACTTTGAACTGATAGTGCTGTCCTTGTGAGACAAACCTTAGATACTTCCTGTGTGCAGAATGTATAGGAACATGAAAGTAGGCGTCCTTTAGGTCTAGTGTTGAAAGAAAGTCTCCCTGTTGTAGTAGCGGGAGTACTTGTAAAGTGATCATGTGAAAATGATCTGATTGTATGTAATGGTTGAGGGACCTGAGGTCGAGAATTGGTCTTAGTGTCCAGTCCTTCTTGGGGATTAGAAAGTACAGGGAGTAAACTGTTCCCCGTTCCTCTAAAGGAACTGCTTGAATAGCATCCTTCTGTAGAAGTGCTATAACTTCCTGTTGAAGCAGAGTTATATGTTCTGTGGACATTGGACGCTGCATGGGTGGTATGTTTGGGGGGGGGGGTTGCTGTGAGTTCTAGGCAGTAGCCATGTTGGATAATCTGTCTTACACACCTGTCTGTTGTGATGGAATTCCAGACAGGTAGTAACTAATAATCTGCCCCCACAGGAGTGAAGTGCTGTACGAGAGGCAGAGGGAAGCCACTGTTTGAGAGTGGAAGTGGCGTGATTGTTATTAACTCTTCCCTCGTTATTGTTGCCTCTGTATCCTCCTCTAAAGTATCCTTTGTTAGAGGAGGTCTGTGTGTGCGTTTTAAAAGATGATGTATTTGTGCCGATCTTCTTGGAGCCTCCTCTATAAAAGGAGCGGCAAAAAGAACTTCCAGTCTGTGTGGATTGTAATGCACCCATAGACTTAGCTGTGTCCATGTCTTTCTTCATCTTTTCTAGTGCGACGTCTACTTCCGGCCCGAACAACTGGTTCTGATTGAAGGGCTGGTTCAAGATGGTAGTCTGTACCTCTGGTTTAAAACCTGAAATGCGTAGCCACGCATGATGTCCGAGTATAACACTAGTGTTGACTGCTCTGGATGCTGTGTCAGCTACATCTAGTGCACATTTAATTGAGGCATTGGATATTAATTTGCCTTCTTGTAAGAGCTATGCTGCCTGATCTTTGTATTGATCTGGGAGGGGATCCATTAGTTTTTAGGTTTTGACTGGCCATGCGCTTTGCGCATGTGCCAAAAAACCTCTTGAGTTGAAGTGTGGGTCGGGATACGCCCCCTCCTCCGATTGGCTAGCTCCATAAATGGAGGCTAGCCATTGGGAGAGGGCTCCGTCCGTCAATCTCGGACCAGATTCGGGGGCGTTCCCGAGAATCTTTGGCTTTTGGCTACGTCAGCCGAAAGCCTCTTCTCGGGAACGCCCCCGAATCTGGTCCGGCATTGAGCCGGCACCCGCCTTCCTGCTTGCGTGAGTGCTTTGTTTTTTTTGCCGTGTGCGTCTGTTCCCGCTCCCCCCCCCCCCCTCCGCTGTCAGTGTGTCCGTGTGTGTCTGTTCGCGCCCCCCCCTCCCTCCCCCTCCGCTGTCAGTGTGTGGCCGTTCCCGCCCCCCTCCCGCTCTCCGTTGTATCCTGCTGGCAAGGCACTCGTGATAAAAAAAAAAACACATTATGCCTCGTAATAACAAAATTGATCAGTGTAAAACGCCGCTATAATTATTATGAAAACTTCGACAATTGCAAACAGAAAATGAATTTACATTCTAAATTGAGGCGGGACGCTCCCCTGCAATATAGGATATCGACAACTTGCAATGTTCAATCTCTATGACGTTGATATGATGAAAACCCCTAGCCTTCTCCCTGGGTCATTCCCCTGCAATATAGGATATCGACAACTTGCAATGTTCAATCTCTATGACGTTGATATGATGAAAACCCCTAGCCTTCTCCCTGGGTCATTCTATCTTCTCGGAAGGTGTTACTTCTCACACAAGGCCCGCACTAGGCCCTCCAAGTACGGGTTCTGCTCTCAGGTTGCTGCCGGTTGCCGGGCAGAGTTGCGCGCTCTGTCTGGTTGTTCCTCACCCCTTCGCTCTGCTGACAGGGAGCTTTGTCAACCTGAGACCACTTGCACCAACTTTCCTGGGCCCCTGGGGGTTCTCCTCCGTTTAAAGTGTGCCTCTGCATTCCTTACAAAGTGCCCTGAAGTTTCCAGGGAATGTCACTGTCAGTCATCCCAGAAATATCAAAGGATAGAGTGTGCCTGGGTGGGGCAGGCGGGGAGGAACCCCCACTCAGAGCTCCACCCTAAGCCTGCCGAAAACTCCTACTCATCTGCATGACAGAGCCACTCTAGCCCGTCCCAGCACCAGACAGCAGCGCCGCACATCTGTAAACATCTGCTGCAGGGACCCCTGGCGGTGGGTGAGAGCGCTCGGGACTGGACAGCACTTTAGCAACGGGGCACTTTAAGAGAGGCGCTCGGCAGGGTGAAAACAGCAAGGAAGGCAGTCTCGGGCCCCAACATGCACGCATCCGAGGCAGGTAAGGAATCGAGCTCTCTTGCGCAATTGCGCGCATGGAGCAGGAAACGTTCCACGCTCGAGGGCACGCATTTCTCATTGAATTCTTGCATGTTTTTAGAGTGCAATCTGAGTAGAAGAGACGAAAAAAAATGAACATGGAAAAAGACAACACTAATTTCTTCAGGAAGCAGAAAATGTGCGTATCCTCTGCGCATTGGACGCTTCTTTTATCATTCGTGTTCGGATAATGAAGTATATCAAAATAGCGCGAAATAAGTGCATATTAAAATTGCGCATTGAAAAGGTGTTCATTGAGAAATAGAGCGTGCAGCCTGTAGCCTTTAAAGGTAACGCTGGCCATCCCATTTCGTTTTCAAAATAAGATTATTTTCTGTCCTCCACTCTGGATCTAAATTTATTTTGGTACACCCCACCACGTACTTAATCTCACATGAGCCCGTTCTGCATACGTTGTTTTCATTGCAATGTTTTCAGTCCTCTATTGTGAGGTGTGTGCCTTCATTTGAGCTATTTTTCAATGTAATATCTTGATAAATAATTTTTTATTTATCACTGTTTTCAATGAGCTGTTTTGGTGTGTGTACGTTGAGTTCTTCACGCTGTCATTCACTTCGCTATTTTGAGGTGTATTATATTTTACAAAGTTGTTTTCAAGGCACTAGATTGACGGGTGAACTCTTTTACAGAACTATTTTTCAATGTACTATTTTAATATGCAAGTCTGTTCATTGGCGCTATTTTCTATGCGCTATGTTGATATGAACGTTTTCTTAAATGTAGCTAGTTTTTCTGTGCTCTATGTTGGCGCATATTGCAGTTTACTTGCGCTATTTTTCAATGCTCTATTTCTTGTTGTACAATACATTTTAGAGGCGCTATTTTCCAATGTGCTCTTTTATTTTATAACTAGTTTTACAAGCCAACTTTTTTAGGCGGAAACAATCACAATGCGTAAAATAAAATTGATAAAAGAGTTGATTCTGTGGAGGCTGTGATCTGTTCCATGCGACTACTTTAGCAAAGAATCTAATATGGGAACCAAGCAAATATGTTTGACATTTTTAATAAAAATACTTCTATTTGTACGAAGTGAGGGTTGGGTTTTTACGTCACTCTCAAGGCTGGTTGTAACTGGGGTTTGATGAGATTGAATTGAAGACATGCTCCTGCAATGAGGACAGATGAGTTAAGAGAGGCTGGCTCTCGCGGTCTCGTAATCGGCTGTTGAATTAGAAGACGAGCCCTTATCTCGTTTTCCACAAATTGTGTGATCCTGGACAAACAACTTTACCTTCAGTCTCCTTCTTGCCCCAAACTGGAGTTGCCTAGAGCTGTCCAGCTGAAGTGTGCACTGCTGCATTATAGCGCCACTGTGTGTTTTGGGTGATTTTGTGTCGCGAACCAGTGTATCCTAATCTCTGCTATGACCTAGAGAATGTGACGCAAATTATGTTTATCTTTAAAGTGGAGTTATGGAGGGATAATTTAATTGTCTCATATTGTCATGTACCATGTCTTCCGCACACGTGTGATCTCATCAACGCATGATATTATTGCACACCCATTTCCAGAGCGCACACTCCAGATGAACTGTCGCTTGGCGTTAAAAATAACTGGCGCAGTTATTTTCACCCATCCGCAGAGTGCACATTTCACGCAGAGCCCGACCTTAAAAGGATGAAAGGCTGAGACGCCTTTCAGTTCCACCGTAAAACTCACGCTACACGCAGAGCCGACCTTGAAAGGATGAAAGGCTGAGAAGCCCTTCAGTTCCGCATAACTCACAAGTTACACTCAGCGCCCTGCAGAGATGGGACAGCTCAGTGAGATGAGGCAATTTAATAGATACTTACGTCAGAATGCTGTTTGCACACGCTGTAATGGTCTAGTCCAGCATTTGATCACGTTTACTCCGATATTCACCTCAACCTAATGCTACTTTTTTTGTGATACTCTCCCCTTTAGTGGTGTAAGCTATGCATTATTTTTTATATTGTTTTTAAACATCATTGAGTTTTTATAATTAGCTGTGTAAGCAATCATTGGTTATACATCGTCAACTTAAAAAAATGTGAAGTGCTGCTTTTTTTCCAGACCCTGGCACCAGGCTCCTATTGGTTGGTCATTGCTCGGACCATCCATGAGACACGCGGTGAACAGCAGGCACAGGGGCGTGGTCACAGAATCTTTCACCTGAGGTCACTGGTTTAGGTCAAGCCTAAGTCAGCTGTGCTTAGAGTTCATCACCATTTGATGTTTTAATTGGGGAGGTTAATGTGCTAATAGCATGATAACTTCTTGTAACAAGCATTGGCAAAGCCAACAGGTCTTACCTGTGGGGAAGTGTGTGAGGAGACTGCAGGCACTTTGGTGTTTATCGCACCAGTGTACTGTCTTGAAGTGGGGTATATATATATATGTGCTTACAGGATTTGGGCCCTGTGAATGGGTATAGGAAGGGCCCGGAGCTCGAATGCCTTTTACTCTTTAACACTTTAGAAGCGACCTTGGAATGTATTGATAATGTGAGACGCGCAGGCAGGGATTTTACCCCTAAATGCAGCTTGTGAGGTGCTGGCAGCAGCAGGGACTGTTTCTTTGTTAGAGGAGTATGAAAGGGGCAGGCAGTACATAAAGGCTCAGCTGAGAGAAGTGTTAAATTGCAGATTAGACGGTACTGCAGCAGTGACTGTTTAGGCCACTTCTTGCGACATAGAGGACAGCACAAAGCAGACAGAATTAGAGGGAACACGAAGGCTCTGACCACATTTGAACTTTAGTGGCCGTCAGTGCATTAGAAGCGAGAAGCCTTTGTATGCTCTTGAAGGAGCCGCTGACCATTCCCCGGAGCCCGAGGCAGGGCAGAAGGTGGAACTTGAACCCGCAGCGGTGAGAGAAATGCGCTTGTTTTAATTACTACCGAGCGCGGGGACACCATGCTCAGTTTGGCAGACTCCCGATGTATATATAGCAGGCCTGTTCCGCAAGATGCCCGCGAACAGCAGGGATGGCGCTCAGGAGCTGGGTACAACAGCGGCACAGTGAGTACAGGCGAGGGGGGAGGACCTCAGTAGGGTGAGGGTGAAGTGTGTCTGGGAGAGGGCTCCGGGAGGCAGCAGGGAGCACCGGGCAGTGTGGAGGTGGCCCTCTGAGAGGATAGGCCAGCAGCGAGGGAGGAGCAGTGACGGTTACCTGAAAAGCCATCCCTTTCCGTAAACTGCCCGAAGTGCAATGGTGCGAAAATTAAATAGGAGAGGGAGGAAAAATAAACTGTGCCCATTGTCGTTTTGGGATTCAGCGCAGTTACGTGACTTTCTTTGCAAAAGGCGCGCTCTGGAGTCAGAGCAATAAACGAGTCCAGTACTTTACTCTAATTGGTTGTGTGGGCTACACAAACAGTCCCAGGGCCTATCTCAGCTGATAGTTTCGGAAGAGGGCGGGTTAAACGCAGAGGGTCATTGAGGATAGCTCATTCCTGCTGCTGCTCTCTGTCCAGCTGCTGTTACCACTAATCAGCTTAAACTCCTCTCCCTTTCCAACAGGTAAGAAACTTCACTCTATGCCGATGGACGATGCGCCACATTACCCTGTATTGGGATAAAGCCAGGAACCACATTTTCCTCTGACTCCAAGTTTAGTTACTCACGGCGAACTGCAGCTGCTTCAGTGGGAGAGGAAAGCGTGTTTCGTGTCAGACAAAAGTGCCCTTTAAGCTTAACTAAAGAGAGTGATGTTTGAGTTTGGGCCACTAAAGGTTCCTCAAAATCACTTCTAGTCTGGCCCAACTGAATGCGAAAAAAGGCTACTCGAATTAAAAGCAAAAAAAACAAACAGTCAAGCAAGCACTTGCTCAATAGACAATCTTCTTCACAACAGACGAAGGGCGAGGGACGGGTGGGAAGAGTGTAGTGTAAGAGGAGGAGACCGTGTGGGAAGAGTACTAGGGGAGGGAATTGAAGGACGAGAGTGTGCATGAAGAGCAGTGCTTGAAGAGTGTCAGGGCATTCCCCGGTAAAGCCAACAATGAACACTGAAGCAGACCCTATGGGGCACTCTACTTCCGTCATTTGCCAGCTGAAAAACACGACCTTCTCGTATGTCACAGGCTAGTGATGCAACCCGATGTCACCACAAGTCACCACACATTCATTTCATTATTGGTACTTCTGTGAAGCGCTCTGACACCATCGGGTAAAGTCCGCGCTATATAAAGTTGCATAAATAAATAGATAAAAACACAGGGACTGAGACAGGCGGCTACGTGTGTTTACCATTGGTGTTCCAGGGCCTAAAGCATTATTTCATGGCAACTGAATAACTAATGTACTGAAACTTTTAAATGCCTCATGGTGTAATTGCTTCTGGTCCTGCGTAAAGGTGCTATGTTTGTGGTAAATCCATGAATATTTGGGACTTGCATTTTTTAGGTTTTGCCTGGAGGGGGCTCGCAGTGTGTGGGGGGGCTCTGTTTGGGTGTGTGGGGGGCTCTGTGTGGGTGTGTGGAGGGCTGTGTGAGGGGTTCTGTGTGGGTGTGTGGGGGGGCTCTGTGTGGGTGTGTGGGAGGGCTCTGTGTGGGGGGCTCTGTGTGGGTGTGTGGAGGGCTGTGTGGGTGTGTGGGGGCTCGCAGTGTGTGTGGGGGCTCTGTGTGGGGGGGCTCTGTGTGGCTTTGTGGGGAGCTGTGTGTGGGGGGCCCTGTGTCTGTGGGTGGGAACTCTGTGTGGAGGGGCTCTGTGTGGGTGTATGTGGGTGGCATGCGAGAGATTAAGCTATTGGCATTGTAAATGACAATGCCATTTATTTCGCTGTTGTGCTGTAGCTATCATGGGACAGCGAACGTGATCATTTGTAGCTCGTCCATGTATTTTAGGTAGTGTGAAGTCCTTGCTCCTGTGTTCTACTGGGTGCCACCAACTTGAAGAGTGCCACTGTGTTTTCAAGGTGAAACATTATAATAGAGGCGAAAGTAGAGCTTTACGGCGACAAGTGAAATACATGTAAAGAATGCCAACATCTATTGCTGACATTTCTGCTTACCGGCATCAGGATATCAATTAGAACTGAAGTTCCATGGGTCTCTTAAACACAAGTGCATTCACATTTTAGCCTCTTGCACTCTTACATGTAGGCACATTTTCAGAACAAAGAAAGGGGCGTGGCAGTTATTTAATGAGGAGAAAAGATAATGGGCCAGAAGGTGTGTGGGGGGCTCAGTGTGGGTGTGTGTGGGGGGCTTTGTGTGGCTGTGTGTGAGGGGGCTTTGTGTGGCTGTGTGTGAGGGGGCTTTGTGTGGCTGTGTGGGGGGGCTCTGTGTGTGTTTGGGGGAGATCTCTGTGGGTGTTTGTGTGTCATTTGCGAGAGATAAAGCTAGTGGCGTTGTAAATGACAATGCCATTTATTTATGTTAAAAAAAAACATAAATAAAAATAATGTCAAGAGCAATGCCAATAGCTCTAACTTTAACAAAGGCAAAACCATTGCATTGTAAATGCTTGTTCTAATTGGTCATAGTGGGCTCTGACATAGCGTGAGAGTAAGCCTTGTATGTTTGCTATGCGCCATATGTTTGTGGCTTGCGCAGCAATCAGTTTCCCTTACGCATCAATAACTTTAGATTCTTTGTCAGGCGGGGGCGTGTCACCAGAAGTCTGGGAATTGGCTCCTTTACATGCATTAGACACTAGCAAAGAGTCTAGTGGCAGATGTCCCTTAATATAGACTGGATCAGATTGTGCTGGTCTATACTTTTTTTCTATTCTTGGATTTAGCACCCTACATCGTACCAGGTCTTTTAATATTTCTGGAGCATGTTTAATGACTCCTTTGATCATGGGTAGTATTTGCGTGGACCTTTGTGACTGCTCAAATGTATCCAGTAATAAATCCTCATCAATAGCATCAGAGTGCCTTGGAACCTCATGGTAAAGGGCAGCTCTATTTAATAGATGATTAAACCCAATACTATCTTCTGGAGGGGAAGGTTTTGTTGGGTAGTACTTAGGATCAGGAATATCTGGCACACTGGGTGGTGGAAAACCATATATGTCGTCACCCTTAGGATATTCTGGATTGACATCCTCATCTAAGGGATAAGCATGTGGCTCTGGTACGTAATTCCCCCCAACTAGATCATACTGCTCGTCGGTGTGATGATGCAGGCGATTGAACAGGAGAGATAGAAGAGGAAGAAGGTGAAGGAGAGTAAGGGTGCATTGGAGATGTTGCACAATCCTTTTTCTTGGCAGGAACCACAGGTAAAAGTGGTGTGTCTGCTGGTCTCTTGTAAGGAATTGCTTCCACATGTCCAGTTTTTTGGTTAATATGGACCTTTCTTTGTTTAGGATCTGGTCTGAACAGTTCTTCCTCCTCTACAGCCTTCTTCGGCGTCGATTTTTCGGTGCCGATAGAGGTAGTTTTGTGTTTTTTGCCTTAGGAGTTGTGGAGTCCTGTGGCAAATTCTTCGGTGCCAAAGGTGGTTTCAGCTTGGTAGGCTTGTCTGTATCAGGCCTTGGAGTCTTTGGTACCAATGTTTGGAGATTTCGGCGTGGAGACGGGTCTCGTTGGCCCTGCGGCACCGGATTCTTGTTTTCCGTCTTTATTTTTGGAACCAGAAGGTTTCGGAGTCAAAGCTTTCGGGTACGGAACAGTTTTTGGCTTCGGCACCGATGTGTCTTTTGGTTTGGGTGCCGAAGGATCCTTGTCTTTGAGCACCAAAGGGAGATTTGGCTTCAGTGTCGAAGGATGTTTCGGTGCCAATGGAGGAGGTGGAATTGGCACATGTGGTTTCGTCGGTGCCAAGGAACCGGAAGGCGTAGTCTTTTTCCTCTGAGCCGAGCCCGAAGGCGGGGCGTTTGAGGGTAGATCTTGGTCTCGACTGGGCCCCATGGGCGGAGTGCCGACCGCTGCCTTTGGCAGCTTGGGTAGTTATGTTGTGCAGAAGCAAAAGTACTCACGGGCTGCCGAGATGGAATCGAGTTGTCGGAGTCCTCTGCCCCCGAAATGATCTGGAGATCAGGAGTCTTCCTCAGCGACGAATGGAGCCTCGTCCTCGGAGACGTCCTCTACGACGATCTCCTCCTTAAAGATGGCCTCCGGTGCTGGCACTGATCTCCTCTTGTGTCGACGGGCCCTCTGATCCCGAATGGCCTTCGATCAGAAGGATGCACAGGTCGACTTGTCGTGTCCGGCAATAGACAGAGGTTGCAAACCTCGTGAAGGTTGCTACGAGGGAATTTTGCTCAACATACCGGGCATCTCTTAAATGGAGTTCTGTCCATGAGGCATAGGCCGTACGGCACCGATAGGCCCAACGGCCTGCGTCGACGCACCGGAATGTAGCTGGTGATGTCGAAAAAAACTATTCGTTGTCAAAAATGTTTAAATAAAGTTTCACGCTTCGAAATTGCAGAAAAAGTTTTCTAGCCAGAGCGGAAAACTTTCATCCGAACCCAGTGGCGGAAAAAAACAATCTGCGGATGGAGTCGATGACCATGCGCAGTATTGTCCAAGGGAGGAGTCACCTACCTCGTGACGCCCCCCCCCCCCCCCCCCCCTGTGAGAGCACAGCTCCCACTACATGCTCTGAAGCTTGTCTGCACGACTAATTGCTTGGAGAAGTCAGGTGCCTTGTGCACAAGTGCCATGCACATGGCAGCCTTCAGGGTTTCAAAAGCCTTCTGGCAGGATTCGGTCCAGATCACATTCTTGGGCTGTTTCCAGGAAGTCAGCTCTGTTAAAGGGGACCTCGGTCTTGGGGGCTCCCTAGCCAGAATGATGTCCATCTTGGGTTGTAGGGGCACCACCTGGCCGCTCCCTACCTGGTGTCCTAAGTACACCACAGAACCCTGCCCGATCTGTCACTTGCTGGCCTTGATCGTGAGGCCTGCCCTCTGCAGAGCCCTTAACACTTCAGAGGTGTTGCAAGTGCTCTTCCCAGCTGGAACCGATCTCTGCAAAGTCATACAGGGTGGGAGGTGGCACTGAAATCCTCCAGTCCAGCCAACACCTGGTTGACCAACCTCTGAATGTTGGCAGGGGCATTCTTCAACCCAAAGGGCTTCACCCGGAACTGGTAACGTCCTTCTGGGGTTGAGAATGCAGACCTCTCCTTGGCCCCATCGGTTAAGGCGATCTGCCACTACCCAGGCGTTAAATCAAACGTGCTGAGGAACTTGGCAGCTCCTAATCGATCAACAAGCTCATTACCTCTGGGGATGGGCTGCGCGCCAGTCCTGGAGAGGGCATTGAGCCCACGGGAGTCCATGCAAAACTGCAGTTCTGGAGTTGCACCAGGTGCAGCAGCCTTTGGGACCAAGAACACTGGGCTGGCCCATGGACTGTCAGAAGGCTCAATCACCTCCAACGCCAACTTCTTAGAGACCTCATCTTTGAGGCTGCCCTTGACCAGGTAAGTCGTAAATCTTGTGCTTCCCAGTAACACCTGGGATCAGAGAGAACAGTGGGGCAAACCATCCCAACCACTTGTGACAATAGCTCTGTGGTTCTGGGCTGTGTAGGGGAGAGGATCACAACTTCCACTGACCCATTGTGCTCCTTGGTAGACCGGTCAGTGATAGGTTCACTCTCCTCTTCCACCCTATTTATTGCCGTAAATGCCATGGTACTTATAGAGCGCACTGTCACCAGACGGTCACCTTGCGGTGTCACCTATTCGGCTTCCTGGATTCCACTGCATTTGCGTCTTTCAAACATATGTCCGTGTACAAGAAAAATTTGGAAAAATATCCTCTAAAATCATAAGCTAGTGCAGGTACCCACAATTTGAGATTTACAAATACCATTTCAGAAATAAATAGGTTTCCTGGATACTCATTTTCACTCCACATATTTCACCATATGACTTGGTGTATATACTCTGTACTCAATGAAAACTATTGTGTGGTGCAGCTAAGTTGTTGGCTCTGGATACCTTGGCTTCTTGGAGAACTTACAAGCCATATATATCCCGCAACCAGAAGGGTCTAGCGGACATATATTGCTTTGTATATTTGCCACCATGACAAAATGTTACAGAAGAAAACGTCACAAATGTTTTTCTTTTCAATATATTTTTATTGCAAGTTCTTTTCCTAGGGAAAATCTTGAGGGATCTATACATATGACCCTTAGCTGTTTTCAGAATTTTGACTTCCGAAATCTATAGCTTTCCTGCAGCAATCATCCATAGGTTTCACACTGGTTTCCACCACAAACTGGATGAAGAATAAGCGCATAAAAATAGGAAAACTGGCTACCTTCTTTGAAAAATACCAAAAGTGGGGTTCAAAATTAGGATTTTTGATTCAGCTCAGCATGTTCCCACTAGCTGGTAAGATGGTGACCAAAGCAAACCACTGGATGCAATTAAGAAAAAAAAACCTATCCAGCGCAGTCATTTCTCAGAAAGGTTAAAATTGTACTAGTTTGCCTATTTTCTTGATCCCCCTCGGGAATCAAAAAGCGTGGCTACCTTTAGAATCCCCCAGGGAAAAAAAGGGGTGCCTATTTGGCATGGATAGCTTATGTGGGGAAAAATATGGAGTCATAACAGCATATTGCCCCTAATAAGGGTTCAGCACTGTGGGAGAGGTGCATGGAGAGGGGTAGGAGGTTGGCCCGGCAGTTAAGGCCTCTGCAGGGGAGAAAGGGGGGGTCCCATGGACATCCCCTGCAAATCTCTCCCTTCTCTTAAACATGTAGGCAGTTTACACAGAGCAGGTTTGACCTGTCCCCCTGGCCCACCGCTGGACAGCGGGAGTCAGTGGCTGCCCTGTGGGCAGCACATTTTGTAATATTGTGCGAACCTGGATAATGCACCGTATGTATAATACAGCCCCAGGTGTTGAAATACTTTCCCACCTGCTGCCTGGTTTGCCTTGATAGCAATGGTAATATTAGAAGGTGTCAATTACCATGTAGCAGCTGCGCAGATTTCATTGGCGGCGAGTGCTTCACAATTCTCATCGAGGGCACTTTTGGCCTTTTTACAAGCATCACTCCTGCTGCTGTGTGCCATCTTTGTATTGTCTGGACTAGCCATCTTGTAATAACTCCCTTTATCACTAGTAACCCCCTCAGGTGCTGAGGCAAAAGATAAAAACTGATAGATCTTTCTAACCTCTTTAGTTCCCGTATGTAATACATCACTGCTCTTCTAACATACAGTGCGAGTACGACATGTTCGGTCACAATCTTGGATGCTGTAAGAACCCTCGGGGTTGCACGGTTTGGTTAACACAAAAGTGGAATACAAGCTTGGATAGGGATTTTGTTAGGTCAGTCACTGTAAATGTAGTTGTATGGCTCCTGCACTTCTTGCCTGTAGCTTCTCACACTGCGTATTTACATTATCATTACTAGGATGGCAGCCTATTAAGTTACTGATTGTAGTCCAGCATGGTGCATTGGCTCAAAAAGACAGCTTAAACCGTGTATTACTTTACGGTTCATGTGGGAATGTACACTGTTGCAAGCGGTGCAATTCCAGTTGTCCCTTTCAGAATCTTTTAACCACTGGTGTTTGGAAGAAATGTCTTCCTTTAAACCCCCCACCCATATATGCTACGATGGCAGCATACCTGCAGCATGGTGATAGAGTTCCTCAGGCAGAAATGTACAAGGTATCTCAGGTGTAGTGGTGTTTGCTGTAGTTAGCAACCCTGTTCATGGAGCACCACTTATTAAACCGTAGTAGTACTTTCATGAGTTCTAGCATCCTGGAGCACTCCCACTGTTCTTTTGGATAGTTGTAAGCTAAAAGATTTTATTTTCCTAGGAGTCCTGGTGCCATGGGGAGTCTTCGACTGTGTGTAAAAAAGAAATTTGCCCCATGCGTGGTTAGAATGCTACATAATGTAGGTTGCTGCCTCACATCTGTTATGTAGCTCGACCAGACTTGAGAACTATGGTGCTCACCCACTGTGGTGCAACAAGGGGCACCTTTGGTTGCTTGAACCCATTACCAGAGAATTGGTGGAAAGGTGAATGCAAATTTCCTTATCCATTCTTTCAATGGGCATGCCACGTTGATCTCACATAAGTGGGAAAAGTAATTTCAGCTAAATGCGAGGTTTGCAAAAGATTCTGGGTAGGAAATTATTGGGGGATCCATATCTCACTACTGCCGAGGGTGTCGTTTTCAGACTTGTGGGTTTGGTACATTTCCCTAGACGACTGCCAAATCAGAGGCCAAAAACCCAGGTGACCCCTTCCAAAACCACGGCGTTGTGATTTTTTTTGGTCTCCACAATAAGTTTTGGGCCCTTGCGGGTCACCTCGGTGCCTAGTTTTCAAAAATGTACAAGTTTGCTAGGTTTCCCTAGGTACCAGCTGAGCTAGGGCCCAAAATCCATAGCCAAGCATTGTGAAAAAGAGGTCAGTGCTTAGTGAGCTTTGCCGCCGGGGAGGGGCAGATCAGGTGCCTTAGTGCCTTGTGGGCTTAACCCCCTTATCTGCCTTATAAGAGGGGCAGAAATACTGAAAGAAATTTTGGGGTGGAAAATGACATGCCAGTTCTGGGCCGCCCGCACCTCAATGTACCAAAAAAAAAAACCCTGGAGCCTAGTGAACTTTCTACCCAGATCAGGGGCTATGGCCCCCATCTGCCTCGGGGGGGGGGCACTGCATACCTTTTCTGGGCAAAACCCACCTAGACCTATAAAACAATCCCTAGGTGTCTAGGGTGCTTTCTGCAACCCCGGGGGGGGGGGGGAGGGGGGGCTGTTGCCATAGTTTAATGGGGAGCAAAGACCCTGTCTAAAGGGCCACACCCCCCTCTTGGAGCCTAGTGGCTGGATCCTTGCTTGGGAACACTCTCCTGGGGTGATCCCCAGTCAGAGATCCACTAGGGAAGGGTGCCATTGGAGAGGTGAGATTCCCATGTGTTTTGGTGCTCAGGGGACCAGGATAGCTACACGGGCACAGTGAATCCAAGTTTGTTTTGTGTTTGTTGCAATTACATTATCGTACAATAGTCATAGCAAAAACTAAAATCACCTCTGGAGCCGGGTGGGGGGCTTCCCCACTTACCAGGGAAGAAAAAGGAAATCCCTCTGCTGGTTACAGCAGAGGGAACTCTGCATGAGTGCCCCTGGCAGAATGGTTCATCATGAGCACAGAAGGGGTTACACATTTTGCTACTTCTTACCAGCACTGGACAAAACAGCACAATACATTGCTTTTTTGTACATCAAGTCATAACTAAGACTTTCTGTACAACTACTGAGTAAGCTACCCATAAAGAAACTTGCGTTTAACACCATGGCTGCTAGAGGTCCCCCCCCCCCCCACCCCGACTGGAAAGTCTTTCCCCTTTTGAATGCAGAGTTGCCACAAAGTTGGCTTCTTTCCTTTCTAGTAAAGGAAAAGGTCTCCACAGAATCAAAAGGTTAAGCACTGCCTATATCGCAGTGCTGCTTACCTCATACAAGTAGAGGGTAAACGAGAGCCTCCCCTTCCTCAGATGTGCTGCTGTGGTAGCCAGGCACTTTGTGAAAACGCAACAGGCATTACCATGCTCCTTACCCTCCCCACAGTGCTGTACATTTGGTATTGGACATTGCATATCACAAATTCAGATTTTCCAGCTTTTCCGCAGGTACACATCCATGAGGTCGATTGAATTCAATCAGTTCCTTCCTAAAGGTGCCACCAACCACATGTAGCAGGATTTGGAATTTTTATTTTTATGTACCTATTCTAGGCCAAGATGTACCAGACTCCTTGAGGATCATGGTACCATTTGACCACCTTTCGGAGCATGCCTGCCACTGCGGCACAGAACATACGTAGTGTTGATGCCTTTGTTATGTTTGGTCAGATAGAGCATCCAAATTGTCAGGCGAGATCTCATTCTTAGCAAAATCCTTAGATTTTACCTCTACAGGTGTGGTGTTAGCAGGGTGTGCTAGTCACTTGTTATGGCCATCTCTTGGAGTTACGTTTCTACACAAACAGAAGCGTTGCCTCTGCTACCCTGCTAAAGTGCTGTGGCTTGGTTGCTGTGCAGCAAAAACACTACCTTTGGAGGAACCATCCACTGCTGTACCAAACAGACCCCCTTCCCCACGTGGGTACTGTGCATAGCTGCCTCCAGGCAGTGTTCGCAGGACCAAAATACGCCGCCTTTCCCTCCTAGGGATGTCTTAATTTCCTGTCCCTGCTTGCTGATTATGGTGGGTGCATCAAGGTACTGGCAGGCGTCTGAAGGTGCAGCCGAAGTCGGCCATCTCTGCACTTAATCTGCTACGCCCCATCTCCCTCCTCCCATTCCTTGACAAAGTCATTGAGCAAGCTGTCAATAGCCAGCTCGCCACCTTCCTTGAATCCAACAACTCCCGACACCTCTCAGTCCGACTTTCGAGCCAAACAGCATCGAAACCGCCCTCATTGCAGCGACAGACGACATCCGAACACTACTGGACAACGGAGAAACAGTTGCCCTCATCCTACTAGACCTCTCTGCCGCCTTCGACACAGTCGGTCATAGCACCCTCATACAAAGACTCAGCAACATCGGCATACAAGGAAAAGCCTTGGACTGGATCATCTCGTTCCTCGATGGGAGAACCCAGAGTCAGAGACACCACACCCTCTACGCCGGAATCACAGCCAAATTACAGAAAAAACTCTAACGCATCCAAAACGCATCAGCCAGACTCATTAGACATCCCTCGCCAAGCTCACATTACCGGTCACCTGAAAGACCTCCACTGGCTTCCAGTCAACAAGAGAATAACGTTCAGTCTCCTCACCCATGCACACAAGGCCCTCTACAAACTAGGACCCGAATGCCTCAACACACGACTGTCTTTCTACACACCCACCCACTAAGATCCCCCAATCAAGCCCTTGCCGCAGTTCCGCGCATCCACAGATCAACCATGGGAGAAAGATCCTTCTACTTGGCGGCCATGACCTGGAATTCTCTCCCCACTCACTTCCACCTTACACAGAACCACATTTCTTTCAGAAAGGAACTTAAAACCTGGCTATTCGATAAATAATGCACCCCCTCCCCCAAGCGCCTTGAGACCCTCTGGGTGAGTAGTGCGCTATACAAATTCCTGAACTTTAACCAGTGTACCTTGCTTTCACCATCTAGACAGCAGTAGTTTTTAACTCTACAATTGGAGCGAGCTCCTCCCCATCCAGACCTTTACCAGCCTTAAAAAACCTCAAGATGGCAGTTGCGTACTTTTAGAGTGTACAATTGTCATAAGGGGGAGAGATTAAATGGCCAACGACACCCTCTGAGGAAAGTGGTGCTATTCCGACCCCATCCACTAGATGGAGTTCAGTGAAAGCATGTGAACCCTAAAAGATTTGAAAGCAGATGTTTTGTAGCACTAATCTTAGATTCACATGCTGTGCAGACCTCAATCTAGTGGATGGAGTCAGAAATTTTTTGTAGCCTTCTGATGCATTCCCTTACCTACCAGATGTTGTTACATATTAAAAAAGTTCACAGCTTTACCTAGAGTCTGAGCACTGGGTCCGAAACAAATGGCAAAACAAAAATCAGTGTTCCTGGTGCACTGCGGGTTTAGCCGAGGTGTTACTGGTCACCTAAAAAAAAAAAAACGTACTTTGAACAAAACACTAGCGACACCCGTAAACATTAGATGGCATAAGCGCTCCTAGCGTGTCTACAGCTACATATGCACAAACGACCATACCTACAAAGGTCCATGCTCCGTAAGCATTTCAGGAACGCAAGATCCTTGCAGCGCGTTAGGTAGATTTTACCTCATGAAAAGGAGGGGGAAGTAAAAACTATCTAAAAACAGAGCATCTGATTTGTAAGCGGTTGTTAATCAATATTTACCTGCTAATCAGTCCTAGCCAATGATTACATCAATGTGAAACCCCAATATAATCAGCCTTCATAAAAGATTCCACTACTGCATTTGTACAAACTTTATTTTAGTGAAGTTAATTTGAGAATGCTCCATTCACATTTTCCTGTCAGAATACACACTGGACCACTTTCTATCCACAAGTGTTCTGCACCCTCTCATCCGCTTATCAGAATTAATGATATCAAAAGTGAATCACCATACAGATTAGTCGTTTGACCACCATGGATCGGCTTCTCCAAATGTGTTGGTTTACACAAAAAAAAAAAAGCTTACCACACGTGTCTTTTGACCATATCGAACATGCAAATAAAAACCATACGAAAGCTTGCTTCTTAGGCCCACACTCATTTCGTTTATCTTGGAGTCACATGTAAAGGTTTGGGAGCAACACAGGATATACTCTACACTCATTGGCTAACAATTGTTGAATCACTTGTTTTACATGGTTTAGCCATCCTGTGTAACCATTGTAAACTTTGAATTCAGTTCCTTCATTAATACAGTTAACGCATTTATCCTTGAAACATATCCATTTTAGACTCCTCAAAAGCAGTTACCCAATTAAGCTAGACTCCCACATTTGAACTAACCAACTTATCGGGTGGTTCACATAGGCGGTTGCAAAAACCCTTGCCCTGTATTAGTCTTGCATGGGAGAAGTTATCGATTTCCACTCGCACCAAAAATGAATGTTCTTTAACTGCAGTTGCCACTTCACTCAGCGGGGTTAGATTTTGAAAAACCACCACAAACTAAAATCATTTCTCTTTAATGAACAGGCATACAAATACAAGCAAATAAAATTCAGGAAACAATATACACAAATGGAATAGTTTGAACAGCGCAGCATCATAGACAAAAAAAAAGTACAAAACAGGCATTCACATTTAATAAGGTCGCTCTCTGCGGTCTTGTCTGTGATCTCCCCTTGAATAGAAAAAGGAACAACATGTTAGATACTGCTTCTAACCATTTGTAAACCAGTAAATAAGAAAACCGGTTTAATTGTACCTAGAATCCATTTTGTTTGGTCCACCAAATCCACCACGGTCACCACCTCTTCCACGGAATCCACCTCTATCGCCACCTCTGCCTCTAAATCCACCTCGGTCAAATCCACCTCTACCACCACCACCTCTTCGGTCTTCAAATCCACCACCTAGGATGAAACAGTTCAGTTAAGTCACAAGCTGCTTTAGTTACCAGAGTGCAAAACACCCAGCTAACCTGGATAACGGAATAAAAGTATCCCTATATCTAAGGATCAGGTAGACCGTGTTAAAATTCTACCTCAGCTATTTCTCTAACCTACGACATGCGACAGTCCTTTAAGCCCCATAATGAACATTGATAACTTGCAGATAGGAATTGGAAGCACAACTAGGGTATGCAATCTGTAGTGTGAACGTATCCAGAGAACTTATGTAAAAGGCACCACTGTGTTCTCTTGCAAGTCACTCACTACAGAACAGGCATAAATTAAATCGGAATGAACATGCTTGTGCGTGAACACAGCCGAAAGGACCTCGGACCCCCTTCCGTGACCCTCAAAGGCACAACATGAACTAGATCAGCCTTGAAAGTTCGGTAAGCTTACGTAATCAATAGTGGAGGTAATAAACCAAGGTAGGAGGTTCCAAGAGAGGAATTCTGAATCAGAAATCTAGAAGACTTGAATTCAGTTGGAGGCGATATACCAAGTTTAAATTTCTTATCTGAACGTAGGACAGAAAAAAGTTGGCATAAACCTATGCAAATTATGTCTCCAAGTCTGGTTCTGCTGACCGCCTTCACACAAAAACAAGGTCACGTTCAAACAACTCCACTGCCTCAGTTTAGGGATCACGTCTGTTCTGGGAAACTGACATGGTCTCAAAATGGAGATTTTAGCAAACCAGAGCTGTGCTCGTGTAAGTTTGCTGCGAGTATAGGCAAAACAATTTTTAAACAGTCCAATGTGATGACAAGGTTCGGGTTGTGAGGCCGGTAAGAAGGACTAAAGCGTTTGGGCTGTTGAGAGCCTATATAAGAGTACATTTATTAACTACACGCAATGCCTGCTTCCACTACTTTACTTGTAGCATTAGTGTTTTAGATTGATTACCCCCAAAACGACCTCATAGAGGGCTAAACTAAAAGTTACCCATGTTCGGTCCTCCAGGTCCATCAGGTTTGGATGTCTTGCACTGGTTGCATTCATTTCGCCAAGAAAAGTTCATATTTTCACATGTTCTAGAAAATAAAGAACTACAGTTGCAATAACCTGCTCGCTCTTCTACACTATATGCACCATCTTGTCATTTTATCTTAATAACTTACGGGTTGGGACACTTCCAGTCGCCAGCTCTTTGCTGTCCCCCTCCACCACTGGAAAAGCCACTGCCACCACCACCTGAACCACCTCCAAATCCACCACGTCCCATTGGACCTGAATGAAAACAAATTGATTTACTGCTACATGAGGGAGGCAAGTAAGTGCGGCTTTATCAAAGCTCGCACAGCATTCATGCAAATGATCAAGTAATGAATGCGTCTGGAACTATCAAGAAAAAACTACCTCATTTTCCCCCAATGGTATAGCAAAGTTAATGGGATTCTTGCACAGTCAAATGGAAGCAGTTACATTTATACTATCTACTTAAATTACCATGGGACGTTTGTGGGCACGTCTCCTGTGCGTTAACAGTGTCAATTAAAATCGCTAGCCATATGAAAAAAAAAAAGGTCTCACGATGGGGACGGAAAGAAGTGTAAAAAATATATATCAGTCTGCCAATGGTGCCAAATAATCCAAGATATCTATTTGATACGTTGCAACCTGTGCCAATTGACCAAGTACTTATTTCGGACACTGACACGAATCTGAGGTGCAAAGATTGTGCACGCAGAATTCTCCTAGTTACCGGACTTCGCACTGAACTGACACTGATTTATGTGCGTCCTGGTCTTAACTTAAGGCCAATTGGATCTGTTGCCCCAATTACTGCATAAGGATTAGGTTACCAACCATCTGTTCCTGGCATATAGTGCTGTAGATTCACATGCTTTGCACACGCCTTACAAAAAGTTTTGTTCCAAGAAGTTTGAGCCACAAAGCTGCGATTCCTCCTGGTGATACCGCACATTGTCATTGACACCACCTTCAGATTGTTACACCGCAGGCAGGTGAAAATACTAGTAATAGCCATGTAACTTCCATGCAGTATTAGGATTCAAGTGTATAAATTATATGAACTGAAACCTAATTAGGATTTTTGGGAGGTGGGCTGGCGCATGTGAATCCACAGCAATACATTCCAAGAACACAAGCTTACGCACACGTGTGCTGAAGATACACATGCTTTGCATAGACTAAAGCAGCCACTCTACCTAGGCAGTCGTTAAACTGTGGGGTTTGCAGTATGAAAAAGTTATTAGGACCGATGACCAACATTGGCTTGTGTGTGTCCAAAGACTTCCACACAATGTTTAAGTGTGTTGAGTGCCCATGTTGCCGGTTTGCAAATATTAGCAATAGGAATGCTACCTAAAAAGCCACTGAAGCTCTTATTTTCCTCATGGAGTGAGCTTCAGAAAGAAAAGGCAACACTATTCTTTTGTACAAGGTATTTGGACACTACATCTTGAAAGGCCCAATTTTGAATCTGCTTTTCCCATACAAGGCAAAAAAGGAAAAAAATGTTTATATATTTCTACAACTTTTAGTAATGTCAATATAATACATTTAGGGCTCTTTTGACATCTCAAGTGTGTATAGTCCTTTCAGCAACCAAATCAGATTGCAGGAAAAAACCGTTAACTAGCCTTAGGAGGAATGCAGGATTTTTTCGAAATACCACCACCATGTCCTTGTGTAGTTGGTCCAACCCTTCTGATTGAAGGGATAGCGATTTAAGACAAGTTTCCATGATAAGTACTGCAGTTGACAAGAGTGGAGGAGTTCAAAAGACCCATGAGTCGTGTTCATACAATGGTCAAGTAACATGCTGGTGCAGGAGTAAGTCTTGGAACAATTCTATGAAGTCAGTTCATATAAGCTTCAATAGGAATTTTAAATGAGCAGTGCTGTCTATTCTACAAAAAGGCTCATTTAGCCACATGGTTTAAACGTATAGAAATTTAGGCTAACCCTGGTTCTGCAAATGCCATAAGCAATCAAGGTTTAGACTTTTGCATTAGAAGGGTTGATGTTTTTTGAAAATAGATGATAGCTTTTTCATTTAGCTGCAGGACATTGCCTTGCACACTTCCTTAAAGTAGACTTATTTGTGTGGCAAAGTCCGGTGTGAAATGAAGCTTTGTGCGGAACTAAGGACAGCTGAAAATGTTGAAATCTATGGTTGGCAAGCAAATGTTGAAGCAAGTAATATCACTGTAGGGCAGAGGTCTTCAATCTGTGGGGCGCGACCCCCAGGGGGGTCGTGGAGTCCTTGGAAGGGGGTCGCAGATTCTGCCAGAGCACGCAGTTCCTGGCGGTGGGCTGATCGAGGGTGTTCATGGCGGAGCCGAGGTGTGAAAAACATCAAAGCCTAATTAACAAGTAAAAGGTCTTCTAAAGACCGGTCAAGTACTCGGGTGTGGCTGTGTGAGTGTGTCCCTGAAGCCGTTTCGAGCTGGGGGGAAAGGGAGAGGTGGGGGGGGGGGCGGAGGGGGCTGGGGGAGCAGGCTGTAGTGTAGCCCTTTGAGGTCAATGCATATTGCGCGCCTGGAGCTGTGAGTCCCATGACACGTCCCCCGCCCCCAGCAGGGAGGCACAGAGATGCCCTCCCATGATCAGGAAAGAAGGAAGAAGAGCAGAGAGGTACTGACCCCCCCCCTTCCTCCCCCCCATGAGAGGGGCACAGAAAAGGTGGGTGGATGAATGATGGGTGGATGGATGGATGGATGGATGGATGTAAGGATGAAGGGTGGATGTGTGAAAAGGTGGGTGGATGAATGATGGATGGATGAAAAGGTGGATGGATGAAAGGGTGGATGGATGGATGAAAGGGTGGATGGATGGAAGGGTAGATGGATGGAAGGATGAAAGGGTAGATGGAAGGATGAAAGGGTAGATGGATGAAGGATGTATGGATGGATTGAAGGATGTATGGATGGATAAAAGGTTGTATGGATGAATGAATGATGGATGATGGATGGATGTGTGAAAAGATGGGTGGATGAATGATGGGTGAATGGATGGATGAAAGGGTGGATGGATGTATGGATGGATGGAAGGATGAAAGGGTGGATGGGTGAAGGATAGATGAAGGATAGATGTAAGGATGAAAGGGTGGACGGATGAAGGATGAATGGATGGATGGATGAAAGGGTGGATGGATGAAAGGGTGGATGGATGAAAGGGTGGATGGATGAAAGGGTGGATGGATGAAAGGGTGGATGGATGGAAGGATGAAAGGGTGGACTGATGAAGGATGGATGGATGGAAGGGTGGATGGATAAAAGGTTGCATGGACGAATGATGGATGTGTGAAAAGGTGGGGGGATGAATGATGGGTGGATGGATGGATGCAAGGATGGACGGATAAAGGATGGATGGAAGGATGAAAGGGTAGCTGGATGTATGGATGGATAAAAGGTTGCATGGATGAATGATGCATGGATGGATGTGTGAAAAGGTGGGGGGATGAATGATGGGTGGATGGATGAAAGGGTGGATGAATGTATGGATGGATAAAAGGTTGCATGGATGAATGATGCATGGATGGATGTGTGAAAAGGTGGGTGGATGAATGATGGGTGGATGGATGGAAGGGTGGATGGGTAAAGGATGGATGTATGGATGGAAGGATGAAGGGGTGGGTGGATGAAGGATGGATTTATGGAAGTAAGGATGAAAGGGTGGATGGGTGAAGGGTGGATGGGTGAAGGATAGATGGGTGAAGGATAGATGTATGGATGTAAGGAAGAAAGGGTGGACGGATGAAGGATGGATGAAAGGGTGGATGGATGGAAGGATGAAAGGGTGGACGGATGAAGGATGGATGGATGGATAAAAGGATGGATGGATGGATAAAAGGTTGCATGGATGGATGAATGATGCATGGGTGGATGTGTGAAAAGTTGGGGGGATGAATGATGGGTGGATGGATAGATGAAAGGGTGGGTGGATGGATGTATGGATGAAAGGGTGGATGGATAAAAGGTTGCATGGATGAATGATGGATGGATAAAAGGTTGCATGGATGAATGATGGATGTGTGAAAAGGTGGGTGGATGAATGATGGGTGGATGGATGGAAGGGTGGAGGGGTAAAGGATGGATGTATGGATGGAAAGATGAAAGTGTGGATGGATGAACGATGGATGGAAGGATGAAAGGATGGATGGATGTGTGAAAGTGTGGGTGGATGAATGATGGATGGATGTGATGAGATCTAACAGGCGCATTTATGGTTGTCAAAAGATGATGATGAGGAGTACCAGTTTCTAGAAACTTTTGTCGGAAGGGGGTCCTTACCCCTAAAAAGGTTTTACAAGGGGGTCTCGGCATCAAAAAGTTTGAAGACCTCTGCTGTAGGGGATGTTTGCCTTCGCTTCCAGACCACTAATGGAGGGAGAGAATGGAAAACATAGGCTAATATCCCAGACCAGTTCATTCTGAGAGCATGGCACATGGATTGCTGGCGTGGGTCCCTGCTTGCAAAGTTTTATATTTTTGCATTTTCGCTGGTTGCAAAGATGTGGGAACCCCATGTTCACAAGTATGGTAGGACTGGAGTTCCCATTTGTGGAATTACTACATGTTGCTTAAAAAGTTCACAACTTGGTTGCTTGGCCCAATGACATGTTATGTTAGGAGATTAATGTTGTGATTGATGTATTGCTATGTTCCATATTTTGTGCTAAACGAGATAATTGTTTTTTGTAAGTAATACATATTTGACTTTGTATGTTATTAGGACAACTTTGCTTTAGGCGATTGATTTGGAGATACTGGTGTGGAGTTCCAGATCACCTGAATTTGTGGGGTTTTGGAGATCACCTCCCTAACCAATTAGGGCAGCTACCCTTTGGATACCACTTGTGGATTACACCATTGCAGTGTGATGTGTGCATCTGACTAACACTAGATTATGCATTTGAGCCAGTGACTGTCAACTGAGACATTTCTGAAGTGGTCTCGTGTGTAGTAGGACTTCTGAAATTTAAGATGCCTGCAAGTCACAGATTTGACCGTTTGAAAATGTTGGATTAATGTGGCTATACTGTTGGTCCAGTCTAGATTTGGGTATGCCTCCTAGGTATTTTGATTGCATATGCAGAGGCAGTTTACTTTTATTTACCAACCAGCCATTTAAATATGGAAAGACACAAATGTCATATCAATCAGTCATTGGTTTATAAAGCGCTCTACTCACCCAAGAGGGTCTCAAGGCACTGGGGAGGGGGGAGGGGGTTTGCAGCTCCGGGTTAGTCGAAAAGCCAGGTCTTGCGGTCTTTCCTGAACGAGGGAGCGACTGGGGAGCGCCTGATGTGGACCTGGAGCAGGTTCCAGGTTTTGGCCGCGATGTGGGAGAAAGCTCGCCCGCCAGTTCTGCTTCTGCGGATGCGGGAGACCTCCGCCAGGGCGAGGTGAGCGGAGATAGACTGCGTTGATCTGGCGGTTCATGGAGAGAGGAGTCTAGGATAATGCAGATGTTCCGAGCGTGGGCAGTCAGGGTGGGTGGGCTCCCGAGGGCCACCAGGTGTCGTCCCATGTGGAGGTGCAGGGTCCGAGGAGGAGGACCTGGGTCTTCCGAGTTGAGCTTTAGGCAGCTGTCCTTTATCCAAGCTGCTACACCTCATTCCTTCTGGGAAGCAAGGTCTGGTGATTTCTGGGTGAGGGAGAGGATGAGTTGGGTGTTGTCGGCATAGGATACGATGCTAAGCCTGTGCTGTCTGACAATGGGGGGCCATGTAGATGTTGAAGAGCGTTGGGCTTAGTGAGGATCCCTGGGGTACTCCGTAGACTGTCGTGGGGGTGGAGAGGCAAGGGGGGAGTCTGATCCTCTGGGTTCTGCTGGAGAAGGATTGGATCCATTCGAGGGCAGATCCTTGAATTCCTGCGTTGTGTAGTCTGGTGGCTAGTGTGCGATGCGAGACAGTGTCAAAGGCTGCAAAGAGGTCTAGTAGGATGAGTGCTGCAGTGTGTCCCTGGTCGAGCAGCATGCGGATGTAGTCAGTGGCAGCGAGGAGGGCGGTCTCAGCTGTGAAACCAGACTGGGAAGCGTCTAGAATGCAGTTTTCTTCGATGAAGCAGCTCCCGCTGGGCGTTCATGAGTCGTTCGGTGACTTTGGCAGCGAACGGGAGGAGAGTGAGATATAGGCCGGTAGTTCAGGTCTGTTGGGTCTGCAGTTTGTTTGAGGAGGGGTTTCACTTCTGCGTGTTTCCAGTCTTCAGGGCAGGTGCCGGATGTGAGGGAGGAGTTGAAATTGTCCTAGTTCGGGGGCGATGGGAGTAGTGGCCATGTGGAAGATGTGAGGGTTGAGGGGGCAGGGATCCATAGGGGCTCCTGAGTCTCTTCTTCATGGTTGAGATGAGCTCAAGACATGGTGGCCCAGGAGGTGATGATCCGCTTCTCGGCGGTGGTGGGTGGTATGGCGATTTCTTCTGCAGGCTCGCAGAAATAGTCATATGGCCTTGATCTTCAGGTTGAAGTAGGAGCAGAGTTTGTCGCATAGTTCTGGGAGGGTGCGATGTCAGTGGCTTTGCAGGATGGTTTTGCGAACTGCTGAACGAAGTTGAACAGTTCCTTCGTGTTGGATGCGCTTGTCTTAACTTAGTCTCTGATGAAGGTTCTTTTAGTGTCCCTTATGTGCTGGTAGTCCTTCGTGGCGATCTTGTGATGGTTTCGCGCTTCTGTGGTATGCAGGTTCTGCCAGGTTCTCTCTAAACGTCTGCAGGTGCACCTGGCTTCTTGGGAGTTCGGTGGTGAACCAGGCGGCCTTTAGCGGGTTTGTGCCGGAGAGGTGCCAGCTTGTCAGCTCAGCAGGAGACCCAGCGGTGGAATTAATTGGCTGCGTAGTTGGTGTCGGTGGTAGCCCGGGGGGCGTTCTTGGAGGAGTTTCAGGTGTTCCTCAGTGACCGTGCTCCAGTTCCGTCGAGGCGGGCACGGGGCAGGCTTGGGTGCGGTGGAGTTGTTGACAGTGAAATAGATGCAGTGGTGATCTGTCCAGAGGGGCTGGGTGTTGTGGCTGAGTTGGATGTCATATGAAGAGATGCGCTGCTATCTAGACATTGGGACTACTCTTTGTGCTGCAGTGTGCCCAAATGGAGGAAACTTTGATTGATAATGTTCCCTTGAAATTGAAACCTTAGATACTCTGTGATGGATAGGTGTATGCATCATTTAAGTCTTAGGATGGGATTTATCGGTACGAGATTTGGTAAAGGAGTAAAAGACCCCATCTTTTCTGGGAAGTATAGACTATTCTCTCGATCCTTGAAATTTAGTAATAGCAGCTCTATTTCCTGTTGTAGAATTTGATTTGATTGAGAGTGGGAGAAAGTTGAATAAGGCCACCAGACCGGTGTTAAGCGGCAAGTCAGAAAGTCACGGTTTAGTATTGTTTGAGGTACGGGTTCAATTTTCAAGAACTCTACCCTGAAAATGGTTTGTTCTGAAGGAGCCTCTGTAAAATGTTTTGAGTGGAGGTTTGGCCCTGGTTTTTATACGCTGACTCCGTATTGTCTGAGGCAGAGCTCACATCCTTCTTACAGGTGGGCCTATGAATGGAAACATGGAATGAGTTTGTAGAACGCCCATTGATTTTGCGACCTTTGTATCATTTAATTCAAGGACTGTCTACGTGAGGCCCAAAATGACGATCCTTAAGTGGCAGATGTAAAATTACCTTTAGTACCTCGGGTTTGAATCTGGCTACACGGTAGGAGGCTAGTGTTTACCCTCTAGCAGTAGTCGGCTGCATCTAATGCTCACTTAAAGAGTTGTTTATGACCAGCTTTTCTTCATTAACAATTTTCTGCATTTGACTGGAGGTGTTCGAGCCAATGGGCCCCCATCATATCTAGCTATAAGAGCTTGGCTGTTGGCTATGCACCAGTGGTTCGCTGCTTGCGCAGCTACACATTTCCCAGAAGACTCCATTAGTTTACTTTGTGTCTGGAGGGACCCATCACCCGATGTTTGGAAGTGTCCCCTCTTTCTTGCATTAGAGACCACGTGTTAACTGATCTAATGAAATACTTTAATATTTCATTCAAATTTAATTGCAAAGCGGAATAAAGGTGGGCAGCTAAGATCACCAATTCACAATTCTTTATTGCAGCACATTTTTTTTATTTGATGGTGCAGTCTTATATCGTCAACGCATGGTGTTAAAATGCTCTCTTTGACAGGGTCCTCCAATTTCTCCTGCGTGACAATGCAGTCTAGGATTAGTAGGTACTGTGTTCTGCCCCTCCCTCAGTTTCAAAAATGGCCTTTTTTCCATTTGGTCTATGTGAAGAGATCTGGTGGAAAGCTGCTGCCCTGTCTATTAAATACTAATCTGCAGAAGCGTTGGCAGGTGAGAACGGTCATGTGGGATACACATCAGGGTCCGTATCCCCGTGTTGTGACAGTCGTCCCAAGCAGCCCCATGGTTTGGTTTTGTGGCATCATCCTCAACTTCTATTATGGGTGAGTGAAGAGATTGGTCAACTGCTTCGGACAGCAGGTCATTCTAAGGACACAAAATAAAGGAAGGCCCAGCGGGGCATGACACGGAAGCGAGCCGAAGACCTGCTAAGTACAAGTGATCTCTCGGACGCTATAAACCTACACAGTCAAGACCATACCTTCGCGAGAAATCTACTAGAAAATTTAAGGAAAGCCCGAAGGAGTCTTGAACCGGAGCACAAAAGATTACATCCAAACCAGTCTCCAGAAAAGGAGAAAAAAATCAGTTGATGGCAGTGACCAAGCGCAATAGTATGATGAGTAGTCGTGTCACCGCCTTACAACTTTAAGAACTTCTTGGAACAAAAACTTTAAAATTATCCGAGCCCAACACTAGATATTGGACTTGTGCAAAGCATCTACAGCAACCCCCCCTCGAACTACAAATATTTCACTTAATTCCTGACTGAGGGCCAAGTGGAGAAAATCATTCAACTTATCTGAATTAGGTGCACACAAAATAAAGGGACAAAATAAGGGGACACCTGAGCGCAACAGGTGCTAGCAAGATCGATTGATCAGTTAAACGTAAAGGAAAGTGGTTCAGACTGTACAGATCTAGAATACAGTGAGAAATGAAACCTAGGAATATAGCTCGACAGTATCATGGAAACTGATACCTCAGAAGCACAAGAAGTTCTATATCTTCAGGGCCGGAGTTAGGTTTGTAGAGCAAACCAACGGTAAGGAGGGGGAAAAAAACCCACAAAAAGCAGTGGTCATGAAAACCCTCTACGCCAAATGGCCCGAGATAAAACTAAATGCCTTTGCTGAAACTAACAAGTATTTGAATACTCACTAAAAGCCAATTACTTCTGAACATGCAAGAATGGTGTAACCCAGCAGTTTTATGGCACACTACACGTACTGAAATCTACGCTCTAAACAGCGAAGGTTGCCACCTGCCTGCAGATTATTATGTATGTAATCCCTATTCACTAAAATGCATCAAGTGAATATTGGGTGCTTTTGTAGTTTCAGTAAGAACACCCAGATGAAGGCAGAAATGATCAAGGCAGAAGTGATCGTCTCTCAATCAAATGAACCAAAACATCAGTTCATACCCCCGCGCCCTCTGCCACCTCCTCTTCCACCATTGCCTCCACCTCTGTTATTGAAGTCAGCTCTGCGGGTTGCAAACGAAACCTTGATGGGGTTACCAGAAAACTCCTTCCCTGCAAGAAACAATATACCTTTCAGAAATGACGCTTATTGTAGATTACATCAGATACAGATGCTAGAGACTTCTCAAAAGAGTTTAGTGTCCAGCTTTTTTTCACAACGCGAAGCACGACTTGTAAGCAAATATACAATTGCATAGAATGTATTAGACTAAATCAGCACATGAAACCACATACCATCAAACCAATCGATAGCAGCCTTGGCCGAGGGAGGGTCGTCAAAAGACACAGTAGCTTCCCCTTTAAGTTTGCCAGTCTCCCGATCAGCATACAAATTTATCATTGGTAGTCCAGTCTTCTTGTTAATCTGAAGGGGAAAACGTTAAAAGTAGCTTAGAGCCTTTTTCAAGGGAGTATCGTTTTAAACAACTTTAGATAGCTATACGCAAGGTGCTAAGGGGTCACCATGACCACTCACAAGTTATGGGTCAGAGCATTTGAAGGAAAAGGCAGACGAGACCAGATACCAAACCAAGGCATACAGGCTGTGCTGAAAGTCAAAACTACCACCTAAAATTGAAGTCAATGGCCAGGCTTTACCAATCAACCCCCACAAAAATCAGGTCTTGACTAATAGGGTAGCCTAAATCAGCACTATTTAATTTTGGAAACATTTTCGAAAGGTTAGAAAGGCAAAGAAAAGCTGTTGGGTCCCCCACTCGCCCTTTCGAACGAGCATAATCTAAAGCAGGGACAGACCAATGGGATAAGCAGTCATTTCAAAAGTAGCAATTCTAAATAACGTAACGACATCGAGGTTTTAAACACGATCCTTTCATTTGAACTCGTTAGACGTGCGCGTTATGTACCGCGGCCTATTGGGAAAAGAAAATTACCTTAATGATGCCAATCTGCTTGAAGTAGTCCGCAACAGACTCGATGGTAACATCTTCACCAAGACCCTGAACAAAGATTGTATTGTTGTCAGAGTTGTCCTGTTCAGAGCCACCTGCAATTAAAAGACCATCGTTAAAGCGAAAACTCACAGATTAAGCAACTCATTGATCATTTAACATCCATCAGCCTGTCAATGCATGATAGCACAGAATTGGCCCATTGTTCTCTACAGACTTGTGCACCAATGGCATCCATATTTGTTAAGATGGTCTGCAAGATTCGCATATGTCGACGCCAGTCCAGTTGCTGTGTAGGCAGACAATTTAGAAGTTGACCTTTAACAGCGACCTTAAAATAGTTTTGCAAACCTGTGGTAGGCATCAAAGCCAAAGGAATAGTAGATACACTGCATTAGCCTTATACCAGTGCCCCTGTTAAATTCAACTAAGTGGACCAATAAAATCCCAACGAGGACACAGTTTACCCCCCAAGTTAGTGTGCCCCGCAACCATAAACGCGTGCATCCTATTGCAGGTTACATCAGAGCCCATATTGTGTTCAAGTAGCCCAAAAGAAGGCAACCACCTTAATGTTTCACTGCCACCTAGTTGAGCACCTCAGTGTATGGCAGCTGATGTACCCATTGAATCGCTTTTCAGCGACGCTCATGAACATAGTATGGCATACAAAGACGCAAGAAACCTGGCACCCAAAGTTCAGACGCCGAGAGACCTTGTGTTCCTAGTGCCTACTTGTTATGAAAGCTGGCAGTTGGCACAGACCAGCATGTTGAAACTTTAGTACACTTCTCAGTATGCCCAGCATGAACTTACCACTATCATGTCTGGGGCCACTCTGCTCTCGGGGACCTCCTCCACCTCCTTAGGCAAACAGAAAAATAAAAACGCTGTATAACAAATAGGCATACGGGCAAACCCCATCCAAACCCATGCACTCCCAACTCAGTCATAATATTAAGATACACAGCAGGCCAGTGTTGGTATATGTGTTCGTATGTGTGGCAAGAATCAAACACCCTACACCAGTGACACAAAACACCCTTCGAAGAACAGGCCATGCTCAAGCAGGGTTTCCTTCCTAAGTATTTTCTAACTTAAAATGCTTGCATTTATACCCATACTCGGAGATCAGATGGAATTTTACACGTCACCATTGACTCATGGAACTGTGGGTACCGCATGTACAACTTTTTGCAGTGACCCAACAGTTTTGTAGTTTATTCACACCTTGGGTTAAACCCATTCCATATGAAACCTGCCTGTTCTATACCCCTCAAGTTTGAAACCAATGTATTATTGATTTTAGGGCGGCCTGTGTAACGCAACCTTTAACGTAGAGACAATATTTCCTCCTTTAACCTTCTAATGAATTAAACCTTTTTTTAAGTTTACAATTGCCTCGTTTCCGGTTTATTTTAATATACATTGCCATATACCAAACACTGGTCTCCACACATTGAAACTTTTGCCAAACCCTTTTCAGTAACCCATGGGAAGCCTCCTTAAGCTCTCCAAATGAGCAGCATTATCATATAACACCTTTGTTGTGTTTGTTTCTTAAATCGCAAAACACCATTCAATAAGAGTATCAACGTGTTCAGTTAAGAACCATTCACCTTCCTGTATTAGGAACGAGGGTTTTTGTACAAATCGAAGGAAATGTAGCTGCAGGATACCCAAAATAGCATTTCGTGCTCACCACTTTTAAAGAAGCAATTCAAGAGAGCTGTCTTGTTGAAAAACAGAGGCAAGACGAATAGCTGCAATAGCGTGTACCAGAACCTACAATGAAGCTGAACACAGCTTGTAAGGCTTGCTTGCAAAGGCGGACGCTTGGTGCTCCCATAGGTTATATCTGATAAATGGCGGCTTTCCTTAAAATTGCTACTGTTACATGACACTGGTTTTTGGAATAAACAGTTTTGTTTAAGTAACTCACTTACCACCAAATTTATTGAAGCCACCACGTTCACCACCGCTGAGGAGACAAGTTAGAAGACATTGAAGATTTCCACGTCTAGGCTTTAGAGCGTTAGAACCAGATCCTTATGATACTGGCAACTTTCCTCCTGTAGACCTAAGAACTCGTCCACCTTGTTTTGCCAATAGCACATTCAGACTTAGGTTTTCCTACGACACATGAAGTCAGTCTTGTACAAGTTTATCATCTTTACAGAAATAACGATTGTTTACCATTAGTACCACAATACCATTCAGCCATGTCACCTGTTTGTTAAATGTAATCTCACACATTTCGGAAAACAAAACAGTGTACGCAAACCACGAGCATTTTAGGTTTACATAGTGAAACACTGCCTGAAGTACGCAGCCTAATTAATGAACTCAAGTGATAAACCTGGTATTCTATTATACACCCCCAAACGCGCAGCAAACGTGAGGCGGGTGGTTATTCATCTATTAGGTATTATTCACCTATTATTGGTAGACGAAAATGCTATACCAGTGAGAAACACAATGTTGAAGCATTACTCTAAATACTTACCTTTAAGGGTGAGCATTAAGGACACCCATGCAGTACTAATGGAAGTTTGACCGTACCCCACATATAAACCAAATGTAATACCCAAGTCTAACCATCTCACATTAGATCTTCTAGTAAAGGTACCGGTAACATCTGAAGTTACCATGGCCTATACCAGTGAGAAACCCAATGTTGAAGCATTACTCTAAATACTTACCTTTAAGGGTGAGCATTAAGGACACCCATGCAGTACTAATGGAAGTTTGACCGTACCCCACATATAAACCTAATGTAATGACCTAAGTCTAACCAGCTCACATTAGATCTTCTAGTAAAGGCACCGGTAACATCTGAAGTTTCCATGGCAACACAGATGTTATTAAAACGTTGCCTTACTTTCCGATCTGACAGGAGTGGTCAGGGTTTAACATTTGCCAATACATACTTCTGCAAGTTCAGCACGTTTGTAATCTCCGTATTAGTACAGCCTAACCCACTTAGGGCTGCTTAATTTTTTTTTAAACCTAAATATTTTACACAAACCTCACAATTGATCCACCTGAGAATTGTTGAGAACAGCCTGAAGTGGCATGTCTCAGATTTACACATTTCAATGTTGCACACTACAGCATTCATTTGATAAATTAACCTTACTAGAAGAACAGGTCAGCCGACACAAAACGATGTGGCAACATTTTAACCCGTTTCAGCTCAAGACAAGTTGTAATCAAAGGAAGCGCAAATGTTTGCAATTTCTAAACACCACATTGAGCTAGGAACACATTTCCCAGCTAACCACAAGCGGCAATACATCTCAGGAACATAACCCTGTCACAGGACATAAAATCGTTTGCTGGAAGTTATCAAGGCATAAAAATAAAAGCTTTAAACACATTTCATTCCACAATTTCTGCAGCATTCAACATGCAAACTGGCACCATTCTCCATTCTAGTAGCTAGCCACACACGCTTGCAAAACTCCAATTTTCCCTAACGCAGCTTGGTTCAGACTTTCCAAAGTTAACATTAGTTTCCTACACTCAGGCTTTAACACCTACCCCATGCCTCCTCTGGGACCACCTCCTGGCGGCCCTCCTCTGGGGCCACCTCTTCCACCTCTGTCGAATCCACCTCTGCCTCCAAAGCCTCCACCTCGGCCTCCTCTGTTACGATTGTCTTGACCACCAAAACCTCCTTGATCTTGACCACCATACCCACCGCTACTGCTGCCACTGCTGCCCCCACTACCACCGCCCATTGGAGGGGTATCCTGGCCATAGCCTCCACCTAAATCAAGATAAAATGGTTTAAAATTGTTATCCACTTGAGGGAGTTTTCCACTTCATCAACAGTATCCTGCAGAATAAGCTCACCTCCACTTCCTCCATACTGTCCTTGCTGACCGTAGCTTTGGGGTTGGCTGTAACTCTGCTGTGTTCCATATGAACTCTGTTGCTGGCCACCGCTGCTACCGCCACTACTTCCACCAGCTCCATAACTAGACTGTTGTCCATACCCTCCGCCACCTGCAGCTGCTGCTCCTCCACTCTGTTGCCCATAGGATTGCTGACCACTACTGTAACTGAAAGTCAGGAATATTAAGAAGACTTCGCTCACTTTCCAACGGGAAAATTAACATTGAGCGTGTTCCTCAAAATTCGTACAACTGAAGCGGAAACAATCTGGTGTAAATAATACTTTATGCAAGCACGTTGCGTTTCAACAGTTCATAGCAGCATTTAACGCCTTTTCGTGGAGCAAAAGCCTGTTTTCCAACAGGACCACAAAGAACATTCTCCAAAAGTCATTACGTTAAATAAATATCAGGACACCGATGCAAGATACGTGTAATGCCACGCTTGTAAGGAAATGTTCCGATTCTGTGCCTCACAAAATCTTCCTTCGCTACAAACCTTAGTTCCAAGGCCATTCATTAGTCAGCATCAGATGACTTCATTATCAACTTATTTGCAGCCATCTAATTGACCAGAGCAATACTCTGAGTTTAAGCATGGATCAAACACCCATCGCCTTTAGTGCATTAGCCTAAAAAGCCAATGTGAAACCAACAACAGCATTAATCTAGGTATCCCTTTCTGTTCATCTCTAGGCTACGTAACTTCATCAACACTCGAATTCTAAAATTATGTAATGTAACGCTTAATTACTGGTCTAGGAATGCATATGATCGACACGAGGGTGACATTTATAGGACCGCGAGTCGCGGGGCAAATTTGAAACAATCTAAAAATACATTAACTTCCAACTTAAAACATCCCAAAGGTTGCATAAGTGATAATGACTGGTCCCGAAAGCGGCATTTTAAAGGGTTATGTAAAGCCACATCATTTAAGCTACCGTATCAAGAATTTTGATTGGACTAGGGACCCCCACCCACCACTATCAACTCACTACAAGTCTGTAAACCGACCAGAATTTAGCAGTCGGGTTCAACCTCCCACATACACAAGTCGACCTATTGTAACTTCCAACGCGTACACTCAGGACAATACACCACCATGGCTCCATCTACTTGAAGCAATCCCTTAACAGTTGCATCTCCAGTCAAAAACTACCACGTGTCATATATTACACCAAAAAAAGGCAGAGTTGGGCAAAAAAGTAGCAAGCGTGTTCTAGGGACACTTAAACCCACTAACCCCTAATCACACTTAAACCCACTAACCCCTAATCAGCAAATAAACTTGGAGTCGCACGTGGTGCCCATTTCTGCAATGGCAGCACCAATACTAGCACACAAGAATATCTAGCATAGACGTGGACCGACTCTTACCTTCCCGGAGTAGAACTGTTAGACTGTTGCTGACCATAACCGGAATAGGAAGACGGTTGCTGCGGCTGTTGCTGCTGGGATTGCCCGTAGTTTGCTTGTGACGTCTGATTGTTTCCATAGCTTCCATACCCCTGAGGAGCAGCAGACTGTCCAGTATAACCAGCTAAAACGAGACAAGTTTATTAAGCAGACAGTAAAAGTGATATCTGCGGCCATGGACCTATAACATGGAGGACTGACGTCTCCTGGAACGTTCCAACATCCCCCCTCAGCGTTAAATAATCCTATACTCTAGTTAATTGCTTTGTCGCCTATTACCAAATACACCCCCCTCACACACAAAACAAACTGTGCCCGGCAGATGCATTACCACCACCTTGGAGATCATTGCGTTAATAGTCAGTAAAAACGAGAAAGGGGGTGCATTTTGAACCGGCCTTTGATAAACACGTAAATTTAAACACCTAAGACCTAAACACTTACAGCTCTGTTGCGTCTGCTGCGCTTGTGCTTGACCATAAGATGATCCGTAGCCGCCGCCACCACCACCACTACTCTGTTGTTGACCGTAGCTGGACTGCGTGTCGGCAGACTGTCCGTAACTGCCGTAGCTCTGTTGGCCATACTGCTGGCTGGCTTGTTGCGAATACCCCTGACCCGGTTGGGAAGGATAAGACCCGTAACTGAAAAGAAAAGGTGCACATTAGATGCTCTACGTTGCGTTTGCAAAAATAGTAGCTTTAAAAGTAAAAATAAATTAAACTCACCCCTGAGCAGCTTGTTGAGAATAGTCTGAAAAGATAAAAGGGAGGAAAAATGTCAAACGACCGTTGGGGCTGAACGATGTAAGCGACTAATAGGTCGCCGTGTCTCCAACGGGTGAAAATAGTCCCAAACATGCATCACATTACAATTCAAAATGGTTATATTAATATTGGACGCCTGGGATGTAGACGCTTTATCACATACACCGGAAAATCGTCAATCACTCCGCCACCAATGAAAAATGAAGCATTCCTCAAAACGTGACAAACATTTATCCGATAACAGCCAATACCGAGAAACCGTACTAAAGCCCTTGCGTATCCTACGTATATTAAATTATGGCGATTGACAAGGACGCCATTAAGTCCCTCAACGACATGACATGCAGGACTACATTTCTATCGCCGTGAAAGAGCTAGTCATTTCTGAACACGAATTGGAAACCACAATCGTCATAACTCACTAACACTCGTTGGGTGGAAATGGTCGGAAAATTTTTGGTCCGTCCCATAGTCGTAAAGCCCACTGCGACGTATTGGCAGCCGAGGATGGGGCCTAGATTCCTCTGGTCAAGATGGCGAACTAGCGTGGCGCCCTTTGTGGCGAGACTCAGTCATAACGACGCAAGGCATCGGGCGCAAGAAAGGGACTGCACCCCAGAACTACGAGCAGCAGAACCAACTACTCATAGAAAACATTCGAATTTTACTTGTTTTTTGTTTTATTGTTGGTCTACTTCCTTGGCGCCCACGGCAGCTCATCCACATCCGCCCGTCACCCACGTGTTGAACTACCCTAACCAAGTTCACAAAGCGATTTAACGCTTTGTCAGGGATAGTAAGTGCTATATAAAACGTAGTTACAATGTACAAGTAATAATGCACAGACCGGCTAGTTGTAACAATAAAATCGTTTTAATACGAAACCATGCAAGCGTTTACTCATTACGAGCGCTCCCGTTAAAACAGCACAATAACGCCTCGAGTCAAATATCACACGGAGACGACAAACGAGGATAAGAACGGTTCCCCGCAACATGCATCCGCGGCTAGAAACCCTTAACCTCAGACATCCTCGATGTCAATCTCCTCCCTCCCCAAAAAAATACCATATATATCACGCAGTATCACCCCCCAACCAGTGAAAAACAAAACGTAGAACAATCCTTCTATCCATCCACGGAACTGGAAATTAAACGGAAGCCATTTTGTCTCCGGTTCATCGTTTGAACAGCAAAATGGCGGCTAATCTTTAGCGAAATATCTGCTGCACCCACGCCCCACATCGTAAATCGCGTTTTGAACTCTTACCGTTTGACGCCATTACGGCGGTGGATGGATCGGAGCTCGGTGTACGAAAAGGACGGAAGTCGGTAGGACTCTGCGGTGAAACTTTAGCCCCTCCCTCCTTCAACGTCCACCCTTTCAGCTGCCTGAAACCGAACTGGATGTTGAGCTGACTTAACAGTGAGACGTACTTCCACAGGCTGCGTCTGGAATGTACCACTTGGCGAGACCTAAGGGAAGAGGAAGATCAGACTTTAAACACAGGACCTTTCATTCATACCAGAATCTGGCTGGTAACTGTATATTATTCTTTTGTTACAGTGCTACTCCATTATGACTATCAGCAATGCTGGATTTGCAGTAAAAACATTCAAAAAAGGACCACGCCCCAAGTTTTACCCCTACCTCCGTGTTCGTGTTGGTATGATCTGCTGTTTAGCATATTTTGGATTGTGACGACATAATGACGTGAGTTGGGTAACACCAGCACAGATTTGAGGGGGGAAGATTACTTCAGTGGTACATTCCATTATTGGTAGTTTTTTGGGGAACTTTTATTGTAGGCCGTTTTTTGTGTTTCTCTTATTGGTGAACGATGAAACGTCGGCTCGTAATTTTGTATCATCTACGAGCATTGATAAAAAGATGTTTGAGCAACGCGACTAAAAAAATACAACAGTCAGCATTCGGAAACAGCAAAGAGAATTTTGAAAAAAATTATCTCCCCATGCATTTAAGTGCAGACAATTTTAGATAGGAAGAATTAAAAAAAAAAAACATGTTTTCTGCCTAAAAACTCGGGAGCCCCCCATCACAATCAGGTGTGTTGGCATAATTTTCTATTCTGAGGTGTGGCGGGATGCAAAATATAGTATACGGGTATACCCCCCACCCTAGTAGGCAGGGACGTAGGAGACACTACATTTCGGGGGGGGGGGGAGGAACAAGGGCACCCTTTTGGAGTTTCCAGGGACCCGATACAAATCGACCATTATCTGAGAACCATACACTCCGTTAAACAAATACAATCACAGTGTTTTGTAGTGAAACATTGATAAAGGCAGGCATGTAGTCACAGTTTGCAAGTATGTTTTATTTGTTGTTTATATTCACAAAGTAATTAGACCAAATGTGAAAAAACATGTTTTTGAAACTTACATCTTCATGCACCAAGCAAACAAAGGTGGGAAGAAAAAGGAAGAATAAACTGAATCCGCTTTGCAACATTCCTAAACCTCAAAATGCAACTGGAGTAACATTGGAGTGTATCGGAGACAGGCTACAAGCACACAGAGCTGTAAGAGCAGAGAAATGTCCACTTTGTAAAAGTGGCATATCTAAAATAGTAATAGGAAATCCAATATTACCAGTAAAGAGGATTTATCATTGCCATTCTTTATGATTGGACGGCCAGCAGAGAGCCGTGGAGAGTACTCTGAGCAGTGAGGAAAGAGCAGTGGTATCGGCGGCCGCAGGCACAGTGGTTGTGAAAAACGCAAACGAACCGCAGCCTCAGCGGTCTCTTCTCAAAACGCAACCAGCCTTGGCAGAGGCCTGAAGTCGGTCAAGTGCCAATTGGAGAGCCCTGTGGCGTGTGTGCGGCGTACGAGCCGGAACACCGGGAAACCTGGAGGAGCACACACTGGGAGCTACTGTGGAAATAAGGGGAGTCAGAGGGTTGCCCAGGCATCCAAGGAGGCGCAGTCTAAGGACTAAGGACAACGGGGTAAGCGAAGAGCCTCCAGCGCGCCAGCATCTTCCTTTCACCCTGCCACCCAGCCATCTTTCTTTTTGCTCCTCTGCACCTCTCTATATCTGCCTCATCATGCCCAGTGTGAGTTAGCATGGTCTGGCCACGGTTGCAGCAGTGGCAGAGGTAGAGGCAGAGTCAGAGGGGATTGGGCCTGCAACACGGTCGGTCTGGAGGTCCCCAGCCAGCCAGCCCTTCCCCAATTCTTTCTCCAGCTGCGCTCCCTCTTTTCCCCTGCAAGCCAGCACATTAAGGCAGCACGGCCGGTGCAGCTACGAGCAGCCAATACCCCTAAGACTTGCAGGCTGCACTTTGGAGCCAAGCCTTACTGCAGGGGGCAGCCTCAACGCAGCCAACACAGTTAACTGCACTCTGTACCTTAGTTTTATCTCTCTCACAGAACTCCAAAATAATTCGCAGAGCAATTCAGGCTGAGATTCCAGTAATAGGCAGCCACAGCATAGAGACGCCTTTGAAAGGTTTACCCGGTCAGCCTTAGCTCAGATTTTGATTTTGAAAATAAACATCATCAATAGTGAATCATAGTGGAAGCAGAATACGAGACCGACTGATAGCGTCTGAGAACGAGATCAGGCAAAGCCAGGCGGACCCCAAAGCAGCCCAAAAAAGCCTCAAAGGCCCAGAAAGCGTTGGGCGCTAAGCAAGAGGTCTCAAATCAAAATACAAATCAGAAAAGAAAAGGAACAGCAACAACTTTACAGAGCCCACTAATCTCTCCAATCGCAATTCTATTTAGAAAACAAGAAGCCAGAAACACATTAGAAACAAACAAAGCCTTTTTCTTCCTCAAAAACCCAGGGGCCGTAAGGTTTTCAACACCCTGTGTCCTGCCGGACTTGCCTGTCCCATTAACCCCCCAAAGGGCGATACAAAGTCAAGATCGAGACAACACCTCTATTGCCCAGACAGCCTTGGGACCAACAGTCCCTACAGTGGACCTAATGGACCCAAGTTGTCAAGATCTAAATCATAGCTCACGCAAAGACAGACACCAGCTACAAAAGGACAAGGAAGTGAACAGCTCCGGAAAAGAAACCATCTGGACAACGGCGGACGGAAGGGGCTAATCAACACCAGACAAGCAGCCTGTGAGATTAATGGAGACACCAACAGAGGTTTCCATTAAAAGTAGCACCTCTGGGAACAACTCCAAAGCAATAGTCAATTCCTCCCATGAAGGAGACAGCAATTGGAATGGAAGCAATTGGGGTGAAGACGATAGAGAGCAACTCGCACGGACCAGCACTTCAGAATCGTGTGAATTCCGGAAACTTGCTTCGTGCCTTACCCCAAAACCTACAATCTCCCTCACACCTACAAACTCACAGGACCACAAGTATGCATTGACAACTGAAGCCCAGATTCACAGGACAAATGCAGACAAAGTTAATGACCTAGAGGATCTAGAAAACTCATGGTTAAAGCCCATAAACCCCATATTGAGAAAGGAGACCTCACAAGACCTAACAAAAATAGAGTCTCCAGAGGATAACAAATCCCCACAGCAAAACACAGGGAATCAGACCGACTTGGGGAAAAATCGGGACATTGACGGAACAGCAACAATCTCCATCCAGCACATCGTCCAAATAGAACCCAGTAACTGCCCGCCAAAATCAGAAAAGCACACTGGTTCTAATCAACAACTCCAGCAAGAGAAAGCACAGAGTACCCTTACACTTCCCCCGAGCTCCTTAAATCTGTCATAGAAGCACTACAATCATCAGCTAAAGCACTGAATTGGCAATCAGACAAACTTGACACCCAAATAGACCTAATGAACATTATAGCGCTCCACATAGCAGGGATAGATACCAAACTGGACAATCTTAACAAATTAATAACAGTGACTCAATCAAAATACACGCTAGAACCAAGTCCTTGCACCTGCGGTCCGATCATCGACAAGCTGAGCCTCCTCCCATCCCTCCTAGAACAAATACTAGCACTTAGGCAACTAAGTATATCATCCTTTAAGTCCAAAGAGGCTGAAAGTAAACCACAATTAGCTTTCCTTAAACAGGAGGTCAAGAAAGAAATGGACAAGGAAAAACAAGAAACATCAGGAGAGACAAAAGCAAGCGCCTTATCACATTCACCGACTCCACCTAATCCAACCAAACGAAAATATTTGGTCCGTCTCATAGTCGTATAGCCCACTGCGACGTATTGGCTGTCGAGGATGGGGCCTAGATACCTCTGGTCAAGATGGCGAACTAGCATGACGTCCTTTGTGGCGCAGCTCAGTCCTAACGACGCAAGGCATCGGGCCCAAGAAAGGACACCCTTTTGGAGTTTCCAGGGACCCGATACAAATCGACCATTTTCTGAGAACCATACACTCCGTTAAACAAATACAATCACAGTGTTTTGTAGTGAAACATTGATAAAGGCAGGCATGTAGTCACAGTTTGCTAGTATGTTTTATTTGTTATTTATATTCACAAAGTAATTAGACCAAATGTGAAAAAACATGTTTTTGAAACTTACATCTTCATGCACCAAGCAAACAAAGGTGGGACAAAAAAGGAAGAATAAACTGAATGCTCTTTACAACATTCCTAAACCTCAAAATGCAACTGGAGTAACATTGGAGTGTATCGGAGACAGGCTACAAGCACACAGAGCTGTAAGAGCAGAGAAATGTCCACTTTGTAAAAGTGGCATATCTAAAATAGTAATATGACATCCAATATTACCAGTAAAGAGGATTTATCATTGACATTCTTTATGATTGGACGGCCAGCAGAGAGCCGTGGAGAGTACTCTGAGCAGTGAGGAGAGAGCAGCCGTCATCGGCTGCCGCAGGCGCAGCGGTTGTGAAAAACGCAAACAAACTGCGGCCTCAGCGGTCTCTTCCCAAAACGCCGACCGGCCTTGGCAGAGGCCTGAAGTCGGTCAACTGCCAAGTGGAGAGCCCTGTGGCCTGTGTGCGCCTAACGAGCCGGAACACCGGGAAACCTAGAGGAGCACACACTGGGAGCCACTGCAGAAATCAGTGGAGTCAGAGGGTTGCCCAGGCATCCAAGGAGGCGCGGTCTAAAGACTAAGGACTACGGGGTAAGCGAAGAGCCTCCAGCGCGCCAGCATCTGCCTTTCACCCTGCCACCCAGCCATCTTTCTTTTTGCTCCTCTTCACCTCTGTATATCTGCCTCATCATGCCCATTGTGAGTTAGCATGGTCTGGCTATGGTTGCAGCAGTGGCAGAGTCAGAGGGGAGTGGGCCTGCAACACGGTCGATCTGGAGGTCCCCAGCCAGCCAGCCCTTCACCCCGTTCTCTCTCCGGCTGCGCTCCCTCTTTTCCCCTGCAAGCCAGCACATTAAGGCAGCACGGCCGGTGCAGCTACTAGCAGCCAATACCCCTAAGACTTGCAGGCTGCACTTTGGAGCCAAGCCTTACTGCAGGGGGCAACCTCAACGCAACCAACACAGTTAACTGCACTCTGTACCTTAGTTTTATCTCTCTCACAGAACTCCAACATAATCCACAGAGCAATTGAGGCTGAGATTCCAGTAAAAAGGCAGCCACAGCATAGAGTCGCCTTTGAAAAGTTTACTCGGTCAGCCTCAGCTCAGATTTTGATTTTGAAAATAAACATCATCTATAGTGAATATATAGTGAATCATAGTGGAAGCAGAATACGAGACCGACTGATAGCGTCTGAGGATGAGATCAAGCAAAGTCAGGCGGACCCCAAAGCAGCCCAAAAAAGCCTCAAAGGCCCAGAAAGCGTTGGGCGCTAAGCAAGGGGTCCCAAATCAAAATACAAATCAGAAAAGAAAAGGAACAGCAACAACTTTACAGAGCCCACTAATCTCTCCAATCGCAACTCTATTTAGAAATCAAGAAGCCAGAAACACATTAGAAACAAACAAAGCCTTCTTCCTCAAAAACCCAGGGGCCGTAATCTTTCAACACCCTGTGTCCTGCCGGACTTGCCTGTCCCAATAACCCCCGAAAGGGCGATACAAAGTTAAGATTGAGACAACACCTCTATTGCCCAGACAGCCTTGGGACCAACAGTCCCTACAGTGAACCTAATGGACCCAAGTTGTCAAGATCTAAATCATGGCTCACGCAAAGACAGACGCCAGCTACAAAAGGACAAGGAAGTGAACAGCTCTGGAAAAGAAACCATCTGGACAACGGCGGACGGAAGGGGCTCATCAACACCAGACAAGCAGCCTGTGAGATTATTGGAGACACCAACAGAGGTTTCCCTTAAAAGTAGCACCTCTGGGAACAAGTCCAAAGCAACCGTCGAGTCCTCCTATGAAGGAGACAGCAATTGGAATGGAAGCAATTGGGGTGAAGACGATAGAGAGCAACTCGCACGGACCAGCACTTCAGAATCGTGTGAATTCCGGAAACTTGCTTCATGCCTTACCCCAAAACCTACAATCTCCCTCACACCTACAAACTCACAGGACCACAAATATGCATTGACAACTGAAGCCCAGATTCACAGGACAAATGCAGACAAAGTTAATGACCTAGAGAATCTAGAAAACTCATAGTTAAAGTTCATAAACCCCATATTGAGAAAGTAGACCTCACAAGACCTAACAAAAATAGAGTCTCCAGAGGATAACAAATCCCCACAGCAAAACACAGGGAATCAGACCGACTTGGGGGAAAATCGGTACATCGACGGAACAGCAACAATCTCCATCCAGCACATCATCCAAATAGAACCCAGTAACTGCCCGCCAAAATCAGAAAAGCACACTGGTTCTAATCAACAACTCCAGCAAGAGAAAGCACAGAGTACCCTTACACTTCCCCCGAGCTCCTTAAATCTGTCATAGAAGCACTACAAACATCAGCTAAAGCACTGAATTGGCAATCAGACAAACTTGATACCCAAATAGACCTAATGAACATTATAGCGCTCCACATAGCAGGGATAGATACCAAACTGGACAATCTTAACAAATTAATAACAGCGACTCAATCAAAATACATGCTAGAACCAAGTCCCTGCACCTGCGGTCCGATCATCGACAAGCTGAGCCTCCTCCCATCCCTCCTAGAACAAATACTAGCACTTAGGCAGCTAATTATATCATCCTTTAAGTCTAAAAAAGGCTGAAAGCAAACCACAATTAGTTTTCCTTAAACAGGAGGTCAAGAAAGAAATGGACAAGGAAAAACAAGAAACATCAGGGGAGACAAAAGCAAGCGCCTTATCACATTCACCGATTCCACCTAATCCAACCAAACGAAAATATTGGTCCGTCCCATAGTCGTATAGCCCACTGTGACGTATTGGCTGTCGAGGATGGGGCCTAGATACCTCTGGTCAAGATGGCGAACTAGCGTGGCGTCCTTTGTGGCGCAGCTCTGTCCTAACGACGGAAGGCATCGGGACCAAGAAAGGGACTGCACTCTAAGAACTACGAGCAGTAGAACCAACCACTCATAGAAAACATTTGAATATAATTTTTTTCTTTTATTGTTGGTCTATTTCCATGGCGCCCACGGCAGCTCATCCTCATCCGCCCGTCACCAACGTGTTGAACTACCCTAACCAAGGTCACAAAGCGATTTAACGCTTCGTCAGGGATACTAAGTGCTATATAAATAAACGTAGTTACAATGTACGAACAAGAAGACAAAAGAAGCGGGAAAGGAAAGCAAGAAATAAAGTACTTGCTGGCAAAGCAGAGCTAGAAACCAAATTCTTTCCAATTTTTAGTGCAATTAAAGAAAAAGATCACATAACAAATATAACAATATCCTCAGAGGGAGTATCGGACACATCAACTGAGGCTCCAAAAGCTTCCCTTTCTTCAACACCGGCAAGGGTAGAACAAGATCCCAAGAAGCCAAGACACTCCAACGCTAAAAGAACAGTGGAGCCCGTTAATAATGAAAAGGGAAAAACTGCAAGGACCGGAAAGTACACAGTACCTGCAACAAGGACAAACTCAACAACAAGCCCACAGAACAGCACCCAAACAGAAAGCGATGCTGAATTAAGTCCAAAAAGTTGGTGCCCGAGAAAATACCAAAAAAGTGAACAACCAAACGGTTTACAGACGGCTGAGAACAGGGAACATGAGTTAAAAGTAGGGCAAGTAACAAGAACCACGCAGCATATGCTCAAAATCTGTGCCAAAAAAGTGAAGACAGAAGGGACAAAAGGAACGGCACCTGGAAAAGAAGGACTAAATCTGCAACAAAGTAAGGAACCAGGAAAAAATTCCTGCAGCCAGTTGGGCCCAACTGGGAATAGACAATCGGAAAAAATAAACAGCAAACAAGGGCCCAAATAGCATGTGGAAATGAATCCAGGAGGCACTGCCAGTAATGTCACGTCACTTTGGATCATCAAGAGATCATCTCCTAGTCCGGCAAAAAAAGACGGTCCCACAACACGAAAGCCACATAATTAGGGTCAAAAACCAGGAGGAAGCAGCCTGTGAGAAGTTGGCCTGGTATATGATGTTCACTATTCTAGTGAGCACCTTGCACCAGTCCAAACAACCCTTATGGTGATGGTTGTAAGTCAACCTTATAGACCAGCTATCCTAGTGGTAGCGTGGACAGAACAGTCTTAGGCTAAAAGACTCTTGAGGGTCTGTAAAGCCAGCTGTTTTACTATATGTAACCCCTTGAATATCAAATGAAAGGACACCACACAGGATATATATAAAATATATATGTATTTATTTACTAACACACTCCTCTGAACTCTTTATGAGATCAGAGGCCAGAGCACAGCACAAGATACTTAGTCAGAATACGTTAATTTGCACAATTTACAGTTAGGCCCTAGGGGCGAAGCAAACAATATATTAAGAAAGTGGTATAAGTACCACGTCACGAGAAAAGGAAAGGCCTAGGGCCTAGAGAATCGCTGGGGCTACACTATCTGAACCTTAGGTTAGGAGTAGGAGGCCCATAGGCGGCGTGCAGTGTCTACACCCACACGCGTGAGTCAATGCAAAGTCAATGGAAACTTAAGAGTTAGATAAAGAAGGATTTAGGACACTTCAGGTTGAGCTAGGAGGAAACAACTAAAAACCTAGACACTTGGATAGTCAATACCCTTGGGAGCACCGAAGTACTCGCGTTACCTCACCCACGGACAGCGGGTGCATAGGTGTGAAGATATGTTGGGTTTGGTCGTTGGATCCTATGGAGACCTGGAGAAAAGATGCTGCAGGCGACCAGGAGGAAGATGTCCGGGTGGATCCAAGGGTGGATCGAGGATGAAGAGGACCTGAAAGCAGAGGGGACAGAGTCTGGGTCACTAGCCAGTGGCCGGGTGGAACAAGGAAGGCACCAGACAACGTCGAGGAGCGATCAGGTGCTGTCTTGAAGCTTGTCTCTTCAGCCACGCGGACCAGGAGGCATCGAGGATGACCAGTTGCTGGAGGTGAGCTGTCCCACGGAGGTTCTCGCAGATGGAGAGGTCGACTGCCGGATTGGAGTCAACAAGCCTTGGCAAAGGGAACCCACGCAGGATTCAAAGAAGGCTTCTGGTGCAGACCAGCAAGGTCTGAGGGGCCCCACCTTTGCAGGGAGGCAAGGGCCAGTCTGGAGCAACCAGACCAGCGAGGTGATTCAAAAGGATTGTCGTCACAGAGGCTACTAGCCAACGGACCAGCAACTGGACAACGCATCGAGCAGAACACAAGCAGAAGGACCCCACGCAGAACTCGTGGAGTGTGGAGGGCTGATCTTCGGTGCAGGTGGAGCTCGGGTTCGGGGTTTCTCAGTCCCCAGTGTACAGCTTCAAGGATGCCTCAGGAGCTGCACAGGTAGCAAGTTGCAGGCTTTTCAAGATGTCCGGTCCCACGTGTCTCGTCGCCTCCACGGATCTCAGCTATGCTGCAGTCATGAAGAGAGGGTCAGAGAGGTCTGGGTATTGTCAGGCTCTGTGCTCGTGTTCTGGCGGGAACGTCGACAAAGCAAGCGTTGATTTGCTGGATGGTGCCTGGTTGCCCAGGGTGGTCACTCCTTGGCCACAAGGGAGATTCTTCAGTCTTCAGCAGAACGTCGAAGGTCCAGAGTTTCGTGTCAAGTTACGATTAAGGATTAATCTAAAGTCTAAGGACTCAGCTCCTACCTTTATACAACTAAAAGGGGCAGGATTACTTTCTAGGGCCCTCCTATGGGTGGGGCCAGGAAGGGGGGTGGTTACACCCCCTCTCCTATGTCCAGTTTCGCACCGGAGCTGGGGCTGGAGTGCCCCAGCAACCGGTTTGAACTGGGGTATGCACGGAGCACCTAGTGTGCCCCAGGCAGTGGCTCAATCTATTCATCCTCCCTGTCCCAATACACAAAGTCCTGTCTGGGGTGGTGCTCGCACCTCTCCAGGCAGGAAACCTATTGTTCAAACATCCGTGACTGGAAGGACTCCCAGCAGCAGGAGGTCAGACTTGTGTCGGTAGCAGCAGCGTCCAGTTTGTGACGCTGGGGCTCAGGTTAACTTTAAACGGGATAGTCAGCAACAACATGTCTTTGCCCTCTAGAAGGGTGGAGTGGAATGCTACCCCCGTCGCCAGAATTGGCGAGGGGGTAGTATTCCAAAGCGTATGACACCTTACACGACATGTTTGGATAAAGCCAAACCAAAGTTGGCATGTAACCGCGAGGATTATAATGCACTTAAGAGTATATGGTATGGCGATATCATAGAACAGCTATAAAGACAAGGTTCCGAAAGCTGCAGACAGGCTCAGCTCATGCTAGAGCACCATCTCACATATAACCAAGCACTCTGCCTCCAGGATTGTTAAGGCCTGCCATAGGAGTGACTTATAGGTTACTATGTGTCTATATATAAGTAGGTATAGGAATACTACACCTAAGCAAGGGGTGATTACACGACCTTGCCCGAGCTGAGTGATCAGCCAGTTGTGTATTTTTGAGTGGCCAGCCAGGGGTGGCATAATACATGCTGCAGCCCCTGGTAGGCCTTGGTTGCACCTATGCCTGAGTACCTAGGGTACACTTATTACAGGGGCTGACAAGGTGAACCAATTCCCAATTGTGGTTGTATCTAGAGTACATGTTGTGAATTTAGAGAGAGTGCATCTGTGCTGTGGGTCTGATTAGCAGGACCACAGCCATATCTAAGTCGAAAACCAGTAAAGCAAAGCAAAAAGTGGGGGTGACCATAGGAAGCAGACCCTACTCTCCTACACAGCCCCTGCAGGAAGTGCACATGTGGACCAGCCAAAGTTAGCTACCTCGGGAAAGGAACAGGTCCCCCAGAGAAATGACCAGCCTAGTAGTTCTCCACTAATAATTACAATTCACAACATCGAAAACTGCAATAAGACAAGTGGTGCCAACCGGAGAATAAAAGTACCTGCAGTGGAGGGAACATACCAAGATATCAGTGTTACTAGTTTCACAGGTCAGCACAGACAACAGCCTCCACAAATACTATTATCACCAGAGTACGAGTCCCAGGGGAGGCAAGACACCCTAAATAGGGGTAACATTCTTAAACTGACGTCATGTATCTCATGGCTACAACACTTAAAGTCGGATCATTTACTCTCTGTGGAATTTTGCCAGGCAGGACAAGGAAACGCCAATGAGCAAACACTCACAACCTGGCAAATGGAGGAAGTCGCCCAACTAATCATGTCCTTTGCACAACAATTTGACACATGGGGCATCACACTTTCGAAACCTGAGAAACAACGCTACCCAGGCCCACTAAGGGAAAATTCCCCAGAGAAGCGAAAAGTAGGGCCTAGCACGGAAAAAAAGAACAGGTTTATTCAGTCTTACAGAATGCAAGGGGGAATAGTCCACCAACAACAAGCCACCACGGAACACGCCGCGGACCACTGGTACTGGATCGCAGGTATGCTGAATAAAATGAAGCCTAACTGACCTTTACAGAAATATACAACGAGCAACACCCAAGAAACTCTACACCTCATCTCATGGAACATAGCCGGAGTCAAGAAATGGCTAGAAGATGGCCGGCCCTTCAAAAGCTGGGAGTCATGCAACATCATTGCCCTACAGGAGACTTGGGCATTAGAGGAGTTGCCGATTGTCGGATTTACACATTTAAGCACTCCAGCAGAGAAAAATAAGAGGCAAGGGTGCCCGAAGGGAGGGTAAGCAGTCTACGTTTCGACTGAAATTGATCTCAAATCAGAGCAAACAGCCCCTTATGAACCAAACGTGCAATTAATAAAACTCTCTCTACCACATAAAGAGGCACCTATATTACTAATCAATACCTATGTACATCCATCAGCAAAAGAGAAGAAAGCCCATATTCATCTGTTATCATCTATAATCAATGACATACAATACAATAATCTCTTTTGGGAAATCATTTTAACAGGCGAATTTAATTCAAATTTAATTTATACTCCAGAAGAGGACGACATACTAGCAGCAGATAATGAGTTTTGGGAGGTGCAACCTCAATATCAGCTCAAGTCAGACCGCCCGACCTAGTAGGACAACAATTGGTGACAACTCTGTAATACCCTGGGCTGAGAATAATAAATGGTAGAACATCAAAAGACCGTCCACCAAAATATATACCCACCTGGGAGGCAATTCGCAATCAAGGCTTGATTACACAGGAATTTCACTACCATTGTTCCATTGTTGCCCCTTCTCACTCGGTTTTCAATTGAATTCATGACTAAAAGTGACCATTCACTCCAACATATAAATTTTAATTTAAAGTTTTCAAAGCATCAAAACAGTGCGATAATGCCAGAAAGCACATTCACAACTGACTTGAAACGATTGAAATGGCCTACAGTGAATTTAGACGAATTACAAGTAAAAGTCCAGAGAATCAAAACAGAAAGTGAAACTAGCAACTGCAATAAAATACAAGAGTGGGCATGTTTTACTGACAAACTGGCCACAATTATGGCTGATAAATCCAAACAAGCCTCACAGCTGAAAAAAACGTTGTAACATCAACTGAACTTGTTAAACTTAAGCGAAAAATAAGGAAAAACGTCAGGAGCCAAAAAAGAACTGAAATGTCCTCTCAGGATTGGGAAATAATACGGAAGTTGACGAAAGAATACAAAAAGAAGACATGGGAACCCAAAAGACGACAGGAGGACAACTTTTTGGCTAAACTACTATACACCGCGAAGAACGTCAATTCAAGTGCATTCTGGGGAATAATAAACGGGGTAAAGCGGCAGCAAAGGTAGAGATAAACTCCTAACTGTGAAGGAAGAAGATGCAGACAACTACAGACAACTACAAAGTCTTGAAGAGTGCCATCATAGGTGGGTTTGGGTTAACCACTGAACAATACAGGGTTAAGTCTAGGGACACACAAAAGGCAAACACTCAAGACAGTAAATTTAGTAGATAGGGCTTTTAAAGGCTCTGGAAGGCTGGCTTCTTGGAAGTAATGTGCATGATTGTGAGGGACTGCACAATTTACTTGTGAGCAAGCACATCCTTAATAACTGTCAAAATCAGCAACTGCACCAGTACATGGTGGACTCGGATCTTACCTCTCCGCAATAATTGGGAAAGAAGGCAGTTGAGTGGGTTGCACCAGGGTGAAACAAAAATCTCATGGTGGTAGTGACCAGAAGAAGCTGAACAAGGCACTCTAAACACTACCACCTACTACAAACCCACAGCAAGGAACTCCCTTCTGCGGTTTGACAGCTTCCACCCTAGAACATTGAGAGAAAATCTCCCTTTCGGCCAGTTCCTGCGAATAAGCAGGTACTGCAGCCAACTGACAGATTACAAGAAACAGTCAGCTGCCCTATCGCATAAATTACAAGAACGCTGCTACCCTAGAGCAGTCATTGCAAAAACCAGCAAGAGGGCACCCAACTATAATAGGCAGGCACTCCTAGAAACAGTGACAAAAGACCCTGAATCACCACCCATGGCATGTGTGACCACATACAACACAGCTTCCAACCAGGTCTCCAGCATTATCAACAAACACTGGTGGATAATTAACTCAGGGACCAGAGAGTGGGAGACACTACATTTTGCATACAAACAAGCAAATAACTTGAAAGACCATTTGGTGTCCACACGGCCAAGAACCAGCCCCAAACTCGCAAATAACACTGTCCTCAACACCTGGGGGCTCCCAAGTGTCACTGGCCACTCCCCGTGCAACAACTGTAGAATGTGCCACCATACCCAACACACCAAAACACTTGATCTAGAACCGGGTAAGACGTGGACACAACACCAACACACCAACTGTAATTTCAGTAACGTGGTGTGCCTCATCACATGCCCATGCTGCCTACGCTACGTGGACATGATGACACGAAAAGTAAGAACTAGAGTGGTCGAACACAGGAGCACCATTAGGTGCAAAAAGAACATCAGCAGACTGACAGACCACTTTTTACAAAATCACCACACTCCAATGACATGACCTGGACGGTCATTGAACAGTTTGATGCCAACCAATGTGGTAATGACAAAATCCTCCTACCCAAAAAACAAAGATGGATCTACCGTCTGTCCTCACAACATCATGGCCTAAATTACTCCATTCCATGGAAATCTTTGAAACCGTAAGAAATGTGTCCATCATTCTGCTGAAACATATATTTTGGGCACATAGGATATGTGTTACCTTTATGCTATAAACATTACACATTGGGCACATTACCCCCACCCATCATGATGTAGACACCTTCCTTATACTGGGCATGTCCTTTTCTCCCTCCGTGTCACTCCCACTCCTGGGGTGGTTCCCCAGCTATTGTGTTCCTAAACTGTATATATATACTTTTCAAACCTTTTTACGTCTCCGTTGCTTAAATACTTAGCAATTAATCTGTTTGGCATACATTCGACGACAACCCTATTAACATGGCATACTGCCGGTGCCATCCCCCTGGCAACGTCTGCCTCGATTGCGCAGGCGCTGCCCCATCTCCACTGCGCATGCGTAGGCACTAAGACACTCACCGCCATACCCGCACAGGCGCAGTGCTAGCATGACGTAGCAAGGGCAGTCTCTCTTCTGTGTCCACCCTACCACAGGTGATCCAAAGGAAACCGGTCCTTACTGAAGACCTTAAAAGATCTCGAGCACTTCTCCAGAGGCCCGTGATGGAACAACAGGTTCACCGCAGGTCTTGCCCTCCAGTACAATGAGTAGCATGAGATTCACCAACAGCCCGGGTGGGTAAGCCATTTTCCTTTGCAGGTCGGTAACTACCATTGGCCCCTTCATCTAATAAGGGTCAAAACCTCTGCCGGAGTACTCCCTGGGGCATTTGCGACAAAATGCCAGCGTGATGATACTTTTCCCTTAATGTACCAACTGTAGTGTCCTCTCTCATCTCTGTTGCTGAGGGTTCTGTGGAACTTTGAATGCTGTTCTAAGTGATGTTCTCTTGAAGTCAGTTACTCCTTGGTAGCTGATGGATGGGGTGTTATTGAATAAATCTCTGTGCCAACTTATCCATGTTCCTGGCATTTTGTGAACTTTTCATTGGCGACGAGGGTCAATGAGGAAGAATGAAGGAAAAGAAGAGCACCTCAACATCAAGCTAAGTAGAATGGAGTGTGTTTTGCGATAGAAGGATAACATCGACATATGCTTAAATAAGCAGGAGACTTTGGAAAAAGAAACATAGGTGAAGGTGGTTGAAGTGTACATGACTGTTGACATCTTTAAAGTGAAGTATTTCATATTACCCTCTCCAGCGGCTGTTTTGAAAATAGAGAGGTTTAAAACTTCTCCAGCGGCGGTTAAAAGTAATTCGGAGAGAAGGTGAAAGAAGAACAGCTGGTAATTGTGCGGCTAATGTTATAACTTTCAAGTTGGAGTGCGTTATTACGAGTGCGTTGTTTGGCCTTCGGCGGCAGTAAAAAGGAAAAGCTTTGAGAAGTCAATAACTTCTCCAGCGGCTGTGCATTGTAAATATTAGGTGGGAAGGCGGAAGGAAAAACGTACCTTATTGACGACGTTGTTGGTAGCGGCGGAGGAGGAGTTGGATGTTACCGTTTGGTGGCGGTTTGAAGTGGGAGCGGTGATCTTCGTTGGTTGTCCGCTAGTGTCAAGATCTTCCTTGGTCGGCTGTGAGCAGTGAATGATGACGTGTTAGAACACTACTGTAGGATTCAGTGCAAGGTGAACGTCACTGCTTCGAAAGAAGACAACACGATATCTGTTTGCTCAGCGCAGGGTGTACGTCACTGCATTGAAAGAAGACAAGGCGATAACTGCTTCCTCGCGTCAGCAATCTATGTTTATGTGTGAGCATATTTTTCACATCGGTTAAAATGAACTGAGAGGAAAGGAACATTAACTGTATATTGGAGGACTAAAAGAAGACTGTGAAGACTGTGAAGTACTATTTTTTTTTATTTCCTTATTAGGTTATAAGAAAGTTTAAAAGAGGACTGTGAAGTACTAATTTTTATATTTTTATTCTCTTCAAAATGTTAGAAAGTGTATATTTTATGTTTTGTCTTTGTTATAAGGTGTAGGTTTAAAATTAAATGAAAGAATAATATTTTGTATGGTTTATGTGATAACATAATACTTTGGAGCTGTGTCAAGATTTGGTAATAAATCTTGTTTTAAGGTTGTTACAAAGAGGGTTTAGATTAGTTTAGATTTTAATTAGAAGGAAAGGATAATGCAGAATGTGACTACTCCGCCCTTTGTTCTTAGTGACCCAGGTGAACCAAAGGTAAAATGGAGCAAATGGAAGAAGATTTTTGCACATTATGCGAGAGTATGTGGCACTAATTTAAGTGCGGAAAGAAAATATTTTCTTTTGATGCATTGTTTGGGAGATGAAGGGCAAGAGATGTTAGAAAATTTACCAGCTTTATCTCCACGAGAACAACAGGGATTGGATGAGTATGAAGTATGTTTGTTACAGTTAGATAAACATTATTTGCCTTGTGTAAGTACAATTATGGAAAAATGCCATTTTGGAAAAAGGGAGCAAGGTAAGGATGAATAGGTAGAGGAATATTTAACTGCTTTGCGGAAATTGTCCTCCACTTGTAAATTTGGAGCAGCAAATGAAGAACGATTAAGAGATCAGTTAGTTTTAAAATGTAGAGAGGATAAGATCAAAGAGGAATTGTGGTTGAAGGACGAACCACCTTTAGAGGAGGTTGTAGGTATAGCGAAAAGGGTGGAGCATATGTTAAAATGTGCAAATGAGATGAAAAGTGACAAAGGAAAAACTGAAGCAGTTGTAGAAGATATTAACATCGTTTAGTGCAATAATGTGTTTCAGGTGTGGAAAGTCTGGTCACAAAGCGAATTCAAAGACTTGTCCAGCTTTGAGTTTTGTGTGCCAAGGGTGTGGAAAAAAGATCATTTTGTGAAATTTTGTAAGTCCAAAGATAAGAAGGTATTTAAGAAAGAAATAAAAGAAGTTATTTGTCAAGTAAAAGAGAAAAGTAGCAATGATCATCCTATTGGAAAAGTAAAGATTGATGGTATAGTGTTAGAAATGAAGTTTGATTCCTGTTCACATATTACTATCATTTCAAAGGAAATTTATGAAAAATGTTTTCAAATGAAAAATAAGCTATTTAAAATGGATGTGAATCCAGGGGGGTATGGTGATTCTCTCATAAGCATGTTGGGTTATTTTAATGCTTCTATTGAAATGGAGAAAAATATAATTGTTGGAAAAATTTATGTTTCAAAAATTGGTGATTGTTTAATTGGATGGCCACATCAACGCTTATTGGGAGTGATGTTACATCCTAATTCTAATCCACAGGTACAGATTCAGGAGGTAAAATCTGATGGTAATTCTTTTGTAAAGGAGTTTCCTCAGCTTTTTTGTCAGGAATTGGGATGTCTTAAGGGTTACAAGCACAGTATTAAGTTAAAGAAGAATGCTGTTCGAGTCATTGTCAAAGTAAGAAGAGTTCCAATAGCTGTACAAAGTAAAGTAGAACGGAATTGAAGAAATTGCAAGAGCAGGATATTATTACTTCTGTGGAGGCAACAGAGTGGTTGGCGCCAGTTGTTGTCGTGAACAAGCCTGATGGTGATATAAGATTATGCTGTGATTTGAGATCACTGAACAAGGAGGTAATTGTGGATACATTTCCATTACCGAACATAGATGAGTTGTTAACTTCCTTGGGTGATTCCAAGGTTTTTACTACATTGGATCTTACTCAGGCTTATCATCAGATTGAGTTGACAAAGGAGACACAAGATCTAACAGCTTTTATCACTCCAATGGGTGCATTTAAGTATAAAAGGATGCCATTTGGTCTTGTGTCTGCTGCGTCGGTTTTTCAGAGGGTTATGACTTCTATTTTGAAGGGAATTAAATCTGTGAAATGTTACCAAGATGATTTATTAATTTTTGGTAATAATCAAGAGGAGCATGACAAGACTCTGAGATTGGTTTTAAAGAGGTTGGAATCTGGTGGACTTACGTTGAAATTTGGGAAATGCAAGTTTCAGTAAATGAGGTCAATTATCTAGGGCACAGTATTTCGGGTTTAGGAATTTCACCGAAGAAGGAGTTGGTGGATACCATACAGAATTTAGTGTCTCCAAAAAACAAAGAGGAGATTGTTTCTTTTCTAGGTATGGTTGAATATTATGGAACATTTATTAGGAATTTGGTAACTAAATCTAGTAATTTAAGAAATTTACTTGGAAAGAATAAGGAGTTTATTTGGTCAGAGGGATGTCAAATGGAATTTGAGGATATTAAGAAGGATCTCGTCAATGCTCCCAATCTTCAGGCATTCATTCCTTATGAAGAGACTTTTGTGGTAACTGATGCAAGTTCAAAAGGTCTAGGCGCCATTTTAAAGCAAAAAAGAGGTGGAAAGGCAAAACGTTTTGCTTGTGCTTCTAGAAGCTTACGGGATGCAGAGTTAAATTACTCTGTGATAGAAAAGGAGGCTTTGGCAATATTTTGGGCTCTCAGGAAGTTTACACATTTTATTTGGGGTTTTGAATTTAAGGTTTGTTCAGATCATAAACCTTTAAAGGAAATTTTCACAATAAAAGGTTTGGATTGCATCTCTTCACGAATTAGGAAAGGGGTCATAGGTCTTCAGGAGTTTAATTTTAGCGTGGATTATATTCCAGGAGTGGAAAATGTGTCTGCAGACTGTCTTTCACGTTTGGTGTGTGATGTTTTAGAAGGTGATGTTGAGGAAGAGTTTGGTGAGAATGAGGTTAATGTATGTGAAGTTACTTCAGGAGTTATACTTGAAGAAGAGTGGTTGGAGGAAATCAGAAAAGATGATGACATTTCTAAAGTAATTAGTTTGGTTGTGAAGAATTTGGTTTTTAACAGATATTTACTTAAAGTTTAGGATTTGGTTGTAAATGAATTATCTGTAGAAAATGGAATTCTTTTGAGAGGTTCGAAATTGATCCCTCCAGGTTCTTTAAGAAGAAGATTAATTGAAGAAGCCCATCAAGGTCATTTGGGTATTGTTAAGACAAAGGAAAGAATTCGTAGTTCATTCTGGTGGCCAGGCATGGATCTGGAAATTGAAAGAGAGGTGAGAGAATGTTCGCAATGTAAAGTAAGTGAAAAAATTCTTATTTCTCGTACTGCTCCCATGGTGTGTCATAGGTTACCGGGTGGTCCTTGGGAGGATGTTGCGATTGATATTGTAGGGACGCTTTCAGGTGAACATCGAACTCTGTACCTTATTGTGTTAATTGACTTATATTCAAGATGGGTAGAAGTTTCTTCAGTATCAGAGGTTACATCCTCATGTGTTATTTCTTTTCTCAAGGAGATTTTAGAAGAGAGGGGTTTCCTAAAACTCTTTTATCTGGTAATGGACCTCAATTTTGTTCAAGCATGATGTCTGAATTTTTGAAATCTTGTGGAATTGTACATAACAAAACATCAGTATATCATCCAGAAGCAAATGGAACTGTTGAAAGGTTCAACAGAATTATAAAAGAAAATGTACAACTTTCTAGAGTGAATTCGTTAGATTGGAAGGAGGAGTTACAGAAGTGCATTTTGGCACATAGATTCTCTCCTAAAATGACGACAAAGAAGAGTCCCTTTGAATTATTTAAGGGCAGAACTCCGAACACAAGTTTATCTCCAGGTTGGATGTTCTGGGACAAAGGGGTGAAAGATAACAGTATTGGAGATTGGAGACTTAGGGAAGAAAGGCTTCAGAGAAAAAATAAAATTTGTTTTGATGAAAGGAAAAGGGTAAAGGAGAGGAGTATAGTAGTTGGTGATGTGGTTAGAGTTAAGGCACCTGTTGGAGCACTATCTTGGTCAAAATATTCTGCTCCGGGGGGGCGTGGCCAACAGCATTGCCGGTTAAGACGTGCCCTGCTGCAGCTCCGAATGAGCTATTCGAAATCCGACAAAAATACACCGTCCTTAAGCCTCGTTCTGAGGTGGAGTGGATCGTGGACGTTCAGACGTGCCCGGAGGGCAAAAATTGGGAGCTGAGAGCCGCCAGAACGTGAATATATCGGACATTGCTGCGGCCACAACTCGGAGGACGAGTCTCATGATGGCGGACAGGCACTGAGAGAGACGGGCCGAGCACTGAGACGGGCCACACGCGAGTGTCCCAGAGGGCCCGTGGCAGCCGGAGGCTAGTGGCAGTGGAGCGGACCGGAAAAGCACCGGACTTGGGCGACGTACGACCTAGGGACTGGTGATACGATCTGGGACCCGGTCCCGGGGAGGAACACAGCACACCCTGGGCCCCGGAGATTACAGAGGGAAGAAGCACCAAGGCCGAGCCCGCCAGAGAGAATAAAGGCCAGAGGCGACTTGCGGCGCTAGTTGCAAGACGCTGCAGAGTGCAGGAGGCGCTCAAGGGGGACTCAGAGAAGTGAGGCCGGTGACCGGGAGTTACAGCCCCGGAGCCATCGGCTCAGCCCTCCCACCTCCCCCCCATCCCATACCACCCCCGAATGCAACTACAGCAGTCCCGTCTGCCGTGGGGCACGGAGGGGGAATCCCGAGGTCGTTGCCAACAGGATCGGGAACTGGGGCTCTAGACCCAGGAGGAAGGCGCAGCTCCCGGCATTGGCAGTAGGCCCCGAAGCATTGGGGGGCTGCCATACAGTGCGGCGGGCCCAGGGACAGAGTTGTCGATCCAGCCCTGCCGCCCGGTGCTATCTCAGTGGAGGAGGAACATCTCATACAGTTGGGCCCTGGAGTCGGACCCTGCCCATTCACCGCCACGAAGGGGCCAAGGCGGCGAGGCCTGCAGTCCGGGTAGGCGCTAGACCCAGAGATAGAGCGAGGAACGCCCGGGGCTCTGCGGTGACTGGAGGATCGGTGCTGCACGAATCCAGGAGAGGCTGCAGCACTGGAGGTGGGAGGCCTACATGCAGAGGAACGGGCACGGTTGTGCGTACCCGGCTGCCCACGACTTTGGCCACACAAGCCATTGTCATCCGGGAAGTGGGGACAGAGCCAGGAGAGTCCCGTGGACCATGACAGAGGAGGTACGGAAGGTGGTGAATGCCTGCAGGACATAAGTGGACTCCGGTAACAGGGAGGAGAAGGGGCCAAGGGGTGATGGAAGACCTCTCCCCTCCCCCCCCCTCCCACTGCCGGGCGAGGTAGTGGCGGCTAGGAGTGAGTCCGCTGCGGAGGGCATCTCTCTGAAGTGCCGGACATGGGGAAAAGGGAGGCGGCCGCCAAGACCCCCAGGCAGGGAACCATGGACAACTACGCCACGGCCAGGCCGCAGACAGAGGCCGCACCCTCAGCCCCGAGCATGCGCTCATAGACTGAGTTACGGATGGAAGCAATTCAAGCGTCCAGGACCGACATACAGGAGTCCCGGGCAGCCTCGAGGTAAAGATCGGCGAGGTGGGCTCAGAAGTGACATTATTGGGACAGGACTTTGAAAATCTCACAGAGAGCACGCCAAGTCCAAAGACAAGGAACCTGCTCAAAGTAAAAAATTACAATTTCCAAGAAAGAAGGTAGCAAGTATTAAAATAATCAAACATGCCGACGATACTGAGGACACAACTGAAAAACGGAGAGTGGGCACAGACAATGCTAGACAGCGCAGCAGAAGTGACCATAGCTCGCAAGATCCTGATGAATCATCTGGAGACAGTGGACATGAATGAATACATTCAGGTGGAAACTGCAGATACTAGAGTTAGCGAACCTCATAAAATATACGAAATAACATTACGTATAGAGGGTGAAAGGACTAGGAAGATAAGGGGTCTGTTCTGGGATAACCTCTCAAAAGGCTATGACATCCTATTAGCGGGGAAAGACTGGCATCCAGAGTTTGTCAGGGAGTGCCCTCATGGCGAAGAAATGATTATTGTCGTGTATCAAGAGGGAGAGAGAGGACCAGATAGCTAGCCCGTATCCGCGTATTATATATAATTAAATCAAAAAGAGGCTAGCTGAGGTGAGGGGGTTGTTTAAACAGTATTCTAGTTTAAAGGTATACGTGACTCAGTTTTGTTTTGTCAGACGGTTATGGCACCTGGTAGGTGTGCTCATGAAGCCCTCACCCACCAACCTAGTTGGTGGCATGCTTCATCATCGGGCCCACCCAGTGACACCTAACGTGTACCAGGACACCGTACTTTTACACTGTACCAAAAGTACACAAAGGCACCATCCCACCACCTGGCAGACCCATTGTATCCGGCATAAACTCTCTACTAGAACCACTGTCCCGATATTGCGACTTCTTCCTGAATCCCTTGGTGCAAAAAATGCCTACATATATAAAGGACACCAAACACCTACTACAGGTCATAAACAACATGGAGTTTGACCCAAACACCCAGTTACTTGTAGTTTTAGACGTGGAAAGCCTATATACCAGTCTCCCACAAGATGCCACCCTGCAAGTTCTCCATGACATCCTGGAAGAATCTCCCTGGCCCTACCACACCCCGAGAAGTTTCATTCTAGCGTGTGCCACATTGGCCCTCAAAGAAAACTATTTTGAGTACGAGGGCACCTTCTACCTTCAAACAAACGGGACTTCGATGGGCAGTGTTTTCACCCCTAGTGTGGCGGGACTATACGTACACCATTTTGAAAGCACCCACATCTCCACAGAAGCCAACCCGTTCAGTCATCATATCCTGAAGTGGCACAGGTATATAGATGACATCCTGGTCATCTGGCAAGGCTCTCATATTGACTTGAACAATTTCATGACCTGGCTCAACACCAGAGACCAATACTTGAAGTTCACTTGCACAGCTAACAACCAACAACTCCCCTTCCTAGACCTGGCGATCACTGCCAAAGATGGAACCCTCATTACCACCACCTATTACAAACCGACTGCAAGGAACTCATTGCTCCTCTACACAAGTTTTCACCCCGACCACTCAGAGAAAACTTGCCATTCGGACAGTTTCTCCGCATTCGGAGAAACTGTACCAACATCAGTGATTATAAATCCCAATCGGCAGATCTAGCAACCAAATTGGAAAACCGTGGTTACCCCAAGGCCATCATTCGGAAGACAAGCAAGAGAGCCAGAAACCAAAACCGTGACGCACTCCTTGAAACCATCCAAAAGGAGGACGAGGAACAACCTATAACTTGCGTCACCACCTACAACACAGCATCCAACGAGGTAGCTAAGATCATCAAAAAACACTGGAGAATAATCAATTCCGGACAGAGAAACTGGGAAGCTCCCAGGTTTGCATACAAAAGGAACAGCAATCTGAAAGACCAACTGGTAAGCACCCGACCAAGACCACCACCCAGACCCCAAGACAATACGATCCTGAATGCTTGGGGCCTGCCAAAAGTCACTGGACACTACCCGTGCAACGACTGCAGTGTGTGTCATCTCACCACCCATACCAAAACTCTCAATCTGGAACCACACAAAATCTGGACTCAACGGAACCACACCAATTGCAATTCACGCAACGTGATATACATGCTCACATGCACGTGTGGCCTGCGGTATGTGGGAATGACAACACGTAAAGTCAGAACCAGAATTACTGAACATCGAAGCACGATACGGTGGAAGAAAAACATTAGCAGACTGACCAACCATTTCATTACTCACTGCCACACTCCCAATGACTTCAGCTGGACAGTCATTGAACAGATCCCTGAAAGTCCCATCAACAATGACAAAAAACTCCTCAACAAGGAACAGCGATGGATATATCGCCTTTCCACTTCCAATGACGGCTTGAATGATGCCATTCCATGGAACTCCCTGTCTACAGTATAACCACGAGGCATCCTCATCAGCCTGTCATTCCAATCCCCTTAATAATAATCTATTAGTTCTGAGTGATGGGACATGGCACCCCATGAAACACCTTGAATCCTTGCTCCCATAGAACTCCCAGTGTGTACTTATTACACAATAAGTGACCGTTTAAGTGTACCTATTTAGTAACCTAACCTGACAGACCTACGCATGCCTGTCATTACGCGTATGCATAACCCCACCACCGCCTGCGCATGCGTTGGTACAGCCGAGCCTGGCGAGCATACTCTGAGCATGCGTATAGCCCTCTTGACTCACCTGAGTAGCATCATGACTCGGCAGTCCGAGTCTATCTACCATCTCTATCACTACACAGGTACACGCCTTCAATCAACCAACCACAGTATAAAACCCAGAAGAAACCGGCCACTACTCACCGGTTCTGCGAAGAAGGCACTACAGGTCCACAGCAAGCTCTGGTCAGTAATCCTGTGAGTATGATCGAACAACCACCCCTACCATAGGTAAGCGTTGTCATTTTTCTCCCTACAGGTCTCCTAAATCTCAGTGGACATACCCCTTTTTCTCCCATATAGGATCAACTACTTTGCCTCTTCAATAACCTTAAAGAACAAATCCTAAAAACTAGCGTAAGATAACCACTTACGCTCTCTCATCTTTTCACCATTCTCACAACTGTGAAAACCGCTGTTTTAACCACCCCACCTACGATGTTCAAGTGCGATTCTCACAATAATGGTACCACCAATACCATTACACTTTAGCCGCTTATAGCCCGCACTCCCTCGCTATAAAGTCGGCTGTCATGAGTTCTCATGCATATCTCCCTAGTGACTCATTCTCTCCCTGTATGTTTTGTCTTTGTCCTACTTGTTATCTGTTCAGGTGGCCTTGAGAAGGGAATCCCCCCTCTCACACATAGATACACTTTAGGGCGTGTAGACACATAGTCTGTATCACACGTCCACTAGTTTTAATCACACACACTTTTTAATCGTCCTGAAGAAAGCCAGCATATCCATAAGGCACTGGCTGAAACATGTTGACGTACCAATGACGTGGGAGGTCGTAACTCGCCTCTAACGTCCACCTGCCTTATTTTTAACCGCTGACGGAGGCCCAGGTATTAAAGTCTGTCCTACCCTCAAGTACTGGGACCCCCGCCAAGCCGTTTTGAACTCACATTCAAAACATTCTTCACCGCACACACAGTGATATACCTGCTCCGCTGTCTCCAGGCGTTGTAGCACACCTGGGACACGTTAGGTGTCACTGGGTGGGCCCGATGATGAAGCATGCCACCAACTAGGTTGGTGGGTGAGGGCTTCATGAGCACACCTACCAGGTGCCATAACCGTCTGACAAAACAAAACTGAGTCACGTATACCTTTAAACTAGAATACTGTTTAAACAACCCCCTTACCTCAGCTAGCCTCTTTTTGATTTAATTATATATAATACGGGGGTACGGGCTAGCTATCTGGTCCTCTCTCTCCCTCTTGATACACGACTATACAGGCAGCGCACAGCTGCGAGAGAATATCCCAGCCATGGAGGAAAACCACGGCTTAACCTTCACTGAGAGTGACGCGGCAGACATTCTCTCTGACCCGTCGTTCCAAGTGGATTTTAACATTTCCAGCACTATCGCACAGACCACTGATTGGGAGACCCTCACAGAGAAAAAGCGAAACAGAATACGTACCATCCTTCATGGGACCATCCTGGCCCAATATCTCAGAACTAATACAGCCCCAATGGGCCTCCTTGTGAGCAATGCACCCAGGATCTTCCTCGATGACCCCACGTTCAGGAAGGACTGGGCCCAGATTGCCTGGCACTGTTCCTGGGACTGGATGCTACTCATACTCAAAACAGCTAAACGCCTTTCGGATGCCATAATGGTCGAAATTCAAGCCACTGAGAGCCATTTCAAAGCCACTATCACCTCATACAAAAAGAAGCTAGATGACCAAAACAGAGAGATTAACGAATACAAGGACTATCTGACCCAGGCCAAAATCAAAAAATTTAAAAAAGACTTAAAGAAGTTCAGTTATGCAAAGGTGTACCCGTACTCGGAAGAAAGCTATACACCACCAACCAAAGACAGCAACATGTCTAACTCTTCAGGAGACGACAGCTCTATCTCGAGTGACTCCAGCAATGGATCACAGAAACGAGGAGGAGGTGAAAGAGGACGAAGAGGACAACGTTGGCCTAACACTTGGCAAAGAGGACAACAAAACCAGTTTTACGGATTCCCACCCAACTTCGGTCATATGCAGCACCCGTACTACGGCTTCCCCACCATGTTCCCCCCAGGACCAATGCCTCTGTTTGCGGGTAACCAAGGCCCCATCATGCCTTTTTTAGGACGGGGCAGGAGAGCGCGGGGCGGCAGAAGACCAACCCAACACAACACACAGGTTCACTGGGCCGAAGAAGAGAACCCAGTCAGCGCGAACACGCGCCAAAAGGCAAAAGAAGCAACACCGGGACCGAGCTAATAACGAACACCGCCGCTCAGCCTTCACTGGTCTTCAACCTATCCAGTACACCATTATCGCAACAAGAGCAATCAGTCCTGGAAAAAGGACTGTCATTTGTGCCCACCACAAGATTGGACAAATTCAAACTCCACACTGAACTGGCACAATTTTTCAGAAAATTAAAACTGAAGTCATTTTTTGAAAGACCCACCCCCGAAAATGACCAACCTCAGGACAACCCAAACATCACCGGCTTAAGGACCAAGTCAACCTTTGTCCCACCCCCCTCCACTGTCCCTGCCGAAATCACTGCGTTTGAACAGGCAGTATACCACGACATCGAGAGTCTCCAACCGACCAACCACTTCAACAACTTGTCTTGGAACAATAGACAAACGATCCAACGCCTACAAAATAACCTCACCGTGATCATCAAACCAGCAGACAAGGGGGGAGGCATCGTACTCCTTGACAAAACGGATTACGATACCGAATGCCGAAGACTGCTTAGTGACAACAGGAACTAAAGCAGGCTGGATCATGATCCTACAGACCAACTACGCACCACCATCTACTCACTCGTTAAGAGGGCAGCAGATGCGGAGCATATTTCTAAGCAAGAAGCTGAATACCTTTGCCCTGAACATACCAGGACACCGTACTTTTACACTGTACCAAAAGTACACAAAGGCACCATCCCACCACCTGGCAGACACATTGTATCCGGCATAAACTCTCTACTAGAACCACTGTCCCGATATTGCGACTTCTTCCTGAATACCTTGGTGCAAAAAATGCCTACATATATAAAGGACACCAAACACCTACTACAGGTCATAAACAACATGGAGTTTGACCCAAACACCCAGTTACTTGTAGGTTTAGGCGTGGAAAGCCTATATACCAGTCTCCCACTAGATGCCACCCTGCAAGTTCTCCATGACATCCTGGAAGAATCTCCCTGGCCCTACCACACCCCGAGAAGTTTCATTCTAGCGTGTGCCACATTGGCCCTCAAAGAAAACTATTTTGAGTACGAGGGCACCTTCTACCTTCAAACAAACGAGACTTCGATGGGCAGTGTTTTCACCCCTAGTGTGGCGGGACTATACGTACACCATTTTGAAAGCACCCACATCTCCACAGAAGCCAACCCGTTCAGTCATCATATCCTGAAGTGGTACAGGTATATAGATGACATCCTGGTCATCTGGCAAGGCTCTCATATTGACTTGAACAATTTCATGACCTGGCTCAACACCAGAGACCAATACTTGAAGTTCACTTGCACAGCTAACAACCAACAACTCCCCTTCCTAGACCTGGCGATCACTGCCAAAGATGGAACCCTCATTACCACCACCTATTACAAACCGACTGCAAGGAACTCATTGCTCCTCTACACAAGTTTTCACCCCCGACCACTCAGAGAAAACTTGCCATTCGGACAGTTTCTCCGCATTCGGAGAAACTGTACCAACATCAGTGATTATAAATCCCAATCGGCAGATCTAGCAACCAAATTGGAAAACCGTGGTTACCCCAAGGCCATCATTCGGAAGACAAGCAAGAGAGCCAGACACCAAAACTGTGACGCACTCCTTGAAACCATCCAAAAGGAGGACAAGGAACAACCTATAACTTGCGTCACCACCTACAACACAGCATCCAACGAGGTAGCTAAGATCATCAAAAAACACTGGAGAATAATCAATTCCGGACAGAGAAACTGGGAAGCTCCCAGGTTTGCATACAAAAGGAACAGCAATCTGAAAGACCAACTGGTAAGCACCCGACCAAGACCACCACCCAGACCCCAAGACAATACGATCCTGAATGCTTGGGGCCTGCCAAAAGTCACTGGACACTACCCGTGCAACGACTGCAGTGTGTGTCATCTCACCACCCATACCAAAACTCTCAATCTGGAACCACACAAAATCTGGACTCAACGGAACCACACCAATTGCAATTCACGCAACGTGATATACATGCTCACATGCACGTGTGGCCTGCGGTATGTGGGAATGACAACACGTAAAGTCAGAACCAGAATTACTGAACACCGAAGCACGATACGGTGCAAGAAAAACATTAGCAGACTGACCAACCATTTCATTACTCACTGCCACACTCCCAATGACTTCAGCTGGACAGTCATTGAACAGATCCCTGAAAGTCCCATCAACAATGACAAAAAACTCCTCAACAAGGAACAGCGATGGATATATCGCCTTTCCACTGCCAATGACGGCTTGAATGATGCCATTCCATGGAACTCCCTGTCTACAGTATAACCACGAGGCATCCTCATCAGCCTGTCATTCCAATCCCCTTAATAGTAATCTATTAGTTCTGAGTGATGGGACATGGCACCCCATGAAACACCTTGAATCCTTGCTCCCATAGAACTCCCAGTGTGTACTTATTACACAATAAGTGACCGTTTAAGTGTACCTATTTAGTAACCTAACCTGACAGACCTACGCATGCCTGTCATTACGCGTATGCATAACCCCACCACCGCCTGCGCATGCGTTGCTACAGCCGAGCCTGGTGAGCATACTCTGAGCATGCGTATAGCCCTCTTGACTCACCTGAGTAGCATCATGACTCGGCAGTCCGAGTCTATCTACCATCTCTATCACTACACAGGTACACGCCTTCAATCAACCAACCACAGTATAAAACCCAGAAGAAACCGGCCACTACTCACCGGTTCTGCGAAGAAGGCACTACAGGTCCACAGCAAGCTCTGGTCAGTAATCCTGTGAGTATGATCGAACAACCACCCCTACCATAGGTAAGCGTTGTCATTTTTCTCCCTACAGGTCTCCTAAATCTCAGTGGACATACCCCTTTTTCTCCCATATAGGATCAACTACTTTGCCTCTTCAATAACCTTGAAGAACAAATCCTAAAAACTAGCGTAAGATAACCACTTACGCTCTCTCATCTTTTCACCATTCTCACAACTGTGAAAACCGCTGTTTTAACCACCCCACCTACGATGTTCTAGTGCGATTCTCACAATAATGGTATCACCAATACCATTACACTTTAGCCGCTTATAGCCCGCACTCCCTCGCTATAAAGTCGGCTGTCATGAGTTCTCATGCATATCTCCCTAGTGACTCTTTCTCTCCCTGTATGTTTTGTCTTTGTCCTACTTGTTATCTGTACAGGTGGTCTTGAGAAGGGAATCCCCCCTCTCACACATAGATACACTTTAGGGCGTGTAGACACATAGTCTGTATCACACGTCCACTAGTTTTAATCACATACACTTTTTAATCGTCCTGAAGAAAGCCAGCATATCCATAAGGCACTGGCTGAAACATGTTGACGTACCAAGGACGTGGGAAGTCGTAACTCGCCTCTAACGTCCACCTGCCTTATTTTTAACCGCTGACGGAGGCCCAGGTATTAAAGTCTGTCCTACCCTCGGGTACTGGGACCCCCGCCAAGCCGTTTTGAACTCACATTCAAAACATTCTTCACCGCACACACAGTGATATACCTGCTCCGCTGTCTCCAGGCGTTGTAGCACACCCGGGACACGTTAGGTGTCACTGGGTGGGCCCGACGATGAAGCATGCCACCAACTAGGTTGGTGGGTGAGGGCTTCATGAGCACACCTACCAGGTGCCATAACCGTCTGACAAAACAAAACTGAGTCACGTATACCTTTAAACTAGAATACTGTTTAAACAACCCCCTCCCCCTTACCTCAGCTAGCCTCTTTTTGATTTAATTATATATAATACGGGGGTACGGGCTAGCTATCTGGTCCTCTCTCTCCCTCTTGATACACGACTATACAGGCAGCGCACAGCTGCGAGAGAATATCCCAGCCATGGAGGAAAACCACGGCTTAACCTTCACTGAGAGTGACGCGGCAGACATTCTCTCTGACCCGTCGTTCCAAGTGGATTTTAACATTTCCAGCACTATCGCACAGACCACTGACTGGGAGACCCTCACAGAGAAAAAGCGAAACAGAATACGTACCATCCTTCATGGGACCATCCTGGCCCAATATCTCAGAACTAATACAGCCCCAATGGGCCTCCTTGTGAGCAACGCACCCAGGATCTTCCTCGATGACCCCACGTTCAGGAAGGACTGGGCCCAGATTGCCTGGCACTGTACCAGGGACTGGATGCTACTCATACTCAAAACAGCTAAACGCCTTTCGGATGCCATAATGGTCGAAATTCAAGCCACTGAGAGCCATTTCAAAGCCACTATCACCTCATACAAAAAGAAGCTAGATGACCAAAACAGAGAGATTAACAAATACAAGGACTATCTGACCCAGGCCAAAATCAAAAAATTTGAAAAAGACTTAAAGAAGTTCAGTTATGCAAAGGTGTACCCGTACTCGGAAGAAAGCTATACACCACCAACCAAAGACAGCAACATGTCTAACTCTTCAGGAGACGACAGCTCTATCTCGAGTGACTCCAGCAATGGATCACAGAAACGAGGAGGAGGTGGAAGAGGACGAAGAGTACAACGTTGGCCTAACACTTGGCAAAGAGGACAACAAAACCAGTTTTACGGATTCCCACCCAACTTCGGTCATATGCAGCACCCGTACTACGGCTTCCCCACCATGTTCCCCTCAGGACCAATGCCTCTGTTTGCGGGTAACCAAGGCCCCAACATGCCTTTTTTAGGACGGGGCAGGAGAGCGCGGGGCGGCAGAAGACCAACCCAACACAACACACAGGTTCACTGGGCCGAAAAAGAGAACCCAGTCAGCGCGAACACGCGCCAAAAGGCAAAAGAAGCAACACCGGGACCGAGCTAATAACGAACACCGCCGCTCAGCCTTCACTGGTCTTCAACCTATCCAGTACACCATTATCGCAACAAGAGCAATCAGTCCTGGAAAAAGGACTGTCATTTGTGCCCACCACAAGATTGGACAAATTCAAACTCCACACTGAACTGGCACAATTTTTCAGAAAATTAAAACTGAAGTCATTTTTTGAAAGACCCACCCCCGAAAATGACCAACCTCAGGACAACCCAAACATCACGGGCTTAAGGACCAAGTCAACCTTTGTCCCACCCCCCTCCACTGTCCCTGCCGAAATCACTGCGTTTGAACAGGCAGTATACCACGACATCGAGAGTCTCCAACCGACCAACCACTTCAACAACTTGTCTTGGAACGATAGACAAACGATCCAACGCCTACAAAATAACCCCACCGTGATCATCAAACCAGCAGACAAGGGGGGAGGCATCGTACTCCTTGACAAAACGGATTACGATACCGAATGCCGAAGACTGCTTAGTGACAACAGGAACTACCGCAGGCTGGATCATGATCCTACAGACCAACTACGCACCACCATCCACTCACTCGTTAAGAGGGCAGCAGATGCGGAGCATATTTCTAAGCAAGAAGCTGAATACCTTTGCCCTGGACATACCAGGACACCGTACTTTTACACTGTGCCAAAAGTACACAAAAGCACCATCCCACCACCTGGCAGACCCATTGTATCCGGCATAAACTCTCTACTAGAACCACTGTCCCGATATTGCGACTTCTTCCTGAATCCCTTGGTGCAAAAAATGCCTACATATATAAAGGACACCAAACACCTGCTACAGGTCATAAACAACATGGAGTTTGACCCAAACACCCAGTTACTTGTAGGTTTAGACGTGGAAAGCCTATATACCAGTCTCCCACAAGATGCCACCCTGCAAGTTCTCCATGACATCCTGGAAGAATCTCCCTGGCCCTACCACACCCCGAGAAGTTTCATTCTAGCGTGTGCCACATTGGCCCTCAAAGAAAACTATTTTGAGTACGAGGGCACCTTCTACCTTCAAACAAACGGGACTTCGATGGGCAGTGTTTTCACCCCTAGTGTGGCGGGACTATACGTGCACCATTTTGAAAGCACCCACATCTCCACAGAAGCCAACCCGTTCAGTCATCATATCCTGAAGTGGCACAGGTATATAGATGACATCCTGGTCATCTGGCAAGGCTCTCATATTGACTTGAACAATTTCATGACCTGGCTCAACACCAGAGACCAATACTTGAAGTTCACTTGCACAGCTAACAACCAACAACTCCCCTTCCTAGACCTGGCGATCACTGCCAAAGATGGAACCCTCATTACCACCACCTATTACAAACCGACTGCAAGGAACTCATTGCTCCTCTACACAAGTTTTCACCCCCGACCACTTAGAGAAAACTTGCCATTCGGACAGTTTCTCCGCATTCGGAGAAACTGTACCAACATCAGTGATTATAAATCCCAATCGGCAGATCTAGCAACCAAATTGGAAAACCGTGGTTACCCCAAGGCCATCATTCGGAAGACAAGCAAGAGAGCCAGAAACCAAAACCGTGACGCACTCCTTGAAACCATCCAAAAGGAGGACGAGGAACAACCTATAACTTGCGTCACCACCTACAACACAGCATCCAACGAGGTAGCTAAGATCATCAAAAAGCACTGGAGAATAATCAATTCCGGACAGAGAAACTGGGAAGCTCCCAGGTTTGCATACAAAAGGAACAGCAATCTGAAAGACCAACTGGTTAGCACCCGACCAAGACCACCACCCAGACCCCAAGACAATACGATCCTGAATGCTTGGGGCCTGCCAAAAGTCACTGGACACTACCCGTGCAACGACTGCAGTGTGTGTCATCTCACCACCCATACCAAAACTCTCAATCTGGAACCACACAAAATCTGGACTCAACGGAACCACACCAATTGCAATTCACGCAACGTGATATACATGCTCACATGCACGTGTGGCCTGCGGTATGTGGGAATGACAACACGTAAAGTCAGAACCAGAATTACTGAACACCGAAGCACTATACGGTGCAAGAAAAACATTAGCAGACTGACCAACCATTTCATTACTCACTGCCACACTCCCAATGACTTCAGCTGGACAGTCATTGAACAGATCCCTGAAAGTCCCATCAACAATGACAAAAAACTCCTCAACAAGGAACAGCGATGGATATATCGCCTTTCCACTGCCAATGACGGGTTGAATGATGCCATTCCATGGAACTCCCTGTCTACAGTATAACCACGAGGCATCCTCATCAGCCTGTCATTCCAATCCCCTTAATAATAATCTATTAGTTCTGAGTGATGGGACATGGCACCCCATGAAACACCTTGAATCCTTGCTCCCATAGAACTCCCAGTGTGTACTTATTACACAATAAGTGACCGTTTAAGTGTACCTATTTAGTAACCTAACCTGACAGACCTACGCATGCCTGTCATTACGCGTATGCATAACCCCACCACCGCCTGCGCATGCGTTGCTACAGCCGAGCCTGGCGAGCATACTCTGAGCATGCGTATAGCCCTCTTGACTCACCTGAGTAGCATCATGACTCGGCAGTCCGAGTCTATCTACCATCTCTATCACTACACAGGTACACGCCTTCAATCAACCAACCACAGTATAAAACCCAGAAGAAACCGGCCACTACTCACCGGTTCTGCGAAGAAGGCACTACAGGTCCACAGCAAGCTCTGGTCAGTAATCCTGTGAGTATGATCGAACAACCACCCCTACCATAGGTAAGCGTTGTCATTTTTCTCCCTACAGGTCTCCTAAATCTCAGTGGACATACCCCTTTTTCTCCCATATAGGATCAACTACTTTGCCTCTTCAATAACCTTGAAGAACAAATCCTAAAAACTAGCGTAAGATAACCACTTACGCTCTCTCATCTTTTCACCATTCTCACAACTGTGAAAACCGCTGTTTTAACCACCCCACCTACGATGTTCTAGTGCGATTCTCACAATAATGGTACCACCAATACCATTACACTTTAGCCGCTTATAGCCCGCACTCCCTCGCTATAAAGTCGGCTGTCATGAGTTCTCACGCATATCTCCCTAGTGACTTTTTCTCTCCCTGTATGTTTTGTCTTTGTCCTACTTGTTATCTGTACAGGTGGTCTTGAGAAGGGAATCCCCCCTCTCACACATAGATACACTTTAGGGCGTGTAGACACATAGTCTGTATCACACGTCCACTAGTTTTAATCACACACACTTTTTAATCGTCCTGAAGAAAGCCAGCATATCCATAAGGCACTGGCTGAAACATGTTGACGTACCAAGGACGTGGGAGGTGGTAACTCGCCTCTAACGTCCACCTGCCTTATTTTTAACCGCTGACGGAGCCCCAGGTATTAAAGTCTGTCCTACCCTCGGGTACTGGGACCCCCGCCAAGCCGTTTTGAACTCACATTCAAAACATTCTTCACCGCACACACAGTGATATACCTGCTCCGCTGTCTCCAGGCGTTGTAGCACACCCGGGACACGTTAGGTGTCACTGGGTGGGCCCGATGATGAAGCATGCCACCAACTAGGTTGGTGGGTGAGGGCTTCATGAGCACACCTACCAGGTGCCATAACCGTCTGACAAAACAAAACTGAGTCACGTATACCTTTAAACTAGAATACTGTTTAAACAACCCCCTCCCCCCTTACCTCAGCTAGCCTCTTTTTGATTTAATTATATATAATACGGGGGTACGGGCTAGCTATCTGGTCCTCTCTCTCCCTCTTGATACACGACTATACAGGCAGCGCACAGCTGCGAGAGAATATCCCAGCCATGGAGGAAAACCACGGCTTAACCTTCACTGAGAGTGATGCGGCAGACATTCTCTCTGACCCGTCGTTCCAAGTGGATTTTAACATTTCCAGCACTATCGCACAGACCACTGATTGGGAGACCCTCACAGAGAAAAAGCGAAACAGAATACGTACCATCCTTCATGGGACCATCCTGGCCCAATATCTCAGAACTAATACAGCCCCAATGGGCCTCCTTGTGAGCAACGCACCCAGGATCTTCCTCGATGACCCCACGTTCAGGAAGGACTGGGCCCAGATTGCCTGGCACTGTACCAGGGACTGGATGCTACTCATACTCAAAACAGCTAAACGCCTTTCGGATGCCATAATGGTCGAAATTCAAGCCACTGAGAGCCATTTCAAAGCCACTATCACCTCATACAAAAAGAAGCTAGATGACCAAAACAGAGAGATTAACGAATACAAGGACGATCTGACCCAGGCCAAAATCAAAAAATTTGAAAAAGACTTAAAGAAGTTCAGTTATGCAAAGGTGTACCCGTACTCGGAAGAAAGCTATACACCACCAACCAAAGACAGCAACATGTCTAGCTCTTCAGGAGACGACAGCTCTATCTCGAGTGACTCCAGCAATGGATCACAGAAACGAGGAGGAGGTGGAAGAGGACGAAGAGGACAACGTTGGCCTAACACTTGGCAAAGAGGACAACAAAACCAGTTTTACGGATTCCCACCCAACTTCGGTCATATGCAGCACCCGTACTACGGCTTCCCCACCATGTTCCCCCCAGGACCAATGCCTCTGTTTGCGGGTAACCAAGGCCCCAACATGCCTTTTTTAGGACGGGGCAGGAGAGCGCGGGGCCGCAGAAGACCAACCCAACACAACACACAGGTTCACTGGGCCGAAGAAGAGAACCCAGTCAGCGCGAACACGCGCCAAAAGGCAAAAGAAGCAACACCGGGACTGAGCAAATAACGAACACCGCCGCTCAGCCTTCACTGGTCTTCAACCTATCCGGTACACCATTATCGCAACAAGAGCAATCAGTCCTGGAAAAAGGACTGTCATTTGTGCCCACCACAAGATTGGACAAATTCAAACTCCACACTGAACTGGCACAATTTTTCAGAAAATTAAAACTGAAGTCGTTTTTTGAAAGACCCACCCCCGAAAATGACCAGCCTCAGGACAACCCAAACATCACTGGCTTAAGGACCAAGTCAACCTTTGTCCCACCCCCCTCCACTGTCCCTGCCGAAATCACTGCGTTTGAACAGGCAGTATACCACGACATCGAGAGTCTCCAACCGACCAACCACTTCAACAACTTGTCTTGGAACGATAGACAAACGATCCAACGCCTACAAAATAACCCCACCGTGATCATCAAACCAGCAGACAAGGGGGGAGGCATCGTACTCCTTGACAAAACGGATTACGATACCGAATGCCGAAGACTGCTTAGTGACAACAGGAACTACCGCAGGCTGGATCATGATCCTACAGACCAACTACGCACCACCATCCACTCACTCGTTAAGAGGGCAGCAGATGCGGAGCATATTTCTAAGCAAGAAGCTGAATACCTTTGCCCTGAACATACCAGGACACCGTACTTTTACACTGTACCAAAAGTACAGAAAGGCACCATCCCACCACCTGGCAGACCCATTGTATCCGGCATAAACTCTCTACTAGAACCACTGTCCCGATATTGCGACTTCTTCCTGAATCCCTTGGTGCAAAAAATGCCTACATATATAAAAGACACCAAACACCTACTACAGGTCATAAACAACATGGAGTTTGACCCAAACACCCAGTTACTTGTAGGTTTAGACGTGGAAAGCCTATATACCAGTCTCCCACAAGATGCCACCCTGCAAGTTCTCCATGACATCCGGGAAGAATCTCCCTGGCCCTACCACACCCCGAGAAGTTTCATTCTAGCGTGTGCCACATTGGCCCTCAAAGAAAACTATTTTGAGTACGAGGGCACCTTCTACCTTCAAACAAACGGGACTTCGATGGGCAGTGTTTTCACCCCTAGTGTGGCGGGACTATACGTACACCATTTTGAAAGCACCCACATCTCCACAGAAGCCAACCCGTTCAGTCATCATATCCTGAAGTGGCACAGGTATATAGATGACATCCTGGTCATCTGGCAAGGCTCTCATATTGACTTGAACAATTTCATGACCTGGCTCAACACCAGAGACCAATACTTGAAGTTCACTTGCACAGCTAACAACCAACAACTCCCCTTCCTAGACCTGGCGATCACTGCCAAAGATGGAACCCTCATTACCACCACCTATTACAAACCGACTGCAAGGAACTCATTGCTCCTCTACACAAGTTTTCACCCCCGACCACTTAGAGAAAACTTGCCATTCGGACAGTTTCTCCGCATTCGGAGAAACTGTACCAACATCAGTGATTATAAATCCCAATCGGCAGATCTAGCAACCAAATTGGAAAACCGTGGTTACCCCAAGGCCATCATTCGGAAGACAAGCAAGAGAGCCAGAAACCAAAACCGTGACGCACTCCTTGAAACCATCCAAAAGGAGGACGAGGAACAACCTATAACTTGCGTCACCACCTACAACACAGCATCCAACGAGGTAGCTAAGATCATCAAAAAGCACTGGAGAATAATCAATTCCGGACAGAGAAACTGGGAAGCTCCCAGGTTTGCATACAAAAGGAACAGCAATCTGAAAGACCAACTGGTTAGCACCCGACCAAGACCACCACCCAGACCCCAAGACAATACGATCCTGAATGCTTGGGGCCTGCCAAAAGTCACTGGACACTACCCGTGCAACGACTGCAGTGTGTGTCATCTCACCACCCATACCAAAACTCTCAATCTGGAACCACACAAAATCTGGACTCAACGGAACCACACCAATTGCAATTCACGCAACGTGATATACATGCTCACATGCACGTGTGGCCTGCGGTATGTGGGAATGACAACACGTAAAGTCAGAACCAGAATTACTGAACACCGAAGCACTATACGGTGCAAGAAAAACATTAGCAGACTGACCAACCATTTCATTACTCACTGCCACACTCCCACTGACTTCAGCTGGACAGTCATTGAACAGATCCCTGAAAGTCCCATCAACAATGACAAAAAACTCCTCAACAAGGAACAGCGATGGATATATCGCCTTTCCACTGCCAATGACGGCTTGAATGATGCCATTCCATGGAACTCCCTGTCTACAGTATAACCACGAGGCATCCTCATCAGCCTGTCATTCCAATCCCCTTAATAATAATCTATTAGTTCTGAGTGATGGGACATGGCACCCCATGAAACACCTTGAATCCTTGCTCCCATAGAACTCCCAGTGTGTACTTATTACACAATAAGTGACCGTTTAAGTGTACCTATTTAGTAACCTAACCTGACAGACCTACGCATGCCTGTCATTACGCGTATGCATAACCCCACCACCGCCTGCGCATGCGTTGCTACAGCCGAGCCTGGCGAGCATACTCTGAGCATGCGTATAGCCCTCTTGACTCACCTGAGTAGCATCATGACTCGGCAGTCCGAGTCTATCTACCATCTCTATCACTACACAGGTACACGCCTTCAATCAACCAACCACAGTATAAAACCCAGAAGAAACCGGCCACTACTCACCGGTTCTGCGAAGAAGGCACTACAGGTCCACAGCAAGCTCTGGTCAGTAATCCTGTGAGTATGATCGAACAACCACCCCTACCATAGGTAAGCGTTGTCATTTTTCTCCCTACAGGTCTCCTAAATCTCAGTGGACATACCCCTTTTTCTCCCATATAGGATCAACTACTTTGCCTCTTCAATAACCTTGAAGAACAAATCCTAAAAACTAGCGTAAGATAACCACTTACGCTCTCTCATCTTTTCACCATTCTCACAACTGTGAAAACCGCTGTTTTAACCACCCCACCTACGATGTTCTAGTGCGATTCTCACAATAATGGTACCACCAATACCATTACACTTTAGCCGCTTATAGCCCGCACTCCCTCGCTATAAAGTCGGCTGTCATGAGTTCTCACGCATATCTCCCTAGTGACTTTTTCTCTCCCTGTATGTTTTGTCTTTGTCCTACTTGTTATCTGTACAGGTGGTCTTGAGAAGGGAATCCCCCCTCTCACACATAGATACACTTTAGGGCGTGTAGACACATAGTCTGTATCACACGTCCACTAGTTTTAATCACACACACTTTTTAATCGTCCTGAAGAAAGCCAGCATATCCATAAGGCACTGGCTGAAACATGTTGACGTACCAAGGACGTGGGAGGTGGTAACTCGCCTCTAACGTCCACCTGCCTTATTTTTAACCGCTGACGGAGCCCCAGGTATTAAAGTCTGTCCTACCCTCGGGTACTGGGACCCCCGCCAAGCCGTTTTGAACTCACATTCAAAACATTCTTCACCGCACACACAGTGATATACCTGCTCCGCTGTCTCCAGGCGTTGTAGCACACCCGGGACACGTTAGGTGTCACTGGGTGGGCCCGATGATGAAGCATGCCACCAACTAGGTTGGTGGGTGAGGGCTTCATGAGCACACCTACCAGGTGCCATAACCGTCTGACAAAACAAAACTGAGTCACGTATACCTTTAAACTAGAATACTGTTTAAACAACCCCCTCCCCCCTTACCTCAGCTAGCCTCTTTTTTATTTAATTATATATAATACGGGGGTACGGGCTAGCTATCTGGTCCTCTCTCTCCCTCTTGATACACGACTATACAGGCAGCGCACAGCTGCGAGAGAATATCCCAGCCATGGAGGAAAACCACGGCTTAACCTTCACTGAGAGTGACGCGGCAGACATTCTCTCTGACCCGTCGTTCCAAGTGGATTTTAACATTTCCAGCACTATCGCACAGACCACTGATTGGGAGACCCTCACAGAGAAAAAGCGAAACAGAATACGTACCATCCTTCATGGGACCATCCTGGCCCAATATCTCAGAACTAATACAGCCCCAATGGGCCTCCTTGTGAGCAACGCACCCAGGATCTTCCTCGATGACCCCACGTTCAGGAAGGACTGGGCCCAGATTGCCTGGCACTGTACCAGGGACTGGATGCTACTCATACTCAAAACAGCTAAACGCCTTTCGGATGCCATAATGGTCGAAATTCAAGCCACTGAGAGCCATTTCAAAGCCACTATCACCTCATACAAAAAGAAGCTAGATGACCAAAACAGAGAGATTAACGAATGCAAGGACGATCTGACCCAGGCCAAAATCAAAAAATTTGAAAAAGACTTAAAGAAGTTCAGTTATGCAAAGGTGTACCCGTACTCGGAAGAAAGCTATACACCACCAACCAAAGACAGCAACATGTCTAGCTCTTCAGGAGACGACAGCTCTATCTCGAGTGACTCCAGCAATGGATCACAGAAACGAGGAGGAGGTGGAAGAGGACGAAGAGGACAACGTTGGCCTAACACTTGGCAAAGAGGACAACAAAACCAGTTTTACGGATTCCCACCTAACTTCGGTCATATGCAGCACCCGTACTACGGCTTCCCCACCATGTTCCCCCCAGGACCAATGCCTCTGTTTGCGGGTAACCAAGGCCCCAACATGCCTTTTTTAGGACGGGGCAGGAGAGCGCGGGGCCGCAGAAGACCAACCCAACACAACACACAGGTTCACTGGGCCGAAGAAGAGAACCCAGTCAGCGCGAACACGCGCCAAAAGGCAAAAGAAGCAACACCGGGACTGAGCAAATAACGAACACCGCCGCTCAGCCTTCACTGGTCTTCAACCTATCCAGTACACCATTATCGCAACAAGAGCAATCAGTCCTGGAAAAAGGACTGTCATTTGTGCCCACCACAAGATTGGACAAATTCAAACTCCACACTGAACTGGCACAATTTTTCAGAAAATTAAAACTGAAGTCGTTTTTTGAAAGACCCACCCCCGAAAATGACCAGCCTCAGGACAACCCAAACATCACTGGCTTAAGGACCAAGTCAACCTTTGTCCCACCCCCCTCCACTGTCCCTGCCGAAATCACTGCGTTTGAACAGGCAGTATACCACGACATCGAGAGTCTCCAACCGACCAACCACTTCAACAACTTGTCTTGGAACGATAGACAAACGATCCAACGCCTACAAAATAACCCCACCGTGATCATCAAACCAGCAGACAAGGGGGGAGGCATCGTACTCCTTGACAAAACGGATTACGATACCGAATGCCGAAGACTGCTTAGTGACAACAGGAACTACCGCAGGCTGGATCATGATCCTACAGACCAACTACGCACCACCATCCACTCACTCGTTAAGAGGGCAGCAGATGCGGAGCATATTTCTAAGCAAGAAGCTGAATACCTTTGCCCTGAACATACCAGGACACCGTACTTTTACACTGTACCAAAAGTACAGAAAGGCACCATCCCACCACCTGGCAGACCCATTGTATCCGGCATAAACTCTCTACTAGAACCACTGTCCCGATATTGCGACTTCTTCCTGAATCCCTTGGTGCAAAAAATGCCTACATATATAAAAGACACCAAACACCTACTACAGGTCATAAACAACATGGAGTTTGACCCAAACACCCAGTTACTTGTAGGTTTAGACGTGGAAAGCCTATATACCAGTCTCCCACAAGATGCCACCCTGCAAGTTCTCCATGACATCCGGGAAGAATCTCCCTGGCCCTACCACACCCCGAGAAGTTTCATTCTAGCGTGTGCCACATTGGCCCTCAAAGAAAACTATTTTGAGTACGAGGGCACCTTCTACCTTCAAACAAACGGGACTTCGATGGGCAGTGTTTTCACCCCTAGTGTGGCGGGACTATACGTACACCATTTTGAAAGCACCCACATCTCCACAGAAGCCAACCCGTTCAGTCATCATATCCTGAAGTGGCACAGGTATATAGATGACATCCTGGTCATCTGGCAAGGCTCTCATATTGACTTGAACAATTTCATGACCTGGCTCAACACCAGAGACCAATACTTGAAGTTCACTTGCACAGCTAACAACCAACAACTCCCCTTCCTAGACCTGGCGATCACTGCCAAAGATGGAACCCTCATTACCACCACCTATTACAAACCGACTGCAAGGAACTCATTGCTCCTCTACACAAGTTTTCACCCCCGACCACTCAGAGAAAACTTGCCATTCGGACAGTTTCTCCGCATTCGGAGAAACTGTACCAACATCAGTGATTATAAATCCCAATCGGCAGATCTAGCAACCAAATTGGAAAACCGTGGTTACCCCAAGGCCATCATTCGGAAGACAAGCAAGAGAGCCAGAAACCAAAACCGTGACGCACTCCTTGAAACCATCCAAAAGGAGGACGAGGAACAACCTATAACTTGCGTCACCACCTACAACACAGCATCCAACGAGGTAGCTAAGATCATCAAAAAACTCTGGAGAATAATCAATTCCGGACAAAGAAACTGGGAAGCTCCCAGGTTTGCATGCAAAAGGAACAGCAATCTGAAAGACCAACTGGTAAGCACCCAACCAAGACCACCACCCAGACCCCAAGACAATACGATCCTGAATGCTTGGGGCCTGCCAAAAGTCACTGGACACTACCCGTGCAACGACTGCAGTGTGTGTCATCTCACTACCCATACCAAAACTCTCAATCTGGAACCACACAAAATCTGGACTCAACGGAACCACACCAATTGCAATTCACGCAACGTGATATACATGCTCACATGCACGTGTGGCCTGCAGTATGTGGGAATGACAACACGTAAAGTCAGAACCAGAATTACTGAACACCGAAGCACGATACGGTGCAAGAAAAACATTAGCAGACTGACCAACCATTTCATTACTCACTGCCACACTCCCAATGACTTCAGCTGGACAGTCATTGAACAGATCCCTGAAAGTCCCATCAACAATGACAAAAAACTCCTCAACAAGGAACAGCGATGGATATATCGCCTTTCCACTGCCAATGACGGCTTGAATGATGCCATTCCATGGAACTCCCTGTCTACAGTATAACCACGAGGCATCCTCATCAGCCTGTCATTCCAATCCCCTTAATAATAATCTATTAGTTCTGAGTGATGGGACATGGCACCCCATGAAACACCTTGAATCCTTGCTCCCATAGAACTCCCAGTGTGTACTTATTACACAATAAGTGACCGTTTAAGTGTACCTATTTAGTAACCTAACCTGACAGACCTACGCATGCCTGTCATTACACGTATGCATAACCCCACCACCGCCTGCGCATGCGTTGCTACAGCCGAGCCTGGCGAGCATACTCTGAGCATGCGTATAGCCCTCTTGACTCACCTGAGTAGCATCATGACTCGGCAGTCCGAGTCTATCTACCATCTCTATCACTACACAGGTACACGCCTTCAATCAACCAACCACAGTATAAAACCCAGAAGAAACCGGCCACTACTCACCGGTTCTGCGAAGAAGGCACTACAGGTCCACAGCAAGCTCTGGTCAGTAATCCTGTGAGTATGATCGAACAACCACCCCTACCATAGGTAAGCGTTGTCATTTTTCTCCCTACAGGTCTCCTAAATCTCAGTGGACATACCCCTTTTTCTCCCATATAGGATCAACTACTTTGCCTCTTCAATAACCTTGAAGAACAAATCCTAAAAACTAGCGTAAGATAACCACTTACGCTCTCTCATCTTTTCACCATTCTCACAACTGTGAAAACCGCTTTTTTAACCACCCCACCTACGATGTTCTAGTGCGATTCTCACAATAATGGTATCACCAATACCATTACACTTTAGCTGCTTATAGCCCGCACTCCCTCGCTATAAAGTCGGCTGTCATGAGTTCTCATGCATATCTCCCTAGTGACTCTTTCTCTCCCTGTATGTTTTGTCTTTGTCCTACTTGTTATCTGTACAGGTGGCCTTGAGAAGGGAATCCCCCCTCTCACACATAGATACACTTTAGGGCGTGTAGACACATAGTCTGTATCACACGTCCACTAGTTTTAATCACACACACTTTTTAATCGTCCTGAAGAAAGCCAGCATATCCATAAGGCACTGGCTGAAACATGTTGACGTACCAAGGACGTGGGAAGTCGTAACTCGCCTCTAACGTCCACCTGCCTTATTTTTAACCACTGACGGAGGCCCAGGTATTAAAGTCTGTCCTACCCTCGGGTACTGGGACCCCCGCCAAGCCGTTTTGAACTCACATTCAAAACATTCTTCACCGCACACACAGTGATATACCTGCTCCGCTGTCTCCAGGCGTTGTAGCACACCCGGGACACGTTAGGTGTCACTGGGTGGGCCCGATGATGAAGCATGCCACCAACTAGGTTGGTGGGTGAGGGCTTCATGAGCACACCTACCAGGTGCCATAACCGTCTGACAAAACAAAACTGAGTCACGTATACCTTTAAACTAGAATACTGTTTAAACAACCCCCTCCCCCCTCACCTCAGCTAGCCTCTTTTGGAAGAAATGATTATGCCTGCCTTCTCAAATCATATTCCAATACACAAAAAATACATATATGTAAGAAAATGGGCAGTAGCTCAAGCACCAGCATTATATAAAAATCATGTAGGATGGGATGAGGACTCTCCTCCTCACAAAATCCAGTTAAAAAGCCAACCTACTGCACAAAGACAGTACCCAATTAAGCAAGAAGCTAAACAACAGGTCAGGGAGATCTTAGATCAACTTGAATACCAAGGGGTGATTGAAACATGCACCACTCAAATGAACAATCCTTTGTTTCCTGTCTCCAAACCAGACGATTCATATCGTCTAGTCTTGGACTACAGACACCTTAACTCATGTTGCAAGACATTTGCGGTACAAAATTCGCACAGTGCGGCACTAATGAATAACATAGTTTGCAAAAAATACAAAACAACATTAGACATTTCTAATGGATTCTTTTGCCAAAATATTGCACCAGACAGCAGGTATTTGACCGCTTTCTCAATAATGGGGTCACAGAAAATTTTTTGTAGACTCCCACAGGGATTCAAGAATAGCCCAGGATTATTCTCAGCCAGAGTAACAGAGTTACTACAAATGTATGATGATGAGGCATTAGCTTATGTCGATGACATCTATCTCACAGATGATGACCTGGATACTCACTTGAAAAGAGTGAACACCATAATACTTGGGTTCGCAGCAGAGGGTTACAAATTCAACTTTAAAAAGTCCCAAATCGCCCATCTAACTGTCCTATTTTTAGGATACGAATTATCAAGTGAAGGCAAAAGCCTAGCAGACAACTTCTTAGAGAAGTGCGCTGTACTTCAAGCACCAAAAACGCTGAAGAATTTACAATCGATACTAGGCTTCCTGAATTTCGGAAGAACGTACATTCTAAACTATGCAGAGAGGGTTAAACCTCTCTACGAATTAATAAAACCTGATTTTAAACAAATCAACTGGACTCAGAAACACACAGAAATGTTGAGATCATTGCAAACAGACATGTTAGCTAAAACAAAATTGGAAACTCGTGACAATACACGCAACCTTGTAATCCGAGTCATCCCAGGAAGATGCGGATTCATGTACCTGACCTCTAATGAGGGAGAAACTGTACCAATGCTTACAAATCACATTTGTACACACTAGCAGAAAAAACATTCAGTCTTACAGAAAATACGGTAAGGGCGGTTCAGACGGCTATAGCAAAAGAAATAGCCCAAGCCCAAGGCAATAGAATAACTGTTTTCACAGCAGAATCAGACTTTGAGGCGTTATTCAGCCCAGTTAATCTAAAAACAGTGGCATTAGATCCAAAATGGATACAGTGGGAAAATTCTCTTGCTACAGAAGATGTGACATACTATTATGTCCCGAACATGAAAAAACTGAACGATTTGAAATATGAAGAAGAATATCCTCTGCCAATCGAAATTCTGCCTCTCCAACAGTACTCTTGTATAATCTATACAGACAGATTTGTAAAACATTACAATGTGGATAAAAAATCCTATAATGCAGCATGCGCGATCGTTAAAGGTCGATGGCGCTGTGGTAAATTCATCCCAAAAATAACAAAAACTGAATCACTGAGAAACTGTTCGGCTCAGCGAGCTGAAATCAGATCTTTAAAGATGGCGCTTGAAAATGCGGATCGTGAATTCCCGACACTAATAGTGTGCGATTCGCATTTCTGCGTAAAATCTTACAATAATGACCTGCAGAGCTGGGTTCAAAACGATTATAAAGATGACACAGGTGCCACAATCAAGCATAAAATGCTTTGGGAACAAGTAGTTCTTTTACAGAAAGAACTACAAAAGACTCACGTGATACACACACAGAGTCATCAACGTGATGGCGTTCACGTTGCAGGGAATTCTTTGGCTAATACAGCCACAGCGGAAGCACCTCAACGGGCTTCCGTAGCCACAAAAAAGCGTTCAGAAAAATACATAGATGAGGAAACCATGCTGGCGGTAAAAACGTCTTCAAAAGACAACTGTGCAGCACTACCTGTGAACTATCCACTCAATTATACATACGTAATTGACGCAAACTCCGTTCCTTTTGCTCGAATCCCTGGAGTGGGGGGATAGAGGGATTCCAAATATGAATAGGAGAGTCTTATTAATAGCAGACGCACACATGGGTGAAGGTCCGAGGCACAACCAGATCAAGGAATCTCTGACAGAATTACAATCAGAATACTGGTGGCCAGGGATGAGCCTGCAACATTACAAATTTGTAAAGAGCTGTCCAAACCGCAACAGAGATCGCAGCAGTGAACCGACCGGAGTAATGCCATGGCCATTCTTATAGTTAGCATAAGGCTATCTATACGTAAAATCCAGCGTCCCATTAAAATTCCTTTTAAGACTAGATTTACTTAAAAATGTGGCACCAGCGCTCGACTGACGCCAGAACTGTTATAAAAGATTTGCGAGTCTTTATCGGCACATACGCAATTGCCATGCTACATTTTGACCAGGGTCCTGCTTTTAGCTCTCGAGCTTATAAGGAGGCCATGACCAACATGGGCATTGAATTGCGGTACTCTTGTCCCTTCCATCCTGAGGGAAACGGGATTGTGGAAAGAAAAAACCGAGACATAAAGCAATCTATAACGGCAAAGATATTCGGTTCGGGTGACGGGTGAGTCCAACATTTAACAAGTGTTCAACGTAGTTTTAACAATCTGCCAAGAAATTCTCTTAAAGGTTTCAGCCCGTACGAACTATTGTTTGGAACTAGAACGGAAAGGGAAGACCACTCGGTCCCCCCGAACGTATGGATGGGTGCCCCGATCCCGCCGGGAAACCATTTTGGGTGGGGGGGCGTGGTTCGGCTGGTATGCCCAAAGCGGCGTAGCCGGAGCACGCCCTTCCCGCCCAGAAGGGGTTGTCCTAGACACCAGCCCGGAAGTCCGCGCTCGGATGGGCGTACCCGAGGAGGGCCCCCGCCCCTCCACAGACGGATAAATAGAGCGGGAATCCAATGAAGCGTCCTCTTGTTCCAGTGCTCGGAAGGCTGCACCACTCGTTGCTCGTGAGCCCTCGACGGAACAAGCAGCAATTTTGAGAACTTGTAATCTTTGTTGTTTCTCTTTCAGTACCAGCCTTACTGGATCAAGTTGGACGGAGTAGCCAAGATATGTCTGGCAAGAAGGCGGGAAAGAGCTCCGAGATGGAGAAGATGCTACGCACCCTTGTGAACCGAGTAGCGGCGATGGACCGGAGGATGGGTAAAGTGGATTCGATCGGTCGGGGCTTAGCAGAGGTTAAAAAGCAGATAGCAGCGCAGAACAACCTCTCGGGCGGCCTAAGAAAGTGATAGGACCGGCCTTGCCGGATGTCGCCCCAGAGGGTAAGGGGAAGCGTAATAAGAGGAGGGCGGGTTCCAGGGAGGGCCCAGTCCCGGAGGTGCCCCCAGCAAGCCCGGGCGCAATCAACCCAGTCGCACCGGTGGACAGCCCGGTACCAGGTCCGGACGTGGGTTTACCAATGATAACGCCAGTTGAGGATGATCAGATGCCCCCAGAACTGGCCCTTCAGTTAGCGGCAGTGTTACCCTGGCTAAAGAAGAAAGCAGGGGGGGCAGTGGCTGCGGGGGATCCGGCCGAGGAAGCTAGAATAATAATTGAGCAGTTACGGCAGTCAAGGGAAGCGGGGACGGCGAATGTTCCTTATATTCCCCCACAGGTAGCAACGGCGGTCAGAACGGATGGTCGAGTGAAGACAGCGGACACGGCGGCTGAACACGGTAAGAGCCCATTGCCAATGGTTGGGGAGAGTTCAGTGCCTTCGCGGCGGGAAAGGTTGTCTCAGCACATCCCGGCGGCCACGAAGGAAATGATATGAGGGGACAAATATATTAATATGTTTTCACTGTTGACCGACCATCGTGAGATAGAGTACGCAAAGACCCAGAAAGATTTATGGCACCCAGCGTATGGCGGGCCAAGATGGCGGACTTTAGGGTCGATGAGACCATAGCGAACTGGGTCAAGGCCTTTTCTATACTTACAGCAGTAATACCCGAAGTGTTGCCCGAATTATCATGTTACCAGAACAGGATCATGGATTTTTATACAATGTACGGGGGGAATGAATGGAAGGGTTATGATGTTCACTATCGAAAATCTAAAGAGTTTGATGAGACTTTAACGTGGGATTGTCTCGACACGGTGTCATGGCACAAACAGCTCTTGCCTGGATCGGCGGGTACGTCGTTGCCAGGCGGGAGCGGGTCTGGGACAGTCCAGCAAAGACCGGCACAGCCCTTTCGTGCAAGCGCCGGTGGGGAATCACAGCCCAAGACCGGCGGGAATGGGGGCAAGCGTGGAGTTTGTTGGGGTTTCAACAGAGGTAACTGTAACAGGCCCCAGGGAACATGTAGGTTCCGGCATGCTTGTGCGGGCTGTGGGAACTCCTCACACCCAGAAATTAGCTGTAGATCCAAGTCCGGTAGTTCGGGAGGAAAGGGGGGATCCAAGCAGGATTGATGTGGTGCCTGGGAAGCAATCGTCTTCACCCATCGACATCTTGGCTTTGACTCCCTGGCTGAACAAATACCCTGATCATGTATCCGCCGGGATTTTGAGGAATGGCTTTCTGTATGGCTTCAACATCCCGGCGGGGAATTTTCGGGGGAGCCCCTTCTGTAAGAATCAACTATCTGTTCAACATAACCCGGCGGTGGCTGCCAAGAAAATTACCAAAGAGGTCAGCTTGGGACGGGTAGCAGGGCCTTTTGCATGCCCGCCAGTGGCGGATTTTGTGTGTTCACCCCTAGGAGTGGTTCCGAAGAAGGACCCGGGGGAGTATAGACTCATTCACAATCTGTCGGCCCCGAGGGAAGCCTCGGTGAATGAAGCTATTGACCCTGAAGTATGTTCAGTTCGATACGCATCGTTCGACGATGCCGTCGAGCTACTGAATCGCCTGGGCCCAGGTGCTTTGATGGCAAAATCAGACATCGAATCAGCATTCAGGTTGCTCCCGATACACCCTCGGGACCTGCGCTTGCTGGGATTCACATTCCAAGGGAAGTATTACATGGATAAATGCATGCCCATGGCTGCTCAATTTCTTGTGTTTATTTTGAAATGTTCAGCTGTTTTTTGGAATGGGCGTTCACCGAGGCCACTGGGCATAGACAGGTGATGCACTATTTAGAACTTCCTGTTCTTGGGTCCGGCAGGCACTACGGAATGTGCTCAGACACTGCAGGACTTCTGCACTCTCATGCAGGAGTTTGGGGTCCCATTGGCACCGGGTAAGACAGTGGGGCCATCTACTTCACTGGAGTTTCTGGGGATTGAGCTTGATTCCGTGGAGGGATGCTTCCATCTGCCAATGGAGAAGGTGGCCAAGTTCAGGGCTTCCTTAAAACAATGCCTGGGTAAAGAGAAGGTGACCCTGCACCAGTTACAACAAACAGTGGGCCAGCTTAACTTTGCCTTAAAAGTAATACCGATGGCTCGCCCCTTCTCACGTTCCATTGCACAAGCTATGGTCGGCCTCAAGGAGGGACACCACCGCACGAGACTATCGGCAGAGGTTCACCAGGATATGCGCATTTGGTTGGCATTCCTGGCGGACTTCAACGGTCGGGTGGCGTGGAACAAACCCCCAGCATCGTCTGACGAACTGGGTTTGTGGACCGACTCGGCTGGGAGCGTGGGATTTGGCGCAATCTTTGGTAACCGATGGTCGGCGCAAGTATGGCAGACGTGGTGGCACTCCAGTGGCCTAACAGGTAACATTGGGTTCTTGGAGCTTTTTCCCATTTGGGTGGCTCTGTTGGCATGGCCATAAGATTTTAGGGGCCGCTCAGTAGTGTTTTGGTCTGACAATATGACGGTGGTCGAGTGCATTAATCACCAGGCAGCACGCTGCAAGTGGATCTTGAGACTGTTGAAGGAAATTGTATTGCGATGCATGAGATTGAATGTACAGTTCAGGGCAAAACATGTGCCGGGTGTACTGAATAATGCAGCGGATGCACTCTCTCGTTCACACATGCAGGCTTTCAGGGGCTATCTACCTACAGCGGATCTAGTGGCGGCACCATTCCCCGAAGCACTATGGCAAATCGGTGCCCCGGATTACAGGAACTCGTGGCAGCCAGCTTAGCGCCCAGGACGAGGAAAGCCTATGAGGGAGCGTTTCCTTCATACTGTGCCTTTTTAGGGCCGGTGGGGAGACATAGCTGGGGGCAGGAGGTATCCTTCCTAGGGTTCTTAGTGGCGCTTCATAAGGAAGGCCATTCAGCTGCAACTGCCAACAGACATAGGGCGGCCATATCATTCATGGCACAGCTCCACGGCATACGGGACCCGACGGGTTCCTTCCTAGTCAGAAAGGCGCTCCGGGGTTGGCAACGTCTGGAGGGTCGCAGACAAGATACAAGGCACCGATTGGTTTAGAGAGATTGTCTTTGCTACTAGCAAAACTTGATGAGACATGCTCCTCCCCTTCTGAGGTAGTTCTGTTCCGGGCAGCCTTCGCATTGGCATTCCATGGGGCCATGCGGGTAAGTGAACTCGTGGCGAGAAGCAAGAAGGATGTGGAGGGAGGCCTATGCAGGGATCATGTCCAAATACGGGGTGATTCTATATTAATCTCGATAGCCAGGTCCAAGACAGACCAGGAAGCTTCGGGGAGTAGTGTTGTTGTGCAGCGCGCCCGAGGGAGCCCCAGTTGTCCCATAAGGTATTTAGAGGACTACCTGGCACAGAGGCCGGCGACATGGGGAGGGAGCCTGCTTAGACACAAGGACGGCACCCCGTTGACGAAATTTCAGTTTTAGAGGGTGCTGGCACTTACGATTGCTGCGGCGGGCTTGAACCCGTGCGATTTTGGGACCCACTCATTCAGAATAGGGGCCGCTACAGAGGCTACGGCTCGGGGTCTGGGTGCGGAAGAATTTAAACAGCTGGGCCGTTGGTCCTCGAACTGTTTCAAGAGGTATGTGCGACTGCACATGTTGTAAAAGACTGATGAAATGCACTCACGCTTGTTGTCTTTTGTTTGAATTACAGTTTCGCAAGCCTGTGACGCGGAGCGGAATTGGAGATTGACCCAACACCAGAGGACCAACGGTCAAGGATCACCAACTGGAGATCGAGTGGTATGGGTCGTGGGCCACTCATACGTGAGGCGCGCCGGGGACGTATTCATGGCAGGTGACGCGACCCACGCATCTGGGGAATACGAGTTCAGAGTAACCTTCCATGGGAAGGGAGGCCTCTGTTTTGACCAATTTCAAGCGTTTGTGGAGGGACTCTTAGGGCGGCAAAGGTCACCGCCATCTGTAATCATAGTGCACTTGGGGGGCAATGACTTGGTAAGACTGGGAAGACGGGTGTTAGTCGAACACATATTGTCGGCAGTAAGCTGGTTGGCGAGGAGGCTCCCGAGGTGCACAATTGCCTGGTCCCACATGATCCCTAGGAGAGTTTGGCGGGGGGTTTCTCTGTAACGGCGTTGAACCACTCGGTAAAGAGGGTCAACAACAAAATTGGGAAATTGTTTCGCTCCGCTCATTTGCAAAGCATTCCCCATGGGTGTATTCGGGGTGATCACTGTTACTTGACTGATGGGGTTCACCTGTCCAGGGCGGGGAATAATTTACTCATAGGAGACTTCATAGCATGGCTAGTGGGATTGAGGAGGCATGACCTTTAGGAGGAGTGGGGGGGCCGGATAGTCGGTCAACTATCCGGCCTGTGGCGGTAAGGTCATGATCGGTGAGCAGTGATTTCAAGGTACCTAGGGGGGGCGCCACCCAGTACGGATGGGAGCACCCGAGGGGAGGTGGCCATTGGCCCCTCCCACAGGGAGGCGGCACCCACTACGGATGGGTCGCCTAGGGGGAGACGGCCATAGGCCCCTCCCAGGGGGGAGACAGCTATATGCCCCACCTACGAATTTCCCGGGGGCCGGATATCCGCTCCGGCGGAAGAGAGTGTGGGGAAGGGGGGGAGTCCACGCTGTCCTTCTTACGGATACCTCACACGGGAACTCGGACGACCTTTAAGATGGCGTTGAGTGAAAGGGAGCCCCCACGACAAGGGAAGTTACAGTTGGCAACGAGGGTAAAGTCCTCTGCGCATGCGCCACTCACACCGTGAGGGCGGGAATTTGGTAGTAGGGATCTGACACCGGTTAAGACCTTGCCGTTGGCCCTTAATGCTATGATGTACAATTTTATTTTAGAATGTTATGCATTTTTAGGATGCTAGACTCGGCTAGGAAAACTTTGTATTAGAGATCTGTTAAGGTTAGCCAAAGAACATGTCTTCATCAAAATGTAATGGAAGTAAAATTGTACACAATTCATGAAATGTTTTAATTTAAAGTTTTAAATTTTGTTTCATATTTTAATAAATACGGCCGGGGGGGGGTAACTCCCCCCGCCTTCCAAAAACTCAAACTTGTGTTTGTCTCCTCCCATGGGGAATTGGTGTTGGGAGGGGGTGGCGGGCATCCCGGCCATATGTATATTCAGGATTTAGATAGTCAAACTTCAGTGGTAGAAGATAAGAAAAAATGCTTTGACATCAAAGATCGTTTGGCTGTTTTACAGGACTTAAATGAAACAAGAAAAGCCCTGAGCAACACAAAGTTAAAACAACAGCCAACAACCACTGAAGATACACCACCTGTCCCAGCAAGACCTGTCTGGATTCCAAAGATTGGGAATCTGGTCAGAGAGAAGATCGCGGTGAAGAAGGAATTTGGGCCTTCTTACAGAACGGTACCTGTCTTAGCTGTCAGCCGAACAAGATCAGTTGTACTACCGCCACTTGCTGGTAAAAAGGAGAACCGAGTTGTATCCATCGACCTGGTAAAACCACAATCATGTGGCCAATAATAAGTAGTAGGCCCAGTGGACTCCCAAGAAATAGCAGAATACCAAAATTTGCTACAATCCAAGAGGTTCAAACTGAAAGACTAATCACATTTGATAAACCTGCAGTGAATAAAAAAGGACTATGCAGCAATGCAATGGAACTTGCGCCTCTTGAAACCCAAATTGAAACAGTTTGTCAAGAAACACCAGTCTACAACGATGTAGCCTCAGACTATGCTAATGAAAGAAAACTTGAAAAAGCAATTCCAACAATTGACAGAACTGCATCTGGCTACTTCATCAATTTCGATAACTTTTCTGAAGATCCAAGCGAACCTGAAGAACAGCCAAAAACAAAAATGTTTAAAGACAAAGCAACAGAACTCTTTCATCAACTCAAAGAAACCTATCTGATTTCTCCATGGATTGAATTTTGGATTGTGTTAGGTGTACTTTTCCTCCTGCTTTGGCTCATCATGGTACTTTGTTTGGGAAGATTCATTGAGGGAAAATGCAGTACAATGGACACAGCAAGTCAGAACATCAACTTAGTTCTAAAGCCACACAAGTTATCTCACATCGAGAAAAGAGATCTATCATCAGTGAATGTCACAGCCATTCCAATACCCGGCGGGGTAGTTTGGGACAAAACGGATTACGAAATCTATGGCCCGGTCGAAATCCTGAAATATCCTCATCAGTTTAAGGTTTCATTAAGTGACTTTGTAAAACCAAGTACATTCTCTGATGATTGGGACTTTGAAAGCATAAATAATATGATGTCAGATTTAGTAATGTCAGCAAAATTTACAGAACATGATTATTTACAGGGTTCATCAAACTATGAACAGATGTATTGCTCTAACCACTATGCACATCACTATTTGCATACATCTGCTCAACCTAGAAATATTTTTAAATATAATCAATGGGAACATTGTGCTACTCCACCTAAAAGCAGTTTGAAAACATTTTATGAGAAATTTCCATATTTTGCAGGGTTTAACACAAGTGATGCAGAAGCATTTTATTACAAACTGTTAGATAAAACAGGGACAAAAACCATGCTGACAAATACTAAATTGATTTATTCAGAAACATTTTTATGAAAAAATTATTACATTTGGTTTTGATTTCTGGAAGAACAACATTGAAACAAAAACCATCTAGGGTACAAAAGAATGGCAGGTCCAAGGATTGGAAGCATTATTTCGAGCCTGCATGAACCCAGAACAAATAATGTTCTTGAATGACACCATTCAACAGACTACTTGTCTTGGCCTAGCTAAGATTAAAGACCTTAACAAACCGTCTATTCCAAAGCCAATACCTGATAATACAAACACAGATATTGAGATAGACGTATCCCAAATTTTACACCAAAACAGAACACATCCTGATAGGAAAAAGTGGTTAATCTGGCCAACAGACACAAATAACTGTCAAGATAGATTCCTGAACAAAATACAGGGGTTAAAAATGACCAGACCAGACCTTAGATACTCCCAGAGACAACATCCAAGGATAGTAACAACATACAGTGTAGGAAAATTATGCCTTGACTGGCTTCAGACAGCCACACTGGCAGAAATTAAGCAACACTTGACTTTACTTAAAGACGGTGCTGACTTGCGCGATTTCATAATGCGACCACGCAAACAGCGTCAAAAACGTTTCATAGCGGCCAGTATATACGCTGCGTACAACGAAGCTTGGAAAGTGACTCAAATTGAGACAGCATACAAAATACGAGAAATTGATCGTATTAATTTGGAAAAATCGCTTTCTGTTGTGGACAATGGGTTAATGACTCTGTCCTCCAGAATATATTCACTGGACAGTATAGTATCATCTGCTATCGATATAATAGACCGGGACTTGCTAATGTTACAACATGGCCAGTCCCAATTACGTTCTATTGTACAGCTAGGCTGGACGTTGCAAAACCTGCGTTCAGGCTATGTGCCATGGCCTTTAATCAACACAACGTCATTGTTCTCTATCTTTAACCTTACTGATAAACAAATCAGTTTGGCACAGAAAGGAGCAGACTATACGATTCTGAGCATTGAAAAACTTGAAAGATTACCATTGACAATGTCAGAAAGACCTGTCATTGAATGGATAATACACGGAATAATCACAATTCCCATAACAACTTTCCAATTTAAAAATTGCCAAGAGTATATACCAGCAAGCCAGTATGAAAGGTTGGGTAAAGGGTACATTAAGTCATCATGGAAATTACCTTATACACACACATGCTATAGTGACAAAAACAAGAGTGTATTTCTTAGTGGTAATAATTGTAAACGATCACTAAGCGGTATACTTCTGTGTCAAGGTATTAATTTGCATAGGGCCTGTGAGGGGACTTCAAATAACCTTTCATGCCACCAGCACGGCACATCTGCAACACAAATAGAGCCATTCTTTAGACAACTTTCTAACGGGAGTTACATTCTAATAAAGGACCACAGCTGTTGTGGCATGGTGTCAGGGAAAGCATATCTTGTAAGCGTTAGTTCCATGATCACTTGCTGTATGCAAGCATTGTATCCAAACGGCCCTCCTGATACAGAGGCGACGATTTGGCCGTCCTTGAATGTCTCTTCTATACGAATTGATACTTTAAGCAGAATGAAGTCTGTTCTTTTGCAGACAAAAGTGCTTATAACGTCATCAAAAGAGACATATGATCTTCAAGTTGCAAGGACAACAGCAGAGATACATACACTTTTATCAACTAATTGCCCCGTGCATTTCGTAGAAATGCTAAGTCAAATCCTAAATATGTCTGTTGCCAGTGGTATCGCACATGTATTTAAGACAATTTTTTCAGGACTGTTAACACCCTTCGAAGCAGTCCTGGGCTTCTTTCCCAATTTTGTCCATTCGGTCTTTCGTGGCCTACCACTACTTTTGGGACTCGTAGCAGGAATTTTATTTTTGACTCTTCTGCTCCGATATGGCAAGCCAAAACGCAGACATGACTCCAGCAACGATGGAAGAAACGATCCTAGCTATACGCTATTGGGACCGCATAACTAAAGTCCTTAGATTAGCCCGGCTAAGAGATCAGAATATAACGTGGTTTCTTTCATTCAGACCTATATGGCAGAACTGCATCTTACCTGTGCTTCAATGTATGCTATGCGGAGAAGAATGCGTGTTAGACACCTGTCTTACACTACAATCAGCAGTGCCAATGGATGTCGATACTTTGCTAAGTCCTGTAACGGCTCATGCATCGTGTTGTCCCCAGCTGTTACCAATCCTGATGACAGCATTCGTTGAAACTTCACCACTACGATTAGGTGGCAGTGAAGCAAGCGATGAGAGCAACATCACCCAGGTACGACCTTCTGTGAGCATTGCTGATCCTGACATCGATGATAGCAATCATTCTCACGACTGCACCGTTGCAGCATTTTCAAACTTGGTCGAACTTTCACCTGAAGCTGTAGACTGTTTTTTTGCACATCTGTCTGAAATGATGTTCTCCCCTGAACAGAAAGAATAACTTTAAATAAACCGGCAGACAACGTTCCCCAGAACTCTGAATTCGGCCTTCAGCTTTGATAAACAAGAGCTACTGAAAACATGGGGCCATGCGGGTAAGTGAACTCGTGGCGAGAAGCAAGAAGGATGTGGAGGGAGGCCTATGCAGGGATCATGTCCAAATACGGGGTGATTCTATATTAATCTCGATAGCCAGGTCCAAGACAGACCAGGAAGCTTCGGGGAGTAGTGTTGTTGTGCAGCGCGCCCGAGGGAGCCCCAGTTGTCCCATAAGGTATTTAGAGGACTACCTGGCACAGAGGCCGGCGACATGGGGAGGGAGCCTGCTTAGACACAAGGACGGCACCCCGTTGACGAAATTTCAGTTTTAGAGGGTGCTGGCACTTACGATTGCTGCGGCGGGCTTGAACCCGTGCGATTTTGGGACCCACTCATTCAGAATAGGGGCCGCTACAGAGGCTACGGCTCGGGGTCTGGGTGCGGAAGAATTTAAACAGCTGGGCCGTTGGTCCTCGAACTGTTTCAAGAGGTATGTGCGACTGCACATGTTGTAAAAGACTGATGAAATGCACTCACGCTTGTTGTCTTTTGTTTGAATTACAGTTTCGCAAGCCTGTGACGCGGAGCGGAATTGGAGATTGACCCAACACCAGAGGACCAACGGTCAAGGATCACCAACTGGAGATCGAGTGGTATGGGTCGTGGGCCACTCATACGTGAGGCGCGCCGGGGACGTATTCATGGCAGGTGACGCGACCCACGCATCTGGGGAATACGAGTTCAGAGTAACCTTCCATGGGAAGGGAGGCCTCTGTTTTGACCAATTTCAAGCGTTTGTGGAGGGACTCTTAGGGCGGCAAAGGTCACCGCCATCTGTAATCATAGTGCACTTGGGGGGCAATGACTTGGTAAGACTGGGAAGACGGGTGTTAGTCGAACACATATTGTCGGCAGTAAGCTGGTTGGCGAGGAGGCTCCCGAGGTGCACAATTGCCTGGTCCCACATGATCCCTAGGAGAGTTTGGCGGGGGGTTTCTCTGTAACGGCGTTGAACCACTCGGTAAAGAGGGTCAACAACAAAATTGGGAAATTGTTTCGCTCCGCTCATTTGCAAAGCATTCCCCATGGGTGTATTCGGGGTGATCACTGTTACTTGACTGATGGGGTTCACCTGTCCAGGGCGGGGAATAATTTACTCATAGGAGACTTCATAGCATGGCTAGTGGGATTGAGGAGGCATGACCTTTAGGAGGAGTGGGGGGGCCGGATAGTCGGTCAACTATCCGGCCTGTGGCGGTAAGGTCATGATCGGTGAGCAGTGATTTCAAGGTACCTAGGGGGGGCGCCACCCAGTACGGATGGGAGCACCCGAGGGGAGGTGGCCATTGGCCCCTCCCACAGGGAGGCGGCACCCACTACGGATGGGTCGCCTAGGGGGAGACGGCCATAGGCCCCTCCCAGGGGGGAGACAGCTATATGCCCCACCTACGAATTTCCCGGGGGCCGGATATCCGCTCCGGCGGAAGAGAGTGTGGGGAAGGGGGGGAGTCCACGCTGTCCTTCTTACGGATACCTCACACGGGAACTCGGACGACCTTTAAGATGGCGTTGAGTGAAAGGGAGCCCCCACGACAAGGGAAGTTACAGTTGGCAACGAGGGTAAAGTCCTCTGCGCATGCGCCACTCACACCGTGAGGGCGGGAATTTGGTAGTAGGGATCTGACACCGGTTAAGACCTTGCCGTTGGCCCTTAATGCTATGATGTACAATTTTATTTTAGAATGTTATGCATTTTTAGGATGCTAGACTCGGCTAGGAAAACTTTGTATTAGAGATCTGTTAAGGTTAGCCAAAGAACATGTCTTCATCAAAATGTAATGGAAGTAAAATTGTACACAATTCATGAAATGTTTTAATTTAAAGTTTTAAATTTTGTTTCATATTTTAATAAATACGGCCGGGGGGGGGTAACTCCCCCCGCCTTCCAAAAACTCAAACTTGTGTTTGTCTCCTCCCATGGGGAATTGGTGTTGGGAGGGGGTGGCGGGCATCCCGGCCATATGTATATTCAGGATTTAGATAGTCAAACTTCAGTGGTAGAAGATAAGAAAAAATGCTTTGACATCAAAGATCGTTTGGCTGTTTTACAGGACTTAAATGAAACAAGAAAAGCCCTGAGCAACACAAAGTTAAAACAACAGCCAACAACCACTGAAGATACACCACCTGTCCCAGCAAGACCTGTCTGGATTCCAAAGATTGGGAATCTGGTCAGAGAGAAGATCGCGGTGAAGAAGGAATTTGGGCCTTCTTACAGAACGGTACCTGTCTTAGCTGTCAGCCGAACAAGATCAGTTGTACTACCGCCACTTGCTGGTAAAAAGGAGAACCGAGTTGTATCCATCGACCTGGTAAAACCACAATCATGTGGCCAATAATAAGTAGTAGGCCCAGTGGACTCCCAAGAAATAGCAGAATACCAAAATTTGCTACAATCCAAGAGGTTCAAACTGAAAGACTAATCACATTTGATAAACCTGCAGTGAATAAAAAAGGACTATGCAGCAATGCAATGGAACTTGCGCCTCTTGAAACCCAAATTGAAACAGTTTGTCAAGAAACACCAGTCTACAACGATGTAGCCTCAGACTATGCTAATGAAAGAAAACTTGAAAAAGCAATTCCAACAATTGACAGAACTGCATCTGGCTACTTCATCAATTTCGATAACTTTTCTGAAGATCCAAGCGAACCTGAAGAACAGCCAAAAACAAAAATGTTTAAAGACAAAGCAACAGAACTCTTTCATCAACTCAAAGAAACCTATCTGATTTCTCCATGGATTGAATTTTGGATTGTGTTAGGTGTACTTTTCCTCCTGCTTTGGCTCATCATGGTACTTTGTTTGGGAAGATTCATTGAGGGAAAATGCAGTACAATGGACACAGCAAGTCAGAACATCAACTTAGTTCTAAAGCCACACAAGTTATCTCACATCGAGAAAAGAGATCTATCATCAGTGAATGTCACAGCCATTCCAATACCCGGCGGGGTAGTTTGGGACAAAACGGATTACGAAATCTATGGCCCGGTCGAAATCCTGAAATATCCTCATCAGTTTAAGGTTTCATTAAGTGACTTTGTAAAACCAAGTACATTCTCTGATGATTGGGACTTTGAAAGCATAAATAATATGATGTCAGATTTAGTAATGTCAGCAAAATTTACAGAACATGATTATTTACAGGGTTCATCAAACTATGAACAGATGTATTGCTCTAACCACTATGCACATCACTATTTGCATACATCTGCTCAACCTAGAAATATTTTTAAATATAATCAATGGGAACATTGTGCTACTCCACCTAAAAGCAGTTTGAAAACATTTTATGAGAAATTTCCATATTTTGCAGGGTTTAACACAAGTGATGCAGAAGCATTTTATTACAAACTGTTAGATAAAACAGGGACAAAAACCATGCTGACAAATACTAAATTGATTTATTCAGAAACATTTTTATGAAAAAATTATTACATTTGGTTTTGATTTCTGGAAGAACAACATTGAAACAAAAACCATCTAGGGTACAAAAGAATGGCAGGTCCAAGGATTGGAAGCATTATTTCGAGCCTGCATGAACCCAGAACAAATAATGTTCTTGAATGACACCATTCAACAGACTACTTGTCTTGGCCTAGCTAAGATTAAAGACCTTAACAAACCGTCTATTCCAAAGCCAATACCTGATAATACAAACACAGATATTGAGATAGACGTATCCCAAATTTTACACCAAAACAGAACACATCCTGATAGGAAAAAGTGGTTAATCTGGCCAACAGACACAAATAACTGTCAAGATAGATTCCTGAACAAAATACAGGGGTTAAAAATGACCAGACCAGACCTTAGATACTCCCAGAGACAACATCCAAGGATAGTAACAACATACAGTGTAGGAAAATTATGCCTTGACTGGCTTCAGACAGCCACACTGGCAGAAATTAAGCAACACTTGACTTTACTTAAAGACGGTGCTGACTTGCGCGATTTCATAATGCGACCACGCAAACAGCGTCAAAAACGTTTCATAGCGGCCAGTATATACGCTGCGTACAACGAAGCTTGGAAAGTGACTCAAATTGAGACAGCATACAAAATACGAGAAATTGATCGTATTAATTTGGAAAAATCGCTTTCTGTTGTGGACAATGGGTTAATGACTCTGTCCTCCAGAATATATTCACTGGACAGTATAGTATCATCTGCTATCGATATAATAGACCGGGACTTGCTAATGTTACAACATGGCCAGTCCCAATTACGTTCTATTGTACAGCTAGGCTGGACGTTGCAAAACCTGCGTTCAGGCTATGTGCCATGGCCTTTAATCAACACAACGTCATTGTTCTCTATCTTTAACCTTACTGATAAACAAATCAGTTTGGCACAGAAAGGAGCAGACTATACGATTCTGAGCATTGAAAAACTTGAAAGATTACCATTGACAATGTCAGAAAGACCTGTCATTGAATGGATAATACACGGAATAATCACAATTCCCATAACAACTTTCCAATTTAAAAATTGCCAAGAGTATATACCAGCAAGCCAGTATGAAAGGTTGGGTAAAGGGTACATTAAGTCATCATGGAAATTACCTGATACACACACATGCTATAGTGACAAAAACAAGAGTGTATTTCTTAGTGGTAATAATTGTAAACGATCACTAAGCGGTATACTTCTGTGTCAAGGTATTAATTTGCATAGGGCCTGTGAGGGGACTTCAAATAACCTTTCATGCCACCAGCACGGCACATCTGCAACACAAATAGAGCCATTCTTTAGACAACTTTCTAACGGGAGTTACATTCTAATAAAGGACCACAGCTGTTGTGGCATGGTGTCAGGGAAAGCATATCTTGTAAGCGTTAGTTCCATGATCACTTGCTGTATGCAAGCATTGTATCCAAACGGCCCTCCTGATACAGAGGCGACGATTTGGCCGTCCTTGAATGTCTCTTCTATACGAATTGATACTTTAAGCAGAATGAAGTCTGTTCTTTTGCAGACAAAAGTGCTTATAACGTCATCAAAAGAGACATATGATCTTCAAGTTGCAAGGACAACAGCAGAGATACATACACTTTTATCAACTAATTGCCCCGTGCATTTCGTAGAAATGCTAAGTCAAATCCTAAATATGTCTGTTGCCAGTGGTATCGCACATGTATTTAAGACAATTTTTTCAGGACTGTTAACACCCTTCGAAGCAGTCCTGGGCTTCTTTCCCAATTTTGTCCATTCGGTCTTTCGTGGCCTACCACTACTTTTGGGACTCGTAGCAGGAATTTTATTTTTGACTCTTCTGCTCCGATATGGCAAGCCAAAACGCAGACATGACTCCAGCAACGATGGAAGAAACGATCCTAGCTATACGCTATTGGGACCGCATAACTAAAGTCCTTAGATTAGCCCGGCTAAGAGATCAGAATATAACGTGGTTTCTTTCATTCAGACCTATATGGCAGAACTGCATCTTACCTGTGCTTCAATGTATGCTATGCGGAGAAGAATGCGTGTTAGACACCTGTCTTACACTACAATCAGCAGTGCCAATGGATGTCGATACTTTGCTAAGTCCTGTAACGGCTCATGCATCGTGTTGTCCCCAGCTGTTACCAATCCTGATGACAGCATTCGTTGAAACTTCACCACTACGATTAGGTGGCAGTGAAGCAAGCGATGAGAGCAACATCACCCAGGTACGACCTTCTGTGAGCATTGCTGATCCTGACATCGATGATAGCAATCATTCTCACGACTGCACCGTTGCAGCATTTTCAAACTTGGTCGAACTTTCACCTGAAGCTGTAGACTGTTTTTTTGCACATCTGTCTGAAATGATGTTCTCCCCTGAACAGAAAGAATAACTTTAAATAAACCGGCAGACAACGTTCCCCAGAACTCTGAATTCGGCCTTCAGCTTTGATAAACAAGAGCTACTGAAAACATTTGGAACTATTTTTTCCCCTGAAAACGAAATTATTTTTTGCCAAATTCCAAAATATTTACCTTTTTCTGGCACGTGTACTCTGCTTAAAGTAGAACTATTTATAAAGAACAGAGCTTCTATTTTTAGTAGATCTAGAGACAAAATATTACCTCAAACTCTAGCACAAATGCATGCAATTGCATTTATATGTGATGAAATAGTCTCGACCTTCTCTTCTGTATTAAGAGACATTTCATGTGTAATTTTCGAAAATCGTTCAGCTAAATATATATGCATCTTTTTTTACTGAACGATTACGCTGCTAAAAAAACGTACAGTACCGATAATCTTTCGTGTATTTTGCATACACCATTTCGAATGCAAAAATGTATTTTGGCGTGGGTTGGAATACACATGCACCTTTACATGTTTACTATTGCTTAGTTTTAAGTAAATGATGGACATTAGATCGTGGAGTGGGTGATGTGTTTTATCTAGGAACCCGAATCAATATTGCTATTTTATGCCCTTGTACGGCTACAATCAATAATATCCCTGTTGGAACCTGGGATGTCAGGTCACCTAAGGTAGCCTGGCCTAGGGCAGGTCACATTCACTAAAGGCACAAGTGTGAAGGTTGTAAACCACCCAGCACTAAATTAACGCAATAACACTCAAAAAGGGCACTACACCAATGTTGGAAAAATAAGTACTTGTTTATAAAAATAGTATTTGCTCTCTTGTCTCTAGCAATCACAGTTTAGTACATTACAGTTTGTCTTGAACATTAATAATAATACTTCCAGTAACGCTAACTTTTCATTAGATAGTATCAACAGTTCATTACATTAGACTCCCAAATTTGGTTAGGTTTAACTTCCATGTGATTCTATACCTTTCCGCCTCAGCACCTCTATTCACTCAAAAGGTACACATTCAATGAGAGGTTTCAGTTGTCCTAGATTTTCACATGAGCGCCAGCAGCTTCTATGAGGAACTCTTCCCCCCCACTTAATCACAGTGAAAGGCGAAACGAACAGTGAGCCAGGGCACTTCTCATGTGCACTAGAACTAGTTTTCCTCAGAAGGGAAAGACCCTTTTCTAGAATCCCACTCCTCTAACCCCTAAGGTGATTAATCCTCGGGAGTGCTCATTCTTCCCCTTCACCCACTCACTCCTTACTGTCTTGTGGGCCTGCACTGCCAAAGTCTTCCAGAATCTGGGCTGACAGGCGGCTCCTGGCGCGGGGAAAACAACACCAACTGCGCAGGCACTCGTGGCAGGCTCCCGCCCCTCCCCTCTGCTCACTGCCGCTCCTCCGTGTTGGAGCTCAAGCAGGGAAAGGGGTTCTAGGCACGGTGAAGCGCCAGTACCTGCTCCCTCGACGTTCTTCCTCCCGCCGGTCCGGGACGTCTCTCTCGCAGCGGTGCCACCGCGCAGGTGCAGGAGACTAGCGGCACAAGGCGGGAGGCGGTCCCGATCACCTGACACTAAGCAGCGTCTCTTTCACGGGCCTGCACACTTCCCGGCCCCTCCTTCCAGGCATAACTGCATCAACTCGGGCATGCGCGAAGGCGCCTTTTGACAGTGTCTCGCCCTCACCTTCTCCTCATAACAGGGGCGCTGCACAGCAACGCGACTGGAGCCCCCGTGGTCCCGCCCACAGCTAAGGTGGCGTTTTCGCCCGAAGACCGGCACCTCTCTCCTTTGTCCAGTTCACGAGGGAACCAGGGGGTTTTGCTGGTTGCGCGTCCGGTAAGGGCCCTCAGGGACACAAGGGCATTAGCCTTCTCTGATACCCAGGGAGATGGGAAACAGCGCTAGATCTCCTCACCCAGCAGCTCTTCTCTCCTATCCCTATCAAGGTCCAATTACCACTCAGTACTGGACGGAGGCTGGTGACAGGGAATGAGGGATACTCTTTCAAAGTCTCTTCCACTGGGCAGAGGACTGCGCTCCACAGCGCTGCAGTCTCCTTCTCCTTCTCACACCCCTATCTTTCAACTAGAGGTTGGTTAGGCGCCCAGGGTCTCCAGGAATCCCATGTAGCGGGGACAAGTCAAGTAACCCAAGGGAGGAAGGGTGGTGAATCAATAGGTCAACCCTCTGACTATCCTACCCCCCACCTTCTGCTACAGCCTGTCCTCCAACTGACTCTCTCTGGTTAGACAAAATGGCTGTCCAGCATTCCGCCTTTTATAGGCTGACCCTCAGAAGTCCAGAAGGGACCAGAAGGTTCTGGAACGCCCTATTCTACTCTATGGGACAGGTTCTAGGTTTGGCAGTTAGGGCAGTTGGTAGCCACCATTTTGTGACTCCAGCTATATTCCTGTCAGAAAAGGCCTCAAGGCCTGAGGTGAAAAACTATGAGGGGGGAAAGAACACCTATCCCCTTGACCAACACCTAGAAAAAGCTAGTGGACACAAAAATTAATAAAGGTATGAGGGGCAAAAAGGGGACAAAATAAATAATAAATTGGAGGGACTACGCAAAAAGTCAGACAGGTCTAACACGCGTCCCCCCCAGCTGAAAGTGGGGAGAACTACCCAACCCCTTGGGAGTCCTCATCACTAAGGCGGAAATACCTGGAGAGACCGTCTGCATTGGCGTGGTCCACTCCAGGCCGATGTTCCACCCGGAAGTCCATTCCCTGTAGGGAGATGGACCACCTCAACAGCTTGGGATTCTCCCCCTTCATTTGCATCAGCCAACGAAGGGGTCGGTGGTCAGTCTGAACCAGGAAGTGCGAGCCAAAGAGGTATGGCCGCAGGTTCTTCAGAGCCCACACCACCGCAAAAGCTTCCCTCTCAATTGCACTCCACTTCTGTTCCCGGGGAAGCAGTCTTCTGGCTAAGAAGACCACAGGCTGATCCAGGCCCTCTTCATTTAGTTGCGATAACACTGCCCCAATGCCATGTTCTGATGCATCTGTCTGGACAATGAACTCCTTGGAGAAGTCTGGGGCCCTCAGGACCGGTGCTGCACACATTGCCTGCTTCAGTTTCTCAAAAGCTTGCTGACAAGCATTTGTCCAAACTACCCGTCGAGGTTGTTTCTTAGAGGTGAGGTCTGTGAGAGGCGCTACAATAGTGCCATACCCCTTCACAAAGCGACGGTAGTAGCCTGTGAGGCCCAGGAAAGCTCGGACCTCAGTCTGTGTCTTGGGGGGTTCACAGGCCATGATTGCCTCAATCTTCGCCTGCAGGGGCTGCACTGTCCCCCTACCCACCAAGTGTCCAAGGTACACAACCGACCCCTGCCCAATCTGGCATTTGCTGGCCTTGATGTACAATCCAGCTTGTTTCAGGGCCTGGAGAACTGCTTGCAAATGTTGCAAATGGTCCTCCCAACTGCTACTGAAGACAGCAATGTCATCCAGGTAAGCAGCATAGAAACTCTCCATTCCAGAGAGGACCTGGTTCACCAGCCGCTGAAATGTGGCGGGGGCATTTTTGAGCCCAAAGGGCATCACGCAAAATTGGAAGTGTCCCTCAGGCGTGGAGAAGGCTGACCTTTCCTTTGCTCCATCTGTCAAGGAGATCTGCCAGTACCCCGAAGTGAGGTCAAAGGTACTTAGGTATTGGGCAGCTCCTAGCCGGTCAATTAATTCATCCGCCCTAGGGATCAGATGAGCATTAGTCTTTGTAACTGAGTTCAGTCCCCGGTAATCCACACAGAACCTCAGTTCTGGTGAGGTGCCTGGTGGAGCGGCTTTTGGCACTAGCACCACCGGACTGGACCAAGGGCTGTTGGAAGGTTCTATAACTCCCAGCTCTATTATCTTGGCAACCTCTCCATGGATGCTAGCCTTCACCTTGTCGGACAGCCGGTAGGTCTTCGACTTCACTGGTGGGCTGTCCCCTGTGTCCACATCATGGGTACACAGGTGAGTCCTTCCTGGGACAAGGGAGAACAACGTAGCGTACTGCTCCAGTATCTGGCGGCAGTCCTCCCGCTGCTCAGGAGTTAGAGTGGGAGAGAGAATCACTCCCTCCACTGACCCATCCTTCTCTTGAGACGAGAACAAGTCTGGGAGAGGTTCGCTTTCCGCTTCCTCTTCCCCATCAGTCACCATCATCAAAATGACCTCGGGCCTCTCATGGTGGGGTTTGAGTCGGTTGGCATGCAGCACCCGTAGGGGCTGTCGAGGGGTCTTAAGGTCCACCAGGTATGTAGCCTTACCCTTCTTCTCCAACTCTTAAAATGGGCCTGTCCAGCGATCCTGAAGGGCACTAAGCTCTCCAGGCTCCATCACCCACACTTTCTGGCCAGGCTCCAATTCCACCTGGTGAGCATTGTGATCATACCAGTCTTTCATGACTGCCTGGCTGGCCTCCAAGTTGTCAGAAGCTTGCTTCCACAACTTCGCCATTTGGCTCCTGAAGGCCAGCATGTAGCTCACCACATCCTGGGGGGGGTTTCCTGGGAGACTTCTCCCAACCATCCTTCACCAGGCTGAGAGGACCGCGTACAGGGTGCCCATACAGAAGTTCAAAGGGGCTGAAGCCCACTCCCTTCTGTGGCACTTCCCTGTAAGAGAATAGCAAACAGGGTAGGAGGACGTCCCATTTCCTCCGCAGGCTTTTGAGCAGACTTCTGATCATGCCCTTCAAGGTCTTGTTGAACCTCTCAACCAGTCCATTTGACTGGGGGTGATAAGGAGTGGTGAACCGGTAGGTCACTCCACACTCCTTCCACATCGCCCGCATGTAAGCTGACATGAAGTTGGTTCCCCTGTCAGACACAACTTCCTTGGGGAATCCCACTCGGGTAAAGATCCCCATTAGGGCTCTAGCCACCACAGGTGCAGTGACTGTCCTCAGAGGAATTGCCTCTGGGTACCGTGTGGCATGATCCACCAGAACCAGGATGAACCTGTGACCAGCTGTTGTTGGTGGATCTAAAGGCCCTACAATGTCGATGCCCACCCTCTCAAAGGGTGTGCTAACGACTGGAAGTGGTTCCAGGGGAGCCTTCAGCTTCACCCCTGTTTTCCCACTGGCCTGGCAGGATACACATGTCCGACAGTAAGTGTTGGACGCCACTTTTATCTGAGGCCAGTAAAAGTGGGGGACAAGCCGAGCAAAGGTCTTGTCCTGGCCTAAGTGTCCTGCCAAGGGTATAGCATGAGCCAATTCCAGCAGAAAGGCTCGGTATTGTTGCGGGACTACCAAGGCCCTTGATGAACCAGGTAAGGGTACCTTGGGTTCACTGTAGAGGAGTCCATCCTCCCAGTAAATATGGTAGTGTCCCGTAACATCACCTGCTGCCTGGGCTTCAGCCTGTCGCCTCAGTCCCTCAAGGGTAGGGCACTCCCTCTGCCCCTTATAGAATTCCTCTCTGGTAGGACCTCCCTCCACATGCCACTCAGCAGGGATGGGTAAATCCTCCAGAGAGTCTACTTCCCCCTCCACGGACTCCTGGTCCACCACCGCAGGTGGCCGATCTGTCACATGGGGTGTGGAAGCCGAAGCAGGCTCTTCCTGTCTCCGGGTCTGTCCCTTTTTGGCAGTGGGTTGGGCCATTGTTCCAGGCTCCAACCCAGGCGAACTCCCTCTTCGGGCAGTCGCAGACCGTGTGCTCACAGAGGCCCAGTCAGGTGTACCCAGCATCGCAGAGTGCGTCCGGTATTCCACCTCTCTCCAAGCGTTGTGCTCCATGTAATTCCCCAGCAGACAATCAACTGGCACGGCAGGGCTTACGGCAACTCGAAGTGAACCTGCAACCCCCTCCCACTCAAAGGGAACCTCAGCCACTGGATAGTGGCCCATTCTGCCGTCAGCCATCGCGGCGGGGTGGAGTACATGGGGAACCACCTGCTCTGGAGACACCAGTTGACTTCTCACCATAGTCATACTGGCTCCTGTATCTCTCAGAGCCTCCCCTCTCTGGCCATTGATGGTGACCCATTGCCCATACTTTGCAGTATTTGGGGGCACCTGGATCTTTGGAACCATCTCCCGCTCTCCCAGGGACACTAAGGTGACACCCGCCCATTCACCCCCCTTATCTAAGGGCAACTCCTCCCCGAGCGCTACACTAGCTACTCCCGGTGGTTTTCCTCCGGTGGGAGGGGGTGGTCTCTTTGGGCATCTGACATCTCCCTTATAATGTCCAACACCACCACACTCAAAACAGTGGAGAACCCTTGGCTGCTGGCTTTGGCCAGGATTAGGGTTTCTGGGCGGGTTTGCCTTAGGGGTGAAACCTGTTTCCTTCCCTTGGAAATTGTTTTGGGGACCTTTAGAGAACTCCCTCTTTTTATCTCCCCCCTCCTTCTTCTGGGGGGCGCCCTGTCCGGCCTTTTGGGAATCCCCTCCAGTCCCCTTTGAGGACACCCGGGTACTTGCCCAGATGTCCGCCTCCTCTGCAAGCTTCCGGGGATTGGTCAGCTTGCTGTCCACCAGGTGTTGGCGCAGCTCGGGAAAACATTTCTCGAGGAGGTGCTCTTTCAAAAATAGATCATACAGCCCCTCATAATCCTTCACCTCACTGCCCTTGGCCCAACCCTCCAAGGCTTTCTTGGCGTAATCTAAGAAATCCACCCAATTCTGGGTACTCAGTTTGTGACTTCCCCTACATTTTTGCCTGTATTTTTCAGGGGTAAGTCCAAACTTTTTCACCAGTGCCACTTTCATTGTAGGGTAGTGGGTTTGCTCATCCTGCTCCAGAGCCAACAAGGTATCCCTGCCAGCAGGTGGCATATACTTATACAGCCCACCCCCCCCAGTGAGTTTCTGAGATCCCATGAGCCCTTAAAGAGACTTCATATGCGGCTAACCCTTTGGCAATGTCATTGCCTGTGGTGTAACTAGCAATAACATCCTTGGGTAGATAGGGTCTGGGTTCCCTGGTATTTACTTTGTTTTCGCTGCCACCATTGTTTGGATTAGGAGACCTTAGTGCTAAGGCTTGAAGGTCTAGCTCCTTTATGGTTCGTTCGTGGGCCAACCTCCTGTCCTCCCTCTCCATTTCCATTCTAGCTAAATCCAATTTCAGTCTCCTCTCCTTCCTCCTGTCTTCCAGCTCGGCGTCAGTTAAACTCCTCACCGAGACGCTGCTGCCCTCCCTCGAAAGTGTCCTGGGACCTGTCAGCAGATTCCCCCCTTCAGCTTGGTACAGCATTACAGTCTCAAGGACAGTGTCCCTATCACCCTCTTCTGTGTCCTGTTCCTCCTCTATATAAGCTTCCACCCATGCCCTTATGCTTGTCAGTAACTCGCTTTTCTTGGCACCTTTTTTGAAGAATACCCCCTGTCGTTGACACCACTCTTTAAGTTGGGTCACAGTGTAGGACTCTAGCTCCTCAAGGTTTAATTCCATTCTTCAAATATGGGATTAAATGAGCACTCAGGAGAGAACTAAGAAGCGTGATCTGAGGATAACCTCCACCCACCACCAGCAACAAATTTGGAAAAGCAAAAAGACAAATTAGGAGGGCCGCTAGGAGAAAACTCCTGGTGCAGGCTTAGTGTATTACGTTTAATTACTACTGAGTAGCTGCAACCACAGTCAGGATCCCACCACTGGACACCAATTTGTTGGAACCTGGGTTGTCAGGTCACCTAAGGTAGCCTGGCCTAGGGCAGGTCACATTCACTAAAGGCACAAGTGTGAAGGTTGCCAACCACCCAGCAGTAAATTAACGCAATAACACTCAAAAAGGGCACTACACCAATGTTGGAAAAATAAGTACTTGTTTATAAAAATAGTATTTGCTCTCTTGTCTCTAGCAATCACAGTTTAGTACATTACAGTTTGTCTTGAACATTAATAATAATACTTCCAGTAACACTAACTTTTCATTAGATAGTATCAACAGTTCATTACATTAGACTCCCAAATTTGGTTAGGTTTAACTTCCATGTGATTCTATACCTTTCCCCCTCAGCACCTCTATTCACTCAAAAGGTACACATTCAATGAGAGGTTTCAGTTGTCCTAGATTTTCACATGAGCGCCAGCAGCTTCTATGAGGAACTCTTCCCCCCCCCACTTAATCACAATGAAAGGCGAAACGAACAGTGAGCCAGGGCACTTCTCATGTGCACTAGAACTAGTTTTCCTCAGAAAGGAAAGACCCTTTTCTAGAATCCCACTCCTCTAACCCATAAGGTGATTAATCCTCGGGAGTGCTCAGTCTTCCCCTTCACCCACTCACTCCTTACTGTCTTGTGGGCCTGCACTGCCAAAGTCTTCCAGAATCTGGGCTGACAGGCGGCTCCTTCGATGTCCCAGCCGGTAGCTGACCAGTCCGCTACCTTCCCCCAGCCAGCTGCTCCACTCGGTGCTGGCGCGGGGAAAACAACACCAACTGTGCAGGCACTCGTGGCAGGCTCCCGCCCCTCCCCTCTGCTCACTGCCGCTCCTCCGTGTTGGAGCTCAAGCAGGGAAAGGGGTTCTAGGCACGGTGAAGCGCCAGTACCTGCTCCCTCGACGTTCTTCCTCCCGCCGGTCCGTGACGTCTCTCTCGCAGCGGTGCCACCGCGCAGGTGCAGGAGACTAGCGGCACAAGGCGGGAGGCGGTCCCGATCACCTGACACTAAGCAGCGTCTCTTTCACGGGCCTGCACACTTCCCGGCCCCTCCTTCCAGGGATAACTGCATCAACTCGGGCATGCACGAAGGCGCCTTTTGACAGTGTCTCGCCCTCACCTTCTCCTCATAACAGGGGCGCTGCACAGCAACGCGACTGGAGCCCCCGTGGTCCCGCCCACAGCTAAGGCGGCGTTTTCTCCCGAAGACCGGCACCTCTCTCCTTTGTCCAGTTCACGAGGGAACCAGGGGGTTTTGCTGGTTGCGCGTCCGGTAAGGGCCCTCAGGGACACAAGGGCATTAGCCTTCTCTGATACCCAGGGAGATGGGAAACAGCGCTAGATCTCCTCACCCAGCAGCTCTTCTCTCCTATTCCTATCAAGGTCCAATTACCACTCAGTACTGGACGGAGGCTGGTGACAGGGAATGAGGGACACTCTTTCAAAGTCTCTTCCACTGGGCAGAGGACTGCGCTCCACAGCGCCGCAGTCTCCTTCTCCTTCTCCCACCCCTATCTTTCAACTAGAGGTTGGTTAGGCGCCCAGGGTCTCCAGGAATCCCATGTAGCGGGGACAAGTCAAGTAACCCAAGGGAGGAAGGGTGGTGAATCAATAGGTCAACCCTCTGACTATCCTACCCCCCACCTTCTGCTACAGCCTGTCCTCCAACTGACTCTCTCTGGTTAGACAAAATGGCTGTCCAGCATTCCGCCTTTTATAGGCTGACCCTCAGAAGTCCAGAAGGGACCAGAAGGTTCTGGAACGCCCTATTCTACTCTATGGGACAGGTTCTAGGTTTGGCAGTTAGGGCAGTTGGTAGCCACCATTTTGTGTCTCCAGCTATATTCCTGTCAGAAAAGGCCTCAAGGCCTGAGGTGAAAAACTATGAGGGGGGAAAGAACACCTATCCCCTTGACCAACACCTAGAAAAAGCTAGTGGACACAAAAATTAATAAAGGTATGAGGGGCAAAAAGGGGACAAAATAAATAATAAATTGGAGGGACTACGCAAAAAGTCAGACAGGTCTAACAATCCATATAATGGCATAAGAATCAGATCCATATTTCAGTAAAATCACCCTTGCAGTCCAAGGCACGGCAAAAGCTACTTACTTGGATTCCTAGAAAGCACAGCGAGTTCTTTCGACACACCAAACCTCCAGCAACCTGGGAAATCCCCACTTGCTTTGTTTTGATTTGTAATAGAACTCCTGCAAGCACTGTAAGAACGGCCAGTTCTTTTTTTTGTTAAAGCACTTTATTGAGGCTGCTGAAGCAATTCACGTTAGTACAAAACGAATATACACCATGTACATAGGAATATCAGGTATCACAGTCAACATATCAAGTAGTACATGTAGGTGTCCAGTAGGATTGCGTAGTAGAACATTGTGGATGTAACAGTAGAAACATTTTCTGATAAGGCAACAGATATGTATAGAAATTAAAACTAATAGCACGAAAATTAAAAGGAAGATAAAAGAAACAGAAATCATATTTGTTATCTTGCAAGACCAACATAGCAACTCAGCTAGTGTGATGATGAGCATTACTTTTGACAACAACCACATTATAGCTAAAGATGACGATGTCCTGTGCCACCCTTCTAGGATACGGGCAATGATCAAGAGCGTACACATGTGGTCGATGACATAAAGGTCCGAGGAATGAACCAAACACTGTACAAAATCCTGCAGCCACAGGAAAAAACGGCCCCATTGCCAGGAAAGGTGAGGAGACCCCAACCCACAAGTACCTGGCCACAGCCCACAAGGGGCGGAAGTGTGTCGCAATGAAATCAACACCAGAGCGGGTACAAAGAAGGGGGGCCCCCACGATCTAACCCACCCCGGTCGGAGTGTTGGGATGTAGGGACTGAGAGGGCGCCTCCCTTGCTTTCCCCGTAAGATATTGGCGATACGGACCCCAGATGTCTGCAGGGCGGGAGGAGGCCGGGAGCTGCTCCGAATATTCCACACTGTTCACATTACAGTCCGCCACACTCCTGAGCCACGATTTGACCGTGGGAGCACGTCGCGAGCACCAAAGCAGCACAAGTTCTCTCTTGGCCAGCAGGAAGCAAATGGATGCCAATTTGTGAGTTTTGCGAAGGAAATTGGACACGTAACCCAGCAGTGCAATCTCCGGCGTGACAGTCAATGACAGATCCAGTATTTCACCCAGAGTTTTGTGTACCTCAACCCAGTAGGTGTGCAGTCTCGGGCAGGTCCAGGAAAGGTGTGCAAAGTCGGCCTGAGGGGCGTTACATTTGGGGCAGGTGTGGGGTCTGCTGGTGTCAATTCTGTGGGCAAGCACTGGCGTGTGGTACAGCCTTCGAAGGAATTTAAAGTGTATGAGTTTGTGTCTGCTATTCATGGAGACCTCTCTGGTTATGGCACAACACGCCTCCCATTGGTCGTCAGAGATCTGTATGCCTAGATCTTGTTCCCATGCAGCGCGAACCGCCTCATCCGACGAGGGAAGTGAGGACAAGCACAATTTGTAGAGTTTGGACACTACGTGAGCCCCCGATGTATTCTGTATGATGGATGTAAGCGCCGGATTATCATTCGGTGGCAGAGGGAATGTGGGAAATGTAGCTCTCAACAGCGGCCGCACTCTTGTGAGTACGAATGTATCCATAAAAGTTTGATCGGTAAATCGGGGGTCTTCAGTTATAGTGAAGGCGTGGCCATTGGGAACAGGTCGCCAATCGTGTGTAGTTGGAATTTCGATAGCGATCTGCGTATCACCATTTCGCCCGTTATAGGGAGCCAGTGGGAAATGGGCAGTGGGAGGGCAGAAGTGTACAACATGTCAATGTGCAGCAAGCGCCTGAGTTTGTCCCAAGCCCAAGTCGTCGTGGTGAGTGGGAGTATGTCATGTGGTTCTCGGGGGAGGCCCTTGGGAAGAATCGTGGCAAGGGTCACCAGGAGCGCCGCGTCAGCCTCAGGTTTCAAATGTGGAATTCTGGCGTCAGGATGATACCACGGGTGAGCATAGGAGCACTGGGCGACCAGGTAGTAAATGTAGAAATCTGGGACCCCAAAGCCACCTTTCTCGTAAGGTAGAGTCAGCGTGCGCCAGGCTAGTCGTGGGCGTTCCCCCCCACACCAATCTCAGCAGGGCAGTGCGTAATTGTGTAAAAAAACCTTGGTAAGGGGGATCGGTATGTTATTGAGGAGGTACAAAAACCGGGGGAGAACCACCATCTTGACAATGGCGATGCGCCCAGCCATTGATAAAGGGAGACGGAACCACCTGTCGGTGTTATCTTCCAGGAAGTCGAGAGCTTGTCCGTAGTTCAAGCGAATAATGGACACGGTGTCGAGATGCACATGTATTCCCAGGTATTTGACAGAGTCTTCACACCACTCCAATGGGAGGGAGCAGGGCCACTGCGCGGTGGCGGGGGTGAGTGGAAACAATTGCGACTTGTGCCAATTTACCCTGAGGCCCGAGTACTCGCCAAAGCGTGCAATCTCAGATAGCAGGGGTTGTAGATTGGTCTCCGGAGTACGGACATATCAAACCATGTCGTCCGCATAGAGCGAGACCAGTAGAGGGCCGGTGCGGAATTGGAACCCTCTGTGGAGATGTTTTTCCTGGAATGGAACGGCCAGTTCTTAGTGACATCTTTATTGACGTCTTATGTCCAAACCTTACGTCAAACTCGGCACCTTTCAGGTATAAATATACCAACGTTGCCTTCAGCAAACACACGGTGGTGGTTTTGGAGCAGAGCAGCTAATCTACTTGCCGAGAGCCCAGCTGATGCGAGAGCCCACAGACGCTGCCCCTCCTCTTTGACGCGCTGAGAAAGACGTTGTCTTTTCTCCTGCCGAGAAAATCCAGCTCCGGCGTTTCCAGCCTACCCTTGTGGGTGACTGGGATATCGAGTCCTGAGAGAGAGATACCAGACCTCCTACATTCTATTCCCAAGGTACAGTGCTGACTAAACCCTTAGAGAGAATTCTTGTATCAGATTATTGGCAAAACCAACTTAACTTAAACTGCTACTCACTTACTCCTTCCCACGTATTAGGCTTAGGTCAGGTACACCGGGGTAGGCGTATTTTAGAAGCACCAGTTGAGCACGTTAGCCTATGTATATATGTATGTATATATTTTATCCATTTTAAAGTATCTTATGGCTAAGAAACCATATCAATGCTTTTACAGTATTATTTCATAATACTCCTTTTACTGTACGTACTTTACTTTATATTAAGTTTTGCAATTGTGGCAATTCATTTCTCTTGCATGAGAAGGAAGACTGCTCAATAAATAATACCTTTTATTGAAAACGCCTGTCTCTCTCTTCTCTGCACTCTGGTGAAACTAAGAACGCACATCTGACTGAGTGAAATTACTGTCTATTGTTTTCACACGACTCTTGAGATTTACTCTTATTGTGAGGGAGCAAAGTTGTCATGCTTATGCGGTTGTCGGAAGCTGAATCCCTTCTTGTCTGAGCCAGGGAAGCTGATCCCTTCCTATTCATTCAAGAAAGTTTCTAGTGACCTCTGAGCTAGCTGGCGCAAACCTAAATTAAGTCTAACATAGTCAGTAGGGACCTAGAGGACCTCAGTCCTACGTCTACACTGCTGTTTATGTTATTCCAATGCGCAGAGCCTATAGGGAAAATAGGAACTACACTACACCTTCACGCGGTTCTATAAAGCCTTTATGACGCACGAGAGCTGGGGACGAGGGAGGACGCACTGCAATACATGGCACACATCACCCTCCCGACGCTCGAGGAGATAGATCAACAGGACCTGGAGGCGGATATTACGGAGGATGAAATTAGGGAGGCACTGACTAGGCTCCGCGCGGGGAAGGCCCCGGGCCCTAATGGTTTTCCGGTGGAATTCTTCAAAAAAACAGCGGATCTCCTGACCCGCCACCTACTGGGCCTCTTTGTGGATGCTGAAGCAGAGGGGCAATTCCGATTGGACCTCCGACAGGCCACGATCATTCCAATTCCCAAACAGGGTAAGCCACCGGATGACTGTTCGTCCTACCGACCCATCTCCCTCCTAAATGTGGAGGCGAAGCTATATGCAACGTCTGCGACGGGTCATAGCGGGACTGGTCCACCTCGACCAAACGGGGTTCCTCCCGGAAAGGGCGCTGTACGTGGATGACATACTTCTCTATATCACACAGCCTGAGGTTACTATACCGGCGCTGTTCTCGGAGCTGGACCGCTATGGGGCCAAGTCTGGTTACTGGATCAATTGGCACAAATCGACGCTCTAGGAACCCCAAGGAAGGGATGTGTGGCCGACGTTGCCGGTGAGAATGCAGACGACTATCGAGGGATTCACATATCTAGGGATCTTTATAACGACCAATGGTACCCTTTCCTATGAACGGAATATTACTTGCGTACTGCGTAACTTTATCGAGGACACGGCCAGATGGCAACTGCTCCCCCTGATGCTGCTGGGTAGGGCGGCGATGTTTAAAATGATTTCACTCCCAAGATTTTTATATGCCTTCCAGAATGAATATTTCCCCATGCAGTGTAGGGTCTTCCGGGACATCCATGCAGAACTGAGGTCTTTCCTTTGGCTGGAAAAGCAACCCAGGGTAGCATTATCAACCCTGCAGAGACACCAATACGATGGGGGGATTTCCTTATCTGACCTAGAGGCCTACTACTGGGCGGAGCACCTGGCCCCTGTTAACGAATGGCTACACGCACCGGCCACACACCCCACCTAGGCGCTAGAAAGGTACACCATGGGCACTCACACGTGTATATACTATCTGTACGGAGGCAGGGGGCAGGCCAGACTGCTGCCGGCCACTAAAATTACATTGGGGGCATGGAAAAGGGCGACCAAGACAATTGGGTGGGAACACAAATCAACTAAAGAAACCCCGCTTTGGAAATGCGCCTGGCTGAAGGAACTTAACAAGTTGAGAGGGTTCCAGCGTTGAGATGCCATCAGCATCTCTACTTTGGGAGATGTGATAAAGAAGGGGGCGCTACAATATTTCCCCTCACTGCAACAGGAGTATGGGCTTCATCGCTCCCAATATTTTAAATATATGCAATTGCGTCATGCATGGAGGGCAGAAGGGGCATTGACGGAGGCACTCCCCGAGTACGCTCCATTGGAAGGACGCCTTTTGCAAGAATGGATTCCTGGGAAGGCAGTGTCCTTGACGTATAAAACGATAATGAATAATAGACCGGATAGACTTGAGGGCCTTAGGGCCAAGTGGGAGCGGGAGGTGGGGGACATGGATGAAGTAGATTGGGGTGTGGGCTTAATGCATCCTAGGGAGGTAGAGATTAAATCACGACTTAGATTGATCCAATTTAAGATACTCCATAGGACCTATTTTGATAGGGTGTACCTGCATAAAATACGGAGAGTCCTTGACCCCAGCTGTCTACCGTGTGGCCACGACAGGGGGGACTTCCTCCACACGCTCTGGTCCTGTCCGAACATTCAAACATATTGGGGGGGAGTCCTTTCAGAACTCGGAGAGGTGCTGGAAAGTGCCATTCCGTTAGACCTGAAGTTGGTACTCCTGGAAATGACCAATGATGTAGACTTGGCCTGCCCATTGATGATCTTCCTTTTGTTAGCTCTGGTGGTGGCTAAGAGAGACGTGGCCCGGAAGTGGGGGGCGCCTGACGCACCACAGTTGGAGGAGTGGAGGAGGGGAATGGATGTATATATGGCGGCCGAAAGGGTCACATACAAAGCGAGAGGGTGCCCAAAGAAATTTGGTAGGTTGTGGGGCAAATGGCGTCACTACCATGGCTTGGATGGAGGGCTATGAGGGAACTTGTAGGCATGAGCATATGATCGACATCGATGGGAGAGGGCCACAGGACCCAGAACTACTAATGTTATGGACTTGGGCGATGCCGCTGGATGAACTATTGGATACAAGAACCTGTGTCCTAGAACGGGGGAGGAGAAGGAAGGGTCGGGGTTAGGAATGTGGGAGTGTTGCTCAATATGAACATGCTTGTTGTTTGTTTTTTATGCTGCAAAAGTCAATAAAAATGTTTTTTTTTTAAAAGTAAAAAAATATTCTGCTCCTATGCGTGTCATAAAGTGTTTTAAGAATTCTGTAAAATTAGAGAATGGTAAGATCTGGAATTTTAATTGTGTCGCTGTTGTTAAGGAATGTATTTTAGGTAGGAGTTTGTCTAAAAGTAAGTTTTCTGGTTTAGATGCATCTGATGAATCACATGTCAGAAGTAGTGCTCGGATTAAAAGAATTCCTGTCTATCTTAAGGATTATGTGAATTGAAGTGTTTTTGTCATCATGTAATTAACTATGTCTTAAATTCTGTATTACTTTCTTTTATTGTTCTATGCTTTATGTTCTGTAATTGTAAAGTTGAACTTTTATTATAAGAAAGAAGATGTGTAGTGTCCTCTCTCATCTCTGTTGCTGAGGGTTCTGTGGACCTTAGAATGCTGTTCTAAGTGATGTTCTCTTGAAGTCAGTTACTCCTTGGCAGCTGAAGGATGGGGTGTTATTGAATAAATCTCTGTGCCAACTTATCCATGTTCCTGGCATTTTGTGAAATGTTCACCAACCACTTATTTGTGTGTGATACTGACTTCTCCTAGCCCCACAAATATATATGCTTATCCCGATAAACATTCACGTTAACCGTACCACCAATACGGTTACACTTTTGCCGCATTTTATCGTCTTTACTGCACCTTATAAATCGGTATTTAAACGTCTTATTGTGATCATAAGCTACCATGCTAAAACTCTCCTCTATATGTTTGTTTGTCATACATGTTGTATGTCCAGTTATGCTTGGTTACGGAATCCCCCTCGCCCACATAAAGCACCTTAGAGAGTGCTTACATTTTTCAATCAACACACTCACTTGAGTATAAGATTGCACCTTCACTTATTTGATGGTCCTGAGGAAAGCCAGTTTTAACTTTAAAGGCCTGGCTGAAACATGTAGACCACACCTGGATGCAGGAGACCCTAATATATACTCCTATTATATCCACCAGCCTTTTTAAACGCTAACAGAGGCCCAGCTATTAAAGTCTAATTAACCCTCGGGTACTGGGACCAGGGTATAGCTTTTAACTTTCACTATTCACGTCACTACACTGCATACTCAGCTACATACCTGCTCCGCTGTATTCAGGCGTAGAAGCACACCCAGGACACACTCGGTGTCACTGGGTGGGCCCGATGATGAAGCATGCCACCAACTAGGTTGGTGGGTGAGGGCTTCATGAAAAAACCTAATGGTTTGCACCTCGCCAAACAGCTTTGAGTCCTGATAAAGCCTTCACAATAGGCTAGTCCTTTTTGATTAACATATCACAAAAAATGACATCAGATTCTAAGACCTCGCATTTGTTAAGCAGGTCTATCATGAGCACATTTGAGCGCATTACAATATTTAACAAATTAGAGTTTGCGCCGAAGTTGTGGCAAAAAAGCGATGCAACCCCGGTTCAAGATCTAGGCTTCCACTAATGCATTTATTTATTAAAGCTTTGCCAGAATGTAATTGGCAACAAGGAGAAACGTGGCAGTGTATCTGTTCTGCTTAATTGGTTACAGGAAATAATAATAATGGAAAGATAAATCTGGAAGTTAATGCTCTTGCTGGAGAGACTGGCATTTTGTCTAGTACCGGTTTTGAATCAATGTAGCATAGAGGGTTAATATGTCTCACACAAAGCACTTCATGCGATATACAGATGACAGACTTTTTTATTTTATGTAGATGGGTAAGTGGGTTATTGCTTTAAACACAGAGATCCTTTAGTAATCCTTCTCCTATAGCACAGCAAATTATGAAGGAAAGGACATGAGACTCCTATACCTTGTAACCCTCACTATCTTATTTAACACATCCTGTAAATTGATTTACACACATTTGATTTATTGTCATTGTATAATGTGCATGTGTGATTTAAAGAGCTCCGACACCCTGGATTGGGTAGCGCTATAAAACAAATAAGACAAAATAGTGTGTAATTTAAATTGTTATTTATGTAAATATTAGGACAGACCACCACATCTGACACAACATAATGCAAGATGTGTGCTTAGACTATGTCTGATGCTAATTGTTCTCATGTTCCAGGGTGAGGTTCAACTGCTCAAACATTTCAACAAACATTAGGCTTTTGAGTGGCCAAATTGGGCAGTGTGAAACAGTCTAATAAAGTAGGGTCCCAGCTGAGGAGGGGCAGGATGCAGTCAGCATAGCTGCCAAGGTTTCACAATGCTTTGTGGGATGTTTTCATAATTTTAGTGTAATTATGAGTGAAATTTTAACGACTATGAGTGACACTTTCTCGTGAACAATGAAGACGAGGGAAACATATAAATATCAGAAATACACCCATATGAGCAATGAAAAACTCTAAGGAGATCTTAAAATTGCTGCAAAGCACCAGAAATGGAAGGGCGCTAACAGGAGACTCCTCCTTGCAGACCAGCTGCAAAGACTATTAACACTAACTCAATTTACTAATCTGAAAGCAATTTAAGCTTTTTTTTTTCTTTTTTTTTCTTCTTTTTTTCTTCCTTTTTTCTTTTTTCTTTTTCTTTTTTTCTTCCTTTTTGTTTGTATTCCTCATATACCAATAATGGGTATTCCAGATAGGGTATCTCCTCTCCATATTGTGATGTACCGGCCTCAAGGATTTAATCCAGGATAGGAGAGGATAGAGAACACCCCTCTAGGCTTTGCTATTTGCTATGTCCACTCCATACCCTTAAACTAGAAGGCCCTTAATTGGGTTGGAGACCAAGCACCAACAGTACCCAGGTGAAATCATAGGAATACTCTCATCTGTTCTGCCAAGCCACCAGGGCCGCCCAGATCTTATCTTGACTAGAGCTATTGCATGCCATGTCAGACTCACTAATATAAATAATGTATTTCAGACAGTCAAAAAAGGTGGGAGCATTCTCTGATTTCCAGGTCTTGCAAATTTCCCGCCTAGCTAAGATCATTACATAAAATACAAATTTGGTCTTCATATCATTGAGCTGGTACTCTACTCCTAAGCCAAAGAGAATTATCTTAGGGGAAATGACAAAATGTATATCCAAAACCTCTGTTATGAATTCTTCGATTTTAGACCAGAAGGACAACAATTCTGGACACTCTACAAACATGTGCAAGTCATCTGCTGTAGAAGCCTTGCAACATGGGCAACAGTATTCAAGGTTCGTAATCTGAGCCAGTTTTTTCGGGGATATATATGCTCTATACAGAGTGAACAGATGATTTCGTTTTAAAGGGGCTGATTTCACCACTGTGTTTAGCCATTTAAAAGAGTCTTCCCATAGAGCTGGTAGATTATCACATTGCAATATTTCCACTCCTCCCCACAGCTTATTAAGTTCGAGTTCTGTGACTTCATCTTTCTCATTTAATGCCTCATACCAAAAGGAAATCTCTTTTTTCCATCTCTCTTTCTTCTTTACCAGGTCAAACTTAGGGTTAGTTGTTAGATCCCAAGATATAGTAGGCCACCAGCTAGATAACTGATAATATTTGAACCTGGTGAGAGTCAGCCTAGAGAGTAAATCCCACCCCAATAGCTGCGAGTTATCAAGAAGATCCTGCCACTGCATAATACCAGCTGTTTTAAGGGGAAGCGACAGTCGGTCTCTGAGGCATTCAGGTGTTCCAGGGGAATCCCATATAGGAGCCTGAGGTGTATAATACGGGATACCCAATATTTTTCTAACAAACACCCAATTTCTCAGTGCCGTATCTAAAATCTTTAATCTGACCTTTTTATAGAATCTGGGGTCTCCAAATTTAAATAAGAAAGATTTGTGCCCTAGAGGAATACCATGTAGTAGTGCCTGAAATAACCGACCCAAGCAGGATGTATCTGCCTTATCGGCCATTGTTTTTAATGAAAAGAATGACAGTAGTGAAGAATGTCTGGCATGGCGAGTCCTCCTGTTTTCAGTTTTCTTCTCATTTTTATTCGAGAGATTCTGGGTGATTTGGAGTTCCAAATGAAAGATCCTATTCTTCCCTGTAATTTAGCAATATCTTTAGGATTGAATGACAATGGTATTGAATTGAAAAGAAAGGTGACCTTTGGCAAAATAACCATCTTTATTAGGTTGACCCTCCCGAAGATGTTTAGTGGCAGTCCCGACCAACGATGCAAAAGTCCGCAGATGTCCTTATAGACTCTATCCAAATTTGTTTTGGATGTCTCAGAGATGTTTTGAAACAGATTTATTCCCAAATATCTCATCCGGGGCTTCGTCTCGGGGAGTTGATCCTCGTGGTTACACTCCATGACCTCTGTTTTTTCTTTATTGATTCTATATCCTGAGGCCTCTCCAAAGGCTTCCGCCTGATGGAATAGTCGGTGTATTGATGTCTCAGGATTGGAGGTATACATTAAAAGATCATCCGCATATAAGGCAAATTTTAATTCTAGTTCATTTATGCAGAAAGGCTTAATTAAAACATCCAATCTTAATTGAATAACTAAGGGCTCTATATATAAATTAAACAATAGGGGAGAGAGGGGACATCCCTGCCTAGTGCCACGTGTTATTTGGACCCAGTCTGTAAGTAGATTGTTCACAAGAAACTTGGCCTTGGGGTGAAAATACAGTGCTTTTACGGATGCTATAAAGTTAGTTGCTATACCAAATTTTGCCAAGACTTCCCACAAGTACAGCCAGCTAACCTGGTCAAAGGCCTTAGCGGCGTCAATTGCTACGATAGTTAGAGGGATTTTTTTCCTCTGTAGCAAAGTCTATTGCTGCGATAGCCTGGAACGTCAGCTCATTTAGCTGCCTACCAGGCATGAAACCCCTCTGATCCTCATGCACCACAGACTTAATAACTTTGGCCAATCTCGCTGCCAAAACACCTGCAAAGATTTTATAGTCTGTGTTTAGCAACGAGATTGGCCTGTAGGACTCAACGATCAGGGGGTCCTTATTTGACTTCAGAACTAACGTAACTGTGGCCTCTAACCAGGTCAGAGGGACAGGCTCTCCTTCCTGATGTATTTTATTAAATAAAGATGTCAGAATGTGGACTACGATATCAGATCCTATTTGGTAAACTTCCACTGGAAGCCCGTCTGGACCGGCTGCTTTTCCCCTGGCCATTCTTTTCAACTGGTCTGTCAGGGGCTAGTGGTGTACAGAGTGTGAGACCAGAGCAATGTTTGTCTATTGTTCAGTTTTATTAAAGTTTACACTCTAAGTAAGGATGATTTTGGAAGGTCCTTCCTTCTTGGGGGTTTTCTGGGTCCAGGGAACGTCAGGGTTTGGTTCGATGTCCCGGTTCTTGTGGCCTCAGGGAAAAGAAAAACAATCGGGGATTACTGATCTGCTCTCAGCTACTACTGTTGTGCTACCTTCACCAAAAGAAAGGGAAGTGTCTTGGTGCAAGAGTCACTGCGGGGCCTCCCGCCTCCCTAAACGTGCTACCTCCCACCTCCCCACACACCCCACCAGAATGCCCCTTTTAGCAACACTTGCCTTGGGCTGTGGCCCGACTCTCGGACCACAGCAGCAGGACCCGTGGCTTCTTCTCCCTTCAGCCCACCGGGTATGGAAGCAGTGTCGGGAACGTCGCTCTGCAGTACTCTCAGTACGCTCTCCTCTCTTCGGGTTACCTCCGCTCTCCCGCTCTCCTCTCTCCGAGTCTCCTCCGCTGCCAGGTGCTCCGCAGCCGCCTCCGCTCTCACGCTCTCCACTCTTCGGATTTCCTCCGCTGCCAGGTGCTCCGCTAACTCCTCTCCGTCCTCGCACACCGTCCGTTCAAACCCTCCTCCTCTTATCCTTCCTGTTTCCGCCAGCTGACGGGACTCCTCCCCCTTCCGCTGCTCAACCGCTAGACCGCGGCTGTAGACTTCCTGGTTCTGTATTCTTGGCAACCAGGAAGCAGCGTTTAGTCCTTCCTCCTCATCAGCGTCGGAGTGCTCCAGCCGCTCCTCCTCCCCACATGGTCATAGACCTCCCCCTCTTTGATTATAGAGTCCAAAACCAAGCTATCCACCTCCGTTAGATGTGGAAGGCTAAACCCCTCTAACCACTGAGCTGCACCTTCGGTTGATGTTTTATCGTTATTCCCCATGTATAGATTCTGCATATATGTTTTGACTTCTTCCAAAATCTCATCATTATCAAATGATGTGTCTCCAGAGCTCTGTATCCTTAATCTGGTTATCTGGTTTTTAACATGATCAGATCTAGCCTTCCAAGCCAAGATTCGACCGCATTTTTCTCCATAGGAGAAATTCTGCAGTCTGCTTGCATCCCACCTATCTTTAATGATTTTGTCCAAATTCGCCTGATATTTAGCTTTTAAGCTCTCCAGCTCTTTCTGTATGGAAATCAAATTAGTCTGCTGTTCCAGAGAGGCTTTCTGCAGCTGTTGCTCTTTTTGTTTTATTTTAAGTAAAGAGTCATCATCTGTCTTCTGCCTGATTTTATTTCTCTGTATCATTATAGTTGTAAATGTACCCCTTAGATAAGACTTAAAAGCTTCCCACACTATTTTATCAGATGCTGTGGCACTGTTAAACTCAAAATACTCCGCCATACACTTCAGCAAATCATTTTTTACCCCCTCCTGTAATAATAAGGATCTATCCAAAGCCCACCGTCTGACTTGAATACTTTGTGGAAATTTGACTGTTAATTCTACCATAGAATGGTCAGATAATATGGCCGGAATATAGGAGGTAGACACAATCTCAGAAAAGTAGACCTTGATCAATGAGGAAGAAATCAATGCGCGAGTGATGTCTTTGTCTATGGCTATAAAAAGAGTTATCTCTGTTATTCTGCTTCTTAACTCTCCAAACATCCAATAAGTTATAATCCCTCATCATACTTCTAAGCTCTCTTTTAGATTTATGTAATGGGGGCGAGGCAACCCTAGAAGTACGGTCTAAGCTTGGATCAAATACCAAATTAAAATCGCCATCTAAAATAATAGGGGCATTCAATTCAAGAAAACTAGTTTTTAGGCTTTTCAGCGCCTCTGGAGAGTCCTGATTGGTCCATAATAGATTGCACATGTCAACTTTGTATTTTTTATGGCTAAAAATGCAGTCAACCATCTACCTGTATAGTCAGTTTCGTATTTCTCGACTCTTATCCCACTATTAGCTCTAATAATTATAGCTACTCCTCTGGAGCTACCCCTCTGTTGCAATTTAAGCTTTATGGCCAAAACTATATTTTTATAAAGTATATAGCTTCAGTTATGGTCCACTGCAAAACTAATTCCAAGAACATTATTAACGTTTCTTCTACACCCATATGCTGTTAATACTCCACAGTCTTGCAGCGGACCAACTCATAGCGGCTGGGGGTCACACAGACTCTGTGAATGCACCTCAATACTAAATATATTTGTAGCTAAATTGAACGTTTAAAGGTTCAGGTGTCCCACTGTTAAAAACAGATTTGCCTGTAGAATACTAAAATACGATACTAACTGGGAGACAATATTACAGGTCCAAACTGTAATCTTGACACCATATGGAATAAAATTGTGTTTTTTCAGTACAGACAATCTGTGGGCATATTGAAATGAACTACACAAAGTTTGCATAACTGGTACATTTGGCTTGAAAAAGCACTTTAGAGAGACTACACAATCCATGTTACTCCGGGAGAAGCGGTTTAAGTTTTTCAAAATAAACTGATACTAACTAGTTAGTGCTTACAAAAGAGGTGCACGTTCACATACAGTACTGCTTGCAGATACACTTCAGCAGATTGTTTCGCACAAAAATTAACTCGAACGTGAACTCCTTTTATCAGCACAGGAACCTTTCATTTTTCTAATAGCAATAAACTTTTTTACATTTTGATGCGTACACTACCACGAACATGCACGCACCGGACTCCATTTCGGGTAATATGAGCAGCACTGTACTCACCACACAGCACGAATATGAGCAGCACTGTACTCACCACACAGCACGTGAAACACTGCCTTGGGTCGGGGATAGGAGGGCCATGTTACAACACACACACAGCAGGAATCTTTTGGTGACCTGATGACCAGTACGTGGGAGGAGGAGGCCTGGTGACCAGTACTTGGGAGGAGGTGGCCAGGTAAGCATTAGCTCCAAACAGGGACAGGCGCACTGCCTGCTGCCCAGCCCTGCAGTGCTGGATCCCACCAGTGGGCTGTGGCTGTCAGTAGTCAGCAATCTACAAACTTAATTACCTGTCTTGATGCGTCCTGTAAGTTCAGGCTGCAATCAGCTGTGGGGGCGAGGGATGAGGTGTGAAAACATTCTTGGAGCTTTTGAAGCACAACAAAAGGGAAGGGCAAAAGTCAAGTGCAGGGCCATTAGCAAGTCAAAGCACCTGCGCTTTGACATACCAATGGCCCTGCCATAGACAGAAAAGAGAGGGGAAATTATTTCATCCCCTCATCCCCCCCCACCCTTGTCCCCCGTGTTCCCCCTACTACAAAATCTAGGGGGGATATGTCTCCTGCGTCCCCCACACTTCCTACGCCCATGCTGGTAGGTACTGTGATGTCTACATGGTCCATTTGGCTAGTAAAATGCGTGGTGTTCTTTAGTGTCAGTTACACTGAGGCAGGGGATGATGGACAAGGTGTTCTTCATTAAAGATACTTACCACAACATGCTATGTGTCATGAGAAGCGTTTTTCTTCCGTGTTACACGTACTATGTTTCCAGTCCTGGACATTTGCATGATAGCCTAATGCATTCTGGGTTTTTTAGGCGTATTTTGCTTCCATTTCTCCCAGGCATATTAGGGACTACGCCTTTATGGGCTTCCTGGTTCATCTATCTGGTAATGTGGACTTCTGTTTGTTTGTTGGCGCCTTGATGCCCCTTGGGGCTAAGTTTTGCGCGGTATAAAAATTCTATTCATTCATTCATTCATTCATTGAGTTCATGCAAATGAATCAAATTGATTAGAGACACCCGAAAGCAGTGATCTGTCCTTGAAAAGTTGGAGTGAGCTAGTCACCATAACATATCTCCTGCCTTGAAAGCCCTGCATTGGTTACCGGTTGTCAGAAGATTAATGTTTAAGCTGCTTTATATCACCCACAAAGCAATGCATAAAAAAAGGACCTCTAAAATCACCAGACACATTCTACAAATAAACCTCTGCTCTAGTGGCACCTTACCTCAGAATCCCAACATACAAGAAAAAAAACATCTTCTATGTTCTGTCAACCTTGCATTACACTCTTTAACTTGATGCTGGTTATGTCACTAGGATTGGAACCAGAAGGTTGGGAATGTCCTGGGCAGGATGTGGGGAGGGACGAGTGTCGGTTGGGAGCTGTATGGTGAACAGTTTTTGTTGTGCTGCTGCCAAAGGTTTGATGGCTTGTACTTGATATTTCACCAGTAAAGATCCTGTCTCCACCTACCTGTGCCCAGAATTTATTACTGGTGACAAGCTTCTTCATCAAACCTGTTTATTTGTGAACCCACAAAAAAGAATGGCAACCAACCTATTTTTGCCTTTTGAATCCTGAAATTTGCATCATCCGCACACTGCGTGCCAAGGAGATCAGAGCGTGCTGTGGTCAATAGACCGGAGGTCCTGAAATCCAGAAATCTTGTTGTCGTCTTGGAGTCTCGAGCCAAACCTGCGAGAAGAGTGGTTGAAGTCAACGAAGCTTCCTGTTTCACAACAACTTCACAAATGATGGCGTTGCGTTTCCGTTGAAGGTGGAACGTAATGCGTGTGGCTGCGTCATAATGCACGTTGGTGGCCATCTTGTAAGTTTCTATGACCTTGTCCGCCCTAACAAACCCTCGAAAAAGGATTGAAAATGGTCAATACAGAGCCCGCCCCTTCCGTAGAAGGTCACCCTGTACCCGTATTCCCCAGCCATGTGAATCATGTCACCTGCTTTGAATACGTCCGCGGCACGCCTCACGTATGAGTGGCCCACGACCCACACCACTTTTTCCGCAGCCGGTGATGTTTGACCGCTGGTTCCCAGGTGTCGGGTCGACTGCACAGTCCGCCCCGCCTCGTAAGCTTGCGAAACTGTAAACCAAACAAAAACAAGAAGCGTGAGTACTTGATAGCAGCTTCACAACATGTGCAACCGCACATACCTTTTGTAACAATTCGAGGACCAACGCCCCAATCGTTTCACTTTTTCCACACTCAGACCCCTGGCTGTAGCCTCAGTAGCAGCCCCTATCCGAAAGGAATGGGTCCCAAACTCGCCGGGGTTCAAGCCCGCGGCCGAAATTGCCATTGTAAGCACCCGCTGGAACTGAAACCTCGTCAGTGGGGTGGCATCAGCGTGTCTCAACAAGGCCCCCCCCATGATGCCGCCCTCTGCGCTAAATATTCCTCTACGCAAACAACAGGGCACATGGGAGATCCGGGAATCCGATGTATGACTACGCAATCCCCAATCGCACCCTGATCGGCCTTGGACCTGACAAACGAGACAATCATCGTCTCCCCCTTAACCTGAATGTGCTCTCGGCACAGTCCTCCCACCGTATCCCGCTTGTTCTTCGCCACCAGTTCGCTTACCCGCATCGCCCCATGGAATGCTAACGCAAAAGCGGCCCGGAATAACACTGTTTCATACTGGGATGAACATGTCGCAGGGAGTACGGATAATAACAGGGCCAACCTATCCAGACCTATCGGGTGCCTCTCATCTACTCTGCGACCCTCAAGGCGTTGCCACCCACGTAGCGCTTTCTGCACAACGAAAGACGCTGTCGGGTCCTGGATCCCATGAGCCCTTGCCATAAAGGAAATGGCGGCCCGATGCCTCTGGGCCGTAGCTACTGATTTGCCTGCCTGATGTAAAGACAGCAAAAATTTTACAACAAACTCTTCCTGGCCCCAAAGCTCCCCCCTAGCAGCACCCAAAAAGGACCAATAGGAACGGAACGCCCCTTCATATGCCTTCCTTGTCCTGGGTGCTAAACTCTCTCCCACGAGGTTTTGTAGTTCGGGGCACCGAGAGACCAGAGAGCTTCGGGAAAGGGTGCCGCCACCGGGTCCGCTGTGGGCAGAAAACCCCAGAAGGCCTGCATACGGAAACGAGAAAGCGCATCAGCCGCTTGGTTCAGTACCCCCGGCACATGTCTTGCCCTAAAGAGCACATTCAATTGCATACACAATAACACAATTTCTTTGAGCAATCTCAGAATCCATTTGCATCGTGCTGCCTGACTATTGATACACTCAACCACGGTCATGTTATCCGACCAGAACACCACAGAGTGATCCCGGAACCCCTCAGGCCATGTTTTCAGGGCCACCAAAATAGGGAAAAGTTCAAGAAAAGCAATGTTACTCGTCAGCCCGCACTCGTGCCACCATGACGGCCATTTTTGAGCCGACCATTGATTACCGAATATGGCGCCAAAACCTATACTCCCCGCCGAATCTGTCCACAGCCCCAGCTCCTCGGAGGACACCGCCGGCTTGTTCCAGACAATTCGACCATTGAAATCCGCCAGGAATGTCAACCAAATGCGCATGTCCTGGCGAATCTCTGCCGAGAGCCTCGTGCGGTGGTGTCCCTCTTTAAGACCGACCATGGCTTGTGCAATTGAGCGGGAAAAGGGACGGGCCATTGGCATTACTCTAAGGGCAAAATTCAACTGACCCACAGTTTGCTGCAATTGATGCAAGTTCACCTTAGTCTCCCGAATACATGTTTCAAGGGAGGCCCTGAATTTCCCCACCTTTTCCTTGGGTAGCCGAAAGCAACCTTCTTCTGAATCAAGCTCTATTCCAAGAAACTCGAGCGAAGTTGATGGCCTCACAGTCTTACCTGGTGCCAATGGCACACCAAAATGACTCATCAGGCCACAAAATTCTTTTAAAGCCTGTGCACATTCTGGATCCCCGGCTGCCCCCAGGAACAGAAAATCATCAAGATAATGCATAACATGCTGAAAACCCGTCTTTCTCGTGAATACCCATTGCAGAAAACAACTGAATTTTTCAAAATAAGCACAAGATATGGAGCATCCCATTGGCATACATTTATCCATGTAATAGCGACCCTGAAACATAAAACCAAGGAGACGCTGATCGTCTGGGTGTACCGGGAGCAACCGGAACGCTGACTCGATGTCTGATTTTGCCATCAGCGCTCCGGGCCCCAGGCGATTCAACATGGCGACGGCCTCATCGAAAGATGCGTACCGCACCGAACACACTTCCGGGTCTATCGCATCATTCACGGAAAGACCTCGTGGGGCTGACAAATTATGTATTAGTCTAAACTCACCCGGGTCCTTCTTTGGGACCACTCCTAAGGGGGAACAAACAAAGTTAGCAACTGGTGGTATATCGAATGGTCCGGCAACCCGCCCTCGGGTCACCTCTTTCCCAATCTTTACCTGTACCACCGCCGTATTTTGGAGGACCGACAGTTGGTTCTTACAACGTGCCTTACCCTGAAAATTCCCCACTGGAATGCGGAAACCATACGAAAACCCGTCTCGCAACACCCCAGCGGAGACATGATCCGGGTATTCATTGAGCCAAGGAATCATTGCCATGGTATCAACCGGGGTAGGTAAAGGCGCCCCTCGGACTATTTCAGACCTGTTTGGCGCTTCCCCTACCACCGTTATCACCCGTTTTGGCTCTGCACATGGTCTCAGGATGCGAGGACTGTCCACACCCCCCACAATCGTGCCTAAACTTGCATGACCCCTGGGGCCTTGTACATTTTCCCCTATTAAAATTCCAACAGATCCCCTTTTTACCTGCGTTGCCACTCGGCTTCGAGTGATGCTCGTTACCTGCCCCCGTCCGAAAGGGCGTCCCAGACGAATGGCGGGAAAACTCACTCCCGCTACCCCCCGACAATGGTGTCTTTAACATGCCTGAATTCTCCATCTTTTGCCAAGAAATGGAGTCGTAACAATCCCAGGTCAAAGCTGGGTCGTGCTCCTTGGCCTTCCGAAAAACATTATCATAGCAAAACCACTGATTTCCCTCATATGATTGAGAATATTCCATGATACGTGTCTGATATATGGGCAACTCAGCCAACAACTCAGGCCTTCGTTCCCCCATAATTGAAGTAAATATGCCAAACGCTCTGCCCCAGGTACCTATGTTCTCATCGACCTTAAAGGCGGCCATCTTTGCGCGCCAAACACTCGGATGCAGAAACTCTTTTTGACCCTTCACATGCTCGATCTCGTAGTGATCGGTAAGCAAAGAAAACATGTTTACATACTTATCAGCCCAAATCTTTTCCTTGACTTCAATTGGAATATGCTGGGCCACTTTCTCCCTCCGTGAGGGTACAGACCCCTCCCCCGCAATCGGCAGTAGCCGCTTACCTAAATTAGAAGCTGTAGTGGCTGCCGAACTCGTGCCCGCTGCGGTTTCACCCACCGGAGCCTGTGGGGGAACAGAAGATGATGCCTTCGCAGCTTCTCTAGATTCTCGCAGTTGCCTCATTACTGCCCTGGCGTCATCTGCCGTGGAGCCCTCACTATCTTTCCCCAACCACGCTGCCAGTTGTGCAGCCAACTCGGGAGGCATATCCCCCCCGTTCACAGGGGTGACTACGACGGGGATCGGTTGCCCCTCCTTCGGAACCGAGATTGGCTCCTCAATCGGTGTATCGGGAACCGGGGCCTCTCCCCCAGATGACCCCCTCTTGGTCCTCTTGCCTCTACTGCTGGGGACTACACCCGGCAATGCTGGCCTGATGATGCGCTTCGGGCCTCCTGCCCCGTTCATTGCCGCCATCTGCTTCTTCATCTCGGCCATATCCTTTACGAGCATGCGGAGCATCTGATCGGTACCGACCCGCTTTCCGACCTTCTTGCTCGGCATTCTCCAACGAAGATATCTGAAAGAACAAGGACAAAATTAAAACGCTCAAAATTGGCTCTTCGTTCCGTCTCGAGCTCACGAGCAGCGGGGAGGTGCAGCTTCAGAGCACAGGAACAAGAGGATGCTTCCTTGGCTTGTTGCTCCTTTTATCCTTCTTCGGGCGGGCGTGAACCCGCCTCCGCCCGCCTCCGGGGGCGTGGCTGGCGGCTTCAGTGTCTAGGACAACCCACTCTAGGGCGGGAAAAAGCGCGCCCCGGCTACGCCGCTTCGGGCATACCAGCCGAGACTTGCCTCCCGCCCAAGATGGCTTCCCGGGGGGATCGGGGTACTCCACCATACGTTCGGGGGGACCGAGTGGTCGCCCCTTTCCATTTGTTAAAATTAACTGTATTTTTTAATTTTGGTTGTAATCTTTTATGATCTAATTGATCGAAATAAAGAATGAAAATGAAAATAAATAGAATTATTTCTTTTTGATCCTTTTGGGGTAACATTGTTGTGCACATCTAAACCACTCAATTAGAACAATGCAATTGGTATTGCTTTTTAAACTATTGGCATTGGTGATACCTGCTCTTTTGTGGCCCCTAGTAAGTGTTTATCCACAGATATTAATAATGGTTTGTATAGAAATACCTGACAGTTTGTTGTCATAGTAAACTTTATTGCAAAAAGTCTACATACACAACATTTATATTACTATCAGTAACATATGTGGTAAAAAAACCAACGTAATTTACATTTGTAAATTTTTAAAATATATTCATACTGTTGCAATATCCTTTATGATTTCTTTAATAATCCCATTGCAAAATAGCACCTCACATGTGTGTGGTAAATATGGCATTAGTGATTTGGATAATTCTGCTACATCTGTGTTGATTTGAAACCAGTCCATTAGAATGTCTTTGCTAATATCCATAGATTGATATGTGTTGGTATGTATCACTGGCGTAGTTATTGTACTTATTTCTTGTTCCATTTTTTCTATCCCATATATCTCAATTTGAATTGTTTCTGATGGAGGTTCTATTTCCTGTGAATAGATATTAAAGTAAACATTAGGTTTGTGTACATTTTTTTATATTATTGTGTTTAACATTTCTAGAATTTGTACTTACTTGAAGTTGGGTGTGTCTTGTTGTGTTTAATATTTTTTCATTGTTGATCTCATGTACTGTGACATGGTTTTTTTTTTACATATTGTCCAATTTTAATACTAAAGTTGGCTGCTTCACTCCATAATGTTATTTTTACTAAGTCAGTCGAATCCTTTTTTGTTATGGATTTTAATAGAGTTTCTTGTCCGTCAATAAATACAGTTTTTATTTCTTCCTTGAAAAAAAATATGATATTAGTTTTTTGTACAGTTAGGTTTTTAGTTAGTGCAAGAGATATAGCTATTGAGAGAGACAGTTAGGGAGTAGTTAGTGTGAGAGAGAGTTAGTAAGTAAGAGAAAGAGTCAGATAGTGAGATAGTTAGTGGGAGAGAGAGTAACTTACTGAGAGAGATAGAGTGTGCGATAGTTAGTGAGAGAGGTAGTGAGCAAGTAAGAGTGTGAGCAAGTTTGTGTGAGAGTGAGGTTTAGAGAGTTATTCAGTGAGATGGTGATAGAGTTTGTAAGTGAGAGAGAGAGATAGTGTGCTAGTTTGTTATGTTTAGAGTAGGTAGTGTTGCTGGAGCAGTGTTGCTTTGTTGAGTTGTTAGTAGTAGAGAGCGGGCTGCTAGTTTGGAGGTGTGTGAGCTGGTATTGTGGAAGAGCAGGTAGTGTTGGGAGATGGTATATTGCGTGGTCTTGGGCATTGCTTTTGTTGAGGCTAGCCGTATTGTGGGAGAGTAGATAGAGGTGTGTTGCGAGGTGTGGTGGTTAGCGTGTGTTTTGGATGGTGGTGAGCTTATGTGTAGGAGAAGATAGGTGTGTGTGGGTAGGAGTGTTGCTGTATGCTGTTTTAGGATGTGTTGTGCGCTTTGTGTCAGAGAAGATAGCGCTGCAAACGAATATGTGTTTGCTGTGCATGGGCTTTGAGTAATAGTTGTAGTAGTGAAAAGTAGGTAGCGTTGCAATGTTATTTACTGGTGGTGTGTGGTTGGAGGCTTTTTAGCTGTTTGAGTAAGAGATAGAGTGGTGTGACGGGAAAGGGTTGTGCTTAGTTTGTATATTGACTTACCTCTGCAAATGTCCCGCAAACAGTCATCAGTGTTTTCAAGTTGGCTCCTTATATTGCCTTAATTGGCGATGCTTGAGGTGCTGGTGGTTGTAATATTTTTTCTGCTTCTTTTATGATGAATTCTGATAACGCTATTGCAGGAAAGTTTGTTATTTTTGCTTGTTTTGTTATGATAATTGTATTGTTTCTGATAATAAAGTTCCGGATTAGTAAGCCATTTTGTTTCCTTAGTTTGACTTCAGAAATCTTCATGATAACAAGTTGCTTTTATTGTTCCTGTTCTATGAGCCAATGCCAAATGGTATAGAACTTTGTTGTCTTGTTTCGCTGTGTTGTAGTAAGTTTTTGGTGAACATTTCACAACGTTTACTCTGATTGGTTTTTGATAATTCTTGTTGACTTCTGTTGGCTTGTTTATTATTTCTTGAATAGTAAGTATCTGAAATGATAAAACTAATTAATTGCATTTTAAATTGATACCCATAATGCTTTGTGATCACTATAATAGCATTCTAATGTTCCATAGGCTTGTAATATTTGATTTGTGTATATGTGATCTAATAATGATTGGTAGTTTGTTGTGTACGTGTTTATGAGTTGTTTGCATTTTAATTTTGTGTCCATAATTTATAGAAGTACAGCACTTTTTGGGCATTTTGTTTGTAAATCTATGTTACAATCGCCCATAATGATATATTTATAATTTCGGTAGAAATGGGTTATGTTTTGTATTGTTTGTAAGAGTGTTTGTAGTAATATATGTGGTGGTTTGTATAAAATTATAACTAGGTAGTTGCTATTATTAAGGTGTTGGGTGCAGTCTCTAATGAGATTGAACGCACGGAACGCAGGCTCTCTGTGACGCCCTCTTTTCAATGCCCCTCTTTGGATCTAGAATCTGGAGCCCCCAGTTTAGCTCAGACACTAGATCTGTCTGCTACTTCAGACCCGATGGAGCCTCCGGAAAGGGCCCACTCTGTATCTCCTGTTAAAACACCTGTGAGGGCTGATCGGAAAGGCAATCCAAGAAAACAAAAAAAGGGGTGGAAGCATGCGAGTTCCTCTTTGAGAGTAACCACAACGACCCAGACTGTAAGCAATAATGGAAGCAGCCATTTAGAATTGGAGCCACCCACATGGGCTTCCACGCTTCTAAAAGAAATTAGAGAGAACCTGGATACATATATCCACAGTAAGATGGGAGTCCTTAGACAGCATTTAACGAAGCTTACTATGAAGGTCGACACTTGGGGAAGCAAAATTGATGCCCTTTTTAAAACCTTGGGTAATCTGAAACCTATAGAACTGGCCTGTATACAACAGAGTAGCCAGGTGTCCATCCTGCCCGGAAATGCTAATAGAGAATCTAACCCTCCAGCTGAGCTCCCCACTGTGACTTATTCTGCTATGATACCAGGGGGGCTTTGTTTGGGGGCAGTAAGGGCCCCAAGGGAGGGGGCTATTAGCCAAGGACTGTTGCCCGTGGTATCCCCATTAGATTTGCCAGCAGAGGGTAGGACATTGAGCACCAGCAGAGGAGATCATGAGAATAATTTAAACCCAAATAGACCACCTATTAAAGATACCTTGCCATGTCTAGACCTGCCTTCCGCATCAATTCCCTACACTGTTATCCTCACTGGAATACCTGAGTTGGAACCAAATAAAGTTGAGCAAAACCCAGAGCTAAAAAAGAAAGTTAGTTTTTGGCTAAATAAACATAGACCATTGCCCCCTTTAATCCAGAGTGAAATTCTATTCGCTAGGCGGGTTAGCTGGATAGGACCAAAGAAAAAAGACACACAGGGGGAATGTGTATTGATTCACTTTAGGGACTCTGGGACAGTCCACCATATTCTACAATGGGACCACGTAAGAGATACCAATGGCACAAGGACCCTTCCCATCGCCTATTTCTATCCCCCCACCCCACTACTAGAAAGAATGGGTGGTGTTTATAAAAATGGGAACACCGAGTCAAGACTGATCTTTTATCGCATATCCCACGGGGGCTTGACACTTTCTCGTCTTTTAACATCCCAGTATGCAATAGATTAGCATCCTAGACCTAGATCGTTGACTAAACCCTCCAGTAGAATCTACTGAAGGTACAATCACTTATACAGTACCTCAGCAAGAAAGCAAATTAATTATGCAAGGGGTCTTTTACTCTGAGTTCCCAACCAAGGCTGTAGAAGGTCGAAACAGAATGGGAGCCTTACCCAGCGCACTGGGGGTTGTTCCAGGAATTCTCCATGGCCACAAGGGGGCACATAGCCAGTTAATTGAGCAGGAGGTAGTTACCTCTATCCCCTTGTCTGCAAAATCCATAGATCGGTCTAACTTAAGGCTCCTCTACTGGAATATAGCAGGTTTTTTTTTTATTTATTATTTTTTTTTTCTTAATCCTCATATTGCGGTTTAAGGGAAAGAATGACAGGCATTTGGGAGACCAGCATCCAACGAGCCAAGTGTTTAGCTTGGGCTGCCCCTGATCGTCTAACGGAAGGTACAAGGGGCAGGCCTTGCTCTTGGTTTGATCCATTCTCCACTGCATACCTCCATCTCATTCAATAATTCCATCGTTTCGGTAGATCTTTGACCCATTAGGTAATTGGCAGACTTCAAGTCATGCCAGGAATTATTGTCCGCTTAATCATTGGAATCAAAAAGAAAAAGAAAAAGAAAAAGAAAAAGAAAAAAAAGAAAACAAACACAGCATAGGGGCCTCTTGTACAGGTAGATAAGTTATTGTCTAGATTCGATATACTTTTCCAAAATCTCCCAGTATTTCATATTTTTGTTTTGTTTCCTTTTTCTATCTAAGTTACTAATTCTTATTGCAGTGTTTAACCAGCTTTCATGTGTTGGGGGAGATGGTTTTATCCAATTAATACATATCTCTCTACGTGCTAAGAGAATCATAACAAATAATAAATTTTCTTGATGTTTATCTAGCTTTGTCTGGTTGGATTGAGTATTGAAGTATATCCCAAAAATAATTAAAGTAATACTCACAGTTATTGGAGTTGCCAGCATTACAGTCAGGGTCTTACCAATTTCTTGCCAATACGGTATAAGCGAAGGGCACCCACCAAACATATGTATATCATCCGCTTTTTCCTCTCCACATTTACTGCATGATTTTACTGCTGCTCCTCTGAATTTTGACAGTTTTTTAGGAGTCCAGTACGCTCTATGTATGGAGAAAAGGTGGTTTCTTTTTAATGGTGCGGCCTTTACACATGTCCAACATTTTTCTACTGATTTGTTCCACAGTTGGCAGAGATCTGAAACTTCGTTTTGTAAGTCTTTCTTCCATGTCTTTTCAACCATTGTTTGATCTTCTTTTCCTGTCTCAATTAATGCCCAATACCATTTTGATACTTCTTTCTTTATTGCCGTTTCGCTGATCATTTCTGGTTCTAAATTCTCCGGGTCTAAATCTCCTTTTGGAATGGTGCTTGCCCAGCTGCTCAATTGGTAATATTTAAACCTCGAAATTTTATGATCTGCAATTCTTTGCAAATGGTCCCATGATAGCAAGGAATTCCCAGATAAAAGTTGTCCCCATTTTTCAATTCCAGCTTGTCTAATTGGTTTTGATAAAGAATCTTTTAAACAATCAGGGGTGCCTGGGGAGTCCCATATTGGAGCCAAGTTACTATAGTATGGAATCTGTGTGATTGATCTTATTTGATTCCAGATCTTAACTGCATTGTTCAGAACTTTTAGTTTGACTTTTTTGAAAAATTTCGGATGGCCGAATTTGAAGAGGAAATGATCCTCCCCCTTTGTCAAATGAAACAAATGTGTTGGATATGCTTGATGTGCTTTTAATAAGACCCTAATGTTTTTGAATTGAAAGGATCTGTAATATTCATATATATCCGGACTTGCAATGCCCCCTTGTTCCTTCTTTCTCCTAAGTTTATTCCATGAGATTCTTGTGCTCTTGGATGCCCAAATAAAGCTAGCTATTTCTCCTTGTATCTTTTTTATGGCTTCCTTTTTAAATTCCAATGGAATATTGTTAAAAAGATATGTGAATTTTGGAATGATTGACATTTTGATTATATTGGATTTACCTAAGAAGCTTAGTGGTAGACCTGACCAGGTTTTCAAAAGTTTTCTCGTTTCATTCATAACACGTGTGAGGTTTGTTTCTACTAGTTTTCCAAGATCTTGAGTTATGATGATTCCTAAATATTTTATTTTATCCTTCAAAAGTGGTGAAGTTAATTGTGAATTCCAGCTCATTATTTCCGTTTTATCGATATTAACCAGATATCCAGATACTTTACCAAATTTAATCATCTCTTTCTCGATTTCCAGATTAGAGTTATTATAGTCATCTGTGAGCACCATTAAATCGTCTGCATAAAGCGCTACTTTTCTTGTCCACTGTGAGTATCTAAACGGTGTGATGTTAGTATTGTTTCTGATAGAACATGCCAACGGTTCAATATATAAATTAAAAAGTAATGGAGATAAGGGACAACCCTGACGTGTACCCCTTTGGATCTCAATATTTTCCGTGAGATTGCCATTAACAGCTACCTTTGCTCTTGGGCTTGAGTATATTTCCCTTACCATGTGATTAAAATTAATCCCGAATTTACTTTTCTCTATGCTTTTCGTTAGAAAAGCCCAGTTAACCCGGTTGAAAGCTTTAGCAGCATCATAAGTAAGGAGTGTAAGGGGCAGATTTTCCTGTATAGCTATATCGATTGTTGCTATAAGCTCATGTGTAATTTCTTGTATCTGTCTTCCCTTAATAAAACCTTTTTGGTCCGTATCAATTAATTTAGCCATAACCTTAGATACTCTTTTCGCTATTATATTCATGAAGATCTTGTAATCACAATTTAGGAGCGATATTGGTCTATAAGAAGCGCAGTTCTTCGGGTTTTCCCGGGTTTTAATAATATGCTTATCGTAGCGTCGTGCCATGAGTCTGGGAGCCTTTCATGTTCTATATATGTTTTATTAATTGTTTCAGTTAAAGGTTCGATTAATGTTTCTTCCAATGCGATATAAAATTCATTGGGCAGAGCATCTGGACCTGCAGCTTTTCCCTTCTTTAGATGACTTATGGTGCTCCTTACTTCTTCTACTGTAATTACGGAGTTCACCGATTCCGCTTCTTCCTCTGTCAGACACGGGAGTTGAATCTTTTCAAGATAATTTTTGATTTCTTCCTCCGTAGGATTTGTGTCTTCCTTGTATATTGAAGTGAAGAAATTAAAGAATTCCGTTCTAATTGCACTATCATCTGAGAGAGTGACTGATTGATCTTGGTTATATATATTTAATATATTATTTCTGGATTGATCTGTTTTCATTTTCCAAGCTAGGAGTTTTCCGCATCCTTCACCATACTCATGGTTTGCTAATTTACTGCTCTCCCATTTCTCTTTGATTATATTCTCTAAATAAACTGTCAGATTTTCTTTTGAGTTACGAAGTTTTTCTTCCAGATTTTCCTTTTGTATTAGTGGAACATCACACTCCAAGTGTAATTCATCTTCTTTGATTTCTGTTTCCAATTTTTTGATTTCCTGTTTTTTTTGTTTGTGTTTGTGAGCGCCTAGACTAAGCAATTTTCCTCTGATAACTGCTTTATAAGCATCCCATATCATGCTTTTTGCTGTGCTGTTTGCGTTATCTTGAAAGTATTGTTGGGTAGTTAATATAAGTTCCTCCACGCATCGGTCTTCTCTTAAAATTGTGCGGTCAACTGTCCACCTGCTAGGCATTTGTAGTTGCGGTAGTGTTATGTTTAATTGAACGGCAGAATGGTCCGATAAGTGAGCGGGTAAATGTTCGATACTTTTAACTTTATCTCTCAAATTTTTGTTTAATAGAAAGAAATCTATTCTTGATTTGTGCCCTAATTTTTTATTGTGGAAAGTGTATGGGTAATTCTTTATTCCTTTTAATTTCCACAAGTCTTCAAGCAATAAGTCTTTTTTATAGAAACCTAACCACTCCCTCATCTTCGGTAAGTTCCATTGCTTTGTTGGTGGGGATCTATCAATCTTAGGATCTCCTATCAGATTAAAGTCCCCTCCCATTATAATTGGAGCTGGGTATGTTAAAAGCTCGGAATAAAGTTTTTGGAGTGGCTCCGCGTCGTCCCTATTAGGTCCCTAGTAACCCACAATAGTCAAAATGTGATCTTCAATTCTGACTTTGGCGATTGCCCATCTACCTTTGCTGTCCACCTTGTCCTCTTCTACTTTGGCTTTGAGAGATTTCTTTATAATAATTACTACCCCTTTTATATTACACTCTTGCGTGGTATGTATACTTGCTCCAATCCAGTTTAAGTTTTTTGCTAACTGAGACCATTCCTCATTTGTTAAGTGGGTTTCTTGTAAGATAATAACTTCACTCTCTGTTTCTTTGAGATATTCCATAATTCTACTTCTTCGTGATGGTGTTCTGAGCCCGTTAACGTTCCATGTTAAGATTTTTATAGATTTCTCTTTTGCCATTTTAAATTGATTTTGCATTTGAGGCAGCTTTTTTCTCCCTTGCCAATCTTTTCATATTCCAATTTTGAGGATTTTTTTTTGTTTTTTTTCCCTACTTTGCTCCCCACCCATGTGTATTTACAGTTCTGCATTTTGTGATTTCCTTTCGGTTTCCCTCCCCGGGGAAGCCTCCTTTTTTTTTTTTTCCCTTCCAGGTGTTCTTTCACCCGGTTTCGTGCTCCGTTTTCTCCAGGTAATTTCTTCTTTGAGTTTAAATTAGTGATTGCTTCACCCCATACATTTTTATTTGTCTTTTCTTTTCTACGTCTTTATGAATTTTGGTTCATTCTTATTTTTAATATGTCGAATATTTCGAGTGCGTCTGAATCAGCCCTTGATTTGGTGATTTATTCCTTGTTTAGTTTGTCAATTTCAATTTGATCTTTTATTAATTGAATAAGGTTCTCTACCTCCTTTGAGTCCCTTAGGTTGTGCATTTTGTTTCGCCACATTATTCTGAGCGAGGCAGGGAATTTTAGCTGTACGCTTGCTCCAAGTGTTTTTAGCTCCTGCATATACTGCCCCAGTTCCCATTGCCGATCTTGTGTAATTTTACAGATATCTGATCTGATGCGAAATGACCAGCTCATTTTGTTGAAGCTTCCAACTTTTAAACCCTCGCTCAGTATTTTTTCTTTCAAGGTGTATGTTCTGAAATTTACCAAGATTTTTCTCGGGGTTTTCCTCTCTTTGCTTTTTCTAAAAGGGTCTCTATGTACTCTCTGGATGTCTTCCGCTAAGTTGTATTCTTTAGTCCATGGAAGAAATTCTTCTAGTAGAGATATTACGTAGGTCTTAATGTCCGTTCCCTCTGAATTCTCAGGGACGTTCAACATGCGAATATTATTTCTCCTTCCTTGATTTTCCAGAGATTCAAGTTTCTCTTTGACTATTTTATCGTTGTCCTTCAAGTGTCTTATCTCTCTTTGAGTGTTGTCTACTCTCTTATTTAGTGAGCTCAACTCGCTCTCTACTGCTGTAACTCTGACCCCTAAGTCATTTATTTTTTGATCTAGGCTTTCTACTGCTTCTTGTATTTTGTTCTGATTCGTCTCATAAATTGCGAATTTTTCACGCATTTCCCCCATTATTTTATCCATCATTTTGCCCAAACACAGTTCTAACAGGTTTCCTGTAGCACCTCTGTCTCTGTTTTCTTGCTCGTCTTCGTAAATCTCTTGAGAGTCTTGGGACTCTTTGTCATTTTCGATTTCAATTTGTGATGAAGCACTCGTACTTGGTTGAGTAAAAGAGATTAGCTGAGCTGGCTGAACTGGTTGGGCTGATTGAGTTGTTAATAGTGATTGTTCCATTGAAGAGTTCATATTTGTGAAAGGATCAGGCGAAGATACCGACTGCATATTTCCTCCTATCAAGACTTCCTCACCTACAGGCTCCCCAACTTCTTTTCCCAACTTGAGGTTAGTCTTTAAGGTGCCTGTTGGAATACTTGAAAACTGTGCAGTCATTGGTTCTAATGTGCCTTTTGAATTCGTTGTGTCGGTCGTGTTACTAGCCTGATCTTGGTTTCCACCTCTCACTTGTACCACTTGTTGTACTTTAAAATATGATCTCAGCGAAGGAGTAATCTTTATTCTCTTCTCTTTAGGTTTTTTTGATCCTCTGCTTTTTATACTCTCCGTTAAATCCTCTAATCGCGAAGGGATTTTCACAGCCTTTTTTGTGTTCTTAGGGGTCATACACTTCTTCTTTGTTGGCAGTAATAGACTCTGTTTACTTAGACTTTGATTCCTGAGACAGTATGCTGATTTCTTTTTCCCCTCTTCCAATCTTTCTTGTCCCGAAAGAAGAGGCCCTTGAGGATTCCCTGTACCCTTCCTTGCTCTGGATCTAGTGAAGTAATTGATGTTCGGAGGGGCTCCCTCTTTTTTGTTATTTTCACTAACCCCTAGTGTTAAAATAGTGTGATAATTGTGAATATTATCAGTGTTTTTAATTTGTGGGGCTTTATTTTCTTGAATTTCTGGTTCTGGACCCGGTACTGGTACTTGTGTGACTGGTTCTGCTTCACCTGTTTCACTTGTGCAGCTGGATACTCCTCTCTCTTCCACTAGAGGGCGCCAGAGACTTTCGTTGATTCTTTCACTCATCCAACAAACATATATTGATTTTTCTGTTTTAATTTTATTCTCCCTCCAGCAATACCCTTTGTTGTAGAGTATATCGTGAAAAATGTCAGATATAGTCCTGCTTTTGAGAGCATACGCTTGAGTGTTCTCTCGTGGAACTGACTCAGTAAACTTTTCACCAGCTCTTCTCCCCTCTGTTATACTGCAACCGATCTCCACAAGCACTGAAACTGCTCAGCGCGACTCTGCTCGCCACAGTTACCGCTGCCTCTTCCACTCTTGCCCCGGAAGAAGAAACGTGCTGTGAGATTCCTCCTTCTGCTCTCACCGGCGGCTTCGCGAGCTCTCTTCCAGAGCCTGCTTGACGGGTCAGCTGCCTGGGGGGGCTCCAGCAGAGACGCTACCGGGACCGGGACCGGGGCCAAGATCTGCGCTAAGTCGGAGCGCAAGCCTGTCATGGGAGCTCCCCCTCCACTTCTCTGTATACACAGCTCCCAGGGGAAAGGACCCGTAGATCAAGGAATCTCCACCGCAGCAGTAATTGCTCACCGCGGTAAACCACGGCGGACTCTTCAATCTCGTGCCGCAGGTAACGGGAAGGCTGTCCAAGAATTTCCAGTAACGGGGGGAATCAAATGTCAGATGTCAGAGGGCGGTAGCGATAGTTGTTAGCGGAAACAGAAACGCTACCGAAGACTTAATACTGCTCGTTTGTTTATATATTTAAACCTTTTAAACCATTGCCGTTCTAGTCGCCTTTACTCATTCTGCTTCTATGGGTCGGGAAGCGTGTGCAGCGATTACCTGGAGACTCTTTCACGGAGCTCGCGACCAGCGTCTTCAGCCGGCCGCCATCTTCCCCCCGGAATATAGCAGGCTTAGCCTCTAAGTTAGACCATCCATATTGGGGAGCCTTTGTAGATAATCATAGGCTATGTCTCTTTCAGGAGACATGGGCCACTATTCCAATACATAGGATAGGTTTTGCAACATACACAATCCCAGCACATCAGGAACAAAGGGGTAGACCGTTGGGGGGTCTTTGTATCTGGATTGCTATCCACTTAGGGTGTACTATTCAAGCCCTTGACACTGGCTCCCCGGATATACTCTGTATCTTCCTCTCGTTTAAGAAACAAATTAAGCTGGCTATCATAAATGTGTATTTGCGTCCTGTGATGTTGGGGCAAACCTCTCAGACCTTGGATTCCCTGTCTGATTTTCTTTCTTCTCTTCCTGAGTCTGTCCATCTAGTTTAATTGCCATTTTAAACCTTTAAATGATATTAGCCCCAGTATTACTAGTGAAGAAGATGCAGTTTGGTCAATTCCGTTATGTAATACTTATTCGACTATGGGGTGGTCCCCCTCGTCCTTCAATTGACCTCGCTGACACTAGTCCACTCCCTAAGGGCCTGCAATGGACGACTCCCGGCAGACAACCCGGGAAACCCAACTTTTAATAAAATAGGACAGGCTTCTATAATCAACTACATACTGGTTGATGTTGAGATTTGGCCCAAAATCCAGGACTTTGCTGTGCATCCAAGATGAGAAAGTGATCATAACCCATTAGTCCTGGCTTTGTGTATCCCCCAGCTTGGGAATGCCCAGGAGTACTCCACCCAACCTCCTCCAATTTTAACTACAACCGAAGGAGGTAGAAGAGTCCGTTAGGGAACTCTGGCTGTTTCTGATGAGAAAATGGCTACTCTGTACTCCGAGATTATCCCTTTTTTTGAGTTTGCTTTTAATGTTACTGGAAACCATCAAGACCAAGAATGTCTGATACTGATGAAAAATAATCTTGATTAGATGTTTTCTAAATTGGCAGCCTTTTTTATGTACATGATAATAATAGTAGACCTGATCCCAAACCGAAACATCCATGGTTCAACAAGGCTTGTAGAGAAGCCAAATTAGTACTTCTACTTTGAGTTAAGAACAAGGATGTCCCAGGCACTAGACTAGCAAGGTCTCGCTTTAAATCCATCTTGGCAGAGGCAAAACTAGCCTGGGAAAATGAAAAATGGGAAGCGATTAGGAAAGCTTTAGATAGCAGAGATATGCGCTCCTTCTGAAACCTTGTGAAGTCAGGCCACACAGAAGGTAATTTGGCCATTGCTCCTAATTTGGTAGAAGAATCCTGGAGATCACATTTTAAAATAGTATATTCTAGGCATGTAAACACAATTGAATCTAAGGGCCTAATGGATGTATTTCATATTACCCTGAACATGGCACCACCCCCTTGCACATTGTTGGAAGTAAACCTGGCACTGGGCAAGCTACTCCCTAATAAAGCACATGGTCTGGACAGGATCCCTGGAGACCTTTTCAGATCTGAATGGGGAGTATGGGCTCCCTACCTTCAGTCCTTATTTAATTCGATATTTCAAGGCATGGAGCTCCCTCCAACCTGGCTCGGTGCCGAGATCATTCCAATTTTTAAAAAAGGTTCCCCTTTGGACCCTGCAAATTACCAGCCTATTAGCCTCATTGATGTCACCCAAAAGATTTTCGCCCTTGTCCTTCTTGGGGGTTTGCAATCATGGATTGATGAGTCAGACATTCTTACCCCCCTACAAGCAGGATTCAGGTCCAGAACATCGACTTTAGACCAAATCTTCAGACTCCAACTAATTTATTATAAGACTGTAATCTTGGGAGGGGGTGGTCTTTATCTGACTTTTGTGGACCTTAAGTCTGAATTTGACTTGGTCAATCGAGAGCAGTTATAGGGTCTGTTATTTGACATGAGGGCACCGGTTTATCTCTGCCAAATCTTAAAACGATTACTCGAAGTGACCTTTGCTAGGGTCAGATTTGGAAAAAAGGGTGAACTGTCAGCGCCTTTCCCGGTGGAGCAAGGGGTCAAGCAGGGATGCAACTCTTTTTTCTCTTTTCCTGAACGGTTTAATAGATACACTCCTGACCGTAAAGGATATAGACTCTCCAAGGTTGGCAAACAGGAAAATACCAGCCTTAATGTTTGCTGACGACACACTGCTCCTCTCTAAATCACCTATGGGGATGCAGCGTGCGTTGGAAGAGTTAAGCTCATTTTGCAGGAAAAGGAATTTGGAGATTAACATCAAGAAAACAAAATATATGGTCTTCCACGCAAAAACAATTAATTACCCACACCCGCAAATAGATGGAAGACCATTAGAGAGAGTCTCTACCTTTGATTATCTAGATATCTCACTGAACGATAAAATGGATTGGAGATCCCAGATAACGAAGGCTAACCTGAAGTTAACCCGGTCTTTAGTAGGCATCCTTAAAGTGTTTAAAAAGTGCTCCCAAAAAGTTATAGGCCCACTGGCTGAAATTTACAAAATACAAGTAAGGGGTGCATCTCTCTATGGTGCTGAACTCTGGAGACACTGTTCATCTCACTCACTACAGATAACAGAGAATACCTTTCTCAGACAGTTGCTAGGGCTGCCGAAGAGCACGCCCCTAACTTCGCTTAGGATGGACCTTGGCACCGGCCATTTCTGATGCTATTGCCTCACGCTCTCTCCTCTTCTGGCACCGTATATGGAGTACGCCGGAGCTAATTAACTATAGGGAGGAATTGAGGGATGTAATGTGCAAACTGGGGGCTAAAAATGTACCTTGGTTATCCTATGTCAGGAGTCTGTGCTTTTCTCTGGGTTATTTTAATTTATGGCTGAACCCAGAGGACTTCTGTCCTAGTACCCCGAAAAAAGCCTTAGTCACAGCGATGAAGGAATTCAAACTTGCCCACTTAGTTAGGAGTACGAATTCATGCTCCTTGACATCAAGGTTTCTTGATGTCAAGCAGCAGTACAAATTGGAAAAGACCTTGGACAATATCCAACCTTTTTTGGCAAAAAAATGATTTATCCAATTTAGATTTGGAGCCCTCCCATTAGGCGCATTTACAAATAACTGGAAGGGTTCAGCTCAATTCCTTTGCCCTGGTTGTACTGTAGAGGAAGAGAGAGAATTGCATGTAATACTTTTCTGTCCCGCTTACCATAGGTCTAGATCGAAGTGGGTTTACCAGCTATGTAGAAACCTAGGGCTAAGAAATTTCCAGGAGGTTTTTAGTCTACTTAAATATGAAACCTCACCACTTTTTGTAGTCACAACCTCAAAATTCCCATTTGTAATGTGGTGTACTCGCAGAGGAATTCTAAAGGGTATAGAGCTGGGCAATAGATGATGTTCCTGTTTGTATTAGTGTATTATTCTCTTTGCTGCTATGCAACAATGTAGTGAACGAGATGATAATAATCATGCCCTTATCTTTTTAGTATGTAAGTTTTAGCTTTATCTTTCTAATTTATTTACTTTTTAACATGCAGTTTATTAGAATGTGAATTGAAGCATCAGTCATGTTTTTATTCTTCTTATATATTGTATAATAGATTGTGCTCTGGGTTCCCCCTGCAAGTGCTTCCGAAATCTGCGGGATTGGGCATCTATCTATCATGAGCCATGGCTGTCATTGTTGTAATCTACTGTTGTACATAATTAATTCTGGTAATTGATGTTAAATTTTAACTTGCCTCTTTGCGATCTTCTCTTTTAAGTTACACTTGATGTATGTATATTTTATCTTGCTTGTATGGCTGTACAACTGAAATATAGTATTTTGACTGACTGACTGGCTATTATTAATATGCAGAGTAAAATGAATAATGTCAATTCCTTGTTGTGTTTCATAAATAAGTAGACCCTTAGTTCAATCCCTGGACGCTGCCTGATTTGTCCCTCACTTGCACCGGCGCCACTTCTTGCCGCTCCCGCTTCGCGGGAGCCGCTGCGTGGGAGGACTGCCCACCAACGCTGCCTGTTTGCCCCGTGCTCGCTGTCCACCTGAGGAGCTGAGAGGCTGCAGGGGAGTCACGCGGCAGGGACTCACTCTCCCAGGAGTCCTTGCGTGACCAAACAACATCCGGTCAGCGCCCCCCTGCGTGCCCCTCCCACAGCCGGCAAACGGGTGAAAAGGACCCCGGAGCACCAGACCTGTGTGACCCTTAGTTCAATCCCTGGACGCTGTGAGGATATCCTGCCTGCTTTGTCCCTCACCTGCACCGGCGCCACTTCTTGCCGCTCCCGCTTTGCGGGAGCCGCTGCGTGGGAGGACTGCCCACCAACGCTGCCTGTTTACCCCGTGCTCGCTGTCCACCTGAGGAGCTGAGAGGCTGCAGGGGAGTCGCGCGGCAGGGACTCACTCTCCCAGGAGTCCCTGCGTGACCAAACAACATCCGGTCAGCGCCCCCTGCGTGCCCCGCCCACATCCGCCCTCTCACCTATGTAATCTGGTGAGGGACCGCCTTGTGGGACGCAAGCGGGACGCCGGGTGAAGCCCAGGCAAAGGGCGGGCCGTCTGTGGCCGTCCGGGGCCAGCAGGGGCCGGGACGGGCCACCCCCCTAAGCACTACATCACGGTAAACGCAGATTTCATCAGATACACTGACCGGGTAATTTGCTGATATTAGTTCATGTCTAGTTACACACCCATGTCAACCCGCTCTGGAAGATGTACGAGGCGAGGGGGAAACTCTACAATAGGCACTATGGACCAGTTTATAACCAGGGCAGTTTCTGTCGTGGAGAAGGAGATTATTCTAACAGAGCGAAGACTATCGCGGGAATATCTCGCCCATAAACGCTCCTCTCTGGGAGCACTGATACGGGTTACATCTCCTATTAACACTAACCCAGCAGAATCCCTGCTAACCACAACACCAGACAATATGCAGCCCTGTACAATCGAATCCAGGGAAAGTAATGGAAATCTTGACACTCTCCCCGACCCGGAGGTAGTAAATAGGAGCCCAAGTAGTGCCGCTATAGTGCCGATTCACCCAGCTACACCAGTAGTAGAATCGCCCACTCTGCCCATGATAATGATCCACGAAGCACCTACATGACAACAATCACTAGCCTCTCCGGTAAAATCAAATTGTGTAGCATCAAAAAGGAAAAGACTAGTCACTCCGCGCAAGGGCCATAGATCAAAAGCCTTTAAAAGAATACGGAGAAACCATGCGATTATGGGCGTTCCTTGCAAACCCATAGGGTCTGAGACCAAGAAAGTAGGCGACCGACAAGAAGTGGAACATTTAAATGTCCAAGACAGTTCCCAACCTGATACTGACCAGGATAACCGCTTAAAGGATCCATCTGTAGACAAACCCTTGATGGATCAGATCCAACATTTAATGTCAAACCTGATTCTACCTGTGATCGAAAGATTGAAAGGGCTCTCGGATCGCTTGGACAAATTCGAACAAGTCTCACTTGATAACTTTTTTGCACTAAAATCGTTAGTTAAATTGCACACAAAAATCGGGGCTGACGTACCAAGGGGAGAACCAAGCTCGACAACTACAAATCCACTCGAGCAAACCCGACAACCAAGTAAAGAGAAGGCTGTGACCCAGAAAAAAGGCACTGTTGTACAGGAGGGATTGCCACCAGCCCCCTCTGGGGCTTCGCTAAATAACGCAGAGATACAAACTGCTGCCCCCCCAAAACCAGCGCCACGTAATGGGAAACCGGATCCACCAACAGGCAAGAAAGTGTCTACAACCACTGAAACGCTAGGGGCACTGAGACTGATGAGGGGACAGGTACCACCAATTGCATCGCAAGTTGTACTACCAACGTCAAGGAACCAGTACCCGATTGTAACATAGGTCAATCAGTGCCAAAATATGTTCCATATGCTGATCTTCCACCCGGGTGCCAACCATACGTGGTAGTCCTCACTGGGGTCCCTCCTTTGAAACATGATAGGAAGGAGTCCTATGATGAACTTAAAAACAAGACCTTGTACTGGCTCAAAGAAAACAGGCCTCTTCACCATACTATTATTTGCCAGGTTATACACGTTAGAAGAGTTAATTGGTTGGGCACCAGACCAAAGGATATAAGGGGGGATTGCATCCTGGTGAACTTTAAAGACCCTTCAGTAGCCCACCTTGTGTATGGCCAAAATCAACGGAGAGGTGATTCAGGAATTGGAACTTGTGATCTTAGTTACTTTTACCCAAAGCAAATAATACCAAGCAATAGAGGTCCACCCCGCGAGGTCATGACGAGTAGTAGGTATTCGTTTTTTGATCCTCCAACACCAGGGGGTGGAATGCCATTGCAGAATATGGGTGTGTACACAAACTGGTCATGGTGGGGCCGCTGACAAGAAGGAGAGTCCGGAGTCGGGGAAAACCCTTTTCCTCTGCTTAATGAAGCTTTACTGGGCAGATGTGTTAGATCATGTATAGTGGCTCCCGAAACTGAAACAGTCAAAAACCAAAGGGTTGATTTACCATCTATTAGAATTGCTGGAGAATGCTTAAAGGGGGCATCTGTAGATGTGTTTACTGTCTCGGATAAAAATGTGCCATTACCAGCATGTATGGTAGGCCAAGAGCTAGTGATTAGTAATGGGCTCTTGGTTGGACCAACGAGGGGGGAAATACCAAATGTATATATGGCCACGAATGACTCCCCTAGTAGCTCAGTACAATGTAAAACGATGCGAGAGGTAAAAATTTTGTCATGGAATATTGCAGGGGTAACGAGAAATCTCTGTGATAGTATTTGGAGTTCTTTCATGGAAGAGCATGATATCATACTTTTACAAGAAACCTGGGCAATTGACATGATCCACAGACTTGGGTACAAGGCTTTTCATTGTGGGGCAATCCCGTCCATAAGAGGTAGACCGTCAGGGGGTTTAATAATTTGGATAAGAATAACCCTGAATGTTGTTGTCTTGCCTCTTTGTCTCTGTTCTAATGATCTGCTTGGGGTAAAAGTGACTACGAAGGAAATGGGGGTCGTGTACATTATAAATATTTACAACAGGCCCAACCCGCATAATAAGGAATCCATGATTGTAGAGCAGTTGAGTTCGTACTTGGACACACTAGAACCAAATCTTCAAGTTATAATAGGTGGGGATTTCAACTGTCAATTCAAACCTGTACTGGGGCTTGAAAACCTACTAGAAAACGAAGACAGGGCCCATGGTATCCCCACACTAGATAGTGTGAAAACAGTCAAAAGTTCGGTGGCAGCTATACAGATCTTTGAACTAGTTGTGTTCAATGATTTAAGAGCCTGTAACGGTCGACTTGATTCCGACAAACCTGCAAATTACACATACAGTAAAGGGATCTCTAAATCACTTATTGATTTTATGCTGGTTACCACTAACTTGTGGCACTTACTGTTGGACTTCGGAGTTGAGAATAGGCCCGAAAGCGACCACTTTCCATCACAAATGGGGTTACATTCTAATTTATTTTTGGAACCGTTTGCCGAAATAGAGCCTACAAGGGAGGCGGGCGAGGTTGAGGTCTCCAACAATAGAAGAGCTGTTAAGTGGCCACACATTCTAGTGAAAAAAGAGACAATGGCTGGTATTTATAATACCTTTTCAGACACAATCTCCCTATATAATAATTTGTGTCTGGACTCCCAGGAAGTCCTCAACATGCACTACCATATGGTAGAATCATTAATCCCCCTTTTGAGTAAAACATGTAGTAATGATAAAAGCAACATAAGTAGGCAACTCGAATTAGAAACCCCATGGTATAATAAACAGTGTCGACTAGCGAAAGGTAATTTAATCAAAGCTGTTAAGTCCAAGGATCAGAGGATGATAAGAGAGTGTAGACAAGAGTACAAAAAATCTCTCTCCCGGGCAAAAAAAGAATGGGACAACTCGGTCTGGGAAGATCTCCTAAATGCAGCTAGGAAGCATGACCAAAGCACCTTCTGGAGTCTGATATCAAAAAATAACAGAATAGGTCGCTCCAATATGGATTTTTACCTTGATGAGACAATATGGTACGACCATTTCCTTAAGTTATATGACTCGGAAGATGCGTGTTTGGGTCCTAACGAACAAGGAATTCTTCCGTCCTTGTGTACTAGCTTACCCCAATTCAGTGAAGAGGAGACCCTATGTGCAATAAACGCCACTAAGGCGGGTAAGGCACCAGGCCCTGATGGGGACTTATTTACCCACAACACTGAAGTGTGGTGCCCATATATAAATTTTTTGTGTAATTCGATACTGGCAGGGACTCCAATCCCCGAGGCGTGGAAGGGGGCGGAAATAGTTACTATTTTTAAAAAAGGGGACCGTTATAATCCAGCCAATTACAGACCGATTAGTTTAATCGACATTTTATAGAAAATTTGTGCCAGGCATATTTTAAACCGACTTTTAGATTGGATGGAGGAATCTAAAATCCTCTCCAAATATCAAGCGGGGTTTAGAGTCAAGACAAGTACTGTTGACCAGGTGTACAGGTTCATGTGCATCTTTTGGAAATATGTACAAATAAAGAAGGGTAGCCTTTACGTAGCATTTATGGATCTAAGCGCGGCGTTCGATCTTGTCCCATGCTCCCTTCTTCGGGACACTTTGAGGAAAATGGGTGTTCCGGGTGAATTGTTAACAATCCTCATAAAGCTACATACAGACAATTTTGCCAAAGTAAGGTGGGGAAGAAATGGCGAACTGACTAAGGCTATACCAGTAAAAAGGGGGGTACGACAAGGGTGCGTGCTGGCCCCCACCCTCTTTTCCTTATTTGTGAATGACATCCCACCCTACCTGGCACAATGTAACCACGACTCCCCGAAACTGGACAATGAGGCAATTACAGCATTGTTATTTGCCGATGACACCATCCTAATATCCCAAACCCCTACAAAATTTAGTAAATCAATTCTATAGTTATTGCGAAACAAAGGGGTTAGAAATTAATTCATCAAAAACTAAGTATATGGCCATTAATCCTCCAAAAACTTTTAAGAAGAATCTAGTCCTAAAAAACACAAAATTAGAGTATGTGGAGTCCTTTGACTACCTGGGCATTAGGCTAGATAGTAAATTATCCTGGAAGAACCAATTGGAAAAAAGCAGGCTGACATATAAACATAGTTCCCTACCTATCTTAAAAATTCATGGAGGGAGTGCTTCCAAAGCCATAACTCCGGTGATGGAAGTATTTAAAGCTAAAGCTCAATCCGCAGCCCTATACGGGGTAGAGATAAGGGGACCACACTCAAATAAGATCTTTGATATTGATGAAAATGCGTTCTTTAGGCGCTTGTTGAGATTACCCTTAAGAACGCAATTAATGCCTGTTTATCTGGATATTAATGTAAAATGTACAGATCTATTATGTTGCTTAAGGCCATTGCTCTATTGGGTAAGATTATGGTCTACCCCGGAACTCGTTGACTATAGACTTGGATTACTGGAAATCATGGAACTGGATATATTTAATTCAATCAAATGGTTGAGACACATATCAACTTGGTTCACCAAAATAGGACTATCACACTTTTGGAATAACCCACTGGCAGTGACTGGCACTGACAATTAATTGTAAAGAGCATGCAAAAGCTGCTTTTTGGTCTTATGTTAATAATGAATATCTACATGATTGTGGTATCGGTTCCTTAACTCTGAGGTTTTTGCAATTTAAGGATATACCCATGTTTGAGCAGTTTATGGACGAAATTGAGCCACCATTGGCTAAAACTGTATATTTACAATATAGATATGGTGTCCTACAAATAAATGCAAATACCTGTAGATGGGGACCAAGTACGGGTAATGAGTTGTATATTTGTAAATTGTGTGACCTCAAACATAAAGAAGATGAGGCCCATATTCTCTTCTTCTGTCCGGTATACAAATACCCACGTATGAAATGGATCAAACCACTTTGTAAAAATGTAGGTATAAGATCTTACAAAGAGGCAGAGAGGATACTTAAATCTACAACTTCTCAGTTGGTAGCTTTTGGAGTCAGTAGGTACCTCCTTAGTGTCTGCTTGATTAGGAATAAACTTGGGGTTAAAACATAGGGATTGATACCCCGCAGTCCTGATTCCTATAAGGAACTTTTTAAAAAAAGAACTTCCAAAAACGTACAAATAAGTAAAAATATGTTTTTAATTTCCTGGCTTTTTAAATTATTTATATAATGTAGATATGTTTTTAAATTTGGCTCTGTAATTGACTACTAAATTGTATTTTGTAAGCAAATATTTACAATGAATTAGTAATAAATTTCCACTTACACTGTATATATCCCTTGATGATACTGCCTTTTGTGTACTATAGATGTAGTTATTGTACTTTCTAGTGATCATGATTTTTCCTTTTCTGTAAGTGAATGTATTTTATAAATGTTTTATGGCTTCAAGACAAAAATGTCGAAATAAAGCTTTACAACAACAAATAAGTAGCTGTCCTGCGATCATACCGACGTGGGTGGGGTAGGTGACTAGATGCCTTCTGCCAGCAACTAACAAGGTGTTCTACATATAGTTCTGGCCCCACCAGGTCAGCCTGTGGGATCTCCGACCGGGGACTGCGATTTCAGGGAGAGCCTCAATGAAGGGTTGATCCTACGACACACACCAGGTCGTATACTCGATTCCTCTAATCACTGTGGGATCGACAGCAATTATATGAGCACCTATGGTCCTGATGAATTGCCTTAGAGGCAAGAAACATGTCGACCACACTTTCACTAAGGGTTGAATGAGGCTTGATTACCTAAACCGTCTCGCCTCAATACCCCTTAACTTTCCTTTTAATAAAGCAGTGAGCCATGCTATTAAAATTTCGCCCAATGGACTCTACTGACTTTTTTTAAACTACACTCACGCTCACTATTGCACTTTTTTAGGCCCCTCACACTCACACACCCATTGGCAAAGGAATAAAAGAACTCCGCCAAAGTGCAGCATCCTGTGCTGCCCGACGGGCATTGCACCGCCAGCCTGTCGCAGGGGCAGGATACCGATGATGACGCTGGACGATCATCGGGTGGGATGACAAAAGTCGTTCAACCGGTGACTTGTGTGAGGTATCCTTAATTCCGCAAAGGGTTCACAACATTCACTTTTCCTGTTAAACTCAATGAGAGAGAGGTTAGTTTTAGTCATTTAGTTGACTTTCTCCGGGGAACTCTGTACTTTTGCTGTTGCTTATTACTTTATAGGACACGTACATTGGACCCCGTTAAAAATTGTCCGTTTCTGTTCCCCCTCTTTGATACAAGATCCTAATGGATATGTCATGGAATCCAGGCTATCTTCTAGTGACAATCGATGTTGTGTCACTCTACACATCAATAAGACACGAAGTAGGCTTGAAAGCGTGCAAACATTTTTTGCAACAACGAAGCATCAAGGAAATGGACCACACATCAATGCTTCTAAAAATGATAGAATTGTGTCTAACGAACAATGTGTTTCTTTTTAATAATGGCCTGTACAAACAAGAATGTGGCACTGCCATGGGGATATCTTTTTCTCCCAATTACGCTAACATCACCATGGGATGGTGGGAAAAGACTATAGCATGGAACAACACCAACCAGGAAGAATTAGATCGAATAATTCTTTGGGTCAGATATATTGACAACCTCTTTCTAATATGGAATGGTACGAATGATCAATTCCAGAAATTCTTTGCCACACTGAATCACAATGAGGTTGGACTCCAATTCACGTGCTCAACAAATATGAAAGAAATAGACTTTCTAGATACTAAGGTCTATATCTCGGAGGGCAAATTGGAAACCACACTGTTCCGTAAAAAAACTGCTACAAATAGTGTACTTCACGGCACCAGTTTCCACCCGAAAGCTCTACTAAAAAGCATCCCATATGGAGAATTTGTACGATTAAAAAGAAACTGTTCGAAACCAGAAGATGCCGAAAATAAAATACTCGAAAGCAAAACAAGATTCCAGTCAAGAGGATATAAGGACTATGTGCTAAAAGACTGTAAAAAGAAGGTGGATAAGATCAGCAGAGCAGAGACTTTGATTGAGAAGCCAAAACCCCCACAAGACAAAGATCCACCAAGATTCATAACCACATATAACAAGGAAAGTGGGTTAATAGCAAAAGAAATGAAAAAGTATTGGCACCTAATAACCAGTGATCCAGATATAGGGCCACTAGCTGGCAAACATCCTTCCATCACGTACAGAAAAAACACATCTCTTCAAGACCTACTAGTCAAAAGCCACTTTCAGATCAAACAACAACCCAAATGGTGGACAGAACAAAATGTAGGTTTTAAACCATGTACCTCATGCAAAGCATGTAAGATAGGCAAAAGAATGAAGAGTGTAACTGAACCAGATTGAAAATACATGCCAAACAGTACATCACATGCACATCCAAAAACGTGGTGTATGTCATCGAATGCAAATGTGGAATGAAGTACATAGGATCCACTACGTACATGTTAAAGAAAAGAATACTGGAGCACATCCGGGCTGTAAAGAATGCAAACATGTTGTATGCTACAGCGAAACACCTAAGCACCTGTCAAAATGGGGATTGGCGATCTATGAACTTCTATGGACTAAAAATGCTGACCAAACTGGATAGAGGAGGGACACTGTCCGTCTTCTTCGACAGATGGAATCACGTTTCATTGTTCGATTCCGAACAAAACATCCCAGAGGCATGAATTTTGGAGAAGATCTCCACATACATCTGGAGTAAATATGAACTCAGGTAACATCGATTAATGTAAAAGGGTACTAAACCCGATACTTCTGAACAAAGACTCAGTAAAAACACTTCATAATATATGCCCCAAGTGGAACTAACTTTGGACGCATAGTACTATACTTGAACAATCAGAACACACCAGTCCTTTGTCTGTTATAATTGTTTCTTTTAATGTTTGCTTTATAAACTACGTATCCCATAATGCCACTTAGAGGCTAAAATGGGGCAGTATATAAATGAAAAGCAAAAAAGGACTTGCTGACCGTGAGAAAAGCTGTGAGGCTGAAATGCGTCGGTGGAGTGTTGTGAAGTGCTAATAAAGGCTTCTTAAAAAGTATCCGGTTGTGCCGCCCTCCTTGTGTTCTAAATTGAAATTCGGGCTTTGATCCAGCCTTTGGGCCGAGCACACACTGTGGAGCGCTCTCTTGCATGAAAGGATCGTTTTTGTGAGAATATATATATATATATTTTCCAACAAACGGCAATGTTCACGCTCTCAGGAAAACGCCAATTGGAATCTCCAAGGGTGTTTATTCACACCTACAACATGTTTCGGCTTGTAACAAGCCTTGATCACGTAAGTGAGTGTGTGTTAGTGCATAAGTTAATAAAGACAATCATTGAAATATAGTGAAAATAAACGAGGGGCAACTGCCGCAATCAGAAACGGCTGACATTTTGGAATGGTGAATACAGAATACAAGTAAACATACAGTGTTTTCTGCAGGCTGCGAATCAGAGATGTGGTCACTGCAAAACCACATCTCTGGACCACATCTCTGATTTGCAGCCTGCAGAAAACACTGTATGTTTATCTTCAAAGTGTGGTTCCTGTTTGTTGGATTTATAACGGCTTGCCCGAGTCGTGAAGGAGACCCGCCGCCGGTGGCGGTTCCACTTCGAACAACACACTGATGTCGGAATTGGGGAGAAAGACTGATGCTGGCGCTTTACAGGGAAGCGCTTGCTTTGAGCTCTTTATGGCAACTGTAAAGCGGGGCAGGCATCTACAAGGACGGCAATATCAAAGACTTTGGATTAATTTGAATTGACTGTCAGCGCACCCACTGGGGTAACATTAACGCGCACTACGCATCCCACAAGGCCACAGTGAAGGCCACGCCTACCAGGTTGGGATGAGGATATTTAGTGTGGCGTTCCAGCGCCTGCATTCGTGCTGATAATCACGCCGCTGAGGAAGAGAATTTGCATCCTGAAACGCGTCCAGCTGTTATGTGGTGAATTAGCCATCCTGAACAAGACTTTTGCCAGCAAGCGGTCATATTGCAAAATAAAGAGCGTATCCTTCACTTTCTGTGGTCTCCTTCAAAGTGTGGTTCCTGTTTGTTGTATTTGTAACGGCTTGCCCGAGTCGTGAAGGAGGCTCGCCGCCGGTGGCGGTCTCGCTTCGAACATCACACTGATGTCGGAATTGGGGAGAAAGACTGATGCTGGCGCTTTACAGGGAAGTGCTTGCTTTGAGCTCTTTATGGCAACTGTAAAGCGGGGCAGGAATCTACAAGGACGGCAATATCAAAGACTTTGGATTAATTTGCATTGACTGTCAGCGCACCCACTGGGGTAACATTAACGCGCACTACGCATCCCACAAGGCCACAGTGAAGGCCACGCCTACCAGGTTGGGATGAGGATATTTAGTGTGGCGTTCCAGCGCCTGCATTCGTGCTGATAATCACGCCGCTGAGGAAGGGAATTTGCATCCTGAAACGCGTCCGGCTGTTATGTGGTGAATTAGCCATCCTGAACAAGACTTTTGCCAGCAAGCTGCCATATTGCAAAATAAAGAGCGTATCCTTCACGTTCTGTGGTCTCCTTCAAAGTGTGGTTCCTGTTTGTTGGATATATATATATATATATATATATATATATATATATATATATATATATATATATATATATATTCTAAACACAACCCCTCTGGACTCTTTATGAGGTCAGAGGTAAAAGTACAATACAAGGAACTTAATTAGCATACGATAAGTTGCACAGTATACGTTATGCTCTAGGGGCCTCACAAACCATATACTAAAATAGTGGTATAAGAACCACGTGAGAGTTAGAGATTTAGAAAGCAGGCCTAGGGCCTGTAGAACCGCTGGGGCAACCTATAACCACCTAAGGTTAGAATGCAGGAGGCCCACGGGGGACGCGTGCAGTGCCTTAACACAGCCGCGGATCACCATTGACTTTCTATGGAGAACGAACAAGTTACAATTTTAAAGATTAAGGGCACTTCTAGGTGAACTACGATGGAACCCTTTTAGACTAGGACACTTCAAGGGTCAAGACCCACGGGAGCACCGTAGTACTCGTGTTACCTCACCCAGGGAAGCCGGTTGCATAGGTGTCTTTTGGTGTCGGGTTTCGTCGTCGATTCCAATGGAGAGCTGCAAAGAAATGCTGCAGGCGACCAGAGGAAAAGTGTCCGGGTGGATCCAAGGGTGGATCGGAGATGTGAAGAACCTGAAAGCAGAGGAGACAGAGTCTGGGTCACCAGCCAGTGACCAGGATGGTGAAGAGAAGATGCCTGCCGATGTCAGGTGATTTCAGGTGAAAGAGGTGAAAGAGGTGAAAGAGGTGAAGCTGACGGAGCAAGGTGGTGAAACAAAATTTTGTGTACCCCTTGTGAAATCATACTCCAATAACAGTAACTTGTATTAATGAAACGGTGTGCATGTATAACCAACGTAGAATAAGAAATGCACCTACACAAATACACGTGGGAAATTAATCTTGCTTGTGTTGCAAACATAATCAACTAATTATGTGATTTTGTTATGTCCTAAACTAATATGCAGCTTTAAATTAATGGAATACGGCAAAAACGTGCTTTTGTTTATGTGTCTTTGTGTAAAAAGATGAAAATAAAGTAAGTATATTGCGCTTAAATGTAGCTATTTGCTAGGTAAATAAAAACCTTAGTAAGGGGGAGGTAAACAGAAGGGATAATCGATTTAAATTAATGTTCATTTGTGTTTGTTTCTATGATAGTTCCCATTGCTGAGTCGTAAGGCCTAAGAGAAAATGGAGTCACTCGATTATTGTGGCCACAAACGAACTGCGCATGTGTGAGAACTGAATGCAAACAGCTTGAGCCTGGACTGAATAAAAGTTCAAGGTCAATTTGTACTGGAAGTGCAGATGGCTGCCAAGTGATGACCACAGTGGTACAGAACGTGGGAAACATGCATAAGTTTGCAAATAGAGAACCGGACTAGGCTGGACATTTAATAAAACAATAGGCCCATTAGAAAAATTGCAGAAGAAGGTAACTTGTATTTCGATGACGAGTTGATGCTCATCCACCCCAAAATTGTCCAATCAGAACTCACATTTAAATCAAAAGATACACTTTTAGTTAGATAGAGCTAGTAAAAAGGGTATAAAAAGTGCTGATTTTACTGAAGGGGATAGCTTGCTTCAATTTCCTCTCGAGATGCTGCCAGATTGCTGACTTTTCCTGAGACGTAAAAATTCTGCTTAACTCTGTTTTTCTTTTAACAGGGAAATGCACTTTATCTGAGAGTCTAGATAGGGATGTTAGGAGAATAGGTACATGTTTGGGAACTATCTGTCTTTTGCTAATATCTGATCTATTAAAATAATGAAAAGGTCTATTCTTGAATTTCCTTAAATAAATGATTTAACTGGCCTTAATCTGAATCTTTATATTTAAATGTCGAATTTTCTGAAATAAAATAAATAAAAGTGAATAATTTTAGACATGCGGAATTTGCTATTAATAAAAATTAGATAAATAGAGAATCAAGCTGGTCTTGAGTTTTCCTACGCCTAATTTTCTTACTAGCAGATCTATCGATCTCAATGGTGGTGTGTCTAATAAAATTATTGTATTTTATGAAACCATGGTAAATACATCTAAACTGCAGGTGTAAATAGTATAAATATGTAATTTAGTTTTAGGCACTCCACTAGGATACAGCAGCTTTTCCTTTGAATTTCACCGATCCTTGGAGTAAGGTGTAAGTGTTTAGGAGTGATTCGCAGTGATATGGGCACCACTGTTTGATAGTATGTTAGAAATTATCAGGGAGAGCTGACATGCCTTTTGAAATTATTTCTGGAGAAGCGCTGCATCAGTAATATTAACTTGGTAGTAGAGCATTGGTTGCTATATTATTAGCTAAGATTATGTATAAAGTATTTCAAAAGAGTTTTATTTTGATGTACAGAATTATGACTAACATCAGTTAAGTTCGTTTTGCGTCATATGTATTCCTGGAAAAGCTTCCGAGTGTGGCGTGAAGTTACTCTGTCTGCAGACAGAGGAAGTGTGGCAAGTGAAGTTGCACAGTGCATTAGTCTGTTTCAAAGGGTAGTATCGACGTATACTATGGTTGTATTTGCGCATATCACAATTGTTGTTGTCGCACATCACAAGTTTAGGGATCTTAGGTGAGAAAGGATAAATGTATAGTGAGGGGAGGCTATGAAATCTTAGCCTTCAAGTATAGGGATCATTGCGTATTCTGTCTTAAAACTTACTGCTGGGAGAGTAGTAGGACTTAACCTGAGCTCGAAAGAAGGGTAAAGGAGTTGCGCCTACTTTACTAACGATAGAGAAATTCTGCGGTGGGCTAGAGGTAAGCGCTTCCTCCTGGAAATACAGAATTATAGTATGTATGAATAGGGATTTCCGTATGAACGTGTGTAAATGAAATAGCAATATGCGTTCTTGTGAAACTCTGGGTTAGACTCTAAGGAGGTGAAAAAGTTCTCTGTATGTGTTTTTCCTGGAGAAACGGGTTCGTTATTGCCTGATAGAAGGGTAATCCTGTGGAGATAAGCGTCGTCTACTCCAATTGTGGGATACTTGAGCGATTGAAAATCTATCACTTTATTTTAGCGAAACAGATTAGTGGAATTGTTTTGTGTTAGTCACTAACTGATTTTGTAAAATATCTTGTAAATAGGGCTTCTTGGAAAAAATCCTATTAAAGGAGGGGTCAGTCGGTGCTGCAGAAGCCGGAGAGTTGGGGACGTCAAAAGTGTCACACTGGGATTGGTCCTCGTGACCTAGACAGAGTAGGAGCTGATAGGTTCATCACAGAAAAGCAGCAAAGTGATTGGTTAAGCACTAAGAAAACGTATCTTGTTCTAATTGGTGTGTTAGTGTGAACCGCGCTGTGATAGGTTGGTGTTACGGAACAGCAATAGGGAACGACAGGGAATTTACCGGGAAAAGAAATGTCTTACTATTACAAAGAAGAAAAGAAGAAACCTTCATGGTTTAAGAAATTAAAGAATGTATTTGTAAAAGATAAGGAAATTGTGACAAGAGAGGGAAAAGTAATTCCTCCACCAAAAACGCCTGCTTCTTACATGTTGTCAAAATATGGTTACCATACGTGTGTTTGGTTAGAGAATTGGGCAAGGTATACTAGAAAATATGGTGTATTGCCATTCCCAGAAGGAGGATCATTTGATGTGCCAATTTTGAGAAATTTAAGAGATAAAATGATGAATCTTGACCCAAGACCTAGACCGACTCAATTTGAAGCCCTAGCTGAATGGGAAGATGAGATGCATGAATTGGAAAGTGAAAGATTGTCAAGACATATCAGACCCAGAGAAAGATTTAGAAATCTTTGGGGAGAAACACATGAGAGTAGAATGCGTAGATGGAGAGATGCTAATATGTGTGATGGTATGTATCCGGTCAGATTAGTGGATGAGTATGAAGGGCGGTAATGTACAGAGAAAAGAAAGAATATAGAAACAGGGAATCAGAGTTATGGTGAAAGTGAATCAGAGGATGCTGTACTAGAGGAAATATTAAGTAGAAGACCACCACCGTATCAACCAGGTTCTTTATGGACTACCCCTGTAAGAGTGTATGTACCTCACTCTGTGGAGATTCTCCTCACTAGAACTAAGACACAGTATTTGACCAACAACAGGATGACCAACTATGAAAAGGTAGATTTAGGAGCAGAAAATTTGACCATATCTAGATGTGTAAATGTGAACCTTTCCACGTTACTGCCTGACACAATGGAAAAAGAAGTGAGAAATGAAGTTGATCACAAATGCTTGGATGTTCTTGAATACTGTACAAAACCAAGAGCAGACATCAGAGATGAGCCATTGCCTGAATCATACTATGTGATGTTCGTAGATGGTTCCTATTTGAGAACAGATGAGGGTGCTTTGAGTGCAGCATACGCTGTCTGTACCGTGGCAGATGTATTGGAAGCTTCTTGTTTGAAAGAAATTCGATCTGCTCAAATAGCAGAGTTGATTGCCCTGGTTCGAGCATGTGAGTTGTGAAAAGAAATCAAAGTGACCATAGTGACTGATAGTCAGTATGATTTTGGAGTTGTTCATGATTATGGACAACTGTGGTCCCAAAGAGGTTATATGACTCCTGCAGGAACACCCATATGAAATGCTGAATTTGTACGAATGTTGCTGGATGCCATCCAGCTGCCAGTCAAATTGGCTGTGCTAAAATGTGCAGCACACAAAAAGAGGGATGACTATATCACCCGAGGTAACAGGTATGTAGACTCAATTGCTAAATACTGTGCCAGAAATCTTGGATCAATTAATAAGGAACGGGAGAAGGAGCATGTTCCAAGTCCTTTAATGCTAACAACTGTAGTTGAGACATGGCAGGAAGTAAGGCAAATGCAGGAAGAAGCTGATGAGGAAGCGAAAAATGTCTGGTTAAAAGCAGGGTGCAGACAAAGAGAGGAAGATGAAATCTGGGTTTACAAAGATGTAAGACCAGTAACGCCTGATAGCATGATCTCAAATATGGCCCGAATGTACCATGGTCAAGCACACGTTGGAAGAGATGCCATGCTTCGCTTGTTCAGACAGACATGGTATAATCCCAAGTTTAGGATGATAGCTGAGAGTCTGTGCCAAAGATGTTTATTCTGCCAACAATTTAATCCATTCAGAAAAGGGGGTGGTGATGAACAGAGTGTCTGAATTAAACAGACCACTCTTACCCAGTCCAAAGATCAGGGCTTGATCCATCACCGTTATTTATCTCACTGCACCATCCCAGCTCAGAACCTGGCTATATGCAAATCAGTCTGTCCCTGGCCCAGTGCATCATGGGAACAGGGCAGACTAAACTACCAAGCCAATTCTTCACCAGAAAGGAGGCAAGCTACCGGGGACCGGTTTCTGGCATTTCAGCCGTCTTCGGCCCGGCTTGCTTGAATCCTGATGGTGCAGTGAGAAAGGGACTCATGTCTGAGTATACCCTGCCACACCTATAGTGGCCAAAATCGATTCAGAAAAGGGGGTGGTGATAAACAGAGTGTCTGAATTAAGCAGACCACTCTTACCCAGTCCAAAGATCAGGGCTTGATCCATCACCGTTATTTATCTCACTGCACCATCCCAGCTCAGAACCTGGCTATATGCAAATCAGTCTGTCCCTGGCCCAGTGCATCATGGGAACAGGGCAGACTAAACTACCAAGCCAATTCTTCACCAGAAAGGAGGCAAGCTACCGGGGACCGGTTTCTGGCATTTCAGCCGTCTTCGGCCCGGCTTGCTTGAAACCTGATGGTGCAGTGAGAAAGGGACTCATGTCTGAGTATACCCTGCCACACCTATAGTGGCCAAAATCGATTCAGAAAAGGGGGTGGTGATGAACAGAGTGTCTGAATTAAGCAGACCACTCTTACCCAGTCCAAAGATCAGGAATTGATCCATCACCGTTATTTATCAGTCTGTCCCTGGCCCAGTGCATCATGGGAACAGGGCAGACTAAATTACCAAGCCAATTCTTCACCAGAAAGGAGGCAAGCTACCGGGGACCGGTTTCTGGCATTTCAGACGTCTTCGGCCCAGCTTGCTTGAATCCTGATGGTGCAGTGAGAAAGGGACTCATGTCTGAGTATACCCTGCCACACCTATAGTGGCCAAAATCGATTCAGAAAAGGGGGTGGTGATGAACAGAGTGTCTGAATTAAGCAGACCACTCTTACCCAGTCCAAAGATCAGGGCTTGATCCATCACCGTTATTTATCTCACTGCACCATCCCAGCTCAGAACCTGGCTATATGCAAATCAGTCTGTCCCTGGCCCAGTGCATCATGGGAACAGGGCAGACTAAACTACCAAGCCAATTCTTCACCAGAAAGGAGGCAAGCTACCGGGGACCGGTTTCTGTCATTTCAGCCGTCTTCGGCCCGGCTTGCTTGAATCCTGATGGTGCAGTGAGAAAGGGACTCATGTCTGAGTATACCCTGCCACACCTATAGTGGCCAAAATCGAGTCAGAAAAGGGGGTGGTGATGAACAGAGTGTCTGAATTAAGCAGACCACTCTCACCCAGTCCAAAGATCAGGGCTTGATCCATCACCGTTATTTATCTCACTGCACCATCCCAGCTCAGAACCTGGCTATATGCAAATCAGTCTGTCCCTGGCCCAGTGCATCATGGGAACAGGGCAGACTAAACTACCAAGCCAATTCTTCACCAGAAAGGAGGCAAGCTACCGGGGACCGGTTTCTGGCATTTCAGCCGTCTTCGGCCTGGCTTGCATGAATCCTGATGGTGCAGTGAGAAAGGGACTCATGTCTGAGTATACCCTGCCACACCTATAGTGGCCAAAATCGATTCAGAAAAGGGGGTGGTGATGAACAGAGTGTCTGAATTAAGCAGACCACTCTTACCCAGTCCAAAAAATGGGGATGGATCAAGCCCTGATCTTTGGACTGGCTAAGAGTGGTCTGCTTAATTCAGACACTCTGTTCATCACCACCCCCTTTTCTGAATCGTTTTTGTCCACCATAAGCGTGGAAGGGTATACTCAGATGTGAGTCCCTTGCTCACTGCACCATCAGGATTCAAGCAAGCCGGGCCGAAGACGGCTGAAATGCCAGAAACCAGTCCCCGGAAGCTTGTTTCCTTCCCAGTATAAGAATTGGCTTGGTAGTTTGGTCTGCCCTGTTCCCATGATGAACTGGGCCAGGGTCAGACTAATTTGCATGTAGCCAGGTTCTGAGCTGGGATGGTGCAGTGAGCTAAAAAATGGTGATGGATCAAGCCCTGATCTTTGGACTGGGTAAGAGTGGTCTGCTTAATTCAGACACTCTGTTCATCACCACCCCCTTTTCTGAATCGTTTTTGTCCACCATAAGCGTGGAAGGGTATACTCAGATGTGAGTCCCTTGCTCACTGCACCATCAGGATTCAAGCAAGCCGGGCCGAAGACGGCTGAAATGCCAGAAACCGGTCCCCGGAAGCTTGTTTCCTTCCCAGTATAAGAATTGGCTTGGTAGTTTGGTCTGCCCTGTTCCCATGATGCAATGGGCCAGGGTCAGACTAATTTGCATGTAGCCAGGTTCTGAGCTGGGATGGTGCAGTGAGCTAAAAATGGTGATGGATCAAGCCCTGATCTTTGGACTGGGTAAGAGTGGTCTGCTTAATTCAGACACTCTGTTCATCACCACCCCCTTTTCTGAACAATTTAATCCAAACAGGAAAACAATTATGAGTTTGGGAACCATAGGACGGTAGGGAGGTCCATTTACACGAATACAATTGGATTTCATAGAACTACCGCCATGTAACTGACTCTGATATGTTTTGGTGACCATCTATTTGTTCTCCCGATGGGTAGAAGCCTTTCCTACAAGAAGGAACGATGGGCTAACTGTTGCAAAACTGCTTTTAAGAGAGATCATACCTAGGTTTGGTTTCCCAGTGATGATTGAAACTGATCGTGGTTCACATTTTCAGAATGAGCTCATACAAATGGTATGTGAAACACTGGACATTCGTCAGAGATGGCATTGTGCTTACCGACTTGAGGCTTCAGGAGTGGCAGAGCAAGTCAATGGAACAATTAAAAACAGGATTGGAAAAATTTGCCTAGCAACAGGATTAAAGTGGCCTGATGCCTTGCCACTTGTTTTGATGACCTTAAGAAGCATTCCTGACAGGAAAACTGGATTAAGTCTACATGAGGTTTTGATGGGCAGGGTAATGAGACAAGCGTATGTACCAGTTGATACATTGTTAACAATTAATGATGACATCATACTGTCAGTCCGTCAGTCAGTCAAATATCTTTATTCGGTTTATATGCAAACCATAAAAGCATTCTACAAAAAACAGGTTATGTCAAAAGATGTAAATCCCTAATACATAAAACACAATTGAAGCTCATAAATACCTATAAAATCAATGATTAAAATGAATACAAACAATTTCATTTTCAACACAATGATTAAAATGTACAGGATAAAATATTAGGTTATTTTCCTTAGGGCCCTTACAGCTGCAGATAAAAAATTAGCAATGTTGAAAGTTTCCCAAACATCTGTCAACATTTGCAGATAGAGAAGAGCTGGTCTCACGTGCATAAAGCCTTTGTTAATTAAGATTGGAAAAATAAAACGTTTCCCAATGACAGTAAGGTGTTCACAGAAAAAAAAGAAGTGCATGATATCTTGTCCCGAAAAATTATCACAGGTGCAGGGGCCAAGATCATCTATCTTCTTCCAACCTTTCTGTTCACCAACAAGGAAATGAAATTGATTGAGTCTAAATCTAGTCAATAAGAAACGGTGATTGTTGTTTGTGACATAGCCTAAATATGGTTCCATGGATAGTGTTGTCTTACATAGTTGGTGGGCCCTTACTGTCACCTTAGCCAGTTCTCTCTCTTCTCTATCCATGGTAGCTATGAGCAGGCATGTTTCCCTGGACCATTTTATGTCACCCTTCACTAAAGCTTCTGGAGAGTGGTATAATTCTGGTCGGCCCAGCTTAACTGATCGCTTCTGGACGTATTTGAGCCAGGGTATACACAGCCCATGATCGAGTGACATGCAGTCTTTCAGGATTTCATGGTTAAGCACCAAGTCCGGATTTAACCAAGTAGCTATCCATTTCTGTAGGGGTGCCACAGCAATTTCATCTTCAACAAAGCCAATTCCACATTCCTGATGGACAATGTAATTGGCTGTTGTTTTGGGGACAGTTAGAAGGTTCTTTAAAAACCTGTCTTCAACCGTCTGAATAGTCTTCGTGTTTTTTATGCCCCACAAGTTGGCCCCATACATAGCTAGTGATAAGCACTTGGCTCTGTATATTTGAATAAGGGCCTTCATTGGCCTGGCTCCTAGCTTCCTGGCGAAACCCTACACAGCCGATGTTGCTCTTGTCAATACGATTTTTTTCGCTGTGATTTGGGTTACCCAGGATCCTTGGTCGTCGAATAATACGCCTAAATATGGGAACTACGAAACCCTGGTTAGTATATGTCCCTCACAGGAAAGGGTTTTGACCTTTAGGGATTTCTGTCCAATGGCCATTATATGTGATTTTGAAAAGTTTACACTTAAATCTAATGACTTCATAAAGGCCAAGAAGGAATCTAACAATCACTGGAGTCCCACTGCAGTTCTCGCTAAAAGGGCGGCATCATCCGCATATAAAAGTACGGGAATCAAGCGTTTCCCTGCACGGGGAATATCTTTACAGGAGGCAATTAGGGTGGTACCCAGGTCGTTGATATATAATGTAAAGAGCAGGGGTGCCAGAATGCACCCCTGCCTAACTCCATTTGAAATGGGTATACCTTCCGGACAGTTACCCTGCTGGTCATACCTCACCGTTGCAGATAAGTCCCGGTGCAGGTCGCTAAAAAATAGACGATGTTTTTGTCTACTCCAAGAGTTAGGAGCTTGGACCATAACTTTGACCTGTTTACTCGGTCAAAGGCCGAGGACAGGTCCATGAAGGCCACAAATAGTGCTCCTTTCTTAGCCACCGTGTATTTACCTATCAATAATTGGAGGTTTAGGCATTGGTCTATAGTGCCCATCCCTTTTCTGAAGCCATACAGGGCCACAGAGAGCGTTCCCGTTTCCTCAAGCCATCCAGTCAGTTGGCCAAGGACCACCCTGCCAAGTACTTTCACAGAGGAGTCAATTAGAGATATCGGGCAATAACAGCTCGGGTCACCTCTATTCCCTTTCTTATATAGAGGTATGATGACAGATCTTGCCCATGTAAGAGGCAGGCCCAAATGACAAGCATTGACAAAGACATTGTATAATATCTTTGTCCAGGTCTTTACATCTGCTTTAAAAAGGTCTGTCGGGACTCCATCGGGTCCCGGAGCCTTATTACTCGTCATTTGCATTATGGCTTGCATTACCTCTAACTCTGTGAATGACCATGAATATTTTTCCATATTTAAGACTGGACCTGCTGGCATCCCTTTCCCATCATAGACATCATACTGGATTACTACAAAAACTTGTCTGATGTAGTAACTTCTGTGTTCCATCAGGTGGGAACTGAATCAAACACCAAAGAGAAAAGTCCAGCACATGATCTAGTCCCTGGAGACAGGGTGAGGATAAAGGTACACCGCAGAAGAAACTGTTTGGTGCCACGCTGACAGAGACCAAGACAGGTTGTTTTGGTTAGCACTACTACAGTCAAATGTGCTGGAGTAAAAAGATAGGTACATGTAAGTCATACCATCCGTGTGCCTGAACCTGAAAATATTGACGAGGAAGGTGAAAGCACAACTGATTCAGATTCAGAAGATGAACCAGAGACTGAAGATCGACAGGAAAGTCGATATCTGGAAGTTTCAGATACTAGTTCTGCATCTGAAGTATTTGCAAAATTGTAAATAGATAGTGCATTAAATAAGAAAAAGCCTGCAACAGTTATGGGAGAATATTTTGTGGAAGTAGATGAGTTGAGTCATGACTATGCATTCAAAAACAATTTAACTTGTAAGATGAGAGTAGAAGAAAAGGCAATTTTAGACATGGTTGAAGAAAGGAGAATGAGAATTTGCCTAGCCTTAGTGCTGGTAAGTTCCAATTCTATTAAGGACTCGGAGGCGAGGATTATGCCATTCTTTCATCGCTTTATTCTCCACAGCAGCAAGAAAAAATATACATCACAAACTACTTTTCCTATGAACATTCGGGAAAAAAACCAAAGTCAAACATGAGTCCTATCACAGTGTCCATGCACCGGCAGTTCCCATCATGCTCCGCCGTCCTTGCCTCCTCCTCTTTCTTCGCGTGAAGCCTTTACACAGGTCCAATCAGGCATCCTGTTTTGAATTCTCCGTCCCTGCAAGAGAACACTCCATCAGATCCAGTTCGTTCCGAGAGAACGTCATCAATCAAAAGAAGAGAAGTACAACGCAGAGCAATAACAATACATCGAGTAGTGTATCATAAACGCTTTACTTACATTGCATACGGGGAGGGTCCACTTCCAGGAAGTCACTGGGGGGGATAATCCTCGCCTCTGAGTCCTTAATAGAATTGGAACTTACCAGCACTAAGGCTAGGCAAATTCTCATTCTATGGCAGGACCGGAGGCTTCGGATTATGCCAGTTCAAAGCTTGTCGACAACCAGCCGAGCTACTTCTATCACTGGCTTGAAATAGAACCTCTTGAACGTGGAGTCTGAGGACCAATCAGCTGCTCTCATCAAATCCTCCAGTCGAGCCCAAGGGCAAAAGCTTTGGAGGCCATAGCTCCTCTCGCCGAGTGAGCCCCAAATTGCTTGGTATCAATCCCCGCCTCCTGCATCACCCAACGTACCCAACGGGCGATCGTTGGTGATGTAACTGCTTTGTACGGCTTCCGTAAGGCAATAAGCAGTTGCCGCTCACCCGGAGGGCGAGTATCATCAGTCATATCTTCATACCCACAGAGGCATTGCACAACACACAGTTTGGGGGAGTCCTGAAAGGTTGTTTTGGTTAGCACTACTGCAGTCAAATGTGCTGGAGTAAAAAGATGGGTACATGCAAGTCATACCATCCATGTGCCTGAACCTGAAAATATTGACGAGGAAGGTGAAAGCACAACTGATTCAGATTCAGAAGGTGAACCAGAGACTGAAGATCGACAGGAACGTCGATATCTGGAAGTTTCAGATACTAGTTCTGCATCTGAAGGAGAAGAAGAGAGTACTGAAATATTGAATTCTGAAGATCAATCGGAAGATCGAGAATTGGTAAAGACAGACACCAGTAAGGACACAGAGCAAACTGAAAATAAACTGGTGAAAAAGAAGAAAATTCTGAGAGACAGACTGAAAGCTCTGAAGGCAGGAACAAAAATCTTGACACTGGGAAGGCGGAAACAGCTCATGAAGAAGATGAGATTCCAAGTACCAGCTATGGAGATGTTCCTAACAGAGTGAAAGAACTGTCTAAAGATAGAACTGACTCTGAAAAGGAGAAAGACACTGTGAAAGTCATTATCAATGAAACTGTTAAAGATACTGACAGTGAGACTGATGACAGTGCAGATGAAACTCCATTGAGGAAGAGTCAAAGAAAAAGGGCTTGGAGAGTGGAACATAATACCACAGGGCCTAAGACAAAAATACTTTTTAAAGTAGATAATTGGCCTAAAGAAAATGATGGCCTGGGATTTAAACTGGTTAACAAAGAAAGACAACAAGAAGAGTAGGTTAATGAAATAACCAGTCAAAGAGAAGTATTGGGAAAGAAAATAGAAGTTGTACAAATGCCAAAGAGAGTGAGAAGACCAAATCAGAAGTATAAATGACCTGAGTGGACTTATACAATACTACCTCTAGTTGAGGAAGTAAACATCAGTCAAGAGAATTTGGGTTGCCCAAAGACAAATGGGAAGTGTGAGTAAAAGGCTGAACTAGGCATAAAAGTGGAAAATGATCAAAAGTAAAATTTTAAAATTTCAGAAGAAGGAAAGGATAGAAGGGCAATTGAAGTAGAAATAAAATGTTTCTAAGTGACATAAGGTTGAAGTAATCTTGTTAGAAACAAAAGCTTGTAAAGACACTAGGTCGAAGAAAATTTGTTAGGAGCATTAGAACTTATAGGTGACATAAGGTCGAAGAAAACTTGTTAGCAAACTCGCTTTGTAAAACAAACAAAAAAATGGTTACTAATGACCATAAAACGAAATGTTCTATTTTTAGAAAATGGTGTAGAATGTGCTTGTTATGTACTGGATTATTAATACTGATATGGATACTTTTAGCTATTGTTATTCCTTTCCAAGATAGCTTAGTAAAATTGAAACATAATGAAAGCTCAAATGAAGAGAATGTTAAATCAAAATCAAATAAGCAGCATGTATATAAGCCAGAATTGCATCAAGATAGCTCTATAAGTGAATTTACTAAAAATACTTTTTCAATATTATGAACTGAATATGTTAGAACAATGGATGCTAGTGACTGCTATGTATGTGTAAAGTTGCCTGCATCTATTTCTGAGGGGGTGACCTACCATCATCTCCCACTTACATATGGAGTCACATGTAGTGTGATTGCAATCTTGTTTTATCAAACAGGTAAATTGGAATATCATTATTCTAATTCAGATGAAGTATTTGCAAAATTGAAAATAGATAGTGCATTAAATAAGAAAAAACCTGCAACAGTTATGGGAGAATATTTCTTGGAAGTAGATGAGTTGAGTCATGACTATGCAGTCAAAAACAATTTAACTTGTAAGATGAGAGTAGAAGAAAGGGCAATTTTAGACATGGTTGAAGAAAGGAGAATGAGAATTTGCCCAGCCTTAGTGCTAGTAAGTTCCAATTCTATTAAGGACTCGGAGGCGAGGATTATGCCATTCTTTCATCGCTTTATTCTCCACAGCAGCAAGAAAAAATATACATCACAAACTACTTTTCCCATGAACATTCGGGAAAAAACCCAAAGTCAAACATGAGTCCTATCACAGTGTCCATGCACCGGCAGTTCCCATCATGCTCCGCCGTCCTTGCCTCCTTCTCTTTCTTCGCGGGGAGCCTTTACACAGGTCCAATCAGGCATCCTGTTTTGAATTCTCCGTACCTGCAAGAGAACACACCATCAGATCCAGTTCGTTCCGATAGAACGTCATCAATCAAAAGAAGAGAAGTACAACGCAGAGCAATAACAGTACATCGAGTAGTGTATCATAAACGTTTTACTTACATTGCATACGGGGAGGGTCCACTTCCAGGAAGTCACTGGGGGGGATAATCCTCGCCTCCGAGTCCTTAATAGAATTGGAACTTACCAGCACTAAGGCTAGGCAAATTCTCATTCTATGGCAGGACCGGAGGCTTCGGATTATGCCAGTTCAAAGCTTGTCGACAACCAGCCGAGCTACTTCTATCACTGGCTTGAAATAGAACCTCTTGAACGTGGAGTCTGAGGACCAATCAGCCGCTCTCATCAAATCCTCCAGTCGAGCCCAAAGGGCAAAAGCTTTGGAGGCCATAGCTCCTCTCGCCGAGTGAGCCCCAAATTGCTTGGTATCAATCCCCGCCTCCTGCATCACCCAACGTACCCAACGGGCGATCGTTGGTGATGTAACTGCTTTGTACGGCTTCCGTAAGGCAATAAGCAGTTGCCGCTCACCCGGAGGGCGAGTATCATCAGTCATATCTTCATACCCACAGAGGCATTGCACAACACACAGTTTGGGGGAGTCCTGAAAGGTTGTTTTGGTTAGCACTACTGCAGTCAAATGTGCTGGAGTAAAAAGATGGGTACATGCAAGTCATACCATCCATGTGCCTGAACCTGAAAATATTGACGAGGAAGGTGAAAGCACAACTGATTCAGATTCAGAAGGTGAACCAGAGACTGAAGATCGACAGGAACGTCGATATCTGGAAGTTTCAGATACTAGTTCTGCATCTGAAGGAGAAGAAGAGAGTACTGAAATATTGAATTCTGAAGATCAATCGGAGGATCGAGAATTGGTAAAGACAGACACCAGTAAGGACACAGAGCAAACTGAAAATAAACTGGTGAAAAAGAAGAAAATTCTGAGAGACAGACTGAAAGCTCTGAAGGCAGGAACGAAAATCTTGACACTGGGAAGGCGGAAACAGCTCATGAAGAAGATGAGATTCCAAGTACCAGCTATGGAGATGTTCCTAACAGAGTGAAAGAACTGTCTAAAGATAGAACTGACTCTGAAAAGGAGAAAGACACTGTGAAAGTCATTATCAATGAAACTGTTAAAGATACTGACAGTGAGACTGATGACAGTGCAGATGAAACTCCATTGAGGAAGAGTCAAAGAAAAAGGGCTTGGAGAGTGGAACATAATACCACAGGGCCTAAGACAAAAATACTTTTTAAAGTAGATAATTGGCCTAAAGAAAATGATGGCCTGGGATTTAAACTGGTTAACAAAGAAAGACAACAAGAAGAGTAGGTTAATGAAATAACCAGTCAAAGAGAAGTATTGGGAAAGAAAATAGAAGTTGTACAAAGGCCAAAGAGAGTGAGAAGACCAAATCAGAAGTATAAATGACCTGAGTGGACTTATACAATACTACCTCTAGTTGAGGAAGTAAACATCAGTCAAGAGAATTTGGGTTGCCCAAAGACAAATGGGAAATGTGAGTAAAAGGCTGAACTAGGCATAAAAGTGGAAATTGATCAAAAGTAAAATTTTAAAATTTCAGAAGAAGGAAAGGATAGAAGGGCAATTGAAAGTAGAAATAAAATGTTTCTAAGTGACATAAGGTTGAAGTAATCTTGTTAGAAACGAAAGCTTGTAAAGACACTAGGTCGAAGAAAATTTGTTAGGAGCATTAGAACTTATAGGTGACATAAGGTCGAAGAAAACTTGTTAGCAAACTCGCTTTGTAAAACAAACAAAAAAATGGTTACTAATGACCATAAAACGAAATGTTCTATTTTTAGAAAATGGTGTAGAATGTGCTTGTTATGTACTGGATTATTAATACTGATATGGATACTTTTAGCTATTGTTATTCCTTTCCAAGATAGCTTAGTAAAATTGAAACATAATGAAAGCTCAAATGAAGAGAATGTTAAATCAAAATCAAATAAGCAGCATGTATATAAGCCAGAATTGCATCAAGATAGCTCTATAAGTGAATTTACGAAAAATACTTTTTCAATATTATGAACTGAATATGTTAGAACAATGGATGCTAGTGACTGCTATGTATGTGTAAAGTTGCCTGCATCTGTTTCTGAGGGGGTGACCTACCATCATCTCCCACTTACATATGGAGTCACATGTAGTGTGATTGCAATCTTGTTTTATCAAACAGGTAAATTGGAATATCATTATTCTAATTCAGATGAAGTATTTGCAAAATTGAAAATAGATAGTGCATTAAATAAGAAAAAACCTGCAACAGTTATGGGAGAATATTTCTTGGAAGTAGATGAGTTGAGTCATGACTATGCATTCAAAAACAATTTAACTTGTAAGATGAGAGTAGAAGAAAGGGCAATTTTAGACATGGTTGAAGAAAGGAGAATGAGAATTTGCCTAGCCTTAGTGCTAGTAAGTTCCAATTCTATTAAGTACTCGGAGGCGAGGATTATGCCATTCTTTCATCGCTTTATTCTCCACAGCAGCAAGAAAAAATATACATCACAAACTACTTTTCCCATGAACATTCGGGAAAAAACCCAAAGTAAAACATGAGTCCTATCACAGTGTCCATGCCCCTGCAGTTCCCATCATGCTCCGCCGTCCTTGCCTCCTTCTCTTTCTTCGCGGGAAGCCTTTACACAGGTCCAATCAGGCATCCTGTTTTGAATTCTCCGTACCTGCAAGAGAACACACCATCAGATCCAGTTCGTTCCGATAGAACGTCATCAATCAAAAGAAGAGAAGTACAACGCAGAGCAATAACAGTACATCGAGTAGAGTATCATAAATGTTTTACTTACATTGCATACGGGGAGGGTCCACTTCCAGGAAGTCACTGGGGGGGATAATCCTCGCCTCCGAGTCCTTAATAGAATTGGAACTTACCAGCACTAAGGCTAGGCAAATTCTCATTCTATGGCAGGACCGGAGGCTTCGGATTATGCCAGTTCAAAGCTTGTCGACAACCAGACGAGCTACTTTTGTCACTGGCTTGAAATAGAACCTCTTGAACGTGGAGTCTGAGGACCAATCAGCCGCTCTCATCAAATCCTCCAGTCGAGCCCCAAGGGCAAAAGCTTTGGAGGCCATAGCTCCTCTCGCCGAGTGAGCCCCAAATTGCTTGGTATCAATCCCCGCCTCCTGCATCACCCAACGTACCCAACGGGCGATCGTTGGCGAAGTAACTGCTTTGTACGGCTTCCGTAAGGCAATAAGCAGTTGCCGCTCACCCGGAGGGCGAGTATCATCAGTCATATCTTTATACGCACGGAGGCATTGCACAACATACAGTTTGGGGGAGTCCTGAAAGGCCGGGTATGAAATAACCCTAGTAAGGGTCTTGGTCCGCCTGCTGACGGTAAAAGAAACTCCATCTAGAGAAAACACCCTGGCTGTGACATCAAGTGCTCTCACATCTGAGACCCGCCTGCAAGACACCAGGCACAACAACATGGCCAACTTAGCCGTCAACTCTTTACGAGACAAGAACCCGTTCGGTTGCCAAGAAATAAATAAATTCAACACCCTGTTCACGTCCCACAGGACGGGGTACCGAGGCTCAGGTGGCAACGAAAGCCGTATACCTCGCAAAAGCCGGCAAATCAAAGGGTGCTCACCCACCGGGGAACCCTGCACCAGATCGTGTCCCGCCGAAATCGCAGACCTGAAGGTATTGATTGACCAATAGGCCAGGCCCTGCTGAGCCAGTTCGGCTAAAAAATTCAGGACATGGACTACAGCCGTCCCCACGGGATCAAAACCCTGTCGCACACGCCAACGGTTCCACCTAAACCATGCTGATCGGTAGCGTTTGGTTTTGCTGTCAGCCCAGGCCTTGGAAAGCAAATTCTCTGCCTTTCCCGAAAGGCCAGGCAGTGTCCAGCGACGCCTGAGAGCCTCCATGCCATCAGGCGCAGAGAGCCCTCCTGGACTAACCTGTGGGGAGCGCCTTCTGGATTCAGCAGAATGTGAGGAGACTGGGGGAGTAGGATTGGAGAATCCCAGGAAAGTTCCAGTAGAACCGGAAACCAAACTTGCGACCTCCACCACGGAGTGCTCAGCACCACCTGTGCCAACTGACGGCGTAGCAACGCCGACACTCGCGTTATCATTGAGAACGGCGGGAAAGCATACCCCTGCACGCCCGACCAGTCCTGGAGGAACGCATCGGTCGCCTCCGCCTGAGGGTCGGGGCGCCAACTGACATACCTCGGGAGCTGATGATCCAGGCGGGATGCAAAAAGGTCCACCAAGAACGGACCCCACCGGTCCGAGAGCCTGGAAAACAGAAGAGGATCCAGCTTCCAAACGCTGGCGTCCATGACATTCCTGGAGTGCCAATCGGCCACTTCGTTCTGGCGACCCAGCAAATATTCCACCGTGACCGACACCTGATGGTCTAGGCAAAAGTGCCAAAAGTCCCTGGTGAGATCTGCCAGCAATTTGGACCTGGTGCCGCCCAGATGGTTGATGTAACGGACCGCCGATATGTTGTCCATCCTGAGAAGGACGGAAGATTGCACTCTGTCCTTGGTCCAACACTGCACCGCGAAGGAGCCCGCTAGTAACTCCAAGCAGTTGATATGTAAGGATTGCTCGAAAGCGGACCAGGCGCCACCCGTGGAGAAGTCTCCTCACCTGGCACCCCAGCCTGAACGACTGGCGTCCGACTCTATCACAATGTCGGGAGCTGAGCCGAAAATCGCACGGCCATTCCACGCCTCCATGTGCGTGAGCCACCACCTCATCTCGTCTCGCACCTCGTCCGATAAAGGAATCAACTGAGAGTACGTCAGCCCTTTCCGGAGATGGTATGCCTTCAAGCGTTGCATGGCGCGATAATGGAGGGGGCCTGGGAAGATAGCCTGAATCGAGGACGACAACAGGCCCACTAACCGCGCCAGGTGACGTAAGGATATCAATGGTTTTGCCAGCGTTTGGCGCAATTCGTGTCTGATCCTCGACATCTTCCTGGCGGGCAGACTTAAAGTGGAAGAAACCGAGTCTATGTTGAACCCGAGAAAGGTCGCACCCTGAGTGGGAACCAACAGAGATTTCTTCTCGTTGATCACGAAACCTAAGCCCTGCAGTAGGTTGATCGCCGACTATAACTGAGACCGCAGACGACTGGGACACTGGTCCATGAACAGCATGTCGTCTAAATATACGATCATCCTGACACCACGAGCTCGCAAGGCCTCTACCGCTGGACGCAACACCTTTGTGAAGCACCATGGCGCCGAGAATAGCCCAAAAGGTAGTGTGGTGAACTCGTATACCCGACCGTCCCACCTGAACTGGAGGAAACGCCGGTGTGGAGGGAAGACCGGGACCGCTAAGTAGGCGTCCTTTAAGTCGAGCCTGACCATCCAATCGGACGGACGTAAAACATCCCGCAAGAGATGAATCCCCTCCATCTTGAAATGGCGGTAAACCAGCCACTCGTTGAACTCCTTCAAATTGATCACCGGGCGCCTGCCCCCGTAGACCTTGTCGACCAAGAAGAGATTGCTGATGAAACCTGAGGGGTGTTCGCAAGCGCAACAAATCGCCCCTTTTTGGAGGAGGGCATTGACCTCTTCGCTCACCAAAGCCGCATCGCGCTAGGAAAAGGTAATGGGGCGAGGACGCTGTAGCTGACACGGACGGCCATGGAACTCCAATTGGAAGCCCTGCACCGTCTGCAGCACCCAGGCGTCGCTGGTAAGGGAGGCCCACGCTGGGAAGAACTGCACCAGTCATCCCCCGACTCGCAAGCTCGCTGAAGGTAGCACACTCACCTCGTCCACCGCCTTGAAGTTGGCCTCTCTGACCACCAAGTCCTTCAAACTTCTGCCCTCTGGTGGGGTAGAAATTGTTGAACCGGGCCTTGTCTTGGAACTGCCCGCGTCCGGAACCTTGTCCTCTGTCTGAGCTGGTGCCCCGACCGAACGAGCGGCCCCTGTCTCGTCCGGTCTTGTCAAAAACACGAGGGGCGAAAACCTTTTTGATGTTTGATTGGGCTCGGTCTAGGGAGGTAAAGGTAGCCACAAACTTGCCGAGTTCCTTGATAAAGGGGTCACCAAACAAACCACCCTGGGCCACAGCGCCAGCCTCGGACGATGCGAGGTCACCCAGCTTGGGGTCCACCTTGATCAGGAGCGAGCGCCTCCTCTCCGTAGAGAGGGCGCAATTGGCATTGCCCAGAAATATGATGGCACGCTGGGCCCAGTTGGAGAGCACCTCCGGGGAGATCATGTCGCCCGATACCTTGGCCTCCTCAGCCATGTCTAAAATTTTCGTCATGGGGGCGATTGCGTCCAAAAGCTTGTCCTGGCATGTACGCCATGACCTGTCGATCCCTTTCCGGGGATCCTTGACGAATTTCTGTAGGAAGGTAGCCATCTTCGGGTCGATATCAGGGATCATGGCCACTTTACCTTCCAAGGAGGGCCTAGGGCACTCCGCCCGAAGGCGGCTCCGGGCATCCTTATCTACCGGCTTCCTAAGGCGATTTGCGACATACTGAGCCACCTTGTCGCATGGGACCCACTCGGAAGATCTGGGGTGGACGATGTCGTCCGGGTCCAGCATGTCGGATGGACCCGCGGAGGAGGAGGGTTGTGATGGCAGCCACGACCGGGAGGAACACGCTTCCTCCTCCGAGTCCGGAGAGTCATCATCCTGCTGTGGGTCCGGGGACATAGTATGGGGTGAAGGAGGAGGAACTTCCGAGGGAAAAGTCTGAGGAGACTGGGAGTCCTCCAAGCCCTTAAAGGCGCTCTTCACCCGTGCGAAAGCCGCAGAGTCAACCCCCTCAGTACAAGGTTTCTTTGGAGGAGGGGTGGAGGGGTCGTGTCAGGGCCAGAGGCCGGAGCAGGCGTAGGAATAAGAGCGGCGAGTTTAGCGTAAGCCTCATCCAGGCGTGCCGAGAGTCGCTGCTCGAGGGGCACAATAGCCTGGTCCACCGCACGGTAGATCGAGTCGTCGACCGCCTGATAAAAGTCGTCGTCCAAGGGGACGTAATTCAGAGGGTCTTCCTCCTGATACTGATCCGACTCCTTCAGCTTGGTGAGGTTAATTAGGCTCGAAGCAGAGAGGACGTAAGGAGACTAAATTGACCTTCCACAGGGCACTCTATGGTCTGGGGATTTCCCAGCGATATGGGTGGCCAAAGGCGCACAATTAACGAGCCTAGCCCTGGAAACGCTACAGCCCTCAAAGTTCAGGGGCGCCCCCCGGCAAAGCGTTCCCACGCCGAACAACGGCACAAATTACGACCCCGAAGGGTGTTTAAAGTACAATGCAATACAACCCAGAGGGCGTCAAAAAAATAAGGGGAAACCTAATTGCGACCCCGAAGGGTGTCAGAGCCGGGAGGCTGGGCACGGGCTAACCTCTGCTGACAAAACCGTGCCAGACCCCTCATTGAAAGCACCGGGCAGCGGTCTTTCAGCAGACGAGACACCGTCCCCTAGCGGTGAATCAACCGCACCGCACACTACTGGGCACCAGAATCGTGTAAGGAGCGCCCGAAGCGTCCCGCGATAGAAGAGGGGATCTGTGAATAAAGAACAGAACCAACGCCCGACCCAAGGCCGGAACGCCCAACACAGAACCCACAAACCCAGGAGATAAGGAAAAAACCAACTTAACCTGCTGCGAGCAGCGAAGAAAGAGGAGGAGGCAAGGACGGCGGAGCATGATGGGAACTGCTGGTGCATGGACACTGTGATAGGACTCATGTTTGACTTTGGTTTTTTTCCCGAATGTTCATGGGAAAAGTAGTTTGTGATGTATATTTTTTCTTGCTGCTGTGGAGAGTAAAGCGATGAAAGAAGGGCATAATCCGAAACCTCCGGTCCTGCCATGGAATTGCTTATAAACTTAAAGAGAAAATGAACCATGAAAAATCTAAATATTGGACATTCAATGATGAAAATATTGATGAAAGAAATGTGAATGTAGCAATAAATATGGACACTCTATTGTTAGGGAAATGTTGCATTAGGAGAGACAATACCATCTATGACAACTATTTGTGGGAGCAAGTCAATGTAAAGATACTTATCGCATCCTAGGGGGATGGGGATTTAAAGGTGGGAATGATCCTGTTTTTTCTGGAGTTTATTTTATATGTGGAAACAAAGCTTATTATAGGTTGCCTGACCATTGGTATGGGACATGCTATGCGGGTTTGGTCTTTCCTAAAATTTTCCATGTAGATAGAGGAACAAATGGAATTCATGAGGTAGGTAAACCTTTAAGTCGTAGAAAAAGAGAGAGTGTTATGGAAATAATAGGTGATGTTTTTGGAGCACTGATACCAGCAGTGGGAATATCTTTCAATGCAAATCGAATTCGGAGATTGTCAAGGATAGTAGATCGCTTGTCAACAGATTCAGCTGGTGGATTCCTAATGGTAAACACTGAAATGATTGCTATGAGAACTATGGTAATGCAAAATCGTCTTGCACTTGATATTATATTAGCAAAAGAAGGAGGAGTTTGTGGAATTTTGAAGGTACAGCATTGCTGTACATACATTCCAGATAAAAGTCAAAAGATTGAAAAGTATATTACAAATATTACGGAATTGCATAGAGAAGAAATTGACCCACTGGAGGTTGATGGTATCCTTGAACGACTTGGCAAAAGATTAACAGCAATTAAACATTGGTTTCAAGAAATAGGTAGTTCAGTTATAGGTAAAATACTAATTCCAGTAACAGTAATAGTATTAGTTATTTTGATGATAAGGTTATGTTGCATATATAGAAAAAGAAGGAATGTTAGAAAGTCATTAAAGAAAATGATTCAGAAAAGACGAGAAAGAGAAAGAGAAAAAGGTGATATAGAAATGGAAGAGTTTCAAGAGAAAGTCTTTAAAGAGACAAGAGAAAAGGATACTAAAGTGTAGAAATACTAACCAGAAGAATTTGGAACATGTTTTGGGAAAATTGAAAATTGAAACTTTTGGGTGGTATTTGGTGATAAATCACCAAAGGGGGTAGTTGATGGAGCGAGGTGGTGAAACAAAATTTTGTGAACCCCTTGTGAAATCATACTCCAATAACAGTATCTTGTATTAATGAAACGTCGTGCATGTATAACCAACGTAGAATAAGAAATGCACCTAAACAAATACACGTGGGAAATTAATCTTGCTTGTGTTGCAAACATAATCAACTAATTATGTCATTTTGTCATGTCCTAAACTAATAAGCAGCTTTAAATTAATGGAATGCGGCATAAACGTGCTTTTGTTTATGTGTCTATGTGTAAAAACGTGAAGATAAAGTAAGTATATTGCACTTAAATGTAGCTATTTGCTAGGTAAATACTAATTGGGAAAACCTTAGTAAGGGAGGGGTAAACAGAAGGGTTAATCGATTTAAATTAATGTTCATTTGTGTTTGTTTCTATGATAGTTCCCATTGCTGAGTCGTGAGGCCTAAGAGAAAATGGAGTCACTCGAATATTGTGGCCACAAAAGAACTGCGCATGTGTGAGAACTGAATGCGAACAGCTTGAGCCTGGACTGTATAAAAGTTCAAGGTCGATTTGGATTGGAAGTGCAGATGGCTGCCAAGTGATGAGCACAGTGGTATAGAACGTGGGAAACATGCATAACGCTGCGAATAGAGAACCGGACTAGGCAAGACATTCAATAAAACAATAGGCCCATTAGAAAAATTGCGGACGGAAGGAGCTTGTATTTCGATGACGAGATGATGCTCATCCACCCCAAAACTGTCCAATCAGAACTCACATTTAAATCAAAAGATACACTTTTAGTCAGATAGAGCTAGTGAAAAAGGTATAAACAGTGCTGATTTTACTGAAGGAGATCGCTTACTTCAATTTCCTCTCGAGATGCTGCCGGATTGCTGACTTTTCCTGAGATGTAAGAATTTTGCTTAACTCTCTTTTTCTTTAAACAGGGAAATGCACTTTATCTGAGAGTTTAGATAGAGATGTTAGGAGAATAGGTAAATGTTTCGGAACTATCTGTCTTTTGCTAATATCTGATCTATTAAAATAATGAAAATGCCTATTCTTGAATTTCCTTAAATAAATGATTTAACTGTCCTAAATCTGAATCTTTATATTTAAATGTCGAATTTTCTCAAATAAAATAAATAAAAGTGAATAATTTTAGACATGCTGAATTTGCTATTAATTAAAATTAGATAAATAGAGAATCAAGCTGGTCATGAGTTTTCCTACGCCTAATTTTCTTACTAGCACATCTATCGATCTCAAAGGTGGTGTGTCTAATAAAATTATCGTATTTTATGAAACCATGATAAATACATCTAAACTGCAGGTGTAAATAGTATAAATATGTAATTTAGTTTTAGGCACTCCACCAGGATACAGCAGCTTTTCCTTTGAATTTTACCGATCCATGGAGTAAGGTGTAAGTGTTTAGGAGTGATTCGCAGTGATATGGGACCTACTGTCTGATAGTAGGTTTGAAATTATACTTCAGGGAGAGGTGACATGTATTTAGCAATTATTTCTGGAGAAGCGCTGCATCAAAGCTTGACTCTTCAGCCACGAGGATCAGGAGGCGTCGATGACAACCAGGAGCTGGGTTTGAGCTGCTCCACAAAAGATCTAGTTGACTGCGGTGTCGGAACCTGGATTGGACCCAACAAGCCTTGGCAACAGTAATCCACGCAAGATGACAAGATTGGCTTCGGTGCAGACCAGCAAGGTCTGAGGGACTCCTCCTTTGGAGAGGAGAGGGAGCAAGTCTGGAGCAACCAGGAAAGCTCACTAAATCAAATATGGCCCTATGTGGGGGCTCACTAGCCATGTGGGGGCTCACTAGCCAAGGGACTAGGAACCGCGAAGGGGCCTCGAGTGGAAATGCACAAAGCGTTCCCATGGGACACTTGTGGAGAGTAGGTTCTCGTCCCACGTCTCTCGTGTCCGCTACAGGTCTCAGCTTTGCTGGGAGCGCAGGTCAGCATCAGAGATGTCTGAAAAGTCCATGTCCTGTGTCACAGATTCATCGGAATCCGGCGGGAGCGTCGAAAATGCAGACCAGCAAAGATGCAGTTGGTGTCTGTTGAACAGGGTGGTCACTCCTTGACCACAAGGGAGATTTCTTCCGTCTTCCAGTCAAAATGGAATGTCGAAGGTCCAAGATATATGTTGCAGAGTTTCATCTAGGGTAATCTAAAGCCCTAGGGACTGGGGTTCTATCCTTATAGTAGGTTTAGGGGTTGGGCTAACTCTAAGGTATCTCCTATGGTTGGACCTGGGGGGTGGTTACACCCCTTCTCCTTTGTCCAGTTTAGTGCCAGAGCAGGGGCTGAGCGCCCCAGCAACCGGTTAGAACTGGGAAAGGCATGGAGCACCTTGTGCACCCCAGGCAGTGTCTGAAAAGCATTCACTGAATGTAACCCACCCTGCCCCAATACACTACAGCCTGTCTGGGGAGGTGCTAGCACCTCCCTGGACAGACAACCTATTGTCCAGGCCTCCCCTGCCAGAGTTTCGTCCAGCAGCAGCAGGGAAGACTTGTGTCTGTGGCAGCAGCATCCATTTTGTGATGCTGGTGCTCTGTTCAACTTTAACCGGGTTTACCAGTAACTACATGTCTTCTCCTTCTAGCGGTGGAATGCTACCCCCACCGCCAGAACTGGCGGGGGGGGGGGTAGTTTTCCAAAGTGTTTGACACCTCACACAACATGTTTTGTTAAATCCAAACCAAAGTTAGCATTAACCGCATGGATTATAATTTGGGCTCCTGGTTTTCCGTTTAAACAGATTTTAACATATAAATAGAGACGGAAAACAAGGGAGAAATAGTAAGGCAGTTGCCTTACTATTGCTGTCAAGGTTTCAGATTGCTACGTGTGACATCTCCAAAATGTTTGTGTAATAATGAATGGCATTTAAAAAACTATGAGTGACTCTTTCTCACGGCCGCCCGAAATCAAACAATGAAGATAAGGGAAACATATATATCAGAAATTTTACTCATTTGAACAACGAGAAACTCTAAGAAGATTTTGAAACTGCTTTAAAGCACAAGAAATGGAAGGGCACTAACCTAGGGCCCTCTTAACCTGATCCTATCGTAAAACAAATATCTAACCCTGATATTAAAACTGCAATCATGAGATTAAAACTACAACTCGGACCTTAGCAGGAATATAATTTATGTCAGCAGCTTTCATTTTTTTAACTTACCAAGTCTGTGAGTCACAGTGCTGCAGTTGGGAATATAAAGACTGCTGGCCATGGGTCCGCGTAGTCTCTTTCAGTGTGTCCTGTCATGCTCCTTGGCGGCACACAGATGCTGAGAATCAGGATACATTTTACACGGTGGCAGGGTGAGATATGCTGCAAAGTGGCACCATTGTCTTGAGAGCTGTGCTAGTGCCTTTTAAAGACATTCAGCACCTGCTCTAAGACTCACGCTGATCGGAAAGAATCACGGGACACCCCGCACAACAGGGGCTGAGCAGGCAGGCAGCAAGTGTCAGGTCAGGCGGTGACAGGCCGAGCACCGGCCTCCTCCTGTAATTATTAAACTCGGCACAGGGGCAATTTACTTTTGGGGGCCGTGCGGGCAGGAAATTGAGATTCAAATCATTAGTGTGTCAAATGAGGTAAATACCTTTGCACCACTTTCACTTGACAAAAGCCAGCCCACCACTGTACGGACCAGAACTGAGCCATGACTAATGCTCCAACGGCGGTCACAGTTCGTCTGGTTACTCTGGTAAGGATTTACGCAGCATCCACAAGAGGTATAGCTGCAGGCACTCTTGCACGGGCGGCGGCATGATCAATTGACTTATTTATTTTACTGGCACTGCAGCACATTCAAAACAAACGGTTTGAGCACTAGAGCGGCAGTGCTAAGTTGCGGCTATTTCAAACCGCACATAGTTACCGCCAACCTGGCCCGCCTTTAAGTACCCAGGCTGGGTTGCGCAGCCATTGGGCAAATCACTGCACTGACTCTACTGACCTGCGCACGTGATTCAGAACTCTACTGGTGAATCTATCCAGAGTTTGCTAGTAGTGCGCAGCTGAGCTAGCCCCAAGCGGTGAGCAGTGCTGACAGCTTTGTTCAGAGTGGTAACATTGCAGCATCACTGAGAGAAAATCTTAAAATTAACTGTTTCTGCTCTGCTTGGCAAGTGAAGTCTACTACGGCCCGGGCGCCAACAGGTGTCAAAGGAGACGGCGCGCGCACTAGCACCTGGTGTGAGAAGTTGGCCCGATATGCAACGTTCGCTATTCTAGCGACCGCTATGTATCGTTCCAACGACCCTTATGGTGTTTGGTTGTAAGTCAACCTATAGACCAGCTATCCTAGTAGCGTGGATACGAGCAGTCTAAGGCTAAAGACTCGAGAGGGCGCGTTAAGCCAGCTGTTTACCACACATGTACCCCTTGAACACCCAGTGAAAGGACACCACACAAGTGTTATGAAAATAAACAGTATATTTATTAAGAATCACAACAGCCCTGTACTCTTTATGAGGACAGGGTACTAAGCACAACCCAAATCTCTTTAGTAAATACTTCAAGTGCACAGTTTAAAACAAGTGTCCGGGGACACGGAAAGGTTAAGGCAAGTCGGAAGCGAGGGACTCGGGACCCTAGAGTAAGGAGGCTATGCAGGCACTGAAATGCCGAGTTACCTAGCCACGAGGGCTGCGGCTGCAAGTCTTACAGGCGTCGGGGTCTTCGCTGACGAGCCAGGAGCCGGAAGAAAAGGAGTTGCTGGCCGGCGACCAGTGATGAATAGTTCGTAGAGATCCAAGCCTGGATCGGAGATTGATGAAACCTGAAAGCAGAGGGGACCAAGTTCGTACTACTAGCCAGTAGTCAGAGGGTACCAGGAAGGCACCGGTTGGCCGTCACCTCGACCAGGTGAGTGGGCGACGCTAGGCTCTGCAGTCTCACGGACCAGGAGGCGTTGTCGGCGACCACGGTGGAGGTGCGAGCTGTCCCACGACGGATGTCGCTGTCGGCGTCTTGAGTGGACCAGGAGGGTCCGGGGTGCTTCTTGAAAAGATGGAAGCAAGGGCCAGTCTGGAGCAACCAGACCGGCAGTGTTGATTTTCGGATGTCGTCACAGAAGGAGACAAGCCAGCGGCTAGTGACCAGACAACGTGCTGAGCAGCGAGCAGAAGGGCCCCACGCAGATCGTGGAGATGCTGGGAGACTGCACTTCGGTGCTGGAGCGGCTCAGGGTCGGGGCTTCTCGGACCCCAGAGCACTCACCAGAGAGTTACCTCGATGGTCGTGCTGGTTTTTAAGAGCGTGCAGGTTCTGATGATGGCCGGTCCCTCGAGGTCTCGTCGCACCCACAGATCACAGCTGAGCTGATGACGTGGGTAGAGGTCAGAGGTGCCAGGGAAGCCGGTTCTCGTCGAGCTGGGCCGTCGGTTTCCTTGAGGAAGGACTTACAGCAAACCGCAGAGTTCTTAGATGGTGCCCGCTGATGCAGGGTGACTACTCCTTAGCCACAAGGGAGAAATCTTGAGAAGAGTCTTGAAGGTCCTTTCGTAGAAAGTAGTTCTTGATTCAAAGATGATCTAATTTGGAAGGGTCCCCGCTCCGGCCTTTATCCTAAAGGAAGGGGTGGGTACATGACTAGGTCCTGCCCTAAGGGTGGGACCAGGAAGGGGGGTAGTTACACCCCTCTCCCCTGCCGGACTTTCCCCAGGCCAGGGCTGTCGCCCCTGGAACTGGTTCTAACCGGCAGATGCGTAGTGAGCACCGGGGTGCCACTCCGCAGTCACCTTCTCGCAAAAGCCCTACCTACCCAGAATACACAAACCCTGTCTGGGACGGTGCGAACACCGCCCTCGACAGGAAACCCTTTGTCCAAGTGCTCCTCGCTGGAAGGACTCCCAGCAGCAGGAGGTCAGACTCGTGTCTGTGGTGGCAGCATCCATTTTGTGGAGCTGAGGCTTTCGTTAACTTTAACCGGGGTTCACAGTTACGTACATGTCGTGTCCCTCTAGAAGGGCGGAATGCTAACCTCGTCGCCAGAGTTGGTGAGAGGGCAGCATCCCGATTCGTATGACACCTTACTCGACATGTCTTGATAACGCGACACCGAAGTTACCGATGTGGTACGCGTTATCATGGAACAGCCATTGGGTCTTGATTCCGCAAGCTGCAACCGGCTCGGCTCGGGCCAGAGCTTAGTTCACACGAGCCCATGCACTCTGCCTTCAGGATTGTCAAGGCCTGCCATAGGAGTGACTAATAGGAACTCGGGTGTCCATTGGAGGGTTAGATATAGGGCTACTATATCTAAAGCAAAGGGTGATTACACGACTTTGCCCCAGCTGTCATGCAGCCAGTTGTGTCAGATTTAGGAGGCCAGCCAGGGGTGGCATAATACATGCTGCAGCCCCTGGCGGCCCTGGGTACACCTATGCCCTGGGTTACAGGGTCTGATAAGGTGGCCCAGTACCAATTGGTAAATGCACCTAGGGCACATATCTTACTTTAGAGAGAGAACAGCCAGGCTGTGGGTCTGATTGGCAGGCCCACAGCCAGAGAAAGTCGTAAACCAGTGAAACAAAAGCAAAAAATCTGGGTGATCATGGGATTGCAGACCCTACTCTCCTACATGACCCCCCCCCAAACGTCGGAACAACTAGCTAACCTTGACCAGGTGAGTCTTCTTGTTCTAAGTGGAAATATCTGGAGAGCCCATCGGCATTGCCATGATCAGTACCAGGTCTATGTTCCACTGTGAAGTCCATCCCCTGTAGGGAAATGGACCACCTAAGTAGTTTGGGGTTTTCACCCTTCATCTGATTTAGCCACAAGAGGGGCTTATGGTCGGTCTGAATCTTGAAGTGAGTGCCAAACAAGTATGGCCTCAGCTTCTTCAGGGCCCAAACCACAGCAAAGGCCTCCCTCTCAATAGCTGACCAATTTTTCTCTCTAGGGGTCAGCCGTCTGCTTATAAAAGCAATGGGCTGGTCTTGACCATCAAAATTCAGTTGAGAAAGAACAGCTCCCACACCCAACTCAGAAGCATCTGTTTGGACAATGAATGGGTTGGAGTAGTCCGGACTCTTGAGGATAGGCGCCGTGCACATGGCCTGCTTTAGGTCATCGAATGCTTTTTGACAGCTCGCTGTCCACTGAACCTTTTTTGGCATTTTCTTACTTGTCAGTTCATTTAATGGTGTCACGATGGAACCATAGTTCCTGACAAACTTCCTGTAGTAACCAGTCAGGCCCAAGAAAGCTCGAACCTGAGTCTGGGTGGTTGGAGGAGCCCAGTCCCTGATTGACTGTATCTTGCTCTCCAGTGGCTGAACCTGACCTCCACCTACAAGGTGGCCCAGGTATACAACCTGTGTCTGCCCTATCTGGCACTTGGTGGCCTTGATAGTGAGGCCTGCGGCTTGCAGCGCCTCCAATGTCTTCCGCAGGTGGACCAGGTGATCCTCCCAGGTGGAGCTAAAGACAGCAATATCGTCAAGATACGCCGCACAGAAGTCATCCAGCCCAGTAAGGACGTGATTCACCAACCGTTGGAAGGTGGCAGGTGCATTTTTCAGACCAAAGGGCATCACCACGAACTGATAATGCCCACCAGGGGTTGAAAATGCGGTTTTTGGCTTGGCGTCCTCAGCTAACCTGATTTGCCAATACCCAGCTGTCAGGTCAAACGTACTTAAGTAGTTGGCCGAAGCCAGCCTATCAATAAGCTCGTCTGCCCTTGGTATTGGGTGGGCGTCAGTCTTTATTTGCCCAAAGTATTGGGGCTTACGTCAGGGGACACGTCCACGTCCCCTGCACTGACAAGGACAGCCTGAGTGAGCGTGCCAACTAAGTTGTCACGCCCCTCAGAACCCAGGGTTAACCCTACTAAACCCTTGGGAGGCGCACTACCACTGCTGACTGTACTAGGGGGCACAGGTGCCTTAGGGGCTGCAGTGGCAGGAGTCTGCCCTCCTCCTTTCTTGGTGCACTCACTAAACCAGTGAGATTTACTTTTACAGTACTGGCGCCATCGTTTGGATTGGCCTTCTTTCTTCTTTTGGGGAGCCTGACCCCCACCCTCTTTGGGTTGTTGGGGACCTGTCGAAGACTTCTGGTCATTTTTTTCCCCCTTTGAATCTTTACCCTTCTGGTCTGCTTTCTTCTGACCACCTTGATTCTGGCCCTGGTTCTGTTTAACTCTCGTACGAACCCATTTGTCTGCCTTCTGCCCCAATTCTTGAGGAGAGGTCAGATCCGAGTCGACAAGATGCTGATGCAACAACTGGTTCTGACAATTGTTTAAAATTTGTTCTCTCATCATCAAATTATACAATCCTTTGTAATCAGTAACCTTACTGCCCAGCAACCAGCCCTCAAAAGCCTTAGTGGCACAATCGACAAAATCAGACCAATCTTGAGACTGCGTTTTCTGGGTATCCCTGAACAGCACCCTGTACTGCTCAGTGGTTAGGCCGAACCCTTCAACGAGTGTATTCTTCAAGACTTGGTAATTGTTAGCGTCCTCTACCCTTGTGGTGAGGAGCTTGTCTCTTCCTTTACCTTCAAAGGAGAGCCACAAGATAGCCGCCCACTGACTCTGGGGAACGCCTTGCACAGTGCAGGCCCTCTCCAAAGCAGTAATCCATTTGTGGATGTCGTCCCCTTGTTTAAAGGGGGGCACTATCTTCCCAAGGTGTTTCGTATCGAAACTCTTTTCCCTATTACTAGGTACATTGCTGCCACCAGTGGGGACTGCCCCACTTAACTGTTGCTCTCTAGCAAAAGCAAGCTTTTCCTTGGCCAGGGCAAGTTCTTCCCTTTCGATCCGCAGATTAGCTGCCCTTTCCTTCGCTTCGTACACTCTCCTCTGAGGGGACGTCATCCCTCTTTGAGAAGAGTTGTGAGAGCCGTTGGTATGAAGGGATCTGCCAGAGCCTCTTGATAGAGATCTGGCTCGTCCATTCCCCATGTTAAGCGGAACCGACAGTAGCGCCGGGGTTCCCCCAGTACCACTATCGTGTCTGCTTAAGTTGGACCGTGTTAGTCTGACGACTTCTACCTGTCCCTTATCTGCCTCGTCCCCTGAGAGATCCTCATCCTCATCCTCCTCCACATCCTCGTTCTCGGTTGCGAGGTGAATGAGGTCAGGATCGTCCCGGGTTCCCTCGAGGGGAGGCATGCCTCCTTCTGGATTAGAAGGGCTAAGAAGCTTCTCAGCCTTTCTGGCATCATAAGTCTCTAGGAGACCAATCAGAAAGGAGGTGGTGGGGTTAGCCCCTTGCTTAATCTTCCTAGAGGTACATACTTGTCGTAACTCGTGGAAGTTAAGCGCAGTATATCTTGACGGGATGACCTGTGGAGGGTCAACTGACACAAGGGGAGACTCAGAGTTTCCTCCTTTGTCCGACATACTGTTTCTAGTGTGGTGTAAGTGATGCACCTACCTACACTATGTGTTTACCTACTTTTCCCTTGCTAAGAGTTGTAGCCAAGGTGTGCTAAGCCTTGAGGAGCTACAACAGCTGGTTCAGTAGAACTCAGAGTATTCTAAGCTTTAGTTATATGTACTAACAGTACTTGTGCGATCTTTCAACAAGATATTCTTAGGATACGTGTGGTAAAACAACAGCAAGCTCAAATCCCAACCGCTGCTCACCAATGTGAGAAGTTGGCCCGATATGCAACGTTCGCTATTCTAGCGACCGCTATGTATCGTTCCAACGACCCTTATGGTGTTTGGTTGTAAGTCAACCTATAGACCAGCTATCCTAGTAGCGTGGATACGAGCAGTCTAAGGCTAAAGACTCGAGAGGGCGCGTTAAGCCAGCTGTTTACCACACATGTACCCCTTGAACACCCAGTGAAAGGACACCACACAAGTGTTATGAAAATAAACAGTATATTTATTAAGAATCACAACAGCCCTGTACTCTTTATGAGGACAGGGTACTAAGCACAACCCAAATCTCTTTAGTAAATACTTCAAGTGCACAGTTTAAAACAAGTGTCCGGGGACACGGAAAGGTTAAGGCAAGTCGGAAGCGAGGGACTCGGGACCCTAGAGTAAGGAGGCTATGCAGGCACTGAAATGCCGAGTTACCTAGCCACGAGGGCTGCGGCTGCAAGTCTTACAGGCGTCGGGGTCTTCGCTGACGAGCCAGGAGCCGGAAGAAAAGGAGTTGCTGGCCGGCGACCAGTGATGAATAGTTCGTCGAGATCCAAGCCTGGATCGGAGATTGATGAAACCTGAAAGCAGAGGGGACCAAGTTCGTACTACTAGCCAGTAGTCAGAGGGTACCAGGAAGGCACCGGTTGGCCGTCACCTCGACCAGGTGAGTGGGCGACGCTAGGCTCTGCAGTCTCACGGACCAGGAGGCGTTGTCGGCGACCACGGTGGAGGTGCGAGCTGTCCCACGACGGATGTCGCTGTCGGCGTCTTGAGTGGACCAGGAGGGTCCGGGGTGCTTCTTGAAAAGATGGAAGCAAGGGCCAGTCTGGAGCAACCAGACCGGCAGTGTTGATTTTCGAATGTCGTCACAGAAGGAGACAAGCCAGCGGCTAGTGACCAGACAACGTGCTGAGCAGCGAGCAGAAGGGCCCCACGCAGATCGTGGAGATGCTGGGAGACTGCACTTCGGTGCTGGAGCGGCTCAGGGTCGGGGCTTCTCGGACCCCAGAGCACTCACCAGAGAGTTACCTCGATGGTCGTGCTGGTTTTTAAGAGCGTGCAGGTTCTGATGATGGCCGGTCCCTCGAGGTCTCGTCGCACCCACAGATCACAGCTGAGCTGATGACGTGGGTAGAGGTCAGAGGTGCCAGGGAAGCCGGTTCTCGTCGAGCTGGGCCGTCGGTTTCCTTGAGGAAGGACTTACAGCAAACCGCAGAGTTCTTAGATGGTGCCCGCTGATGCAGGGTGACTACTCCTTAGCCACAAGGGAGAAATCTTGAGAAGAGTCTTGAAGGTCCTTTCGTAGAAAGTAGTTCTTGATTCAAAGATGATCTAATTTGGAAGGGTCCCCGCTCCGGCCTTTATCCTAAAGGAAGGGGTGGGTACATGACTAGGTCCTGCCCTAAGGGTGGGACCAGGAAGGGGGGTAGTTACACCCCTCTCCCCTGCCGGACTTTCCCCAGGCCAGGGCTGTCGCCCCTGGAACTGGTTCTAACCGGCAGATGCGTAGTGAGCACCGGGGTGCCACTCCGCAGTCACCTTCTCGCAAAAGCCCTACCTACCCAGAATACACAAACCCTGTCTGGGACGGTGCGAACACCGCCCTCGACAGGAAACCCTTTGTCCAAGTGCTCCTCGCTGGAAGGACTCCCAGCAGCAGGAGGTCAGACTCGTGTCTGTGGTGGCAGCATCCATTTTGTGGAGCTGAGGCTTTCGTTAACTTTAACCGGGGTTCACAGTTACGTACATGTCGTGTCCCTCTAGAAGGGCGGAATGCTAACCTCGTCGCCAGAGTTGGTGAGAGGGCAGCATCCCGATTCGTATGACACCTTACTCGACATGTCTTGATAACGCGACACCGAAGTTACCGATGTGGTACGCGTTATCATGGAACAGCCATTGGGTCTTGATTCCGCAAGCTGCAACCGGCTCGGCTCGGGCCAGAGCTTAGTTCACACGAGCCCATGCACTCTGCCTTCAGGATTGTCAAGGCCTGCCATAGGAGTGACTAATAGGAACTCGGGTGTCCATTGGAGGGTTAGATATAGGGCTACTATATCTAAAGCAAAGGGTGATTACACGACTTTGCCCCAGCTGTCATGCAGCCAGTTGTGTCAGATTTAGGAGGCCAGCCAGGGGTGGCATAATACATGCTGCAGCCCCTGGCGGCCCTGGGTACACCTATGCCCTGGGTTACAGGGTCTGATAAGGTGGCCCAGTACCAATTGGTAAATGCACCTAGGGCACATATCTTACTTTAGAGAGAGAACAGCCAGGCTGTGGGTCTGATTGGCAGGCCCACAGCCAGAGAAAGTCGTAAACCAGTGAAACAAAAGCAAAAAATCTGGGTGATCATGGGATTGCAGACCCTACTCTCCTACACCTGGCATAGGCAGACAGTTTCAGCGCTGTCAGCAGACTGGTATTAGTGAATGGCAAAACGTGTGACAATGCATTTCAGTGCGGTGATGCGGGAACACCACACTGAAATGAGTTAGTGTCACGCCTGATGCGTGATACTTGACAGGCCTGCTTGCAATCACCTATTCCACAACGACTGTATAGTGCTCTGGCTGGAACAGCATGACACGTGTCCTGTGTGTTGAAAAAGTTTAACTGGACAGAACACAGCCACAAACCCCCCTGGACTCACAAGGATTAATTTCTCCTCATCGTCGTCATCTTCATCTTCTAATTCTCCCAGTAACGAGAACTCTACCAGCAACTCATAAAGCTGTAAAAATGTTGCCTCCTCCCCTCTCCCACCTCTTCCCTTCCTCGTTCCCAATAACAACCGAGCGCATGTGTGCATTGTCAATTTAAATAAATGTGGAAAAATACTAGATGTAGCGTCGTCTTTTGCTTGTGAAAAAGATAAATGTGGATAAATACAGAAAAAATGCCCAAAAAATAAATATGGATAAATACAGACGGAAATGGCAAAAAAATAAATACCATAAAACTGGGAGCCCTAATTATAATGCACTTAAGAGTATATGGTATGGCTATATCATAGAACAGCTATAAGGATATAGTTCAGAAAGCTGCAGAGGGGCTCAGCTCCTTCTAGGGCACCCTTTCACACAAAACCAAGCACTCTGCCTCCAGGATTGTTAAGGCCTGCCATTGGAGTGACTTATAGGTTACTATGTGTCTATATATAAGGTAGATATAGGTATACTATATCTAAATAAGGGGTGATTACACCACCTTACCCAGGCTGTAAGTATAGACCTGTGGTGTCAGTGTGGAAGGCTAACCAGGGGTGGCACAATACACGCTGCAGCCTCTGGTAGGCCTCTGGTGTCCCTATGCCCTGGGTACCTAAGGTACCATATACAGGGGCTCACAAGTGTGCCTCAGTAACCAATCTGGTATGTACCTAAAGTACATGGAGTCCATTTTATAGAGAAAGCAGATAGACTGGGGCACTGAATAGCAGGGTCCCAGTCCAACTAAGTTGAAAACCAGCAAACCACCAGGCAAAAAGTGGGGGTAACCACATAGTCAGATTTCCACCTTCCTACACAACCCCCCCCCCTCCCAAACGAAAGGAGATAAGGCTAACCTTGTCCAGGTGAGCCTATTTTGACTAAGTGGCCATATAAGGAAGTACCTGCATTAGCATGGTTACCACCTGTCCTATGGTCCACTAAGCAATCCCTCACCCTAAGGGTATCAGAGGGTCTCCACCATAGGGAATCACTACCTGTGGGGTGTTTTGGCAAAGTAAAAGGCTGGTGCTGGGATGAAGTATTGAAGTGAGGCCCTATTAAGGTTGGGCTCAGCTTCCTCCAATCACTATCCACCATGAATGCCTTTCATTCCATGACTGAGTTGCACTGTGCTCTCAGGGTCAACCTCTGGCTGCCTACAGCTGGGGGTTGGATCCTTTTGGCTGGACCACTGGAGGGATAGGGCAGGTTTGGGACCACTGGGTCCCAGGTTTGAATTGGTCCAACAGAGTCCATCTGAGGGAGGTCCCTACACAAGGGTAAGGGGAATCCCTCAGAGTGTTGAGGAATTTGCACCTGGCTAGGGCTACTAGACTGGGTGCCCCTAATCTGCTGATGGGGGAGTTCCTCTGGACAGGGGCCCTTTGGGGTCCACTGACCTCTCAGACCTCTGCAGCCCTGGACTGACTGAGGCAGGGTAGAGAGGGGCAGGTTACCTGCTCCAGACTGGGTACCTCCTTGGAAGGGTCCACTGACATCAGGGGCTCTGCCAGGCCAGGCCTGACTACCTCTGGGGCAGTTCCTTCACAAGGGGTAAGATCAGTTCCATGAGGAGGCTGACCCTCACCTAAAGTCTGGTGGGAGGGAGACTTTTCTTCCTCCCCAATGCTCTCTGTCTGAGTGGAGTGATCCATAGCTTCAGGTTTCACAACACTCAAATCCGTCTGGATTTGGGCTGTGGCCATCACAGCCCTAACAACCTTTTCAGGAAGGCCTACCATTTTGGAATGGGCTTCTTTTCTACCTCAGCCCAGGCTGAGATCTCTAGATCAGTACCTAGTAAACAATTTACAGGTAAGTTTGTAGACACTGCCACTCTCTTTGGGCCAGTGACTCATCCCCAGCTGATATTTATTACTGCATGGCATGATCTGACAACTCCATCAATATTGGTCACCTGGTATGTAAACCCAGGTAAAAGTTGTTCTGTTGGTTCTAATCTCTGTGTCACCATGGTGATACTAGCCTCTGTGTCCCTATAGGCCACAGCTCTGTGACCATTGATGTGGGGCTCCTGTCTGTACTTGCCCAAGGTATTGGGACAAGCAGTGACATTGGCAAACCCCATGCCATCATCACAGACTAGAGTTGCTGTTGTAGAGAACCTGGTTAGGCAAGAGTCTACCTGAGTTCCCCAAGAAAACCCAACCATATTTTTGGGGCACTCCCACCACCTGGGGCAGTGCTCCCCAAACTGTGCGCCGCGGCACCCCGGTGCGCCGTGATGAGAAGCCCGGGGCGCCGCGCCGCCACGCACCATGTGGGAAATAGGTTGCAGCGGGCTATGAATCACCGAGTAGCTGGAGGTGCTAATTCACCTCCCCACTGCCGTGCCGGACAGAGGCTGCTGAGGTGAGGGTGCACATCCGGATCACTGCTGCACTAGAGATGAAACGTATCTGTTAACCCCCCGTGAGCGGCGCCCACCCTCGGACCACAGCTCCTGTCAGACGACGCAGCGGAGAGACATTTGGTCGATAGATTTGCGTGCGCGGTGGGCAGACAGGTACAAATGACCCTCATTAAATGAAGAGAAGGGCAGTCTGGGCGCGCTGGTAATCCTGTGATATGTTTCCGTTCACCACCGAGCTGCGATAACTGCCCGAAAACAACAGCCAGCACCAATGGAATACATCGTTTAAAGCGAATAGTAACCACATACTTTTAAGTCCTAGACTGTTTGACCTAAACCATTTTTTATAAACCTTCCACGAAATGGTTTCCCCGAATGGATAATCAGTAATTTTACAACTAATCCGCTCCACTTTCTTTAGGGTGTGATTGCCTAATTTTCATAAAGATCTGAGTCGTCCTTCGGTTCTGCTACACCAAACAAGAGCCTTCCCACAGCTGGGACTTCAAACAGAGAGTATTTCTCCCATAAATGGTAATGTGCACACAGTCCTGGCACCCCCAACTTAACCCTTTGAGTCACACACAATGCCCAAGGCCAGAGTAAGCAAAGGTGTGTTGACGATATGTGAGGGCCAGAGGGATGGTCCATGAGCCTGATGCAGTAATCTTCATGGACAGTGATGGGTTCTAACAGTTGGTAGTGGTGCTCTTCAGAGCTGGTTATGGACTCTAACAGCTATAAGATGAGGTCTCAGAGACTCTGGGTGCTAGCAGGGTGGCGATGAGGGTCTGTGAAGGCTGGCTGTGGCAATATAAGGGCCAGCTCTGAGTTTTACAATGTCCAAATTCAAAAGCTCAGGAAGGCGTCTAGGGGTGAACAGGGATTCATAAAATGAAAGGGGGGCGCCGCGTGCAGGATGCAAGTTGCCAAAATGCCTGCTGGTCCGGAAGACAAAAAGAAAGTACACTTCACTTACTCAGCCAGCGCCGACCCCATTGATGGTACAGGTGCGACGATTACACTGGCACCACAGACAGTCCCAGCCAGTGCAGCAGCCGCAGTCTGGATCAGACACAGACTACTGAGTCTCTGAACCGACTGGACTGCTGGCAGCAGCTGAGGCAGAAGTCATCATGCTCACCACCAGCACAGTCAATTCATTACGGCGGCCACACAGCCACGCCCGCCCATGGCGCCTATGGTGATTGGGCACATTTAATCATATTTGGCTTGAATCTTGTATCGTTTTCACTTAACAAGTTTTTATTAAACAACTGTTATCTTTTTATTTTGTTACAAATATGATTATAATACCTTCATTGCATCCTAATTAATTTAAGGAAGACAACAATAAGTACTCCCGAAGTCGCTCTTCCATCCCGCGCACCGGTGAAAAAATGGCGGGGAGCCACGGCCAACTGCCAGTTAGGTCAAGGGAGCCACGGGCCAAAAAAGTTTGGGAACCACTGACTTGGGGGATTACTACTAGTAGTAACAGGAGGTGCTGGAGTAGTACTTGGAGGAATGTTTTCCTTATTGCTGGCCTTTGGGCAACTGCTGTCTTCCAGTGGCCAGGTGTCTTACACACACGGCAATAAGGTTTCTTGACAGTAGAGGAAGGAGTTTGGGACCCACTCCATTCAGAGGATTTTTAGGGCCCTGTTGTGGATGTATCTTTAGATTTATCCCCACCCTTCTCTTGTGGTTTGGTAGAATCTTTCTTCTGGTCACCGCCCTGATTTTAGGCCTAACCCTGGTTCTGGCCCATTTGTCTGCCTTCTTTCCCAATTCTTGGGGAGAGGTCAGATCAGAGTCCACCAGGTGCTGGTGTAAAAGCTAGTTTTGACAATTATTAAGGATCTGCTCCCTCATAATCAAATTATACAATCCTGTAAAGTCTTGTACTTTGCTGCCCAGTAACCATCCTTCCAGAGCCTTAGTAGCACAATCTACAAAATCAGTCCAGTCCTGAGTCTGTGTCTTCTGGGTGTTTCTGAGCTGCAACCTATACTGTTCAGTGGTTAAGCAAAACCCATCTATCAGAGCACTCTTCAGGACTTTGTATTTGTCAGCATCCTCTTCTCTGACAGTGAGGAGCTTATCTCTACCTTTGTCTGCAAAGGTGAGCCACAAGATTACTGCCCACTGCTACTGGGGTACCTTCTGTACTTTGGAGGCCCTCGCCAGTGCAGTAATCCATTTGTGGATGTCATCTCCAACCTGATAGGGAGGGATAATAATTCTTAGGTTTCTATGGTCATAAGACCTATCCCTACCACTAGGGATATTGCTGCCATCATGGGATTCTATCCCCATTTTATTTTTCTCTCTTTCAAGAGCTAGAGCCTCCTTTTCTAAGGCAATCTCTCGCCCCCTGATCCTGAGCTTGACTTCTCTCATTCTAGCTTCATGTTCCCTCTTCTCAGGAGAAGTTCTTCTCCTATGAGATGAGGCAGAGGACCCTATTGATGCCCCAGAATGGTTAGATTCCACTGAAGGAGATCTTGCCCTTCTAGGTACACCATTAGGCCTACGTGGGGGGATGGAGGGAGGCCCATTTCGGCCCACTTCATTTCCAGGTAGCCCTGCTTCTCCTAGGTTGGGTCCATTGACCACATCCTGGTCTGCATCTTCATCTTCCTCAGAGTCCTGGTGGGGCACCCCACTGGGATCCTCTTCACTTGATGGTTGCACCCCACCCCATTACCTAGTCTATCTGGGCCTGATGCTTTGTCTAAGTCATCTGCCACTAAGATATCTGTCAGGTGTTGGATGGTGGGACTTTGTCCTTGCTTTAATTTTCTTATGGCACATACACCCCTTAATTCCTGGAAGGAGAATGTGTCATATTTATATGTCTGCACTTGGCTGAGATCTGGCAGAGATGCACTAGCTCCTGCCCTTAAAGCCATGACTAGTGAGGTGTGGCGTGTGCACCTACCTACACTACTTGGTTTCCTACTAGAACCTCTCTAGGAGTTGTAGTCAGGGTGCGCAAAGCCCTTAACACCCAGAACTTCTAAATTCAGTAGAACTTATGTATTATAAGCTTGATTTATATGTACCTACTGGTACCTTAATGTGATTTTTCAAATGATATTCTCAAGATTATTTGGTAAAACAATGCAAGCTCTAATCCCACACGCTGCACACCAATGAGCGAAGTTGGCCTGGTATATGATGTCCATTATTCTAGTGGGCACCTTGCACCAGTCCAAACGACCCTTATTGATCGTAGGTTATAAAGTCAACCTTATAGAAAGCTATCCTAGTGGTAGCTGTGGAGAGCAGCCTTCAGGCTAAGACTTAGAGGCGAGTTAAGCTAGTTGTTTTACCAATTATAATCTCTTGAATGATCAAATGAAAGCACACCACACAAGGTATGTATCAAATATATATGTATCTATTCTAAACATAACCCCTCTGGACTCTTTATGAAGTCAGAGGTAAAAGTACAAGAAAGGAACTTAATTATCATACGATAAGTTGCACAGTATAAGTTATGCCCTAAGGGCCTCACAAACCATATACTAAAATAGTGGTATAAGAACCGTGTGAGAGTTAGAAAGCAGGCCTAGGGCCAGTAGAACCTCTGGGGCTACCTATAACCACCTAAGATTAGACTGTAGGAGGCCCACGGGGGATGCGTGCAGTTTCTAAACACAGCCGTGGATCACCATTGACTTTCTATGGAGAACGAACAAGTTACAATTTTAAAGATTAAGGGCACTTCTAGGTGAACTACGATGGAACCCTTTTAGAGTAGGACACTTCGAGAGTCAAGACCCACGGGAGCACCAGAGTACTCGTGCTACCTCACCCAGGGAAGCTGGTTGCATAGGTGCTTTTTGGTCTCGGGTTTCGCCGTCGATTCCAATGGAGAGCTGCGAAGAATGCTACAGGTGACCAGAGGAAAAGTGTTCGGGTGGATCCAAGGGTGGATCAGAGATGTGAAGAACCTGAAAGTAGAGGAGACAGAGTCTGGGTCACTAGCCAATGACCAGGATGGCGAGCAGAAGATGTCAGCTGATGTCGGGTGATTTCTGGTGAAAGAGGTGAAGCTTGACTCTTCAGCCACGAGGACCAGGAGGCATTGATGACAACTAGGAACTGGATTTGAGCTGTCCAACAAAAGATCTAGTTGACTGCAGTGTCAGAATCCAGATTGGACCCAACAAACCTTGGCAAAAGCATTCCACGCAAGATGACAAGATTGGCTTCAGTGCAGACCAGCAAGGTTTGAGGGACTCCTCCTTTGGAGAGGAGTGGAAGCACGTCTGGAGCAACCAGGAAAGCTCACTAAACACTAAATCAAAGATGGCCCTTTGTGGGGGCTCACTACCCAAAGGACTAGGAACCGCGAAGGGGCCTCGAGTGGAAATACACAAAGCAGGCCCACGGAACACTCTTGGAGTGTAGGCCTCTGAGCTTCGGTGCAAGAGGTGCTTCAAATACCCCAATGCACAACTTCAGGATACCTCGGGAAGTAGGTATAGTCGCAAAGATTCAGGATGTCCAGGAGTTCCGGTACCAAGTCTCTTGTGTCCTCTACAGATCGCAGCTTTGCTGGGAGCGCAGGTCAGCATCAGAGATGTCTGGAAGTCCGTGTCCTGTGTCGCAGATTCTTTGGGATCCGGCGGGAGCCTCGAAAATGCAGACCGGCAAAGATGCAGTTGGTGCCTTTGTGAACAGGGGGGTCACTCCTTGACCACAAGGGAGATTTCTTCCATCTTCCAGTCGAAATGGAATGTCAAAGGTCCAAGATATATGTTGCAGAGTTTCGTCTAGGGTAATCTAAAGTCCATGGGCCTGGGGTTCTATACTTATAGTAGGTTTAGGGTTTGGACTAACTCTAAGGTATCTCCTATGGGTGGACCTGGGGTGTGGTTACACCCCTTATCCTTTGTCCAGTTTAGTGCCAGAGCAGGGGCTGAGCGCCCCAGGAACCAGTTTGAACTTGGAAAGGCATGGAGCACCTTGTGTGCCCCAGGCAGTGTCTGAAAAGCATTCACTGAATGCAATCCACCCTGCCCCAATACACTACAGCCTGTCTGGGGAGGCGCTAGCTCCTCCCTGGACAAGAAACCTATTGTCCAGGCCTCCCCTGCCGGATTTTCATCCAGCAGCAGTAGGGCATACTCGTGTCTGTGGCAGCATCATCCATTTTGTGATGCTGGGGCTCTGTTTAACTTTAACCGGATTTACCAGTAACTACATGTCTTCTCCCTCTAGAAGGGTGAAATGCTACCCCAGCCGACAGAACTGGCAGGGGGCTGGTATTCCAAAGTGTTTGACACCTTACACAACATGTTTTGAAAAAGCCAAACCAGAGTTAGCATTGACCGCAAGGATTATAATTAGGGCTCCCGGTTTTCCGTATTTACGGATTTTTACATATAAATACAGCCGGAAACGTTTTTTTCCTTTGTCTGTATTTATATGTAAAAGCGGAAAAATACGAGTAAACGAGTACACTTTGCCGCGCTGCTGCCTTTGTTCAGAGTTGCCGTGTCCTGCTCAGATTCTGGGGATTCCTTCCAGTGATGTCCTGTGGACCTATTGGCTCAGGGTCTTCAAGTGACCCTAAGCCAATCCTGGTTGTTTACAGGCATCACAGTGTGGGCGTGCTAATACCTCCAGCCCAGCCCCAGTAACGTTTGTCCTATATTTTGGGGGCTCACCTGTGTGTTTTTCCTACTTCCTGCACTACGGACCACCACATTAGAAGACGCCTCCAGGGATCCAGGAGTACGCCGCCATTAGCCTGCGCCAGCTCCTTCCATTTGCACTTTCAAGGTACGTGTATGTGTCCTATGTATGTGGACAGATCGATACCCTTAAAAGCCGCTCCTGCCTCTCTCTGCCCCTCTGCAGCCTCAGGCTCCTGCCCTTCCGCCCCACCCAAGCAGCACCAGCTGTTCGCATCCCCGGTGTACATTTTTGGTTTTTCTTGTGTTTGCATTTTTAATCTTAAAAGAGAGGACCCCAGCTGACTTTGTTACTTTTTCTAAGATTCAAAATACAATCACAAGAAAAACCAAAATGAACACCGGGGATGCAAACAACTGGTGCTGCGTACGTGGGTTGGGAGGGAGGGCAGGAGCCTGAGGCTGCAAAGGGACAGAGAGAGGCAGCTTAGAGAGGCCAGTGATTAAACCCCCGATTTTGGTACAGTCACAGTAGCAGGCTTGTGCGCTTCACTTTCGGGACATCTAGTAAAGGCTTTTCTTTGTAGTTCCATCTATTGCCTTCCGAAGTGTCATTTCTAATGGTCATACAATTTGAGCACACCTTCATGTGGCAAAATCGTAGATTGGCAGATGTACATTGAACTAATTTCCACAGTAATCATGTCGGACTCGTTATTGTGGGCTAGTGAATACTACCAGCATACTGCTGCAATGTCGGTAACTGGGAATGAAGCTAAAAACTTAGGAAGGAGAATGGTATGTACGGGAGGTGGCGGCAGCAGGCTGAAACAACTGAGAGAGGAATACGTAACATGTGTGCTTGTTGAGTTGAAGTCGCTAAGTTTGGATGGGCATGAACTGTGGTCAGGTGTGTTAGCAGGGTGGGTAGGTGTGGGAGAGGGAGTGGGCCCCTCCAGGAGCTCTCACTGTAATCCAGCTCCTGGATTGCGGGAATTAGCGGGTCAGGCCAGGTTCCCAGGTGGGAGTTCTCACATGCATGCCAGGCGATGTGCAAGTGGGCGGCCTGCATAGTTCATGAGGAGAGGTCATCGTTTCCTACCCCTTTCAGGAATTGCGTGAGAAGAGTAGCCCACTGGCTAGGAGTAGGTCACTTGTGTATGTGTCTGACCTCCTCATAGCAGAAGACCTCTTTATCTGCCCCCCCCCACATGTGCATCGCACAATTTCAAGCTGCTACTGGTGGAGCCGTCCGAGATTGCCATTAGAGTGCGAGCAAGCGTGTAGGTGCAGCAGAGCGCCAGGGCCACGAGCTGGCACGCACTTATGTTGTTTCCTCTACTTAAATATACCCAAGGCACACCCTTACCATGTGTGGATGTCAGGTACTGCTTCTGGTAAGAGAGACAAATCAAATTAAAACTGCGACAGGGGCAGTTAATTAACGTGGATTAGTGTGAGACTAATTAGGAACACTGACACTGGAACCATCAAACTCGGTGATGTTAATGAGCTGGCGTGCATTGTCAATTTAAATAAATGGGGAAAAATACTAGCTGTAGTGGCGTCTTTTGCGTGTGGCAAAAATAAATGTGGATAAATACAGAAAAAATGGCCCAAAAATAAATATGGATAAATACAGACGGAAATGGTCAAAAAATAAATACCATAAAACCGGGAGCCCTAATTATAATGCACTTAAGAGTATATGGTATGGCTATATCATGGAGCAGCTATAAGGAGATAGTTCCAAAAGCTGCAGAGGGGCTCAGCTCATGCTAGGGCACCCTATCACACAAAACCAAGTTCTATGCCTCCAGTATGGTCAAGGCCTGCCATAGGAGTGACTTATAGGTTACTATGTGTCTATATATAAGGTAGATATAGGTATACTATATCTAAGTAAGTGGTGATTACACCACCTTACCCATGCTGTAAGTACAGACCTGTGGTGTCAGTGTGGAAGGTTAACCAGGGGTGGCACAATATATGCTGCAGCCCCTGGTAGTCCTCTGGGGTCCCTATGCCCTGGATACCTAAGGTACCAAAAACAGGGGCTCACAAGGGTGCCTCAGTAACCAATCTGGTATGTACCTAAATTAAATGGAATCCATTTTATGGAGAAAGCAGATAGACTGGGGCCCTGAATAGCAGGGTCCCAGCCCAACTAAGTCGACAACCAGCAAAACACCGGGCAAAAAGTGGGGGTAACCATATAGTCAGATTTCCAACATCCTACATGCTGTATGTTCCTATTTGTGATACAAATATTTCGAATAGCATAAATGTTCCTAATCTTTGTATTTCTTCTTTTACTTTGGGATCTATTAGTATTTTGTGTTATATAGATTTTGCTCTGCTTAAAGCTACATAATGCAAGTGGTGTATTTCACTGTTATTAAAGTGTATATAAAGTGGTTCCAGCGTTTCACCTTGTGTCCTATGTATAGTTAGTTCAGATGCTTGCCGTAATGGAAATTGTTTGCATATAATAGTTATACTTTTTTTTATTGAAATGAAAATGTCTTGAAATAGGATGTATGGGTGTCCATGTTGGTGAAATATGTGAGTGATATACGTATTTGTTTTGTTTGCATGTAATTTTCCCAATTGTGTTATTATTAAATGCAATCCAAATATTATATGGTGCATTATTTATATTTTCCACTAACTCAACTAAACCTGAAGCTCCAGTAGTTAGCCCATCATTAACATTAACATCACAAGTTAAATCATAGCATAGTTTTAAAGCGATGTGTAATGTGTGGGCAAGTCCCATAGTTTTTGTTGAATCTTTTGGTGACTGTTTTAATATTGTGTCTTTAACTTTTTCTGCAAGATCTGAACTGACAGTATCTTTTGCAATTGTATCATAAACTGGATATTGCTGGCTATGTTGTAATAAAACCTTATTGTTAGTGTGATATACTTCATTGTTAGTTGATATTACATATGGGATATATTTGCAAATAATTTCACCTGTTTTTTTCTCTCTGTTTTATGTCCAAAATATCTTTCTGAGTATGTTGTCCCTCTCTTAATCTGTTTCGTAATTCTGCAAATAGAAGGTAATTTTGCTGGCACATTATTTTAGTTAGCTCAAATAGTTTGAAATGTGCTACCCATAAGTTAGTACTAAGAGGTCCATATAAATGTTTACTATTTTCAAATATATAGGTGTCGAAAGCTGGTTTTAATTGATAAAAGTCCCCAATAGCTATAATTGAAATGCCTCCAAAAGGCTCGTTAGATGCTTTTATTTCCTGTAGCCTGTAATGTATAAAATTGAACATTTTTCTTCCGACCATAGAAATCTCATCAATTATTGGCAGTTTAACATGCATTAGTTGACTTTGCAAAGCACTTCTGTGTTCACAAGTTAGCGGTTTGTAATTTTAACTTTGCGACACAGGTATTTTAAAAGTGCTATGCAATGGATTCCCATTAATATTATGTGCTGCTTTTTCTGTTGGAGTGGTAAGTAATATATAAATATTGTCAGGATTTTCACCAGCTTTGGGATTGTAACACCGTAGTAATGTTTGATAAAGTGCAGTAATGAGAAAGCTCTTTTCAACTCCTGCACCACCAGTGCAAAATGTATAGCATGGTATTTCTGTAGTTTTTATCCAGTGTAAATGATGGTAATCAAAATGTAATTGGTCCTCTGTTAAATTATGCATGATATCATAGTATTTATTATCTGGTAAAATAGTATTATTTAAGTTTTCTTCTTCAGTTATGCTTCGTATACCTAAATCTAGAGACAAGTCATATATAAGCTGCTGTTCATTAATGTGGATTTCAGTGTCTGCTATATCAGATGGTATGATCATTGTTTCTAGAGGATGGGTAATTAGGATTTCTTTGCTGTTATCGCTATTAAGTTCTGTAAGAACTTCATTGTTTTTATTATATTCATTATAATGCCCATCGACAATGTCCTTAACTTGCATATATCTTTATTAGTATGTTTTGCTATTTACAATTATTGTGTCTTCTTTTCTCCATGGATAGTGAAGCATTAACAATTCCCGATAATAATTTTCTGAGTCAGTGTTTTTGTTAAATTTGCAGTAGAGTATTATTTTTCTACATGTGTGCTTACTTAAAGTATAGTTTGTGTCTATGTGTATATTTTCTTCCTCTTGGCCTATGTTGTTTATTTCAAGTTCTTCTTTATCTGAGCTACAAAAATTTGTTTCAGTTAGTAAATTGTCACTATCATTTTTATCCTTTTTAGGTCTTGCCTATGCAGCGCGTATGTGCAGCATAGGAGGACCTTTAGCCGTTGCTCTGCTCTTTTTGGAAGCACACACTCATGCTTGTGGTGGCATCCACCTTGCGGGAGTGAGCAGGGGCCCGCCACACACACGAGTACATGCTTCCAAAAAGAGCAAACAGCTGCTGCTTGGCGCACACGTTCAGAAGCATTCCCAGGGCGTCTCTTCTATTCTGTGCACTCCCCCACCCATCCCACTTGTTTTTAATTTGTTTCTGGGCAGGAACACTCCGCTTGTTTTCTTTGCAGCAGTGTGTTCTAGTTTAGCTCTGGTGCCAATTAGTTTTTCTTTTTTTGCAACCACCTATGAGAAGTCGATGCCCATATGCCAGCTGTAATCTCTGCAGCAGAGCCTCGCTACGCCCTCAGTACATCCATTATTTTGACAGAGAGCACCAGGGGATGTCTGCCACTTTCTGATCCGTCTTTGATGCAATGGAAGGTTTTTGGAAGCTGTTGGTCCTTGATTCAGTGGCATTGTTTGTTGGCCCATGTGCGGATAAGAGTTTGCCAATTTAACAATTTTTGTGGGAGAAAGTTCACCTTTTACACACTGTCTCCATCTTCCTTTTGTTCCAGCATCTTTCCAGAGTGGCTTTTACCAGATCACAAAATCTCATTCTGTGTAAACCTTGAGAATTCCAGTACAAGCTTAAAGTGATTACGTTTAACACAGCAGTGCATGGTTTAATTCCAGTCTTCCCAAAATCTCTGCTAAACAATAACCCATTATGTCTAAAATATAAGCAGGGCTTCCAGGATTATGGTATACTAGCAGCCCGTCCCGACGTTGTCCGGGTATGAATTGCTGCCGGCCAGTAGTATATTGTTTTGAAGGATTTCGTTTTGATAGCATTTCTTATCTGTGACAGGCCTGTGAAACGCTCTGATTGTTAAGGTTGACGTCCTCAGGATCAGTTTGAAGATTATGTTCCACCTCTCAATCTATCCAACGATTGGAAATGCCATGAAGGCACAGCACGTTGAACGGATTAAGCGAGGGACGTATGGAAGGGGGATTAGGAGCCAGGAAGGAAAGGAAGGGGACAGCAGGGAGGGAGATCTGGAAAAGACAGAAAGAGAACAACAACTCATGAGTAACTGTCTTTTCTCACTCCTTAATACAATAATGACAAGTATACCTACTACTGACTAAATACCTGTAAAGGAAAAGAATTCTTCAGGGGAGAGATAAATGATGTCGGTTGTAAGGATATAGGTGCTGCTGCAATAACACAAAGAAAAGACAGTGACTTGTAACCTCCTGTATACCAACATTTATAATCACAGTCACCCGAATACTATTCAGAACATGACATACCCCTAGCTCACTCCTTGTGGGCTTCACAGGGATCGAGAGTTGAAAACTACTCCAGATCAATCCCTGTTAATAAAAGGAGTAAGAGACACAGGGATTACAACACCATCCTAGTAGAACACCTCTTCATCACAATGCAAATAACAAATGAAGTCGTCTAAGTGTTGAAAGCACACAGAAACGATCGCCGTTCAGTTTTGATCCCCTGTACTGAACTTCAAAGGAGGAGCAAAGTTTTTCCCCACAAAGTACTTGAAGTAAGAGCACAAATGTCTTTAGTAACCTTCGTGGATTAATCACCATCCACAACACCGTCGGCCGACAATACCGACCGGGACAATACCAGAGAACCAAGAAGGGACTTTACGCCTCGTAAACCACAAGTTAGCAATAGCCCTGGAAACCTCCTACAGGACTCTAAACGGTAGGGCAACGTCAAGAATAAAGCTGCCTAGGTGCAAGCACCCTTACCGCACCAAACACGGCTTGCCAAAGGACGACATGCTCGGACCGGAGAGTTCCCGATGCTGAGCGCTGCACCCCGTCTTCCTTATGCTTCCGCGATCGTCCTCTCGCGAGAAAGCAAAGGATCATGGGAGTGGTAGTTCTTCTGCCCAGCCTGCCGGGAACTGTAGTTCACCCGCGCAGCGCGATCATGACAGTACATCCCCCTTACAGAGAAGGCGAAGTCAAGGCCCTGGTTTAGCAGGATGTTTCCTATGAAAGGCCGCCACCTTCGCAGGGGAATGGAGCCCAGCCGCAGGCTCCCACGAATTCTCCTCAGGACCGTAACCCTTCCAGGAAACCAAATACCATAGTTTACGGCCGCGATACTTGGAATCCAACAGACGCTGGACCTCGTACTCAAGCACTCCATCCACCACCACCGGAGGAGGTCGCGATCGACCCTTTCCTCGTGCGGGTTTCAACAGGGACACATGAAAGACAGGGTGGATCCGCAAATGAGAAGGAAGTTTCAGTTTCACCGCCACCGGTTTCACCCTTTTTTCAATGGCATAGGGACCAATGTATTTAGGATTGAACATGCTCAATTTCTTGAACCGTAGGTTACGAGTAGACAACCACACCATGTCCCCTCTGCCATACAATGGTCCCTGTCTTCGGTGTCTATCTGTGGCAGTCTTGTATTGCGCCTTGGCTTTTGCTAGCTGAGACTGAACCTTGGACAAGGTGTCACGAATCTGTACCACCCTACGTGCCACCTCAGGCAAGGCAGGATCAGCTCGCGGATGGACAAATGGAAGGAACCTGGGATGTCTGCCATAGTTACAGAAAAAAGGCGTCTCCTTGGTGGAACCATGGATGGCGTTGTTATATGCCACCTCCGCCAGCCACAAGTGATACACCCACGCCTCTGTACCTTGATCCACAAAACACCTGAGATACTGTTTGAGTGTCTGATTCAGGCGCTCTGTTTGTCCGTCCGTTTGTGGGTGGAACCTAGTAGAAAGGGTGGTTTGAATGTGGAGCATTGAACACCATTTTCTCCAGAATTGGGCCGTAAACTGCGCACCTCTATCGGACACGATCACGCTGGGCAATCCATGAAGACGAACCACTTGTGACATAAGCATATCCGCCAACTGCCCCGCAGTGGGCACTTGTGCACAAGCGATAAAGTGCCCCATCTTGGTCAGGTAATCGACCACAACCAGAATCGCTGTACAACCCTGGTCTTTGGGCAGGCCGACTACAAAATCCAATGATATCCTATCCCAAGGAACAGTGGGAGTAGGAAGAGGTTGCAACAAACCTTGTGGACGTCCGTGATCGGACTTCATGCTAGCACATTGTTCGCACTCAGAAACCCACTTCCTGATATCAGGTCTCACAGAGGGCCACCAGAAATGACGGAGAACATGTTCAACAGTCTTGGCTTCTCCAAAATGACCATCACACGGGGAGTCGTGGCACCATACAAACACCTGCCTCCGCAGCTGCACGGTTGGTATTAGTAACCTTTGGTTATGCAACGGAAGGCCCCCATGCATTGTCCATTCAGGATGTTTCTGTAACCACGTCTTCCATGAAAACGAGGAAATGCCTCTAGCCACACCCTTCAGAAAGGTGTCCGGCTGCAAAGCACACAGTACTTTACCAGGGTCGATGATGCTGGCCACCGGTGCCCCCTCAGGAAGAACTACGGATGACTGACGGGTAAGAGCATCTGCCTTGCGGTTCTCTACTCCCGGCCTGTAGGTGATGACGAAATGGAAACCTGAAAAGAACATCATCCATCTCAGTTGTCTGGGGGAAAGATGACGGGCTGCCGTCATAAATTGTAGATTGCGGTGGTCTGTGTACACAGTGACTATATGTTTGGCACCCATTAAGAAGTGACGCCACTCAAGGAAGGAGTCACGGACTGCCAACAGTTCTTTTTCTGATATATGATAGTTCTTTTCTGCAGCGTTCAACTTCCGAGACATAAAAGCCACTGGATGAAGTTGCCCTGTATCAGTGTTTCTTTGGGACAAAACAGCTCCGATTGCCACTTCCGACGCATCAGCCTCCACTACATAGGCCTTGTCCGGATCAGGATGGGCCAAAATCGGAGCAGACACAAATGCATGTTTGAGAGCAGAGAAAGCAGAATGTGCCTCCTCGGTCCATTTGAATACAGTGCTTTTCTTTAGGAGATGAGTTATAGGGGCCACCAACTTTGAGAAGTGACCGATGAAGCGCCTATAAAAATTAGCAAATCCAATGAAGCACTGAACATCACGGACATTACAGGGAACAGGCCAATTCGTTATTGCCGAAACCTTACGTTCTGCCATCTCCTGACCTTCCGGACTCAGGATCACCCCCAGGAACTCCACAGAACGTACATGAAAATCGCACTTACTCAGTTTACAATATAAGTGGTACGCTTGAAGTATACTCAATACTGTCTCTACATGATGGAGATGTAATTCCTCAGACTCGGAGTACACCAATATGTCATCTATATACACGATGACATATCGATCCAAGATCTCACGAAGGACGTCGTTCAGAAAGAATTGAAATGCCGCAGGGGCATTGCAAAGCCCAAACGGCATAACCAGGTACTCGAAAAGACCATACCTGGTTTTAAAGGCAGTCTTCCACTCGTCTCCCTGCCTCATGCGGACCAAGTGGTAAGCACCTTTTAGATCCAATTTGGTGAACACAGTAGCTCCCTTGACTTGTTCCAGTAGAACACTGATGAGAGGGAGAGGGTATCTGTTTTTAATAGTGATGGCATTTAATGCGCGAAAATCCACACACGCCCTCAATTCTCCATTGGTCTTAGGAATGAAGAAAAGGGGCGATGCTGCTGGTGATTTGGACGGGCGGATGAATCCGTGGATTAATCACCATCCACAACACCGTCGGCCGACAATACCGACCGGGACAATCCCAGAGAACCAAGAAGGGACTTTAACCCTCGTAAACCACAAGTTAGCAATAGCCCTGGAAACCTCCTACAGGACTCTAAACGGTAGTGCAACGTCAAGAATAAAGCTGCCTAAGTGCAAGCACCCTTACCGCACCAAACACGGCTTGCCAAAGGACAACATGCTCGGACCGGAGAATTCCCGATGCTGAGCGCTACACCCCGTCTTCCTTATGCTTCCGCGATCGTCCTCTCGCGAGAAAGCAAAGGATCATGGGAGTGGTAGTTCTTCTGCCCAGCCTGCCGGGAACTGTAGTTCACCCGCGCAGCGCGATCATGACAGTACATCCCCCTTACAGAGAAGGCGAAGTCAAGGCCCTGGTTTAGCAGGATGTTTCCTATGAAAGGCCGCCACCTTCGCAGGGGAATGGAGCCCAGCCGCAGGCTCCCACGAATTCTCCTCAGGACCGTAACCCTTCCAGGAAACCAAATACCATAGTTTACGGCCGCGATACTTGGAATCCAACAGACGCTGGACCTCGTACTCAAGCACTCCATCCACCACCACCGGAGGAGGTCACGATCGACCCTTTCCTCGTGCGGGTTTCAACAGGGACACATGAAAGACAGGGTGGATCCGCAAATGAGAAGGAAGTTTCAGTTTCATCGCCACCGGGTTCACCCTTTTTTCAATGGCATAGGGACCAATGTATTTAGGATTGAACATGCTCAATTTCTTGAACCGTAGGTTACGAGTAGACAACCACACCATGTCCCCTCTGCCATACAATGGTCCCTGTCTTCGGTGTCTATCTGCGGCAGTCTTGTATTGCGCCTTGGCTTTTGCTAGCTGAGACTGAACCTTGGACAAGGTGTCACGAATCTGTACCACCCTACGTGCCACCTCAGGCAAGGCAGGATCAGCTCGCGGATGGACAAATGGAAGGAACCTGGGATGTCTGCCATAGTTACAGAAAAAAGGCGTCTCCTTGGTGGAACCATGGATGGCGTTGTTATATGCCACCTCCGCCAGCCACAAGTGATACACCCACGCCTCTGTACCTTGATCCACAAAACACCTGAGATACTGTTTGAGTGTCTGATTCAGGCGCTCTGTTTGTCCGTCCGTTTGTGGGTGGAACCTAGTAGAAAGGGCGGTTTGAATGTGGAGCATTGAGCACCATTTTCTCCAGAATTGGGCCGTAAACTGCGCACCTCTATCGGACACGATCACGCTGGGCAATCCATGAAGACGAACCACTTGTGACATAAGCATATCCGCCAACTGCCCCGCAGTGGGCACTTGTGCACAAGCGATAAAGTGCCCCATCTTGGTCAGGTAATCGACCACAACCAGAATCGCTGTACAACCCTGGTCTTTGGGCAGGCCGACTACAAAATCCAATGATATCCTATCCCAAGGAACAGTGGGAGTAGGAAGAGGTTGCAACAAACCTTGTGGACGTCCGTGATTGGACTTCATGCTAGCACATTGTTCGCACTCAGAAACCCACTTCCTGATATCAGGTCTCACAGAGGGCCACCAGAAATGACGGAGAACATGTTCAACAGTCTTGGCTTCTCCAAAATGACCAGCACACGGGGAGTCGTGGCACCATACAAACACCTGCCTCCGCAGCTGCACGGTTGGTATTAGTAACCTTTGGTTATGCAACGGAAGGCCCCCATGCATTGTCCATTCAGGATGTTTCTGTAACCACGTCTTCCGTGAAAACGAGGAAATGCCTCTAGCCACACCCTTCAGAAAGGTGTCCGGCTGCAAAGCACACAGTACTTTACCAGGGTCGATGATGCTGGCCACCGGTGCCCCCTCAGGAAGAACTACGGATGACTGACGGGTAAGAGCATCTGCCTTGCGGTTCTCTACTCCCGGCCTGTAGGTGATGACGAAATGGAAACCTGAAAAGAACATCATCCATCTCAGTTGTCTGGGGGAAAGATGACGGGCTGCCGTCATAAATTGTAGATTGCAGTGGTCTGTGTACACAGTGACTATATGTTTGGCACCCATTAAGAAGTGACGCCACTCAAGGAAGGAGTCACGGACCGCCAACAGTTCCTTTTTCTGATATATGATAGTTCTTTTCTGCGGCGTTCAACTTCCGAGACATAAAAGCCACTGGATGAAGTTGCCCTGTATCAGTGTTTCTTTGGGACAAAACAGCTCCGATTGCCACTTCCGACGCATCAGCCTCCACTACATAGGCCTTGTCCGGATCAGGATGGGCCAAAATCGGAGCAGACACAAACGCATGTTTGAGAGCAGAGAAAGCAGAATGTGCCTCCTCGGTCCATTTGAATACAGTGCTTTTCTTTAGGAGATGAGTTATAGGGGCCACCAACTTTGAGAAGTGACCGATGAAGCGCCTATAAAAATTAGCAAATCCAATGAAGCACTGAACATCACGGACATTACAGGGAACAGGCCAATTCGTTATTGCCGAAACCTTACGTTCTGCCATCTCCTGACCTTCCGGACTCAGGATCACCCCCAGGAACTCCACAGAACGTACATGAAAATCGCACTTACTCAGTTTACAATATAAGTGGTACGCTTGAAGTATACTCAATACTGTCTCTACATGATGGAGATGTAATTCCTCAGACTCGGAGTACACCAATATGTCATCTATATACACGATGACATATCGATCCAAGATCTCACGAAGGACGTCGTTCAGAAAGAATTGAAATGCCGCAGGGGCATTGCAAAGCCCAAACGGCATAACCAGGTACTCGAAAAGACCATACCTGGTTTTAAAGGCAGTCTTCCACTCGTCTCCCTGCCTCATGCGGACCAAGTGGTAAGCACCTTTTAGATCCAATTTGGTGAACACAGTAGCTCCCTTGACTTGTTCCAGTAGAACACTGATGAGAGGGAGAGGGTATCTGCTTTTAATAGTGATGGCATTTAATGCGCGAAAATCCACACACGCCCTCAATTCTCCATTGGTCTTAGGAATGAAGAAAAGCAGCGATGCTGCTGGTGATTTGGACGGGCGGATGAATCCCAATCCTAGCAACTTGTCAAGATAGGACCTCAAATGCTGTGTCTCGGGTTCAGTCAATGCATAAATACGCCCTGTAGGTACCACTGCCCCAGGTATTAGATCTATTTGGCAATCGTACTGCCTGTGAGGGGGGAGTTCTTCGGCATGGGTTTCACTGAATACCTTTGCGAATTTAGAGTAGGCTGCCGGGAGTAACACACATTTTTCTGCAGCAGTAGCAATATTGAAGCCACTAGACAATGCTCTAGCAGGAATCAGAGAGGCCACATGACAGTGCTCCAAACAATGGTCAGAATCCATGATCAATGTTCTGCTGCCCCAGTCTATGCTCGGATTGTGTTTCTCCAACCAGGGTATACCAAAAATCACCCCATACTGAGGGGCCCTGATCACGCTAAAGGTAATCCGTTCCACATGTGCTTCCCCATACCACACCTCCAATGCTTCAGTTCTATACTCCACTGGACCCGTCCTCAACCTCCTCCCATCCACCGCATAAACCACCTCTGGGGACTCGTTCTGTATCAATTCGATACCCTTGCTCTGGGCTTCCTGAATGTCCATAAACATACCCGTAGCTCCCGAGTCAACCATGGCAGACATGTTCACTTGTACACCTTCCACTACCATCCTTATGGGAAGAAAAAAATGTCCTTTTGATCCCACCTTAACGTCATGCAACGAAGGGACGGATAAAAGACTCCAAGACACCCCTTCTTGTAACCTAGAGTCCGTCAGTTTCCCGCCCCCTCTTCAGCTGTGGTTGAGGCTGCTCTGGGAGAGCGAAAACGATTACTTTTGGGCTTGACGGGACACTCCCGTACAAAATGCCCCCGTTTCCCACAATAGAGACAGAGACCCTGCTTGCGACGGGACTCTCTTTCAGCTGGGGTGAGGGCTTGTCTGACAGCTCCGATATCCATCGGTTCAGGGGCAGAAGCCGACGGAGTTTCAGTTGGTTTGCTCCGTTCTACAGGAGGTTTTCTGCGAGTATCCCCTCTACATTCGCTCAACCTGTAATCTAGCCTCAACGTCAGATTGATCAGATCCTCAACAGTAGCTGGTTGCGGATCGATCTGTGCTATGACGTCTTTTAGCTCCTCGCTTACCCCCTGATGGAACAAGGAGGCTTGTTTGTTCTCGGGCCAACTGGTCTCTGCTACTAACCTTCGGAAAGCGTTAATATAACCCACCAAATCTTTGCTACCCTGTTTCAACTCCAATAACTCACGATCTGCCGTGTAGGAGTCCGCCCTTCTATCAAAAACTCTTATAAACTCCTGTCTGAAGGATTCCCAATCATGTAGCAGGGGGTCATTCCGATTGACAAGGGGTACAGCCCACTGCACTGCATTCCCCACCAAATAAGAGATTGCGAAGGCCACTTTTGCCTGGTTGGTTGGGAAGGATTTAGGCTTACATGAGAAATGTAGTGCTACCTGCGTGAGAAACACCTGCACCTTCTCTGAATCCCCCTGAAAGCGCTCGGGGGAGGCCAAAGGGATAGAAACTGGCATTTCCACTACCACAGCAGTGGAAGGAGCAGGTACACCCGCATCAAACGGGTTTCTTGGTAGACCATCAAACCTGGCCCGCAGGTCAGCTGTCTCTTGTCTGGATGCTGCTACTTCTATCTGTAAACTAGCTAAAGCAGCTATCACTTCCTCCATGGTAGCCATAAGGTTCAACCCGACCAGGAGGACAATATTCGTGGATCGGGAATTCTGTTAAGGTTGACGTCCTCAGGATCGGTTTGAAGATTATGTTCCACCTCTCAATCTATCCAACGACTGGAAATGCCATGAAGGCACAGCACGTTGAACGGATTAAGCGAGGGACGTATGGAAGGGGGATTAGGAGCCAGGAAGGAAAGGAAGGGAACAGCAGGGAGGGAGATCTGGAAAAGACAGAAAGAGAACAACAACTCATGAGTAACTGTCTTTTCTCACTCCTTAATACAATAATGACAAGTATACCTAATACTGACTAAATACCTGTAAAGGAAAAGAATTCTTCAGGGGAGAGATAAATGATGTCGGTTGTAAGGATATAGGTGCTGCTGCAATAACACAAAGAAAAGACAGTGACTTGTAACCTCCTGTATACCAACATTTATAATCACAGTCACCCGAATACTATTCAGAACATAAATAAGGGCTGCACTCTCAACACTGAGAGATGTCCTCTAGGATCCAAAAATGTCCTTGAATCCTGGAACAGGAACAGCAGCAAACGCTTGTGAACATAACAAGCTATGAACACATGTGAATAAAACATTCAGACTACAACTCTTGGAGTAGAGTCATAATCTTTGTGTGAAACCTTGATTCAAGGACATTTTTGGATCCTAGAGGACATCTCTCAGTGTTGAGAGTGCAGCCCTTATTTCAGTACATTACGCCTCCAGACAGAAGGCGATACTCTGGAGATCCATACAACCTTAAAAACTTTTTAAAAAACGCTGTGCGCCCGGCAAATAACCCTTCTTTTCTACTATTCAGAACATGACATACCCCTAGCTCACTCCTTGTGGGCTTCACAGGGATCGAGAGTTGAAAACTACTCCAGATCAATCCCTGTTAATAAAAGGAGTAAGAGACACAGGGATTACAACACCATCCTAGTAGAACACCTCTTCATCACAATGCAAATAACAAATGAAGTCGTCTAAGTGTTGAAAGCACACAGAAACGATCGCCGTTCAGTTTTGATCCCCTGTACTGAACTTCAAAGGAGGAGCAAAGTTTTTCCCCACAAAGTACTTGAAGTAAGAGCACAAATGTCTTTAGTAACCTCCGTGGATTAATCACCATCCACAACACCGTCGGCCGACAATACCGACCGGGACAATCCCAGAGAACCAAGGAGGGACTTTAACCCTCGTAAACCACAAGTTAGCAATAGCCCTGGAAACCTCCTACAGGACTCTAAACGGTAGTGCAACGTCAAGAATAAAGCTGCCTAGGTGCAAGCACCCTTACCGCACCAAACACGGCTTGCCAAAGGACGACCAGCTCGGACCGGAGAATTCCAGATGCTGAGCGCTGCGCCCCGTCATCCTTATGCTTCCGCGATCGTCCTCTCGCGAGAAAGCAAAGGATCATGGGAGTGGTAGTTCTTCTGCCGCGCCTGCCGGGAACTGTAGTTCACCCGCGCAGCGCGATCATGACACTGATTCACAGTGCACTGCTGATGCACTTAAGAGTGCGCGTTCAGTAGTGTGTGAACTCGAGTTTCCCTACTTTATTATTCCTTGCAATATTATATAGCGCGAACTCGACAACATGGCATGAGCACAATTTACATTACAGAAGAACACATTCATTTGTGGTAGGCACGAGGAGACAAAACGATTTGCCTGGAATCACAGGATGTTGAGCTGATGCAGAGATTCGAACATAGCTCCCCAGCTCTAAAGTTCGCAATTCTAGAACTTGTGGTGGGGAGGTGTGTCTAAAAGTGTATGTTGGTGCTGGCCATCAATGAGAGAGACCTGTGCATTTTTCAAATGGGTGGTGAAAAAATATAAGTATGTTGCTGGAGATGTGGGCCGCAGTGCCACCAATGTACTTACCGGGGGAGGGTAAACACCCATTATTCCGCAACTTTCTTTCCGCATACCATCACTCTGCATACTTTCATCACGAAAGTACCATGACTCCACAATGCCATTATAACGCATGGCATTACATTTTATATGCTTTTACCACGCATACATTTACAACGAAATTCGTTGTAAATGCATGAATGTTAAAAGCATGTTTTTTAAATGTTTGGGTGAGGTAAGTATGGGTATAGGGGAATATGTTTTGGGGTACTGAGGTATATGTTTTGGGGTGTTTGGGTATTTTAAGAGTTCAGATATAGTTTTGGGTTATGGGGTACAGGGGTAGTTTTAGGGTTTAGGGATAGGTATGGGTTTTGGGGTACAGGGGTATTTTTAGGGTTCAGGGCTAGGTTTGGGTTTTGGGGTATGGGGGTCTTTTTAGGGTTCAGGGGTAGGTTTGGGTTTTGGGGTACAGGGGTATTTTAGGGTTTAGGGGTAGGTTTGGGTTTTGGGGTACAGGGGTATTTTAAGGGTTCAGGGGTAGGTTTGGATTTTGGGGTACAGGGGTATTTTAGGGTTCAGGGGTAGGTTTGGGTTTTGGGGTACAGTGGTATTTTTAGGGTTCAGGGCTAGGTTTGGGTTTTGGGGTACAGGGGTATTTTTAGGATTCAGGGGGAGGTTTGGGTTTTGAGGTACAGGAGTATTTAGAGGGGTCAGGTCTAGGTTTGGGTTTTGGGGTACAGGGGTATTTTAGGATTCAGGAGTAGGTTTGGGTTTTGGGGTACAGGGGTATTTTTAGGGTTTAGGGGTAGGTTTGGGTTTTGGGGTACATGGGTATTTTAGGGTTCAGGGGTAGGTTTGGGTTTTGGGGTACAGTGGTATTTTTAGGGTTCAGGGCTAGGTTTGGGTTTTGGGGTACAGGGGTATTTTTAGGATTCAGGGGGAGGTTTGGGGTTTGAGGTACAGGGGTATTGGGTTCAGGTCTAGGTTTTGGTTTTGGGGTACAGGGGTATTTTTAGGGTTTAGGGATAGGTTTGGGTTTTGGGGTACAGGGTATATTTATAGGGTTAAGATGGGTTAGTGTTTAAGGGTGTTGGGGTATTTTAAGGAGTAAGGGTGGGTTATGATTATGGGGTGCAGGGGTATTTAAATGGAGCAGGCTGGGATTAGCACACAATATGAGACATGGCATGAAGGGTGGAACATACCACACGCCCCCAGCGTTTGTCACGCCCCCAGCACACGCCCACAGCACAACTCAGACACGCCCACCAGGGACTACTTTGCTGGCACGGTTCTTTTACCTTTTAAATGTATATGGTGGGCGTCTGCATAGCCTATGTCCTTCTGCTGCAACTGTCCTTTCCAACGCTGTATTGGGTGTTGTGATTGGTGCTGTGGTTCCTGAGATTACCCGCCTCAAAGGTTTGGGCTCTCTCTTTATTATATTAGTATAGATTTTTGTCATGTCTGTATTTATCCTTATTAATTTTCTAGCTCATTTTATCTGCTTGCCAATTTTATTTTTCGCTTTTGTGAAAAAAGTTATAACTAGCGTATTTCCTCATGTATCTAATTTCTGAATGTACTTGCATACCTAAATGCCTTATTGTTTTTAGGTTGTTAAGCACTGGTGTCTGATACAACAGTGGTCACTGGAATACATGAGCTTTCCAGTACAAATACCTGTCACCACTTGCAGAGATCAAAACCTCTGTTTTGCTACCTGTGCAGCCTGACAGCCGGCACAGCTATCGGCCAAGGAGTCATGACTAACTGAATTGAGCATCACCCCAAAAGGCCCATTTCCGCCCCCCCTTTATCCGTATTTAACATAAATGCAGGTTTCTATCTGTATTAAATTGTAAAACTCAATAAAGACTGGAAGCCCAATTTATAAGTCTGTTCAGTTGGTAGATACTAATAATGGCGCCTGCATTAGCAGTTGGGGCCACCAGTTTTCCCGGGTTCAGTCTGAGGCGATCCTCATAATGATGGTTCATTTTCACAAAGTAGGAATTTATGCTGTCTTCCAAAACACCACCTCATCCATTTTTTGAAACAAAGGAACACGTTGCCCTGAATCGCTTTGTCCTTTGTTTATAACTTCACCTTTGAATGATTCTTACAGCAAATGATTACTTTCACTGTGTCCTGGATGAATGTTTGCCATCGATGCCATCACACTGTTGCAGTACGCTCTGGCTCAGTTTATCCCTTTTGGATCGTATACCTGCATTGTAGTGTTGGGCTCACTACTGGTTCTCACTTTGGGTGAATCCTATTGGAGTCAAAACTGAGGAAAGACTGCTGAAAATTACCACTGTCCGAGTGTAGCATCTGATGCCTGTGAAATCACACTGAAAAGGTGCGCATCTGCTAGGGGTGGCTGGCTTTCCTTTCTGGCCTTCTGTAAGGAAGTCGATGACGCAGTTCCGCTTATAATGTGGCACAGTGAGTCGAGAATGGGCAGGAAGCCAGTGCTAGTTGGTGTTGAGTGGTCCTGGCCTGAGCTGTTCACACGCTTGCTGCATAGGGTTCCAGTAGTAGAAAGTAATACATTTATTGTATTAATCAAAATATTACAATTAAAAGTATAAAAACATCACGATCAGTACAAGTATCGGAAAATGGGTGAAAGATTTCTAAAATAATGTAAAATTGGAGGCATTATAAAATTTCCTTGAATACAAATTCATATCAATACAATTCAGAGTATGGAAAGAATATTAAAACACTGAGTCGATTTGTGAGCCTGATCTCAAAATGTCATTGTCATATGATTGCGCTACTGTCCTTACGACTATCACAGTTTTTTAATACTTGATACCAGGCCTACCTCCTGCAAGCAGTAAGCTATAACTCTGCAGCAGCTATGGGGCATCTAATTATGTCATTGGCGACACTCACTTAAACTATAACAAGGCACCAAGATTGGTATTTCTGTGTGATTAACACAATGGAAATAAACTCATGCCTTGAGGCACATTATCTGACTGACTTAATTGCTTCTTGGAAATTGCTTGGAGCTGATACTGCACAGGGACACGTGAAGAGTCTGTGCTTAGTCTCCCGTCATTGAAGACCACGACGTGATATATTTACCTGAATGTGCCTTGAAGAGGTTATAACAGTGTCCTCACTAATCCGTGATTTGTGGTCCCCCCCCCCATAAGCCCTAGACGTGTTGTCACACTAAGACCAAACAGTGTCCCTTTCTGGTGGGCTTCAGTGCATAAAAGCCCCTTTTTTTGTGACTAAGTGTCACTGTTACCTGCCTAAGGCAAACCTGAGGCAGGTATCTTCGACCTTTCACATAAAATGACCCATAGATTGTGCTCTATGTTTTCAACCCTTTGGCTTTCAATGGGTGTAGCTGCGTGTTGTTTTAACCCCGAAGTTGCTGCAGCCTATTGTTTGTGTGGTTTTAGCAGCTATAGTTCTCTTAGTAAAACCAGTAGCGCAGGGTGGACCACTGTGGAGTCCAGCTCCTCTGTGATGCTCTGTGGTTTGGTGCTAGAATCCACACCCTGGGGGTTGATGGGAGACGGACACTAGGTCAAGAGACCCTCTTTGGAGGCACAAAGGGCACATCATGGGCAGGCCCTCTCACTGGAATGGTGTGGGTACAGAATTATATCCAAGGCAGGACTCAAGAACTGAGTGGTAACCCCTACCCTACATCTGTCAGATACATTTATTCAGGAGTTATTTTAAATATTAACATACTAAGGTGCACCCAGTTTGTGGGAAAATCAGTGCATGTGAATGCATCAGCGCAATTCCCCTTTAATGGCATACATAGTAATGCCACCATCTTCTGGAGTACCCAGTGCTGCGTGATAAGCTTGTTGTCGGCTGTGCATCATTAATTGATTCCTTAATGCCATTGCGTTTATACGAACGTGTTTGCAGCTTGGCCGAGAGGGTAAGTAAGTGTAGCCAGTGTTGGCCAATTTTGACTTCCCTATTGCTAGAAATGGCCGTGGTAGCCCCGGGATAGTCAGTTTGTTAGGTCTTGCCTACACAGCCCACATGCGCTGCATAGGAGAACCTTTAGCTGTCGCTTTGGACATTTTCAAGCACACACTTGTGCTTGTGGCGGCATCCACCTTGCGGGAGCGAGCAGGTGCGCGCCACAAGCACGAGTGCAGTGCTTGAAAATGAGCGCAAGGCGCTCGCGCTCCACTCTCTTTCGCCTTTGTGCCCACTCACTCCCTGTCCAGCTCTATGCCACAGCACCCTTCTTACTCCGTCTCTACTCTCTGCTCCCGCCCCTGCTCTCACTCGTGCGTCTGGTGCCCTCTGCCTGTCCGGCTCTATGCCACAGCACCCTGCTTGCTGTCTCTACTCTCTGCTTCCCTTCCACCCCTCACTCTCACCCCGTGTTTCCAGTACCTTTTGACTGCTTAGCTCTATGCCACAACACCCTGCCTCTACTCTCTGCGCCCGCTCTCACTTTTGAGTTAAGTTTTATATTATTGTATGTGAACGTTTTAACACATTTATTAGAACTTTCACATACAATAATATAAAACATAACTAAAAATCGCGCTACACTCTCTTTCGCCTCTTTGTGCTCTCTCCCTCCCTGTCCGGCTCTATGCCACAGCACCCTGCTTACTCCCTGTCTCTACTCTTTGCCCCGCTCTTACCCCATGCTTCTGGCGCCCTCTGTCTGTCTGGCTCTATGACACAGCACCCTGCTTTCTCCCTGTCTCTACTCTCTGCCCCCTGCCCTTGCTCTCACCCCGTGCTTCTGGTGCCCTCTGCCTGTCTGGCTCTGTACCTCAGCACCCTGCTTGCGGTCTCTACTCTCTGCCCCCCTTCCCCCCTCACTCTCACCCCGTTTTTCCAGTACCTTCTGCCTGCCTAGCTCTATGCCACAGCACCCTGCCTCTACTCTCTGCACCCCCCTGCTCTCACTTTTATGTTATGTTTTATATTATTAACTATTTAGAATCTAACGATTTGCTGGACCCCTCACAAACAGGTTTCAGGGCCACAAACAGCATGGAGGCAACTCTCCTGGCTGTCCTAGATAACATAAGATCGTTACTGGACCAAGGAAAGGCAGTAGCCCTGATCTCCTGTTAGACCTGTGGGCGGCATTCGACACGGTCTCCCACCAATTCCTATTGGAAAATTTGCACAAAAAAGGGATACACGCAAAAGTCCTTAAATGGGGAACATCCTTTACAACGCGGATGTTACACCGCAGTTCCCTTACGACGCAACTTTTACAACGCAAGTTGTAACAACGAATTGCGCTGGGGGGCGCTCCAGGATAGTAAATAGTTTAATTTACTATCCAACTCCTTCCCTACTATCCACGGGGACTGGAGTTGGAATAGTAAATTAAACTATTCACTATCCAGCCCCCAACAACGCAAGTCGTGGTAACGACTTGCGTTGTAAAACATGCGTCGTAAAGTACTGCAATGTAAAACATCGCGTTGTAATGACATACATCCCCCTTCAATGGCTCAGTTCATTTCTGTGTAACAGAGCTCAAACTGTGCAACTGGGTGCTTTCTCATCTACCCCACAAAACCTCAGCTGTGGTGTCCCGCAGCGAGCATCCCTGAGCCCCACACTATTTAATGCCTATGCATCATCTTTGGCAAAAATTGGTACGAAATGGGGCTTTGGGATTTGCTCCTATGCGGACGATACATAACTGATAATAGCCATCAGAAACAGGACTGATGACTCTAGAGCCAATCCTAACAACTGTCTCACTGAAATGGCAACCTGGATGTAAGTGCACTGCCTAAAGCTCAACGCAGAGAACTCCAAAATTCTGCTTCTCGGTGGAGCCAACCATATCTGGGATGCGTCATGGTGGCCCCACTCTCTGGGCGCGGCCCCAGCACCAAAGCATTGTATAAATAATTTGGGCATCACCATTGATAACACACTATCAATGCAGGACAACGTGTGGCAGAAGCTTCGCTACACTGAAGCTCTTAAAAAGGCTTTTCCCCTAGATTCCATTGGAAAGCAGGAGGACGGTCACACAAGCCCTGCTTGTCAGCAGGCTGGACTATGGAAATGCACTTTTGTTGGCATGCCAGAATACCTTTTTAAACATCTGCAAGTGATCCAAAATAGAGCGGCCAAACTTGTGTGCAACCAGGGCAGATACAGCTCTGCGACAGAATGCCTGAGGCAACTTCACTCGTTGCCTATGCACCAAAGAGCAAGATTTAAACTCTTAGGACATGCGCACAGGAACTCCATTGTACTGGCCCCAAGATTCTCCAGAATAAAATCTAATTCTACGTCCCGCCCAGATGCTTAAGGTCACGCGTCGTTAGCGGAAACTAAAAGAATCAATAGAAGCAGGCCAGGTGGACGCTCCTCTTCACACCTTGCAGCGTTACATTGGAACGGGCTTCAGCTGGAACTACGGCTAACTGAAGACTATATGACATTCGGGAAGAAACTTAAAACATAGCTATTCCCTTAGAATTGCCGCCCCTGACCTTAATCGGACCAACTCAACCGATCAGCCGCTTAGCGCCGTGATATCCCAATGGGATGAATGTTGCCCTCTATAAATAAATAAATAAATAAATAAATAAATAAATAAATACATATATTATTGTAGGTGAAAGTTTTAACACATTTATTAGAACTTTCACATACAATAATATAAAATATAACTAAAAACTTAAAAGATCCTGAAGGTGAGACCTATTGGCTATGCCAATGCTTGTTTATTTTTCTTTTGGGATTGTAATTAAAAGTTGACACAAAATCAGCTATTGTATATTGTTCTAATGCCTTTGGTTGTTTGCAATATTTTACTATAACATTTTCACATTGAATGTTAGTTGATGTATCTGGTAATGAATGTATGGTATCTACATCTCTCAATAAATACGTTGTTTTCTCAGGAGGTCTTGTAATAATAAATACAAATGCTCAAGAACTTTTCCGTAATGGAATTTGAAGAATGACGTAAGCTGCTTCCTGAGCACTTATTTCTGAACAGTTTAGGAATTTGTTCCCTATGTTTTTAAGTTGTTCTTTATATTAGTATACTGAGTTACTTCTTTTGCAGCTTGCGCAATTATTTTGCTCATTCCTCTTTGGGATTTACTGATATATGAAATGATATAGACAGCACAAGCATATGCATCTAATATAAACTATAAGCATATGTTTGCTCTCCAAGCTTTTAAAATAATTGAATAATAGTTATTAATAAAGCATTCTGCTGGTGTCCTTTTTTTAATTTTTTTAGTTTTTTCTATAATAGATCTTAAACGTCATATATTGTGTTTCATCCAAATTTATTACTTTTAAGAATTTTGCCAAAACCAGTGTCTGAAATTCTGGATTATTCATAGCTTCATGGATTGATTTAATATTTTCTTGCAACTGTTTTCCTGTTTCATCACGTGGTAAAGATTCTAGTACTATATTGTGTGGCATTGGATATTTAGGATATTGATATTTACATGTCCGTTTGTTTTTCTCCTGCAATTTTTGGTGTGTGCATGCTTTTGCAGAGGTATTAAAGGCTCTAATTGTGGCTCATGTGATTTACTACATGTTATATATTTATCAATAAAATTTCATTACTTCAGACAAGTTTTCTATCCCATATTGTGGTGCGGTTTCAATCCATAATAACGCATGTATATGTGGGGAACCCCTCTGTTGAAATTCTACTCTTTAAAAGTAGTCAATTAATTTCCCAATAGGGTTATTTTTATGCATAATAACACAATTAAATAATTTCCTTACTTGGAAGTCAAAATGCCTTGCAAAGGTAATTGGATCTTGTATTAATTTGCATTTTGTTTCCCAATGAATATCTTTAAACTCCTTTTCTGAGCATTCGTTTAGGTTTTGTACTCGTTATAAGATATTTATTAAATGCTACCATTTTGTTTCTGCTGCAGATAGAGTGAGGAAAAATGTTGGTATCCAAGTTGCCTTATCATAGCAAACAGATCTTTTTTGCAATGTTCCCAATATGGTGGGGAACTGCGGATAGTTTTTATTATCTTGTATCCTTCATTATAATTTTAAGATGCTTTCTAAGTTACATTTTATGTCTTTTGCAGTAATATATTCCCCATTGGTGAAATATTTTCTTAGCGATATGGTTATTTTACTCTGTATTTGTTTTATGTGTATTTTTTTAGTTTAAAGAAAATATTAGTGATAGATTTAGCTACTCTCCTATCATAGCTTCTTAACTTCCATTGACATATTGTACTATAATGTACAGGTAAGTGTCTATCATTACTCCTAGGTCTTCGGCTGCCACAAAAAATTGTTGGAAAAGCCAAACATTCTGAATCTTTGTCTTTGTATAAACCTCCAGGCGTGTTATGTTCAGCAGGGGCTATGCTTAAGGCATTGACACTTCATTTGTTAACAAGGTATCAAAATTTCCTGCTTTTATGTTGTCTGAGTTATCTGATTAAATATTTTCTTCTGATCCTGATTTTGCCGGATTCGGAGAAATTGCCCAAAGGGAAGGTTGGTGCGTAGTGCTTTGGGGTGGTGGCTAGTGTAGTGAAGTAGGCTGTTGCGGTCGGTGGGTTTTCTGTACATTGTGGTACTCAGAGACCCATTTGGGCCTCCACATCGAGAGTAATCAGGAGACAGATTTTTTCGCTATCCTGGATCGTGTGGTTCCGTTCTTGAACCACTCTCACAATTTTGTGACCATTTCCTGCAACCCATGGTGAGACGCATCCCCTCCTATATCCAAGATACCTCACTACACTAGCCACCACCCCAAAGCACTACGCACCAACCTTCCCTTTGGGCAATTTCTCCGAATCCGGCGAAATTGCAGTGATTTGATAGAGTAGAAGAAAGAATCAACTATCCTTTCAAGGAATCTATTAGATAGAGGATACCCTATGAGAGATGTCTGTAAAGCACAGAAACGTGCTAGGAATAACCATCAAGAGGCCCTTCTCGAACAACGTGAGCAAATACCTGTAGAGAATCAACCAATAACCTGTGTCACGACATTCACCCCAGTGTCTACTAGAGTCAAGAGCATGATCAAACGCCACTGGGCTATCCTGAACACTGGTGACCTCATCTTTGAACAACCTAGATTTGCGTTTAAAAGATCGCAAAATGTTAAAGACATCCTCATCAGCACGAGACCAAAAGTTACCAAGAAGGGGTCCCAACAGACACTATGGCACTTACCCCCTGTGAAAGGGCACTATCCCAGCGGTAGCTGTGCAGCCTGTGCCTTAACAGCTGTACACAAAACAATACAACTTACTGACACCTTCACGTGGGAACTCAGAGGTCATACTAACTGTAACACCTCACATTGTATCTACATGCTGACCTGCCCATGCGAACTAAAATACATAGGAATGACGACACGCCCTATTAAAACCCGCATCACTGAACACCGCAGCAATTTTCGCTGCAGAAAAACCAACACTAAGATGTGCAAACATTTTTTGGAGGCTAACCACACCGCTGATTCAATCAAATGGCTTGTCCTTGAATCTAGCCCCAACTGTCCAAAACAAGCCTTGTTCCGTAAAGAACAGAGATGGGTCCACCGTTTATCGTCAGACAGTCTGGGCCTCAATGAGGATATCCCGTGGCATGCACTATAATATCACTCTTCTGGGCACATATCCTCTCATTCTACACCTAACATGACTAGCAGTGATACGCATCCAGTGCGCTATGCAACCATGAGCATTGGGAACTCTCTCTTACATTAACCCTGAAAAACTTAAGGTTATATGTTGCGTTTTCTCTTGGCTGTAAACCATGATATAAATTTACATGCGGCACCCACTAGACTATCTGTGATATACAAGCTATGGTGTATCCACCCAGAGCACCTTGCTATATGTTTATCTTTATTTCAGCCTTGACCAACCAGAGGCTTCGATACCGTTTTCCCTTGTCAGGGTCAAATTCGGTACACCGTCTATTCACCCTGCACCTCACGTGACCTAATAGATCATCAGAATGAGTGTGTTAACCAACCAATTGCTCCCTGGTTGGTCGAATCTGAGCTGTGACCAACTGAGTGGCATAGATTACAACAGGACTGTAAATCCCCATTTAATTATTCATTCTGCACATATCCGATTTAGACTCAACCACTACTTACACACAGGCTTAATTACCAATTTGTATGAGCCGTGATCAACCATAGGCGCACATTTTTCTTCCGTTCATAAGTGTCGCTTCAGTAATATTGACACTCAAACATGGTACATTTTTTGCCGATGCTAAGATAAGCTGGTTACATCCCCATTCTCTAAATATTGTTATCACCCACTTGATGTGTGTGCTTTTATATTCACAAACCCCTCTTAGCAATGGCCGCTCCAAGCACCGAGACGATCACCTGATACTAGCGACGGATCTAGACATCCGGCGGAGGGGGCGGAGTCACGCAACAATCAGGGACGCGATGCGGATTGAAATGGCGCTCGCCGCCGAGCTCAAGCATCTTCCCGAGCTCGGCGGTGATGGGTAGGTGATAATACCAGGGCGCGGAGATCGAGAGGTAAGATGGCTTCTCTGGGACCGCCTGGTGGACCCGAGTCCGTACCGCTTACTACCATGGACTATCCAGGGGTTCTCCATTTAAATACCTGTTGTTGCCATACTTTTGAGTAATTCTTCGAGCTGGACATTTCAGTTTGACGACACATATGCCTTCCCTTCACATCCATAGCTAAACCTGGAGGCTCCATCCTGCTGCACATACCCGCCGAGTATTGTTGTGGCCCTTAGTTCCTGCTTACTAGGTGAGTCGGGGGCTCATACCTGGCATATTTACTAACCTGGCATGAGACTTACAGTATTGATACTGAGTGTGGACACGTTCACCACATCACCAACACTGATGAAACGATTAGGAGGGTGTTTCTCCTATTTAGTACTGCTGCTGTTTTTTATACTCTGTGTTTTTAAAGTCTTCACTCACAAATAGGTGGTGTGACAGTATGTATTCACCTTGCCACAATACAGTCACGCCGAACCAAGGCTAGTAGAATTATACTATCACTAGCATGACACTGTGTGTTGTTTTGGTCTAGCACCATGCACTTAGTCTGGCGATTATACATGCTATTAACCCTGTACTCTTATTCCCCATCCAGGTATAGGACATAGCTACAGAGGTAAACAATAAATATCCCACAATTGGGCACTAGACACATGACATTAGCATGCTGTTTCACGTTTGTAGACCTTGTTTTTACTCATTATAGGTCCTGATGAATCGCGGGCACTATACCCATGCGAGAAACATGTTGACCATTGTCGTTTCATATCTAATCTAGGGCCACTTCACCTAACTCGTTGGCACCTGGATGGTTAGATCCACGTTTTTATCTGTAGTAGGGGACCCCTTAATAAAGTAGTTTCCGGTACCCCCCACTACATTTTAAATCACCTTTAGGCTACAGACTGTACTATCCGTATACCCTCACTTCACCATAAGGCTGTTGGATTTAAAAGATCTCCGCCAAAGAGCCCCTCTTTGAGGGGAGCCCGTCGGGGATTGCTCCGCCTCCCCGACGAGGAGCAACGCCAATGATGAAGCATGACACTCGCAAGGGTGTGTGAGGCAAATATTTCCAACAAAATGGATACCCAAAGGGATCACATCCACCCCTCCGGTCACGCCAGATACACACAATCCCTTATCTAAGGAACAGTTCAGCAACCCAGTCTTGCTGATATACATTTTAAATAATACGTGCAATGTTAATCATCGAATGTACTAACCTTAAAGTTAACTTTGCGATGGCTGCTCTTAATGTGCGCAGACACCAGGAAGGAGCGTGGACAGGAGCAGAGACAGGGACGGAGCGCATGGAGAGGAAGGTAAGAGCGTTGTTTTAATATTGTTTGTACCCTGTGTTGCTGTTGTATGTTGTATAATTGTTTTTAGGTTTCGACCTGGCCGTAGCACCTGCGAAGCAGGTGCTCCGCCCAGGGCGAAAGCTTTTGTTTACACTATGGGGGACTTGAACACTCCCCTTCTTCCATTGGCTAGCTCCATAAATGGAGGCTAGCCATTGGAAGAGAGTGGCTGTCAATCACGCTTTCCCTGTGAAAACGAGATTCGGGGGCGTTTATGTGTCTTTTTTTAAGTACCGCCCTCTCCTCTTCCCATTGGCTGGAATTTTACCTTCCAGCCAATGGGAAGGGGAGAGGGCGAAAAACACGCCCCCGAATCTGCCGGCCGGGACACCCCCGTGACGTCATTCCCCGGGCCGCGCTGTGATTGGCTGCCGGCCCGGGGACCTGACTTGTTTTCTACTGTAATAGCGTTTTGGGCCGCATAAGCACTGGGAAAGCGCTATAAAAATGACAACATAACGATCTTGCTCCATTACATTTTAAAACAAAGGTATATAGGTCAGTTCCCCTTTTTTATAAGTTAGGCTGTGACTAGTAACTGCTGCAGTGTGTTTGTCAATGGGGAGAGTGAAGAAATAGGCAAATGAGGCCGTACATATTTATTTATTTTTGCAGTTTAACATAGTAGGAATTAGACCAAAAGGTACCACTGTGGTTTACATGATCACGAGTTGCATTAGAGAAAGACATATTTATTTGTAGGATCAGTAAGATTAAGCGATCACCTGTTCGACCTCTTGCCAGATTCGATCCTGGTTCCCGAGGCTGAAAGTCGGCCGCCCTACCCGTTGAGCCACATCTTGCAAGTGGGCTTAAAAAAGATACACGAAGAATCGGTTCCAAAAAATAAAGTCGCCTCAGCTTTTCAAAGGGGTTTGGACGGCCTGAAATGTACAATAGCCCCATTATACATGACTGCCTGGAGAATTCGGAGTCCTGAGGCTGCATCAGCCGGGGCAACAGAGCACGACGGGGAGGGGTCGCTATTGCCCTTTTAGTCAAATGGGTGTTGGTGCGTCAATCAAGTCGTCACTAATGAGAGTGTAAATGCTTGCAAATAGATTACTCGCCCGCCGCCCCTACCCCTTGCTAGCGTTGAAACCTCAGGTGCAGGGAGTCTACTAATAGATGAAGGTATGGCCCCGCCCCCAACTAGTCAGAGTTGAGCAGAATGCGGAGTCCACGCTCTGTGTGCGTCAGACAATGGATATTCGAGCGTTTTTCAACTCTGTAAGAAAACGTCTACTCTGGTATCTGGCTGGACTGCCGAGTCATAAAGAGGATTTGCCTTGGCTCTCATTGGTGCCCCGTTCCGAGACTTGCCCGCATGCCATGCCTGGGCGCCCTCGGGGGTCCCCACGTCCACCGTCTGGGCCTGGCCATTTCGGCCGCGGGTAACCTACTGGTAAGCCTCTTGGTTCCCCCCCGCCGGCCGAGGCGCAACTAGAGTGAAATTTGGGGGGGGGGGCTAATTCTTCCTGCAAAAAGCAGAGTGGAGATGCAGGGGCTCTAAGAAGGAGTGAAAGGACAACAAAGCCTCGTTAAAAAGTAAATGGTCGTTTAAAGACCCGTGAAATACTTGGGTGCCGCTTATGGCTTGTGTGTGTGTGCCTGGGAAGTTGTCTCAGCCCAGGCTGACACACGGAGGAGGTGGCGGACTGAAGCCCTTTGAGTCCAATGGGCGTTGTGCGCCTGTACAGCACCATATACTGCCGTCATCTGGTTTGTACAGACGCAGATTGATAAAGCAATGTGACCTGCATCAGAAGTTACGTGGTAGACATTATATAGCACACGTTCTGCCGTTGGGACTGCCTGGTAGAACTGTCTACAGTATATTGCGACATGTCCATCACAGACAACATTTGATGTGGTTTGTAATTGTGTGTTTTGCTTCTGCATTGTCAAGGACGGTTATGTCATGCTCATTGATGGTGGATGGTGATGTTTTCAAGTCTTTTGATTGAGTGCTGTTGGGTACCCTGATTGCCAACTTCATTTCTGCAGTGTGTTTTCTGCATTATGTTAGTTTGTGGTGGATGCGGTGGAAAAAATGAATAAATAAGTGCAAGGACCCAAAATATTCGGCTTTCCGACAGTTTCCTAAAGCTAACACTGTCTATTCTTGATGCCACCTCGTCTTTAACCACCCTCCAGTTCCTGCCTCTTTCTTTCTCTCTTACAGTGTTTTTTTTTTACTCACTGCTTTCACCCTTTTCCACTATTAATTTTCCTTCTCTCTGCCTTTTATTCTCCATTTTCGCTCTCTTGTTCTAGGTCAGAATCTTATGGCGAAAAATGTTTTGTGTTCCCCAATAAAGGCCCACTGCCTGCAACTACCGGCACAAGTAAAAGCACAGGGCACGTGGACAGCCAGCTAGATAGCGTATGTCTGTTGTGCTGGGTGCCTGTGAATGGTCCAGTCTAATGTTCTGTATTGTTGCTTTCTGATTGGCATCAAGGAGTAAAATGTGCTGTTGTGTTCTAGGTGATAGTTGGATGCATGGCAGCAATAGAATGAAGGGTATGGGTGAAATGCTATTTTTATTTTTTAAAGCAAATTTCAAAATAAAGGCTCAAGTGAGGGGCCGCATTTTAACATGAGTGCAACTCCCGAGCCCATAGTTTAAAGCATGTATATAAATATTTTTAGAGACATGGCATAAACCCTTTTCCTTCCTGAACAGTTGATTACACTGATGTGTGCCGTGCACTAATTACGTTTTCCTGTGCGATTGCAGATAATGTACCTCATCGAATACCAATCCATGTTTTATTACTTTTATGATGGAAGGACATTGTGCAGTTGTTTTCTTTTATATTGGATTAATTTCCTTTTATTGATGGCAATTTGAGCACTTTCCTTAGAACTCTTTGTGTGCCAAGTGCTAGTCGAAATGTGACTTCAGCGTCTTAAAAATTACTCTAGTTATTTCGTTTTTTTTCCATTGTATTTCACATTGGCTTGGCCCTGCGTTGATTTATTCTGTTGGTTTGTTCTGTAGATGTATTTCCTTTAACACTATTTATGTAAGCCAGTGGGTTGGTTTATCATTCAGCTTTAGAGGGGGAGGGGGTGTAGCCTGCCAGCCCTTGAACATGTGTTTGTTGAAAGAGCGTTCTTGTGTTGAAATGAGGATCCTTGAACAAAGGTTTAGTTTCAAAACCTTTATTGGTTACATACGTGATAAGCATAACCCACAACCGCTCATCCTGGTATCCCCGCCGTAACTGCCCAACCAACAGAGCAGCAGGGTTCGAACGAGAACTCCAGGATGAGTGACATAGTAAATGACAATAGCGCACGAGGGCAGGCGCGCGGAACTGACAAGTTGTCCTTAAAGAAACAAGGACAACTTGTAACTATAACATCACCCTCTTTTTTTGACAGAAAAGGAAAAGAACATTATTAGCAAGCAGTGCGAAAGTCAAATTTAACAAAGAGCACAGGACAGACAAATGCAATGAAATGAGAACAGAAAAGATCAATAGAACAGAAGTTGCATATGAGAATAATAAGAGTTTATGAAAATGAAAGGAGAAAAGCAGGAAAGAAAGCAGGAAAGAAAATACAAACAGCTAATGCACATTTCTCACAAAAGATAAGCACCCACTCCCTCACACAAACAAAAAACAAGCATTTACAATGCAACGGTTTCGCCTTTGGAAAGTTTGAGCTATTGGCATTGTAAATGACAAAATTTGTATTTATGTGTTGGTTTTGAAAACAGATAAATAAATGGCATTGTCATTTACATTGCCAATAGCTCTAACTTTTCCAAAGGCGAAACCGTTGCATTGTAAATGCTTGTTTATGTTGTTGTTTGAAAATTATTAACGTGAGTATTTTTTTACAGTATAATTGTTATGACCCTGTAGGTTTTGTGTTAGAGATGAGGAATTGGCGCATGGAGAGAGGGAGGGGCGCATGGAGAGGAAGTAAGAGCATTTAATTTGTATGCTGATTGTGTATTTTGCAGTTTATTTGACGAATGTGTGAATTTTTTTATAATGTGCGCGCTTTCCGTATGTAATGTGAATGCCATTTGTGTGTGTTTTTATGGTATTTTGCGAATGTGCTTTACGTTTTTAAATCATTTGTGCGCTGTTTATTAGAGAATCTACTAATGTTGATGTTAACTTTGTGCTGCTTGTTAGGGACATGAGCAGAGACCAGGAAGGTGCACGTGCGGGTGCAGAGGCAAGGAAGGAGCGCATGGAGAGGAAGGTAAGAGAGCTGTATAATTATTGGCTGTGCTTGTTTTTCTATTGTATAAAGTTTGTAAATGGTATTGTTGCAAAAGTTATGAAGGTGACTATTTTTTGAGAGTGCTATTGTTATGTTATGGCACTAACTAACTGGAGGAGAGACGCGGGAAGAGCGCATGAACGGGAAGGTGTAGTATGTAATTTGTATGGATACTGTGCATTTTTGTGTGCTATGTTGCGAACAGTAGTGGCTAGTGGAGGGAGTACTGTGTGGCGATAAGGCAGGACGGGGAGAAGCAGAGGGGTAGTAAACTATGAAATACGGTCGAACAGAGGTAAGTAAACAAATAAATAAATACAACAAATTTGATTCCACGCAGTGTATTTCCAAATGCGATACAGCATGCACAACTAAATTTGTTTTTATTGTTTATTTGTTTACTTAACTTTGTTCGGCTGTATTACGTAGTTTAATACCCCCTACCCTGCTTCTCCCCACCCCTCCCTAACGCCCTGCAGCCCTCTGTTCAGGTGCCGCTACTGGCTGCGAATGTGTTTGTGGTTTTATATATTGTGCGAGCTTTTTAATATGTAATGTGTATGCCTATTGTGTGTTTTGTTATGTTATTTGGTGAATGCTTTTTAAGTTTTTTATTAATAAGTGTACTGTTTATGATTGAATGTATTAATGTTAATGTTTACCTTGTGATGGCTGTTACTGACGTGAGCAGAGACCAGGAAGGAGCGCTGAAGGGAGCAGAGACAGGGTCGTATGGAGAGGAAGGTAAGAGCATTTTATAAATATTGTTTGTACCCTGTATTGCTGTGTCCTATAATTTTTTATATGTTATTGTAATAAAATGTATTAACGTTTTATTTACAGTTTTATTGTTATGCCCTTGTAGGTATTAAAGCAGAAACAGAGGAGCGTATGTGGAGGAAGGTAAGAGTGTAGTATGTATTTTGTACCACTAATGTGCATTTTTTTGTGTTAATTTGCGAATATGTTAATAATTTTTATAATATGCATGCGTAAACTATGAAATTTGCATGCATATTGTGTGTTTTATTATGTTATTTCACCATTGCGTTTTTTTAATTGAATGTACTAATGTTGATGTTAACCTTGGGCTGGGTGTTACCGATGTGACTAGAAACGAGGATGGAGCGCAGACAAGAGTAGAGACGGGGGCGGAACGCACTGCAAGGAAGGTAAGAGCGTTTTTCAAATATTGTTTCTTCCGTGTGTTGCTTTTCTGTGAGTGTTTCACATGTTATTGGTATACAATGTAATAATGTGACTATTTATTTACAGTATTAATGTTATGTACCCCCATTAAACCGGAACCAAGACAAGGGAGAAGCGCATGGGCAGAAAGGTAAGAGTGCGGTATTTTTTGTTTTTTTTGTGGTATGCTGCGAATATGTTTTTTATAATATGTCCCATTTTCTATTTGTAATGTGTATGCTTAATGTGTGTTTTGTAATGTTATTTTTGCAAATGTGCTTTATGTGTTGTAATAATATACGCACTGTTTAATATGGAATCGGCAAAGGTTTTTTTTTTTGAAGCCTTTATTAAGAGCCAAAGCAGTAAAAACAGCACACAGCTTCTTGCCTACAACCTGAGACGTCAGGCCGGGAGCCATAAAGAAGGGAAATATCAAAGGCAGGCACATACTTGAAATGGCATGGCAGTATAGTTAGACACAGCATGTCGCCTACAACCCCGTAGGGCCGGCCGCGATATAAATGAGGCACAGTCAGGTAAGGCATATATCATAGCAGTGGGAGAAGGCACACCGTATACAAGAAGAATGCAAATGAGGCTTCTTTTGTCATTTTTTCAAAAACCAAACTGGGAACAATCCCACCCGTAATGTACCACCATATCTTGTATGTGGATCAGAGAATTTGGAGGTGAGGCACCATAGAGTACTGCTGAATAGTAGGGGCGACCTGCGCCAGTGTAAGTGTGGTCCGCACCAGGGAAATGCTTCTGGCTAACACGGGATAGGAGGGGAAGAAGGGGGGGGAAGGGAAGGGTACGAGGGAGGGGGGGGGAGAGGGGAGACATCATATGGTCAAGTCTGTGAGGTCAGTAGAGTGCCGGGATCATGTGAGTAATGCTATGTGTGATATGCTGGTGACGCGAGTATCGGGACGCAGAGCTGGTAGAGGAAGGGCAGCGGGAGTGGGCAAGGAGTATATGAGGACTATCCATGATTAGGAGGCAGGGGAGTATCGTAGGTCAGGGGGCCTAAGGGCACAGAGTGCAGGCAGGCCCGTCCACTGGACGGCAACCTGGGGAGGAAGGGAGGAAGGGAGGAAGGGAGGAAGGGGAGAGGGCGGCATGGAAATAGGGCGGTCCGGGCAAGGACCAGGCAAGGGACAGAGGAGAAGGGGAGAGTGCTTCAGGTATCAGGATGGTCCTCACTCCTGTGTCGGAGTAGATAGGCAGTGAGGGGCCCCCATATGTCCTTGGGACGTGACTTGTGTGGTAAGAGTTCGGCGTAATTGTGGAGGTGATCTTGCCAGGTAGACATCGCGTTGAGCCAGACCTTGAATTTGGGAGCACGGCCTCTGCCCCATCTACATGCAACATGGCGTTTGGCCAACAGAAGGCCCAGCGCAAAATATTTTTTATGTGCTTTCAATGCCGGGACCGCATGCCCCAACAAGGCGGTCTTGGGACAGGGGTCCAAATCGTCCCCAACCATATCAGATAAAGCTCTAAAAATAGCATGCCAATATTCCCCTACTGCAGGGCAGGTCCACGCCAGATGGAAGAAGTCAGCCCCTCCCGCCCCGCAACGGAGGCAGCAGTCATTATCTCGGAGGCAAGCCGGAATAATTTGGAAGGAGTGAAGTAAGTGCGGTGCAAGAATTTAAAGTGAATTAACCGTAAACGAGTATTACCGGTCACTGCGGTGGTATGCGAGCAGCTTTTCTCCCACTGATTGTCAGAGAGCGGTGTGTCAAGGTCACCGTCCCATTCCCTGCGAACCTTGAGCGGGGAAGGCGATGGGGCAGGCTGGGCATGTTTATAAAGCAAGGACGCAACGTGTTTAGGGGTGTCAGTTTGTAAGAGCGAGTGCAAGGGGGGCAGGGTGTCCTGCTCGTCAGGAAAGTTCGGAATGACTGCAGTGATATTCTGCCTTAATCGGACATAAAGGAACGTGTCCATGACCGTGGGGGTGGTCTCCCCAAAGAACTGTGCCGAGGAACGGAACTGCCCCTGGAGGAAGAGATCTCCCCAGGGGTGGATCGCCAGTTTCTGGAGGAGTTTGCGCCCTATCTCCTCGCAGGTTACTCTTAATCTGGGGTCATGTGCTAATGGCATACATGGTGAGTATAAAAAGGTGACCTCCATGTGAGCCGCAATTCGGCGCCAGGCCTGGACAGTGCAGTCGACTGTAGTGGGGTCGCGGTCTGACACTCTCGATTCGGTATAAAGATACCCCGATGGTTGTATAGTGCGCATATAACCATCTTCTATCTCCAGATGGGCCATGAAGGGAGGGGGATGTAGCCAGTACGCCACAAAGTGGGCCTGGGCACAATCATAATATCGCTGAAAGTTAGGGACATCAAACCCACCCTGATGATAGGGTAACATTAGCGTCTTTAAACTGATCCTAGCTTGTTTGCCACCCCATATCAGTCTCGACAGTTGGGAATTGAGGGCACGAAAGAAGTGGGAGCCCGGGCTATAAGGTATGTTGGTGAAAAGGTAGAGCGACTTGGGGAGTACGACCATTTTTATAAGGGAAATGCGCCCTGCCATCGAAAGCGGGAGATGGATCCATTTGGTAATGTTGTCAGTTAATTTGTCAAGTACGGTGCCATAGTTAGCCCTGATGAGGGTCTCGCGGTTGCGGGACATGACCACACTGAGGTACTTGATTTCCTCGGATTCCCATATCAGGGGATAGTCCAGGGGAAATTGCACGGTCTTATCTGTTAAGGGGAAGAGGGCAGACTTCGCCCAATTGATTTGAATTCCCGAAATAGCACCGAATTTAATGATTTCGCGTAGCAGGGGGTTAAGGTTGTCTTGTGGCTTGTCCACATATAGAGTTATATCATCAGCATATAACGCTACTAGGAGCTGCCGCTCCGGGTATATTAGAGAGCGGTGGTTATGATGCTGTCGGAGTTTGGCAGCCAGCGGCTCAATGGCTAACGCGAAAAGGATGGGTGAAAGGGGGCACCCTTGTCTGGTGCCTCTGTGGATGGGAAAGGGAGCAGATCTAGCCCCATTTAGGAGGACAGAAGTACACGGTTACCATAAAGCAGCTTAATTCAGTCCAGGAAGCTGTAAGGGATGCCCATGCGTTCAAGGAGGGCAAATAGATAATCCCACTCAAGAGAATCGAACGCCTTAGTGGCGTCAACAAACACAGCCGCAGCCTCGCACCTTGGATTAATATCTTGTAGTACAGCCTGGAGGGTACGTAGGTTATGGGAGTTCGCCCTATTGGGGACGAAACCCGCCTGGTCCGGGAGGACCAGGCGCTCCATCAACAGGTTGAGGCGGGACGACAGTACTTTCGCTAGGATTTTGACATCTGTATTAATTAGAGAGAGGGGTCTATAGGAGTCACAGTGCTCCGGTGGCTTGCCCGGTTTCAAGAGGGACGTGATGAGGGCTTCGCGCATAGACGCGGGTAGGAGACCGCCTTCAAGGGAAGCATAGTAAACCTGCTGGAGTATAGGGGCAAAGATATGAATATATGCTTTGTAGAAGTCGACCGGTAGGCCATCAGATCCAGACGATTTGCCCGACTTCATAGACATGATGGCGTCCTTAATTTCATCCACTTTGAGTATATGGTGGAGAAATTTTTGTTAGGACGGGCCAAGCCAGGCAATAGCTGTGTCGTCCAAGTAGGGACGCAGGTCAATAGGGACCGATCTGTGAGAGGTGTAGAGAGTGGAATAGTGATTGGTAAGAATACGGAGTTGTTCGGGCAAATCCCGTTGTGGGGTTTGGTGCTCATCCAGCAGGGTGGTGACATAGCCATTGTACCTAGGGGGGCGTACAGCGGAGGCCAGTGCTCTTCCGGGCCTATCCCCCTCGCCAAAGACCCGCGCCATGTGTTGTTTGCCGAGGAATTTGCACTCCCTATTCGCCGCCTCGGCATATTCGTTCAGTTTTTCACGAAGGAGAGCGTTAGAAGAATGGTCCCGGGACTCGCGCGTACTAATGTGCTCCAGCTCCCTCAGTTCGGATTCGAGTTTGCGAAGCTCACCTCGCAGGGATTTGAGGACTCCGCCCCCTTTAGAGATACACCACCCGCGGACGGTGACCTTGAAGGCCTCCCAGACCACGGTGAGGTCCGACACCGACCCTACATTCCGGTCAAAAAAGTCTTGGATGTCTTGTTCAAGGTCCGCCCTGAAGGCAGAGTCAGCAAGATGTGAGGGATTGAGGCGCCAGCTCAGATACGGGGAGGTCTCAATGGGGATTTGCAGTGATATTAGGACCGGGGAATGGTCAGAGAATGTCCTAGAAAGGTGTATGGCTTTGATTAACCAGGGAGAGAGGCCCGCCGATAGGAACACGTAGTCTAATCGCGCCCATGTGGAATGTACTGCAGAGTGATGAGTGCCCTGTTTGAGGGACGGGTGTAAGTGTCGCCAGGAATCGATGAGGGAATGTTCAGTAAGCAAGGAAGATAGGACGCGCTGAGTATGAGAGTAGTGTACTGTCTGAGGGTGAGAACGGTCCATGCTCGGCGTAACGATGGCATTGAAGTCCCCGCCAAGTATCACATGGCCTACGACTAGGGTTTGGATTTTACCCCATAATGTGAGCAACAATGAAGTGTCATTGACATTGGGGCCATAGTAGCAGGCAAAGAAGATCGTGTGTGAGTGTAGTGTCCCCCAAACCATGCAGTATCTTCCACCAGGGTCCGCCTCCGTCCCGACAGGCACAAATTTCATACCCCGTCGAACCAAGATCGTAACACCCCTGGCGTAATTAGAGTAGGAAGAAAAAACCCTGCAGGAAGCCCATCTAGATGCGAAGAGGGAGGTGCTATCTGACAATAAATGTGTTTCCTGGAGCATAGCAATTGAAATACCCTGCTTATCGAGGTACCCTAAGATTTGCCTCTTCTTTCTGGGGTTGTTCAGCCCCCTAATATTCCACGATACCAGCTGGAATTGGTGCGCTGGTGGCATACTCTCTACGTCACCCATTCATACAGAAGTAGCATCTTGTAGCATGAAATCACGCAGTTTAGGACCAAAGCATACTCAACTCTGAACATAGCAAGAGTGCCTCGCAGATACCCCCCCCCCGTGTTCCACCCAGGAACATCCAATCCAGTATGTCTAGATCAGCAGCAATGAAACGAAAAACTTTCCCACCCACACCGGCAACCCCAACTGGCCGGGAATTCAGCCCCCACCCAGCATCCCAAAACCCACACCAATTACACCCTAAACAGAGTAGAACACAAATACCACTTCCCAGGAGGGAAGAGGTTCTCAGGGGTTCGCCCATTGGGAGGACCGGAAGTAGGGGCCCCAGACGTACCGAACCACCTCCTTACTTACACCCAAAGACCACAGGTAAACCTATCGTGTAACGTGGGACGGAGGTGGGTGACCGAGCGCGTGCATGAGTCTCAGACAGTTAGTCTCCATGTCGATCTAGCGCCCAGAACAAAGCATACAAAAACAGGTGCGTCACAAGCGATATTCAGCGCACTGCTCGCAAAAAGGGGGGACAGTACCACCTCAATGTCTCTCAATCCTGTTGCGACAGTGGTGATTGCGACCTAGATCTGCGCGGAGCTGCATCATCGCCACCCCGCTCCCTCCTGCAGCTCTTAAGGAAGTCCTCTACCTGATGGGGATTTTGAAAGAGGTGATGTTTACCCTGGAATGTCACTTTCAGTCTGGCGGGGTAGAGCATAGCATGGGAGATCTCCTGCGCCTGGAGCCTCTTTTTGACCGTAGTGAATTTGCGCCTGGCCTCCTGGACGGTAGAGGTGAAATCAGGAAAGAAGGAGACGGTAGTATTGCAGTAGTTCACAGTTCCCACCTCCCTCGCCCGTTTTAACACAGAGTCTCTGTCTCTATAATTCAGGAAGCGCACAATTATGGGGCGCGGTTGAGCTCTGGGAGGCGGGCGTGCCACCAGGGATCTGTGGGCTCGCTCAACTATGAAGTGCGACGAGAAGGATTCTTTCCCAAATAGTTCAACGAGCATGTTCTCCACAAAGGTCTCCATTTTACCAGTGTTGGTGGTCTCTGCAAGGCCTAGGATTCGGACATTATTGCGCCGAGACCTCGCTTCCAAGTCCTCGTTCTTATCTGCGATGAGCTTGAGCAGCCTGTCCATTTGAGTGACCTGTTTGCCTGTTGAGGTGGCGCCGTCCTCCAGGACAGAGATTCTATCCTCCGTTTCTCGGGTGTCATGTTGCTCAAGCTTGGTGACAATGCTGTCCATGCGTGCGTTAATGTTGTCTATCTTGGCGTCGATCGTAGAGAGACTTTGCTTCAGACCCAGCAGCAGCGCCTTCCAGTCTTCATCCGGAGGCGCCTGGGAGATAGGACCACCATCGGGCTCCGGCGTCGGTTTAGGAGTCTTTTTGGTTTCGAAAGGAATTTTGGACTGCCTGGCATCGTTGCGGCCCATGACTCCTCTGGGTGTCCGCGATGGTGGAGGAGTGGACGCCAGGTCGCGAAGAAGCTCGAGGCGGGAGCTGAGAAAGTGCCCCTTAGGCCGCGCCCGCGCTGATAGAGGTGGGAAGCTGAGCAAGGAGGCCCGAGGTAGTCCGCCAGGTGGTCCCACGGAGGGAAGGTGGCCAGGAGTTCAGCCCCGGAGGAATGGCAGCACCGCGGACCGACGTCCCACGCAGTGCCACCGTCTGGGCAGGCCTCACAGCAGGTCAGACCAGTGTCCTTGTACTGGGAGTGGAGGAATAGGCAGTCGAGCAGTAGGTAGTGCAGCAATGGCAGAGGGGGGGATGGGAGGAGAGGACCGAGGAGCCCGCCGCCCGTGGCAGAATGTCAGGGTGTAGATGGAGCTGTATGTTCCGTTGTTTCCTCGGGAGTGCAGCAGGTAGGGCAGGCCAGGTAAGGAGGGGGGAACCACTCCGGAGCCAAATATGTCGTGCAGAAGAGTCTGGATCTGCACAGCGACCCCGCAGCAGCGAGGCTCGGAGCGGCCTCGTCACGGCCCGGGGACGGGCGCCAATTGCGCAGGCAGTGTGATCAATCTGGCCCCATGAAGAATGCCGCAGACGGCAGACAGCCACAGGTGCGGTCAGTCTGTGCCTCAGGTGGGGGGAGAGGGGGGGAGGAGTCCGAAGAGGTAGTTGCCGCAATGTCACCGCTCCAGGCCGCCCAAGCCCCGCGGGAGGCGGCCCAAGATGGGGGAGGGTCCGGGCGCCGAATGCGCAGCGTGACTCTGCAGGGCTCAGCAGTGGCGGCGGGGGAGGGGGCTGGACTGGTGGCAGCAGACAAAGCCTGGAGGCCACAGGCAGCCCTCACCTGAAGGATTGTTGCCCCCCTGGGCGTTGAAGCAGTCCTCGAGCGTCCCGCGGGCCGGAGCCCCGCCATGGGCCTGACCCCCAGGCCGCGCCGGCAAGGCCGCAAAGCACCGGACTATCCTGGCAAAGCAAGGCCGATCAGGAGGACCGCTGTAGCAGCACCGCGGGCCACCTAAGTACAAACAGGCAGCCGATCTCGCCTAGGACCAGGCTTTCCGGGTAAGTCAGGTATCGCTGTGATCAGCATGATGAAAGGCCGATGTAGGGGCTATGTAGAAGCGGATTAAATAAGATAGGATCCCAGTAGGATGGGTTGAAGCGCTCGGTCATTCGGGAGCCTCACATCAGTGCGGCCATCTTGGTCTGGCGCCACCTAGCGCCCCCTGGAATCGGCAAAGGTTGATTTTAACTTTGCAATGCTTCTTATTTTGTGAGCAAAGACCAGGAAGGAGCGCAAACTTGAGGTGAAATAGGGGAGGGTGGCATGGAGAGGAAGGTAAGAGCATTTTTTGAGTATTAGTTGTACTGTGTGTTGCTAATTTATAACAGTTTTAAATGTTATTGGTATAAAACGTATTTATGCTATAATTTTTAGGTCTCACTGAAGCAATGCGTACGCATTGTTTTCGGCAAGATTATAGTAAGATGCTTTCAAAAGTCTACCCACTGCGGATCACATACAGTTCATGTGAGCCAGGAGCGTGCACAGGAATTCGCTCCCCCTAACCCTCCCACAAAGCAAGACAAAGAACATCAAAGCCACCGCGGCCGCTCTGATTCCATTTGCCACCAGCCACTTCACGTGCTCCGCAGGTCATAAACAGGACCATCTGCTTCTGAATCAGAATGCTGGCATGCTTGCCCAGCCCCACCTCCCAGCGCTGCCTTTCCTCTGCCATTCGTATCTATGCTGAAGGTTTTTTTTTTTAGGGGATTTATTTGCATGTTTTGACGTGGCTGAGTGGGAAACAAATCGTTTCTCTTTTATTGCAGAAGCAACCTTTAAAATATGTGTTCCTGCTATCCACGTGAGTTGGAAATTACGTAAAACATGCTATTTCTGTGAGAAGGGCAGTGGTTAGGCTCCATGGTTTCTTACAACATTTAATAGTTTAACAGTAGCACTCTACTGCCCTCACTCTACCACCCTCACTCTACCACTCTACCGCCCTCACTCTACAGTCCTCAATCTACCACTCTACCGCCCTCACTCTACCCCCTCACTCTACCACTCAACCGCCCTCACTCTATTGCCCTCACTCTACCACTATACCCCCTCACTCTACCGCCCTCACTCTACCACTCTACTGCCCTCACTCTACCGCCCTCACTCTACCACTCTACCGCCCTCACTCTACTGCCTTCACGCCCTTACTCTACCGCCCTCACTCTACTGCCCTCCCTCTACCACTCTACCGCCCTCACGCTACTGCCCTCACTCTACCGCCCTCACTCTACCACTCTACCACCCTCACTCTACCGCTCTACTGCCCTCAGTCTACCGCTCTACCACCCTCACTCTACCGCCCTCACTCTACCGCTCTACCACCCTCACTCTACCGCCCTCACTCTACCACCCTACCACCCTCACTCTACCGCCCTCACTCTACCACTCTAATGCCCTCTCTACCGCCCTCACTCTACCACTCTACCGCCCTCACTACCACTCTACCGCTCTCACTCTACCGCTCTACCGCCCTCATTCTACCGCCCTCACTTTACCACTCTACCGCCCTCACTCTACCACTCTACCGCCCTCACTCTACCATTCTACCGCCTTCACTCTACCATTCTCACTCTACCACTCTACCACCCTCACCCTACCACCCTCACTCTACTGCCCTCACTCTACCACTCTCCCGCCCTCACTCTACCAATCTACTACCCTCACTCTACCGCCCTCACTCTACCGCACTCACTCTACCACTCGACCGCCCTCACTCTACCACTCTACCGCCCTCAATCTACCGCCCTCATTCTACCACTCTGCTGCTCTTACTCTACCGCCCTGAATCTACCACTCTACCTCCCTCACGCCCTGACTCTACCACTCTACCGCCCTCACTCTGCCACTCTACCGCCCTCGCGCCCTCACTCTACTGCCCTCACTCTACCACTATACCGCCCTCATGCCCTCACTCTACCGCCCACACGCCCTCACTCAACCGCACTCACTCTACCACTCTACCGCCCTCACGCCCTGACTCTACCACTCTACCGCCCTGACTCTACCACTCTACTGCCCTCGCGCCCTCACTCTACTGCCCTCACTCTACCACTATACCGCCCTCATGCCCTCACTCTACCGCCCACATGCCCTCACTCAACTGCACTCACTCTACCACTCTACCGCCCTCACGCCCCCACTATACCGCCCTCATGCCCTCACTCTACCGCCCACACGCCCTCACTCAACCACTCTCACTCTACCACTCTACCGCCCTCACTCTACCAATCTACTACCCTCACTCTACCGCCCTCACTCTACCGCCCTCACTCTACCACTCTACCGCCCTCACTCTACCACTCTACCGCCCTCACTCTACCGCCCTCATTCTACCACTCTCCTGCCCTTACTCTACCGCCCTGAATATACCACTCTACCTCCCTCACGCCCTGACTCTACCACTCTACCGCTCTCACTCTACCACTCTACCGCCCTCGCGCCCTCACTCTACTGCCCTCACTCTACCACTATACCGGCCTCATGCCCTCACTCTACCGCCCACACGCCCTCACTCAACCGCAATCACTCTACCACTCTACCGCCCTCACGCCCTCACTCTACCGCCCTCACTCCACCATCATGTCTAATTTATGTTATTTTTTCTGCCCACCTCCCAGCGCTGCCTTTCCTCTGCCATTCGTATCTATGCTGAATTTTTTTTTTTTTTAGGATTTGTTTGCATGTTTTGACGTGGCTGAGTGGGAAACAAATCGTTTCTCTTTTATTGCAGAAGCAACCTTTCAAATATGTGTTCCTGCTATCCACGTGAGTTGGAAATTACGTAAAACATGCTATTTCTGTTAGAAGGGAAGTGGTTAGGCTCCATGGTTTCTTACAACATTTAATAGTTTAACAGTAGCACTCTACTGCCCTCACTCTACCACCCTCACTCTACCACTCTACCGCCCTCACTCTACAGTCCTCAATCTACCACTCTACCGCCCTCACTCTACCCCCTCACTCTACCACTCAACCGCCCTCACTCTATTGCCCTCACTCTACCACTCTACCCCCTCACTCTACCGCCCTCACTCTACTGCCTTCACGCCCTCACTCTACCGCCCTCACTCTACCACTCTACCGCCCTCACTCTACCACTCTTCCGCCCTCACGCTACAGCTCTACTGCCCTCATTCTACTGCCCTCACTCTACCGCTCTACCACCCTCACTCTACCGCCCTCATTCTACCGCTCTACCAACCTCACTCTACCGCCCTCACTCTACCACTCTACCACCCTCACTCTACCGCCCTCACTCTACCACTCTACCGCCCTCTCTACCGCCCTCACTCTACCACTCTACCGCCCTCACTCTACCACTCTCACTCTACCGCTCTACCGCCCTCACTCAACCGCCCTCACTTTACCACTCTACCGCCCTCACTCTACCACTCTACCGCCCTTACTCTACCACTCTACCGCCTTCACTCTACCACTCTCACTCTACCACTCTACCGCCCTCACTCTACCACCCTCACTCTGCTGCCCTCACTCTACCACTCTACCGCCCTCACTCTACCACTCTACTGCCCTCACTCTACCGCCCTCACTCTACCACTCTACCGCCCTCACTCTACCGCCCTCATTCTACCACTCTACTGCCCTTACTCTACCGCCCTGAATCTACCACTCTACCTCCCTCACGCCCTGACTCTACCACTCTACTGCCCTCACTCTACCACTCTACCACCCTCACGCCCTCACTCTACTGCCCTCACTCTACCACTATACCGCCCTCATGCCCTCACTCTACCGCCCACACGCCCTCACTCAACCGCACTCACTTTACCACTCTACCGCCCTCACGCCCTCACTCTACCGCCCTCACTCCACCATCATGTCTAATTTATGTTCTTTTTTCTGCACACTCGTGTCCTCTTGTTTGTTCTCTCTAGCATCACCCTCATCACACTCTCCTAACGAGTCTTCCTTCTCCCGCATGTGACCGTACTTGCACCCTCTCGGATCCATCTTCATTCTTTTCTGCTTTTCACTGTTTCCACCACACACTCCACTCCTTTGTGTCTCCTTTCTGGCCTCTTTCCTACTTAACTTTTCATCCTTTCTCCTTTAATCCCATTTCCACCTTCTCACAACCCCTCGGAGGCACTGCTATCTTAACATTTGTGTTTCTCTCTGTCTTATGATGTCTGCCCTGACCCTCATCCTCACACCCTCATATCTCCTCACCCTCACACACCCTCACAAACCTTCACACACCCTCACTCACCCTCACCACACTACCGCCCTCAATCTACCACCCTCACTCTACCACTCTACCGCCTTCTCTCCCGCCCACACTCTACCACCCTCATGCCCTCACTCTACCACTCTACCGCCCTCACTCTACCGCCCTCTCACAAACACTCTACTGCCCTCACTCTACCACCCTCACTCTACCACTCTACCCCCCTCACTCTACCGCCCTCACTCTACCACTCTACTGCCCTTATGCCCTCACTCTACCACTCTACCGCCCTCTCTCTACCGCCCTCACTCTACAACTCTACTTCCCCCACTCTACACTGTACCGCCCTCACTGTACCGCCCTCATGCCCTCACTCTACCGCGCTCACTCTACCGCCCTCACACCCTCACTCTACCACTCTACCCCCCTCACACCCTCACTCTATCGCCCTCACTCTAGCACTCTACCGCCCTCACGCCCTCACTCTACCGCCTTCACTCTACCACCCTCACTCTACCACTCTACTGCCCTCACTCTACAATCCTCAATCTACCACTCTACCGCCCTCACTCTACCCCCTCACTCTACCACTCAACCGCCCTCACTCTATTGCCCTCACTCTACCACTCTACCCCCTCACTCTACCGCCCTCACTCTACTGCCTTCACGCCCTCACTCTACCGCCCTCACTCTACCACTCTACCGCCCTCACTCTACCACTCTTCCGCCCTCACGCTACCGCTCTACTGCCCTCATTCTACTGCCCTCACTCTACCGCTCTACCACCCTCACTCTACCGCCCTCATTCTACCGCTCTACCAACCTCACTCTACCGCCCTCACTCTACCACTCTACCACCCTCACTCTACCGCCCTCACTCTACCACTCTACCGCCCTTTCTACCGCCCTCACTCTACCACTCTACCGCCCTCACTCTACCACTCTACCACTCTCACTCTACCGCTCTACCGCCCTCACTCTACCGCCCTCACTCTACCGCCCTCACTTTACCACTCTACCGCCCTCACTCTACCACTCTACCGCCCTTACTCTACCACTCTACCACCTTCACTCTACCACTCTCACTCTACCACTCTACCGCCCTCACTCTACCACCCTCACTCTACTGCCCTCACTCTACCACTCTACCGCCCTCACTCTACCACTCTACTGACCTCACTCTACCGCCCTCACTCTACCACTCTACCGCCCTCACTCTACCGCCCTCATTCTACCACTCTACTGCCCTTACTCTACCGCCCTGAATCTACCACTCTACCTCCCTCACGCCCTGACTCTACCACTCTACTGCCCTCACTCTACCACTCTACCACCCTCACGCCCTCACTCTACTGCCCTCACTCTACCACTATACCGCCCTCATGCCCTCACTCTACCGCCCACACGCCCTCACTCAACCGCACTCACTTTACCACTCTACCGCCCTCACGCCCTCACTCTACCGCCCTCACTCCACCATCATGTCTAATTTATGTTCTTTTTTCTGCACACTCGTGTCCTCTTGTTTGTTCTCTCTAGCATCACCCTCATCACACTCTCCTAACGAGTCTTCCTTCTCCCGCATGTGACCGTACTTGCACCCTCTCGGATCCATCTTCATTCTTTTCTGCTTTTCACTGTTTCCACCACACACTCCACTCCTTTGTGTCTCCTTTCTGGCCTCTTTCCTACTTAACTTTTCATCCTTTCTCCTTTAATCCCATTTCCACCTTCTCACAACCCCTCGGAGCACTGCTATCTTAACATTTGTGTTTCTCTCTGTCTTATGATGTCTGCCCTGACCCTCATCCTCACACCCTCATATCTCCTCACCCTCACACACCCTCACAAACCTTCACACACCCTCACTCACCCTCACCACACTACCGCCCTCAATCTACCACCCTCACTCTACCACTCTACCGCCTTCTCTCCCGCCCACACTCTACCGCCCTCATGCCCTCACTCTACCGCCCTCACTCTACCACTCTACCGCCCTCACTCTACCGCCCTCTCACAAACACTCTACTGCCCTCACTCTACCACCCTCACTCTACCACTCTACCCCCTCACTCTACCGCCCTCACTCTACCACTCTACTGCCCTTATGCCCTCACTCTACCACTCTACCGCCCTCTCTCTACCGCCCTCACTCTACAACTCTACTTCCCCCACTCTACACTGTACCGCCCTCACTGTACCGCCCTCATGCCCTCACTCTACCGCGCTCACTCTACCGCCCTCACACCCTCACTCTACCACTCTACCCCCCTCACACCCTCACTCTATCGCCCTCACTCTAGCACTCTACCGCCCTCACGCCCTCACTTTACCGCCTTCACTCTACCACCCTCACTCTACCACTCTACTGCCCTCTCTCTACCGCCCTCACTCTACAACTCTACTTCCCCCACTCTACACTGTACCGCCCTCACTGTACCGCCCTCATGCCCTCACTCTACCGCGCTCACTCTACCACCCTCACTCTACCACTCTACCCCCCTCACACCCTCACTCTATCGCCCTCACTCTAGCACTCTACCGCCCTCACGCCCTCACTCTACCGCCTTCACTCTACCACCCTCACTCTACCACTCTACTGCCCTCACTCTACCGCCATCACTCTATCCCTCTACCGCCCTCACGCTCTCACTCTACTGCTCTCAGTCTACCACTCTACCGCCCTCATGCCCTCACTTTACCGCACTCACTCTACCACTCTACCGACCTCACGTCACCGCCCTCACTCTACCATCATGTCTAATTTACGCTCTTTTTTCTGCACACTCGTGTCCTCTAGTTTGTTTTCTCTAGCATCACTCTCATCATACTCTCCTAACGAGTCTTCCTTCTCCCGCATGTGATCCTACTTGCACCCTCTCGGATCCATCTTTATTCTTTTCTGCTTTTCCCTGTTTCCGCTACACACTCCACTCCTTTGTGTCTCCTTTCTGGCCTCTTTCCTACTTAACTTTTCATCCTTTCTCCTTTAATCCCATTTCCACCTTCCCACAACCCCTTTCGAGCACTGTTATCTTAACATTTGTCTTTCTCTCTGTCTTATGATGTCTGCCCTGCCACCATTTACTTCGGACCCTCACCCTCAAACCCCCTCACCCTCACATACCCTCACGCACCCTCACACCCTCACTCACCCTCACTCAGCCTCACCCTCACACCCTCACCCTCACACACCCTCACCCTCACACACCCTCACCCTCACCCACCCTCACTCACCCTCAACCCCTTACCCTCACAACCCTCTCACCCTCACTCACCCTCACACCCTCACCCTCACACACACTCACACCCTCTCACCCTCACACCCCCTCACCCTCACACCCCCTCACCCTCACATCCTTTCACCCTCACATCCCCTCACACCCTCACCCTCATTCCCCCCTCACCCTCACACCCCCTCACCCTCACACACCCCTCACCCTCTCACCCACCCTCTCATCCTCACACACCCTCTCACCCTCACACACCCTCACACCTCCTCACCCTCTCACACCCTCACCCTCACACACCCTCACCCCTCACACACACCCTCACCCTCACACCCCCTCACATCCCCACAACCCCTCACTTTCACACCCCCTCACACTCACACCCCTTCACCCACCCTCACCCTCTCACCCTGACACACCCTCTCACCCTCACACCCCCTCACCCTCACACCCCCTCACCCTCACATCACCTCACCCTCATATCCCCTCACCCTCACCCTTACACCCTCACCCTCACACCCCCTCACCCTCACATCCCCTCACCCTCACATACCCCCTCACTATAGCTGTGTCGTCCAAGTAGGGACGCAGGTCAATAGGGACCGATCTGTGAGAGGTGTAGAGAGTGGAATAGTGATTGGTAAGAATACGGAGTTGTTCGGGCAAATCCCGTTGTGGGATTTGGTGCTCATCCAGCAGGGTGGTGACATAGCCATTGTACCTAGGGGGGCGTACAGCAGAGGCCAGTGCGCTTCCGGGCCTATCCCCCTCGCCAAAGACCCACGCCATGTGTTGTTTGCCGAGGAATTTGCACTCCCTATCCGCCGCTTCGGCATATTCGTTCAGTTTTTCACGAAGGAGAGCGCTAGAAGAATGGTCCCGGGACTCGCACGTACTAATGTGCTCCAGCTCCCTCAGTTCGGATTCGAGTTTGCGAAGCTCACCTCGCAGGGATTTGAGGACTCCGCCCCCTTTAGAGATACACCACCCGCAGACGGTGACCTTGAAGGCCTCCCAGACCACGGTGAGGTCCGACACCGACCCTACATTCCGGTCAAAAAAGTCTTGGATGTCTTGTTCAAGGTCCGCCCTGAAGGCAGAGTCAGCAAGATGTGAGGGATTGAGGCGCCAGCTCAGATACGGGGAGGTCTCAATGGGGATGCGCAGTGATATTAGGACCGGGGAATGGTCAGAGAATGTCCTAGAGAGGTGTATGGCTTTGATTAACCAGGGAGAGAGGCCCGCCGATAGGAACACGTAGTCTAATCGCGCCCATGTGGAATGTACTGCAGAGTGATGAGTGCCCTGTTTGAGGGACAGGTGTAAAAGTCGCCAGGAATCGATGAGGGAATGTTCAGTAAGCAAGGAAGATAGGACGCGCTGAGTATGAGAGTAGTGTACTGCCTGAGGGTGAGAACGGTCCATGCTCGGCGTAACGACGCCATTGAAGTCCCCGCCAAGTATCACATGGCCTACGCCTAGGGTTTGGATTTTACCCCATAATGTGAGCAACGATGAAGTGTCATCGACATTGGGGCCATAGTAGCAGGCAAAGAGGATTGTGTGTGAGTGTAGTGTCCCCCAAACCATGCAGTATCTTCCACCAGGGTCCGCCTCCGTCCCGACAGGCACAAATTTCATACCCCGTCGAACCAAGATCGTAACACCCCTGGCGTAATTAGAGTAGGAAGAAAAAACCCTGCAGGAAGCCCATCTAGATGCGAAGAGGGAGGTGCTATCTGACAATAAATGTGTTTCCTGGAGCATAGCAATTGAAATACCCTGCCTATCGAGGTACCCTAAGATTTGCCTCTTCTTTCTGGGGTTGTTCAGCCCCCTAATATTCCACGATACCAGCTGGAATTGGTGCGCTGGTGGCATACTCTCTACGTCACCCATTCATACAGAAGTAGCATCTTGTAGCATGAAATCACGCAGTTTAGGACCAAAGCATACTCAACTCTGAACATAGCAAGAGTGCCTCGCAGATACCCCCCCCCCCCACGTGTTCCACCCAGGAACATCCAATCCAGTATGTCTAGATCAGCAGCAATGAAACAAAAAACTTTCCCACCCACACCGGCAACCCCAACTGGCCGGGAATTCAGCCCCCACCCAGCATCCCAAAACCCACACCAATTACACCCTAAACAGAGTAGAACACAAATACCACTTCCCAGGAGGGAAGAGGTTCTCAGGGGCTCACCCATTGGGGGGACCGGAACTAGGGGCCCCAGACGTACCGAACCACCTCATTACTTACACCCAAAGACCACAGGTAAACATATTGTCTAACGTGGGAGGAGGTGGGTGACCGAGCGCGTGCATGAGTCTCAGACAGTTAGGCTCCATGTCGATCTAGCGCCCAGAACAAAGCATACAAAAACAGGTGCGTCACAAGCGATATTCAGCGCACTGCTCGCAAAAAGGGGGGACAGTACCACCTCAATGTCTCTCAATCCTGTTGCGACAGTGGTGAGTGCGACCTAGATCTGCGCGGAGCTGCATCATCGCCACCCCGCTCCCTCCTGCAGCTCTTAAGGAAGTCCTCTACCTGATGGGGATTTTGAAAGAGGTGATGTTTACCCTTGAATGTCACTTTCAGTCTGTCGGGGTAGAGCATAGCATAGGAGATCTCCTACGCCTGGAGCCTCTTTTTGACCGTAGTGAATTTGCGCCTGGCCAGGCCTCCTGGACGGTAGAGGTGAAATCAGGAAAGAAGGAGAGGGTAGTATTGCAGTAGTTCACAGTTCCCACCTCCCTCGCCCGTTTTAACACCGAGTCTCTGTCTCTATAATTCAGGAAGCGCACAATTATGGGGCGCGGTTGAGCTCCGGGAAGCGGGCGTGCCGCCAGGGATCTGTAGGCACGCTCAACTATGAAGTGCGACGAGAAGGATTCTTTCCCAAATAGTTCAACGAGCATGTTCTCCATGAAGGTCTTCATTTTACCAGTGTTAGTGGTCTCCGCAAGGCCTAGGATTCGGACATTATTGCGCCGAGACCTCGCTTCCAAGTCCTCGTTCTTATCTGCGATGAGCTTGAGCAGCCTGTCCATTTGAGTGACCTGTTTGCCTGTTGAGGTGGCGCCGTCCTCCAGGACAGAGATTCTATCCTCCGTTTCCTTGATGCGGGTGTCATGTTGCTCAAGCTTGGTGACAATGCTGTCCATGCGTGCGTTAATGTTGTCTATCTTGGCGTCGATCGTAGAGAGACTTTGCTTCAGACCCAGCAGCAGTGCCTTCCAGTGTTCATCCGGAGGCGCCTGGGAGATACGACCACCATCGGGCTCCGGCGTCGGTTTAGGAGTCTTTTTGGTTTCGAAAGGAATTTTGGACTGCCTGGCATCGTTGCGGCCCATGACTCCTCTGGGTGTCCGCGATGGTGGAGGAGGAGTGGACGCCAGGTCGCGAAGAAGCTGGAGGCGGGAGCTGAGAAAGTGCCCCTTAGGCTGCGCCCGTGCTGATAGAGGTGGGAAGCTGAGCAAGGAGGCCCGAGGTAGTCCGCCAGGTGGTCCCACGGAGGGAAGGGGGCCAGGAGTTCAGCCCCGGAGGAATGGCAGCACCGCGGACGGACGTCCCACGCAGTGCCACCGTCTGGGCAGGCCTCACGGCAGGTCAGACCAGTGTCCTTGTACTGGGAGTGGAGGAATAGGCAGTCGAGCAGTAGGTAGTGCAGCAATGGCAGAGGGGGAGATGGGAGGAGAGGACCGAGGAGCCCGCCGCCCGTGGCAGGATGTCAGGGTGTAGATGGAGCTGTATGTTCCGTTGTTTCCTCGGGAGTGCAGCAGGTATGGCAGGCCAGGTAAGGAGGGGGGAACCACTCCGGAGCCAAATATGTCGTGCAGAAGAGTCTGGATCTGCACAGCGACCCCGCAGCAGCGAGGCTCGGAGCGGCCTCGTCACGGTCCGGGGACGGGCGCCAATTGCGCAGGCAGTGTGATCAATCTGGCCCCATGAAGAATGCCGCAGACGGCAGGCAGCCACAGGTGCGGTCAGTCTGTGCCTCAGGGGGAGGGGAGGGGGGGAGGAGTTCGAAGAGGTAGTTGCTGCAATGTCACCGCTCCAGGCCGCCCAAGCCCCGCGGGAGCCGGCCCAAGATGGCAGAGGGTCCGGGCGCCAAATGCGCAGCGCGACTCTGCAGGGCTCAGCAGTGGCGGCGGGGAAGGGGACCGGACGGGTGGCAGCAGACAAAGCCTGGAGGCCGCAGGCAGCCCTCACCTGAAGGATTGTTGCCCCCCTGGGCGTTGAAGCAGTCCTCGAGCGTCCCGCGGGGCGGAGCCCCACCACGGGCCTGACCTCCAGGCCACGCCGGCAAGGCCGCAAAGCACCGGACTATCCTGGCAAAGCAAGGCCGATCAGGAGGACCGCTGCAGCAGCACCGCGGGCCACCTAAGTACAAACAGGCAGCCGATCTCGCCTAGGACCAGGCTTTCCGGGTAAGTCAGGTATCGCTGTGATCAGCACGATGAAAGGCCGATGTAGGGGCTATGTAGAAGCGGATTAAATAAGACAGGATCCCTGTAGGATGGGTTGAAGCGCTCGGTCATTCGGGAGCCTCACATCAGTGCGGCCATCTTGGTCTGGCGCCACCTAGCGCCCCCTGGAATCGGCAAAGGTTGATTTTAACTTTGCAATGCTTCTTATTTTGTGAGCAGAGACCAGGAAGGAGCGCAAACTGGAGGTGAAATAGTGGAGGGGGGCATGAAGAGGAAGGTAAGAGCGTTTTTTGAGTATTAGTTGTACTGTGTGTTGCTAATTTATAACAGTTTTAAATGTTATTGGTATAAAACGTATTTAAGCTATAATTTTTAGGTCTCACTGAAGCAATGCGTAAGCCTTGATTTCGGCAAGATTATAGTAAGCTGCTTTCAAAAGTCTACCCACTGCGGATCACATACAGTTCATGTGAGCCAGGAGCGTGCACAGGAATTCGCTCCCCCTAACCCTCCCACAAAGCAAGACAAAGAACATCAAAGCCACCGCGGCCGCTCTGATTCCATTTGCCACCAGCCACTTCACGTGCTCCGCAGGTCATAAACAGGACCATCTGCTTGTGAATCAGAATGCTGGCATGCTTGCCCAGCCCCACCTCGCAGCGCTGCCTTTCCTCTGCCATTCGTATCTATGCTGAAGGTTTTTTTTTTTAGGGGATTTGTTTGCATGTTTTGACGTGGCTGAGTGGGAAACAAATCGTTTCTCTTTTATTGCAGAAGCAACCTTTCAAATATGTGTTCCTGCTATCCACGTGAGTTGGAAATTACGTAAAACATGCTATTTCTGTGAGAAGGGCAGTGGTTAGGCTCCATGGTTTCTTACAACATTTAATAGTTTAACAGTAGCACTCTACTGCCCTCACTCTACCACCCTCACTCTACCACTCTACCGCCCTCACTCTACAGTCCTCAATCTACCACTCTACCGCCCTCACTCTACCCCCTCACTCTACCACTCAACCACCCTCACTCTATTGCCCTCACTCTACCACTCTACCCCCTCACTCTACCGCCCTCACTCTACCACTCTACTGCCCTCACTCTACCACTCTACCGCCCTCACTCTACTGCCTTCACGCCCTCACTCTACCGCTCTCACTCTACCGCCCTCACTCTACCACTCTACCGCCCTCACTCTACCACTCTACCGCCCTCCCTCTACCGCTCTACTGCCCTCACTCTAACGCTCTACCGCCCTCACTCTACCGCTCTACCACCCTCACTCTACCGCCCTCACTTTACCACTCTCACTCTACCGCCCTCACTCTACCGCCCTACCGCCCTCTCTACCGCCCTCACTCTACCACTCTACCGCCCTTACTCTACCACTCTACCGCTCTCACTCTACCGCTCTACCGCACTCACTCTACGCCCTCACTTTACCACTCTACCGCCCTCACTCTACCACTCTACTGCCCTCACTCTACCACTCTACCGCCTTCACTCTACCACTCTCACTCTACCACTCTACCGCCCTCACTCTACCACCCTCACTCTACTGCCCTCACTCTACCACTCTACCGCCCTCACTCTACCAATGTACTACCCTCACTCTACCGCCCTCACTCTACCACTCTACCGCCCTCACTCTACCACTCTACCGCCCTCACTCTACCACTCTACCGCCCTCACTCTACCGCGCTCATTCTACCACTCTACTGCCCTTACTCTACCGCCCTGAATCTACCACTCTACCTCCCTCATGCCCTGACTCTACCACTCTACCGCCCTCACTCTACCACTCTACCGCCCTCACGCCCTCACTCTACTGCCATCACTCTACCACTATACCGCCCTCATGCCCTCACTCTACCGCCCACACGCCCTCACTCAACCGCACTCACTCTACCACTCTACCGCCCTCACGCCCTCACTCTACCGCCCTCACTACACCATCATGTCTAATTTATGTTCTTTTTTCTGCCCACCTCCCAGCGCTGCCATTCGTATCTATGCTGAAGGTTTTTTTTAGGGGATTTTGTTTGCATGTTTTGACATGGCTGAGTGGGAAACAAATCGTTTCTCTTTTATTGCAGAAGCAACCTTTCAAATATGTGTTCCTGCTATCCACGTGAGTTGGAAATTACGTAAAACATGCTATTTCTGTGAGAAGGGCAGTGGTTTCTTACAACATTTAATAGTTTAACAGTAGCACTCTACTGCCCTCACTCTACCACCCTCACTCTACCACTCTACCGCCCTCACTTATACAGTCCTCAATCTACCACTCTACCGCCCTCACTCTACCCCTTCACTCTACCACTCAACCGCCCTCACTCTATTGCCCTCACTCTACCACTCTACCCCCTCAATCAACCGCCCTCACTCTACAACTCTACTGCCCTCACTCTACCGCCCTCACTCTACCACTCTACCGCCCTCACTCTACTGCCTTCACGCCCTCACTCTACCGCCCTCACTCTACTGCCCTCACTCTACCACTCTACCGCCCTCACACTACTGTCCTCACTCTACTGCCCTCACTCTACCACTCTACCGCCCTCACTCTACCACTCTACCGCCCTCACTCTACCGCTCTACTGCCCTCATTCTACCGCCCTCACTCTACCGCTCTACCACCCTCACTCTACCGCCCTCACTCTACCGCTCTACCAACCTCACTCTACCGCCCTCACTCTACCACTCTACCGCCCTCTCTACCACCCTCACTCTACCACTCTCACTCTACCGCTCTACCACCCTCACTCTACCGCCCTCACTTTACCACTCTACCGCCCTCACTCTACCACTCTGCCGCCCTCACTCTACCACTCTACCGCCTTCACTCTACCACTCTCACTCTACCACTCTACCGCCCTCACTCTACCACCCTCACTCTACTGCCCTCACTCTACCACTCTACCGCCCTCACTCTACCACTCTACTGCCCTCACTCTACCGCCCTCACTCTACCACTCTACCGCCCTCACTCTACCACTCTTCCGCCCTCACTCTACCACTCTACTGCCCTCACTCTACCGCCCTCATTCTACCACTCTACTGCCCTTACTCTACTGCCCTGAATCTACCACTCTACCTCTCTCACGTCCTGACTCTACCACTCTACCGCTCTCACTCTACCACTATACCGCCCTCATGCCCTCACTCTACCGCCCACATGCCCTCACTCAACCGCACTCACTCTACCACTCTACCGCCCTCACGCCCTTACTATACCGCCCTCACTCCACCATCATGTCTAATTTATGTTCTTTTTTCTGCACACTCGTGTCCTCTTGTTTGTTCTCTCTAGCATCACCCTCATCACACTCTCCTAACGAGTCTTCCTTCTCCCGCATGTGACCGTACTTGCACCCTCTAGGATCCATCTTCATTCTTTTCTGCTTTTCACTGTTTCCACCACACACTCCACTCCTTTGTGTCTCCTTTCTGGCCTCTTTCCTACTTAACTTTTCATCCTTTCTCCTTTAATCCCCTTTCCACCTTCTCACAACCCCTCGGAGCACTGCTATCTTAACATTTGTGTTTCTCTCTGTCTTATGATGTCTGCCCTGACCCTCATCCTCACACCCTCATATCTCCTCACCCTCACACACCCTCACAAACCCTCACACACCCTCACTCACCCTCACCACACTACCGCCCTCAATCTACCACCCTCACTCTACCACTCTACCGCCTTCTCTCCCGCCCACACTCTACCACCCTCATGCCCTCACTCTACCGCCCTCACTCTACCACTCTACCGCCCTCACTCTACCGCCCTCGCACAAACACTCTACTGCCCTCACTCTACCACTCTACCCCCCTCACTCTACCGCCCTCACTCTACCACTCTACTGCCCTTATGCCCTCACTCTACCACTCTACCGCCCTCTCTCTACCGCCCTCAGTCTACAACTCTACTTCCCCCACTCTACACTGTACCGCCCTCACTGTACCGCCCTCATGCCCTCACTCTACCGCGCTCACTCTACCGCCCTCACACCCTCACTCTACCACTCTACCACCCTCACACCCTCACTCTATCGCCCTCACTCTAGCACTCTACCGCCCTCACGCCCTCACTCTACCGCCTTCACTCTACCACCCTCACTCTAACACTCTCCTGCTCTCACTCTACCGCCCTCACTCTACCCCTCTACCGCCCTCACTCTACCGCCCTCACGCTCTCACTCTACTGCTCTCACTCTACCACTCTACCGCCCTCATGCCCTCACTTTACCGCACTCACTCTACCACTCTACCGCCCTCACGCCACCGCCCTCACTCTACCATCATGTCTAATTTATGCTCTTTTTTCTGCACACTCGTGTCCTCTAGTTTGTTTTCTCTAGCATCACTCTCATCATGCTGTTCTAACAAGTCTTCCTTCTCCCGCATGTGATCCTACCTGCACCCTCTCGGATCCATCTTCATTCTTTTCTGCTTTTCCCTGTTTCCGCTACACACTCCACTCCTTTGTGTCTCCTTTCTGGCCTCTTTCCTACTTAACTTTTCATCCTTTCTCCTTTAATCCCATTTCCACCTTCTCACAACCCCTTTCGAGCACTGTTATCTTAACATTTGTGTTTCTCTCTGTCTTATGATGTCTGCCCTGCCACCATTTACTTCGGACCCTCACCCTCAAACCCCCTCGCCCTCACATACCCTCACACACCCTCACACCCTCACCCACTCTCACTCACCCTCACTCAGCCTCACCCTCACACCCTCACCCTCACACACCCTCACCCTCACCCACCCTCACTCACCCTCAACCTCACAACCCTCTCACCCTCACTCACCCTCACACCCTCACCCTCACACACACTCACACCCTCACACCCCCTCACCCTCACACCCCCTCACCCTCACACCCCTCACCCTCACATCCTTTCACCCTCACATCCCCTCACCCTCCCTCACACCCTCACCCTCATTCCCCCCTCACCCTCACACCCCCTCACCCTCACACCCCCTCACCCTCACACACCCCTCACCCTCTCACCCACCCTCTCATCCTCACACACCCTCTCACCCTCACACACCCTCACACCTCCTCACCCTCTCACACCCTCACCCTCACACACCCTCACCACTCACACACACCCTCACCCTCACACCCCCTCACACCCCCACAACCCCTCACTTTAACACCCCCTCACCCTCACACCCCTTCACTCACCCTCACCCTCTCACCCACCCTCACCCTCACACCCCTCACCCTCACACAACCCTCACCCTCACACCCCCTCGCCCTCACATCCCCTCACTCTCACACCCCTTCACCCACCCTCACCCTCTCACCCTCTCACCCTGACACACCCACTCCCCCTCATCTTCACCCTCACACAACCCTCACCCTCACATCCCCTCACTCTCACACCCCTTCACCCACCCTCACCCTCTCACCCTGACACACCCTCTCACCCTCACATCCCCTCACCCTCACACCCCCTCACCCTCACATCCCCTCACCCTCATATCCCCTCACCCTCACCCTTACACCCTCACCCTCACACCCCCTCACCCTCACATACCCCCTCACCCACCCTCACCCTCACACCCCTCACCCTCACACAACCCTCACCCTCACACCCCCTCACCCTCAACCCCCTCACCCTCATACCCCCTCACCCTCACCCCTCACACCCCCACACCCACTCCCCCTCATCTTCACCCTCACACACCCCTCACCCTCACATCCCCTCACTCTCACACCCCCTCACCGTCTCACCCCTCACCCTCACACACCCTCACCCTCACACACCCTCACCCTCACTCACCCTCTCACCCTCACACACTCTCACCCTCACCCCCTCAACCTCACACCCACTCACACACACCCTCACCCTCACACACCCTCACACCTCCTCACCCTCACATTCCTCTCACCCTCACACACCCTCACCCTCAGACCCCTCACACACCCTCACACCCCCCACACCCTCTCACCCACCCTCACTCACCCTCACACCCTCACCCCCACACCCTCACCCTCACACCCCTCACCCTCATAACCCTCTCACCCTCACACCCCCTCACCCTCACACTCCCTCACACCCCCTCACCCACCCTCACTCACCCTCACCCCCTCACCCTCACACCCCCTCACCCTCACTCACCCTCACCAGCATAGCATAACAAAACAACACCTGGTTCAAATATGTTCTCTCAATGTTTCAAGCTTTATTACAAATGTAACAAAAAGATGTTCATATTTCACTTCTGTTCCTGGATTTTCAGCACAATAAAATACACTGAACATAATCTTCACAAAAGTTATTTACAAAAGTTTAAGCTATTGCCATTATACATTACAATAACTTTTATTTAAGTATTAATTATAAAATTAAATTAAAAGCCATTGTTATACGTAATATCAATACATGTAAGTCACGTAAATACAACACATATTGCATTACAAATGCCATAGGTGTCACATTTGCGAAAGTTAATACTATTGGCATTGTAAATGTCAAAACTATTAATTTCGCTATTTTCAAAAACAAAACATTAAAAAAAATTGTCATTTACAATACCAATAGCTCAAACTTTCCTAATGTGAGTCTTACTGCATTGCAAATGCTTGTTACATTTTCATAGTTATGCCACACCCCTGAGTGGAGCAGAGACGAAGGAGGAGCGTATGAAGAGGAAGGTAAAAGCGAAGTATGTCATTTGTATGCATATTGTGCATGTAATTTGCTACTGTTGCTGCTTACTTTGTGATGCTTGTTACCGATGTGAGCAGAGACCAGGAAGGAGTGTGGACGGTAGTACAGACAGGGGAGGAGCGCCTGGAGAAGAAGGTAAGAGTATTCCCTAAATATTGTTTGTGATTTTTTTGCTATTTGATAAATTTTGTAAATGTTATTGGTATAATACATATTTTTTTATAAATAGTATTATTGTTATGCCCCCCCCCCATGAATTGGAGTAGCAACGAGGGAGGAGCGCATAAAGAGGAAAATGACAGAGTAATATGTAATTTCTATGCGTAGAGTGCATTATTGTGTGGTATGCTATGAATGTGTTTATGTTTTGTAAAAATATGCGTGCTTTTCTTTTATTTGCATGCGTATTGTGTGTTCTGGTATGTTCTTTAATGAATGTGCAGTAGCGGCTCGTACAGGGAGTGCTGTGAGACGTTGGAGCGGAGCGGGGAGGAGCAGGGTGGAGGGTAATAAACTAAAATAGGACCCGCATGTGGCACTAAAACAAATGTCACCATCGAAGGGGTGGTACAAAAGGGGGTGGTGATGGACGGAGCATCTGAATCAATCAAACACTCACACCCAGTCAAAAGATGTGGGTTTAGTCCATCACCGTTCTTTAGCCCACTCTGCCACCCTAGTTCAGACATGGCTATATGCAAATCAGTCTGACCCTGTGCCTCATGGGAACAGTCCAGCCCGAACTGCCAAGCCATGTCTTTCCTGGACCGGAAACAAGCTTCTGAGGACCGGTTTCTGGCATTCCAGCCGTCTTCAGCCCGGCTTGCTTGAATCTAGTTGCAAAGTGAGCAAGGGACTCACGTCTGAGCATGCCCTGCCACACTTATGGCGGCCAAAAGCGGTACAAAAGGGGGTGGTGATGGACGGAGTCCAACCGGACTGTTCCCATGTCTTTAGCCCACTCTGCCACCCCAGTTCAGACATGGCTATATGCAAATCAGTCTGACCCTGTGCCTCATGGGAACAGTCCAGCCCGAACTGCCAAGCCATGTCTTTCCTGGACCGGAAACAAGCTTCCGAGGACCGGTTTCTGGCATTCCAGCCGTCTTCAGCCCGGCTTGCGTGAATCCAGTAGCAAAGTGAGCAAGGGACTCATGTCTGAGCATGCCCTGCCGCACTTATGGCGGCCAAAAGCGGTACAAAAGGGGGTGGTGATGGATGGAGTCCAGCCGGACTGTTCCCATGAGGCACAGGGTCAGACTGATTTGCATATAGCCATTTCTGAACTGGGGTGGCAGAGTGGGCTAAAGAACGGTGATGGATTAAACCCAGATCTTTTGACTGGGTGTGAGTGTTTGATTGATTCAGATGCTCCGTCCATCATCACCCCCTTTTGTACCAACATCGTAGGGGTGGCTCACTCTCTTGCGGGACTGCCCAGGCGCCGACAATGCGCCTCGATATGCCCGGGGACTCTTTGGCTTTCTCTAGAAACTGCCCCACAAAGCAACTGCTCCCCCAACGTTGGAGCGGCCTGCTGCCAGCCGGGGCCGCTCACCAACTGAGCAGTCACCGGGACAGGCGATTTCTGGCTTCACCCGGTCACACTGTGGCTGCCCCGGGGCTCTACTCATCAACACGGGAGCCCTGCTTTCCTCTGGCAGCCTTACCGCGTCCTGCTCAATCTCCTCGGGGCTTCCGGTGGGGGCAGGCACCGAAAATGTGCCTCGCGCCCCCTCCGCCTCATTCTCCTCAACAGCAGCTGAACGCGGGGTTTCCCCTGGGTCACGGTAGCCCCGCTTGGCATCGGCGGACTCCTCACTCGCGGGGCTTCCCTTTCTTCACGGAAACCCCGCCCATGGGAAACGCCACCTTGATTGCCTTCCAGGTCGCGCTGGGCAGCGGCCTGGAAGAGATTTCCTTTAGCGGCTCGGGCCGCGGCGGAAGAAGGCGGGTTGGGCACCCGCCATTGAGGACACCAAAAAAATAGCTCTGGCCTAACACAGGCACAATTAACCATAAAGCGGGGTGGGCACCCGCTCCAACAGCATCTCCGGGGGAATCCCTCACACCAGGATTCCCTCAAAAAAGGGTGGCAGCACAGCACTGTGCAGCCCAAGCTCTTTGCAGACAAGAGCCATGGGTCCAGTGCTCCCAAGGCACTAGGAGCTCCAAGAAGATCCTTAAAGATGAAGGGGCCATGCTGGGCCTAGGGAGGCCAGCACACAGGGCCCTCCCAGCAGGGTGGCAAGCCCCCATGGCGGTTCCTCCTGGACCCCAGCAGCAGCAAGCCCCCACGAGTACAGGAACAAGAAGTGAACATTTTCATGGGGTCACAGCCCCTATATTTATATTAGCAAATCCCTTTGTGTCACAGCACAGGGCTTGGGGATACCAGTCAGAACTGGTTTAGAGGGGCTTTGAAGCACTTTGTTTTTGAAGCTCCTCTTCCCCTTTGTCAGGTGGGGGCTCAGTGATCAGATACACCACAGGGGGCGCATCCAGCATTGTACAGCTTGGGCACAGTCCTATTCAGAGTCAAGGGATATCTCCTCCCACCACTCTCAGCCCAGGTGTCCAATTCAACCTAGCTGACTCACCCTGCCTCTCCTGGAGCCACCCACACCTCTCAGCTCCTGTCAATCACAAGCCAGACATGCAATTCACATCAGGCAGGCAGACACAGAGCACACAGAAATGCCAACTTCTAAAAGTGGCATTTCTCCATCATTCACCATAAATCTGCGCACACCATTGTGCAGCATTTATCCGCACAAGTTCATACATACTAAACTCGACTCTGCACTCCTCTCATACCAGGAATTACCATGGACACACTTTTCCCCCATGCATTCCTATGGGAGGGCATGCCAATCTCACCACACGCACTCAGAGAGCGCACACACTTTACACTGGGCCACAGTGCTAAAGTGCCCAGAGGCCAAAAACCACTACCACCATGTCAGAGCTTAAGGCAAAAAGTTCAGGGGTGAACCTGCCAAAAAGGGGCAAGTCCAACAAGGAGGAAAGACATACAAAGAGGGGGAGAAACAATGGTAGGAAGAATGAGAGAGGTGCTAATAAAATTAACCCCCTTAGCAAAGAGCGTAAAAAGAATTACGCATTTTTGTATAGCAGTTTATTGTGTTTGTATGCACAGATTATGTGGTGTATATTGCAGTAAATGAATAGCAGAGATGGGTTGCTGGGGCATTTTGTTTATAAAGTTGTCTCGAGAGTACAGGATTATGGGTCATTGGAGTGAAATTGTATTGCATGGCAAAAAACAAATGAAATGAAGGAGCTAGTTAAAGCAGGGGGATGGTTGAATATAAAGTAGGTATCAATGGTTCAGCAGATGCAGTGGCAGTGAGAAACAGAGTTTTTATGAGCACAGTGGCCCCCCTGTAATGTTGGTTTTTGGTGTGTAATTTTAAGTAAGAGTACCAATTGACCTTGCTGGCTTTGGTCCTTTGCTACTATAGCTCTGTTCCTTATAGTGCCGGGATAGCATATAGTCAGCAGTGGTGGAGACAGTGGGCAGCGGGATGCCATGGAGTGATTAGCCCAGTGCATATGTTGTTATATAAAGCATTGAGACAGTTTCTGAGTATAAATGTGATAAAATTGCCCCCTTTAATTTCAGTGAATTTAAAATCAGCATTTCATGAATTAAGAATGTGTATAATGGCACACAACGGCCTAAATTAAGCCCCCTTTTTTGTTTGCGGTTTGGCTATTGTTTATTATAAAGGTCAATTTTAAAAAGTTAGTAATTTGTGTTGTATTTATTTGTAGGAATAACGCCTTGAAAACAGATATTTTAAATAAGATGTCCATAAAAAGGAAGCAAAGGTAAATAAAGTGTACTAGGAAGCTTATTTGGTTAGTGAGTGAGGGGTACTGTGTTTGCGTGCTGCTACCAGATGTGCTTCCTGTTAAAGTTGTTGCAAGTGCCAAAATAAGCCTGGCCTTGTTGATAGTAAGCAGACATCAATTGATGGTAGGGGCCAAGAGTGGGAGGTGGGAGGGGGCAGGCGGGGTTTGTGGAAGAGACAGAAGATAAGGATGGTGAGAAAAGACCAAACAAATGACCACTGCTAGAATGACCCTGGTCCCGAGTGCCGGGAAGTTCCAGGCAGTGTGTGAACGCGGTTCAAGGGTAAGCGTGATGAAATTGAAATATGTGATAAAAAAAGGCACTTGGAGGATGCCTGTGCAGTTCCCAGGAGATGTGCCACGCTATTGTGAGATCGAGGTTTGAGGCGCATTGAATGACGCAATTCGGATAAAAGTAACATTTGAAATGTATTGTCTCATTCTCAATCCTTTTGAACCTTTTTCAATGGATAATCTGTACAATAAGTAACGACAGTGAGTTACTTCCTTACAGTTATTGTGTAGAGGTTGCTTTGTATTTCCTTGCTACTTGTTTAGAGCATCTATTATTAACATTTCTTACCCGACAGAACCAATTTTTGTTTACATATTTAATAAAAATACAGCACTTTATCCTGAGCACTGTACAGTTTTCGCATTGGATGTATTGCAGTGTATTTTGTATGTTAGGCCTATTGTATGTTGTGCATTGCAGTATATGAATAGCATATATGGATTGTTGGGGCCTAATGCTAATGGAGTGAGTAGCTCCTAACAGAGTTACTGTTATTAAGCACTAGTGTATATTTACTTACCTGTACTGGGGCCTTTGCTACCTTTACTGTTTGCTAGATTTGCTGCGTTCCTCAGAGTTCCGGGATAGTATGGAGTTAGCAGTTGTAGGCATGGTGGCCAGAGGCATGCATAAAGTGAAGAAGGGTTGATACTGTGAGCCCAGGGATGCTATGGCATGAAGAGGTGTTGGCACTGTTAGTAGGGAAATGTAGTCGACGAAGAGGCTTTAGTATTGTAAAGAGAAAGATAGCATAGAGTAAGAGTGGCATTGTGAACAGAGGGTTGGCAAGGAGCAAACAGGAATTGGTACTATGAGAAGAGAAATGGTATGGAGGAAGAGGTATTGGTACTGTAAGCATTAGGATGGCACCGAGTGAGATTGGTTGGTACCATGAGCAGATGCTCGGCATAGAGTGAAAAGGGTAGGTAGTGTGACCAGAGGGGTGACATGGAGTGAGAGAAATGGTACTGTAAGCAGAAGAATAGCATAAAATGAAGAAGGGATGGTACTGTGATTAGAGGAAAGGTACGGAGTAAGAGGGGTAAGTACTGTGAGCAGAAGTGTGGCATGGAATAAAAGGAGTTGATACTGTGAGCACAGGGATGTTATGGAGTGAGAAGGGTAAGCACTGTGAGTGTATGGATGGATAAAGTAAACAGGGGATTGGTGCTGTGACTAGAGGGATGTTATGGAGGAAGAAAGTTGATATTGTGAGCAGAGAGATGGCATAGAGTGAAAGATGTTAGTACTGTGAAAAGAGATTTGGTACAAAGTGAGAGAGGTACGTACTGTGAGCAGAGGAGCTGCATGGAGCAAAAGGAGTAGATACTGTGACCACAGGGCTGTTATAAAGTGAGGGGCGTAAGTACAGCAAGAATATGGATGTTCCAAAGTAAACTGGGTTGGTACTGTGACTAGAAGGTTGTCATGTAGTGATAGTGTCAAAAGTAAAAAAAACAGTTTATTGTATACGATTACTTAAAATTGTTACAATGTACACTTTAAAAATGTATTAAACTTAATCTTCCATTAAATACCGCATATCAACAATGAACTTGGCAATATGTAAAATCTGAATAACGTTAATAACGCACATAAAATGTTGGCTAACCAGTTAAACGATCTGCGACAGTTCCATGTATTCACAACTTTACAAAGTGCTCAAGTGATCGAAATTGTCCAAAGATTAGATTATTTGAAATAAATGTCCATAAAATACCAAACTTTACAATAAGGTTTGGTCAGCTGCCAGCTTGCCGTTTTTAGGTCGAGGCTACCGTCCCACTGCGAAGCAGTGGGGGTCGGAGCCGAAGATTTCATGACTTCAACAGTGTGGGGCTTTACCCCGCCTCTCTCTTCCATTGGCTAGCTTCGTAAATGGAGGCTAGCCATTGGAAGAGATGTGTGTCAATTACTCTTTTCCCCGGCTTGAAGCGATCCGTGGGCGTTTCTGTCTCTTTTTTAAGTCCCGCCCCCCACACCCTCCCTCTCGCCGAGGTCCCAGTCTATTCTTGCAGAGCGAGCGCTGCTGCCAAAGCAACTGGGCTGTTGACATGTTTGTAAGGCACAACGGATATATACTAAAAATCTCTGTACAGTCGTCTGGCCGGATGTGCTCAGTATATAAGCACCTTAACTTAAGAAATGAATAAAATGCGTAATATTAAAATCGCGAGTAGCTGAGATAAACTTAAAGTGGAAGTGTAGCGATAGGGAAGCTTCAGAACCAACGCGCACGCGCCTTCCCAGCTTTCTGTCCTGCGCATGCCCAGTGCCCTTCCCACACTCGCACGCTCGAACTTCCTGGCCACTGCACGGTAAACAGTGAGGTCACGTGACGCGGCCTTGCTGCAGGCTTCGAGATGCTGATGGCTGCGGAGAGTGAGTCGAACTGTACCGGCTGGCGCGCGCCACTTCCGGGCACCCGACCTCCCTCCATCCGCTGGACCGCTGCTGTCTGCCGAGGCCTAGGCCCGGTCTGTGGAACCATCGGTCAGCCGCCTACGTGCTCCTCAGAGGCCGAGTCCTGTATGGGCCACCGCTGACACCTTCACCTCCAGCTCGCCCCAGCCTCCGGAGCGGTGAGTGCGGCCTGGGCTGGGGAGGGGCGGGGATTGAATCCAAGGTACCGGAGCTCGTCCTCCGCAGGAGCGGTGCGCAGCTCCCCTGCCTCTAGGCACTGGACCCATTCCTTTCCGGGCACCCAGCGCTGCGCCCGCGGCTTCATGTGGACCCACCGGGGCCACCGTCCCAAAGCCTTGTGTCCCCGCTCGCTGCGGGCTCTCGTGACGTCACACGGCGCTGCTGCCAGCAGGGATTTGTGTGTGTGTGGCACACCTCACCTCCAGAGATCAGCAGGGACAGTCACCCTCTAGCAGCGTTCTGCCCCACGACAGGGCTGCCTGAGCACGGCATTGCCGTTTATCCCCCTTCCCCTCCGGGTACGTTTGCAGCTTTCCTATACGAGATTAGTGGAGTGCATTACATATTTTATTTTTCTTAATTTTAGTGTGTACTATTGAATGTATCACAACAACGATTCCTCGTTCGAGGAATCGTTGTTGTGATTGATAGCGGTTGGGCTCAACTGCAGGAGTAACGCGGCCACGATCAGCAGCGCCTAACGGGAGAGGAAAGGGAGCCATATGGTTGAAACTATTGAATGTATATACATGCAATACGGTGAGAACGTGTAGATGTGTTTTATAATGAGAGATGGTAAATTATGGCATATTGCTTGTGCGTGCGTGCCACACCGGTCATTCACCTTCTCACAAGGGCAAATTTAAGTGGCGTGTTGGCACCTAATTTGTTTATCAGTGTATATGTGGAGTCTTGATAGCTGCTGCATTGTAAGATTAAGCGAACTAAACTGCTGTCCTCGATTCTAGGAAGCTAAAAATGTAAACACTTGTTTCTGGTCACGTGACTCGGTTGTATTTCCTTGTAACTTGCTGTTGCGTGTGGACAAAGGGAGTCTGACCTCGGACTCTGATGCTTCCTCATGTTTACTCTTCTCAGCCAAATAAATGCTCTCGCTGCCCGCAACGCACGATTCTTTCCTTTAGTGCCACGCACTACCCCATGATGAGGCTTGAGGAAAAACTCATAGCCTAGGAAGTTGGCTTCGTGAGTTCTCTGAGAGGTCACACATGGCAGAGCCCCTCCCCGTGTGCGGCTTGTTATTGGAAGCACAGGCCTGAGGTCTGAATACATACATGGCACACAGCACACCCCTGCCTTGCCAGTTGCAAGAAATCTTGGTTCCATACATCACCAGAATACCGACTTTTATTTTAGTAGGTTTCAATTTAAGCCTCAGTTCCTCGCGTGTGGAATCAAAAGGGTTTTTGCTGTCACTGGATGAGCTGATAGTTGAAGGGTTGATTTATTTCTGTTATCTCTTTTCTGTTAACTGCACAACATTCTCCTACCTGGGTGTTTTGTTTCACTATCGGCTCAATTGGGCTGCACTCCTAAATAAAAAAAAGGGTCAGGTAACAAGGGCAAATGCAGCACTTTTTGGCTTTGCTGCCAAAATGGGTAATCGACCAGTGGCAGCAATGCAAAAAATTTATCAGGCTAAGTGCATATCCATAGCAAGCTATGGTAGTGATCTATGGGGATATTGTAAACTTGAGGGTCTTCAAGTGACAGAAAACAACTTCCTTAAACAACTATTGAGTGTCCCCAAGGGGACTGCGAACTTGTCGGTCCATGAGGAAACGGGCATGCCCTACTTAAGCGACACCATGGCATTACTCCGCTTACCTTCTGGTTACAATGTTGGCTTAACAAGCATTTACATTTTACCCATAATATCCTTAAAGAGACCCTGAGTCTAGACCACATGAAAAATATACCCTGGTTCAAATATTTAAAAACCCGTTTTTGTGAGTTGGGATGTCTGGACTTGTTTTTAAATCCTAAGGGTATTAATAGACAGGACGTCAAGCGCATACAACACACATTCAACCAAATTAGGAAAATGGAAAGAGAAGAAAAAGAAATGTCTAAACCTTGCGTGAGGGCACATCTGATACTTAGTACTACTTTGGATATGGAGCCGTATCTCTTGTGGCCATTGCCTGCATATGAGAGATTCCTTTTAACCAGGTTTAGATTTAACCTCTTTCATTATTTATTGGCAGTCCCAAGGGGCGGTCTTAAAGGGAGCGCGCTGGTATCCTGTGGCTGCGACTTTAAGTCTCTACAGGACTTGCTTCACTTTATGTTTTTATGTAAATATTATGAAATGCCCAGGACTATTTTTCTGAAACCTTTGTTAAAAAAGGTAAACTTTGTGCAAGTGCGCCCGGCTTTGTTTTATCTACAATTGTTAAAACCTGATTGTATCCCGTTTGTGGCCGGTTTCCTCAAATGTGCATTGAGTTACAGAAAATGTTTGGACCCTTAAAATTCACTGTGACTTTCTGGTTCTTATGATTAGCATAGCCTTTTCACTTTCTTTGCAGTGCTGCTGCAGTTTATTTGTTTTCTCCTTTATTATTCGTAAATATTGTATTTAATTGATTGTTTTTAAGTCATCGAATGTGATGAATTTTAAAATGTAACTTTTATGGTGTTTTAAAAAATGCTGATTAAAGTATTTGACTTGACTTGACTGACTGACACCCCAGTGGGTGGGTGTTCAACACCTTCAAGAGCACCTCTCACCTAGTTCATTCCGAGTTAAGGATTTTCTCTTAAATTGAGACAGTAAAACACCAATGCTGGGCAACAGGCATGACGGGAATTCCACTCCGTAAAGAAAAAGCTGCAAACACTTCACATCCAATATGTAATGTTATATCCTGTATGACTGAGAATACAACACGCAGGGAAAGCTTGCATCTTCTCGACGCCTAAAGAAGCTCTGCAATATGTGCGACAGATCGAGCGGAAGGAATTGGCATGGGAGCCGGAGGCAGACCCGGATGCTGACATTGAGGGTTGAACACGTGAGGCCTGTACTGACTGGAATGCATGAGATATAACCTTATTAACAAACTGTTGGTATCAACACTATATGTTAACAGTGTGTCATTTGTGATGTCTATTATCCAGCTACTGCCCTACAACAACTGCATCTCCATGTATGCCATATATGTTCTGCAGGTTGTATTGCATATTGTACAATTTTGACACTCACTTGTCCTCTTTTGTTACCAGCTATAAAAGCTTGTAGTATGTATGTTCCTGAGAACTGAAGTTTATTGTTAGCCCTATATGCCAATGGGTGTTCCCCCTGATAATCTTCACCTCGACCCCCCCTGTACCAGCCGGGGGCCAACGGCTACTAGCGACCCTCAAAAAGGGAATACCCCACAACAGTTTTTTATTGTGCTACTGCACTTTCCTGGTGCTCTTATTGGTTTCTAACTGCAACATGCGGTTGGTTGCATGGTGGTTATTTGGTTTTGAGGGTTGGGAACTTTGGTGTGTTTCAGATGCTGAAGTGGGTGGGGGGAATTGTTGGGGAATTCTGGATCATTAAAGTAGTGTTGGAGACACAACAGCAGCAGACCATATCATGCTTAACAACAGATTTTGTACGATGGCACACTACAGTAATTGTCAACACACAACATGACCAGGGCTAAAGTACCCACAATCTGATGGGTAACTTGGAACGTTAGGGGCCTTAACATCAAGAAGGTGAAACAGGTGCTTTCCTACTTGGACCGTCATAACATCCAGATAGCCCTATTGCAGGAAACCCACATTACTGAATGGGCAGCCTCCACAGTGGCTACCAGATGTGCGGCAGAGTGGCTAGCAGCCTCATATTCCTGTTATGCTAGGGGGGCAATGATATTAATAAAGAAAGGTATCCCCTTCCAACCAGTGCATGTGGAGGAAGATAAGTTGGGTCGGTATATTCTGGTACAAGGTACACTGTACGGTAAAATGATCCTCATCGTAAATATATATAGTCCCAACATTGACGACCCTGCTTTCTACGAAACACTATGGGGGGAAAGTGTGCCAGCTGCCCCCGTTTGCCATTATCTGTGGTGGGGACTTTAATGCAGTGTTAGACCCAGCAATAGATAGATGTTCACTAGCCGAATCCACACTAAAAAAAAGCAACAACTGCCATACATCACAGTATGCTAAATCTGGGGCTGCTTGATCTTTGGCGACTGTGACACCCAGACACATGGGAGGGTACATGTCATTCCTATGCACGTCAATCCTTGGCCCATATTGACTATTGGCTGGTCACAACAGGTGTCAATACATGGACTGTACAGATCAAGCACCTATGTAGGACCCTATCTGATCATGCCCCAGTACTTTTGAGCATAACGTTACTGACATATACCTCCTCCCAATTTCAATGGTGCCTACAATCTTCCTCCCTACTTGATCAGGTGTTTTGCAAAAGAATTTGTGAGGCTATATCAGATTATTTCCTGCATAATACTGGATCAGTGCAATCTATAGTGACCCTATAGGAGGCATTTAAAGTGACTATTTGGGGTGCATATTTGGGGTTGCAATCGGGCATTTTAAAATCCTTAAAGGGCAGGGCACTATGTCTAGGTTGGAACGGGAGCTTGGTGATCTTGAGGGAGAATATAGCGCTACGGCTAACCACGTCACACTAGCATCTATTAAAAAAAGGTTACAGAATATAATGACGTGGCTGACCAGGAAATACGCCACATGTCAAGCAGAAGCAAAGCCTGATAATATGGGGAGGGAGGCAAGCCAGGAAGAGCATTGGCAGGCAAAATAGCAGACCCTTTGGGGGAAGAATTATATGGTTAAAACCATCACAGATGAGGACACCACACACTGCGACACACCTAACATACTTAGAGCCTTTGCGCAATACTACACCACGACTTATGAGAGTCAGCAGTCAGCAGATGAGGCAGATTTAGCACAATACCTAGACGACATCACACTAGTGTGGCTCTCACACCATCAGCAAGATTTTTTAATGCATCCCTTAACACTCGATGAAATTTATGAGGCTATTGCTGCATTGCCCAACGGGAAAGTGGCAGGTACAGATGGCTTACCAGCTGAGTTTTATAAAGAATATATTGACCTTCTGGCCCCCTGCCTTCTGGAGATGTATATGGAGGCATACGAGACCCGCAGTTTACCTCCCACTCTACGGGAAGCACTTATTAAAACCTGATAAAACTCTGGACCGGTGCAAATCATATAGACCTTTGTCTTTGATAAATACTGACGTAAAGATATTGGCGAAAGTACTGGTGAATAGGCTGACATTACTTCCAGTTATGGTGTTCCCTGATCAATCGGGGTTTATCCCTACCTGCTCCACAGCCCATAATCGGCATACATTATTTGCGATATTACATGTCCTTAAACCCACCCTCCCGGCAGTGGCGGTCCTACTCGACCCGCTAAGGAATTCAACTCCATCTCCTGGTCATATATGTTTGCTATTTTGCATCGCAAGGGTGTGCCTTTCATTTTTACAAATTGGATTAAATTGCTTTATACGAACCAGGTGGCACGTGTGAGAGTCAATGTTCAACTGTCGGATGTTTTTCAGATACAGCGGGGCACGTGGCAAGGGTATCCGCTATCGCCCTTGTTCTTTGCTTTGGTGCTTGAACCATTGGCACGTATTCTGCGACAGTGTCATGCGCAAGCAGCACTACGATTTTATCAGCGACCCTTTGCAGTCTCCATGTACGCCGACAATATGGTGTTATATGTGCGTGATCCCAATACGCATTTAGTGCAACTCATTAGGGAGTATATCCGGTTTGAATGGTTCTCAGGACTTGGGATAAACTGTTCGAAATCAACCATCTTGTCCCTCACGGATAGCACACCCAGGGTGGCCTTGGATTACCCGAGGCTTGGTGCACAGACTCTGTGAAATACCTGGGAGTCTGGCTCCATCGAGACGCACAGGTGGTGGTCCAATCCAATTTCGGTGGCGCCATCTCGCGCCTCGAAGAACAAATAACCCGCTGGATAAAACTACTGTAGTCATTCGTGGATAGGATAGCACTAATGAAAATGGTGGTCCTTCCACAATATTTATATTTATTCCTGAACATCCCTGTACACTTAACGCACCACTTCTTTGACACGCTTCGGTCTTTATTAGTCACACTTGCATGGGGCCGTAAAAAACCAAGACTTAAATGGGAACACTGACATTTCCTTACGAGCAGGGGGGCTTCACAGCCCCTGACTTCCATTGATATTATCTGTGCGCGCAGGCCCATTATGCTTATTACTGCAACAGGAGCCAGCCTACATTCCCCATGTAGAGGTGGAAGCAGGGGCCGTACATCTGATACCGCTGAAGGCCATGATAGTCAACAAGCTTACCGTCCTTGAGAAAGGGGAAATAGACACGGTGTAAATTACTACTAGGGCATAACAAGAGCTTGGGAGGCACACGCAAAAACTGCCGCTGTATGCACCAAACATGCCACTACTACACCACACTGATCTCTCGGTCACCATGGAACCAGGTGCACTGAAATGGGCACGTCCACCATGGGAGATGTATTTTCAGGGGGCAAATTTCTGAAGTCGAAAACTAAGCTCACTGAAGGGTCTAATATTGCAATGCGAACGTTTGTGTTCACATGGCTGCGATCTGCTATACGTGCAATATACCCTCACTTTCGGGCAGAACCCCCTACATTAGAAGCGCTGCAACTCCTATATTCCACGCCTTCACGTGCTAGACTGGTCACACGTCTATATCATGCTTCACAGAAAGAAAGGGCTACTGCAGGGACAATGGCAAGAGACAAATGGAATACAGTCCAAACTGATCCGCTATCGGAGGAAGACTGGTTTAGCTGCTGCCAACTGACTGGGCAACTCACAGCAAATGGGAACTTAAGACTAGTGCATTTTAAATATCTACATCAAATGTACTACACACACCATCCCAACTTTATAAGTATGGTTTGAGGGACACTGCCGATTGCACACAATGCGGTTCCCCCTTTGCTGACTTCCACCATTAAGTCTGGGCCTGTCCAAGGGTTTTCTCATTCTGGGAATCAGTCACAAGCACCATCCAATTGATGGTAGATTTACCTGTATCCTGTACCCCCCAATTATGCTTACTGGGAAAGGTTAATGATGTTAAAGCCTCTCATAGGAAATTAGTAGCAGTGACGCTGCTGATTGTTAAACATAGAGTTTCGATATGCTGGGGTGGTAGGCCGGAACCAACAACTAAACAATGGTTACAAGACCTGGTATATTGCGGAGATCAATTCACATGATATGCTGAGGAATTGCCTAGCTCCTCCAAGCCCCGCAATATCTGGGGCCCACTTATTGAATATCTGCTGACTGTAGATGATGATTGATTGACCATGTCATTGTTGAACTGTGCAATTTTAGTGCCACAATTGAATATGGGTTTGATTACTGTCAAGAGATTGTCTGTCTGTAAAATCATCTATTTTATGGTTGTTATATGCTGCTTTTAAATTGTAAGAACTGTATGTGTCCAATCAACCAATCAACTGCAACAGCTTAACTGATTGTACATGTTTTTTTTTTAATGAAAAAATAAATGAAAAAATATATATATATTTCACCAAATGTGCGGCTGTCTTAGAGATATTGTCATTCTGCCATACATGGTCTAACAACTAACAAATGCCTTTGCCACTAATATGAGCTGGACCATGCGCCATAGTAACCAGAGGAAGAACATATGCATCTGGTAACATCCACCTCTGCTTCCTTGATTTATCAATCCAACATGCTTCCTCATTTAACTGTGCTGTACTTTCCTGCCTTTCGGCGAATTCTTCAATTGTAGCTTCACCTTGTATCTCCTTTACACTTTCACAGGTATTATCAAATATGACAATTTCTGGGACCCACCTAGCTGGACCTGCTACAAATGTGCGATTCATATTTGTTCGGTCTGCTTCCTTAGCTGTGTGATCTGCAAAAGCACTACCTTTACCCACGTCATCAGTAACCTTCCTATGGACACTACAATTGATTATGGAGTAATTCTTGGGAAGCGTTAAAGCAGACATAAGCCTCAATATGAGGTGCCCATGCTGAATCTTAGTGCCATGAGAAGTAAGAAACCCTCTCTGCCCAGAGTCGGACAAAATTAGGCGCAACCCCGAAGGCATGTTGGCTGTCAGTACAGATGTTGACAACCAGTCCCTCGCTCAATTTGCAAGTTTGAATAGGAGCAGCGAGCTCAGCAACTTAAGTCGACTGATAGGGGACCTGTGATGTCTCTACCACTGTGCGCAAAGTAGTGAAAGCATAAGCTGCCATTGTGGTGCCAACTGGTAATTTAAAACAAGAGCCATCGACATATAGTTCTCCTTGGGGGTCAGATAAGGGAATGTCAGTAAGGTCTGCCCGTCCCTTCGTCTCTTCTTCCGTCCGGTAGATACAATCATGCTTATCGACTGCATTGTTCTCAGAAGGGAGGGGTAGTGATGTGGCTGGATTCAGAGTTGCACATATTTTAATTGTAATGTGTTTAGCAAACAATGTCAATTCATAGCCGGTAAGACCTGCACTGGTGAGATGCTGTGTCTTTGTCTTATTCAAAAGTGTATCCACAGCATGGAACACCATAACTGTGAAGTCAGTATCAAGCACAAGTCCAGCCCATTGTCGGACTGGAGTGGCCACAGCCGCGACCGCTTTCAGACAACTCAGGAGGGCCCTTGCGACGGGATCAAGCACAGCAGAGAAATAGGCACACAGCCATTGCTTATCCCCATATGTTTGTGTTAGGACAGAAATCGCGCAACCAGCCATCTCGTGGACATAAAGCACAAATGGATTGCCATAGTTAGAAGTACCAAGCACTGGAGCTGAACAAAGCGCAGTTTTCAATTGCTGAATAGACTGCTGACATTGTGACATCCAAGGCAAAGGCTCATGTACTTCTTTCATTGTTAATGTAAGCATAGGCTTGATTAGCAAAGAATAGTTAGGTATCCACTGACGACAGTAAGAAGTGATACCTATAAAAGTGCGCACATCTTTTTGAGTTTGTGGAATGGGCATTTTAGCAATGGTACTGATGCACTCAGGGGTCAACCTCCTACCCTCCTTCGACAGTAGGTGAACTAAATAGGTGACCTCCTATCGAGAATCCTGAAATTTGGAAAGGGAAACCTTGTGTCCATGATGTGCTAATTGCAACAGCAATTTAACTGTACTATCTCTACAACCGTGTTCTGTATCAGAAGCTATGAGATCATCAACATACTGCACCAATACATTACCTGAGGAAAGCAACAAGGAATCCAACTGACCTTTTAATGCCTGACTATAAATACTAGGACTTTCGGTATAGCCCTGAGGAGCACGACAGACTCTAAAGCTCCTACCAGCCAGTGTAAACCCAAATAAATATCTACTGTCTGGATGGATAGGCTAAAGAAAGCATTTTTCAATTCGATAACAGAGAAGAATTTAGCTGTAGAAGGAATCTTTGTCAAAAGCGCTGTAATATCAGGAACCACAGGGAACTGTGGAACGACTATGTTATTAACCTCACACAGATCAATTACAAAGCGATAAAAATCATCAGTGTCCTCAGAGGAGCCTGAGGGTGCCCGTTTAAGATTCAGAAGAATAGTACTATTACAAATATTGCCAGATGTTTCCTCAACTACTCCCTTTTGTATCAAAGCCTGAATAATCTGAAGAAAAGCCTGTTATCCTGCTTGCTGAATCTTATACTGAGGAATACAGGGCAAAAAGTTTCTCTTTAACTTCTATTGAAACTGGTATTATGTGCAACAGCCCTACATCCATTTCACCTGTAGCCCATAGAGTGGGTGGGACATCAGCAAATTCAGTCGGAAAGGGTGCATCCTGGGATAAACATTGTTTAATACTCGCATCCGTGCCTATAGTGATATGGACACGCGCAGGAGAGCAATAAAAAATAGCATACAACTTCTTCAACAAATCCAACCCCATCAAATTCTCATCACAGTTGGATATCAACAGAAATGGGAACTCCACAGTAAAAGAACCAACAGTCAATGCAAGGGGGCGTGGAGGAAGTGACCCAACCAGGGTCACCCGAGTCACTCATGACCTCCTCTAGCCTTCCAAGAAATTAAGAGTCTATGATGCAGTAGAGAACACAAACTAACTAGTTTATTAGTGAATACACTGCAGTGGAGTCCGGTTTGACCAGCCCTATGGGATGGCTGTCGGGGGACTGACTCTAACAAGCATAAAGTTAAATTATGTATGTAGCAGAGCCCACAAAGACCCGCCCATTCTGGAAAAGTACAGCTTGGGCAAACACTGAACAAAAGGGAGGCACAGAAGGATGAGCTAAGAGTCTGAGACCGGGCACACACTATCACTCTGGCGAGGTCATACAGTCTGTGCCTGCAGCTGGAATAGTGGGAGCAACCTCTATCTCAGGGAAAGGTATGCATTAATAAGCAACTTCTCATGCTTCAGTGAGGCCTAACCTTTGAGATGCAAATGCATCCCAGCAGCTTTCTGCTGAGGCAAGCAACATGAGACAAAAGCTTGAGCTTAGTTACAGAACAAGATGGCGCCAATAAAGATGGCACCATGGATGCTAACTTAACATGGAATAGAGTTTGAGCATAACAAAGGGAGCATTTAGATTCTGTGCATTACGGAAATAACATTTCAAATCTAATGGACACTCCTTTTAGCATTCATGTTAAGCTTTATTGGTGCCATCAGGTAGGGGTCTTTACAATTCTAAAAGAAAAGGGGGAAAAGAAATGCTCCAAAATAGGCAACATTTAGTAACTCATTTGGCTACTAGAAAGGCTGAACGTCCATAAAATATATAACAGACACCATTCAAAGCTAGACAGGCAGGAAGGCAGTGTATGCACAGACTACATGTCAAAATGATGCCAGCTATGGAAACTAGGAAAATGCTAATCCTTTAACCCCAAGATGCGAATAGGCCCCAAAACCATCTGTGAGTGACCACGTGCCATTTTCTTGATGTATGTCAGATGCAAGCCTATCCCTTCAATATCTTTCTGAAGCATAGTCCTATATTTTGTATCATATGATAATCCTTGCTTGGGGGTTAGGGTACTTACACAGCCGGCAAACAAACTGGGAGACAGTGTATGCAGAAGCAGCATGGAAAAATAGTATCAGCAGGTACGACTAAACCAAGAAGTATTTTCCAATCCCATGTCATGAACAAAATCCAAACCCACCCCGATAATGTCCATGTACCTGTTCCTTTGTACATTTCAGCTGATAGAAAACATTTTCAATATAGGACAATCTTTGCATGGTCTTATGCAGGGCCTACATCACAAAAACATGTTCAGGCAGTGAGGGTGTTGGACCAACCAAATGATGAACAGACTATCTTCTTTTTTTGGACCAGCCCCGCTCTAGACACAGTGCTGCAAATAGCACGCTTTTTTCGACGTAGTCCGCTTTCCCTAACCTTCACGCACACATCACTAAATACGAGCTCGCGGCGTCGGCGTCGGCGTTTCGGAGCGTGTTTCGAATGTTGATGCCCCGCTATCCCGTTGCGGAGAACAGTTTCCCCGAGTCTCCAACTATTGCGCCAGTGAGTTTGACTATATTGCACATAGCCCCACGCTACTGTTGCGTAATCGGACCACAAACTAACAGTAGCCTTATGCGCTTCCATCCTAGAGGTCGTGTGTCACTCATACAGTGTTTTCCCCCGTACCCGTGGCGGTTTCTTGCAATCCAGACGGGTAAGTCCCGTTGTTTGTTATTCGTTCACAATCAGAGCGTTAGTGTGGCCAGCCCACTTACCCATAAACCGCTTATCTTTGTTTGTTACAGTCCCTTCCACCCAAGTTTGTAGCACGCCTTCATTTTCAGCCCTTCAGGGTTTCCTGCCAGGGCTGATCTTTTTGGTCGGAGGTAGCTTGATGCTACCCACTCAAGTAAGGATTACTCTCCATTTTCTCAGCACGTCTCCACTTATCCACTGGTTTCAGTCACCTCACATCATTCACCTATTTCATCTAGTGCAAGCATAGTTGCCATGAGCACTAGAGCATGCTTTTGCTTTTACTCTGACTTTTCTCCCTGATCAGCCACCTTGTATTATCTAGTTCTCCTTTTCATTTTCATCTTTTATCACAATTTTTCTCACTACCACTACTGTTTGATGCACTTTGGTATTGAGACTGATCTTTTAACACACCAGAAGTTGTTATTTCAGTTGAGCTTAAGCCGAACCCCACTGGTAAGCACATGTATATACGCTTCCCCTTAGTATGCTTACATTAACCCATTGTACCTATTCCTATAGATACCCCTGATGAAGGGCACTGTAACGGGAAGAGACCGCTGCCCCAGCAGCCCAAGAACTCTGTAACCTCTTTAGGGGACTCATGTCGTGACCCCCCCTCTTATCTTCACAGAATACCGATTGGACGTACTCCGGAGGGCAGTATGGTACACAGGACGAGGAGGAAGACGGTGGTCCCTTTAACTGGCAAGAGCTAGGAGAGTGGGAGGAGCCACCAACGCCGTCAAGAGCAGCGAGCGAGGATGCCGGGGTGTGCTTGTTCACCGGAGGCGTAGGTGGTGTTTGGAGAGCGGAGTCGAGGGAGGAGTTGGCAGAGACAGGAGTTGGAGAGTCGGAAGAGCGTAGAACCGAAATACCATCGACGGAGGAGAGGAGGAAAGACGACCCGTTGGAGACGTGGGAGCCAGGAGGCCATCTGCAACACGAGCCGTCCAGCCGCACGCCTGGAGGTGTATGGCTCTCCGAGGTACGGGGGCGAATAGCAAGCTGGGTGGGGAGAAAGGGTGGGTCGGTAACGTGACCTGGTCCCTTGGTAGTTCCCCGGTACGGTCTCCCTTCCCTGCATCTTCCTTCACACCCCCTTATTTGCACCGGAGGTCGTAGTGTTGTCATGGGCGGTGTTCCCTCACTCCCTATCCCTGCACGTTTTAAGGAAATACACAAAAGGACTGATACGTTCCCTTTCTGTCCTTTCTTTTGCACGCTTTGAGACGGCAACCAAGCACCACGGAGCCTTCCACGCCCCATATCAGGAGGAGTCCCGGACAGACCCAGAGAGAGGAGGAAAACGTCAGGACACGGAGGAGGCGAACTGCCCAAAGCCGATCACCAAGAAGAGCCCCAGTCAGGTCAACTTTCACGGACTATTTGTTTTCACGAATAAAACCTTCTAAAACTTAGACCCGTATCCTGCCCTTTACTGCCAAACCCTCTACAGGCACAATATGCCCGAAATGCATTGGGAATGTTTCAAGTTGATCTAATGATGCCATGATTGCGGATTTTTTGACAGCTAACAAATTTCCATGAACAATTAAAACAACCGAGCATCAGCATTCCGTTTGAAGAACTCTTTTTCACCAGCAGTCAAGAAAATTGTTGATAATTTTGTAAACATATATGAAATGTATTTTAATACTTACAGTTGAATATTGTATACATGCCTTTACACTCCTCGGAGTGTGCTGAGCAGTGCACTAGGTTTTCCAGATCACCATCTGGATATTTCTCCCTTCTGTTTGTTCAAGGGCATGGTCACAGCATGGTGTACCTTAGCTGTAAGATCAGTGGCTACAACAAGTCCAATCGATAGTCTTATGGAGAAGGCTACCGTCATGACCTCCCCTAGACAGCTCGGGAGGGATTCTTGTGGTAGCATCAAAGATAGAAAGTGCACAACAAGCCATCTTGTGTACTTACAGCACAAGTTACTTACCTTCGGTAACGGTATATCTGTAAGAAACATTAGTTAGTTAGATTCCTTACCTTAGAATAACCCCCAGGCGTTAGACTGGATCTGGAAAGTTTTCGTCAGCAGTACCCCTGCGCGTCGGTAGGTGTCGTCTGCGGCTCCACGTCCGTCGTCGGCGTCGTGATCTCCGGGAAGACGTCGTTGGAGTTCTTAGACACCACCCTTGCACGCTGATGTCAGTTCTGTACATAGCTTTCCGCACCAGGAATGCAGAGCCATGCAAGAAACCGACACTGGTGCCATGAAACTAGGGCCCTGAAAGGGATGACCTTAACCCTAGATATCAGTTCACAGAACGGGGAGGATGGGTGGGTGCAGTAAGGAATCTAACTAACTAATGTTTCTTACAAATATATCGTTACCGAAGGTAAGTAACTTGTGAAATGTAATTTAATGTGTCCAAATATGATGAAATGTAGATGCAATGTAGTTTATATATTAGGGTGCCCATTATAATGAATGAATTGTAGGTTTCTATACTGTTGTATATTTTACTATGAACTGTGTATTTTATGTTATCTTTTATGTTGCAACGCAACGAAATAAAGATTGAACTTGAACTTGAACTTGTGCATCTGAAAGAAACACGTTAGTTAGATTCCTTACCTTAGAATAGATACCCCAGCAATACGAACCCCGGTGGTGGGTCTGCGAACCAAGATCACACCAGGAAGTCCTGGAGAACTGAACGGCCAAAGAAGCCATCCCTCCGGACTTGGTTGTTGAGGCAGTAGTGCTTGGCAAACGTGTGCAGCGAGGCCCACGTAGCTGCCTGACAAATATCCTGCAAAGGGAATCCCCGTCCCAGGGCGGTAGTAGCCGCCGTGGCCCAAGTGGAATGGGCGTGCAGCCCCTCAGGAGGATCCTTTTTAGCCAAGGAATGCCAGACCTTGATGCACAAATCGACCCACTGAGAGATGGTCCGTTTGTGCACCGCCCGTCCCTTCTTAGCGCCCACGTAAGTAGCCAACAAAAAGTTGGTCATCCACCCAAAACTGTTGTGTGCGTTTCAGGTAAAAAGAAAGCGCACGTTTCTGGTCCAGACGGTGGAGCCTCTCTTCCTCTTTTGAAGGATGCAGAGTTGGAAAGAAGGAGGGCAAGGTAATGGTCTGGCCGATGTGAAAGGCAGTAACCACCTTGGGTAGAAAAGAAGGACGAACCCTCTGATCAACTTTGTCCGGATGGACACAGAGGAAAGAAGGCTTAGAGGAAAGAGCTTGGAGCTCACTGACTCTTCTGGCAGAGGTGATGGCAACCAGGAAAGCAGTTTTGAGAGTCAGAAGATGAAGAGGACAGTTTTGGAGTGGCTCAAACAGAGCACACATCAGATAGGTTAATACCAGATTCAAGTCCCACTGAGGCATTACGAAAGGAACAGGACGAAACATGTGAGTAATGCCTTTCAAAAACCTATTTACAACAGGGGACTTAAAGAGAGAAGGCTGATCAGGAAGTCTCAAGAAGGCTGAAACAGCTGAAAGATATCCCTTGATGGTACCCAGAGCGGAGCCCTGCTGGGCCAGGGAAAGAAGAAAGAGGAGAACCTCAGAATGAGGGGCAGAAAGGGGAACCACATCCTTTGCTGTGCACCAAGCCACAAATTTGTTCCACCTGCAGGCGTATACCGTTTTTGTGGAGGGACGCCTGGCTGCCAGAATGACATCACAGACTTCAGGAGGCAAGTCAAATGGCATCAACTGCCGCCACTGATTCTCCACGCATGGAGGTGGAGGCTGGACAGGTTCGGGTGGAGGACCGTCCCCTGCTGCTGCGACAGAAGGTCCTCCTGAAGAGGCAGTCGAACCGGGGATCGATTGACAGACTGAGTAGCTTGGGATACCAGTATCTTCGTGCCCAATCCGGAGCCACAAGGATGACTTGGGCCCGGTCGCGCATGATCTTCTTCAGCACTCTGGGCAGAAGTGGTATAGGCGGAAAGGCGTATAACAGACCGCAACTCCACTCTCAACGAAAAGCGTCTCTGAGCGAGTGCCGCCTTGGAAACTCCAAAGCGCAGAACTGCTGGCATTGCGCTTTCTCTTTGGTGGCGAATAGTTCTAACTAAGTCTCTCCCCACTTCTGAAAGAGACCTTGCGCAACGTCCGAGTTCAGACGCCACTTGTGATCCATCATGCACTGACGGCTGTGTTCGTCTGCCCTGGCGTTCAGAGAACTTGCCCGGTGTTGAACCACCAGGGTGATGCCCTGATGTTCCAGCCATGTGCAGAGCCTCCTGACAAAGGGTCCAGGACCCTACCCAGCCCTGTTTGTTGCAATACCTTCACTTCACAAACTTTATTCGACAATTAAGTCATAAAAGTATACATACATATATTACACGAATGTAGATTAAAAAGACGTTAAAATCCATAAATAAATATTTTAAAAAGTATTAAACTAGAGTAGACTATGTCAAATTACAATTTAAGAGGGGATAAAAACAATTTCATAAACATACATTAATCCAGGGGAATATTGCACAAAGAATCACAAGGGTTAACCCATAAATGCAAGGACAAATGCAGCTTAATCTTCACGTTTTTACTGCTATGTATTTTGTGCGGATTACCCAAGCCCATTTCAAGAATTTAGCTTCGGCAACAGCAATTGTAGGCGTCGGGTCTGTAGTTAAAATTCTCAGAGCAATACCACAAGGCGGTGGTGTTGTCCGTGAACACCTGCACTACACTTCCCCGGACAGAGGGAAGGAATGCCTTCAGTGCAAGTCGGATCGCCTGCAGCTCCAGAAAGTTGATATGGAGCCGGGACTCTTCCAGAGACCAGAGGGCGCTGATCTTCGCCTCTCCCATGTGGCCCCCCCATCCCAGGAGGGACGCATCTGTGAGCCGGGTCTGGTGGCTCAGTGGACTAATGCGTCCATCGCAGGGGCCTGTGTTCGACCTCATGGTCACAGGTTCAAATCCCGGCGGGTCCACTCAGCCTTTCATCCATCTGAGGTCGATAAAATGAGTACCATTGAGCTGGGTAACAATGAACATCTGTTATTCAGCGCCAAGAGACCTCTGGGTGAACGTGCGCTTTACAAATACACATGTTATGTTATGTTATGTCACCACTGTGTGCTCCGGTTGGGGAAGGGAGTGGGATCTGCCACTGACCCAGTCGCGGTCCGTGAGCCACCACTGCAACTGTCTTGCAGTGCCCTCCGAGATCAGGACGTGGTCGGACAGGTTGCCCTGATGTTGTGCCCACTGGAACTTCAGGTTCCACTGCAGAGCCCGCATCCGCCACCTAGTGTGATGCACCAACAGGATGCAGGAGGCCATCAGTCCCAGAAGCCGTAGGGTCAACCGAACCGAAACTCGGGAGAAAAGGCTGAAAGCTCGGAATCAGAGCCTGAACATCCCGAACCCGCTGCTCGAGGATAATCCCGAAACTGCGCCGAGTCCAGAACTGCTCCGATGAAGAGGAGCTTTTTGGAGGAACTCAGGTGTGACTTTCTCTTTTACAAACAATGGTCCTTAATAAAGTAAATATGTGGAAAAATTCAATATAGACCTTGAAGGGTACTATAGTGTTTCAATGTCCAGCTGGGCAAAGATTTTAATTTTCACAAGTAAAGTTACATTTTGGTTACAGATGAAGCTAGAACAATAGAACGTGATGCAGTCCTGCACCCGAAATTTGAAAAGCAGAAAAACGAATAAACATATAAGCATACAAAACACAAGGACACAGGCAGTATTTAGAGCATTGGGGGCTTGCACTATCGATACAAATGAAGCAAGCTAACCCAGATAGTGACCACATTAATCAAATGACAATGGTAATTAATGGCACTAATCATTATGTCGACGGCGTTTCGATCCCAGGCTCGTAATTAATAGGGATCATCATCAGGACTACAATAGATTTGCCTGGTATTTAACCCAATAATTTGTAAATTGCCTTGGGGAAGTATGGTATATATTCCTCCAAAGCGCGGTGGACCGGGATTTGCGGTGAAATCGGTAGAACTTGCAAACTATAATTACGAGGCAATGGGCTTCTTTCAGTAGGGTGGAAGCCAAGTCTTAGAGAGTGCCACAATGGGCTTTCGGTATGGGTCCGCGTTAAGTTCGCCGGCGGCGGTGCGCCTGTGGTCCCTGTTCGATAGACAGGAACACAGGTGTGACTTTGGCACGTTGATGGAGAACCCCAGCGAATGCAGGAGGTCAGCCATAGTTTGGAGGTGGGAGACGACTGTCTGGGGCAAGCCCGCCTTCAACAAGTGTTGAGATAGGGGAAGACTAGAACTCCTGATCTGCACAGATGAGCTACGACCACCGCCATCACTTTCGTGAACACCCGAGGGGCACTGGTGAGGCCGAAGGGGAGCACGGTAACCTGAAAGTGCTAGTGGCCCACCGTGAACCGCAGGTAACGCCGGTGGGCCGGCAGGACAGGAATGTGGAAATAAACATCCTACAGGTCCAATGCTACCACCCAGTCTCCAGGGTCCAGGACAGCCAAAACCTGAGCTAATGTCAGCATCTTGAACTTCTCCTTCCGGAGGAAGCCATTATCGCTCTTGAGGTCCAAGACTAAGCATGGGCGAATTTTGCGGATCTCGCGTTCGCGAATTCCCGCGAATTTTTTTTTTTTTTGTGTTTGCCCGTGTTTCTGCCAGTTCACGAGGGTTTTTACAATTTCGCAATTTGCGAACTTACCTGTCGGGTCGCAAGTTTTGCGAACTTGTTGTTTCTACATGTCCAGCCTGTTTGGGACACTCTTCTTCATCACTGCCACTCTCTGTCACCACTGCCACTCTCTGACTACTCATGCCACCCTCTGGCCCACCCATGCCACCCTCTGTTTCATCACCACACCCTCTGGTTGTCCAGTGTACATTATTTTCGGCAAAGCAAAGCACACCTTCCCTGCCTCAAGTGACCTGAATTAATTTGGGGCTGATTAATGTGTCACAGAATATTTTTTTAGCTGGCACCTGCTTCCTTAGTGCGCCCTGATTAGTGATCTTTTGCACTTGCTAAGTGCTTTCATTGTTGCAAAATGAGTTACAACACCTGCCCTGCCCCAACTGACAATAATGAATTAGGGGCTAATTAATGTGTCACTGAAAGAATTTAAAGTTCCAGCCTGGCACCTGCTTGTCTGCTCCTTTAGCTGTAAATCAGGACCTTTGTGGCATACAGTTAAGGTCAGAGCAGGGTCACACAATAGTTGCAAGCAGGCAACCGAATTCTGGAGGGCCCCCTCAGGAAGCACTACAAAGAATCGTTACAAATCATGAGGTTGACCTTTTGCACCTGCTCATTGCTTTTGCTTTTGCTGAAATCGTTTTTCGTTTTTTTTCGCGCTATTCGCGGGGCGCGGCGTCGTGCGAAACCGACCGCGGAAGCCGCCAATTCGTGCGAATGAGCATTTTATTTTTTTGCGGCTTGTTGTTTCGCGAGTTTTTTTGCAGTATTCGCGAGCCGCTTGCAGCGCAACACGCGAATTTACCCCAAGGTCGAGTACGGGCGCGGCCATTTTGTTTGCGTGACGTATTTCCGTTTCCGCCCGCTATGTATAATCTCGCGCAGTAAGCGCATTGCGAGTAGAGGGTCGCACGAGATCGCGCGGGAAATCTAGAGGTTCGCACGAGATCGCGAGGAAAATCTCGCGCGAACTTACTTTTGTGCTCGTGAACGGGCGCCGGCCATCTTGTTTTTCATTCATTTCCTGTGTCTGGGCATGGTGTTTAATCCTCTTGGTATCTTTGCCATCCTTTGCTTGTTTTCAGTTTTTTTTTTACGATTTTGCTTCTTATCTATCCCTCTCTTTTCCTAGCTGTATATTTTTGTCTTTTCTGCTATTTTTCTTTACTTTTAAACTACTTTTTTAAACTCTTTTCTTTTCTTCTTCCCTATCCTATTCTTTCTTAATTTTCTACTTCTTCCTACCTTACCTGCCCAGACCATGGTCAAGCCAGGCGCCGTGAAGCTGCCCAGGCACTTGAGGGCCGCAGAGGCGGCGGGGAGTAGTGCTGGACCCAGTGGCAGGACAGCATGCGGGAGATTGAGGGGGGAGCAGGTGACGCGACGGGAGATCTTCAGCCCGGAGGAAGTGGGCGCGCTGGTCTACTTCGTCCAGCGTCGCCTGCCCAGGACCATCGCGGGAGGCGGCAGGATCGCGGCCGGCGGGTACAACATGCGGGAGCGCCGGAAGCGGTGGGAGAAGGTGTGCTGGGCCATATCCCACCTCTACGGGGTCCAGCGCACCTACAGCCAGGTCACCCATCGCTGGACGGACCTCCTGGACCGCGAGCGCGACCTGCTGGACCAGCTCGGCTTGGAGATCCCCGGGCTTGGTGAGTAGTAGTAGCCATTTAATCACTCACTACTATGATGTTTTCTCCTGCTCTGTGTTGTTGTATTGCAAATATTTGTTTTTTACATGGAGCAAGCCAATAATGCCGCTGATGACGATTACATTGTAGTTAAATTATATTTCAAAATCTTCTGTGCATTTCAGGTGCACTGCTCTCCTTCTCAGTGGCGTTGCTACTATGCTTATTTGTTTTCTATTTCGTGGTCTCATTGGCCTGAGTAACTATTATGTATGAGTGTACTTTACAGAACTGCGTAATGCTAGACACTAGGGGGCAGATTACATTTACAAGCCCCTTGCGCCACGTTTACGTTGCCTTGCGTGACGCAACAGCGGCGTAAACGTGCCGCATCCCTGCGAGTCATTTACAGCATGACGCATCTAGGGAGATGCGTCATGTTATAAAGCCATGGGCCTGCACCACAATGGGTGCGTTCCTAGTACGCAGGGTGGGCGCCGCGGTCCAGCGGCTGTGCGCCTCGCAAAATTGCCTGCGTGAAATGTACAAGATTTAACGCAGGCACTTCTGCGACGCTGCTACGTCAATTCAATTCCTTTTGTCTGCTCGAAGCAGGCGAAAGGACTGACACAGCATGTTAAGTATTGGGTGGCCCTGAGCATTACTGGAGTTGCATTGCGTTGGCGACGTGACTCCAGCGATGCGCCGCTCTTACGTGACGAGATGCCTCACGCAAGTGCCTACCCTTGCGCCAGGGCGCGCCGCATTGTAAATGAGGCACATCTGCCGTGTCGCAAGGGTAGTTTTGCGTGACGCATTTGATCTGGCGCATCTCTGGAGATGCGCCAGAACGCGTAAGTAAGTATGCCCCTAAGGGGCAGAATTGCAATTACCGTCGCATCCCTGCAAAGTAGCAGGGATGCGCCATTAATTGTGCGGCCCGCTACCACCACCAAACATGGTGCGCCGTATTTGCAATGCGGCGCACCATGGGCCCAAAACGTCACCGAAGCTTTACTGCTGGAGTTGCGTCGCAACGATGGCGCAGCTCCATCAATGCTCTGGGGTACCCTATCTCCCCAATGCTGGGTCAAGCCGTACGTCTGCTTCAAGCAGGTGCAGGGTTTGTGTGACGCATCATTGTCCTAAAGGTGACTGATTGATATTTTGTAGATTTCCCTCAGCCACTATTAGGATGTGTTCCAGCGCAGGAATGCCCTCCCTTGCGCCGGAACGCCCCCTGATGGCGCAGGGCTTTATAACGGGATGCATCTCCCAAATGCGTCACGTTGTTATAATATTATACGCCGCACCATGGCGCCCTTTTTTGTTTAGCTGCTGCGTCACAAAAGTCACGCAAGAACGGCGCAAAAGAGCCGCAAGGGCTTAAATCTGCCCCTTCCTTTGTAACCCTGACAATAAGAAAAATAGTGGCGGTGGATTGATAGTTTGACTATTTAAATGACTGGTAATGTAGCAGGCAACTGTTAGTGTTGTCACTGATCTGACTGAAATCACAATGGAGTTTGTCTGTCACTTTGCGTCTTGCCTGCGGACTGCTGCCTGCCAGTCCTAGGTGAACGTTTCAGTACTTTGTTTAGTGAGTTAAGTGACTTTCGAATTCACAGGTCCGCAAATAAATGAAAAGTAACCATAATCAATATAATTTCGCAGAAATATTTTGTTATTGTTCTTTTGAAATGTTTGATTTGGTTGACATTGACAAGCAACAATCATCCATGTTTTCTGTTCTTTCTTTCATGTTGTACGTCAGCTCCCCCCAGGGGCGAGAGGAGGACACAGGAGCAGCAGGCGGCGGATGCTGTTCATCAACAGGGCCAGGATCGGGCAGGCGAGGGCTCCTCTGCTGGCCCCAGTAAGTTTTCATTTTAGACTAGTACCTATTTTTCCTAGCGTTCCTCATTTGACTTTTTTCAAAATTGTCTTTGCTCTTCTTGTAGACTATCTAAATTCTTATCCTGCCTCTACTATGACTCCCTGTGGTATTACTAGATTATTCTTATTAGTCTGTCTGTGTAGCTAACTAAGATTGCACGGTTGGCGAAACTCCCATGATTCTAGTCAGCAATAGCTCTATCAACTTAGTGCAGTCCTCTGGGATTGTCCATAATGTCTTTGGAAGTGTTCTATCTGGACTCATGCTTGCAAAAATTGCAAAACCTTTCGCTCAGTCACTCTAGTCTGGACCAAAAAACACAGATTGTATTTAAGTTTAAAAGCTTTATTAAAAGTAAACACATTTATTAAAATGAAGTCATAATAAAACTAAACGTTTAACTGATAATGGAAAAGTGGTTAGTGCTGACGATTAATTGAAGACATTTCTTGTGGTCGAGCCGAGCTCTCACCTGGTTTCAACTTGATCTTGTTGTTAGAAGTCCATCTTCTGTCTGTGTGGAGAAAAATGGTGCGTGTTAAAAAAACAGCCTTCATCACTTGTGCCAAAAAGTGCAGCAAGACAACCTTCCCTGGAAAAAGGGACATTTTTTTTAACTTTAACGTAGACAGTCACAAATTACATTGTTTTCACATGTCTTCATTCCTAGACCAAATACTAGTGACTAGTGAGTGCTTTATTCTAACATTCTTAAATGTACTTTGTAGGTGGAACATCTGGTGGCGGGGCCAGTGTGGAGGTGGTGGTGCTCGACACGGAGGCGGAGGGCGATTCTTCAGGGGAGGAGGCGGCGGCTGTGAGAGTTGAGACGGTGGTGGTGGCGGCCAGAGGTAAGCTCTTATATATTCCTTACTTATTGAGATTGAAGACTAGCTGGGAAGGCAAGAATATGAGATGCATGGCTGGGTGAATGATGAAGCAATGATGGGTGGAAGGACAACAGCCTGGGTGGGTGACACAGAAACTGTATGTGTCCATATACCTGGATCATGCTACTATCTGACTCTTAGATAGCATATGTGTATCTAGAGCAGGGGTACTCCTAGTACGGCCCGCGGGCCGGTGGTGGCCCGGCAAGCCTTCGTTGGCGGTGCGCAGACCTTGCAGACAATCACTGCTCCCCCGGCCCCCACAGAGCAGAGGCTTTTTTGTATTTCACCTGTTAGCGCCCCTGCATCTCCACTCTGACAATCACTGCTCCCCCGGCCCCCACAGAGCAGAGTGGAGATGCAAGGCCACAAAGAGGTGAAATAGAACAAAGCCTCTGTTCTGTGGGGCCGGGCAAGCAGTGATTGTCAGGGTGGAGAAGCAGGGGCGCTAAAACAAACAAAGCCTCAATAATATGTTAATGGTCTTTTAAAGACCTGTTAAGTACTTTGGTGTTGTTGTCTGTGTGTGCGCGTTGAGGAAGCGGTCTCAACCCGGGCTGAAGGCTGACACAGATAGACACACACACAGTGAGATGACAGAGGGGGAGGGAGAGGGAGGGCAGGAGGGAGAGAGAGATGGAGGGAGGGCAGGAGGGAGAGCAGGAGGGAGAGAGATGTATGTAAATGCTGGGTCTGGTGGCTCAGTGGATGAGGGCATCTGCTGCAGGGACCTGTGTGCAACCTCATGGTCACAAGTTATCGTTTTGCTTTAGCCCCGCCCCCTCTGACTCCGCCCCCACCAGTGCAGCCCTCGGCCCCAAACTACACTGTAAATGTAGCCCCTGAGAGAAAGTTTGTGAGTACCCATGATCTAGAGAGAGTAGACGGTCAGTGGATGAACTAAGTGTAACTTTGAAGAGCATGTAACACTGCACCCGCACGTCCGTTCCAGTGTAGGAAAGGCAAGGAAAAGAACTTTTAATTTTGTCCAAATACTACCATAAATAGTAGCAGTAGTTTGTATTGCAAGCACTGCATAGATCCGGTTATTATGGTGGCCACTCCCTACCTCTCTTAATCAGTTTAGTAGTACTCAGTCATTCATGTGTGGATGTATCACTGGTCACTCAATAAAAAGCAAAGCACCTAAAGTCATCCCATATATAAGCAAAAACATCCCATGTGAAGTGATAGATAATCAGATTATTTATCTTCTTCAATTTTCCATTTCTAGTACTCATTTCCACTGTAGGGTGAAAGTTAAATTAATTAAGCAGTAGCCCTTGAGTTGTAACAGAGTATTCTCAGTGCCACCCGTAATAGAAAAGTAAGAGATTCACCACCTGCATGTACTGGACGGGTACAGTAACGCAACGGCAACGCAAGTCTAGGTCACTCCTCATGGCGTGCGTCTCTTTTTCTCGGGTGCAAGTTTACCGCGCTGGCATTATGCCGGCTTGCAGAAAATAACGTACCAATTTTCCAAAACAAGAGATAAGAAGAAGAATAAGACTGGTGTACTTTCATAGTCGACTCCAATGGAAGTCCACAGTGCTCGTAGAATTTGTTCCTTAAACTCCCACTAATGTTAGAGCAAGGATGAAGAAGTGTGAGGTTAGATAGATACTGGCCTCAATAGTTATGTAATGCGCTTGCAAGTTGCTAGTTGTACTGCAACACAAATTTCTGCTGAATGATTGAGTTAATCTAAAAGAGCATTGGTTACAGACTATGTCTTTCTTTCTTCATATAGGTTCTCCTTCCAAACGGACAAGGAGGAAGGAGCTGGCTAGAGCGGCCCGGCAACGGAGGATCGAGGCCACTGTTGCGGAATATCGGCGGCTGGTGGCCCTGGAGGACGTGGAAAGTGTGCAGTCGACAACTACAACAACGTCGTCTGCATCGGCCTCCGTGGCCCCACGGGCTGCCACCCAGCACAGTGGTCCACCCAGACTGAGCCGGGCTGCCAAAGGCAAACGCCACCACCGAGCAGCAAGGCCAACAGCTGCCTCTCACAGGCATTGCACCTGCAAGGCAGTGAAGGCACGCCTGCGCCGCACCACCCTGATGGTGTCCCGCCTTCAGCAGGAGCTCGCCTTGCTCCGCGAGGAGCATGATGCCCTGGCCCAAAAAGTTAACAGCATCCACCCATAGTGTCCCTTGCCCCTTTTTTAGAGACTTTTGGGGGGTGGGAATTGGGAGTTGGGTTTTTGGGGACTTTTGAAGGACAATCGTTGGGGTTAGGGAGGGTCTTGCGGGAGATTATTTTGTTAGGGATATAAATATACTTTTTCAAACTTTATCTGAGCATACCTGTTTTTTACTGCTTGCCTGGTGGGTGGGGGTTTAACGTTGACTGTTTTCCTGAAAGTTTAGTTCCATTTTCTTCATTTAAGTGTAAATGCCCAAATGTTTTCAACACTAAGTGCCTCTCACAGACTCAGTGAAGTGAATCCAAGAGTCCTAGGACTTTAGTAGTACTACCTTCAGTCTCTCGTCTCTCGTACTAATACTCCATTATACCCCCAAACCACCAAACGCTTATCTTACCTGTAATTTGTGTTTGAAAGTAGGGCTAGACCCAGGGCTGGCTCCACGGGAAACACCGAATAACGTTAGCAATCTTGGTCGGATAAAATTTCCTCATAGCGGTGGTACTATTGTTGTGACACAGTGGCAGTTGCATGCCTATGAAAAAAAGAAAATGAAATCTGGTTTGTCCTCCTGAGCAATTCAACGGTACAACTGAGAATATAGCATGTGACAGAAGTACAGTAGAGCAGTGCCACATTGTAGCCTAACAAATGGTAAAGTATAACTACTAATTCGGTTGAAGTTCTTTCACATTAGCAATGGTTCTTTGTCAAGCAGAGTAAGAATATATCATCGACAACTGTGGAAAGAAAGAATGCGACAGTACAGGGCCTGTGTGGAATTATTGATAACGATATTCAACATAAGGTCTCTGTAGCCAGATACCCGAGAGCCTTGCTGGTCACTATAAATCCATTCACAACAACACTCAATGGGGTTGGTCTGGAAGGTGTCAGGTTTACTCCCCGTGATCCAGTCGATGCAAATATGGTTCCACCTCCAAATGTCACCAACACCCAGAAGTGTAAACACAGGGTGTTCGAGGCATTAGGCGGGGGAGAAAAATAACAAACTAAAATAAAAAATGTGGGATGGGTAAAGGTAGGGTCAGCAGGGAAAGGATACCTGTAACAGAAGACAAGACAGGCATCAGTGAAGTGCTGTCCTAACATACAAGGGTACTCTCATATAGTCTCACTAAATAGTCTGCAAGTCTCCCGCCTACTCATGGGAAATGTAGTTTCATAGTACGGTAGGCGCTTAGGGGCTGCGTAACCTGACAGAAGGTATAGTAGATAGAAAAGGAGAAATTGCTTTTTTTCTAGGTGTCCCCTCACTCACCAGGGTTGCCCCTTGGTGACATGCTTCATCATTGGGGCCATCCCAGTCCTCTACGGCCTGGGGCGTGCTGCGACTTGCGAATTACGTAGGAGCACTTACAAATGACTATGTGTGGTGCAGATGTGATAGTGGAGTGGACTAAGTGATGAGTTAAGGGATCAATGTAGAAGCAGAGAGAGAGCCAAGAAATGCAGTCACAGTCAGAGAAAAAGGCAAAGGATACTGTATCTATGTGGTTGTAGTGGTCCTGTTGGAAGTGGTAAGTAAGTTGCCCGCAGAAAAAAAATCCTCCTATTAGCGGCACTCCTCCATTGCAGCCGACGCTTCGTCCATCGATGTTGGTCACCAGAAGACACCCTGTCCACTGCCTGCCTGATGCTGAATTGTGGCTCGCTACTGTGAAGCCTGACTCCATCCTTTTTTCCCCATTGCAGAGACTGAAACCCGGCCTGTAATTATTCAACGAAAAACAGGAAGTGATATAATATTACAACACCACTGATAAATAAATATAAGGTATGTAGGCTGTGGAGTGCAAAAAGTCACAATTTGTTTTTCCTAGTAGACAGTACAATGTTTTTGAAAGTGCGTACTCTGAGTCACCTTTTGAAGGATAAATAAGTATGGGCAAATTAATGTAGCGGATCTTGCCCCTCAAGCTAGGTGTACTGTAAACTGTGTTTTAGAACAAAATTAGATCTTCCTAGCAGTGCTCCCACCCAGACCCTTACTAAAGCCAGTCGCAAAAATGTAGAAGACCCCCAATCAAATCTCAAAAAACGAGGCCTAGCAGAAAACTGGTGACAAAACTTACTTTGAAAGTAAAAGTAGGCCGAAGTACCCTAATTACCCATTACCCACCGTGGATTGCATTCAAACCACTTGCAAGCAACCAAGCAAAAGTAGCCATAGCCAGCATCGCTCCAAGACTCGAAATCCCCCCCACTCAAACACATGCAATAGAAATACTGCTAACCCTAACGAACCCTAAGTTAAGAATAGTGGCAAAGGCTTTCTTTAACTATGCCAAATCCCCCCTTTCCCACCATGGAATTTCTTCAAATGACTTGCAACCAAAATTACACATTCTCACGAGTGCTCTAAGACCCCAGAACTCAGTTTGAAAAATCTAGAACACCCCGAAACACATGCAATCCTGCTGCTAGGGCTAACCCTAACGAACCCTAAGTTACAAAAAGTGCCAAAACTAAAGGCTTTTCCGCGCAGATTTTGTCCCAACCACTTCTACCCGGTATTAGACCTTCCCAGGAATGCCCCAAGACCCGGCAACCCACCCGCCAAGAAGCGTAACACCCCCAAACAGGCCAAAAGCAAAATCTCATACTTGCAATATTTCTGGGCCTTCGGTCCAAACGCGCTGCGTAGCTAGGCCATAAGTCGGGGTTGGCACGACGGATTTCCTGAAAAGCAAATGCAATCAAGATTAGAGTGTCCCAGCAGTGCTCCCAGACCACGAAACTCACCCACAAACACCAGGAAGCCCCCCAAACAGGCCCCCGAAAACGCTACATAGAGCAAAATGTCAGAAATAGCCCAAAAAAATAAATCGGCCTGGATTTTGTCCCAACCACTTCTACCCGGTATTAGACCTTCCCAGGAATGCCCCAAGACCCGGCAACCCACCCGCCAAGAAGCGTAACACCCCCAAACAGGCCAAAAGCAAAATCTCATACTTGCAATATTTCTGGGCCTTCGGTCCAAACGCGCTGCGTAGCTAGGCCATAAGTCGGGGTTGGCACGACGGATTTCCTGAAAAGCAAATGCAATCAAGATTAGAGTGTCCCAGCAGTGCTCCCAGACCACGAAACTCACCCGCAAACAGACGGAACCCCCCCCAAGAGCACCTCAAAGGCAAGCAAGTCATCAAAAACACAAAAAAAATTCCGCCTGGGATTTGGTCCAAAACACTTTTATCCGGTATTAGAGGTTCCCAGCAATGGCCCCAGAGCCGTCAACCCAGGAGAAAACGAGTAGAAGACCCCCAAACAGCCAAAGAGCAAAAGTACAAAAATGGGGACTTAGTTAATTTTTCACAAATTTCCCAAATCACTCCGCGCGCTCTCTGCAGCTAGGCCCTAAGTCCCCTCTGCCACCATGGATTTGCTTCAAACCTCTTGCAAAGTAAAGTATATATAGCCAGCAGTGCTCCCAGACCACGAAACTCACCCACAAACACCAGGAAGCCCCCCAAACAGGCCCCCGAAAACGCTACATAGAGCAAAATGTCAGAAATAGCCAAAAAAAAAATCGGCCTGGATTTTGTCCCAACCACTTCTACCCGGTATTAGACCTTCCCAGGAATGCCCCAAGACCCGGCAACCCACTCGCCAAGAAGCGTAACACCCCCAAACAGGCCAAAAGCAAAATCTCATACTTGCAATATTTCTGGGCCTTCGGTCCAAACGCGCTGCGTAGCTAGGCCATAAGTCGGGGTTGGCACGACGGATTTCCTGAAAAGCAAATGCAATCAAGATTAGAGTGTCCCAGCAGTGCTCCCAGACCACGAAACTCACCCGCAAACACCAGGAAGCCCCCCAAACAGGCCCCCGAAAACGCTACATAGAGCAAAATGTCAGAAATAGCCAAAAAAAAAATCGGCCTGGATTTTGTCCCAACCACTTCTACCCGGTATTAGACCTTCCCAGGAATGCCCCAAGACCCGTCAACCCACCCGCCAAGAAGCATAACACCCCCAAACAGGCCAAAAGCAAAATCTCATACTTGCAATATTTCTGGGCCTTCGGTCCAAACGCGCTGCGTAGCTAGGCCATAAGTCGGGGTTGGCACGACGGATTTCCTGAAAAGCAAATGCAATCAAGATTAGAGTGTCCCAGCAGTGCTCCCAGACCACGAAACTCACCCGCAAACAGACGGAACCCCCCCTAAGAGCACCTCAAAGGCAAGCAAGTCATCAAAAACACAAAAAAAATTCCGCCTGGGATTTGGTCCAAAACACTTTTATCCGGTATTAGAGCTTCCCAGCAATGGCCCCAGAGCGGTCAACCCAGGAGAAAACGAGTAGAAGACCCCCAAACAGCCAAAGAGCAAAAGTACAAAAATGGGGACTTAGTCAATTTTTCACAAATTTCCCAAATCACTCCGCGCGCTCTCTGCAGCTAGGCCCTAAGTCCCCTCTGCCACCATGGATTTGCTTCAAACCTCTTGCAAAGTAAAGTATATATAGCCAGCAGTGCTCCCAGACCACGAAACTCACCCACAAACACCAGGAAGCCCCCCAAACAGGCCCCCGAAAACGCTACATAGAGCAAAATGTCAGAAATAGCCAAAAAAAAAATCGGCCTGGATTTTGTCCCAACCACTTCTACCCGGTATTAGACCTTCCCAGGAATGCCCCAAGACCCGGCAACCCACCCGCCAAGAAGCGTAACACCCCCAAACAGGCCAAAAGCAAAATCTCATACTTGCAATATTTCTGGGCCTTCGGTCCAAACGCGCTGCGTAGCTAGGCCATAAGTCGGGGTTGGCACGACGGATTTCCTGAAAAGCAAATGCAATCAAGATTAGAGTGTCCCAGCAATGCTCTCAGACCACGAAACTCACCCACAAACAGACGGAACCCCCCCTAAGAGCACCTCAAAGGCAAGCAAGTCATCAAAAACACAAAAAATTTTCCGCCTCGGATTTGGTCCAAACCACTTTTAGTGCTTCCCAGCAATGGCCCCAGACCCGTCAACTCACCTGCAAAGAGGTAGAACAACACCCCCACAAGTGCTGAGTCTTTCTTCATTGGGCGTAAACCAGCCCTCTGCTTTGATGGAAATAGGAGTCTGGAGGAGGAGGATAGAGGAGCATGTTCTTCTGAACTTGTGAACCTGAGGAATGCAGACTGCGGCACCTTCAAATAAATTAGCAAACAAGTGAAGACAGTTCTGCTGATGGGCTTGTTTTTGTGATTATCTGATTAAAGTTTGAATTATATTAACTGTGCACAACAAAGAAAGACAGACACACAGGAATAAAAGTGAATAAGGATGAAAAAGAAAGTTATTGATTCGTTGTCTCATTTTCAGGGCTCGAAGTCGGTATCACGGTCCAGGAATAAGAATAAGGCTTCGTCATCATACTCTGAGAATTCAGCCAGGGTGAGGTCAGTGCCACCTGACAGAGTAGAAATTCCCTCATCTATGTTGCTGGCCACCTCCTCTTCATCCGGCACGCTCTCTCGTACTCTTATATCTGGTGGTATGAGGTGCTGATTCATCTTGATCATTGTTAACCTCTCCACATTTTTGGGCGAGAGGCGGCTCCGTTTGGGAGTTACAATCCCACCAGCCGCACTGAAAACCCGTTCAGAAGACACACTTGCGAGTGGGCAAGACAAGTAGTTTAAAGCCAGGTTGGTGAGCTGTGGCCACAATTCTTTTTTCCCATGCCAATACGCCAATGGGTCAGAATTAACATAGACCTCTGTGGAGTCATTCAGATAGTCCTTCACCATCGACTCAAGGTCCTCCTCCAAGGTTCCTCCACTTTGCGTAGCTCTTGCTGTGCCTCTGACCTTTTGAGAACCAAACCCACGCAGAGCTAGCCAATCCTCTTCAGCCTCCAATGTTTCTGTTGTCTTTCGTGCAGATGATCCGGTTGCCGGTGTCTTTAACGGCTGAGAGGTCACTTGTGCCACAGCCACAGGTGCAGAAGTGGATTGTTTTGACTGGGGATGGCCTGCTGATGTACTGCCATTTCCTTCAATTTCCAGCCGTTCTGTTTCAAACTTCTTGGCTGACAAGGCTAGCCAACGTTTGTACTTTGTAACATCTTCATCACCAAAAGGAAAGAATGCTCTGCCTGCCAGCGCCTTTTTGTAGCGTGGATCCAGAATAGTAGCACAAATGTAATGCTGTTCTGAGTGGATCTTTTTAAGACGTTCATCACCTTGTAGGAGCTCTAATAATTGCTCAGCCAGAAGCAAAGAGTCTTTCTTTTTGTCATCTTTTCCAAACACAGAACACACCTCCTTCAGTTGGTCCTCCAGCATGTACAACAATGGGATAGCTTTTCCCAAATTAGAGTCCTCCTTGCTGACTGCACGCGTGAAGACCTCAAAAGGACGAAGCATGCGTGTTAGGCTTTCAACTATGTTCCATTGCGGCCCACCCATCCTCAGCTCCTCTATACCCTCTTTCAAGAAATATTGATCGAGTTGCGTATACTGCTCATACAGACGCTCAAGCATGTAGAAGGTTGAGTTCTAACGTGTTACCACCTCCTGGATGAGTGCTTTCACTGGCATTTGACATTGATATAGCATGCTCCTCAGCTGCTTCCGGGCCTTAAAAGAATGCCTGAAATGCTTGCAAATTTTTCGGCAGTTCTCCAATACACTGTACGCTGCACTGCGTTTATTACCCAAGAATTTTTGGACAACCAGGTTTATACAGTGCGCCAAACACGGCACTCTGAAATAGTAACCGTCCCTCATGGCCTTAACTATATTGGAGCCATTGTCCGTGGAAACATAACCAACCTTGCGTTTTAGTGGGGACAGACAGTTAAGGACCTTTGTGTTAAAGACATCCAAAATGTTTTCTGCTGTGTGACGTTTCTCCAAACCAAACATGGCTAGTGTTGCATGTTTCCGAGCACCTTTAAAAACAATGTTAGTGTCAACACCTGAGTTTAGCTTTGCTTTAGCCCCTGAAAAAGAGACCCAGTGTGCAGTGATGCACATGTAATCAGCGCCTGCGCCACTGGTCCACATGTCTGTTGTCAGATGTATAGTGTGAACAGCACTCTTCTGCAAAGCTGCCCCAATCACCTTCAGAACATCTTCATGTAGTGCTGGAACCGCAACTCGGGCAAAATAGAACCGGCTAGGAACCTTCCATTTAGGGCAGAGCGCTGTCACTAATTCTAGAAAACCAACCCCTTCTACAAAAGAAAAAGGGAGAAGGTCCAGAGCTAGCATTTTAGCCAGCTTAGTGTTATACAGACGGGTCATTGGGTGGTTGCGTTCATATTGCGCTTCTGTAAACAACATCTTTTTAATGTTGCCCTGGACCAATGATTTACGGGATGATGATGATCTCTTCGACCCAGTTACGCTCGCTGATGAACTTTTCCGCATTGATGTCTCACTCTCTCCCACACTCTTAGTGTGGCTCCCATGGGGTGTGCTGCTGACATGGGAACTGGGTGTAAGTGAAGTGTTTGAATCGTCTTCTTCTACCTCCTCGTCATCAGCAGATGACAAATCAACGTTTTCATTACGTGCAATTCCGGCTTTCTTGACCGCCTCTAGGTGCGGAAACCATTGGACAGCGTGCCTTCTCTCAAGATGACCTCTCTGGCCTCCGGTACCATAGTTAGAACCAAGCTTACCACGACTAAATCGAAGCTTACAAAGGCTACAAATGGCTATGTTTTCCTTTTTTGGGCAAACACTAAAGAAGTCCCAAACTGGAGACTTGAAATGTCTTCGGGGGCCGGAGGAGGCGGCGATACTGGTGGTGGTGGTCCTGCTGCTAATGACAGATGAAGTGGAGGATGTGGATTGCCGAACTTCAGTACGTTTTGCACTTTCACCACCACGAATTGAGGTCGAGGACGAGGTGGGTACCTTCTTGCGAAGAAATATGGAAGCGGTAGGTTTTGGTGTACTACTTAACTCCAAATCTAATGATTCCATTTCCATTGCCTCCTCGCCGACATCATCATCACGCTCAGCAGCTTCTCGGGATAGGGTCAAAATGTCTCTTTGCTGCATGCCCGGTGGGGCTGCAGTGACCTTTGTGATGACTGGCTCGTCGTCATCGTGAGAGGCTTCATCACCAGCAGTATCTGTCACTTCTTGTTGAGCCTCATCACACTCCATAGGTTTGAGTTTTTGGACGACCTTCCTTTTACGCTTAGGTACCGGTGTCAGATCATGGTGTGCCTCTGCCTCACTGTCAGACCGCAGTTGTGGTTCCCAAGACAGATCACTTGCACCAGAACGAGGTGGGCTTGAAGAAGATGTAGACACCCCCCTTGATCTTTTCCTTGCTAGGGATGTGGAAGACAATGAATGATCATCAGGAGGAGTGGCTTCCAATGATACCTCAGCTTCATTGTCGATTTCCAAATGTGCCCCTACTTCGGGAGGAACAACTATTGTGGGCACTTGTGAACCTCCATGCACCTTTGCTTGCGCATCTCCTTTTGCTGCCTCTCCTTCCACATGTACTTGGGCGTGTACTTGCACATGGTGTTGTTGTTGCGGCTGTGGTTGTTCAACACTTGTCAGATGAGTTACAACAACCTGTGTTGATTCAGGGACATTGCTGCTACTTTCTTGCGATGAGCCAACATCACTGGTCGATGGTGATTGGAGAAGTACACTGACTGCCTCTGAAGCACTCAAGGGCTTTGACTTAAGTTGGCGTGGTGGTGGAGGCACTGAACCCAATGGAGCAGGGGTGCTGCTCTCAGCTTGGTCCCCAGCAGATCCTGCTGCTGCAGGCGTACTTTTTTTTTTGCTCCCAAAAAAAGTGGCGGGTGGCACACCAGCCTCCTTGGTAACTTGCTTCTTCTGCTCCTTACTAGCAACTTTCTTGCTAGAGGAGCTACGGAGAACTTTCTTTGGGGGCGGGGCCATCTTCTTCAGAGCAGGTCAGACAGCAGGCCGCAGTTGCACGAATTGTAGAGTTGTCTGAGGCCAGACGTGACGTCGCGTGACGTTATGCTGCACACACACACCGCTGCAGGACTTCTTCCTGGCACTGGTGGTTCTCTTGAGTCTTGTGCACCTAAAAAAAATGGAAGACAGAGGAACATCAGTTCAGTTATAGAGCACAAAAAAATCGAAAAACACTGCAAAATCAGCACAATCCCAATCCATCCATGCCCTCCATAATGTTTAAATTCAAGACAACCCACAGAAAGACTAGGCCCATGCAAGACTCACTACCCCTGGGCATAAATAAAGGTTGAAAAGTAGGCAAAATGGTTGGAGGCCTAACAACAAAGCCTGCATTTAAAATGGCCACTTGCCTGCCAGCACATGGCCAGTGCCTGTAGCTGCACTCAAAATGGCCACCAGCCACATGGCATGTCCCTCCCCATGAACACCCCCAAAAATCGAAAAACACTGCAAAATCAGCACAATCCCATTCAATCCATGGCCTCCATGATGTTTAAATTCAAGACAACCCACAGAAATACTAGGCCCATGCATGACTCACTACCCCTGGGCATAAATAAAGGTTGAAAAGTAGGCAAAATGGTTGGAGGCCTAACAACAAAGCCTGCATTCAAAATGGCCACTTGCCTGCCAGCACATGGCCAGTGCCTGTAGCTGCACTCAAAATGGCCACCAGCCACATGGCATGTCCCTCCCCATGAACACCCCCAAAAATCGAAAAACACTGCAAAATCAGCACAATCCCATTCCATCCATGGCCTCCATGATGTTTAAATTCAAGACAGCCCACAGAAAGACTAGGCCCATGCTAGACTCAAATACCCCTGGTGAAAAGGCCACAAGTACAGGCCCAAAAATCGAAAAACACTGCAAAATCAGCACAATCCCATTCCATCCATGGCCTCCATGATGTTTAAATTCAAGACAGCCCACAGAAAGACTAGGCCCATGCTAGACTCAAATACCCCTGGTGAAAAGGCCACAAGTACAGGCCCAAAAATCGAAAAACACTGCAAAATCAGCACAATCCCATTCCATCCATGGCCTCCATGATGTTTAAATTCAAGACAGCCCACAGAAAGACTAGGCCCATGCTAGACTCAAATACCCCTGGTGAAAAGGCCACAAGTACAGGCCCAAAAATCGAAAAACACTGCAAAATCAGCACAATCCCATTCAATCCATGGCCTCCATGATGTTTAAATTCAAGACAACCCACAGAAATACTAGGCCCATGCAAGACTCACTACCCCTGGGCATAAATAAAGGTTGAAAAGTAGGCAAAATGGTTGGAGGCCTAACAACAAAGCCTGCATTCAAAATGGCCACTTGCCTGCCAGCACATGGCCAGTGCCTGTAGCTGCACTCAAAATGGCCACCAGCCACATGGCATGTCCCTCCCCATGAACACCCCCAAAAATCGAAAAACACTGCAAAATCACCACAATCCCATTCCATCCATGGCCTCCATGATGTTTAAATTCAAGACAGCCCACAGAAAGACTAGGCCCATGCTAGACTCAAATACCCCTGGTGAAAAGGCCACAAGTACAGGCCCAAAAATCGAAAAACACTGCAAAATCAGCACAATCCCATTCCATCCATGGCCTCCATGATGTTTAAATTCAAGACAGCCCACAGAAAGACTAGGCCCATGCTAGACTCAAATACCCCTGGTGAAAAGGCCACAAGTACAGGCCCAAAAATCGAAAAACACTGCAAAATCAGCACAATCCCATTCAATCCATGGCCTCCATGATGTTTAAATTCAAGACAACCCACAGAAATACTAGGCCCATGCAAGGCTCACTACCCCTGGGCATAAATAAAGGTTGAAAAGTAGGCAAAATGGTTGGAGGCCTAACAACAAAGCCTGCATTCAAAATGGCCACTTGCCTGCCAGCACATGGCCAGTGCCTGTAGCTGCACTCAAAATGGCCACCAGCCACATGGCATGTCCCTCCCCATGAACACACCCAAAAATCGAAAAACACTGCAAAATCAGCACAATCCCATTCAATCCATGGCCTCCATGATGTTTAAATTCAAGACAACCCACAGAAATACTAGGCCCATGCAAGACTCACTACCCCTGGGCATAAATAAAGGTTGAAAAGTAGGCAAAATGGTTGGAGGCCTAACAACAAAGCCTGCATTCAAAATGGCCACTTGCCTGCCAGCACATGGCCAGTGCCTGTAGCTGCACTCAAAATGGCCACCAGCCACATGGCATGTCCCTCCCCATGAACACCCCCAAAAATCGAAAAACACTGCAAAATCAGCACAATCCCATTCCATCCATGGCCTCCATGATGTTTAAATTCAAGACAGCCCACAGAAAGACTAGGCCCATGCTAGACTCAAATACCCCTGGTGAAAAGGCCACAAGTACAGGCCCAAAAATCGAAAAACACTGCAAAATCAGCACAATCCCATTCCATCCATGGCCTCCATGATGTTTAAATTCAAGACAGCCCACAGAAAGACTAGGCCCATGCACCACTCACTACCCCTGGTCAAGGCCCCAACAACAGGTCAAAAATCGAAAAACACAAAATTTTACAAAAAAAAAAATCGAAAAACACAGAAAAATCAGCACAATCCCAATTCATCTATGGCCTCCATGATGTTTAAGTTCAAGACAACCCACAGAAAGAATCAGTCCACCCACCACTGAGTACCCCTGGGCAAAAGGCCCCAAAACAGCCCAAAAATCGAAAATCCCAAAATTTTAGTTGCAGCAACTGTAATGCCCCAAACAAACTTACTTGTAAAATTTCTAATCCAACAGTGATCCAAAGAAAGTCAAAAAGGCCTCAAATCCAAAGATCCAGCAGCATCCACAAAAAGTAATCCTTCCAGGTCCACATCCAAATGAAAAGTGACCAGGAGATGGACAAAGCACTGGGAGGAGCCTGCTGAACAGGAACAGGAAGTTGAAGACTATGGGGCACTTCCTTCCTCCCACCCCCCTGCCCCCTCCCCAAAATGGACTCCTCGCTAAAAAAGTGCAGGCAAATGTCAAACTAAGGAGTTATTCACATAAAAATCATCATTTCTAGAAGGTTTATGCTGCTTGCTGGTGGATTTCTTGTGCAGAATTGCAAATTTATATTTTCGCTCGCCGCATCTCAAATCTCGCAATTGCGAAGTACCGCGAGACGTGATCTCGCCGTACTCGCGTTGACAAACTATCGCTGGCAAGCCGCGATGACGTAATCGCGCTCGCCAATTCCCGCGGGATCACACAGCAAGATCCAAAATGGCGCAGCACTCGCAAACTATCGAAAAAAACAACTCGGCAAACGATGATAAACGCCGCGCGCCGCAAAAATTGTATCACCAACGCCGCCAAAATAATCCGCTGCGTGCGAATTTGCGGATTTTGCGGGAAATCCGCAAATCTCGCGGATTGCGGATTTCCCGAAAATCCGCAAAATCCGCGAGCGGAACGGATTTTCCGCCCACGCTTATCCAAGACAGGGCGTAGGCCCCCTTTGCCCTTCTTGGGAACCAGAAAGTAGTGGGAGTAACAACCCTGTCCCACTTCTGGGCCAGGAACGCGCTTGATGGCCCCCATGGCCAAGAGGGCCATAACTTCATCCCGTAGAAGTTACAAGTGCTCCCCTGACATGCAGTGGTACTGCAGTGGCATGGCTGGAGGGGTCGTCTTGAAAAGGAGGGAGTTGCCCCTTCGGATGATTTGCAGCACCCACCTGTCCGAAGTGATGGTACGCCAGTGGAGCAGATGATGGCGAACTCTGCCTCCCAATGGTGTGGAATGGGCCTGAAAGCTCAGACTAGGAAGGCTTTGAGGCAGATGCTGTGGGAGCGGATGTGGACTGACCGGCTCTCTGTCCCCCTGCTCCGCCACGGCAGAATGCATGTCCGCGACCGCGTTGAGGTTCGTTCTGCGACCTGTGGATGGACGAACGTGCGGGGTGCCCCTTCCATGGCCATGAAAGTAGCGAAAAGCAGAAGTTTGCTGGCGCTGGGCCGAAAGGACTTGGCCGTAGCCCTGGAGTCCTTAAAGCACTCCAGCGCACTATCCGCTTTGTCGCTAAAGAGGCGACGGCCATCAAAAGGCATGTCCATGAGAGTGCTCTGGACATCCCCTGAGAAGTTTGTGTATCTCAGCCAGGCGTGACGATGAATCGCCACCCTCACTGCCATCGCTCTACCCAGTGAGTCCGTGGTGTCAAATCCACATCGGATGGAATACCATGCTGCATCCCGCCCCTCAGCAAGAGCTTGGGTGAGCCGTGCCCTGGCCTCCTCTGGACACTGGGGCAGCACGTCCACCACCGTATCCCACAGAGAGTGGGTGTAACAGTCCATAAGGCATGCAGTATTAATTCTTCGCAACCCTAGACTAAGGGAGGAAAACAGTTTCTTGCTAAACTGTTCCAGCCTTTTAGATTCCTGGTCCGGTGGTGCGGTCTGGAAGGCCTGGATAACCAGACTCTCAGGGGTGGGGTGGGTGGACAGAAAGCAGGGGTCGCCCGGTGGCGCCGGGCCATGTTCCGATCCACAGGAGGGACTGTGGTGGGCTTAGACCAAGTGCCCATCAGAACATCAGTGAGGGCCTCATTGAACTGCAGCAGAGGCTCCGAAGAGCTTACTGGCGGTTGAAGCACCTCGGTGAGGAGGTTAGTCCTCACGGCCGCTAAGGGGAGTTCAAGCCCCAAGGCCTTGGCCGCCTTGCGCAGCACCACAGCATAAGTAGCTCCCTCCTCCGTAGCCACGGAAGGCGGATAGAGAAAGCCAGTGTCAGGTGAAGTGTCAAGACCACTGGCCTTCCCTAGCTCATCTGCCCAGTCCTGACTTAACTGGCACTGCTTTGCCAGAGGGTCCTCAGACCCCTCCTAGTCCTCCACTTCATCAGTGTCCTGATAAACAGGCAGAAATGATGGAGCCAGGGCGTAGGTAAACAATTCACCAGTCGGCAGCGGAGACAGTGCCGATGGGCGCCGGTCCTACGCCGAGCCCAGGCCTGGGCTGAAACTGGGGCCGGCATCGCCCAAGGACGGCGCCGGAGGTGGCTCAGTGGGGGTCGGCGCCGGCGGAGGAGTCGTGAGGTCAACCGGCATCGACCGGGATCCAAGCCTGGATCCCATGGGGTCCTGCGGCGCCGGGACCAAAGTCGCCGGCTCCTCCTCGACCGGGACCTCGAGCGGCGCGGAGCCGACTGCTGGATCTCGAGCAGCTTATGGGAATGCACCTGCCTAGCCCTGGACGTCAAGGCCTGGGAGTTGGGGCACGACTTGTCATCGTTGTCGGCCCCTAGACAGTAGAGACACCAGAGGTGGGGGTCGGTAACCAACATCAGTCAGTGACAGGCGTCACACGGCTTGAAACTGGGCATCCCTACCTGCACCAGGAGTCGATGTCGACTCAAAAAAGATAGACCAAAAAAGTCCAAAAGTTAGTCAAAAAGTGACTAAGGGTACGCTCTTCCCGGATCTGCGCTTGCTGGCGCACAAAAAAGAAGAACTGATGTCAGCGTGCGAGGCCGGCGTCTAAGTACTCCGATGACGTTATCCTGGCGATCACGACGCCGACAATGGACGCAGAGCTGCAGACGATGCCTAACGACGCGCAGGGTACTGCTGACGAAAATTTTCTGGATCCAGTCGAACGCCTGGGGGTTATTCTAAGGTAACAAATCTAACGTGTTTCTTTCAGATACACATAACGGCACGCAACAATATATGTACCAAGCACAGAAGCCAAAGAAAGCGCAATTTGTTAGTTGTCCAAGTGTTAGTTGTCCAAAAGACTGTTTCAGGCATTCAGGGTAAAGGCTCATGCACCCACGCACCCCATGCACCTCATTTAATGTGTTAGTTTGCCAGGGAGCTAATCTCCTACCCTCCTTCGACAGTATGTGACCTAAGTAGAAATCCTGTCGAAAAAACTTCCCCCTTTGAAAAGCACACTCCCTGGCCATTCAAAGCTAAATGCAATAACAATTTGTTAAAAATGGGGGTCTCCAGTTGGCAGCGGTAGATACCTTTGTCCAAACAGGGATCGTTCCGTTGAGTCAGGGTAAGGGGGATACACGCTTTAGATAACTCCTGCTCACCCCCTTGGAAGCTTGGCACGAGCAGACAGGCTTATCCCAAAGACAATGTGTAAAGTATTTGTACCAACACTTACTGTAACACAGTGAAAAAACCACAAAAGAACACCACATCAAATGCACATTGTCGGTCTCTGTCACACTAAAACAAGACAGTCAATCCACAAACAGGCAGAGGCACACAAAAATGTTGAGCGAGAAAATGTCCGCTTCCTAAAAGTGCTATTTTCAAACACAGGCTTTAAAACCATCCTTACTAAAAGATGTGTTATCAAATTATGAGTACAGGGATACCAGACCCCAATTTTCTATCTTATCCCTACAGGAAGATATGCTTGTAAAATGTTACAAAGCATTCCCAATTCTGTCCTATGGGCAAGATAGCCTTGCAATAGTAAAAACAACCCTGAAATTGGCAGTATTTCACTATCAGGACATGTTACTCACACCAGTACACGTCCTACTTTTTACATACACTGCAAACTGTTTGGGGGGGGGGTACCTTGGGCCCACCATAGGGGTGCCCTAAGTACAAACTGCGCACTGGCACTGCAGTGGCAGGCCTGAGGCATCTTTTCCGGGCAACTCGCGGGTGGCACAATCAGCGCTGCAAGCCCACTATCAGCAATTGATTTACCAGCCTTGGTACACTCAGAGCACTTCACTAGGGATCTACTGGTAAAACAAATATGCCAATCAGGGAGAACAAAGCACAATATCAATTTACACAGGGAGCACATGCACTGTGACACTGATAAGCAGCGGCAAATTGCCCAAAGCATCTGATCCAGCAAAAAACGAAATCCAGCACAGCATGAAAAACATAGGAGATAGAGGCAAAAAGTCAGGGAAAACCACGCCAAAGATGCCAGGTCTAACACTATTAAACTGCACTGTCCCTACAACTTTGCTGTGTGTCTGAAACAATGAGCAAGCAACTACCCTTTTTAAACATTTTTATGGATGGTCTGTCTTTCTACATAGGTCTAAGAAGCGCAGCGGAGTTTATGACTCCTACCAGTCAATGTGAATCCAGAAAAAGACCTATTATTGAAATAAATAGAATGTTTTGTAGATCAGTGATAGAAAAGTTTTGAGCAGCAGAAAGAACCATTAGCAGAAGCATAGCAATGGCTTGAGCAGCAGGAGGTTTGAAAACCCCATTTTCATGAGTTGCACACCAGTCACAACATTGTAGACACAATGAAAATAATGGGGCTATTACAATTTAATAAAAGTAAAAGGAGGCCCCCTTCTCTGTCAGTTTTGGGACAGGGGAGATATAGAGTAAAAAAAGGGTTGTCCCACACGTGCACCACTAAATTGGTAAGGAGTGGAATAATGGTACCAAGTGAGTTTTAGCTGTTTTGCAATACCAATCACACACACATATTCAAGGCCAGGGGCTGAATAGCATCACATAGGTCAAGTATTATAGTTGTTATAATCACACAAACATATTAAAGGCCAGGGGCTGAATTCGGCCTCCCTGCTCCTACTCCCTCAGCGCATTCACTGGTCTTTCCAGACCCGTGAATGCGCTGAGGGAGTAGGAGCAGGAGCAGGGAGGAGCAGGGAGGCCGAATTCTAAGCCCAAGGGGCAGGATAATCCCCACCATGGTATAAACGACAAACCTGATCGACACAAGCCCATTGAGAAGCTTGTGATCTTGTATAATTGCCAGTGATTTAAACCTGGCATTTCAGAAACCCAATATCGGTGGCTCCTACTACCCGAGTGACATCCATTATAATACAAATAGAAGATATTGTTACAGCGTATGTTGAAACAGATGTGAACTTATAACAGTTCCTGACCGGATCCAAGCACCAGTTCATGGCATTCCAGGATCTAGCTGGAATCCAATAACACTACACAGAACTTGGTCCTGAAGAAGGTTGTTTATTGTTAGCCTGTAACCGAAACGCCGCGTCGACCCATTTTCTTTTGACCTTTTTTAACCCATGTTTACTTTATGTATTTTTAACGTTTTTAATGAAATGTTTTTTGCACCATGTGTATAAAATTCTTTTAATTGATTGGTTATCACTGTGATAAAATGTTTACTTTTGAATAAATACAAATATATATATATATTTTTCCAAAAAAACTATGCTTTGGTTCTTTATTGTTTCTTGATTTGGCACACTATGTAATTTTGTATTATTGTGGTTCAAACTTGTAACTCTTGGTGGTTTAACAACTATAATACTTGACCTATGTGATGCTATTCAGCCCCTGGCCTTTAATATGTTTGTGTGATTATAACAACTATAATACTTGACCTATGTGATGCTATTCAGCCCCTGGCCTTGAATATGTGTGTGTGATTGGTATTGCAAAACAGCTAAAACTCACTTGGTACCATTATTCCACTCCTTACCAATTTAGTGGTGCACGTGTGGGACAACCCTTTTTTTTACGCTATTACAATTTAACAGTCATCTCCTCAACAACACCTTTCTCAACCAAATTGTCTATTATACGCAACAAGGCTCGCTGCCCTGCCCATTGTATCCGACAATAAGGGATATAAGACAAGATAGCATTGTCTAGTCTATAGCTGAGATCAAAACCTGCGATATCTGTAGCAATCCCACATCTGCATCGCCTGTTGCCCATAAAGTAAATGGCGCATCTGCAAAACTCAAGAGGGGCAAACACTATGTACTGCTTTCGTTAAGACCCAGCATCAGACATTCACCTGCTGAAAGGCAATAATAATAAGATACCAAACCCATCACTCTCTCTCCACAATTAGACAAGAGCGCAGACGGAAAACCCACGGTAAAAAAGGGATAATAATCTGAGCAAGAGGGAGAAAAACTTGTGCTACAACTAATGCGTCTGAAACACCCACTAAAACACTCATAAAACTGTGCTATGTTAAATGCGTAACAGAAAGAGGCAATGTAGACCAAAGACTTCCAAATGTCTACGACCAAGTTGCTATTACAAAAAACACAGTAAAAACGAATCTGCAACAAACAATCAAATCCCCCTTTTAAGACACAAATCCTGCCCACTAAAATCCAGAAACACCTTCACTCTATCGTCTTTCCCCTGGCGGTAACAACCGAAATAGCTTGTTCCCTCTTTTCTGCATTTCCCACCTTAGATCACACATGTTCCTCCATTTGCATCAATTTGCACCAGTCACTATCCTTAAATCCACATACCTGTGTCCCAGAACTCACTAATACCGAGGGATGAAAAACCACAGTGGAAATAGTAGCAGAAACAACAGACATAATCATCACTGCTGGCCATGCCACAAGTATAAGAAATAGTAAAACAGGACGCTGAGGCAATATGCAAGTTTGGGGTACTAACAGTTATAATGGCCACAAATGGTGGGGACCAAAAAAAGCAAAATGTGCCATAGCCTACACAGCCTGGGCAACATGGCGGGAGCAGAAATAGCAGAAATAGAAACAACAGCTCAACCATGCTCACACAAAGCATATTGTACACAAAGTACCCCATAAAGGAAGAAAAACCTGTTTTCTATGGAAAATTAGACATAAGAGACAGTAAGGACTCTGGAAGTATTCGTGAAATATAATGTAAGGATGTGTTCAACATATAGCTAGATGAATAGTTGATAATTGCAAAATCTCCCATGAAGAGAATTAAATGCGTAGGACAAATGAAAACTTTACAAAGCCTGTTAGTCAAAACATACAACTTAGACAGCTAGCATCTAATTTTGTCCTCATTCCACACTTCGCATCACAGCAGTCTCTCTGGGCATGTGCTCAAAAGCTGCACATAACCCCCCCCCCCCATCTTTGTCCCTGTCTGAAAGGCCTTTTCATAAAGACGGGAGGAACGGGAACAAAATTCAATTTCTTATTTGAAGGCCAAAGGCCGTAGTAAGCCTGCCAAAACTATTTAAACTTAAAAAATCCCTTTTATTCAGCATAAATATGTGCTGCCTGAAATGCTCGAAACACCTTTTCCAAATTAAATACACATTATATTGCGAGGTTGAATCCCAACTAAACACACTCACTCAAATCAATCATGAATGAATTACTTTAGAATTCCTCACACTTCCCATCAGACTAAAAGCATCAGCATCTGAGCAGGGCTCATTCATTCATTTTTACTTTCAGGTACCGAAATTTAAAAATACAACTTCATGTCTGTAGCTCAAAACAGCTTTTGTCATTTTGCAATGTCCAAAGTTAAAAATGAGATCTGGGCGCCATCAGCGCACCCCTTCTTTTCTCCTTTTTTTAAATTATAGCATGCTCTTTAACTGCCTTATTTCACATTCCCCCATTACACATTCCTTTGTCCTTCTCAAACCACTCATCATTTGCAAAAATATTTTTTCAAAAGAGGCGCCGGCTGATATGATTCCAATGTGCATCTACAAAGCAACAACGAGAACAAGAGAACAAATTAAGCTCATTCCAGGCATTTTCAAGAAAGGGCCCAAATTGATTATTTTGCCTGGCGAAGGAATTGCGAGTACTTTTTCTCAAAAGACAGTCCTCAGACCGTACCAAAAACAAACTGGTAGTACACCATATTCACAAAAAAATTCAAGCGCCTGTTCCAGACGATCCTTAGACCGTGTCAAGCAAAGGAAACCACAAGTCAGCCCTCAGACTGCACCAAGACAAGACAGTCCTCAGACTGTACCAAGACAAGACAGTCCGCAGACTGCACTAGACAGTTCGAAGACTGTACCAAAACAAGGCTCTAGCCCCAGGCCTTTTCAAAAGTAAACCAAATTCAACAGGTGGCCTTACAAATCTTTCGCAAACTCTCTGTATCTCAAGGGTCCACGTACCTACCAAGTTAACCAAGACGGTGCTGCACTTACAAAAAAACAAGATGAACTCACTGGGTGCACACAGGTCAAACAAGAATATTCTCCACTGCCGACTCTTCGGACCCGAGCCGAGATGCCCCCTAGATGAGGAGCCGCCCGATCAGACAGGCGGGGCAGCAACAAGAATCAGGCTCTATCATTTGAGGATTCCCCGATCCACCCATCTGACCGGACGCAACCCCGGTCCCACACCCCGACTAAGTGCCACCGGGTGGAGTTCCTGTTCGGGCGCCAACTGACGCATGTGACCCAACTAGGGTCAGCCAGGTCACTCACGACCTCCTCTAGCCTTCCAAGACATGAAAAGTCGATGACGCAGTAGAGAACACAAACTAACTAGTTTATTAGTAAATACACAGCAGTGGAGACCAGTCTGACCAGCCCTATGGGATGGCTGTCGAGGGACTGACTCTAACAAGCATAAAGTTACATTATCCACCAAAAGTTCCTTAGTCGAGCCTGGCAAATCCGCAGTGACATAAGGGCCACGCTGATCTACAGTTATCGGAACTGGTCCCTCTCCCTGGCTATCCTAGCTATAGGACAATGCCAGTCACCTCATTGATATCGTAATCATTGTGATAATACTGGCCAGCATGAGGGTCATCAAAATAATTATTATCAGAACGACCCTGTGAAGCAGTAGCATTCTGAGCTCACTCTGTCCCACGACCTCTCCCACCAGAACCTCGCCCTCTAGGAGCTGCAACTTTCTGTAAAAGCACAGGGCACTGGCTACGCCAATGGCCCTCCTCCTTACAATACTCACACTGATTTGGCCCTAAAGGTGTCGTTGAAGGCTGTCTACTGGTACGTGGAAGCTGTCTAGAAGGACCACCTCGTCCCTGATTATTTCCTGTAAATGCTTGCTGCAACAACACCTTGGTCTTTAAATCCTTGTGTTTCTTTTCAGTCCTATCCTTTTCCACCTGATCTCGGTGTTCATAGTACTGGGCCATATTCAAAATAACAGAGGCGGAAGAGGTGGACCAAGTACTCTCAGAAGTCTGTAAACGAGTCGTAGTTTCAGGAAGAAGATTAGAAACAAATCTATCAATAAACAATCAAACTCCTGCCCACTATAACCCAAAAACGTATCTTCGAAACAGGTAAAGAAACCAGACACACTTTTATCCTTTTTCTGTCCACAAGCCATCAATTTATCCCAGCTTACCTTCTTAGGTGGAATATGGGAATACCTCTATGTAATAATGCGGCTTGGCAAAGCTACTATCTCGGCTCAGGGTTTATCCCCTGGTTTCCTTTCCTGATCCCATCCTTTAATCACATCCCATGTACCACCCAACTCCGCGATATGGTCTTGAGTATGAACCTGTCTCCAAACATCAACCGAATCAAGGAGACCAAAAAACATTTCAATATCAGCAAGAGTCATGAAAGTAGAAGAGGCAGCCTCAGTTAATTCTTTATAATAAGCTGTAGGATTCTTTCCGGGATCAGGTAAATGACCCTTAAGGGCTAAAACCACACTCCCCACCCATGGAGTATGAACCCATTGTTCCTGAAAATGGGCCGCTACAGCCGGTCTAGTGGTAATATTACCACGCTGATCCATTATCTCAGGTATTTCTGGGTGATATATAGGATGAACCTCTTGCATCGGAAACTGAGTTACCTGAGTAGGGCTCCTCTCATGTAGTCTGCCCCTGTAAGCAACTAGAGTTGTAACATTTCCAAATACTTGGCCTAGCTCCAAGTCAGCAGCATACACACGAGCTCTAATATCAAATAAAATCTGAGGCGCTTTGGTCCCAATGTGTTGTTGCCAAAGACTAATCAATGTAGCAGACATATGTTTAAGGGCATTCTGCTGTATAAAGGGTTCAAAAGCTCGCTTGACTTCCCAAACATCCTCCACACTATAAATTTCAGTACGGCCCACCGCGTCTACTGGTCAGCTATTAGTTGCTTCTCTTCCTCCCCTACCCCAGATCGCACTAACGAGCCTATTCGCTCCTTGTATTTCGTCCAATCTCTATCCTCAAGTCCAAGTACTGGTGTCTCAACATGCAAACATATTGGAGGATGAAAAACCATGGAAGGAGACGCAATAGAAGTAAGAGGTACAATCGTTGCAGGCCCCAGAAGAGAAAGAACAGAGGATACAGGAGTCGAAACAGTAGATTTGCTGATGGTCACATTTGCCAAAGACGGCGAGGGTAAAGAAGGAGCGGGAGGTGCTTTAGCCACAGCTGTCAAAAGAACAGCTGTGGAACAGAAACAGCTGAAGCAGATGCAACAGGCATCTGTAACTAAGGAAATTGCGGGATATATCCTCTGCGGAGCATAAGGGGCGAGGGTCGAGGGTCGAGTGTCTAACAATTCCTCTACAAAAGTATCATCTCCTTCTTTGGTCAAATAAAACTTATCAATATGCAATCAAAATCTCCTGTCCTCACATTCAATTCCAGACTCTTGTTTTTCTCTGTCATATGCCACAGCATGGGGTTATTCATAAGGTGAGGAATCTGGAGTTAGAAGTATCTATCACAATAGCTAAGATATTTGTATAGTGCTATGAATTGTTTTCTTTTTAAAATCATCTTACCTTATGTGTTCAGGTACTTTTGAGATATGTTTAATAGTGTATTGTAGCAAGCACCTATTGTAACTTTAAATGTCACTGATACCTTTGTTGTTTTGTTAAACAAATATATAATAATGCTTGGTTATGCAGCACTTGCTGCAGTGTATTTTCTGGCTTGCAGTACTGTACTGACAAGTGTTCCTAATAGATGACTCAATGATACCCATTGTATCAGTCTCAGAAAGATGAAATGCTTAGATTGGGAGGGGGGGGGGGGGGTTAGGGGCTAATTCCACGAGCACAAAATGGCAATCTCACTCCTGTTCTAAATCATGCTAGTTCTCTGTCACTACCTGGACAGCCAGCAGCACTCCAAACTGACAGCTTATGACGGTGCAGCACCTTGAGCGATAAGACAGAGACTGAGGAGCTATAAGTATGTGACACTGCATTTCATTGTGGTCATGCGCAGACATGCAATAAAGCAAAAGTTACTTACCTTTTGTAATGAACTTTCTGGTGGATACTATGCCTACATATTATTCTCCTGTTTACTGTCCCCACACTGAACGGAATGGTATGTTAAGGAATTTGCTATTCAATAGAGGATCTTCTAGACTGTACTAAAAGTAAGTAACTGTTTCTTCTGATGGACACTTCCACATGCAGATTAGTCACCCGCTGAATAGATTCCAAAGCAGTTCTCCTTAGGTGAAGAGTCTGTTTGAATGGCTGGATAAGGAAATCCTGGAGTAGTGTACCAGCGACATGGACATCCCTTCTCACCTCTGAATCCAGACAATATTCTTTTGATTTCAAAGTATTTTATTACAAATTAATTGAAGAGCTGGGTATCATACCTAATCCCCTTTGTGTGGTCAGTATGGAAACTGACCCGCCTTCTGGGAACCAACCTATCTGTCCTACCTTCTTTCACTTTGGCAGATGCCACTTGGGCCAGTGAATAAAAAGAATTACGATTTGTTAGTGGAAAAGTGCCAACTAAATAAAAGGGCTGCATCTTTTTAATGGAGGAGCAGTTGGTGTTGTAAAGGAAAAAGCAACACACAAGGGCAGGAGGGAGAAGCACAAGAGGGAGGGAACAACACATAAGAGAGAAAGCAACACTGAGTGCATGGTGGGGAAAATGAAGCACATGGACTACAGACAGCAAAGGTCATAGGGGGAAAGTAGCACACAAGGTAGACAGCTGGAAAACACACAATTGCGGAGTGCATAAGCAAAAAGAAACGAGAGAGAGCAGCACAGGGGAGAAGAGCGAGGTTATGCTCCAGGGCAGGGACAAACACAAGATGAACAAGGCAAGCCATCAAATAAGAGGCGTGCAAATGAGAGTGACAATAAAGCCTGCCAATGGTAGGCAATGGGTGGGCTATTAAGCCCACTATAGGATCGTGGTAGGCTAACCAAAGGTGATTTGGAACCAGACTGGCATCAAGCAGCGCAGCATATCAGATAATGGAGCTTCAGGGCTTATCAATCACATGCCTTCTCGACAAATTAGAAGCTAGTTGGAGAAAAATAGTCTGCCTCTGCACCTTCAACCCTATTTCAGCATCTGATTGAGTGCAAGCTCGTGGCTGTGCCTCTGGATGCTGCAGGCGGGAGTTGGAAATCTTTTGCCTGCTCAGGTATGTTTTTTGTGTTTATGGTTTAAATCTTTTTATTGAATATACATCAGACAGACATTCAAGACCCTCAGCTCCCATACAATAAACGAGAGGAACAATAAGTATGCAATTCAGTGTTGCCAGCGGCAAAGGGCATGGAGCGGTTCTGCCAATGAGATGCTAAGCCAACATTTAAGAAGAAAAAAGTCAGAACTATGACCCCCCTCCCTCACCCGTGCCCGCCCATTCCCTCCTTAATCCACCCACCCCTCGTCCACTAGGAGGTGAAAAGGAAAATGGGAACATGAGGAAAGATAATGCAGTGATCAGTGGCGCGGTCCACGCGCCCTTCCAGGAGCCGCAGCAGGAATCGGCATGTCAGGGAGGCGTAGCAATCGTAAATATCAGGGGCATGTCAGTTCCCTGAATTCCGGTGTCAACAATGTCAAGAATGGTCTCCACAACTCAGGGAATTCTGACCCTCTACCAGCCAGTATCAACGTGAGTTTCTCCAAGCCCAGCACTGTCCAGAGCCTTTGGAGCCAGCCTGTGTGTGAGGGGAGTTGGTCAGACCTCCAGTGACCCAAGATGTTTTGTGCTGCTGCCCGAGGGCGATAGCAATCATCCTGCCTCTCCGGGATTTAAGCTGGTATGTCAGGGCATTAGGTAAACCAAGTAGGATGTAGGAGGGAAAGCGTGGAAGCTGTGTATCAAGGTGTAGATCCACTTCATCCAATATCTGCGTCCAGTAGGGTCGCAGGCGGCTGCAATCCAACAGAACATGCACCAGGGTGCCCACCTCCCCACAACCTCTCCAGCAAAGGTTACTCCTGCGTGGGTCAAACTGATGCAATCGCTCAGGTGTGTAGTACCAATATGTCGCGATTTTTATTAGTGTTTCCGTGAGACCAGCATGGTAAGCTGAGTGTCGTGCCCTGCAATATACGCCCTCCCACTCCTTGTGTGTGAGAGACCTCCCTAGATCCCGCTCCCATCGCACTCGCCCTGCGTTATATGTATGTGTGGTGTAAGCAAGCAGCTGTTTATACAGATCGGAAATAATTTTCTTGTCCGAGGTACGGGTAACCAGCCACTTTTCGTAGGGGGTCAGTAAGCGCTGCGCCTGCGGTCTGACCGAGGGTGAAGAGCCCAGTGGCGTAACTAGATATTCCAGGGGGCTTTTTTCCAGAATGTCATAGTGTTCCCTGATCAGTGGAAATGGGATGATGCCATTTAAATTGAAAAGGTGCCCTAACGACCTGCAGGGGGAGGCGCTCCATACCTGAAAGGCGCGGGCATCCATACCCGGATGGAAATCAGGGTTGTTGCATAATGGGGTCATCGGAGAGGGAAAGGTGGTCAGCTGCGCCGAGATGGCCGTGTGGTCCTAGGCCTCCATGATAGTACCAGTGATGTCGGAAGCATATAGGTTAGGAGGGCGATGCGATTTGCGAAGGAAGGGAATGCCCTGTAAGGGTCTGCCCGCTACTGCTTGGTCTTGAAAGAGCCAGTGCCTCTCTGACTCCAACCTTTGCCATTCTACCAGATAGCGTATTTGCGCAGCATGAAAGTAGGTTTGGAGGTCTGGCACCTCCACCCCGCCCTGCTCCGGTGGCAAAACCAGGTTCTGATGTCGAAACCGAGGTTTACGACCATTCCAAATGAAGCGCAAAAGCTCCAACTGAGTCTGTTGAATCCAACCCGCCGGGGGCCGGAGAGGGAGAGTTTGGAAGAGGTACAGGATCTGCGGGAGTATCATCATTTTGGTGGCCGCGATCCTACCCAACCCCGACATCGTACACTGTTTCCACCATCTGAGCTCTGTGCGGATACGCGTGCGGAGGAAAGAGTAATTAGTGTCTACAACGCCCCGAAGAGTCAGTGCCAAGTGAATGCCCAAGTAGGGGATTGTCAAGGTCGCCCAATGCATTGGAAATTCCTCCTTCAAAAAGGCCATCGTCTGCGCGGAAAGGGAGAGATCCAGCGCCATAGACTTCTCCACATTAATCTTAAACCCCGAGCCCCTCGCAAACCTGCCGAGTTCAATTAAGAGGGCACGAAGAGCCGTGATCGGCTCTGATAATGAGAGAAGAATGTCGTCCGCATAGAGACTGATAGTGTGGACGTCACCGCCGAACTTAATTCCAGTGATAAGAGGGTGCTTCCGGATTCTGAGGGCAAGAGGCTCCATATAGAGCGCGAAGAGGAGAGGTGACAGGGGGCATCCCTGCCTTGTACCCCTGCCTATAGGGAAGCGGGAAGATGAGCAGCCATTTACTCGAACCGTCGCCATGGGTAGCCGATAGCAATTCAGGATCCGGGTCCTAAGTCGCTCCCCAAACCCAGCAGCCATCAGGACCATTTCTAGATAGGGCCAGTGCACCCTGTCAAAAGCCTTTTCGGCATCTATTGCTAAGAACATACATTCGCCCTGAGTACGGGATGCCTTTTCTATCAGGTGAAGGACACGTTTGGTATTGTCACTGGTCTGCCTCTGTGTTATGAATCCAGCAAGGTCAATTTGGACAAGACCACGTAATTAACTACGGTGGCTCCTCCGTGCCGATATATGAGCGAATAAACCTCTAAAAAGGTAACGGAAAAACAAAAAGAGAATGAAATAAAAAATCTTTTTATAAGAATAGATGAACTAAATACAATCTTGGTGTTCTCTTATCCTCATAAAGGCACAGTATCGCCCCAAGATCAACAATAGCTCAAGACAACTTTGAGGAAAAGTTTTGTTTCCAATAAAGTCTTCAACTTTAAGGTACTAGAGAAATAAGTACGTTAATTACTATTAAAGACTAGAAAATCAGCACATATAGAGATGTGCTAAATAGTTTGAATTGTGTGGTGGGGGGACTAAATGCTTCCTTTTTTCTGTGCTGCAAATGGTTCCACTATTAGCCATACCCCTATAGAATTAGAAATAAACAATTGTTATCTATGTGTCACTGTATAAAAAAATGGCATCTAAAATAATGTTTTTAACTTTTAGACTTCAAGTCAATATAGTCAAAACGTCCTGATGAAGGTGCAACCATCACAAAGCCACCGAAACGCCGCGTCGACTTTTGTTTTTTGACTGTTTTATGTTCATTTGTATTGTTTTTTATGATGAAATTAACCCTTTTTAAACAAATGTTTTTAATTTAGAGTGTAACCCTAACAGGGAGGTACTTAATAAATTGTGATATATTTTTATACATTTTAGTTCAATTGTTTCTTGAATTCAAGTGTGACACCCAATGGGATTAATGTTCAATGTGTAATGTATAATGGATTCCAACTAGCATTCCCCCCACAATCCTCCACACTGTTCAAGCAATAGTCAATATATTTGACTTTTGATGATAATAGAAACCACAGGGATTTTTTTCCTATTGCATCTGCTCCCCTCCCTGTGTATAGAGCCAGGGGAACCTTTCAAATATATTTTCTTGATGAATCCAGCTTGGTCAGGCTCAACAAGCTGAGCCATGTATGGTGCCAGCCGGGTCGCCAGAATACTAGTGTACAGTTTAAGGTCGATATTTAAAAGTGAGATAGGTCGGTATGCTCCACAGGTCGAAGTGTCCTTCCCCGGCTTTGGAATAACCACTTTTGCTGCCACCAACATTTCCCCCGGTATAGTGCCTGTGTGCTCGAATGTGTGGAAAAGACCCGTTAAGATAGGGGCTAATTGGGAACAGAATGATTTATAAAAAACAGCTGTGTAGCCATCGGGGCCAGGCGACTTACCCAACTTGAGGCGAGAAATCGCCGAAATAACCTCTTCTGTCGGTATGGGCCTGTCAAGGAAGGCGGCCTGTGCATCAGTAAGGACGGGAATCCCTGTCGCAGCGAGATATTTGGCATTATAATGAATGTCTAGACTGTTCCCCGTGTATAGCTCTGCATAGAAATCCCGAAACCTTTCCTCAATGGCTGCATCGTCCGTGACCGTTCCCCCTCCAGCTGCACGGATGCCCTGCACTCTCTGGTGTTGCTGTTTCTCCCTTAGTTTGTTGGCCAGGATGCGGCCACACTTATCTCCCCAATATAAAAAGAATGGCGGAGCCGGAGGGCTGCATACTCAGCCCTGTTCTGGTCCAGCGCTGCCTGGTGTTTTCGCTCAGTGCATAACTGCCGCCATGCGCGGTGAGCCTGGTATGTTGGTGTAGCTGCTCAAGCTCTCGCACCTTCTGAGTGAGTTCTGCTCTTTTCCGACTCCGGTCCCGATTCTGGACGGAGGAAATGGCCATGAATTCGCCCCTTATAACCGCCTTTAATGCCGTCCATTGAACTGTTAGGGAGGTGTCAGAGTTAGCATTGTGAGATAAAAAGTGAGATATCGCCTTCTGAAGCTGTTCAACCACTGATTGCTGGTGTAACAGAGTGTCTCGGAGGCGCCACTGTCGCGAGGGGCGGGAAGAACGGGGGAGACAGAAGGTAGCCAAGACCGGGGAATGGTCCGACAATGACGCCGTCAGAATTTCAGCATTAGTGGCAGAAGCTTGAAGGGATGTGGAGCAAAGAAAATAGTCGAGTAGAGCGTATGTTTTGTGAGCCCCTGAAAAAAAGGTGTAGCTGCGAGTGTGCGGGTGAAAGTGGCGCCACATGTCAAAGAGTCTCAGGTCTCTCATGTGTGTTTGGTCTGCACCCGGGAGAACCCCAACCTGTGTCCTTTGTTGGCAAGAGCAGTCCAAATCGTTATCGAAAACCAGATGGAGGTCATCCCCAATCAGCAGGTGGCGGGCCGATACAGCCGTCGCCTCGCTCAGGGCAGTATGGAGGAACTTAATTTGCCCCTCATTGGGAGCGTAGATGGAGCCAACAATCGGAGTCATGCCCCCTAAGGGGAATAGGTATGTAAGAAGACGACCCTTTATCTCTGCCTCCTTCTGAATCACCTTACCAGGGAAAGAACGAGAAACCAGAATAGCCACTCCCGCGGTCCTAGAATTGCTGGAAGAGAACAGCTGTGTGGGAAAATATTTGGATTGTAATCTATGGTGATCTTTAGTAAGGAGATGTGTCTCCTGGAGTAGACAGATGTCTGCCTTGGAGTGCTCAAGGTAATTGAGCACTGCTCTCCGTTTGATCGGATTATTCAGACCCTTCACATTGAGGGTCAGGACCTGAAGTGTGTCACCTGTCATTAGCGGGATAGGAGACAGCCCAGGGGCTATACCCACCGACCCATGCTGTGGGCCAAGGAAAAAGGCACCATGTTGCAAGTTCAAAGCGGGGACACAATGGGAGAGGGCCAATGGAAAGTGGACGAGGAACCCCTACCACCAAAAGGAAACCCCCAAAACCCCACAACCAAATCCTGAAACAAAACTGAAGATAAAAAAATCAAACCAAACTGGAAAACACTGAGTGCATAACAATGTTCGTCTTTCCCGGGTGTCCGGGAAGTCGTCATAGTGGGGTATAGAATGCGGTCACGAATGGTAGTCCGGAACCACCCGCCATCCACCGCAGATCAGCCAGCCGCCGACCATAGGACAATAGGAAGGCCCCACAGTGCTTATTCATTCCACGTCCGAGGTAGGCCCCGCCAGGGTGTCAGCGACAACGGTAAGAGCCTCTTGCTGTCCCTGCTCTATGGCTCGCTGGGTCGGCTTCCGGAATCTGCGCCTCCTCTGGGGTTTCTGCCATCCCGATGGTGAAGTCCCAGGCTCTGAGTCACGGTCCCCCTGCTCGTCATCATCCTGAGGCACCATTAGACCCAGCAGCTGACAAGTCTCGGTAAGCGAGCGCATCTGGTATAGCCTGTCCTTGAAGCGAAAGATAAGTCGAAATGGATGACCCCATGAGTATGTGATATTCTGCTGTCGGAGGAGCTCTGTGACTGGGCGGAACTGTCTTGTGCGCTGCAACGTGATTAGAGCAAAATCTTGATATAGCACTGGAGAGGTGCCTTGATAGGAGATAGGATGCATGGTGCGTGCCTTAGCCAGGATTGCTTCCTTCGTTTTAAAGTCTTGCAAGCAGACCAAGATGTCCGCCAGCGGAGCGATGGGTCAGCGAGGAGGGCCAACTCTATGCTCTCTGTCCAAGATAATGGGAGAGTCCGCCGGGGCACCCAGGATGTGCCTGAACAGGCCCTTAGTGAAGGCGAAGAGATCCCTGGTCTCGTCCGTTGCTTTCACCCCACGGATCCTGATGTGATGTCTTCGGGACCTGTTTTGAAGATCCTCCAGATGAACTTGCATATCTTGATGCTGATCTTGAAGACGTATCACCTCCTGCTGCAGAGCGTTCAGCTCAGTCATCGCCACATCACTCCTTCCCTCAAGCGTGGCCACCCGCTCACCCACGCTGTCCACATCTCTGCATATTTCCCGCATCTCAGCAGTCAGTTCCGTCTTAACCAATTGTATGTCGGACCGGAGAGTATTGAAAAGCAATTCCATGAATGATTTCGTGATGGGGGCTTCTCCCACCTCCGAACGGGTTGCGTGTCACCATCTTGGCCGGCGGGTTCGGGGCCTTAGGGGTGGAGGGGGTCTGTTCAAAAAGTTCTTTAAGCGACTTCTGCTTCCGCGTCCTAGCCGTGGACATAATCAGTGCATATTCTTCAGGCCGCCAGTGTGAGTGCAGGAGTGGGATAGTGACTGCTCCACCCTTTCTGCTTCAAAACGTGCGGTCAGCAGTAGATCCAGTCCAAGCCCATGGGAGATCTCCCCCCACCACAGTTCACAGGCGATCACAACACCCCCACCATGCAGGCCCTCCGCCGCTCTCTGGGAATGCTCTCAGCTCAGGACGGCGACCAAGGAGCAGCCGGGAAGTGTACTTCCCAATGGTTCAGCACACCATACAGTATATAGTGACAATGTTAATAAAATTAATGATATCAATAAGCCATGGAGTTTTCTTTCTTGTTTTTATTCCAAATCTTCACACACAAGTAGCCAACGCGTTTCGTCCGAAGGACTTCTTCAGGGCTACAATAAACAGATATACAAAATATACATATTATACAGTGCTATATTACAATTTAAAAACCTAATTTTTATACAACCTAATTGAAAAAGAAAATCTTTAAAGATGTTACTACGTAGTCCATAAACAGACATGGCTCACTGACAAGAGTAACAATTTATCCTCATTAAAAACAAAGAATACATATCACAGTCCATTTTGTAAAAGGATCCAAAGTGCAAAGACCTTGGTGTCGCTTAGGTCAGTGACTATTTTCAAAGGAATCCATGTTTGGGCAAACCATCATTAAAATATGGTGGAGGGGAAGGAGGAATCTTCTATAGTTTTATGGTTAGGTTCACTGGTGGCACTAATTTAGAAGAGATGAAAGAACTGTATCTTACCGAATAATTATCAGAGTTAAGTCATGGATTATGTGTTCCAGGGCTTTATCAATGAGAACCAGTCTTCAGATAATTTAATGGAAAAGATCCTATTGTAAGACAAGGATTGGGTATGAGTTTCTTCTACCTTATACATAAATTATTCATTTGCCCAGGGTTTATTGACCGGACACAACACATACCTTATTTTAAGATGGACTAGTCAATTCTCTGCGAATACTGTATTGAGTGGAAACGAGATTTGGATGCCAATATTCACATCCATTGACAGTGATATCAATATTCACCCATTATAGAAATAGAGGTGAGAACTGGTTTAGAACCCCAGAACAGCCAGACATTATCATACATGCCATATGAACAGTGATAAGGTGATTATTGAATTCCCCAGTAGGACCTACATATATAGGTCCATACTTTTGACATTAACGTTCCAGTAAGTTACGATAGAAATACACAAGCGCATATTTTGGTTCTGCTACTTAACCCAAATACCCCACATCAAACGGGGTTTATTATCATTGATGTACAGGAAAGGGGATAAATGCCCTGATTTAATGGCAGCAAATTGTAGGCTTAAGAAGATAGATAGGAGCAAAATGATTAATCATTGCTCCTTATCTTAAAGCTGCAGAAAGCAGCATTTTGCTGACATATTAGAAGTGGAGAAGGGAGCACCCTGTCTTAGTCTAAGAACTTAAATTCGACCCAGAGCACAAAGAGGCTAGAATAGCCCTACTATCCAAAAAGTTTTAAAAGGTATTAAGAGCCCTCCCAAGGTTTCACTTACTTAGACGCTCTTCATGTCTCCGTTCTTCCCGGTCGCAGCCTCGAATGGGTAGTTCTAACATTTGGCCACGATGACCCAGTTTAAATAGCCCGCAAACAAACTTCACTTGCTACCAATTATCAAAGAGGTCGCGTTAATTGATGCAAGTGCCGCGCCATCTTAGAGTGTGCACGTAATCCATAAAAGTTAGGGAAATGAAACGTTACCTTAAAAAACGCAACGGATTTTATCGTTTACCTATTATCCCTACGAGGCATTTGATACAAAAGTTTTTGGGGAAATTGTATGTTATTTTAAGTGATGAATTTTGAAGCATGAAATTCCGTATGGCAGTAGTGCGTTAAAGTCTTCAATGCGGCCACTATTTTTGAGCCACCGAAATAGAATACCCGTTATTTTGCCTGTATTCCATACATCGGTCGCCAAAGTTTCACAAAATAATGAGGAAACTAGAATAAATTATTTTGTTCAAGATTATGGAATATATAAAACAAAATATGCAAGTGCGTCTGTATGTTTAAAATCAAAAACCGTTAATCAAGAAAATACTTTAGTGAAAGCTCAATCCTCAGATTGATAGTAATTCCTATTTACAATGGTGAAAGGGAGGGCAGCGAATTTTGCCGAATCTTCTTTTTGGGCGCCATTTTGGATCGGGAAACAAACAAGATAGTTTGCTAGAACCGATATATAGGTGTATTCCCTTCTTAGGTTTGTTTTTGTTTACATAGAGTACTCCTACTTTAGTTTCATCCTTTTATGGCCAAAGGCATCATATATCTGATGGCTTAATCCATAGTGCCATATCATACCAAAGAAAGGTTATTTACAGATTGTGTTTATCATTGGAAAATGGCTCGTTTTTAATCCCCATTTTGGAGCGGGAAATGGATAATAATGTTTGCTGGAACCAATATCCAAGTACATTCCCTTATTAGATCCGCATTATTTATACCAGATGATCCTACAAACTTCTATCATTTTGTGATACAAAAATTCAAACCTTTTTGCAAAATAAATGTTTCATTATCAGTCAATTTTCTTGAGGATAGATTTACAATGTTTAGTTCATTGGCAGGGCAGACATCATTTAAACATACTTCTACTGTTTCTTGGACATTGTCATTTTGCTTTGCAAGCGAGTTTGTACTCCTGTTTTTCCGTTTCTGCCCACCCCGTCTTGTTCTGCGTTTGAATTTTTTCTTTTGTTCCCTAGCCTGTAGCGTTGTACCTCCTTTAAAAAATGGGATGTCTGTGGAGTGGCCATCGAATTACTGGTGCCCTCTCCTGGATCGCTTTCGATGGACGACAGGGAACTATTGCTGGTCGAGATGTCTAGTGCTGTTGTTACAGTTTTGTCTGTGGCTGTGGGTTTAGCAATCACATCATCATATTTTTTAGCAAATGTGAAAACTCTACCCCTCTCATAATCTAGTTCGTCCCCCATGATTTTTTTCTGTTTTTTATCTTTAAGATATATTTGGTAATTCATCAGCTCTTTCTTTAGAATTTCGTAATTTTTCTCAGTGTTATCCTTCAAGTGCATTTCCAAGATCTCTTTCTCCAATTTAGCTATGTCTTCTCTGATTTTCAATCCCTTTCTTTCGGCATTAGTTATCAGAATTCGCATCATGCGAAATGAAGAGTCGTACAGTCCTTCCTCCCAATCCTCCAATAGATCACTATCTAGGTCTTCATAGTTAGGAAAGATTAAAATTCTAAGGCCGCGGGGTATTTTTTTGTTCTCCACATATTTTTTTAAAGTGGCCCCATCCCACCATTTTCCTAGTTCTTGTTTTTTTAATCTTTCTAGACAGATACATTTCTCCTTCAAACCCTCGCTTTTTTGATTTTTGTTTTCTGTTGCCCTTTTTGGTGAACTTTTACTTTTTTTAAATAGTTCACCCAGCATTTCTTCACGGTTATCCTCAAAATTCATTCAGTTACAAAGTATGTGCAGTCAAGTGTCTTACCATGTACCCCTGTCTTAGTATTACTAATGGGAAGCGTACTTCCACTCACTTCTCAGCCCTTTCCGTGGACGCCGAGCCAGGGGGCCCCAAGTGGCGCCCAATCACCGCCAGGCGCACCTCCAGTTCAGGGCTCCTGGCCGCAACTGGCATCACAGTCGTGCTTTTCGTTCCCGGGGTCAGCACCACTTTTCTGTCGTCCCTGGAAGCTCCTGGGCCCTCAGGCGCCGCCCCCACGCTCCTCACCTCTCAGGACCAGGCCTTTCAGGCCACCGGAGGGCTCCCCAGTACACCTGCCTCTCTCTACCTGGCCTGCACTGCGTGTCGTGAGCAGTCCGTCCGCCAGGCCACCGCTCGAGCCCCATGTCCCACCGCTGTGAGCTCTCTCGCTGGGCCTCTGTGCGCGCCCCGGGCCTTGTCGTTGGGGCCCACTGGCATGGTCGCTCCGCCTGGGCCTGGGGTTATGGATGGCCCCTCTCCAGGCACACTGCCGGTGCCAAAAACTCTGCTCTGGGGATCTGTCTACCCCCACGTCTGATGCTCCTTCCGCCGCCTCCTCACCGGTGCCTGGGGCCACTGGGCCACGACCGCACCCTCAAGCGCGGTGGGTCTTCGTGCTGGGCAAGGCTACTAGGCCGGTTCCACACCAGCCGCCGCTACATTTGGCCGCCGTGTCGGGACACTCTCTCCGGCCCCCGGTGGCAGGGGGGCCAATCCCAGGCCGCCGGTCGTGACACCTGCGTGGGCCCTCTGTGCCCCGGCGCTAGCGTAAAGAATAGACCTGCTCGCGGGCCACGGGCCTCGGCAGACTCGCTCTCCGTCTGCCCCTGTCTGCAGGGCCTGCTCCGGGTTTCGGCGGTCGGCCACTTCCGGCGCCAACAGGAGGCGAGTGGCGGAGCCCGGGGTACTGTCAGGCCAGGGGGGCTCGCAGGCACGTTCCGCCGCTGTTTTGGGTGGTCGCCGGCTCACCTAGAGGCTGTTGCCAGCTATGTACGGTGGACGACGGGCAGGAGCTCCGATAGTTGCTCCCTACTTCGTCGCCATCTTGGCCACGCCCCCCATTTTTTATGTTTAAAAGTGTGAGTGTGTGCTTGCCTGTATGCTGGGAAGTGCATGGGTATGTGTAAATCTTTGTGTGTGTGCCTGCAACTGTGTATGTATGCATGTTTGCACCTGCAACTGTGAATGTATGCATGTTTGCGATCTGAAAGTCTGGCCCGGGAGGTAGCGAACTAGGCCAGCCGCCAATGCCTGCCTACCTAGGGCCATCCTTATTTCTTTCATGGTCATTTTCGCCATCAATTGAGACTTCCATGGTGTGCTGTTTTGTTGTTCTACTTCTTGTGGTCTTGCATACTGCATGTCATCTATTCTATGAGACTTCTTTCACACACTAGTGCCAACAGAGGCATATCATTTGGTAGTGAGGAAGGTGTAATTACACAATGGTCCAGGGTAGTGAATGGACCACTGCACCCCAGTTATGGCTGTATTTTTCTAGCTAATCAGAAGATGGGTGTTAGAGGGCAATTTGTCTTGATTGCATTACGGTCTATCACACTATATCTTTCCAATTCAGGGCCTTATTTATGAAAAGTTTTGCATCGCTGCAGAAAAACAGCTAAGCAACACTTTTCATAGCGCGATCCTTGCGACACCATAGACGCGCCGTATTTACTGTATAGTGCTCCATGTTACAAGGATTTACAGATACGTCGGTATTCCTGCTGTATCTGTAGGTGCAAAATTGGCGCATTGCTGGAGGTTGTCTGTAAACAGGAACAACTCCAGCAATTTGTCTTTTCACATGGTGGCAAGCCCCATGTGAAAAGCCCTGTGTCAGCCCTTACACCTAGAAGTGGTGAAGTGAAATCTCATAGATTTCGCTGTGTCACTTCCACATGGCTTTGCTGCGATGGAAGATCCACCCTGCATGCATTACACCTGACAAATGTATAATGTAGCACATGGGTTTACAAAGTGACGCATCTGCCTACATGCGTCACTTTATAAATATGGCGCAGTGTGGCACATTTTGTACGCTGCTGCATCATCACAAAAAGTGACGAAACTGCAGCATAAGGGCCTCATAAATAAGGCCCTCGATGTCAATTGCTTATTTTAGGATGCACAAAGATGCCTTTGAGAACTGTGTACTGCTATTTTAAAGCTATGCAATTTCCTGCAGTGATTCTTCCACTTGCTGCGAGGTTTGTTAACCACAGAGCATCTACTAGGGATTTTTGGAACTCGGGTTATGTTGGAGGGAGTGGTTGATTAATGGGAACACAATACTGGCAAAGGGAACATATTTATATTTTTCAGAATCACAAGATTTCTGGTGAAGAACTCAAGCAGCGATTAAAGTGCAAATGGTTAGAATCCGAAGTCAGCTTCTTTGCCAGTGAGTCAAACCACCTCTTCCTAGGCCTTCTGAGTTCAGTAATTTGTTGTTGGTGGTACATCTCTATTAATGTGTTATGGCGGTTTGCAGAGGGATCCAGTAAGTTGATAGTTTGCAAGTTTACAGCATAAATGTGCCATTGTATTGTTCTGTGAAGAAAGGTCCTGCCAGTGTCCTTGAGCCTACATGGGCCCCTATTCCACTTTCACACCCCAAATTATGCAGGCAGTGGTACACATTGGAAAGGGCAAAATGTTGCTCAATGTTCAATCTTGGGTTCAAATGAAATGAGGACTACTTAATAACATACCAAAGATTGAGCTACAAACGTAATTTGTAAGGATACTGGAAGCCACCGAGGAATCCTGGTTTTGCATAAGGCAAAAGGCTGCAGTTCACGTTCTTTATACCGACACAGAACTTAGAGGTGACTTTTAACATCCATGATACACGTAAGGGGGTACGTTATTCTGAATTACGTAACAGTCAATTCAATTCAATTCAAAAGACTTTATTCGGTTATATTTCATAAATAACCATAAAAGTACATCAGATCACATAAAAAAGAAAAACATTAAGTCATCATAACTAATATATTTTTAAAAACAGTATGCAGAGTATCAACATAGGCCAGGAGTTTAGAATAGCAAAAATTCTTATAATCATTGTCTTGCGTAAATAAAAAATACTTTTTAGGAATGCCACAACAGAAGCCACTGAGAAAATGTCCTCCAAAAGTTGTATAGCAAGGAATGCTGGGCGACACTGTCTCATATTCATATATTTTAAAATAGGCATGATCCATCTCTTCCTAGATATAACATAAAATTTACAAAAAAAGAGAATGTGTATATCCGATTGGTTGGAGATGTTATCACACGGACATTTACAAATGACCCTAGACCAATCATTTGTAGCAAGAAAGCTCAACAGTCTATACAAGATACCAAACCTAAATCTTGTCAACAGGAACTTTTCTTGTTCTTTCATTTGAAGGTTTAGATAAGGCTGGATAATCCTTGGTTTAACTATCATTTGGTGGGTAATTACAGTCTTTTTTAACAATTCGATTCGTTCTCTTTGATTCTCAAGGAAGTTTAGGCTTAAATGTTTCAATGCTTTCCTGGAGATATGAGACATAGATAAAGGGTCAGTAAAAAATTCCGGGTGCTTGATGTTATCACACAACGCTTTTATATAGCACAGCCATTTTATCCTTTTTCCCCCATCTAGTTTCAGTGCATCCCCCAAAATAAGACGATTTAGATGGCATTTCTCATTGGTCCATACACGATGCCATAGAAGGATGGGTTGCAACTTAATTAGATCTTCCAAATAGGAGATACCCAATTCTGAGTGGCAGTTATAACTGGACGTACTCTTTGGAAGAGCTAAGAGGTCTCGCAGAAAAACATTTTCGGTGACTTGTAGGCTACTAACATTTGAATCGCCCCATATTCCTGCCCCATATAATGCCACCGAAACACAACTAGCTCTATATATGTATAAGAGCTCTTTAACTGGCTTTTTGCCCATCTTCTTGCTAAAAGACCTGAGGGCCATTATAGATTTAGAAAACAATAAATTCCTGGCTTGGATCGCACAACTCCATTTACCAGTTCGATCAAACAAGATCCCCAGGTAAGCGAAGGTTGGTGTATGTTGTAGAGGGGTTGATCCTATGAACATGGTTTTTTTCTTATTGTTCTGGTGCCTTACCCCCTAGACTAGAGTTGATACCCTTGATTACTTACTCCAGTAAAAAGTTAAGATGCAGCCCTTCATTGCCATTCCCCTTAGACGTGGGTTCACTCGCTATGTCATTGGTAGTTGCAGCTGGGTTATAAAGTGCTTCAAAATGATTGACCCATTCATCCTCGGTGGCGGCTATCTCCATACGGGCCTTTGTATTATCTTTAAAAAAGGGAGCATTCACTGCTTTCCAAAAGGCCGTCATGTCCTTGGATTCTGAAGCTTCCATAATAGCTGTCCAAGCTTCCTTTCTCATCAACTGTTTTTGGTCTTTAAGTGCAATTTTGTACTCCTTGCGTAAAGACCTTATCAGGGGCTGATTTCTGATTTGCTTATGTAAGGCCAATTTTAGTTGCTTATGAGCTTTGCTGCAAGCTGATGTAAACCAACCTCTAGGTTTCCCTTTGGTCTTCTTTTCCTTGGTGTTTACCCAGAAACCTCTTTTTATGCAGGAAGTTATTTCACTGAAATTACTTATGATATCTGCATCATCAGATGCCAGGTCCAAGCAAACAGAAAAATTAGTGCTGCATGAATTAATTAAGTTCTAAGGAACTCCTCTGGGACCACCCTAGTCCATCTTAAAGCATATCCATTTTGCCTGGTAATTTTTAAATTTTCAGAGCAAGCCTCAGCTCTTTTATGCACTGTTAAATGTGGGTCCAATAATTCAATCCTAATCGGAAAATGATCACTTAACGGAGATTTTAGTACAGTATGGCTGGAAATGCAATCCCTATATCTCGAAGACATAAGGATAAAATCAATTGTGGACAGTAAACCTCTCCCATTGAAGGTTGGGGTAAATTGGGTCTCAGTATGACATAATTCGTTTGACAACCCTAAATCGTTATTGAACATGATCTCATTTAGAGCATTCCCCGTTAATGTGTGTTCGAAATGTGTCGGGGTAGAGTCCCTGTCAATTGTTAGTCCACAATTTCCTGTTCCTGATCTTTCGCATAAGGAACAGTTGAAATCACCACCCCATATGACGATAAAATGTTTATGGGAGCTATTGTTTATGCTATTAAGTTTCATGGTTAGGGTTTTAAGCACCACTGATGTATCTACTACCGGAATATTGTTATAAAAGTTAACTATTAGTATGCAGGCAGTGTTGGTAAAAATGTAACCCAACGATATGGTAAAAACGGTTATAGGAATACAGCTCGATTTTTTTTTACAAATAAGGCAATTGGAAATGTACATACATAACCCCCCTTTTGCTCGGCCATGTGCTGAAGCTACGGCAGGAATAGATATTGTTTTGAAGCCGCACATATGATATTCTTTCTCTGCCCATGTTTCTTGTAAACATATGACATCACATTTATCAATTACATGTTTCCAATTTGGGTTATCTAATTTCGCCTTAAGACCAGCTATATTCCAAAATGTGATGGACCATTTTCCTCGGGACCTTTTATTCAACCGTGGGTTATCACACACCGTGCTATCTATCAAGGTTTCAGCGATACCCCCCCACGCATTTGCCTCACCCGTAGTATTTTTTTTTTTTTTTTTTAAACCTTTATTTACGAATGCACAATACACAGCGTCTGCCTACAACCCCGCAGGGCCGGCCGCTATGACATAAACAGGCTGAGTGAAAGTAGAATCAGAGACAGCACGTTGTTGAAGCAAACTATCAAGTCCACATTATCGGTAAAGCATAGTTTTATACAAAAAGGATAAGAAAGGTTTAATTTTATGTTTTTGGTGAAAGAACACCTAACACACAAACACATGGTATCATAGTGGCAAGGGTTGCTGGAGGTGGGGTGGGGGTAGGAGATGTGGAAAGGAGGGTACTGGCAAGGGGGGGTTGACGCGTGCGGGAAAACAAAACGTGTAGTGGGATTAAAGGAGGAACGTAAATCATGGAGATGAGGGGAGAGGGACCTCATAGTCAAGCGGAGGAGAACAAATGTCTCCGCGATAAGCATTCCACTGAGCCCAAACTCTGGACCACTTCCCTGGGCGCCCACGAGCCTCATACACGGTCTTTTCTCGGAACATGGACCAATCCATGTTCTCTTTCCAGGCACTTAACAATGGCAGTCTAGGGGAGCCCCAGAGCTGCGCGATATCTCTCTTTGCGACCATGTTCCCTAGGGTAACCCAAAGCGTCTGGGCAGCATTACAATCAGACGGTTCCCACACATTCAGCAGACAATGACGCGCTTCGGGAAGTAGTGGGATCCTCGTGACACGACTCATGACATCATGCACCCTGGACCAGTACGCTGCAATCATCGGGCATTCCCACAGAACATGAAAAAAGGTGCCATCCATCCCACAACCACGCCTACATCGACCATCCGAAACCAAACCCATTCGCACCAGACGCATCCCAGTCAAATACACACGGTGGAGGATTTTCAGCTGGACAAAGCGAAGCCGTGCCGGGATAGCCACCTCCTTAGGGGAGGACACAGCTGACTGCCAGTCCTCGTCGTCTAATTCGAGTCCGTCAGCCGTCCAGGCAGCCCGGAGCTTCTCAAGCTGGTCAGCTCTGTTGTTGATAAGCTTTTTGTAGATTAAGGAGATGGTGCTATCCGGGACGTGGCCGTCAAGAACTCGATCCTCCAAGGGGGAGGACTGTGGGATAACGGTACCCGGTGGAAAAATGGAAGATAAGGCGTGCCTAACCTGCATGTACCGGAAGTGCTCTCTATCATCGAGCCGGTATTCCAATTTCAGGGACTCAAAGGACTTGACCGCGCCCCGTGCCCACAGGTCCTCCACCGTGCTGATCCCAATCATGTCCCATTTTTCAAACCCTTTTGTCTTCCACAGGTTCCCCAACCGCTCCGAATCATACAGTGGTGTTTTACGTGTCAGCCTACCACCCCAGCCCGTGGCAACGGTAGCATCCCTCCACGCCCGCACTGCACATTTCGTCTGGCCCGTGAGAAGCCGGTAGGGTGCCTTCGAATACAGAGCCCTATTGAAATTGCCACCAGGCAACAATAATTTATCCAGGGCAAAAGCGGGTGCGGGCTCCGGAGTATAGGTCGCATGGTTGATGGCGCTAAGGTGCGAGGCCCAGTAATACCGTCTAATATCCGGCAATGCGATACCCCCGTCATACCAAGAGAGCGTGAGCTTGGATAGGGCAATGCGGGCACGGCCATCCCAAATAAGTTGTCGCTGTAGACTCTCGACCTCACGGAAATAGCGAGCCGGAACAGGGTCAAAGAAGTTTTGCAGGGCGTAAAGGAATCGGGGGAGCGACATCATTTTAAAGAGTGCCGCCCGGCCCAATGGAGATAAAGGCAGATCGCGCCAACGTCGAACGTCCTGCTTCAACCTACGAAGCGGAGCATACAAGTTTCGCTCGTAGCGGACCGAGGAAGACATGGATACATAGATCCCCAAGTACTTGAAGCCATCGGCCGCTACCAGAATGGGGAACCTACGGGGTAAAGGCGGCAACGAGCCAGCTATAACGTAAACACAGGACTTGGTCCAGTTAATGACAAGTCCCGAATTCTTACCGAAAGACGTGAGGACGTCGAAGAGAACGTTGAGTGATTTCTGAGGGGAAGTGAGATAAAGGAGAATATCGTCCGCATACAAGGAAACACGATCCTCGAGGTCTGGGGACCATCGGATCCCTTTAATGGAGGGTTCCCACCGGAGCCACGCAGCAAGGGGTTCGAGCGCCAATGCAAATAGGAGCGGGGAGAGCGGACAGCCCTGACGTGTGCCACGGCCTAAGGGGAAGGGATCCGAGCATCTACCATTCACAGCGACCTGGGCAAGTGGCCGTTCGTAAAGAAGTTTGACCCATGCGATGAAATTGGGGCCAAAGCCAAATTTAGCGAGGGCCGCCCACAGATAGGGCCATTCGATAGTGTCAAATGCCATTGTAGCATCGAGGGACGCAACCACCGCCGGCTCGGCGAGGATTGGAGCTCTCGCGAGAACGCTGTGGAGCCTACGCAGATTGAGGGCAGTGTTCCTATGGGGGATGAAACCGGATTGATCCGGGTGGATCAGGTCGCAAATCACCTTAAGCAACCGATTGGCCAGAACCTTAGCAAGGATTTTGGGTTCCGCATTGAGTAGGGAAATAGGGCGGTACGAGGCGCAGCGGTCACGAGGTTTGCCGTCCTTATAAATGACGACTATGGTAGCGAGGCGCTGCTCAAGGGGGAGGCAACCAGCCTCAACCGCCTCGAGAAACATTTGACGCAGGTGGGCGGCCATCTTGTCGGGACAAAGTTTGTAAAGTTCAATGGGGAGTCCATTAGGGCCCATCGCCTTTCCCGAGCGAAGGGATCGAATTGCGAGGGCAATCTCATCGACAGTAAAAGGGGTCTCCAGGGCAAGGCAGTCCTCCTCCGATACAGTGGGCAGGGCGATGTCCCGCAGCAGTAGCCTGGAATCGGCCTCATCTCGATCGCTGACAGGCGTATAAACAGTTCGGAAGTGGTCAACAAAGCAATCAACAATTTCACCCGGATCAGAGACACTCTCACCAGATTCACGAACAATGGAAGGAACAACACGACTCGCACGTTCAGTCTTATCCAGCCACGCAAGGAGCTTGCTAGCTTTGTCACCCACATCATACAGTCGGCCCAGTTGATTCGCCCGCATCAATTTGGCAGCACCCGTGACACAGGCTCTGTAGCCCGCCTGCTTCAATTCCAAAGCGTGCAGCAAGGCAGGCGTGTCATTCCCACCCAGCTCACTTTCAAGCGCAGTAATTTCGGTTTCAAGAGCCACAACAGCCTCCCTCTTGACCCTACGCTCTGCGGCAATGAATGATAGGGCGGAGCCCCTAATAACCGTCTTGAAAGCCTCCCAAAGGACAGTGGGGGAAGTGACCGAGCCCACATTCTCAGAAAAGTAGCAATCTACTGCCTTAACCAACTCTGAGCGGAGCCTGGGGTTACGGAAGTGCCAGGGGGGAATCGGGGGGACCCTGTTACCAAGTAAACCGCCTACAGAAATCGTAAGCAGCAAGGGGGAGTGGTCCGAGATACCACGAGGAAGATGTCGTATCTCTCGAACTGTGGACAGAGTGGAGGCCAGCATAAGAAAATAATCAATACGGGAGAGGCTACCATGCGCACCAGAGTGAAAGGTGTATTGCTGGAGTGCGGGGTGCAGTGAGCGCCAGACATCTACCAAGCCAAAAGTATCAGCCATCTCACTGAGCCACATCTGGGACTGCAACAACACCCTAGGGGGAAGTCGATCACATTCACCGGACATTACAGAATTAAAGTCCCCACCCAGGATTAACAATCCGTCCGGAAGCCCAAGGAGAGTCCTGCCAAGATCAGCATAAGTGGTAGCCTGCAGTCCCGGAGGAATATAGACAACAACAAACACGATCTGTTTACCCTCCCACCTCCCAGACACAGCAGCATACCGCCCACGGTCATCAAGGACAACCTCGTCAATAGCAAGAGCAAGGGAAGACTTTACCATGATACCCACCCCCCGAGATCCTGAAGTGAAACCAGCGTGTGCAACCAGGCGATAACCCCGGCGGTCTAAGGCCTTGCAAGCATTTCCAATCAAATGGGTCTCCTGAAGGAATACAACATCTGGGGTGTGGCGCCTCAAGAACTGCAGTACAATGCCCCGCTTAATCCTATCACCCAAACCATTTACGTTCCAAGAAAGAACCCGCATTTCACCCCCCCCCATTGCGGCACATACATTCCACCCCCACCCACCAGCAAAGCCCACAGTTCAAAGTCATTGCAAAATGTGAAATACCATGAAAACCAAGACAGAACAAACGAAACAAAACCCAACCAAGTCCCCAGAAACCAACCCCGAAACCGAAACCCATCACAACACCCCCCTCCCTGCACCCCTGCTGACTAAAAAGCCACCCCCAACTGCAGTGTGCCTGTCGCCCCATATTATCTACACAAAGAACCCCCCGAGGAGGAAGGGAGAAATCACCCGTTCCCGCACCGTCACGGGCAATAACATGGAGCACAGAGTTAAGTTACACAGTATATTGCATAGTCTCAATCAGAACCTCAGGGGCCCCAATTACTCCTGGGCCGTTGCACCACCTTCCGCGCCACCGGGGCCTCCGTTTCCAAAGTCATCCGCCGGCAGCGAGTCCAACCAGTCGGCAGCACGTTCAGGCTGATCAAAAAAGTAGGCACGCTCTCGAAATTCGACCCGTAGCCGGGCCGGAAACAGCATGGCGTATTTCAGTCCCCGATCCCTCAAGCGACGCTTCACTCCAAGGAAACTTGATCTTTGCCTCTGCACTTGGGGAGTGAAATCGGGATATATGGAGACAGAGTTATTGTCATATTTTAAAGGGCCGTGCTTGCGGGCGGCCTGCAGGATGGCGTCTCTGTCCCGGTAGTGAAAAAGCCTCGCAATAATAGGCCTCGGTGGGTTTCCTGGCTTCACTTGTCCTCCTGGAAAACGATAGGCGCGCTCCACGGCGAAGAACTTACTGAGTCCTGCTGGAGCTAGTTGAGCGACAATTAGTTCCTCGACCAGCAGGTCGGTCGATACAGCACCATCGCATTCCGGCACTCCGACCAGGCGTATGTTGTTCCGCCTGGCCCTATTGTCATAGTCCTCCATCCGTTTGACCAGCAGATCATGTGAGGCACGCAGATTACCAATCTCGGATTGCGCCTCAGCCATGTCCGTCACTAGACTCGATGCTTTAAGATCCAGAGCCTTCACCCGCTCGTTCGTTTTGGCTAAATCGGCCCGAATAAGAGTTACATCCACCGCCACCGTGTCTATCTTGGACACGACGGCTTCGAATTGCTGACTCATATCGGCCTTTAGTCCAGTGATGGCAGCCAAAAGATCATGGAGCGATACCTCTGACGAAGATGGCATGTCCGTTTGAAGTCCTTCAGCACCAACGCTTGTGGCCCCGGGGGAGCCTCTCGGCTGGGTGTAGCGTTCGATCATGTTGGACTGGATCGATCCCCCCCGGGTCGCAGCCTTCCGGCGTTTTTCGGCCTCCGCTTTAGTCGCCATCACACTTTCAGTGTTGGCCGGATAACCAGGAGATGTGGCGAGAAGGAGGAAAAGTTTCGAAACTCCAACGTGCCAGTGAAATGGGAGTATCGCGACCTCCGTGCCAGTCCTACGGAGGAGAATGTGGGCTGTGAAGGCAACAGGCGCAGGCAGAGTAGGAGGAGACAAGAACAAAGAGATGGAAACCGAAAGTGAAAGCAACACACCTCCGGTGGGCCAGATGCCAGTCAGCCGTTGTTGTTCAATTACAGGTCGGCCTCAGTGGGTAGCCGAGTCCCCGGTCGCGCCCGCGGGCAGGCCAAAAAGTTGCAGATGTCAGAAAAATGGTCCCCGGGGTCCGATTTCGACCAAAATAGGAACGTTGGCATCAGTGAAGATAGCGCTACAAAAGCCCGTCAAACTGACCAGGATAGGTGAAGGATAAATAAAGAAGGACGGCGCGGGTCTCGGGAGCTCTCTGCTCACGCGACCATCTTGGATGCCCGCGTAGCTCCTCCGTTCACCCGTAGTATTTTCATAGAAATTTTTTGATGGACCGTGAGGATATATGATGTTAGCACGCATACTTTTAGCACGCATACCATTACCACGCATTTTTTACAACGCAGGACCTTTTACAACGAATACCTTTACAATGCATTACACTACAACGCAGATACTATTACAACGCATACCATTACAACGTAAGTATAGGTAAGTATATAATATTTTTAAATAATGAAATGAATAATTATTTAAATATTTTAATTAATTAATAAATATTTTATTATTAAATATTTTAATTAATTATATTAATTTTTATTAAATAATTTGAAAATATATGTTAAAAATACCCCTGTACCCCAAAACCCAAACCCAACCCTGAACCCTAAAAATACCCCTGTACCCCAAAACCCAAACCCAGCCCTGAACCCTAAAAATACCCCTGTACCCCAAAACCCAAACCCAGCCCAGAACCCTAAAAATACCCCTGTACCCCAAAACCCAAACCCAGTCCTGAACCCTAAAAATACCCCTGGACCCCAAAACCCAAACCCAACCCTGAACCCTAAAAATACCCCTGTACCCCAAAACCCAAACCCAACCCTGAAACCTAAAAATACCCCTGTACCCCAAAACCCAAACCCAGCCCTGAACCCTAAAAAATACCCCTGTACCCCAAAACCCAAACCCAGCCCAGAACCCTAAAAATACCCCTGTACCCCAAAACCCAAACCCAGTCCTGAACACAAAAAATACCCCTGTACCCCAAAGCCCAAACCCAACCATGAACCCTAAAAATACCCCTGTACCCCAAAACCCAAACCCAACCCTGAAACCTAAAAATACCCCTGTACCCCAAAACCCAAACCCAACCCTGAACCCTAAAAATACCCCTGTACCCCAAAACCCATACCCAACCCTGAAACCTAAAAATACCCCTGTACCCCAAAACCCAAACCCAGCCCTGAACCCTAAAAATACCCCTGTACCCCAAAACCCAAACCCAGCCCAGAACCCTAAAAATACCCCTGTACCCCAAAACCCAAACCCAACTCTGAAACCTAAAAATACCCCTGTACCCCAAAACCCAAACCCAACCCTGAAACCTAAAAATACCCCTGTACCCCAAAACCCAAACCCAACCCTGAAACCTAAAAATACCCCTGTACCCCAAAATCCAAACCCAACCCTGAAACCTAAAAATACCCCTGTACCCCAAAACCCAAACCCAATACCCCTAATAAATGTTTTAAAAAAAAGATAAACTTACCTATACTTACGTTGTAATGGTATGCGTTGTAATAGTATCTGCGTTGTAGTGTAATGCGTTGTAAAGGTATTCGTTGTAAAGGGTCCTGCGTGGTAATAGTTTCATTGTAACAGTATTTCGTGCTAAAAGATGCGTGGTAACAGTTACATACTGGACCGTGCTCATTGAGTAACCTGCCAGAATTATCTTGCCCTTGGTCGGAACATTTTATACCGTTTCTCCCATCTGGGGTCGCTTCCCTTCAGGCCCGGACTGGTGAGTCAGGGCACCGGGCAATCCCCCGGTCGGCTGGAGGGTTTTGGGGGCCGGTTTCTGAAAAGGGGGCCGGTTTTGTGTCTGGGGGCCGATTTTGCCCCCGGCCCCAGCCACAGCGTCACTCACTTTGTTCAGGGCAGGGGCCCATCAATCATGTCTGAATTCCCGATGCAGGCCTGCACGAACACTCCCCCCCCCCCCCAAAAAAAAAGCCTGATTGACCGCCGGTGTGCTCTGCTGTCTGTGTGCTGAATGTGCAGTGTGCACTGTGCAACCGTAACCTAACGTAAACAAATGGAGGAGGAGGGAGGGGGCGGTGCCTGTGCGCAGCGCGCAGAAAGGATTATGCCTGCCCCCTCCTCTGCCGCGTCTGCGCGCGCCGCGCCTCTAGGGTGCGGCTGGTGTAATTCTCCTTCCCGCTTCCCGCATGCGCATTGGGCATTTAACTGCGCGTGACTGACGAGAGGAGCAGTCTGCAGAGGTGCGCACGGAGTCCCGGTCAGCGGCCAGGCCCATAAATTAATTTTATTCTAGACTAGTGGCTACTGGCAGTGGCTAGCGCCGGCGCCACCTAGCCCGACCCCCCTGTGTCTGCCACAGTGCCACCGTGACCGACCCCACCAACAGCAGTCAGTCAGCACACAGGCAGCAGGCCTGAGTGAGGTGAGTCAGTTTTAATTTCTGCCCCGGCTAACCTTACAAAAGGCGGGGAGTGAGTGTTGCCTACATAGGCACAATGTATGTGTATGTTTTTCACTAGTGCTTCATTCCAGCTGACTGAAAAGCAGCCAGGTCCTCGGAAAGTAACACCCCTGATGACCCGATACGGGAGTTATGTACATTATGTGTAGGTCACATGCTCAACTGGTTTTTCTTTTTATAAAAGAGAGCGCGTGCAGAGCACAGGTGATAAACTGGAAAGAGAAACATAAAACAAGGGAAGGAAGGCTGATAATATTGTGTTAGAAACCCGAGTACATCATTTTGGCTCAAATAATGTCTGTACGACAATAAGCGCTACATAGATACAACTACAATTTATAGACGGAATTAAAAGCCTCCCGTTATACTTTTTGCCATCTCGTCACTTTAGTATATTGGTCACTCTCTGTGGCTTTGGTACCTGGGTAGTGGTAAGCTTTAGAAAACAAATAAAAACAATGTTATGCTTTGCCTTTTAAGGTATCCAAGTGGTACCCAGGAGATGTGTACACCCGCCTCATTTTCCGAAGTAATGTAGCGGGCCTCGCCGCAAATTTAAAAAATCCCTGTTTTTGTGCATGTTGAGCAACCTAGACAGAAAATGTATGTAGCTTAACGGCTAGAGCTACCGACCTTGGAGCTGGGAACCCGGTTTGAGCCTCGGCGTCGGCTCAACATTCTGTGATTCTGGGCAAATCACTTAATCTCGCTGCGCCTACCAAATAATGAGTGTGTCTTTCTCACGTAAAGCGCTCCAATACATTCGGGTTGTGTTAGCGCTATATATATCTGCAAGAAAAAAAAAGTAGGACAAACGGGGCTCCCTTCATGGAATTCCATTTTATGTTTGCAGGTTTATTATAAAGCACGAACTCGGCGGGTACAAGGCCATTCGAGCGCTTTTATCAAGGGGGTGGGGGTGGGGGAGGAGGGATCTGCCGAGAACCATAAGATGTCGAGCCAAGCCTGGAGCTCGAACCTTGCATCTCTGTTCCAAAGTCAGCAGCTAAGACACTACGCCACAGCTACTCCCCCATATCGGTTTGGGCCCGTACGTCGTAAAATTCCTATGGCACAGTGGAGAGGGCAGCAGGGGGGGGGTGTAGGGGGGGGGTGCCGTTGTGGCCTTCAAGGGCAGGCGAGGGAGACCCTCCCAATCCGCAGCCAGATCCTGAACCGGCTCATAGTCATAGAGGCACGTCTGTTTAAAGATCAGAATTATTCTCAATTTTCCAAGTATTTGACAGAAACTCTTCACCTGAACTTTGAGACGATTTTTTTTTGTAAATCTGTCAAAAGGAACAAGATTGAAAACCCTGGGTTTCTGCAGAAAGGGCGACACACGAGTTTGTGATCCTCTAGACGTGAGAGTATCACCCCCCCCGCCCCCCAAAAAAAATGCCCCACCCCTCATCCTCCGGCCCTGGCGAGAATCTGCCAGCACCCCCACTACCTTACAGGCGGTCAAGGGTTTAGCAACGCCACTGGTTCTATGGCTTGCTACTAAAAGGACCCCCCCCCCCCCCAGGGCTTTAAGTGGGCCGGGTCTCACCGGCAGTTTTTTTTTAAAAGAGGGACTCGAAACTGGTCTCTATCGGGTTGTTTTGTGCCCTGGCACAGGCGGTCCTCGCTTAGCGCTGGACGGGGGCTGGTTTGCTACTCGCCGGGCGTGGGCTGGTCTGCCAAAATTTGCCAGGGCTGCTTTCAGTTCCCAGTCAGGCCCATGCTTCCATTATCTTTTCATCACCCGAATAAATTAGATGGGCCATCCCCGGTACAATATTAACTGCCTCTACTAAGGTATGGGGATTTAACGTGTGCTCACAAACAAATCTCTCATTGGGGATAGATGAAATAAGTCATTCGTTTGCATCCATACCAGATAGAGGATGAAATAGATTGTGTAGTGGGATGTTCCAGTATTCCTTTGGGTCTATGGGGTGATAGTTGTTATCAATCGGGTAGGGGTACCTGATTGAGTGATTGGGTGGGAAGAAAGGGATGAGGTTTTTATTGTGATATCTAGGGACGACAAAGTTCAGGATTTGTTTTGGTCGATGAGGGACATCAAAACTGTGCAAAGTTGGGGGTTTATTTGGGGGCATCATCAGAGCTTCTGGATAGAAGTAGCTCAAGTTTCGGGATGATACTCCTCCCTCACTTCTCCCTGGGAACCAGTCACTAATATATGTGACCACTCTATAGTCCCTAAAGTTTACTATTATCACGTCACCTTCTATGTCTTTTGGGCGTAGGCCCACCCAATTACACTGTCTAACTGAAACTATATCTCCGTTCAGATGTAATGGTAACGATCTATTGTTACGCAGCCAGTGGATAACTTTATTTTTAAGACTGATGTTAGATTCTAAGTTTCCTACTGGCACAGCTGGAACACCTGTTAAAATGATGACATAGTTGGATGATTCCGGGGGAAGGTCTACTCTATTTCTAAAATTAGATTTTACTCTGGTCATGTGGGTTGCCTTAGTGGGGGGATCGTTTCTGGTATGGACGGATTTTGAGGTACCTGATTGGGTTTTTCTCTACTTGTGACTTTTGTAACTGTTGTGACTGTTGTGCCTGCTGGTTTGATGGAATTTGTATCAGCAGGCATGTTTTTGGGTCTAGGGGTAACTGTATGTTGCCTGGATCGATTGTTAATAGGGTGTATGGTTATCGGGCGAGCTTCACTTTGATTAATTGGGTTGGGGTTTTCTGTCAGGTTGGGATCTGACAAAAGACTATCCATTTTTTCCCCTAGCCTTTTTACTCTCTCAGTGAGGAGAAGTATGAGAGCTTTTAAAAGGCATTCGATTGCCTCCAATAGCCCATTGTTGGAAAAAGATGTAAAATTTACAGTTGATAGCCCCATTAAATCATCCTTCCCTACTACATTAGGAGACTTGTGTTTGGGTTCTGTTTCATGTGGTGTCGTCCGTAAAGTTCAATCCCCCTTTTTTACCCCGCCCTTTCTCCTTCTTTTTCTTGGTGGGAAGCGGAATGCTCCTCTATTTTCCTTACTAGGTGGTTTGTCATGTGCTATACTAGCTGCAGCAGACGGTTGAGAATCTAGCATCACAACTGCCTCAATTTGGGACTTTAACACAGGGGAAGGAGTATTTCTATTAAGTTGAGGGACTGCGTCTATAGGTAAAGGTGTATTTAAGTCTATGAGAGAGTTGGATGTGGCTGTTGGCTCAATAGTGTTAGAATCTGAGATTACTTCCATGTCGTCTGGTGCTGGCGGGGTGTCTTGGAATATTAGTGGGATGTTTTCTGTACTAAACAACTCAGTATCTTTGGCAGTAGGCGTAGTGTTGTGTGGTAATATACTCTTTGCAGCCTTCTGTGGAATAAGGAGTGGCTGTTTTTTGAGAAGTTCAACAGAGAAACGACGCTCTGCCCATTTCTCTGCTAACGAGATGTCCCTATCTATATCTCTTGTGGCTCTAGCGAAGTATTTATCTAGCGGCCCAAGTATGGATACACCTACACTACTGGGTAGGGAATTTGGGGCAGAAGTAGACATCCTTGGTGTATGAAAACAAATAAATAAATTATAAAAATCAGTTCTATACAATATGAGGATTGAAGGGTGACAACCAAGTCAAATTGCACAAACAGTCAAAAGATTTATGTGACGTAGCTTACTGTCGTATAGTTCAAGGAGGGGGACAGAATCCGGAGCAATACAATAAAAGTCAGAAGGGTGGCCCAGCCCAGCCTCCTGCAGCCCCTGATGGCCACAGACGGCCCGCCCTTGTCCAGGGCTTCTCCCGGGACGCTATCGCGCGCTCCCGCGCAGGGGAGAGTTAAAGCAGTTATGAAGGGTGATCAAGGGCGGGGTCGTGGCCCAGGTGTTTCAGGTCAGGCTGTCAGGGGCTCCTGGGAAATGGAGTCCCTGACCACACCGCTCGCAGCCCTGCTCCTCCAGCCACACAGCCCAAAGCAGCAATGTACGGAGACTCAGCCCCTACTCCTTGGTCACAGCGCACGGAGGGTGGCGCGAAGCGGGACTCGCGAAGCGGGTCCGGCGAGGTTTTCCTTCAAAGGCAGCACCCGTGCAGAGACGGCAAAACAGACCTCCGTTGACGAGCAAACAAACAAAGTAAGGTTCCCAGGATGCGCTTGAAGGGGAAGGTTTTTGAAGGTGGATGTGCGGGGGCGTGGCGAGCAGGGAGAGCGGCCCAGGTGTTTCAGGTCAGGCTGTCAGGGGCTCCTGGGAAATGGAGTCCCTGACCACACTGCTCGCAGCCCTGCTCCTCCAGCCACACAGCCCAAAGCAGCAATGTACGGAGACTCAGCCCCAACTCCTTGGTCACAGCGCACGGAGAGTGCCGCGAAGCGGGACCCGCAAAGCGGGTCCGGCAAGGTTTTCCTTCAAAGGCAGCACCCATGCAGAGACAGCAAAACAGACCTCCGTTGACCAGCAAACAAACAAAGTAAGGTTCAGTAACAGTCAATTAAAACATTTGTTTTTTGGAGGGTCCAGCAGCAACAATTTGCTATTGGACTAGTCCTTTCTCAAAACGCTCTTTAGCACATATTTTATATTTTTTTCAAGATGTGCCTCTGACATCCTGGAACAGTAAATAAATAAAAGAAATGGCTGTGGCATGCCATATGTATGTACATGCATAGAGACACGTGCCCACATATAGGTCATCACGAGAGGCAAGTGTGGCACCAAGCCGCTCTACAGAAGCAGTGTAGACACAGTTATATGGAAGCCACAATATTGAATGGAAGTTCCTTTACTCATTTTTTGACTACCTTGGACGCTTGATCTCTAGATTTAAAAAGCAAAAAACTGAGGGTAGAGGCTGATCAAATCCGCACACAACAAATGAATAATGTGTTTGATTATTAGATAGTGCACGAAACCAGGGAGTACTCCCCTCTACACTCCCCAAAAAATAGGAACAAATCCTAAACCAAACCCTCAACACAATAAGTTTCGGCTCTATTTACATTGGTATCAGCGTGGCATATCAATTTGCAACAACAATAGCGCATAAAGAAAGCGTCCAATTCCAGGGTGTCTATTTCTTAGAGAGATTTTCTTCTTTATTTTTCACAAGTAGATTTTCTTTACATTCCACGTGGCATAGCCTCATTGTCGTGGTTGCAGCGTTTTGCTGCTCTACGTATCCTCTTCACACATACGGAGTGTCGTAATCCTTATTTCCGGGTGAAAGTCAGGTTGCGGTCTAGTTCCACACCAGGTACCGCCTACACTGCATCAGCGCTTCCGGGGAATCCACTTAATACTGCGGTTCCCGCCGGTTCGACGCTTCGAATTCTTTCTGGAATCCTTGCTGAAGCTGTTTGCTACAAGTCATACCATCTAGCACGTACTCTGAGGTCGTGCAGCTGCGCTGCCGCGTTGTCGCCCTAAGACTTGACTGCTTTCCCATGGGGGGTGCCCTGCATATCACCGCTCAGGAGCACTTGCCTTGTTTTTTCCCGCATCGCGCTGAAGCGCTTACCTTGCCTTACCCTACCTCGCGCTGGAGCGCTTGTCATTGGGGTCTACATGCATCGCACTGAAGCGCATCAGTAGTCAACCACACCGCGCTGGAGCACTTTACTTTGGGGGTTGTCATACATCGCTCTGGAGCGCTTTCCTTTATTTTATCCCGCATCGCGCTGGAGCGCTTTCCTTTGTTTTGTCCTGCATCGCACTGGAGCGCTTTCCTTTGTTTTGTCCCGCATCGTGCGGGAGCGCTTTCCTTTGTTTTGTCCACACCGCTCTGGAGCGCTTTCATTGGGGTTTCCTTACACCGCGCTGGAGCGCTTTACCTTGGTTTGTCCCACATCGCGCTGAGGCGCTTTACATTGTTTATGCCTATGCAGCGCATGAGCGCTTACATTTGTGTTGCTGACTACGCTGGAGTACCATTTCCTTTTCCTTGCTAAAGATGACTTCCTCAGTCTTGGTGCTTCTGCTGCCAGGCAGCTACTGTTCTGTATGTGTGTAGAGGTGCACTTAGGATTGGGTGGTGTGGGTCTCATCCTAACTGGGTCTTCCTTTGTCTCCCTGCCAGCTGGGGTCCACGGTCCTTCCCAAGTCAAGAGACGTTCCCTCCTGATAAAAAGGGCTCCTTCCCATCATCTTTAGCTTCCTTTCCTGGTCCCATCACATCCCAGCTGGGTACATCTTCCTCCACAGGGTAAGGTGGGTACAGGGGTGATTGCACTTGTCGTCTCTGCTGGATTACTACGCAAGCAAAGGTAAGCCTTGTGGGGTATCTGACACTCATAGCCAAGATTTACTCTTTGCAAATTCTGACTTATAAATGCATTTTGTAACTGAGTTTAAATTAGAGCTGGATACGGTAGCCAGTGTGGTTTGCCTCAGAATAACCATGTATTTTATGATATGTTTGTAGTTTTAGCTTCTGTGCCTTTGGAATGGTTGCAGTGATTTTAATTAATTAAACAAGTTATTAGATAAATAATTCACATGTTCGCATGCCTAAAAACACACATACATCATTGCACTTTTTTGACAGTGATATTCAGCATCAGCAAGCAAGCATTTTTTTCTTTTCCCAGCGGGCAACTGTATCGACAAGAAGCACTGGCAAAGGACAAAGGTCTGCATTTGCAAAGCCAAAACTCCAAGTTTTGCCAATGCTTGTTTTACTTTAAGTCTGTATCCTTTCAATACATGGCATCATAACGCCCTTTTTGTTGCCGTCCCCTTACTACCTTGCACTGCTTTACGCTAGTGGGAGTGAGTGAGCGAGACACCAGGGGTGCAGAGGAGGCGGACTACACCTCCCAGCCTCCTAGGGGGCCCAGTGCTTGTCGCCAATGCTACGCCACGGGACCAGCGGCAGGAGGTGCCTACATAATCCAGCATTTTCAATGCGGGATGCCCTTTTTGTTGCCGCCGCCTTACTGCCTGTCCCTGCTTTACGCTCGTGGGAGCAAGCAAGACACTGGGGGTTCAGAGGAGGAGGACTAAATCTCCCAGCCTCCTAGCGGCTCAGCCCTTGCCGCCAACGCTATGCCACGCCATGGGACTAGCGCCAGGAGGCGTCTACATAATCCAGCAGGGGCTCCCGCATCACGGGACACCCTTATTGTTGCTGCCACCTTACTGCCTTGCCCTGCTTTACGCTGTTGGGAGCGAGCGAGACACCGTGGTGCAGTGGAGGAGGACTACATTACCTCCTCGTCCTGTCTCCCCGTCCCATTCCTGAGGAAGTGAGCAGCTAGTCTGCACTACAGAACCCCTACCTAGCTGAGCTGTTGGCACTTCCCCCTAGGATGACGTCACCATCACGTGACTACAAAGGGGGAAGTGCCGGAAGAATCGTCCTGAATGGATTCCCTGTTCGTCACCTATGGCCTGTCTGGTCTGGGGCTTCGCCCTTCTCTGTCCACCTTGTCTCGTTGGGTCAGGGGCGCTGTGGTTTCTGCTTACGATTCTGCCCACTCAGGGGCCCTCAAGGACCCCTGCTCCCACCACATCTTCAACAGAGCCGCCAACACCATCGCACCCATGCTCCGCCAAACCATCAACCGCTCCCTGGCGACCGCCTCGTTCCCCGACGACTGGAAACACGCCGAGGTCAACCCCCTCCTAAAGAAACCCTCAGCGGACCCCACCGACCTCAAAAACTACAGACCCATCTCCCTGCTCCCGTTCCCAGCGAAAGTCATCGAGAAAGCCATCAACAGCCAACTCGCCACATTCATTGAAGAACACAACATCCTCGACTCCTCCCAATCCGGCTTCAGAAAAAACCACAGTACGGAAACCGCCCTCCTCGCCGCAACAGACGACATCCGCACCTTACTGGACAAAGGAGAAACAGTAGCCCTCATCCTCCTCGACCTATCAGCGGTGTTCGACACAGTCTCCCACCGCACTCTAATACGCAGACTCTACGATGCAGGAATCCAGGACAAGGCCCTCGACTGGATCTGCTCCTTCCTCTCCGGCAGGACGCAGCGGGTCAGACTCCCCCCCCCCCCCTCCCCCTTTCCTCTCGGACCCCACGCCGATCACCTGCGGAGTCCCCCAGGGCTCGTCCCTCAGTCCGACGCTCTTCAACGTCTACATGGCTCCACTTGTCCCCATCGTCAGAACCTACGGACTCAACATCGTGTCATATGCAGACGACACCCAGCTCATCCTCTCCCTATCCAACGAGCCCAACACCGCCAGAAGCAACTTTCGAGAAGGCATGGAAGCCGTCGCCAATTGGATGAAAAACAGCTGCCTTCAACTAAACACCAACAAAACAGAAGTACTCATCATGGGCCCAAACCCTGACACCTGGAGCGACACCTGGTGGCCCACCGCCCTCGGAAACCCGCCAACCCCCCCAGACCACGCACGCAACCTGGGAATCATCCTGGACTCCAAGCTCAAAATGGACCGCCAGATCAACTCTGTCTCATCTTCCTGCTTCCACACCCTCCGCCTCCTTTGTAAGACCTTCAAATGGATCCCCCTCGAACACCGAAAGACAGTCACTCACGCCCTGGTCAACAGGAGACTCGACTACGGCAACGCACTGTACGCCGGAATAAACAAAAACCTCATCCGCAAGCTACAGAACATCCAGAACGCCGCCGCAAGACTGGTCCTCAACCTGCCAAAACACTGCCACATCTCCCAGCACCTGCGCACACTCCACTGGCTCCCCGTCGAGGCGAGAATCACCTTTAAGATGCTCACCCACGCACACAAGGCCCTCCACGGCACCGGACCAGCATACCTGAACAGCCGACTCAAATTCCACGCACCCCAAAGGACCCTACGATCAGCCCAGCTTTCCTACGCCGTGGTCCCCCGCACCAGAAAGACCAGATCGGGAGGCCGCTCGTTCTCCTTCCTCGCGGCCAAAGCATGGAATGCCCTTCCGCTCCACCTCAGACAGACAACATCGCTTCCCATCTTCGCAAGGAACCGCAAAACCTGGCTCTTCGACAGACCCCCTCCTTGATGGAATGGAACCTGCACCCCCCCCCACCCCTAGCGCCTTGAGACCCTTACGGGTGAGTAGTCGCGCTTTAACAAACTCCTGATTGATTGATTGATTGACTGACTGTCCCCTGCCTTCTTCTGTTCAGGGTCGGTCGACTCAGAGTGTTTCTTCCTCCTGGGCCATGTTCAAGGGGGCCTCCTTGAGGGACATTTGCAATGCTGCCACATGGGCTTCTCCCCACACTTTTGTTGCCCATTATCGTTTGGAATTGGGGATGGCGGCCTCTGCTGCTTTTGGGGCTTCGGTCCTGTCTGCTGTACATGATTTATGATTTGTACTTATTTTTGTGGATTAAAATGGACCTGTTTACTGCATTATTCTGGTCTGTTTTTTTCTTACAATCACCGTGTGCTTGGGTATGGGCTCACTTCATCAGGAATGGGACGGGGAGACCAGGACTCGGAGTAATGGTTATTACCGGTGAGTAACCAGGCAACTCCCAGCCTCCTATCATCCCAGCGCTTGCAGCCAACGCTATGCCACACGACGGTACCAGCGTCAGGAGGCTCCTACATAATCCAGTAGGGGCTCCCGCAGCACGGGTGGGCCCGTCCACACCCGTTGGAGCCCAGAAGAGGTTGGGCCGGGCCCCCCCCTGACATTTGCTTACCTGTACTCGACTGCACTCCCCATCTCTCAAGTACTGTTGTGCTTACTTCCACTTTTGTTATTAGCATAAGCGTTGTTTTGCATCATCATCTTTGGGCCATTGATTGCTCACGATTTGTGGACCTACCATGAGTAAGCGCAAAGGGGTAGCTGGCACTTTAGGTGCATATATTGTTAGGACAGAGTCACTGTTACCATGAAATTGAAATGACAGAAATGCATCTTTTTTAGATCCTTGGACCTTACAGAGACTCTCATCATTAGGTATTCCTAACTTGGGTGACACTTCACAAACGTGCCTGCCCACCATGCCCCAAAATGTGTCCCCGACCCCTCCCTTGTCAATTTTGGATGCACCTCATATAGCTGTCCCCAATGGACCTAGTACAGCCACTAGAGCACGGGTATCCAAACCCCCAGATGAGAGCAAGGTGAAAGAGCCTCCAGTCAAACGGAAGCGGGGTGCCGGTGTACAAGAAAGCAAAGTTACAAAGGCAGCTCGACTTGCCAACCATGTAATCAACCACGGAGCAACCCTAACCACTGTTAGCACACAGACTGATGTTGTCTCTCCTCCAGCAAGACACAATATTATTCGGGACGCTGTCCTTGCTCCTGCTGTGGAGACTACTTTGGAAACTGCACTAGCCCATATCAATGAACTTATTGACAAGAACTTAATTTTACTTTGGGAAAATTTAGAATGTATGGACATTGCTATGGACAATCAGAGTGGTAGTCAGGCGATTTCTCATCCAGATGTCACTGTGTGGGGGGGCACCAATGTCAGTAGATGCTAATTTAAGTCATACCCACGATTTCACGTTCTATTCCGTACAAAGAGTCTCCTCATGTTAATTATTGCACAAGATGCCGTAAATCAAAACTATCCTTTATGTTGAAACCTATTCCCGATCATGGGAACACACAAGATGTATCCCGGGAGCTTCATACAAAGCCCTTGGGTCCTCATAGTACTCACCCTGAATGTCTTCACCTTGGGTCCACATCAAGCAAACCGAGTAGGGGCACAATAGATAGCTCAAGGAGTAATAGTCCGAGACCCAATACCGATGTTTTGAGCCTACCCCCAACCACCCGCCATTATGTTCTAGTTCTGGCTGGTGTTCCTATCCTTAAAGGGGACCAGAGGAGTCCAGACTGACTTGGTTAAAAAAACATAAAAGGTTTGATCCATCTGATATGAATGAGATTCTTATAGTCTGCAGAGTCGGGTGGGTTGGTCAATCTCCCAAGCATATAGATGGCGATTGTATCGTGATCAATTTTCGCAGGCCCTATATGGTTCGTTGCCTATTAAGATCCTGTGAGCAAACACTTACCCGAAGCTCTGTGCGCTCCCCCTGGGCTACTTCTACAAACCACCATGTAGACATATCGCAAACGAGTCTGCCCCTCCCCCGTTATTTAATAGGTTCCAGGCCGTATCAGACTTAGACACCCAGGACTGACAACCATCCTTCCTGGAATATCAATCACACCCTTTGGTTAATTCACTGGATTCTATACCCCTTCCTCCTATTGATACGCTGGATGACCAGCCAGTTATAACCAAGGCTAAGGCTGACACAGATTTGAGTATTTTGAGCTGGAACGTAGCAGGCCTCTTGTTGAGGCTTGGCGATCCGGACTGGCCATGTTTAATAAATGAACAGGACATGGTTATGCTCCAAGAGACTTGGGCCACCAAAGAACTACACCTTAATGGGTTCCATTGTTATAACACTGTAGCCCCTATTCCCAAATCTGGTCGACCTTCAGGGGCTTTTCCATCTGGAGTAATATTGCTTCTGGTGGCAGCATTAAGGTTCTACCAACAAATAGCTGCAATTTCCCAGCTTTACTGTATAAAAAGAGTCTCTTTCTATTTGATTAATTTTTATAATAATGATTTTTACTCCATTCCCAATGGGAATTTTATTAAGCTTTTCGATTTTATCTCTAAACTAAATTCCCAGCAAGACTCAATGGAAACAATGGGCATTCTTTTAGGAGGTGATTTTAATGCGAAATTAATGGACACAGCATACAGCACAGGGTTTCGCTACTCCGACCCTACCTGTTGTAGGGGTGCAGAGCTGGTCACATTTTTGAGTATACATAACCTAACCAATGTCATGGACATCGTGAGCGTATCACACACTAATTGCCATCCTGAGCCTACATTCAGAAGAAGGGGATGTTCTTCCACTATAGATTTTGTCTTTACTTCCTCCTTCCTCGCAAACCATCTAATGGAATCAAAAGTTATTGCCTGGAACCAAGGGGACCATAACCCAATTAAAACAATGTTGATACTAGCTCCCCGGCCCTTTATTTACTTCTGAATGAGTGACCAGGAATCTAATGAGCTCCACTGATAATTTACGACTAATATGGAGGGGTATTAATAATAATGAACTGTTTCAGGCACTGGTGCAGGTTAATATGCATCTCATAAATTCATGTTTATCAGTCCAGGATCCATACCCTGAGGCTGTTCAAGATTTCACCAAACTTTGCCTAGCAATTAAAACCCTTTTATTAAAACCTATTCCTCTCACGAAACACGGCCCGAGATGGTTTGACTTCAAGTGCTCTGAGGCAAATAGACAACTGCGCAGAGCCTTGTCATCTAACTCAAGGTGTAACCGTGAAGTGAAATTGGCCAGGCAGAGGTATAAAACTGCGATCATCAATCGGAAAGGGGAAATTCTAAAAGACCGGTGGGAAGCATTATCGAAAGCTGCCACCTCAAAAAAGGGTGACACATTCTGGACAGCTGTGAAGGACTTGCGATCCATGGGGCAGCTATTAACTCTCATTAGCTGCACCATTACAAGTGAGTCATGGGTAAACCATTTCAAAAAGATGTATGCCGCCCCCAAACAAGAGGCGTACCTCTTTGAGTCTGGGCCATCAACTAGAAACAGATAACCCTGTCTGAGGTGGAAGAAGCCATCCAACAGAGTGTGGGCAATAAAGCTCTTGGCCCAGACGGCCTACCCATTGACCTTATAAAATGCAAACCAGACTTTTGGGAGCCTCTTCTTTTAAATGTTTTTAATAATCTAGCATATGCTCCGCTACCTAGCACCTGGTCCTCGAGTATCATCGTTCCGATTTATAAAAAGGAGGATTGTTCCCAACCCAATTTTTGTAGGCCTATCTCCCTGATAGACAATACCTTAAAAATCTTGGGTAGAGTCCTATACAATATGATATTGGAGTGGTCCGAGAAAAGCGGTATCTTAGAGCCTTGTCAGTTGGATTTTCAAAGTAAAGTTGGCACCAGTGAACAATACACCATAACATGGGCCTCGCCAATCTATTTGGCCTTAATGGATTTGACCTCTTCTTTTGACCTTGTTAATAGGTCAAAGCTCTGGTCTATCCTTTTGGCCTATGGATTGGATTAACCTCTCGTGCACTTCTTGGCGCACCTCCACAAAGATCTTAAGGCTCAGGTTTGGATCAGCAGCGGCGGTGAGGTTACTGAGGCCGTTAAGGAAGGCAGGGGGATTAGACAGGATTGTGTCCTAGCCCTCCTCCTCTTTATCATTTATATTAATGGACTGCACAAAACATTAAAATCAATGTCCCACGATGTCCCCAAAATCAATTGTAAAGCACTTTCCGTATAGCTTTATGTGGACGATGCGGTCCTTGTGGGCCGCACTCGGAATTCTTTATGCATTTTAGTGCAGGGTTTTGTTAACCATATGGAAAGTTTGGACTGAAGTACCAATTAAAAAAAATATTTTACAATGTTGTGTGGTCCTAGGAACCAGTCAATCAGGCAGCAGCACCCTCTTAGAACCTTCCCCACAGAGAGGCAAACCCTCAGATTTTCGTAGCACAAGTGACAATAAGTATGCCAGAATGATAAGCTAAGCCTCTCCGGGGAGGAGGGTGGTTCGCATGTGAATCTATGAAAGATACTAATACTGGATAACTGAAGTTACAGGTAAGTAACTAGTTTTCTAATTCCAGTATTGGGGTATCTTTCATAGATTCACATGCTTAGAATCAGAGTAGCTAGCAGTAAACAATATATAGATGCATGGTGGATGGTGGGTATTATAAGAAGAATCCAAAATACACCCTACCAAACCAGTGAAAAAAAAAAAAAAAAAAAAAAAATATATATATATATATATATATACAGAAAAGTAATAAAATAAAGAGAAAGTTATACATGTACGCAACAATAGTTATGTACCATGGCAGAAACAATATACTCTTATCATAAGGCTTACCTTTTCTAAAAAGGTTTCGTAGTTCTGCTTGCCCAACTGCTGACTCGGCCTCTGTTGCCAGATCCAGGCAATAATGCTGCGTAAAAGTATGCACACTTTTCCAGGTTGCAGCCTGGCAAATCTTGTCCAGAGACACACCAGCGAACAATGCCGTAGATGAGGACACTGCTCTGGTGGAATGAGCCTTAGGCTTATTTGACAATGGATGACCTGCCTTGCAATGGCAGAATTGAATACTGATGCAATCCACCTTGAGATAGTAGCTTTTGATACAGCTGATCCTGGCTTGTGACCACCATAATAGAGAAATAACTGGTCAGATTTTCTGATGGTCACAGTCCGAGATACGTAGAATTTCAAACATCTTTTGACATCCAAAGTATGTAATGACTTTTACGCTGCTGAAGACGGATTAGGAAAGAATGTCCGCAATATCACAGGTTCGTTGAGATGAAATGAAGGAGGAACCATAGGTATGAACGTGGGATTAGTTCTCAGAAGGACATAATCATTGGTAAACTTCAAATATGGCTGTTTTATAGTGAACGCCTGTATTTCACTCACTCGTCGAGAAGAGGTGAGTGCTTATAGGAGAGCTGTCTTCCATGAGAGATATTTTAAGTCTGTTTTATGAATGGGTTCAAACGGATGTTTCACCAATTGTTGTAGAACCATATTCAGCCTCCATTCTGGAGGAGGAGGTCTAAAAGGCAGGAAAGTTCTGAAAAGGCCTTTCAGGAACTGCTTAATGAGACGATTGGAACAAAGTGATGCCGCCTCTGAGGATCGTCTGTATGTGGAAATTGCGGCCAGATGCAATTTAACTGAAGCGAACATGAGACCGGATTAAGATAATGACAATAAATAAGGCAGAACCTTATCTGGAGAATATTCCAGTGGATGCAAGTCGTTGTTGCAGCACCAATGACAGAATCTTTTCCATTTTAAGGCATAGGTCCGGAATGTAGAAGGGGATCTTGCTTTATTTCAGAATGTCCCTACATTCTTGAGGTAAGTTTATATGCTTGAAGTCTGTGAATCCAGAAACCAAGCATGGAGTTGTAGTTGTGCTGGGCAAGGATGAAGAATCTGGCCTTCGCTCATTGACAACAGATCCGATAATATTATCACCACCCTCTTTTCTGAATCGTTTTTGGCCACTATAGGTGTGGCAGGGTATACTCAGACATGAGTCCCTTTCTCACTTCACCATCAGGATTCAAGCAAGCCGGGCCGAAGACGGCTGAAATGCCAGAAACCGGTCCCCGGTAGCTTGTCTCCTTTCTGGTGAAGAATTGGCTTGGTAGTTTAGTCTGCCCTGTTCCCATGATGCACTGGGCCAGGGACAGACTGATTTGCATATAGCCAGGTTCTGAGCTGGGATGGTGCAGTGAGATAAATAACGGTGATGGATCAAGCCCTGATCTTTGGACTGGGTAAGAGTGGTCTGCTTAATTCAGACACTCTGTTCATCACCACCCCCTTTTCTGAACCGATAATATTGGAAGGCGGAATGGCTTGCACTTGGAGAGAAGGAGAAGTTCTGTGAACCAGTGCTGACATGGCCATTTCGGTGCAATCAGAATCTTGTGTAGAAGTCTCGGGATCAGAGGAAAAGGAGGGAACAAGTAAGCAAAAATTCCCATCCATCTCATCATGAAAGCGTTTCCCCAGGAGCCCTTCTCCGGTTCAAAACTCACGAAGAAAGGGCATTTCCGATTGCTCTTGGTGGCAAAGAGATCCAGATTTGGTTTGCCCCACTTCCGAAAGATATTGTCCAGAATCATTTGATTCAGCTCCCATTCGTGACAAGATTTTGCTGTTTTGCTGAGAGTGTCTGCCAAGGTGTTCTGGATTCCTGGAAGATGTTCCTCCTTGATTGCAACGTTGTGCAAGAGAAGCCACTTCCAGATGTTTTGAGCTTCCTGGGACAGAATGTGAGATCTGGTACCCTCTTGCTTGTTTAAATAATGCATGCAAGTGGTGTTGTCTGTTCTGATGAGAACTGTTGACCCTTGGAGTCGAGGTAGAAAAGACTGCAGGGCCAGGGAAATTGCTCGAAGCTCTAAAAAATTGATGTGAATTTTTGCCATTGCTGAAGACCATTTTCCTCCTATGCTGAGATCTTCAAGATGGGCACCCCAACTTTCCAGGGAAGCATCTGTAGTGAGGATGAAATCTGGAATTAGAGGTTGAAAACTGAGCCCTATGGAGACATTCTTGGAAAACCTCCACCAAGAAAGAGTTTCTTTCATAACTGGAGTTACTTGAACTATATCGTCGAACAAACCTGAGATTTGGAGCCACTGATAGTCCAGCTCCTCTTGAATTGGCCTCATTTTTAGCTGTGCTTGAGGGACTGGCAGAATTGCAGATGACAAAATCCCCAGAAAAGATTTGACCATTGTCACTGAAGCAAACTTTCTGTTTAGAAGATCTGATGCCAGAGAGATGAGGCGAGATATTCTGTCCGTGGACAAGAATGCCTTGCTTGAACAGCGTCTAGTTTTGCTCCCAGGAATTGAATTACTTGGGAAGGATAGAGGCTTGACTTCTGGACGTTTAGTGAGAGGCCCAGAGAGTGAAAAATGTGCAGGCATTTTGTTGTTGCGAGGGAAGCCTGATGAAAGGATGGAGCTTTTGTCAGCCAGTTGTCCAGATATGGGAATAGTTGGATGCCTTGCAGCCTGACATGAGCTGCTACCGGAGCTAGAAATTTGGTGAAGACTCTTGGAGCCGAGCGCAGGCCAAATGGAAGGACTTTGAATTGGAAATGTGCACCTGTCACAGTGAATCTCAGGAACTTTCGATGCTTGGGATGAATTGGGATGTGGAAATACGCATCTTGGAGATCTTAAGTTGTCATAAAATCCGCATGATCTAGAAACTGAAGAATTTCCTGGAGTGTTACCATGCGAAAGGATTTTTTATGAAGGTATTTGTTTAGCATTCTCAAGTCCAAGATTGGTCTCCAATCCCAGACTTTTTCTTTATCAGAAAAAAGCGAGAATAAAATCCCTTTCCTGTTTGAGAGTGAGGAACCTTTTCTATCGCCCCTTTTGACAACATAGCTTTCACCTCTTTTCTGAGTAGAGAAAGATGCAGTGGGTTTTTCTTTAAAGGTGGATGAGGAGGGGGAAATTTGGTGAACTCCAGGGTGTGACCGAATTTTATTATATCCAATACCCACTTGTCGGTGGATATTTTCTTCCAATTTTTGAGATGTTGGGAAATCTTTGGAATTTTGAATACTTGAGGCATATCTGGTGCAATAAGAGTGTCACTGTTTTCTGGCAGAATCTCTGCCCTGAGGTTGACGCTTTCTGCCTTGTTGCCTGTAAGCGGCCGCTGGAGGACTTCTGTAGGTTTGCTGTTGTTGATAATTATATCTGTATCGACCTTGGCCCCCTTGTTACGGGTACTTCTGGTAACCTCCACGAAAGGTGTAAGAACCTCTACCTCTTGCTCCTCGAAAAGGTGTCTTTCTATACTGCAAGGTACCTAATGATCTGGCAGTATCTGTGTCCTTTTTTAGGGCTCGCACCTGCGACGCAATCGCGAAGCGATTGTTGTCGCTGTGCGAGCCTTATTGTTATCAGTTTTGCTTTCAAGGACTTCAAGGGGGAGACAAGAGATGTGCACGCGCCGCCTGCCGTAATCGGATCAGGTCGCGCGCACGTTCTCCATCTCCTGTCTCCCCTAGCTTGTACAGCACACAGACACACACACGCGGTCGCGCAGGTCCATTTCAGATTTCAGCTTTGTGTGCGCGCTTTTCTCCTTCGCATCACGAGTACAGGCGATCTGCCGCCTCCTTTTCGGGCACCCGGAGTTTGCAAAGTTCGCATACTATTGCATGTACTAATTGTGAACAGCTTACCAACACCACGTGCCAATACATAAACACCCCTTTCCTTCTGATAAGTAAAGATGCGCCTTGTCCACGTGCACCCCCTTATCTTGGCAAAGGCACTGTGTCTGAAACCGTTTTACTACGACTCTGGTTGCTTTTCATATTTCTACACCTAAACACGCGTTCAGCAGTACGTTTGCAACAAAAACAACTTTACTAAGTATTTGGACAGTTTAACCCCAACCACCCCACTCACAGCCCGTTTACCCCCCCCACCCTTAACCACCCGACTCACAGCCCCACACGCACACACACAGCCACGCACGCACACTCCCTTACCCCACGATGTCTTCATCGGCATACTGCAGCATCTCCGTCTTGATTACAAGAGTCCTCTAAAGTCTGCCTCGCCGCCACTGTGCACGAGCCGCAGATCCAGGAACAGCGAATGCGCCAGCAGCCCTCGCGCTCCTAGCCCCCCCCCTCTGTCTCCTCCCCCGCCCGGATGTGGAGCACAGGTGCCGCGATGCTGATTTGTGGGAGCTGGCCGATTTTTACCCAGGGATATGCAATGTATGAAGACCCGGGCACAAATCTCCTCAATTTGGACGGCACAGTTGAAATAATTCTCTCGTTTACTTATCTAAAATGAAAACACCAGGGATACAGAATTGTGTTTTAGCAAATATGAAATGGGGATCTAGACATGTCTCTATCGAAAGATACAAGGTAATTACTACCGGACTTTGATGGTACTTATGGGAACTTAAACCATCACATGTTTCTGCCTATTGTGCCAAAGCACTCTCCCGTCATTTTACACGCTGCACACTTCAACTTAAACACTCTTACTTTTTTCTGAAACACCCATTTTTCCTTCTGTTTTATCTGTAAACTCTCACTTCCTCATGCCCTTTACCCCTGCCTCAACATTTTTTAACATATAAAATGTTACTTTTATCCATTGTTAATCCAAGGTGAAAGACATACTATAAATACATTTCATCAGAATAATTTCTTTCCACGTAGCCGTCAACCACAGTTTTGCAATTAAGAGGCCTCGCTACTCTCCGAATCCATGGTACTCCTTTTATCAACCTAAAACGCGCCATTCAGTATTCGAACCTGTGAGGTGCGGATAACACCAGCTCCCTACAGCTATTCCTTGCAGTCTTTAGTAGGAGTCAAAATTGACACGAGACAAATAGATCTCTCTTTCAAGTATGCTAATCACCAGAGTCGTCATGCTGTTGTTATTTTTACCGGGAAAATGCACCACACACCAAGATCTCGGCAGGATGCGCTTATCTCTCCTCAGCCTGTCATGCAAACGAATGTGGCCCCTGGTGTGATGGCACCTGTTGCACCTTCCTAAAGCTGGCACTGTTGACAGGCCTTCTGTGACTTCTGTAGCAAAAAGTGATTACGAGTTATGCCTCATGCCATCATTGTCTAATATTTAAGGACATGTAGAATTATAGTTCCCTTACCTACATTATTACGCATCAAAAAGACACGTAGGAATCCCATGAGTTAAGGTGTGAACAAGACTTTTCGCTTTATAGCCTAGATTATCTAAACATAAGGGCTACTTTACTCTACATATACCTCAAAAATCCTATCAAGCTGTATTTACTCCAAGTCTCGAGCTTCAATTCCCTTCTCATCCCATTATCTCATTGCTCGCCCTAACCACTTTATTTATAATCATGAAGCCCACAGGGATCTTATGAATTTATATTTGATGGTGATAACCTTATAACTGTGAAGAAATAGTTTGGTGACTCGGTGCACTGATGTGTCCACTGCGAGCATCCATGTTTCCTCCCAAAGGCACAGGGTCCAATTCGGAGCAGGTCGACTCTGCCTTTAATCCATCTGAGGTTGATAAAATGAGTGCCATTTAGTTGGTTAGAAATAAGCATCTGTTGTCTGTCAACAGCGTCACCCGACCTTCCCAATGCCTGTATCAGTAATAGCTGCAGTAGTAAAAATAGTATTGTCATGGAATTCTAGGGAGGGGATAATCAACAATTTTGATGTGACCTACTTATGCAGCTTCAGGAGTACTCCCGCCTCATGCAGTGCCCCGTACTAGTGCTGTGTTTTACTCCTGGAATCCAGGAGTACTGCACTAGTAAGGCACGCCTCTTCACAGATACACCTCTGTAAATGAAACCTTCAGGGGCATATTAGCAACGGGAGTATCGCCGCTATCCCGGCTCATGCAGACCCCAATCACCCTATCCCCCGCTGTCTCCCCTCCCCCCCGCAGGCGCGCTCCCAAGTCACGTGACAGTCGCGCGCGGCCCCGCTTCCTTCTGTAGTTCCCGTTAGTAGAGGCAGGATAGAGGCTGTGTCAGGGTCCGTCGCCCAGTGCTTTCCGCCCCAGCCCCTCTGACACTTAGTGCACTGTGGTCTCCTGATCTCCAGTTTTTATGCAGAGAGGTGCTCAGCTGCTAAGTTACAGGCAGAGTGGAACATGGTACTTTCTAGAGGAGTGACAGCTCCCCCCTCTCTCCCGTCGTCCCTCACCCCACTTCTTATCAAGATTGTATAAATATCTCATTGTGGCACGCTACACTTGCATTCCCTGGGGAGGCAGTTGTGTGCATTTCCGAGAAGGGTTCTGCTGAAGCTTGGCTACAGACAAGTTTAATTTCAAGTATCGGACCCGGATCTTGGTTAGTGCCATGACATGGGCAGTTAAAAAACACTCACCGGCTGTGGCGAGGCAGGGCCGGCTCTAGGCTCATGGTGGCCCTGTGCAGGGAGCGTAGGTGGGGGCCCCGGGAGAGGGGGTCCGGACGGGGTGGAGACTGCACTTCCTGAATGTGACGGGTAGAGTATCTGCACCTCTCAGCACTGCTGTAACCTATTTAATGGGAGAGCACCGGCACTTCTCAGGAGCAAGCAGGTACTCTAATTAGTGAGTGCCTGCAATTCAATATTTCCATTTCACGCACTGAGGCCTGAACAAGGGGTATTTTGGTCGTCTGCCACCTTGCTCCTTTGTTTTCGACTCAGTACAGGGGTTGGGCTCAGGACGCACAGGGATCCGTGTTTTTGAGATGGAGCCTGAGAGCAGGGATGAGCCTTTTAAATAATACCTAATATAGAATTATGGCGTGCGTCACTGCCGGTGTCGGCGCGATCAGGCAGCACTGTCATTGTAAGACTGTTCCCACTCGAGGCCTGCACATTGCACAACAGTGCCTGTCAAATAATATTCACAGATTGAATCTATATTTGTTGTGTCTAATAACACACCTGCAAGTCTGCTGTCCGCTTCAATGAAGATAACAAAGAAAGTAAGCAACCTTTCCCGAGAGAGATTAATAGGCACGCAGCAGCAGTGCATTAAAAACCCATCCCTGCCTTTGAAGGGTTAGAAATCCTCAAAACCGGCTGCATGCGTTCTACTGGATTTAGAATGCAATGTTTGGCAAATTTGGACTGTTTGGCAATATAGCAAGGCACTGGAAGTTGGGGATGGGCTGGGCTGCCTCAAAAAGGGCATGTGTGGGGCATAGGATTTAGGAAGAATTAAGCCAGCTTGGATTTAGGAAGAATTAAGCCAGCTTGACTCGAGCCTGGCTGGTGGTGCACCCGCCCGAAGAGGGCCCTGCCAGTGCCACAATCACATTTTTAACTTAAACTTAGTCAGTATATTCATAAGGGAGTAAATATGCAACAGTTTTTAAACAATTGGGCCACAACCACATACACGAGTTCAAGATTATTTCACGAAATGACAACCAATGAAAGGTTTCAAGAGCTGACACAACATTGCCGTATTAAGGAAGGCTATGGGAGAGGTGGGCCACCACAAGCATGAATAAAATGTAACCCAAGAGACTACTAGGAATTCTCCTGGTTTGGATTCTGACAGACACATGTAACTGATTGTTTTAATGTCTATCTTGGGACGTAGATCAGAGAACTGTAAATATGATCTACACTTGTGTGTCATCAGTAATCTCTGTAGAGGTCACATCCTTACCTTAAAGAGGAAGAACCGTCTGAGTGAAAGTACACAATCATATCAGATCATCATATATACAGTATATATATTATAAATTAAAATTATACAGTTTAATTAATTCTCAGACTCTCTCTATAGCAGTCTCGTCTCAGAGTCAGACTCCCACCGTTCCAAATTGAAGGATCGGGCCCGGGGAACCTTTACCAAGTCACACAAACAGAACTGTCACACTTTGCCTTTTATATCCTTTGGCTACTTCTAATTTGAACATCTGTCTCAATAGGTTAAAGTTATTTCCACAGTCCAGGCGGTGTGTTTTCCACAGCCCAAGTATTGTGTTTTCCCTGGCACCCACAGTGTCGCTTCCACACTTTCCACAGCCCTTAATGGTGTGCTTTCAACAGCCCAGGCGGCGTGCATTTCACAGCTCTAAAGAGTGGTTCTACATACGAGGGTCCAGGGAGTATGCTTTCCACAGACCAGACAGTGTACTTTACACACCGATGTGATTTAAGCAACACCAGCAGCGTGCTTTCCACGGCCCAAGGAACGTGCTTTTCACAGTCCAGGCAGTGTGCTCCACAGCCCAGGAGTTTGCTTTCCTCAGGCATAAGCAATGTGCTTTTCACAGACCAAGTAGTTGCAGCCCAGACGGGGTGTTTTCCTCAGCCCCGACAGTGTCCTTTCCACAGCCCTAAAGGACCGCCCCAACAGCCCAGGCAGTGTGCTTTCCATAGGGCAAGTAGTGCGTTTTCCACAGACCAAGCAGTGTGCTTGCAACAGGCCAAGCATTGTGCTTTCCACAGCCCCAGCAGCTATTATGTACAGCCCAGACAGAAGGCTTTCCGTGCCCAGACGGGTGCGCTCCACAGACCAAGCGCTGTGCTTTCCACTGCCCTAAAAGAGTGCCCCCTACAGCCCAGGCGGTGGGCTTTCCATAGACCAGGCGATGTGCTTACCACAGCCCAGGCACTGTGTTTTCCACCGACCAGGCAGGGTGCTTTCCACAGCCCAGCAGCAGGATTTCCACAGCCCAACGGGGTATGTACAGCCCAGACAGAAGGTTTTCCGTGCCTAGACGGGTGCGCTCTACAGACCAAGCGCTGTGCTTTCCACAGCCCTAAAGGAGTCAAGCTGTGTGCTTTCTACATCGTAGGCAGCGTGTTAATTGCAACCCCAGCTGTATGCTTTCCATTTCCACCGACCTAGCACTGTGCTTTCCACATTCAGTGCACTGTGCTTTCCACAACCCCTTTAGTGTTCTTTCTACAGCCAACTCAGTGGCCTTCCACACCTTAGATGGGGCGATTTCTGAAGCGTTGTCCTCAGCCACGCCAGGGTGCTTTCTACAGCCCAGGAGTGGTGCATTACCGCCCAACAGTGCTTTCAGCATCATACGCAGTGTGCTTTTCTCAGCTCAAGCACTGCCCTTTCCACAGCCGAGGTGGAGTGCTCTCCACAACCTCAAGGGAGTACTTTCAACTGCACTGCAAGAGTGAAATAATTAAAACAACAACGCTGCAGTGTCATTGCTTGGTGGTATAACCGGCTTCGGGAATTCAACCTGGCTTATTTATTAGTGTGTGTGACGGTGCAGATTGCGGACCGGCGTCGGAGCCGGAGGCCGCCAAATCCTGCCAAGGGGCCGCCAGTGCCAGTGATCCTTCAGATCCGATCCTCGTCGTGGCGGCCCCTGAGGTTTGACTTTGCACATGCCTAGGGCCGGCCCTGGGCGAGGATGCCCCCGTGTCGTGCCACGGTGGCACACCTCCTTGCATGGCTTCACTTGCGACGAGCCTGATAACGCATGGCTCGTGCGCCCGGGCCTCACACCACCATAACAGCCAAGTTCTCAGTGTGCCTATGTGTGACATTTTAATGTTTTCAGCATGATTGTGTGACATTTCAATATATTACATGTGACATTTTGAATGACACTTTATAGCGAGTACAGCAAAACAGTTATGTCATGATTCAGATCTCGGGAAATCTCCCTCTTCTTCATTGTAATGTTTTTATTTAAAAAAGACAAAAAACTGCCTTAACATTACTGCCCTTGTTTGCAATTGGATCTATTACAGTTTAAGGCTGCACTTTCAGTAGGGGATTAGTAAAAGTGTGCGTTTATCAAATATAGTTGTCGTTCAACATATCCCTCCCCATAAAAACAAGCATTTGCAATGCCATGGGTCACACATTACTAAAGTTTGAGTTATTGGCATTGTAAATGTCAATGTCTTTTATTCATTTGCATCAGTGCATAAACAAGTACTTTGTACTTATAGTCCATGCTTATAAGAAGCAAGGCTGGCAGCCTTTTACTTCCAGCCTTGCTCATCGTAAGCAAGGCTATACATTCAAAGTGCGTGTCTATGCACCGATTGCAGGTTTTAAAAACAAATAAATAAAAGGCATTGTCATTTACAATGCTAATAGCTCAAACTTTAATAATGCGAGACCTATTGCATTGTAAATGCTTGTTATTTCTTGCAGTGCGTCATCGATATGTTTACCAGACAAGAGGTCGCCATCAAAAGGCATGTCCAGAATCTTTGTTTGGACTTCAGGGTGAAAATTAGTGGATTTCAGCCAGCCCTGATGTCTAAGAGTAGCTGCTCCGGCGAGTTGATGAAATCCCAGAGAAGCTATATCCATAGAGATATCTATGACTTCAAAAGCAGCTCTTTTGCCTTCCATGAGAATTTTCTTTGCCTCAATTTTCTTGTCATCAAGCAGATACTCTATATAAGGCGAAATGTCCGACCACAATTGTCAATCGTATCTGTCTAAGATAGCTAAACAATTCGTAGCCCGAACCGTAGTTTCCTCCATGGTGGTAAAGCGTTTGCCTATGTTGTCAAGGTGCCTACCATCCTTGTCCGGTGGAGCTGTTATAGGAGCGGAAGATTTCCGAGATTTTCTCTGCGCTGCTTGAGAGATAACGGAGTCTGGTTTAGGGTGGCCAGAAAGGCAGGCAGGTGCATCGTATGGCGCTTTGTATTTTTTGTCAATCCTAGGAAGGTTCGCAGGAAGGGAAAATTGAGTTTTCATGATCTGTACTCCCTCCTGCCATATATGATCAATTATAGGGATTGAGTGGGTGCATTTCCTGTTCAGATCTTTAAAATCATACAGATAACATTCTGTATTTAGTACTGCATGGAAAGGTGAAATCTAGAGGCTGCCCTTTCCATAATTGCATGGAAAACTCCTATGTCCTCAGGAGAGGAGTCCACAGCTAGAGTAACCGGCAAAGCTGGTGTTGGGATAAGATATTCGTCCTATTCATCTACGGTAGTGGGTGAATTTGGAATTTCTCCGTCTTCTGCCACTGTGTCTCCGTCATCATCTTGCAATAATTGTGAAGGCAACATCACTTGGGGATCAGAAACTGGTGTTGCAGGGGTCACAGGCTGCATCTCTGTAGGTCCAGGAGCTTTTTCTGGAGCTGCAACTGGAGGAAAACAGCTATTATAGTCCTTTAACATTGCTGTAAGGTCTTGAAGCAAAGTTGCAGGCAGCTGAACCATAGGTTCTTGATGAAACGATTCTTGAGGTCCTCTTAAAGACTCACATGGTTCATAGAACTCTTCTTCATCGTCATCCACTTGATATTTTATTCTGAGTTGAGAAGAGTAATGCGCCTGTCCAAAGGGATCATCATCATCAGATTCCTCCAAATAATGGCTAGGAGGTAAAGGTGAAATGTGAGATACATCATGGTAAAATTGCCTGGAAGATGATAATTTGGAGCTAAAAACTGGCGTAATCTGTAAAGGCGTGGGTTTTTTACGCTTCAATGTAGCTGAAATATACGTGGATGGCGATTCAGTTTCATACGTCTTTATTCGAATATTTCAGCATAAAAGACAACCTTAAAAGCCATAAACACAACCATCATCCGAAAACACATCTTACCCTGATTATAAAAGGTAAAAACCATTCTGGCATTACATTAGATACTTGAGCATAAAACTAGATGATTGCATAGCAATTCATATCACTCTAAAACCACATAAAAATACAACAAATAAAATGTGTGTAGTTTTGGTAGCAGACAAGAGCATATATAATATCTGAATTAATAACTAATATTTAACCTCTATCTATGTTATTAGTTCTAATATTCCATGACCAGCCCAGAAACTTTGCTACTGCGATTACCACAGGTTCCGTTGTATCAACCCTCATAATCCGCAGAGCCTCCAGCCCCACCCGCGTTCCCATATTTTTGCAAATTGGTTTAAGCCATTTATTCCGGGGGGCTGAGTATGCTGGGCATACAAAGAATAGCTGACCAAAGGACTCCTTCTGGTTCTTACACCAGGGGCAGAACTCGTTCTCCTGACCTTTCCATACTTTTATGAACGTTCTTACTGGAAGCGACCCAGCCCTAAACTGGTGATAGAGCTTCCTATCCCCACTCTTAGTAATGATATCCCAGTATTCTTCTAGGGATGGTTCGAGTTTATGTTCCAGGAACCTGCCAGATAAGGATGAGGTATGTATCTGGTCAATATGATGTTGCCTTATGGCAGACCAGTATAAAGCTTTAAATACCTTTATAGAGGGAAAAACTTTATTAACCAGGTCAGTCCACAGATGGCTCAGGCCCATGTTCTCTAAAAGCATTCTTACTTTTTTGAACCAGAGAATATTCCCCGAGCCCAACACTGATCTGACATCCATAATTGTGTTAGCAAAAAGTGCCAGTTCAGGGGTGGACCAAATTCTCCTCCACAGGGCCACTGGTTTAAAGCGTACCACATCATCGATTGCATGACAGCCTAAATCCAGTAACAAAGGCTTCAAGGGGCTGGAATGAGGCAGGCCTACAAGTTTTTTGAAAAATTTATTTTGGATTCTCATGATTGTTGATAGATCCGCAAAAGCCCAGAGGTCCGCGCCGTACAAGATCGCTGAACTGATCTTGGCATAATACATTTTCAAAGCAGGACCTATCCTTTTCGTGAGTGATGTTCTCTGTTCTTTAATTAGACACCCTGTTAACTGTGCAAACTTAAGGGAAAGAATGTCGAGCTGGGGTTTCAATCTGAGCCTATTTTCCAACACAACCCCTAAGTATGTCATGACTTTTACCTGTTCCAAATTGGAGTCATTCATAGTAACATGACCAAACAGAGGTCTATTTTTTGTTAAAACCATAAATTTTGTTTTGGTAACATTGACCTGGAGGTCATTAATTTGCCAAAATTCCTCAAATTTGTTTAGGGCGGTTTGAAGACCCTTCTGGGTTTTTGATAATATCAGCGTGTCGTCCGCAAAGATAAGTAGCGGAAACTTAGTGCCGCCTAGGGCAGGTGCATCTGTTGGAAATCCTGCAAAGTACTGCACGACCCTGTTAATGAACAACAAAAACAGGATCGGTGGCGTACACCACGGGACACCGGGAATCTCTCCGTAACCTGCCCTTGTTTGCCCCATCTAACCTGTGCAAAGTTTGCTTCATATAGCCTAATTACCATTTCAAGTAGTTCATGAGGCATCCCCATAGTTCTTAGTGCTTCCCATAACTTGGCTCCTGGAACTAAATTGAAAGCAGACTTTAGGTCTACGTAGGCTGCATAGATGGTACCTCCACCTAGAGTAACAACCTCTAAGCTAAAAAGGTAATATATGGTACCCAATTGGTCAGATCATATTTGAAAAGGTCTGCCGGAATGCAGTCCATTCCTGGTGCTTTTCCACCTTAGACCTTCCTTAGGGACTCCTCTACATCTTTCCTGACAAACACTAAGGGTTGACAGTGAGTCAAAGGCCTTGGTAAGTAGTTGGCAGGATCAGTAACTGTTAATACTTCCAGTCCCCTAAACTGAGACTCGAAGTGATCGACCCAATCCTCCACAGACACATAGTTTGCCGGTACTTGTTGTTCGACTTTATTTCCCCATTTGACTATATACCAGAACTTAGTCTGGTTTTTCAACCTACTAGCCTCATATTACTCCTGCCAGTGCTGGTCATCCCAATCCTTTTTGGCCTGCCTTTGGATTTTACGATAGGCAAGCCTTGCCATCCTGGTGTCCTTGGTGTTTCGTGCCTTTATAGCTGACACCAAAGAACCATAGGCAACCCGGCAAGATTTATTGTACCATGATTTTCCTGGGGTTTTAGATTGTAGCTTGGTGGGAATGCCACTTTTGGAGAAGTACAATTTCAACTCCCTAAATAGCTGTTCGTGGAGAGCAGTTGACTTCTCAATGATTTCTTCCTGATTGGACAGTGACTGAAGTGCTCCCAACGTACAGGAAACCTCATGGGAGATCTTCTCTAGGGTTAAGGGGTCATCAACTACCCTAGCCCATCGGACCCTGCGCATATCATTAGTAAGCAGAGCCTCCGCGGTGGCTATCTCCGTAGCTTTTTCCCTCTCTGGGCCACCTCCAATATTTAAGCTCATTAAAAGCGGGTTGTGGTCACTCTCAGGACGAGCATATATTATCATATCCTCAAGAGAGGACCAATACTCGACCTTTATGAGAATATAATCAATACGGCTTGAGTTGGTGCCATTGTCAAATGTTACCCTTCCAGTTTTGTCCTAATTTGAACGCCCATTTACTGCTCGCAAACCCCACTCAAGGCAGAAGCCCAACCACTGATGGGCAGCATCTGTCCACTTCTTTAGGGGGTTTAAATTGAGGTGGGGGATGTTCCATAGGGAGTCTTCCTCCGCAAAGATATCATCCCCCTCAATATTTAAGGGCTTGAATGTGCAGTTGAAGTCCCCTGCCAAGATCACATATCTATCCAGCGCAACAGAATTAAAAAGAGAGTCCAGCTCGTTTTGTGATTCCCGAGCTCCGACCTCCCGGCTGGCCTCTAACATAGATATTAACAATAAGAAGCTCCGATTGATTCAGCCGTATCAGCTTTAGAGCAAGTATGTCAGGGCTTTCCACCATTACTTCAATAGGTCGATAATTAAGAGACTGCCTAACCCAAATGGTTAAACCTCCAGAAGGTCTACCTTTTTTCCCTCTTATCGCTGGCTTATAAAAGTTTAAAAACCCATTTCAGTGGATAGGGTCTACAGCCCAGCTCTCCTGAAAAATCAGGATATCGTGAGCTTCCACGAAATCCAACCACTCTACTATAGCGATTTTGCTCATTAACCCTGCAATGTTCCAGGAGACAATTTTAAGCAGATTGGGTTTATCCATTTTGTTAGGCTGGTTTTGTACACTAACCATCGATTTAATCCCAGTTTCCCCCCTACCTGCAATTTGGGCCCCACTAACTGGGGACCTTATTGCCAACCTCTCTTGTCTCTGTCCATCAGTCCCTCCTACCATTTTCTTCTCAAGATTAGTCACACCAGAATACACTGGGATTACCCTGGGGGGAAGTCAACCACCCAACCCACTCCCTGTTGGAATTCCGCTCTCCTACTATGGGACCCGACTCCCTAGTTATACCTCCACCTTCTTTTACCCTACTCAGTGGTTGGGCCGTAATAGAACCATAGGGGCTGTTCTCATGTCAATCCACCCCCTCTAGACCCATTAATGGGTCAAAGCGTTTTACCAGGTTGGGGTAAAACTCGGCCCTGTCATGGGGATTAAAGTTACATGGTCTATTTATGTGACTATTGTGTATGCGGTTCAATGGACATATGGGGGCACAAACATAAAAATAATTCAAACCTAAGGACTGAATATCTCCCATTCCACCAGTCCTTGCTACATAGCATATGTGCTCAACTACCCATGGGTCCCTGAAGTTTACGATAAAGCAATCGCCCTCTATATCCTTTTGTCTACACCCCACCCAGCTCACCCTTCTAACATGTAAGATTCCTGCATTTGTACATACTGGGAGCGTTCTGTACCTATTGAGCCAGTGAGTGACCTTGTTCTTCAGTTCCCTATGAGATTCCAGTTTTTCTTCACCAATCCCAGGAACTCCTGCCAAGATTACTGTGTAAGGTACAGACTCTGGGGGAAGGTTAATACAGGGCAACCACTGTTTGTCACCCTCAATGCTGTGTTGGGATCTCTCATATGTCCACCTCTCTCCTGTCTGGACATGTGGTACATTCTGGCTTCTAGCCTCCTTACCCACCCCTTTATCACCCTCCCTTACACTACCTCGAGGTTCGCTCTGTTCGGGGTGCTTCTTGGCGCAGGGCATAGTGTTTTGATTTTTAGCCCTCCCAATTAATTCTGGCTCAGGGTCCTTACCAAGGGTCCTGGGCCCTAAGGCCAGGCAATCTGGGACCTTAGGGAGGGAACCCTCTATACCTTTCACAACCTTATCCATCATACTAGAATTTGCTAATACTAACTTTTCAAGTTTCTCCAATTTTGCGTTCATTAATTTGGTTCTCTCCAATAGTGGTAACATCAAGGATTTCACAAGTTTTTCCATTTCCACTAGGAGCCCCTCCTTGTCAACACAATGGATTGGCATTTCAATTTGGTGTAAGGTACTAGTAGCTGGGGCAGGGAGGTGCTTATTAACTAATGGGACGGGGTTTGCTCTAACTGTTTTTGGAACTTTCGCTGAGCTACCCTTTTGGGGGTCCCCTCCTCTTTTCCTTTTCCCTGCTAACTGTTTAGCAGTAGTCTTTACTAAGTAGTATTTCAGGAGTTGGGTTTGTGCTGGGGAGGCTGTGTTGAAATGGCGATATGGAATCCCTTCGCCTACCTTCACTAGAAGTAAGCCTGCCAGTGGTTGCATTTAATGGGGAACCTGACACTGAGCCATCAGATCCTACCAACAATAAGCTGGCTCGGAACTCCTGGAAGTTCATTAGATCATATTTGTTCCGGAGTAACCGCAGTTCCAATAGTACCCAGTGATGAGCGCTTCCCTGAAATAAGGTCTAAAGACAGACGTTTCTCTGTTAAGGCAATCTCCTTTTTCCAGAACCACAGCAGCCCTGGTGATAAACTGGTCAATCGTCCCAGTAACTAACCCCCTGTAGTTGAGTTACTTTTCTTCCTTTCCCAGAGCATAACGCCATTTAAATAGATGGTCTGGCGACCCCTGCTAAAATACAGGTGAGGTACACGAAATATTTACACAAGATTTTGAAAAATAACATAAAGTCTCACAACCCAGATCCAAGATGTTAGGGGGGTGGCCCAGGCCGGCCTCAATCGGCCTCGGACGGCCGCAGACGGTCCCGCCCTTGTCCCGGGCTTCTCCCGGCACGCACCCGCGCGCGTACCGCGCGTCAAAGTTAGATAAATACCGTCAGGCAGGGGGCGGGAAGAGGACCACAGCTGAACGGTTTAGCCGGGCTGCTGGTCTTCGCAGTCCCAACCCGTCGGGCCTCTCAGCACGGCAAAAATCTAATCCCAAGGTGAACGAGCCCAGTAAAATGTTTATCAGTTCCAGGAAGGCTGAATGTTTAAAAACAACCTCTGCGAGCGCCTCCCGTGAAGCCGGGGCCGCAAGAGGTAAAATAGTCTCTGAATCAATCAGGCAGGGGGCGGGAAGAGGACCACAGCTGAACGGTTTAGCCGGGCTGCTGGTCCTCATAGTCCCACCTGCACTCCAGACCAGGGGGGGGCCAAGAGGAGGATGAAAGGCTGATGAAAGTGCTGGTGCTGGTGCTAATGAAAGTGCTGGTGAAAGGGCTGAGAGGGCTGCCACTGCCCCCTCACCATAGGTGATAAATGGTGAAAATGGAGGTAGCGGAGAAGGGGCAAAGTGTAAAGGCGGCAAGTGGCAAGCAATATCAGGCAGGTTTCGGCAGATGGTGACAGGGGCTGCAACAGGCAACAACGGCAGCAACAGGGTGAGGAGAGCTTGTGGCAAAGCAGCACAACTCTGCAACAGGAACAAGACGGGCCACTCTGCCAATGGACTGCGGTCACTGCAGTGGCTGAATGGCTAAATGACTAAATGGCCAAGTGGCAAAGGGCAGACCCGCAGACCCACAGAACCACAGCCCCGCTTACTGTTCCTGCTTTATGCTACCGCTACCCTACACCTCCTGTAGTCCGGCAGTCTGTCGGTCCGGGGTGTGTGACCCCAGGTAGCAGGAGTGTTTAGGCTGCAGGAAGAAAGCCTTGGGCAGTGAGGGGGTGAAGTGGTGATGGCAGCTATGGAGCATGAAGGTCAGGCACAAAAGTCAGGGGTTGCTCCGCTCAGCTTGCAATCTCCGAGCGGCTAGTTTAGGTGATGAGGCAGATTAGAGGAATGGCGGTCACGCTTGGCTCTGATGTGGTGGTCCACGGCCCCCTTCTGTCGTAGGGCCCCTGGTGCGCTGGAAACTGCAGAGAAGCTGAGAGCCGGTGGGGAAATCAGCCGGGGAGCAGGGATGAAGTCAGCCGGGAAATCAGAAGGAGAGCGGGGGCCAGAGCCGTCAGCAGTTTCCGCGTCCTCCCACTCGCTTCCTCCTGCTTCTGCTCCTGCTTCGCGCTGCTACCGGTCTGAACAAAGATGTGACGATTCATATTCTGGCTGTAATAGATGACCTCGTCGACGTTGTAATCATGGATGTCATTGACGGAAAAGTCATCGTCAACGATGTGGTCGTCGACGTCACGGTTGAAGTTGTCCTCGACGGTGGACTCGTTCTAGAGAGTATAATCATCGTCAACGGTGGGCTCGTCGACGGTAGCGTCGTCGACCGCGGGCCTGTCGACGGAACTTGTAGCATCGGCGACGACGATTCATCCTTCGTCGACGGTGGAGGCATCGTCGATGGGATTCTCGACGACGAAGCAGGCATCGATGTGATGGGAATCGTCAACAGTAATGGGATACTTGTCCACGGCGCCGTCGACGGAGATTTTGTCGACGGTGGAATTTTCTTCGCCGCTGAAGATCCACTCACCTTCTCTTCTGTGGAGATTTTCTCGTCGACGAAGATGTTTTACATGTCGACGAAGGGTCAGGAAGAGATTGTGAGGTCGTTTTCAATGAAACCTTCACCTTTTCTCCAAATTTTACCTCAGAAGAGAATGAGGATTTCTCTTTTTTTGAGGAAGAGTGACCAATCTCTGAGTGAGATTTCTTCAGCGTCTTACTCAGCTTCTCAGGAAGATCTCCAGATCTATCCCTCTTCTTGGATAGGGGGGTGGAGGCTTGAGGACTTATACTGCCTTCTCCTTCAGATACCACATCAGATGATGTCTTCAACTTCTCCAGTCATACCAGCAGACATCCCTCTCGATCCTTCAAGGTCTTGGCAGGAAAGGTTCTACAGATCCTGCAATCCTTGACCTTGTGAGCTGGGTAGAGGTAATAGATACATTCTCTGGGCCCGATTCACAGAATTAACTTAAGACAAAATCCTAAACTTACTACCATTTTGGATTCCCCGAAGGCACTTACTCATTTCGGTATTCACAGAAGTTTGGAGTCCTAACTTTAGGACTCCTAAATGCCTTCTGTGAATGCCGAAAGTCTTAAAGTTAGGATTTCTCTCAGTTTAGGAGTAGTACAGTTAGGACTCCTAACCTTAGGACTCCTAAATGCCTTCTGTGAATGCCGAAAGTCTTAAAGTTAGGATTTTTCTAGGTTTAGGAGTAGTAAAGTTAGGAATCCTAACTTCTGTGAATACTGAAATGAGTAAGCGCCTCCTGTGAATACCAAAATGAGTAAGTACCTTCTGTGAATACCAAAATGGTGGTAAGTTTAGAATTTTGTCTTACGTTAGTTCAGGGAATGAGGCCCTTTATGTAGATCCTCAAAGTGTAATCTCTTCTTCCCACATGAAGAACAGGCCAAAAACAAACTTTTCTAGGAGGAATCAGACATTTTTTGTTTTTCTCTCAAGAAGAAAGGTTTTAGGAAAAAACTGAGCCGAGCTCAGGGAGACTCCCTAACACACGAGGTGCGGTAGAAAATCTGAGGGTTTGCCTATTTCTATTTTCTATTTAAAATTATTTATACAGCGCACGTACACCAGCGGTTTCATGGCGCTAAACTGATCGAGAACTGGGCAAGGGAGCAGGAGCTAAAATTGGAAAAAGAAATGAGCAACTAATGTATTAATTAAAAAATTTAGCAAAAAGATGTGCCTTGAGCTGTTTCCGGAACAGCAGGTACGAGGTTGAAGCTCTGAGCTCCAGAGGCAAAGAGTTCCAGAAAATCGGAGCGAGGGTGGCAAATTTCGAGCCTCCCCATTTTTTTCTCCGGAACCGTGGAACTGTAAGAAGGGATTGGGTAGATGAACGCAGTTCCCTGGAGGTTACATAGGGGATAATCTCAGATGAGATGAAAGCCGGTGCCGTGCCCAGTCGTGCTTGAAAGGTGATAGAAGCAAGCTTAAACTGGACACGAGCACGGACAGGAAGCCAATGTAGGGACTTTAGGAGGGGAGTGGTATGGTGGGACTTTGGGAGTTTGAACACCAGGCGCGCCGCCTGGTTTTGGATCTGCTGCAAACGCCGAAGACTATAAGCAGGTATACCTGCATATAGGGCGTTGCCATAATTCAGGTGGGATACGACCATGGCAAGGGTGATCAGTTTTAGGGCATCAAATGAAAAAAAACGGGACACCTTGCGTATAGTACGCAATGCCAGAAAAGAAGAAGAAACCACAGAGCTGACCTGGGAGTGAAGGGTGAGTTGGGAATTGAGCTTGATGCCTAGAGTTTTAACTGAGGTAGAGGGAGCAGGTGGCGGACCAAGGGAAGGGGGCCAAAAAATGGGGGACCAGGGGCTGGATGAACCACCCGTCAACACCAGCTCAGTCTTGTCTGGGTTGAGTTTAAGATGGTTGTGGTTCATCCAGTCTCGGATGTGGATCATGATGGTTTGAAAATTAAGAGCAGAATCGGGGGAAGAGGAGAGATTGAAAACAAGCTGGAGGTCGTCCGCATAGTTGAATACGGCGACCTCCATTTGTTGCAGTGAGAAGATAAGAGGGGAGATATAAAGGTTAAATAAGAGGGGGGAAAGGGAGGAACCTTGGGGGACCCCGCACTGAACATCGCGGAAGTCTGCAGTAAAGTCGCCTCTCTTTGGGGAAGGTTCTAAGAGGGTGCTGCTGCCTGATTGGCTGGTTTCCAAGTTTGGTTCTCTTTGCAAAAGGACTAAGATGGGCTAGTGTAGTGACTTTGCTATCTACTATAGCCTATGGTGTGATGTTATTATGGCTATAATGTATATGTTTTATTGTACCGCGAGACTCCCACTTTGTCGGCGGGAATGATTCTAAGCATGTGAATCTATGAAAGATACCTCAATACTGGATAACTGACTAGTACTAGCACTTTCCCTTACCTTGGAGTCGTCTTTGCTGCGAACGGCTCCTGGATTGAGCACATGGTTCACTCCAGGAGCAAGTTCTCAAAGGCCATTCATTCAATCCTTAGTCTCCCACGCCCAAAGAGAACAGGTGCTATTTTACCTATTTAAGTATTTTTTAAATCACAATGTGCACCAATACCCATGTACTGAGGTATGGGGTCCTGCCAAGTCAAGTCAAGTCAAGTCAGAGAATTTATATAGCGCACTACATACCCAGAGGGTCTCAAGGCGCTTAAGGAGGGGTGGGGAATTACTTGTCAAATATCCACGTTTTAAGTTGCTTTCTGAATGCTAGGTGGTTCTGGGTAAGGCGAAGGTAAGTGGGAAGTGAGTTCCAGGTTTTGGCTGCCAGGTAGGAGAAGGATCTACCTCCCATGGTGGTCTTGTTGATGCGAGGTACAGTGGCAAGGGCTTGGTTGGAAGATCGAAGCTGGCGGGAGGGGGTGCAGAAGGACAGTCGTGTGTTGAGGCATTCTGGTCCGATTTCGTAGAGTGCTTTGTGTGCGTGGGTTAGGAGCCGAAAGTGATCCTCTTATTGACGGGAAGCCAGTGGAGGTTTTTCAGGTGACTAGAGATATGTTCTTTACGCGGGATGTCTAATATTAGCCTGGCTGAGGCGTTTTGGATTCGTTGGAGTTTTTTCTGGAGTTTAGCGGTAGTCCCGGCGTAGAGGGTGTTTCCATAGTCCAGTCGGCTCGTGACCAGAGCGTGGGTGACCGTTTTCCTAGTTTCGGTGGGGATCCAACGAAATGTTTTTTTGAGCATGCGAAGAATGTTGAAGCAGGATGAGGAGACGGCGTTGACTTGTCTGTTCATTGAAAGTGAGGAATCCAGGATGACGCCCAGGTTCCGTGCGTGGTCTGTCGGGATGGGTGCTTTTCCAAGGGCTTCTGGCCACCAAGAGTTGTCCCATGCAGAGGGGGAGGTACCTAAGATAAGGACTTCTGTTTTATCTGAGTTCAGTTTCAGACGGCTGTGTTTCATCCATTCGGCTACTTCTTTCATTCCTTCGTGTAGGTTAGTTTTGGCGGTGCTAGGGTCATTGGTGAGTGATAGGATCAGTTGAGTGTCATCCGCGTAGGAGATGATGTTGAGGTTGTGTTGGCGCGCGATGGCCGCGAGGGGGCTCATGTATACGTTGAAGAGGGTGGGGCTGAGTGAAGATCCTTGAGGCACGCCGCAGATGACTTCAGAGGCCTCTGACTTGAATGGTGGAAGGCGGACTCTCTGGGTTCTTCCGGTGAGGAACGAGGTGATCCATTCCAGTGCTTTACCTTGGATTCCGATGTTTCTGAGGCGCTGTAGAAGGGTGCTATGGCAGACTGTGTCGAAGGCTGCGGAGAGGTCGAGGAGGATGAGGGCGACTGTGTCTCCATTGTCCAGTAGAGTTCGAATGTCGTCTGTTGCTGCGATGAGGGCGGTCTCAGTGCTGCGTTTTGCTCGGAAGCCGGACTGTCAGTAGTCGAGGGAATTGTTGGCTTCGAGGAAGGCGGCGAGCTGATTGTTGACTGCTTTCTCGATGACTTTGGCCGGGAAAGGAAGGAGCGAGATGGGGCGGTAATTTTTGAGTTCGGTGGGGTCCGCTGTGGGTTTTTTCAGAAGGGCGCGGAGTTCGGCGTGTTTCCAGCTTTCTGGGAAGGTGGCGGATTTGAAGGAGCAGTTGATGACTTCTCGGAGGTGCGGTGCTATGATGGAGTCTGCTTTGTTGAAGATGTGGTGAGGGCAAGGGTCTGTGGGGGATCCTGAGTGGATGGAATTCATCAGGCGGATGGTGTCCTCAGTGGAGATAGGGTTCCAGTCATTAAGGGTGTTCGAAGGGGGTGAAGGTCCGGTAGATGGTTGGGAGGGTTGGTCTCCGGGTTGGTTGTCGAAGCTGTTGTGGATGTCTGCGATTTTGTTGTGGAAGAATGAGGCTAGAGAGTCGCAGAGTGCTTGAGAGGGGGTGATGTCGTTAGAGTTGGCTGAGGGATTGGTAAATTCCTTGACGATGTTGAAAAGTTCCTTACTGTTGTGGGCGTTGTTGTCTAGTCGTTCCATGAAGGCGGTTTTCTTGGCTTTTCGGATCAGTTGGTGGTGTATGCGGGTGGCATTTTTGAAGGCGTCCTTGGTGCTGGTGGTTGGGTCTTTTTTCCAGGCCTTCTCAAGGGAGCGGCAGAGTTTCTTGGATTTCTTAAGATCATCGTTGAACCATGAGGCCTTCTTGCTGCTAAGTTTGCTTTGTCGCTTTTTCAGTGGTGCTAGGCTGTCGGCGCTGTTGGATAGCCATAGGGAGAGGTTGGTGGCGGCTTGGTCGGGGTTTGAGGAGTGTGCTGGGGGGTTTAGAAGAAGCGATGAGGAGATCTGGTCGATGGTGATTTTGTTCCAGTTTCTTTGCAGAGTTGGTTGGGGGTGGTTGTTGGGTTTGGGCTTGTTGTAGGTGAAGTGAACGCAGCTGTGGTCAGTCCAGAGGGGAGCCGTAGTGTGGCTGAAGGAGACATGATTGCTGGAGGTGAAGATAGGGTCGAGAGTGTGACCTCCGATGTGGGTGGGGGAAGTGACCAGTTGTCTAAGTCCGAGGTTGTCCAGAAGGGTGGTGGAGTTGCGGTCGTTGTTCTTTTCAAGGTGAAAGTTGAGGTCTCCCAAAAGGATGTAATCTTTGGAGGGGAGTGCGTGTGGTGTGATGAAGTCCGTGATGTCCTCACTAAATTGTGCGCGGGGTCCCGGTGGTCTGTAAAGGAGGGTGCCTCTGAGTGTGGTCTTGGGGTCGATGTGGATCTGGAAGTGAAGGTGTTCAGAGTTGGCGAGATTGGTGTCAGAGCTGGTTGAGATGTGGATAGATTTCTTATGGACGATAGCGATTCCTCCTCCTGTGTGGCCGGTACGGTCCTTGCGTATGATCTTATAGTCTTCTGGGATGGCAATGGTGATGTCTGGGGCGGAGGAGGCGTTCATCCATGTTTCTGTAAGGAAGGCGACGTCCGGAGAGATGGTGTCTAGTAGATTCCATAGGTCAATGGCGTGCCTGTGGACTGATCGGGTGTTGAGCAAGATGCATTGTAGGTGGTTGGGTTCGGGAATCTGAGGTACGATCGTAGCGGAGTTGTTGACGGTGCCGATGAACTTGCAGGAGTAGCATGAGAAAGGTCCATGGGTGTGTCCAGGAGCGGCTCGGACGCAGTTGGGGGGACGGCCGGGGTTAAGGGCTAGGAGGGTGGTGGCATCGTAGGAAATGCGGGAGGGCTGGGCAATGCGAGGACCAGGGGGTCTGGCGCTGGGCGCGGTCCAGGCGCAGACGGGCGTAGACGGGCTTACCTTTGGCGCACCTTCGGCGCGTCTGGGGCGCGGCGCTGCGCGTGAACCCTGCGCGCGGGATCAACTGTCATATATGGATACTGGAGGGGGAGGGGCGAGGGCGGCTCAGCTGGGAGGCGGGGCGGGCTCACGAGGACGACAACAACAAACAAAATGGAGGCGGAGGGGGGAGCACAGCGGAGCGCTAGGGGCAAACGCGCTAACCGAGTGAAAAGAACAGATTTAAATAATAAAGGTGCACAACAAGCAAAGCGGCAACAAGGCAGACAGTAGGCAGTAGTAATTGGCAATTATAGCTCGCAGCAGCACAACAATACCAGCTAGGGGCAAACGCGCAAACCGACTGAAAAGAGCAGAATTAAATAATAACAGTGCACAACAAGCAAAGCGGCAGCAAGGCAGACAGTAGGCAGTAGTAGTTTGCAATTTTAGATCGCAGCAGCACAACGATACCAAGAGTCTTCAAGGGACACTGGGAGCGACCACCACTCAGCCCGAGGGAGAGGAGCGAGTTTTCATATCCAACAAGAAGAGAACAGATTCTGCAGGAAGTTACTAGGCATACCAATCTCCACACCCCAATATACTTGCCATAAGGAACTTAACCTACATTTTATAGAGGACTTTATTAGTGCCCGTCCGGCCCTTTTCTGGCTATCTGTATGGAAGAAACCGTCCGTATCCCTAACAAAAGAAATCATAAGCGATTGTATCGGGTGCAAGAAAGGGAAGGATATTCCATGGCTGTCAGGGGTATATTGAAGTTCATGTACCGTTAATAAAAGGAAGCGTATTTTTGAATCCTAGCACAGCCAAAACTATGCATAAGAATGACCTTAGGAGTGCACTTTATTTGCTTTACAGAACGAAAAGGATCGAAAGGGAATCTAAAAAATCCCTTGTCATTAGCAATATGACAATCGAACAGCCTGTGCATCCCCATGCCAATTATCTTACCCTGTCTATGAGCCATTGGGAAAGGAGTCTTTTATTTCGTCTAAGGGCAGGTACGGTTACATTTGTTTTCCCCTCAGGAATCACCCTAACCTTGACGATGCACCCTACCTGTGTGATGGCCAGAGTGGTCAATCTATCTTACATTTTCTGTTCTTCTGTAAATACTATTTAAAGTATACCAAGTGGCTTTTAACTCAGTTTTTTTTAAAAATCGCGCCCATTAGTTTAGAAAATGCTTACCTGAGGTTACTTCCCCTTGCTGATGAAGAGTTGGCTTCCGCACAGGCACTTTCTTGAGAATTGCCCTTCGAGCATGCCAGATAATGTCTAATCCTTGAGTCTTTGTATTATGTCCACATGAGTTTTTTGTATTAACTTAAGTTATCTTCTTATTGTGCTCTTTTTATGTATAGTGTTACAGGCGCGGTTTCTTGATTAGGGCAGCAGGGCTCCGCCCCGCCCCAATATCGGCCTCAGTTGCTGTCTGGTATTTCTTTTTACGTATGTGTAATTCATTATACCTTTGACCCTCGCTTTGCGCGACGATCAGGCAAAGCTAGACACTTTTAAAAGGCACATGCGCCAGAGCGCATGAGCAGGTCGTCGCAGGATTTGCAGGCTTCAGCCCTTACCATCGGTGGCTTCCAACATTGTACAGCACTGCCCCGGATGACGCACTGCAACCTCGCTGAATGGAAACAGCCTGGGCGCTTTAAGCAGAAGCCCTGGGTTTCCGAGGCTGCTTGTCAATCAGCGAGCGTGCACTGTGTATTACTGCACCCCACCCTCCCATTTCTTAACTCGTCACAGTGTAGGGTGGGAACAAGACTCTAAGGCCCACCCCATCCTGGGAAGAGCTGGGAAAGGTCTTTGGGGTACACGAGGCTGGCTGTCCATGACGTGCACCTCATAAAACCAAGCAACATGCTCGGATCCAAGGACAACTGGCAGTTAGTATGGCAGGCAAGTGTTTTAGCCATTCGAGGATACGGAGGGAAGTGGCCTAGACCAGGTTTTAAAAAGGCTAAACAATTCAGGTGCTAAGCACTGGGAGAAAAAAAAACACGGACCTCGAAATGTCCCCCTAACAGGACCTTATTTCGTATGTACATGTAAATCTATGAGAGGGGGTTAATTTAAGTTACAAACTCCTGCTTAAGAGGAGAGTGAGTGGGCGTGGGTACTAGCCCCCCAGGGGCGAGCATGTGTGTGCTGTGCAAGTATGTGTGTGTGAAGGACAGCTCTGAGAAGCATGACGTGTATGGAGTTAAACAAATGCAAATGAGTGATTGTCCTCAAATAACTACATTGACACCTTTTTCTATTTTCACGGTCCGCAGCTGCAGGACATTCACTGTGAAGTGTCAAACCAGCATGGTCGGACTCGGTGGCCTGTTACACAGACACTAGAAGCAACACTTAATGGCCGCTATATCCCGAGGAATTTACTAGGTGTAATTTTATCATAGCTGATAGAAACTTATATTTAAACCTATGAGCACAGCTTCAAACTTACTTGCATTTAGTGAACATCAAACCCATGTGTCATTTTATAAGCTACGTTAACTGTGTAAATCGAATTCTTTCTAAATACTTAAAAAAGTTGAAAGGGCTAAATGGCTTGAAACTAATTAAAAGATCACCTGCCTTAGCTTTTCTGTACTGGATCTGAGAAAATCCTTGCCTTTTGTGTGTGAAGATGAAAGCATGTAGATGAAGTGGCAGTATATATGAAACTATTGCAATATGAAACTAGCAGCAGATAGGATTTAGATGCTGCCATCATGCACTGCATCCACGGTGGAGGAGAGGTGTTTGTCACATTAGCAGCTGACAGTATTATGATATGGTAAGCTGGCCATAGCTGGCTGGCTGTGACATGCCTCAGACTGGCGCTCCAGACAAATCTTGCCAAAGTGAAGGTACTGCTCTACTGGTGCTGGTTATTCATCAAGTACTTGTTTGAGAACCCACTGGGACAATTGGCACGTCACCTTTAATGCTGAGTTGCACTTCTCATGAGATGGGGTAGCTTTCTGCTGCCTGCAGTCTCTGGACACCCTGGAGGTCAGTCGCGCACTGAAGGTATGAAATAGGTCTGGATGGCTGAGAACGCCAGTGCAGAGAGAAGGCTAGGGTGCTGGGTGAATTGGAAGGGGTGGGCAGGGGTTGTTTTTGATCTGGTTAAACTGGGCATAGTAATCAGGTTTATTTGCTTGATATGTGTGATATGGGTTGTGCCATGGTGGTGGGTTAAGCAAGCTGAGCTATTACTGTGCTGTGCTCTTTATTTCTAAACAGCACTCATTAAGCATCACTGCTCATTGCTAATGTTGTTTGCTGCTATTTTATATCCTAGTCAGAGAGTTTATGAATCCTTCTCAGGAAAATTCTGATGTTTTCGTTTTAACTTGAGCCAAATATTTATTCAGCCTTGTGTACTCATGCATATTCATGCATATGTCCTTTGCATATGCGTGTTTCCCATTACATTTTGTGCCTGAACATACATGTGGGATACAAGTTCGGGACAGCAATATTGTCTGTGGCCCTTTATTAGGACATAGAAATGTCTTTGTACAAGCATTCAAATGACTCTTTCATTTTCAAAAACATTTCAGACCTCAAACTAAGTGATCCTCCATCAATCTACTTTCCATCAGGATATATTTATTTAGTGTAGCCAGTGTGATGAAATGGGATGGCAGAAACGAACAAGTTACTTACCTTCGGTAACGCTTTTTCTGGTAGATACAATATCTGCCTGTGGATTCCTCACCTTGTGAATATCCCCCTTGCGTCAGCAACATTCGGAAATTCTTTTGTAGCCTCGTGCCGACGTGGACTTGGACGTCATAGAGACACGACATCGCTCGCGACTCCGCTGACGTCACCGACGCCTACAATAGGCCCACGCCGGCGTGATGACATCAGTTCCGCCCTTTTTTCCGTGCCATCGAGGCACACGGACGGACCAATGACAGTAGAAATATACAAAGTATACACAATACACAATAGCCAAGGAGAAACACACACAGTGTGAAGCAAATGCAGGAAAGCAATTGAAACATTTCCTTGACATCAAAATAATTATACATTACAGTACAATAACTCCGGCATAGAAGAGTGGACAACGGGGAGGCGGGTGGGTCAGTGAGGAATCCACAGGCAGATATTGTATCTACCAGAAAAAGCGTTACCGAAGGTAAGTAACTTGTTCTTCTGATAGATACATCTGCCGTGTGGATTCCTCACCTTGTGAATAGAGTCCCACAGCAGTCCACACTCCCGGCGGAGGGTGTCCACTCTTCTAAACCAGGAAATCCTGAAGGACAGAGCGAGCAAAGTGACCGTCCCTCCTCACTTCGGAATCCAAGCAGTAATGCTTCGCGAAAGTGTGAAGGGAAGACCAAGTTGCCGCTCTACAAATATCCTCAACAGGCACACCTCTAGCCAACGCTGAGGTCGAAGACTTGGCTCTTGTAGAATGAGCCCTTATACCCTCTGGTGGTTCCTTACCGGCCAAAGAGTAGCAGATCTTAATGCAGAGAACGATCCATCTTGAAAGGGTTCTTTTATGGACCGCCTTTCCCTTCTTGCAACCAGCAAACCCAACGAAGAGCTGGTCCTCCAAACGAAAATCCTTGGATCTGTCCAAGTAAAAGGAAACCGCCCTCTTAGGGTCCAGACGGTGCAGTCTCTCTTCCTCCTTAGAAGGGCCAGGGGGAGGATAAAAGGAAGGTAGGGTAATGGACTGACCCAAATGGTAGGGAGTAACCACCTTAGGCAGAAAAGCAGCCCTGGTCCTGAGAACCATTCGATCAGCATGAATGGTCAGGAATGGGGGCTTGGAACTAAGAGCTTGAAGCTCACTCACCCTCCTTGCCGAGGTTATTGCAACAAGGAAGACTGTTTTAAAAGTAAGAAGCCTCATGGGATATCTGTGAAGGGGCTCAAATGGAGCACCCATCAGAAAGGACAAAACAAGATTTAAATCCCACTGAGGCACAATAAAAGGTGAAGGGGGGAACTTATTTGTGAGACCCTTCAAAAATCTCAAAACCACGGGAGATTTAAAAAGAGACGGCTGGTCAGGCAAGCAGAGAAATGCCGACAGCGCTGAAAGGTAGCCCTTCACAGTAGCAACAGCAAGCCCCTGTTGCGCCAGAGAAAGGGCAAACTGGAGAACATCAGACAAATGGGCTCTCACAGGGTCAATAGACTTCTCCCTACACCACTCAACAAATTTCGACCACCTATAAGAATAGATGGAGTTAGTGGAGTCACGCCTGGCGGATAAGATGACATCCACAACGTCAGGCGGGAGGGAAAAGGAATTCAGGTTGCCCCGCTCAATCTCCAGGCATGAAGGTGTAATGTCTGGAGGTGGGGGTGTAGAACCTGCCCCTCCATCTGAGAGAGGAGGTCTGCCCTGAGAGGGAGACGGAGCGGCCGGTGAGAGGAGAGGTGGAGAAGATCTGAGTACCACACCCTTCTTGGCCTATCCGGGGCGACCAATATAACTTTGGCCCGGTCTTGGCGAATCTTCCTCAGAACCCGAGGAATCAAGGGTATGGGAGAAAACGCGTAAAGGAGTTGATTTCCCCAACTCAACTGAAACGCGTCCCCCAAGGCTCCTTGCATCGGATACTGGAGACTGCAGAATGACGGGCAGTGAGCATTCTCGCAAGTAGCAAACCGGTCCACTCGAGGAGTCCCCCACATCTGGAAGATGTTGTGAACCACCTCCGGGTGAAGCCTCCACTCGTGATCGGCAGAAAACTGCCGACTGAGACCATCTGCTCGAACGTTCAGAACCCCGGCCAGATGATTTGCCATCAGACAAATCTGGTGGTCCTGAACCCAGGACCAGAGACGCAGTGCCTCTCTGCAGAGACACTGCGATCCCACTCCTCCCTGTTTGTTGATGTACCACATCGCGGTCGTGTTGTCCGTCAGGACTTGAACCGACTGACCGCGAAGGGAAGGGAGGAAGGCCTTGAGCGCTAAACGAATCGCCCGCAATTCTAGAAGGTTGATGTGAAGCAACCTTTCCTCTGGAGACCAAAGACCCTTGACCTCCAGATCCCCCAGATGAGCACCCCACCCTAGAGTGGATGCATCCGTTATCACCGTGGCCACCGGAGGAGGCAGATGAAAGGGCTTCCCCTGAGACAGGTTGCCTTCCACGCCCCACCAAGACAGATCCGCTGCAGTTTCTCTGGAGATCTTCACTGACTCCCTGAGATCTCCGTTGTGCTGATACCACTGCCTGCGGAGGCACCACTGGAGTGCCCTCATGTGCCAGCGTGCATGGTTGACCAGGAGAATGCAAGAAGCCATCAGACCGAGCAGGCGAAGGACCTTCAGGACCGGAACAACCGCTCCATTGTAAAATAAAGGGATCATTTCCTGTATGTCGCGAATCCTTTGAGGTGGAGGGAATGCACGACATACAGTTGTGTCCAGTACAGCACCAATGAACAGGTTGCGCTGGTAGGGCACCAGGTGAGATTTGGGTACATTTATCGAAAAACCCAACATGTACAAAAACTGGGTTGTCTCCTGCAGATGTTGGAGCACCATCTCCGAAGACTCCGCTTTGATCAGCCAGTCGTCCAGATAGGGGAAAACAGGAATCCCCGATCTACTGAGATGCGCCGCCACAACTGCCATCACCTTGGTGAAGACTCGAGGCGCAGTAGTAAGACCAAACGGAAGGACCGCAAACTGATAGTGCTGCGATCCCACCGTAAAACGGAGATACTTCCTGTGCGACTTCAGGATTTGGATGTGAAAATACGCATGCTGCAAGTCGAGCGACACCATCCAGTCTTCTTCCAGCAGAGCCTGAAGAACCTGAGCAAGGGTGAGCATCTTGAATTTCTCCTGCTTCAGATAAAAATGCAAGATCCTGAGATCCAGGATTGGACGAAGCCTGCCATCCTTCTTGGGAATCAGAAAATACCGGGAGTAGCATCCCTGACCCCTTTCCAGCTCTGGGACCACCTCTATCGCACCTTTCCTCAATAGAGTTTGGACTTCCTCCTGAAGGAGAAACAGATGTTCCTCTGAGCAATACCCTTGGCAAGGAGGGTAATTGGGAGGGAATTCCCGAAAGGGAAGGGCATACCCATTTTCTACGAGATTGAGAACCCAAAGATCTGATGTAACCGATTCCCAATCTCGTAGAAAGTGGGTAAGCCGGCCCCCCACTGGGCCTACATGATCCTGAATGGCGGATCTAGGGCTGCTTTTCTGTGGCTGGGGGGTTGGAGGAGGTGGAGGAGGAATTGGGCTGACGCCCTCGAGGAGGTGCTCTCTGCTTTCCCCTGTATGATCTATACAAGGTATTCTGCTGCTGCTGCTGTTGTTGCTGCTGCTGACCTTGATTATATGAACGAAAGGAGCGGCCAAAACCTCTAAATTTCCTCGACGTAGAACCTCTGATCTGAAGGCCAAGAGATTTAGCCGTTGCCCTGCTGTCCTTGAATCTTTCCAAGGCCGCATCTGCTTTCCTCCCAAAGAGCCCCTCACCATCGAAAGGCAAATCCAATAAAGCAGACTGCACATCAGCTGAAAAATCAGATGACTTCAACCAGGCTGAACGCCTCGTGGCAACCGCTGTGCCCATGATCCTAGCCACTGAATCCGTAGTATCAAGCCCGCTTTGGATGACTTGACGGGCAGCCGCTTGAGAGTCAGACAAGGCTTCCTCAAAGTCTTTTCTGCTATCCTCAGGAACCTTAGGGATTAATGAACGCATAGAGTCCATAAGAGCATGAATATATCTGCCCATAAGGCAAGTGGCATTAGAAGATTTCAGTGCCATACTAGCCGAAGAAAAAGTCTTTTTTGCAATTTGGTCCTGTTTCTTGGCCTCTTTGTCGCCAGGCACCTGCGGAAAAGCCCCAATCGACTTTTTAGAACATGCGGCCTGAATCACCAAACTCTCGGGAGATGGGTGTGATGACAAGAATGCAGGGTCCTCAGGAGCCACCCTATATCTCCTAGCCACACTTTTGGAAACTGCAGGAGCAGAAAAAGGCTTTTTCCATACCTCCATAATGGGATCCTTTAAGGCATCATTAAATGGTAGTAAAGGCTCCACTGCTGAACTTGGAGAATGAAGAACCTCAGTCAGTAAATTTGACTTAAATTCGACAGTAGGCAAAGACAAACCCAAAAGTCCATCTGCCTTCTTCATGACTACATGATACGGTTGAACATCCCTGGAGGGTGCATCAGATCCCGAAGGCAAAGACCATTCTGGGGAAAATTCGAGACCACTTGCCTCTGCCAGGCCGTCAAAACTACCCCCATCCAACTCACCTTCCTCCATATCAGAAGAAGACTCATCAATCCTCTGTTTATCAAGCAGACGTTGAGCTTCTCTTCGAGACCTGAATTTAACTCGAAGTGCAGCCGAATCCAACGCCGAATCCAACGGCGTCGAGCCGACTTCGGAACCGAATCCGAGGGCTTGGAAGGAGGATCCATAGACTTGCTTGGAGCCGGTGACGTCGGAGCTGGAGTCATCGACTTCGGGCGGGCCGGCGTCGATACCGGCGTCGACCCTGGTGGAGCTTGGTAATGCCACAGCGGAGTCGGGGTTGGCATATACGGCATGAATGGTGCCGGAGCATATGAGTGAGGAACACCCAAATTGAAGGCCATAGGACCCATGGGACCCGAAGGCGCACCAGAGGGGAACCATGATCTCGAGAAAACACCATACATCGCGTTTAAAAACGCAGAAGGGTCCTGACCTGGAGTCGGGAATGGTGGATGCTCAGGATGACCTCGAGGTAGGTTTGAATCTGTTTCCTCAACAGGATTCGAAGACTCTCCCTCAACAGGAACTCCATCGGCGTCAACCGGAGCCGGAGAATGAGCAGTAGACGGAACCGGAGACGGATCCGGAACCGGAGTCGGAGAATGGGCCACCGACTCCGAAGGCGAAGCCTCACCTTCATGATCCGACACTTGAAGAGGAATCACTTTCGACTTCACCCTCCTGGGAGATCTCGATCTTGAACCAGACTTATCCCCTGAATGATGACGGGATTCATGCCTCCTTTTCTTATGCTTTTTCCGAGATCCGGAAGCGTGATCAGATGAAGACTTCGAGGCCGACGCCTCACGAGACCTCGACCTGGATCTCGACTTCGATCTCCTCGAGTGCTTCGAAGATTTTCTGACCTTACTCGCCTTAAGCTTGGCCACAAGAAGCTTTGATTCCCTCTCTCGAAGAGCCTTCGGATTCATCTTCTGGCACGATGAACACCCTTCAACGTCGTGATCCGAACTCAAGCACCATATGCAGTCTTGGTGAGGGTCCGTAAAGGACATCATCTTCCCACATTCTCTACAAGGCTTAAACCCTGTCTTCTTTGTCGACATGACGACCGAGCAAAAAAGGTCAGAGAATGGAGAAGCGATGAAACAAAGGATTAAAGATACTAGAAGCTACAGAGTAACCCGAAACCGTTAGCGTCGACGACGCGGAAAAAAGGGAACTGATGTCATCACGCCGGCGTGAGCCTATTGTATGCGTCGGTGACGTCAGCGGAGTCGCGAGCGATGTCGTGTCTCTATGACGTCCAAGTCCATGTCGGCGCGAGGCTACAACAGAATATCCGAATGTTGCTGACGCAAGGGGGATATTCACAAGGTGAGGAATCCACACGGCAGATGTATCTATCAGAAATATTCCATATAATCACCAAGTGATTTTATGGTGTGTATCTGAAACTTTTGACCAGTTCTGGCCTTTTAACTAAAACGGTTTGGCAATCTGGAACATGTAGTTGCCCGATTAGTGGATTAACCGTTAAGCATGCTAGGCTAAATCTTGGTGCATTAAATGTTCTGGTGTGTAGGAGGTCACCTGCTGGTTTGGTGCTCTTTCACAGCGTGGGATCTCATCTTCATTAGGCAAACAAGATTTAAAATCTTTGTTGCACATTATACCTTTTGTACTGCCGCTCTTCCCTCCTAGTCAGCATGTTCATGGTGTGCAGAGCGCACATGCAGGGGCGTAATGCAGGCTCCGAGGGTCAGTGTGAGCCTACCCTTCAGAGAACCCCCCCCAACGCCTCTTATCAAGGTCACTCATCCATCACTTTTGCGCCCCCACCACTTTCCAATTATGATTCTCTTTTTGTGCATTTTAAAACTTGTCACGTTACTGTGCTTTTATGGATACGATGTTATCTGAACCTTGAGCATGACACCATAATATTTTCTCTTGGCCTCAACTTGCCCTTTCTAGTTCGGATAGCTTCATATGTGAACATTCTGGGTCCCCTTGGGTAGCAGCAGATAGTGGCCCTATTGTAAACACCGTACTACAGCCCAGGCATTGGAAGATTGGAGTTTGCTTCTCAGCCCTTCCATGTAGGCAGGCACCCACTAGCCAGACAGAGATTTCTCTGTTGCCACGGCTTTGCTTTAGTGGACAAGCTCCAATACTAGCCTGGAATAAACCACTGCTGTGGTTGCCCTCAGTCCTGATGCTCCCCACTAATCCTGTGAACCCCCACAGGTTAGCACTAGCCAAGATGCAGTAAGGCGGTGTGGGGCCCCAGCCTCCATTTCTACCCTTAAACCGCTGGCCTGAGGGAGCAGGATGTTCGATCCTCTAGTTGCAGATAGGGTTGCTGTACACTGTCCTGCTACTGGACGTCCACCACAAATCACCACTTAGCCTGCTATAATGTACGATGTATGAGGGCACGAAAATAGCTGATGCCTTGCGTCAAGGTCGACAAAGTCTAAACACACTGTTACCCCGCCCCCCCCCAAAAGTCACACAACATATGCACATGATCAAACACTGTCTACAAAATTGCACTGCATGCAAAGGGTGTGATATATTGTGCCAAACATGAAATAGTACTAGAATTTGCTCCTACTTGTAGAGTGCTCCGAGACTGGACCTATTCACATTCAACAAAACCAAACATAAATAAACTAATCGGATATTAATCATTTCTTTTTGTTAAAAATGTCAAGCAGCAGCTGATTTGTGGCAGTTTCCAGACATATGCCCAGGACGTTATACGCAGATTTCTGAAGCAAGCACTTTATCCACCGAAGTATACTGCTGAGAATGGACCCTGCGATCTCCAGGTTACACAAAGATCTCTGCAAAAGGTCAAACACACTGGCCTGGGCCTAAGGGTCCACTTAGGACTTGAAACCAGGTGCATGTAAATCAGACCTATTGTTCATGACAATTACGTAGGATTTATGCTATAAGCTGGAATTCTGTCTACCTTCTTGAAAAATTCATTCCCCATTCCATGTAGGAGACCGCGTCAGAAATCGCATGAATACAGGGCGTCAATCAATAGTGATAGACATAGTACTTGCCGTGAAACAACGAGAGTATTTCAGTGATTTAGGTCTTACTTTAGACAAGAAAACAATGGGGCTATATTTTATTAATAAAGTACACCTTGAGTTAACAACCTAAATTTTATACAGTCTGTTTTTTTACATATGCATACTGCATGCCTATTTAAATAAACATCAAATACAAATATGTAAGAAGTGGCACAAATATATTTTTAATATGTAAGTAAATTGATATATTGACAGCAATTCAGTATTCATAAAAATATTGTGCTTTTTGGGTACAAGGCATTTTGTCTGCTGTCTGCTGACTGAACTCGCCAAGTTCAAGTCGCCTCTGCGTAGACTGTAGAGTAGCCTCGGCTCTGATACCAATCCACCTGGAAAGTGCCTCCACTCCTCTGGTCACTCACTTGTCTCATACCATCGCCCACAGCACCCAGTGTAGACTGTAGTTTCCTCACTACCTTTTCCTCAGCTGTAATTGCCATATTTTCAATATCCATCATGTTGGTGGTTTCCATTGAGACCTTTGGCGAGATGCTGTGTTCTTGCCTGCTCAGCGTTATTCAGGCTTGTGTTCGTTATCGGATGTGAAATTTCCAAAGGTTCTCGAATGGCAATTCAGGAAAGGATCATAGAGCTGCAGCTGATGTATCTGTATAGAGAGTAAGAATGAGGTAGCATTTTATATAGTTTTAGTGGCAGAGAATAATACATAGTGGTATATTTATGAAAGGTGTTGCATCGCTCTAGTGTCATGCAACGGGGCGCAAGAGCGACAACACTCTTACGTTTGATTTATCAAGCCACGCAAGGCCACCTTGCTTTGCCTTGCATGGCTCGATAGGTCTAGAGTAACGCAACACAGCGCAAATCACTGGGTTGCGTTACTCTGCCACAGGGATGAGTATCATGGATGGAGCGTGGGTGTTCCCCAACACCCACCCATGGATTTTGGCACATTCCCAGTTTTTCCTTTACTGGTATACGTGGCAATGTGTCAAAATGCTACACTTCCCCCCAGTGAGGCATAACGAGGAAAAATATTTGTATTTCTCCTCGTTATTATCTTTATTTCCCCTCGTTATTTCCTCTTTCTACAGCACTCATAGGAATAGGAATATGACTCAGGGGATTGTTTCAGAGCAGCAAGATGTATAGACTAGAAGGCTCACTTTAAGGATTGGATTTCCTTAGGAATAAGAATTTTAAAGAACTGACCCTAGAGAATCAAGAGACCTTAGCAATAGGAAAGGGAATCTTCCAACCATGGCAAGTGGAGGGCTTAGACATTGGGATTTGAAATCACTGCTTCTACGGGATAGGAGGCTCAGACTTTAAAGAGTCGTTTCCCTAAGATAAAACATGCAATTAAATTTACTCTAGAAAATAGAAGGCCTTAGAAGTAGGAAAGGGAATGTCCCAACTATTGTAAGAGGGGGGCTTTGAAATTAGGGTGTGAAAGTACTGCCCCTAAAGAACAGAAGGCTCTGACTTTTTGTTGTTGATTTCCGAAAGGCTAGGGAATTTTGGAAACTGTCCACCGAGAAAACAGAAGTGCTTAGCAATATGAAACAGAAAGCCCCAGCTCTGGGAAGTGGACACCTTAACACTAGGGAATAGAATATCTGAACCATATGTAGTAGAGGCGCTCAGTTAACTCTGGGAAGTGTAAGGATCAGACCCTAATGGGTTTAATGTTGCGGTTTTATAGAGTATAGATCTCTGACCTTAAGAAAAAAAGAGTTCCCTCTAGGGAGGGGATATTCTGGAGGAGTGAGCTAAATGTGGTGATCCTAGCAAATGAAGTTATGAGCTTTGTAAATGGCTGCACTCCCCCTTCTAATGCAGACTGAATATGGAATGTTAGTAATGAAGAAAGGGGCATAGTTAACATATAACCATGAGGCGTAGCAATTAACCTTACTATGCTGTGGTGCGTGATAGGGAAAGGGCAGGAATGTGCTGTATTTAACAATGTATGGCACAATCCTATCATTTCCCAGAGCTGGCACACAATTCACTGCCTAGAGCCAACACTGGCACCCTTGTGCCATGCTGCAAGAGTGCCTGCATTGTTAGCAGGATTGTTTTGTGAAAGATAGAACTGCTTCCAGCACAAAAACAGTCCCCTGAGGCCTATTCCTCTTCCTATGTGTGCTGCAGAAAGCAACACACATAGAAAGAGGAAGTAACAAGGAGAAATAAAGATATATATCCTTGTTACGCCTCACCAGGGAAGACATAACATGTTGACGCATTCCCAGTTTTACCAGTAATGGTAAATTTAGGAATCCGCCAACATCCATGGGTGGATGCTGTGGGAATACCCATGCTCCACCCATGGAACGCTCCATGTAGCGGCATACCACAACGCAGTGATTTGAGCTGCGTAGTGTTACTCGATTAGCAAACCATGCCTTGCTTGACATGATAAATAAAACTTAAGTTTTGTGTTGCATGTGCGCCACGTTGCTTGGCACAAGGAAGACGCAACTCTTTCATAAATATGCTCCAACATGTGCAGATGGGTGCGCAATGCAATATTGTCAAATATTAGCACCTGAATACATCGAATCTACCACTCTCTGGGCATTAATAATGGTGTGGGGCTTACCTGGTACTTCCCAAATGGAGCTTTGTGCAAGCTCAGTGGTAAAGGGTTACTGCCATTCACTAGCATAAAAAAATATCAATGTACATATCCATTTGTCTCCCAAAGCAGGCAGAGCTCGAGTCCTTTCGGAAGCTGCCACCATTGTTACTGTACAGGAGAGGGGCCAGGCACACCTTTTATGTCTGTTGTCTAGTGGATGCCTGTAATGGCAGTGTGCTGTGCAGGTAATGGAACCAAAGTGACCTAAGCATTATATGACTTGTCAATGAATCCCGTTTCAGGCACCCCAGTACTCTACCTCTACAAGTCAATCAGTATCCTCAGTCAGAGTCCTTCCTATCCGACAGAGAGAACGCATGGTTGCGGCAGTGCATCCTCACACCCAGACTAGGAGGCAAAGAAATGGAGTGTGGCAGTGCCAACTTCCCCCATGGCCTATAATAGAGGCAAACACAAGTATTGTGGAAGTTAGTTGCAAGACTGCTGCCAACCTCTGTATCGATCTTCCACTGCACTTTTAGTTATTACCTCCTGATTAATCTGTGTCCCTAGTTATTCTAAACAAAGCTACTGCTCACTTGCTGCCATTATTTCAAGACACAAAACTTTGTCCTGGTATCTGTGCCTGGACTTTCACTGCACATTTAAAGAAGCACTTTTAATGCAGTGCAGTGCACTAAATAACGGGCAGCAGAGAGCAAAGACAGCAGTGTTATAAACTATATTAAGAATGCATGTTATTAGGAAGGCTGTGAGTCTGCCTACCTGCAGGCCTGAGATAGAAAGCACACAAAAACATCGAGGGCAGTTTCCCATTCGTTTTTCCCATGACCTTAGAGACATTGATGAAGAATAACATCAATTGAGGGTGAACAGTGCAGCAATTTTATTAGAACCTTTTACTGAGCTGTGTCACCGCCATTTGGAACGGGAATGAGAGGGCGGTCTGTCAGGAATCCCCCTGCAAGTAGTGTATGCACTGGAAAGATTGTTCTAAAATGTAAGTGACTTTTTCTTCTAAAATTCTACCTGCAGATTTCTCACCTGTTGAATAGACTGCAAAGTAGTACCTCCTGGTTGGTGGGTTTGAAGGATTTGTCAGTCAAGGAAATCCTGGAGCATTGAGCATGCAAAATGACCATTTCTTCTCACCTCCCAATCCAATTGTCTGGTGATGGTGATAGTGTGAACATAAGTCCATGTTGCTCCCTTTCGAATCTTAGCCACAGGAAAGACCCTGACCAAAAGTGAGGTGGAAAACTTTGCCCTGGTGGATTGGGTCCCTTGCGGTTCCTTCTTCACAAACATGCAAGATTATTCAGCAGGGCACAGTGCTTTTCAGGACTGCCTTGCCCATTTTGCTGCCAGGGCACCCCTCAACAAGCTGGTTGTCAGACCTGATCTCTTGGGCTCAGATGATGTAATAACTGACTGCCCTTCCGTAGTTCAGCCGGTGTAGTCGAATATGTGACGTTACAACGCGGTCATTATACCGCGGTATGCTACAGCGCAGTTCTTACAATGCGATGGAGGGCGCTGGACTTAAGAATAGTATGATTTACTATTCCAACTCCAGCCTAAGTAACAGTAGGGAAAGTGTTGGAATAGCAAATTATACTATTCCTTTGTGTATAGCGCCATCCAGCGCAAGTCGTTATGTAATGACAGCGATGTAAACGTACCGCGGTGTAACAACCGTGTTGTAAAGGTTGTTCGCCAGTGTAGTCTCTCTTGTTTGTGGGATGGGGACGGTGGAGGATTAAAAGTGGGAAGGCTAATAATAGATTTCCCCCAGTGAAAAGCTGTCACCACCTTTGGAGGAAAACCGCTTCAGCCTGTAAGACCAGCTTGTCTGAACAGAAGCATGTGTAAGACGGGTGAATGCTCAGCACTTGTATCTCAATAAGACGCCTCACCAAAGTGATAACAACTATAAAAACTGACAACTATGAAGGGGTTCAAACAGAGCACCAATTTAAAAGATCAACACTAGGTTCAAATCTCACGGTGGCATGACAAAAGTAGTGGTTAGAAAAAGATTACTGAGTCCCTTCCGAAATTATTGGGTACTCGCACAGGAGTGGCTGGTCCATAAGCCAGAGAAATGCAGACAAGGCAGAAATGTACCCCTGACAGTGTCCACCATTCAGTCCTGCTGGGCTAGGGGAGAACAAACTGGAGGACTTCCAGGAAGCGAGCCTTTAGGGGTCGATGTATTTTTCTGAGCAACAAGCAGCAAACCTATTCCACCTCTCAGTGTAGAGCATCATGGTGGAAATACAACCTCCAGAGTCAAATGGAAAGTACATAAGTACCACAGCTCAATCTCCAGGCATTAAGGTGGAGGCTTTTGTGTTTGGGGTGAAGAACCTGACCATCAGATTGGGATAGTGGGTCCATTCTGACAAGAAGATATAGTGGGAGCCACAGGGAGAGGTGCAGAAGGTCTGCGTACCACACCCTTCTCAGACAGACCAGGGCAATAGAGACAACCAGGGTTCTGTGCTGATGAATGTTCCTTAGATACCACATAATCAAAGGTATGGGAGAAAATGTGTAGTTAAGTGGAAAATTCTACTTCAAACAAAATGCATTCACCAGAGCTCGCTGCAGCAGCTATTGGAGAACACAGAACCGTGGCAATAGACATTGAAGTGAGCCGCAAATAGATCAAATTGGGGTGGCCCATTGAGCAAAGATGATTTGAACCACCACCGGATCAAGACATCACTTGTGGTCAGCACTGATGTTAAGAGAGCCACAGTGTCACAGAAGTTCACAATTGTGTCTGCCAGATTTTCCCCATGTTTGAACTACTGTAGACAGGGGCACTTTGGAGAGACCTCATATGCCAACAGGGAGTTTTTATGAAGTTAACAGATGCAGTAGGCAGAGAACCATCAAGACGGGAAAAATGAGCTTCCTGTTGAAACATATGAATCATATCATGAATGTCCCAGATCTTCTGTGGAGGAGGAAAGCGTGGAGTAATGTAACCAAGTACTGGCATAATGAACAGGAAGCATTGAGAGGGCTCTAGATGAGTCTTGACATGAAAACCCTACTTGAACAGCAAAGAAGGTGTTGCATGCAGATGAGGCGACACCATCCGTGGCAAACCGTCTTTCACAATGGGAACATGATCTCTAAACTCCTGATATGGGCTGCCACCATTGCCACCACCTTTGTGAAAAGTTGAGATGCTGATATGAATCTAAAAGAGAGGACTGGGGGGCGTGGCCAAGATGGCGGCGTGAGCAGACGTCCTGCTATGGAGCTCCCGCCGACGGCCAAGAATAGCACGGGCCTACGAGCCGTATTTGCTGCAGTCGGCCCAAACTACCGGTGGGCTGTTCTCCTGTGCATTCGGGGAGCTGTGCTGAATCGGTGGCCAGTGCTCGGAGGGACTCCTGGTACCCTGTGGAGACCGGCGGGCAGGCGAAGCGGCTGAGGCTGACGGAGAGAGGTGGTGGACCGGATGTCACCTCAGGGTCTCGACGCGCTGGGCTACGCCTTATTGAGGGAGTGCGGCAAGGTGCGGCGGGAGACAGGAGCCGCGGGAAGCTGTGCGAATATACCAGCGGCGGAAGGGGGCTGCAGATTCTAGCTCTCTTCTCCGAGGACCGACCCCGAGGCTGGGTGGAGGTTCCGGCCCGCCCACCATTTTACGAGGCGCCAGCAGCAGCGGTGGAGGGCCCGGTGTGGGAGGGCTCCTCTGCCGCACCCCCACGGTTGGAAGACAGATCTGCTGAATGGCAGGTGTCGGGGATCTAGCTAATCTGAGGTCGCCCGATAGGGAGCTGGCCCAGACGCGACATCGGCGCATAGAAGGGGATCCGTCATCTTGGGATGTGCCAGGAAGGTAAGGCCCAGTTGCAGAGGGGGCGAATCGGCCGGCGCGGCCAGTGTGGAAGTCTGCCCAGGAGGGGAATAGTGGAGGACATTGCCTGCCTGCGCAGCGGAAGGTGAAGGGGCCAGACAATACCGTGGAGCAGATTTGCGGGAAGGCCTCCTGGTACCTTGGGTAGGAACGGCAAACGAGGTGGAGACACACAAGATCACAGGGAGACACAAGACACCGCGGCTGGTGGAGCCCCGCCCCGCTCTACACGGGGCTGTGGCAGAACAGCTCGGCTGTGTCGAGACTCTGTGGGAGGACGGGAGTTGCGGCTGCCATTCACCGGGGAGTGTGCGTCTCCGGGCTCAGATTGGGATCCCCGGACCACGCCGGGACTGGAGTGGTGCTTGGACGCGGAGCTGCGGACCGGCTGAAGACAGTGGTGAGCCGGAGAGAGTGGGCACGGACGGCGGCGAGTGCAGGGCCTGAGGAGTGTGTGTGCCCCTGGCAGGGGACCGATGGGGGTCTTTGTAACGGACATGTGCTAATGTCTGGAAGTCGGAGGTGTTAAGACTGAGTATTGCACCAAAGCAGTGCAGTGCGAAAAAGCATTGGAGTAGGCCCGAGATCGGTGGTACAGATCCAGCCCCTGGTGGTTGTGTGGGCCCTATATACCGGAGGGATGCAGTGGTGGAGTAGAGGGTCCCCCGACCTGCTCGGACTGACGCTGCGGGGGCCTATTGGACAAGGCGCAGCTGGACAGAGAAGCAAGGGGAGGACTGGGAGAGGTGGCCGGTCGGGCCCACCATCAACGGGCTGCTACGTGCTGGATTGGCGAGCAGGTCTGGTCTGCAGAGGGCCTGACCCTGTACAGAGCAAAGAACAGCGAGGATGCAGTGCCCGACCCAGCACATGGATCCTTCATAGTCTGATAAGTAGCCGGTAATCCTGAGGCACCAGCTGAACGTCGGCACCGTGGAGGGGCCGGTGGGGTGGACATCCGGCACCCGGTAGAAGTCTAGGGAAGTGAGACCTCAACACGCAGCACAAGTATCATGTCCGGCACAAGGGTACGCAAGGACAAAACAGTGAAAGACCTGTTTGCTAAGGCTCAGGTGACCCAATCACCTAAAGACATGCCTGCAGCTGCCGCCCGCCCAACCACAGGATCTACGGATGGCTCGGAGCCCATCTCAAAGGCTTTCTTAGAATCCCTATTCACAGCACTGTGAGACGATATTCACACATTTATAAAGGAATTCTCAGAAGAGCTCAAGGAGGTTCGCAAAGATGTTGATGGAATAGGGGAACGCGTGATGGAACTGGAGACCAAGAATGATGGGCACGAAACCGACATTGAAGCCCTACAGCAAGAGATACTGTGGCTCCACGACCAGCAGGTAGAAGTGCAATCACACATGAAGGACTTAGAAAATCGGTCTCATCGCCACAATATACGAATCCAGGGAGTAACTTTGGCTGAAGATATCAGGGATCTGTTTGGATTTACCAGAGAACTTTTTAACCATATCTTGTGTCGCCCCCTAGACTCAGAACTTAGACTGGACAGAGTACATAGAGTGGGGCCCCCAAGGCCCAAGTCGGCACCCCCACAGGATATCTTGGTGTGTGTGCAGGACGCTTTGCTAAGGAACCTTGGAGCACGCCGGGTTGTGTGATATACTGAACTTGACCTACTTCTCGCGGAACCCGCATCGCGGGTCCCGCATCGCTGGGTTGCCTGCCGATCTTCACAGACTTTTGCCTGCTGTTTGGGAGGTGTGCTGCTGGACAAGCAGGGCTGCGAGCAGAGTGCGAGCGCGGGCCTGGGACTACCTTCCCAGAAGCGCCGCCGCCCGGATTAACAGCACCTGGGCTGCTCTCCCTGCCTGCCCCTCCCCATCTGCTTCAAAAACCCCAGCCTTTGGTTTATCTTTGGGACGCTTTGCTGAGAACCCTTGGAGCACGCCGGGTTGTGTGATATAGTGAACTTGACCTACTTCTCGCGGAACCCGCTTCGCGGGTCCCGCATCGCTGGGTTGCCTGCCGATCTTCACGGACTTTTGCCTGTAGTTTGGGAGGTGTGCTGCTGGACAAGCAGGGCTGCGAGCAGAGTGCGAGCGCAGGCCTGCGACTACCTTTCCCAGAAGCGCCGCCGCCCGGATTACTCTCCCTGCCTGCCCCTCCCCATCTGCTTCAAAAACCCCAGCCTTTGATTTATCTTTTGGACGCTTTGCTGAGGACCCTTGGAGCACGCCGGGTTGTGTGATATAGTGAACTTGACCTACTTCTTGCGGAACCCGCTTCGCTGGGTTGCCTGCCGATCTTCACGGACTTTTGCCTGCTGTTTGGGCGGTGTGCTGCTGGACAAGCAAGGCTGCGAGCAGAGTGCGAGCGCGGGCCTGGGACTACCTTTCCCAGAAGCGCCGCCGCCCGGATTAACGGCACCTGGGCTGCTCTCCCTGCCTGCCCCTCCCCATCTGCTTCAAAAACCCCAGCCTTTGGTTTATCTTTGGGACGCTTTGCTGAGGACCCTTGGAGCACGCCGGGTTGTGTGATATAGTGAACTTGACCTACTTCTTGCGGAACCCGCTTCGCGGGTCCCGCATCGCTGGGTTGCCTGCCGATCTTCACGAACTTTTGCCTGCTGTTTGGGAGGTGTGCTGCTGGACAAGCAGGGCTGCGAGCAGAGTGCGAGCGCGGGCCTGGGACTACCTTTCCCAGAAGCGCCGCCGCCCGGATTAACAGCACCTGTGCTGCTCTCCCTTACTGCCCCTCCCCATCTGCTTCAAAAACCCCAGCCTTTGGTTTATCTTTGGGACGCTTTGCTGAGGACCCTTGGAGCACGCCGGGTTGTGTGATATAGTGAATTTGATCTACTTCTCGCGGAACCCGCTTCGCGGGTCCCGCATCGCTGGGTTGCCTGCCGATCTTCACGGACTTTTGCCTGCTGTTTGGGAGGTGTGCTGCTGGACAGGCAGGGCTGCGAGCAAAGTGCGAGCGCGGGCCTGGGACTACCTTTCCCAGAAGCGCCGCCGCCCGGATTAACAGCACCTGTGCTGCTCTCGCTGCCTGCCCCTCCCCTTTACCCATAGACCTATAATTTGGCTGACAAGTCCCCCTGCGCGGGAGCGACCGGGAGAAGCCCGGGACAAGGGCGGGCCGTCTGTGGCCGTCCGTGGTCGGCCGTGGTTGGGCTGGGCCAATCCCCCTGTGCCTCGGTCACGGTTATCTATTTTGTTTGCTTACTTCTCATTTTCTTACTAGGTATATTGAGCTGGTGTCTAAGTACCCTTCTTATTCCATCTATATTATCTATTCCCCTGCTTAGATCGTTACACATACAGTATGCCTCTACGTTCAGGTAAAGACCGTTCTGTTACCCTGCAGACGTCTAAAGGGGTGGTTTCTGGTCCTTTGGATGCCTTTATCACCAAGGCCACAGGAATACTGGGGAATGAGATAGCCTTCGTAGAGAAAAGGCTATCAATAGATCTTGTTAATGGGAAACGCTCATCTTTGGGGCCACTTGCTTCTGTCACCAGTCCATTACCCCCACCTTTACCTGCTGTAAGTTCCAATACTATTCCTGTCGTAGTTGATGTTCATAGTGGAGTTGAAGGACCTTCTTCGCCACGTTGTAGCATTGACTTCGACAATACTGATACACTAGGGAGAGGGGGAGAAGATAGTGTGCTGTCTAATAGCCCATCCCTATTAGTCAGCATAAAGCGCCGCCACCGCAGAGAGTCACGAAGGGGGCAAAAAACCACTTACCTGACCGCGCCGACACCGCCAAGAGTCACAGAGACACCGGACTCCCCGCCCCAGCTCTGGGGGACTTCAACTCCCGGCAGGCCTCGCGGCGGCGCGTCCTGAGTGACGGGAAACGCGCCAACGACCAGGATAAAGCCGGCAGCACCCCGGCAGAGCGGGGGAGAGACAGCATAAAGCGCCGCCACCGCCGAGAGTCACGAAGGGGGCAAAAAACCACTTACCTGACCGCGCCGACACCGCCAAGAGTCACAGAGACACCGGACTCCGCGCCGCCGCTCCGGGGGACTTCAACTCCCGGCAGGCCTCGCGGCGGCGCGTCCTGAGTGACTGGAAACGCGCCAACGACCAGGATAAAGCCGGCAGCACCCCGGCAGAGCGGGGGAGAGACAGCATAAAGCGCCGCCACCGCCGAGAGTCACGAAGGGGGCAAAAAACCACTTAACTGACCGCGCCAACACCGCCAAGAGTCACAGAGACACCGGACTCCGCGCCGCCGCTCCGGGAGACTTCAACTCCCGGCAGGCCTCGCGGCGGCGCGTCCTGAGTGACGGGAAATGCACCAACGACCAGGATAAAGCCGGCAGCACCCCGGCAGAGCGGGGGAGAGACAGCATAAAGCGCCGCCACCGCCGAGAGTCACGAAGGGGGCAAAAAACCACTTACCTGACCGCGCCGACACCGCCAAGAGTCACAGAGACACCGGACTCCGCGCCGCCGCTCCGGGGGACTTCAACTCGCCTCGCGGCGGCGCGTCCTGAGTGACGGGAAATGCGCCAACGACCAGGATAAAGCCGGCAGCACCCCCGCGTCGCGGGACGCGAGCGGGACGCCCGGGGCTAAGCCCGGGCAAAGGGCGGGTCCTTTACGGCCCTCATCGGCACAAGTTGGCCAGGCTAGGCCACCCCTTTTTATTACTTCTTTTGTGCACCAGGGATTTACCATCTTGACAGCCTATCGTGAGTGGTGGTGTTTTTGACGTTGGTTGACCGCCTCCTGAGCCCTAGTTATCCAGACGGGGGTCGGTAAGCAGGCTATATAGCTTCTATCGAATCGCCCAGGAGCCCGGGATAAGGAGGGGGCCCACGTGCAAACGCCAATAAAAGACAAACACACTGACGAATCTGGAAAGGAATCCGCTGGACATCTGCACAAGTTTCGAAGTAAGACTTTTGTTTTAACCTTGAAAATTATACTTTGTTATTTTATCGAGTTGTGGGTGTAAGACTATCACACACCTTTGCATAATTATGCGTAAAAGAAATCATCACATGGCATCCGAAACACCAAAGAACACCATGGAAAACTACCTTGTTCAAGTGGTCAGTAAAATAAACAGCGAACGCAGACAATCGTTAGGTCTGTCCCAATCACCTATTCTTCCTCCTATGAGCCCACCCACCTCCTCGCAAATCAATGAGTCTCTGTTACTAGACTCTAACAACGATCCCCATGCACTAGTTTCCCCAGTAACTGTTAACATCGATGTCAGCACAGTGAATGTGGGGGACATTGAACAACATGTGGACAATGACTCAGATGCACAGGTTGTCATTGAGGTTGAAGGAAATGATGAAAAAGAAGACGTGGAGGATGATCCACCGGCTAAACAGACCTCAAGGCAGTCAGAGCCTGTCGCAGATTGCAAAGCAAACGTGGGAGGGCACGTTCAGGAAAAAATAAGGTCACATCAACACCAAAGTTAAAAAGTACCTGTCAGAACAACGAGGATAACAATCCGAGGGACATATTGGACGAGGACTTAATGTCCAAAATAGCGGAGCTGTTAGAAATAAAAATGCAGACAATTATTAAGCCACTTATCAGTAAGATTGATAAACTTTCTGCAGAGATAAAGAAACTTGGAAGCACACAAAATGTCTTAGCAGATGCAATAGGCAATGCCTTAAGTAATGTCAATAAAGGCCGTGATTCCCCAAAGGAAGATAATGAACCCAGGGTAACATCAGATGCTACCCCTCTAGGAGTAACTCCTTTAGAATGCCCACAAACTTCTAGCCATATTACTAACAACTTGCCAATAGAAGCCCCAACTGCCCGATTAACTGATCCACCACATACTACAGTGCCCTCTAGTTTTGAAGAAAACCAAACACAATTTGTAGTTGAAGCAGCACCGCTGGTGTTAGTGCTAGCCAACACACCAACCTTATCACCGGACCAAACTGAGTCAGCCTCATCACTAAAAAGCAAGGCACTATACTGGCTGTCAAATAATATGCGGATAGCACAGGGGGGCGAACAGCGGCTGGCTGAGGAAATTAAAACGGCAAGGAGGGTTGGTTGGATAGGAAATAAGCAAAAAAAATGGAAGGGCGACTGTGTGATATTAAACTTTTCAACCCCAGCTGCTCTTCCTGATATTTTATCAAATATCCTTCCACCACAAAAAAGAAGTAGCTCTATAATCCCTCTTACATTAGAATTTTTCTATAATGAATCACAAAAGGCCAACAATCAAAAACCCCGGAAGCCAGCTTGGTCAATGAGAGATAATGGTTGGGGAGGGGGACTATCAGCTTTTGACACAAATTACGCCCCCCAAAACAGGGCAGGTCCATGGCTACTAAACCAACACAATACTTTTCACAACACTACCTCAGGGCAAAACTGGAATCAAATGGGCAGACAAGGGCCTGGCATATTAGCCAATAATTGTGGGCCTACAGGAAATGTTAAATATAATGGAGGATGGCCAGGTATGCAGCAGAATGTATTGTATCCTAATACCCCAGCACCTATAGGCAATGTTGACTTTAATGGAGGATGGCTGTGGTCTCATCAGAACCCACCCTTTCCCATTACCCCTGCACCTAGATGGAATGCCCCTATAAATGGTTGGGGTTTTGGGGCCCCATCCTACAACTGGGGAGTTAGCACCTCAAATAGGTTTGAAGCCTTAGCTGGCTTAGCTGACTGCGACTGACTTGAGGGAAGGGCCTTGACAACGCCATGTAGTATAAATCACACATATCCTAGGTTGCATTTTGAAGTCGAACCAAAGCAGATTGTACCTATTAAAATCTCGCAACAGCCATTACATTCTGTTGACACCATGGCACAACAACTGCATCTAGATACAACTAGGGTAACCGCACCATGTCAGGTAGTAGAAACACTAGGTGTTTTAGGAAGTACAAAAATTATCTGCTGGAACATTGCGGGTCTGAAAAAAAATCTTTCAGACCCGTCTTGGCATGATTATCTGGCTAGTGGGGATCTAATCATGTTCCAGGAGACCTGTGGGCTTGAAAACTACTTCAAGGTTGACTATAGATCTTTTTTCATACCCGCAGTAAATACAAATGGGGGGAGACCCTCTGGCGGACTAACAATCTGGGTGAAAATCACAGGAGGCCTGTCCTTTAAGCAAATTGATACAAACAATCCCGACATCTTATTACTCGAGCTAAAAAACACTAAGGGTTGTAGCATTTATGTGATCAATATCTATAGCAGACCACATCGATCATGTAAAGAATCAACAGTTGTAACCCACCTGAGTAATCTTGTGGCGGGATTTGATCAAAATGCACAAATGATTATAGGTGGTGATTTCAACAGAAGTTTTGAACCCATAATAGGTCTAGAAGACATCTATAAGGACGAGGACAGTGCCAGCAATATTCCCTTAGTAGATACGAACTACGAAGCACCTTGCTCAGTGAGCGCCCTACAATTACTGAATTTGACATTAGAATCCAGCCTACGTGCATGTAATGGGCGGTTGCCATCAGACTGCCCCAGTAGACCAACGTTTACCAGAGGGGCACACTCCAGCCACCTAGATTATCTATTAGTTTCCCTGAACTTGTGGCCTATGACCATGGACCTAATGGTGGATGATCGCACGGAAAGCGACCATTATCCTCTGATCTTATCTGTCCAAACTCAGATTTTTAAAACCCTTGACAAAAGTGCTAATAGCACAATGTCCTTGCCACAGGATCCCCTAGTGGCAAACAACCGTAGATCCCTGAAATGGCCAGTGGTATTAGACAACTTTAAAATCATTAGTCAAATCTATAATGTATTTGTGAGGCATATGTCTTTTCTCCTAGGTAACAGTACTGTCATCCAAAATCCTAGTCTGGTAGAATCCCATGAACATTTAATTAACCAACTTGGCGGGATCCTGACTAGGGCGGTAAAAAGATCACATAACGCCCAAAAGAGTAAACAAACTGGGATCACCTGGTATAACCAGGATTGCCGGAAAGCCAAGTCAGACCTAATTACAGCGGTCAAAGGGGGTTCAACGGATATTGTGAGAACTAAGAGAGCCCAGTACAAAAAAAGTTTATTAAAGGCCAAGAAAGAGTGGGACGAAAGGGTTTGGTCCGATTTGTTGGACGCATGTTAGTGCAAAGATCAGACCTCCTTCTGGAGCCTCATTGCCAGAGGCACCAGGGGGGTGACAGAATGTAAAGACAAATTTTTAGAGGAAAAAATATGGGTCGAGCACTTTACCTTATTATATTCTTGTACAAGTTCAGGTGAGAGTGGAGGTTGGGATAGTTTGCAGGCCCCTTTGGCAGCGCACGATGCACCCCTCGTTTTTTCTCTAACAGAAACTATCTCAGCAATCAAGGCAGTCAAGCCAGGGAAAGCACCAGGCCCTGACAGAATACCAGGTGATCTTTGGAAACAGGAAAACTACATCTGGGCTCCTTATATCAATTTACTGTCCAATGAAATTGCTCAAGGAGCTCCTATTCCGGAAACCTGGAAGGGGGCAGAGATTGTAACTCTGTTCAAGAAGGGTGATAGGTCAAATCCCTTGCACTACCGGCCTATCAGCCTAATTGACGTGTTGCAAAAAATCTTTGCACGACAGGTCCTTGGTCGGCTCACCTCTTGGATTGAAGAGCACTCTATTTACACAAAATATCAGGCAGGTTTTAGATGCAAGATAAGCACTGTAGACCAGGTTTTTAGATTTTTATGTTTAGTCTGGAAATATACCATTATAAGGAGTTCCCATATATACGTGGCCTTTGTTGATTTGAAGGCAGCTTTTGATATGGTTCCCAGGGCAGCCCTATGGAAGACATTAAACAGAATAGGTGTCCCTGGAAATATCCTTCAAATTTTAACCCGACTCCACGAGAATAATTATGCACGAGTCAGATGGGGACCGAATGGAGAAGTCACCGAGAAAATAAAAATAGCAAAAGGGGTAAGGCAAGGGTGCGTAATGGCACCTACCTTATTCTCTTTATACGTCAATGACATCCCGACACTCTTTTGGGCTGCGAGCATGACTCTCCCAAATTGAGTGGGCAAGCCGTTCCGGCATTACTATTCGCAGACGACACAATCTTAATTTCTCAGAGACCTAGGGGGCTCCAAAATCTTTTAAATACATTTAGTTTGTATTGCCATGACAAGGAATTAGAAATTAACTCCTCAAAAACAAAAGTTATGACAACCAACCCCCATAAAGGTTTTAATAAGGTTTTTAAGATAAACAATGAACCTATTGAAGAAGTTCCCAATTTTAAATACCTGGGCATTATTTTAGACAGTGATGTAACATGGAAAACACAATTGGAGAATTCAAAACTAAGGCTAACTCAAAATCAGGTACCGATCTTAAAGAAGCACAAGAATAGCCACTTCAAAGCTGTCTCACCAGCCATTGAACTATTTAAATATAAAGTGCAATCATCTTCACTTTATGGTGCGGACCTTTGGGCCTATGCTTTAAAGGATACCTTCCGAGTGAGGGAAAATTCCTTCATCAGGCAACTCCTAGGGATACCTGGGTCAACACCACTGACACCCGTATTATGGGACCTTAACTTTAGGCGTACTGATGATTATGCTTCTCTTCGTCCGCTACTCTATTGGGTCCGTTTATGGTCCACTGAAGAGCTCGCTGATTATAGAGAAGCATTACAAGAGATATTGGCTATAAAGAATACCACACATTTGCCATGGCTAGAGTACGTCAAAAAATGGTTTGAAAAACTAGGGTTAAGTGACTTTTGGTTTGACCCTGATTCTCTTACAAACAGCTCAAAAAAGATCTTGAAGCAAAGGTACTGGGACTATATTAGAGATTCAGTGCTTTCAAATCCCAGAACAGGGACTCTAACTTCGAAATTTTTTGAAATCAAAATGAATATGCAACTAGAGCCCCTCATGGATGAAATTCACCCTCCATTGGCAAAAAGCCTATACTTAAAGTTCCGGTATAGCATTCTGCTATTAAAAGAAAGAACAACTAGCTGGAACTGTAATAAGGGGTTGACCGGGGCCGTTGGCTCTGATATATGCGAGTTCTGTGAGATGGGGATGAAAGAGGATGAGTCCCATGTTCTATTCATATGCCCAGCATACCTTAAAGCAAGGAAAAATGGCTCAAGCCAATCTGCAATAGGTTAGGCCTTAGACAAATTAAGATTGCACAACCGATTGTGTTTAGCCTAAGTCGCTTTCTCCTATGTGTAGCCTTGATCAGGAGGAAGAAAAATCAAAAAACCTAAATGTAATGGGCTACCTTACCATGCTATTGACTCATTTATTAGTTAATATAGTGCTGCCTACTTTACTGCTATGGTGTATACCACTTTTTTTAACAAAAACAGACGTTTAATTTATTATTTTATTATTATGTATATTTATTCAGTGTTCTCTATAGAAGAGGGTCCGACCAGGATCTAGCCAACCCCAATGTAGATGGTTTTTTGCGTATTTTGCACAAATGAGATGTGATGATATTTTTACCCACTGCTGCTATTTACTATGTATTATAATATGATGTGTTATGATTTTAATGTATTGTATCTTACAAGGTTTTTTAAACCGAATAAAGATTGAAATATATTAGTCTCTTCAACTGAGGAGGAATCCCAGCATAATAATCTTCCTGGTAAAAGGAAGCGGAACAAGGGAAGTCAGAGAGGAGGTGTGTCTAAAATACCTAAAATGGTTAGTCAGCCATTGACAGCTAATAATCATGACGCAACTAGTGGCTCTAAAATCACCTTGCCTCCTAGTGACCATGATACTCCTCTCTTTGCTCCAACAGGGGTCCCAAACCTTTGCCCTATAAGTATGGGTAGCAGTGACATCGATATACTTGCTAAAATGGAGGTTCTTTTCAAGACACTTTTGCTACCGGTCCTGGAAAGAACCAGGCTGATGAACTTAAAATTAGATGGTCGAGAGACTCTTGTAACCACCAACTCCTGCTTACTTAAACAATTGGTGAACGACCAAGTCACACTACAGGCCTCTGCCACTGCTAGTAATACTAAGACCCAGGGGAATAAACCTTGTTCCACCCAGGCTCCCTCTTATGTTAGGCAGTCCCATAGTAATCCTTCTGGAGAGGGTCCTAACATCTGTGCTGTTCCCAAACCATCCATTACCACTGTGGCTCGCCCACTAACACATAAGAAGGCTAGTTCTAAATCTAATGGCTCGGTGCAGCCAAGTTCCTCTAAAATAGTACCCAACACGCAGGCCCAGACCCCCAACAAGGGAGTGCCCAAACCTCCCCCCCAACCAACAGGGACCTTCAGTGTTGCAGCCGGGCGTGTAAATACCAATTCCACCCAACCTCCAAGGAAAGTATCGAAAAGGGGACCACCACCAGCGGACTTGCCTATAGATGCTACACACTATACTATTGTTCTTACAGGCGTCGCACCTCTTAGGGAGGGTCATTCTGAATCCCATGGTGACCTTATGAATAAAGTCGCCTTTTGGTTAAATAAAAATTGTCCCCTCCCACCCTCTTCTTCAACTAAGATCTTGACTGTTCGCAGAGTAGATCGGGTGGGCTATTGTAAGAAGGACTTAGAAGGCGATTGCATTCTCATAAATTTTCGGGATCCATGGGTGGTAGACTACATTCGTAGAGAGGCATGGTTTGGGAGGTTGGGGGATGTGCAATCCCTGGGATTTAACTATTTTTATCCTAAGAGACCCGTTGTTCGTCGTCCCAATTGCATTCCAATGCATAGATATGTAGGGAGGAACATGGTAGAGAGGGTACCCAACTCCCCTTTCTACCCCTGTTTGTCCAATCGGTTCGAATCCTTGTCTGGTCTTGAGGGAATTGACTGACTGCATCCTGTCAAAGGGTTAGTTAACTTATATACTGAAGCCAAAAGTACCAACTCGGTGGGTTACGATTTAGACCAGGGTACTGATGAGGGTGTTCCAGGGAGAGGAAATGACACCGTAATTCCAAATTCACCCAAACAGCTACCTGACATTCCATTGAGACTAGTCACATCTATCGAGGAGGAATTGGGTGCCCTGGAGTCTACTCCATCTCCTAGTCTAATTGGACCACTTAAAGTTGCCTCCTGGAACATAGCGGGATTAAAGGGTCGAATTGATTCAGAGGATTGGGCAGTTTTTATAGATTCCTTTGATATCATTCTCTTCCAGGAGAGTTGGGCCCCCGACCCCATATACCGATCAGGGTATTTGAACTTTTTCAAACCGGTGATCCAGGGCCCTAAAGGGAGAGCCTCCGGAGGACTAGTGGTCTGGGTAAGACAGTCCATTGGGTATAGACCGATCGAACTCACAGTGGCTAATCCTGACCTATTAGGAATCAAGCTTAGTAGGGCAGACAAACGGGTCATAGTAATTATAAATATCTATGCCCGTGGACGCCCAGGTGGTCGTAGGCAGATCATCATGGATGATTTAGATCTGCTACTTGATGAAATAGGAAGGGATAGTTTCATTTTTATAGCCGGGGATCTAAATTGTTCATTTGAACCAGTGTTTAGTGTGGACAAGGACTTGGGGGTAGTGGAAGATTCTGTTTGGGACGTTCCGCCATTATCTTTAGAGAAGGGTGTGAAGGCTACCGAAGCGGCACTTCTCTGGCTAGGGCTGTGTCTGGAACGAGGTTTTAGAGCAGTAAACGGGCGCACGCAATCTAACAAGGCAGGACATCCTACCTTTAATAATGGGGTCAGCATGAGTAGAATAGACTATATTTTAATTAAAATAGAATTCTGGTCAATGGTGATTGACATGGAGGTCGTGGCTCGACCAGAGAGCGACCACAACCCCCTATAGTTAACCTTGGAGATTGAAGGGGATAGAGGCGAACCTCCTAAAAATCTCTGTCTAACGTCTGAAGCCATTCTGACAAATTACAGAAGAAGAGTTAGATGGTCTAGGGTAGTTGAAGACCCTTCCATACTTAACGGTATAGAAAAGGAAGTCTCGGTCATACTAAAACACATGAAAGCCCTCCCACATTCCTCGGGGGGTACTTCTCAGATTAGCGACCTCCATGACCAGTGCTTTTCAAAACTCAAAATCCTACTAACACAATCATTTAACCCAAAGAAAGAAAAGGTATTAGGTCAACAAAACACATGGTACAATAAGAGCTGCAGGGAAGCACATAGCAGTTTGATTAAGGCGATTAAAACTCGTGTTACCAGTGATATTAAAACAGCGCGGCAACTATATAAAAGAGCCCAATGGGCCGCCAAGAAAGAATGGGCTGAGCAGCTCTGGTCAGAGCTCCTCAAGGCGTGCCAATCATCTAATCAAATCAGGTTTTGGGAAACCGTTAAGTGGGGCCTGAATCCTGACTCCAGAACTCCCGTTAATCATGTTCCTCTTGCTGAGTGGGTGGCTTTCTATTCCTCCCAGTTCAGGGCTTCAAACACAGAGAATTACATAGAACACACGAAGGTAGCATCCTCATCCTCCAACTCTTGCCCTTCCCTAGTTTTTACCCATTCCGAAGCTGAGCTGGCTCTTAGTGCGGTACAATCTGGAAAAGCTCCAGGAATGGATGCAGTACCGGCAGACCTTTTTAAAATTAATTTACACATCTGGGTCCCCTATATAACTATGCTTATTAATGCTATTGCCAAAGGGGCAAGGATCCCAGTCTCTTGGAAAGGGGCGGAGATCTTACCCATTTTCAAAAAAGGTGATCGTTCGGTACCGGGTAATTACCGCCCGATCAGCTTGATCGATACAATCCAAAAAATAACTGCTAGGATGATCCTTGTAAGAATTCAGGGGTGGATGGAACAGGTCAACATTTTATCTCCAATGCAAGCCGGATTTAGATCTGGAACTAGTACAATAGATCAGGTCTTCAGACTAACTATGTTTTACTGGAAGGTTGTCCTGTTAGGTGGAGGAGTAATTTATGCCGCCTTTGTGGATCTCAAGTCGGCCTTCGACCTTGTGCCCAGGGAGAAAATGTGGAACGCTTTTAATTCAATGGGCATGCCGCCAGAACTCTTGAACTTAGTAATTAGATTACATGAGGACAATTTTGCCAGGGTGAGATGGGGAAAGCAAGGGCAGGTGACTGACAGCTTCCCAGTAACACGTGGCGTCCGTCAGGGTGTGTGCTGGCCCCTACCCTCTAGTAGTTGAGTTCTTTGTTGATACCCCGACAGATGCACCAACCTTGGGAGGAACTAAGTATCTGATGCTAATTTTTGCTGACGACACGTTGCTCCTCTCAAAAACTCGAAAAGGGTTACAGACCGCACTCAATAGATTTGACGAGTTCTGTAGGGATAATGATTTACAAATTAATATTAGCAAGACTAAATTTATGGTCTTTAGCAAAAATCGCCCCATCAAAAGCTCAGTCAGTCTAAATGGTGCCTGCATTGAACAAGTTGAGGTAATGACTTATTTGGGTGTGACGTTAGACTATTGCCTCAGTTGGAAACCCCAGATTGAGGCATTATACCTTAAATTTGCACGTCTCACGGGTTGCTTAATTCAGGAGCACAAGGAGTCCTATACCAAACGTATTGCTCCAGTACTTAAGATCTACGAAGCCAAAATTAATGCAGCCACACTGTATGGTGCTGACCTTTGGGGTTTTAAAGATCTAACCCTTCTGGCCAAAGCCCAAAATAAATTCTTGCAGAATTTGATAGGTCTTCCCCAATCTACACCTACCAAACCCCTGTTATTAGATCTGGGCGTCAAGCCCATTAATGAGTTGGCCCGAGGATTTGGACTTCTCCAGATCTTAGCCTATTTGCCAGCGAACTAGCTGAGATAAAAGCAACATGGGGCGCTTCAAAAATTGCATGGTTGAGGGAAGTGAAAATGGTTTTAGAAGAGATGGGTCTCAACCACCTTTGGGTCTCTCCGGGTACCTCTTTGTTCCCTTCTAAACAGGATCTTAAAGATTTGTATTGGGCCTCAGTTAAACACTCATCTGTAGTCCAGTCAGACGATACTTCTAGTTTAACAGGCCTTTTCTTGACCCATAAAGTGACCCCCTCTTTGGAAACCTATTGGGATGTGATCACTAAGACCCTCGACCGGAAACTATACCATCAGTTCCGAGTCGGGTCTCTACCCATTAACTCCTTTACTACTAAGTGGTCCGCCAATTCATGTGATTCCTGCCCTTTCTGTTCAATCCACCCGGAGAGTGTGGGCCACTTTCTCTTCGCCTGCCCTGCTTACCATGTATCTAGACTGAAATGGATTAGGCCCATTTGTTGTAGGCTAGGAATTAAAGGGAGTGCTGAAGCCCTGAAGATATTCCGCACTAATACTTCTGAGCTGGTAGTGGTTGGCCTTGCTAAATTTCTTGGGTGGGCATTTGGTCATTCGCACCAGGAACCCAAATGTAGTTTAATCTTGAAATGCTTTTAACAAAAAATGATTGTTATTGTATTTTTGTATTTCTAAAAGTCTTACCATACTGTTTAATATTCCTTTTAAAAAGTTGATTGTAATGATGGGCTTTTTGGCAAAAATTTTATGTCCTTGATATTCCTGTCTTTTATGATTTTATTATCGAAATAAAGACTTATGAACTGAACTGAACCGTGTGCAGGACTACCGTACAAAAGAGAACATTCTTCAGAAAGCCCGGCAGTTGCACCTCATATCCTTCAAGAGTCAAACGCCAGTCCTATATCAGGATCTGTCAGCACTCACACTACAGAAGCCTGTTACAGCGCATCTCCAACAGCGCAAAATACCTTACAGCTGGGGTCACCCATTTCGCATAGTATTCAAACTTGACAATAAGCTTTATCAGCTCCGCTCAATGAAAGAAGCTTGTCGCATACTGGAGATCGACCCACCAATGGAGGAGGACGGACCGTCGATCCGGCCTGAAGGAGCTACGGCCTCGGGATCCCAGTGGCGCCATGAAGGCAGGAGACGCTGTGTCAGGAAATCCTCTGCGACCGAGATCAAGGATGGCCAAAGTGCCGCAGTGGAAGCAGTCGCTGCAGACCTGGTCCCGACTCAACCCAGTTGACTTTAATGGCTCCCTCATTTGTGGTTTTGGACTGTTTGTTTTTCTTGCTGGGCCGTCGGCGGGAGGGGGGAGTGTTCCGAGTTGAGCGAATTAACCTGTGTTAACACATTCCTGATTGCCTATGAAGGCGATGGACTATGGACTTTTGAACTTTGTTTTTTTTTAGGGAAAGTGGGGAGGGGAAGGGGGGTGTTGGGGGAGTTGGGAGTGGGTTGTCATGGAGGGAAGGACTTGTGGGGGGCAGGGATGGTTGATGGTCCACCGAGTGTTTGGGTCTATGCTAGGTCTCCGCCCTTGGGCCCTTTGGTGCATATTGTCCTATGAACTGAGACGCCTTGTGATTTCAGAGCACCTCCTTTGCTGATCAATTACCCCTTAGGATAGATGCCGGTCACAGAACTTAAAATACTCACACTTACTGTACGAGGGCTAAACAACCCAGTGAAGCGCAGGGCAGTCCTGCTATGCTTAGATCAATCCCAGGCCGATATCTGCCTTCTACAGGAGACACACCTCTTACAAAAGGATTGTCAGCGTCTCAGGTCCCGTAAATTTACCCTTCAATTTTTCTCCTCGAATCCCACCAAGACGGCGGGGGTTGCTGTACTGGTGGCCCAGAAGTTTAGGGGCAAGGTCCTACACAAAGCGGCAGAGATCAGGGGGAGGTTGTTGTCTTATAGGTTTTCAGTGGGTGACACTACGTTTACAGTGGGTACTGTGTATGGTCCCGACAAGGGTCAGGAGCAGTTCTTTCATAGGGCTCTCACGGAGGTTACGACTACAACTGACCACCACAATATACTAGGAGGAGACTTAAATTTAGTGCTTGACAATGTTTTAGATAGGTCGTGTCAGCGCGTCTCCCAGACGGGTGCTCTCTCCGCGGAAGACCTATCCCACCTAGCTGGTTTAGGTTTTCAGGATCTGTGGCGTAGCGTTCACCCGGGCGAAAGGGACTATTCCTATGACTTGAATAAACACAAGAAATATGCGCGCCTCGATTACCTGCTTGCGTCTATGCGAGCGCTGGTCACCAAGGTAGACATGGGGGTAGCTTCCCTTTCTGACCATGGCCCTGTGACAGTGGTCCTCTCTCTTCCCGCTCTGCAACGAGCACGCAGGGTTTGGCGCCTCAGGAAGACATTGTTACATAGGGAGGAGGTGACCACCAAGATACAGCGCATTATTTCAGATGACCTCTCACATAACAGCAACGCAGACACTACACTTGCCACACAATGGGCTGCGCTGAAGGCTGTACGGGTCACAGAGGACCATGATATTGCACCCGCCTTCAGCAACTTCTATGCGGATCTCTATTCTGCAGACCCTCTTGCGGATCGGGATGAAACTGATTTCCTGGCCTCTGTTCCCCTCCTGTCCCTTTCACAGGACCAGGCAGACCAACTGGAGCGCAATATTTGGGCAGAGGAGGTCATTTCAGCTATCTCCCACCTTAAATTAGCGAAATCACTGGGTCCGATAGTTTCCTGGCGAGCTTCTACAAAATATTCTGTGCCTAGGATGCTCCTCCACTCACGTGCCTCTTTAACTCCTTTTCGGAGTCGGGAGAGATCCCTGGAGAACTCTTGGAGGCCTCCATTGCCGTTATACCTAAACCAGGGAAAGACCACACGCTATGTGAGGCATACCGACCTATCTCTCTACTCAATGTAGATCTTAAACTTTATACGGGAATCTTGGCAGCCCGATTGGCACCGCATATGGGAGTCCTTGTCGACCCGGACCAAGCTGGGTTCATACCAGAGAGTCAGACCTCCGATAATACTAAAAGAGCCTTCCACCTTATAGAAAAGGCCACTCGCACAGTAGGGGAATACATGATGCTAGCCATCGACGTGGAGAAGGCATTTGATAGGGTCCAATGGCCCTACCTGGAGAAGGTTCTGGGGCAGGCTGGGCTGGGCCCGAAGTTCTGCACCTGAGTGATGAACTGCTACAGATTCCTGTCGGCCACAGTGCGGGTTAATGGATATACCTCTCCCCGATTTGCTATTGAGAGGGGCACGAGGCAGGGGTGCCCTTTGTCGCCCCTACTCTTCACTCTCTATATGGAACCACTGGCGCAGCGCATGAGACTTGACCCGCGGGTGACAGGGATTAAAGTGGGGGGCTATGTCCACACAATCAGCTTATATGCTGACGACGTTTTGATCTCGCTCTTCCGTCCAATGGACTCCCTCAGTGTGTGTCTTGACGACCTGGAGGCCTTTGGCCGCGTATCCGGATTCAAAGTTAACATGTGCAAGTCCGTGGCCCTCGACCTATCCCTGGAAAAGTCCACCCGGGATTCATTGCAGGCTCTGTTTCCCATTCAGTGGGCGACGGACGGGGTTCCGTATTGGGGGATTCGGCTTGCTCCTTCCCTGTCGGAGACCGTTAACCTCAATTATACCCATCTACGACAGAAAATACGGCACGAGCTGGGGAGGTGGAAACACTACCCATTGTCGTGGCTGGGTAAGGTCGCGGCGGTCAAGATGACTGTTCTCCCCCAAATTGTTTACCTTTTTCACACAATTTCCCTCCACCCACCTCAGGGATGGATAAAGCAGATGCAATCTGAGCTGGTGCAGTTCATTTGGAATGGGAGGAAACCACGCATGAAGCTGCGGCTGGCGATGTTGCCCCCGAACAGGGAAGAATTGGAATTCCGGAACTGGCGGCATACTTCCAGGCTGCTCAACTATGCTTCTTAGTGGAATGGAGTAGGTGGGAATCTGGAAAACACTGATTGTTTCAAGACCAAGCCATTGCAGAGCAACCCCTACAGGGGATTCCATTTTTAAGCAGACAGCATAGGCCCCTTAACTTGTATGCCTCTCATGTCACAAGAGTGCCGTTGGAGGTTTGGGATCGTACGAATGTGAGCCATGAAATTACAACCTTTCCGTCCTCCCTTTCCCCTATTGTGGACAACCCGGAGTTTGCACCTGGGATGGACTTGGCTGCCTAAGCGAAGTGGAGACCTGCGGGCTGTCGGGTAGTATACCACATGTACACGCCGGAAGGAGTTATCCCATTTCCCCAGTTTCGACAAGAGTTCGGGCTGCCAGAGACGGAGTGACTCTGTTATTTACAAGTGAGACATTGGGCACTCAGTGAGCAAGTGCGCCCCACGGCGGACAGACATCTCACTTTTTATGATCACTGGTTAATCACACGTCGAACTGATAAACAACTGATCTCGGACCTTTATAAGATGCTTCAGAGCAAACACATACACACCTACAGTGCTGGTAGGGCGCGCTGGAAGAGGGAACTAGGCAGGACACTTTCACACAAGGAATGGGAGGGGGTCTATTATAGAGCGCGACACTCAGCGTACCACATGGGGCTTACAGATACCCTTACAAAGATAGCGACTTACTGGTACTATACCCCAGAACGCCTACATGAGATGGATCACACCAAAGACGCAATGTGCTGGCGCGGCTGCGGCCGGGTGGGCACATTGGTGCACTTGCTCTGGGAATGTCCACAGCTCCTGGGGTACTGAAAGCAGATATTAGATGAAGTAAACTCCCACTTTGATACAGAGATCCCACGTTTCCCTTCGTATGTACTTCTAGGACTCCCAAACCCTCTTATGTACCCGCTGCGCTCCCGAAGGGGCCGATTGATAGCTATTGTATTGGGGTCAGCGCTGCAGAACATCCTGGCGCATTGGCGCTCCACACATGCTCCCACACATCAGGGATGGCTTCACTGCCTTTGGATGGTGCTCGGAATGGAAAAACTCTTGTTGTCAAGGGCGGGAGAGAGGGCCAAATACTCAGAGCTGTGGTGGCCCTTTCTGTCTTTGCTGGCCTCCGAATTTAATGAGATCACTTGCCCCCGGTACCTCCGACTATTACGTCTCACAGATACGGGGTAGGAGTATGCTGTTGGAGAGGATGGGGGCTGGTGGTGGACACTCGAATGGTTGAAGGTACTTGGTGGACGTGGACCATGGGGGGGTGGGTGGGTTTGGGGTGGGGGGAGGTATTTGTTCTATAGGTTTTTCCTTTGTATTCCTTTTCTTGTTTCTTAGAAGTTTGTAAGATTGCATGTCTCAGCCTAGGTTGGTCTAAAGTGGCACTTAAACAAATGTTCCTTGTCACTCTTGTTCCCTACCTAGGGGATGTCTAGATGGGCACTGTTGATGTATGTAACTGGCGTTCAGCTACAGTGCACTCCCTTATTCCTTAAATAGGTCATACTACTGAACTTGGAACATTGCATAAGAGCTATTGCCTCCAGAGACGTCTTACGGCCATGTGACCTCCAGCTTCTTTAATGAATATGAGTATTAGCACTTAGTTTCTTTCAGCACCCCTCCTCCTTTTTGAAACGCGGCCGGCCGTGCTGGGTTGTAGGCGGCTTGCTGTGTTTAAAATCTGAAGCTTTGTTACTTTCACTGATCTGATTGCACAACTGAACTTTTCTCTGGCCGGCCCGCTGGGTTGTAGGCAATTTTAATTGTGTTCTTTGCTCTATATTCTGTCAATAAAACAGATTTAATAATAAAAGAGAGGACTGCAGGCTGGTAGTGAGTTAACCCTACCATAATACGCAGGTACCTCCTGTGTGACTGAAGGATCGGTAGGCTGAAATACACATCTGTCAGAGACTCTGGCAAGGACTGGTGGCAGGGTAGATGAAGTAATAGAGCATTGGGTACAGAGCTGCCCCAAGATCACACACAGGGAAAAAAGGATCCACAGGGGAAGCTCTGCACATGGGAACACAATGGTCAAAGCTCAGAAAGAACAGGCACTCAAGAGGTAATTTGACATTCAGACTAACGCCCAGGACAGATGTGCAAGATAACAATAAAGGGAATGTGAGCTAACACACTCTGGAACGCCACACGTTAAGGCTGAAGCTTAGTAAATACCGCACCCACAATTAATGTCACAGGTACTGACTGGTAATACCCACCTATAGGATATATATGCAAAGGCCGGGTCTGTGGAGCTGACACCTATGGTGGTATTAAAAAATAACTCAAAGACAAAACTCACAGTGGACAAGACACACCACCTAGGTTGTCAGCTGTGCACATGGATCCTGGTGATCAAACAGGAACATGCAAGGCGGCAATAGCAAGGGTGTAGAACTAAATACACAGCCACAATTGACAAGGAGCTAGCCAGGTGGAGTGTTTAACAGGAAAGAATGGAAAACAAAGGGCACACTTGGCAGAAAGCAAGTAACAACCACACAAAGAAAGTAGAAGCTAAGACACCAGGAATAGGAACAGAGCAAACAAAAAAATGGAACAAAGGGGAAGGCAAAGTAGGCAGGCACAGAGAAAAGAAAGGGTAAATACAAGAGGAGAGAGATTCCAAAGTTGCACTTAAAGTGCTGGCTTGAAATTCAAGGGAGCGCTGTAGGCAGTGCTAGTTCAGGTACAAAGGATTTAGCAACAGCTCAGGAACAGGAAACCATGAATACCTATAACTCAGGAACTCAGCTAGAACTAAACACACAGCCACAATAGACAAGGAGATAGCAAGGAGGAGTGCCTAATAGGAACAAAGGGTAAACAAAGGGCCCACTTGGCAGAAAGCAAGCAATAACACACTCAAGCAAACTGAAAGTTAAGACAGCAGAAAGATTAAGGTGGCAAACTAGAAACTGGTACTGAGGTAATTGAGAAGAAATACAGGGACTAGAAAACATGTAACTACTGAAAGAGAAAACAGCAAGGATCAAGGATGCACTAAAATAAGGAATCAAAATAGCAATGTAGGCAGTGCTAGTTCAAGGAACAAAGGAAAAAGCTACAGCCCAGGAATGGGAAACAAGTAATAACTATAGCACAGGAACTCGGAAAACAAGAGGTAAGTCAAATTGGAAACCTTCTACAATGACCAAGGCTGGACTGAAGGAAACTGGGATTTAAAAGACCTTACTGTGCACACATGCATCAGGAGTGAGCAGGCTAGCACCTGTCAGCCACAGGTGTGCGGAAATCCTCCACCCTTCCTCGGCCTGTGGGGGTGGAGATGAAGTGATCAGCAGGGAATGCTAGGTAATGGTGTTTTCAGCACGAGCAGACTGGCTTCCACAAAACCTGGCATGGATCGACAAGGGATGGGAATTTCTAAGTGCCCAAGATCCTGGAATCAGTATTTGTATACAGTGGAATGTTTGGAAGCTTATTGGAATGCTGGAAAGTCCCACAGTTATGCCCCAGGTGGTGGGCATGAGAGTGCAGTTAGGAAATCGTGACAGTGTCCTTCAAGACAAGTGACGCTACCCAGTCTCATGCCTCCAGTCCCAAAAGAACATGAGAGAATGACATGATCTTTAACTTTTTTTTCCTTGGGGAGGTAAAAGTTCAAGAGTCTAAGATCTTGGAAGGAAAACCACCCTTCTTGGGAACCAGAAAGTACCAAGGGTATCACCATTGACCAATTTTGTGCTCTTAAGTATGCAAAAATGTGATGGATGGAATGCTTGAATTAATCTTAGCAACTTGTAATTATTTGGGCAGTATCCCAGTCCATCATTCTTTTACACAGCATGCCACATAAGTGTGATCCATATCTAATCAGTCTTGACCCTGCTCCAAAGGAACTATCCAGACTCAAGTGTCAGGAAAGGTCCTCCCTGAACAGAGACACATGCACCTGAAGACCAGTGTTGCTCTCATTAGGGCTCATCAGTTGGGTATTACTTGGGTCCAGTGGAACAATGTACAGATGACCCATGTCTGGGCATACGCGTCACACTTAGGGCAGCAGACTTAATTATACATGAAAGTGATGGATGAAATTCTTGAATTTATCTCAGCCACTGGTAATTACTCGGGCCACATCCCAGTGTATCATTATGTTGCACACCATATCACCTCATTTTGGACCTAGACATATTCAAATCAGTCTTGTCCCTGCTCCAATGGAAACAGTCAAGTCCAGACTGCCAATTACTAGTGAGGGCATCGCATAAAAAGCCAGGCGCCTGGAAGAAATATCATGAAAATTTAGAGATGTCATCTCATATTTGGTCAGCTATCAATAAACTCAACTTTAGTACATTGAGAGGGGCGAATTGGCGAAGGATGATTTTTTTAGCAAATGGCTGCTCTATCGCACTCCCTACTCTCTATCAAAAATGTATGTCAACCAATCTTCTCAATGTTTTCGCTGTATTAATTATCCATTGGCTAATTGGTCTCATATTATGTTGAGTTGTCCCAAAGTTCAAAAGTTTTGGGTAGATCTATTCAGTTATTTGGAGTATGAATGTGGCATCCAATTGGCTGTGAATGATAAATTAATACTTTTCGGGTTCAATACTGATCTTCCTGTTATGGATCCAATGATAACATTTTTATATAAAGCAATGGCAGTAGCTAGATCGCTTTTATTGCAAAAATGGCGAACAGATTTGATTCCCTCTGTTTTTGAATGGGGTCATAAGATGAAAATAGTTAAGAAAAGGGAACGTATTTTTGCATTACGGGTGGGAGGTATTAAGAAATTAAAGAAGGTTTGGGGTATTCATTTTGATTAAAACAGGTTTGGGAGACTGTTTTATGATGCTCAAGTAGGTAGGGTTGCGGTCTTGGATCTTATATTGTGTAAATGCATTTATTGATCTTTGGTTGATGCTTTGTGTATTATTGATTTTTTGTGTATTTGCCCTAAGGGAGTTTTTAATGATGCATTGATCTTGTGTTTATGTTAAAAATGTCTGGCTTCAATAAAAAAAATAAAAAATAGTCTAGACTGCCAAGCTTGGATCTCCCTGAAACAAAACACAAGCAACCTAAGACCTGTTTCACCATTATTAGTGCTCATCAGTCGGGTACAGCTTGGGTCCAGTAGCACAGTGTGCACAGGACCCATGTCTGGGCATACCCGTCCTACTTAGGTGTCACACTTAAGTATACAAAAAAGTGATAGATGGAATGCTTGAAATAATCTCAGCTACTAGTAATTAATTGGCCGCTTTCAAGTCCGTTGTTATCTTGCACACCATGACACGTTAGTTCGAACATAGCCAGGTACACATCTATATTGACCCTGCTTCAATGGGAACAGTCCAATCTGAACTGCCAGACTTGTCCTCCCTGAACCGAAACACAAGAAGCTCGTCAGTTGGGTATAGCATGAGTCCAATGGCACAGTGTGTAATTTGCTTAACCCTCTGGTAGCTTAGCACAAAAGCAGTCAGCCCTAACTTGAAGGCACTGTGCTAAGAATTTAGGCAGCACACAAGCAGGCATAAAGTGAAAACACAGCACACAAAACAGAGAGAAAAATGTAACATTGAATTTTACACTAAAATGACAAAAATCCTAGCAGTCGATCTGGAGTTATAAGTTTTTTGAGTTTTCAGTGAAAAGTATTTTATTTTTATTTATAAAGTATTATAAAGCGTGAACATGACCAACATTTTAGTGTCATAGCGCTGTACAACCTAATAAATAGCATCAAATATACAAGGAGCAAAATATAGAATATATAGCATGAAAAGATAATGCAAAGAGACATAGTAAAAACACGATAAAAGAAATCAAATTGGCATGGATAGTCGCCTCAGATAGGAAGGAGATTATTCAGTAGTCTCATTTTGACTTAGTTTTTTAAAAGAACAAATTAAGGGATAGTCCTGATCTCTGAGGGAAGAGAGTTCCAAATTCTTGGGGCAATTTCAGAGAAAGATCTCTTATACGTTTTCTTTTTGTGAAATTTTGGGGATTTCAGCAGTAAGGAGCACGCACTACGAGAAGCTCTATTCCTTCTGGATAGCACCAGTTTCTGAGCCAGGTAGCAAGGAGTGTTGTGGTGGATGGCTTTGTATGTCATGCATGCTATTTTTAGGTGGATCCTAGATTCATAAGGTAGCCAGTTCAGAAAGTGGAGGGCTGGGGTGATGTCATAATTTTTCTGTGATGAGCCCTGCAGCAGCATGAAGGGTAGCCTTCAGTGGTGCTGGGTTTATGTCCGGTAGGCCAACAAGGGCAGCATTTCCATTGTCAAGTTTGGAGATCACGAGAGTCTCAACCGCCACCTTGAGAGCTGCCTTGTCCAGGAAAGGCTTTAGTTTTCCTAAGACGTGGAGATGGAAACTGGCCCCTCTTGTTGTGGAGCTGATTCATCATCAAGAGGTTGTTGTCTAGTGTAATTCCTAGTGATTTTGCTGAATCAACAATATGACATTGTCAGTAAGTTCCAGGTTGTGGTTAGAAGACTGAATGAGCACAATGCCAATATTTATAGATGGAGACAATCGCTTCTGCCTTGTAAAAAAGGGGAGGGTGAAATAGTTTGTGACCGTGAGGTATTTGTTAGTGGTGGTGGGTTTGAGTCAGAAGTTTCTTACCTTCGGTAACACTATATCTGTAAGAAACATTAGTAGTGATAGATTCCTTACCTTAGAATTACCCCCAGGCATCAGACTGGATCTGGAATTTGGAGGGGAGAGGGTCATTGAAGTGGTTGGAACGTTTAGTGGAAGACAGTAGTTTTGAGATGTCAGCGGCCTCAAATGTCTGAAAGATGGACACGAGGCATTGTTTTTCGGTTTAAAGAGAAGGTTGCTAGGACAAATTTCCTGCAAGGTGGAGGTGCATTGTGATTGGGTTTCAGGCGGTAAACAATTCACAGCAATGTGGAGCTCATTGTCAATTGACTTTGTTTTATCAGAAAAAAGGAATAACATTTTGAAAATTAGGTAGGGTTGTAGTGTCAGATGTGGAGGATTTATGCTTCCCATTAGTTTGTTGTTTCACCAGTTCAAATAGTTTTTCGGGACGGTTAAAGGCTGTGTTCAGTTGCTGACGGAAAAATGATAATTTGGCACTTTGACTTCTGACTCTTTCTGCAAGTCTCAGGGCACGGTGTTCCTCGCTCAGGCTACAGTTGAACCAGGTATTGGTTCTTCTTATCAGGACTCTCTTTAGTCATTTGGGGGCAATGGAGTCCATGATGTTGGACATAGAGCTAAGGTAGAGCTTAGTGAGATCTTAAGCACCAACCATATCAGTGGGAGGAGACAAGAGGTTAAGGCTGGTGGCAGATATCATGTCTCGATTGACATTGAAGGTGTGTCTGATCCAATGTTTATCTTTCACAGGCTGGCCTTTGTGGATGGTTGCCTGTTCAACAATGGAGAAGGTGATGCAGTGATGATTGGTCCAGTCTCAGGGTGAAAGAAATCCAATAGTATGGTATTTTCCTTGGCTATGATTAAGTCTAAGATGGCCCTAGTGGAACCTTAGTGTCATTCCAGTGAATGTTGAAGTCACCTAGGAAAATCTGGTTGTATGGGGTAAGGTTGGAGATGATCTCCATGATTTGTTCGATGAAGGTAAGATTATCACCTGGGGGATGGTAGAAAGTGTGCAGAGTGCAGGTGGAGTTGTCTTTCATAGAAATATTAATCATCATATATTCACAGCCAGATGTTGGAGAGGAAAGTGATTGTTTAACGGAGAGGTTTGATCGATAAATACAAGCAATACCGCCCCCAAGACGGATAGCATGGTCTTGACGGATGATAGAGTAGCTGGGTGGAACCAGGATGTCTAGTATAGTAGAAGAGGTATCATTTAGCCAAGTTTCAGTGAGAATTAGTAGATCCAGGTCCAAGTTGAGTAATAAGTCCTGTATGTCGGCAGCATGTTTCATTGCTGATCTGAAGTTGAGTAGTGAGCATTTTAGGTTGGATTTGGTAATGGTAGTGGAAGAGTGAGAGATGGGGTCAAGTTTGAGGTTACATTTATTAATGAGTTAGGTTTGGTATGTGGTATCCTTTGCGGTTGAGTGATAATGGTTTGAATCCTAACTGGCGATGGGACGTGGTGGGCGGGATCAAGAGAGAGAAGGGAGAGGATATCTGTGGTCAAAAGGTATTTGATAAGCCTGTTGGATCGGGTGGAATGTTCTAGATTAGGTTTGCATCTCCATCTAGGTTGAGATCTGGAGTATACACCACTAAGTGCGGGAGGGCGAGTGGGAGAGGTAAGATTACAGTGCTAGTGGTAGATCAAAAGATTTGACATATTGAGTTCTAGATTAGAGGTGATGCGTAGAAGACTAAGAATATCAACCCACAATAACTGTATTTCAGATTGTATAGTATCCAGGGTAGTATGGAGTATTGGGGTATTAGTGTGGGTGGTATTACGGAAGAGAAGTGACCGGGGAGGGGAGTTATCTAAAATATTGTGTGTGATGGAGGGGTTCTTTTGTTTGGAGCAATAGTTAGTAGTCTTAGAGGTATCCCTACCTAAACTGATGGGATTATGGTCAGGAACCGTAATGTGATGAGGAGTAAGGGGGCGTGAAGAGGAGAGATCGTAGAGACAAGACTTCCAAGAGGTGGAGAGAATTTTACGAAGCTGCTGTTCAGAAGTATTGATGTCAGTGAAGGAGCATGTAAAGGCTGAGGAAGTGGGAGGCATGTGCTTTGTGGTAGCCCCTGCATGTGTAGTGATAGTGGTTCGCTGACTGGGGTAGCTGTGTATCCTAAGCTGAGAGGGAGCAGTGTTGTGAATTATTTCGTTGTTAAGTTGGATATGAGGGTTGACTAGGTGAGCGTTGGAGGAATGGTCGCACCAATCCAAGTGGGGGTACTGTTCTGAGATGACGAGACATCAGGTATGGAAGTGGGGGCAACCGTCCGGGGCGAGCAGTAGGAGGACGGGTGGATAGGAATCGAAGGGCAGTGTAGGTCATTGGGAGGGGGATCCTTAGGTAGTTGGGATAGGTGGAGTGAGGTAAAGTCAGTGTTAAGTTTGTCCTTGAGGAAAGGGAAGACATTGTCAGTAAGTTCCAGGTTGTGGTTAGAAGACTGAATGAGCACTATGCCAATATTTATAGATGGAGACAATCGCATCTACCTTGTAAAAAGGGGAGGGTGAAATAGTTTGTGACCGTGAGGTATTTGTTAGTGGTGGTGGGTTTGAGTCCGAAGTTACTTACCTTCGGTAACACTATATCTGTAAGAAACATTAGTAGTGATAGATTCCTTACCTTAGAATTACCCCCAGGCATCAGACTGGATCTGGAATTTGGAGGGGAGAGGGTCATTGAAGTGGTTGGAAAGTTTAGTGGAAGACAGTAGTTTTGAGATGTCAGTGGCCTCAAATGTCTGAAAGATGGACACGAGGCATTGTTTTTAGGTTTAAAGAGAAGGTTGCTAGGACAACTTTCCTGCAAGGTGGAGGTGCATTGTGATTGGGTTTCAGGCGGTAAACAATTCACAGCAATGTGGAGCTTATTGTCAATTGACTTTGTTTTATCAGAAAAAAGTAGGAAAATGTTTGACAATTAGGTAGGGTTGTAGTGTCAGATGTGGAGGATTTATGCTTCCCATTAGTTTGTTGTTTCACCCGTTCAAATAGTTTTTCGGGACAGTTAAAGGCTGTGTTCAGTTTCTGACGGAAAAATGATGATTTGGCACTTTGACTTCTGACTCTTTCTGCAAGTCTCAGGGCACGGTGTTCCTCTTTCAGGCTACAGTTGAACCAGGTATTGGTTCTTCTTATCAGGACTCTAGTCATTTGGGGGCAATGGAGTCCATGATGTTGGACATAGAGCTAAGGTAGAGCTTAGTGAGATCTTAAGGATCAACCATATCAGTGGGAGGAGACAAGAGGTTAAGGCTGGTGGCAGATATCATGTCTCAATTGAGATTGAAGGTGTTTCTGTTCCAATGTTTATCTTTCACAGGCTGGCCTTTGTGGATGGTTGCCTGTTCAACAATGGAGAAGGTGATGCAGTGATGATTGGTCCAGTCTCAGGGTGAAAGAAATCCAATAGTATGGTATTTTCCTTGGCTATGATTAAGTCTAAGATGGCCCTAGTGGAACCTTAGTGTCATTCCAGTGAATGTTGAAGTCACCTAGGAAAATCTGGTTGTATCGGGTAAGGTTGGAGATGATCTCCATGATTTGTTCGATGAAGGTAAGATTATCACCTGGGGGATGGTAGAAAGTGTGCAGAGTGCAGGTGGAGTTGTCTTTCATAGAAATATTATTCATCCTATATTCACAGCCAGATGTTGGAGAGGAAAGTGATTGTCTAACAGAGAGGTTTGATCGATAAATACAAGCAATACCGCCCCAAGACGGATAGCATGGTCTTGACGGATGATAGAGTAGCTGGGTGGAACCAGGATGTCTAGTATAGTAGAAGAGGTATCATTTAGCCAAGTTTTTGTGAGAATTAGTAGATCCAGGTCCAGGTTGGGTAATAAGTCCTGTATGTCGGCAGCATGTTTCACTGCTGATCTGAAGTTGAGTAGTGAGCATTTTAGGTTGGATTTGGTAATGGTAGTGGAAGAGTGAGAGATGGGGTCAAGTTTTAGGTTAGATTTATTAATGAGTTAGGTTTGGTATGTGGTATCCTTTGCGGTTGGGTGATAATGGTTTGAATCCTAACTGGAGATGGGACGTGGTGGGCGGGATCAAGAGAGAGAAGGGAGAGGATATCTGTGGTCAAAAGGTATTTGATAAGCCTGTTGGATCGGGTGGAATGTTCTAGATTAGGTTTGCATCTCCATCTAGGTTGAGATCTGGAGTATACACCACTAAGTGCGGGAGGGCAAGTGGGAGAGGTAAGATTACAGTGCTAGCGGTAGATCAAAAGATTTGACATATTGAGTTCTAGATTAGAGGTGATGCGTAGAAGACTAAGAATATCACCCACAATAACTGTTTTTCAGATTGTATAGTATCCAGGGTAGTATGGAGTATTGGGGTATTAGTGTGGGTGGTGTTACGGAAGAGAAGTGACCGGGGAGGGGAGTTATCTAAAATATTGTCTGTGATGGAGGGGTTCTTTTGTTTGGAGCAATAGTTAGTAGTCTTAGAGGTATCCCTACCTAAGCTGATGGGATTATGGTCAGGAACCGTAATGTGATGAGGAGTAAGGGGGCGTGAAGAGGAGAGATCGTAGAGACAAGACTTCCAAGAGGTGGAGAGAATTTTACGAAGCTGCTGTTCAGAAGTATTGATGTCAGTGAAGGAGCATGTAAAGGCTGAGGAAGTGGGAGGCATGTGCTTTGTGGGAGCCCCTGCATGCGTAGTGATAGTGGTTCGCTGACTGGGGTAGCTGTGTATCCTAAGCTGAGAGGGAGCAGTGTTGTGAATTATTTCAGTTGTTAAGTTGGATATGAGGGTTGACTAGGTGAGCGTTGGAGGAATGGTCGCACCAATCCAAGTGGGGGTACTGTTCTGAGATGACGAGACATCAGGTATGGAAGTGGGGGCAACAGTCCGGGGCGAGCAGTAGGAGGACGGGTGGATAGGAATCGAAGGGCAGTGAAGGTCATTGGGAGGGGGATCCTTAGGTAGTTGGGATAGGTGGAGTGAGGTAAAGTCAGTGTTAAGTTTGTCCTTGAGGAAAGGGAAGACATTGTCAGTAAGTTCCAGGTTGTGGTTAGAAGACTGAATGAGCACTATGCCAATATTTATAGATGGAGACAATCGCTTCTACCTTGTAAAAAGGGGAGGGTGAAATAGTTTGTGACCGTGAGGTATTTGTTAGTGGTGGTGGGTTTGAGTCCGAAGTTACTTACCTTCGGTAACACTATATCTGTAAGAAACATTAGTAGTGATAGATTCCTTACCTTAGAATTACCCCCAGGCATCAGACTGGATCTGGAATTTGGAGGGGAGAGGGTCATTGAAGTGGTTGGAAAGTTTAGTGGAAGACAGTAGTTTTGAGATGTCAGCGGCCTCAAATGTCTGAAAGATGGACACGAGGCATTGTTTTTAGGTTTAAAGAGAAGGTTGCTAGGACAAATTTCCTGCAAGGTGGAGGTGCATTGTGATTGGGTTTCAGGCGGTAAACAATTCACAGCAATGTGGAGATTATTGTCAATTGACTTTGTTTTATCAGAAAAACGGAGGAAAATGTTTGACAATTAGATAGGGTTGTAGTGTCAGATGTGGAGGATTTATGCTTCCCATTAGTTTGTTGTTTCACCCGTTCAAATAGTTTTTCGGGACAGTTAAAGGCTGTGTTCAGTTGCTGACGGAAAAATGATGATTTGGCACTTTGACCTCTGACTCTTTTTGAACGTCTCAGGGCACGGTGTTCCTCTTTCAGGCTACAGTTGAACCAGGTATTGGTTTTTCTTATCAGGACTCTCTTTAGTCATTTGGGGGCAATGGAGTCCATGATGTTGGACATAGAGCTAAGGTAGAGCTTAGTGAGATCTTAAGGATCAACCATATCAGTGGGAGGAGACAAGAGGTTAAGGCTGGTGGCAGATATCATGTCTCGATTGAGATTGAAGGTGTTTCTGTTCCAATGTTTATCTTTCACAGGCTGGCCTTTGTGGATGGTTGCCTGTTCAACAATGGAGAAGGTGATGCAGTGATGATTGGTCCAGTCTCAGGGTGAAAGAAATCCAATAGTATGGAATTTTCCTTGGCTATGATTAAGTCTAAGATGGCCCTAGTTGAACCTTAGGGTCATTCCAGTGAATGTTGAAGTCACCTAGGAAAATCTGGTTGTATGGGGTAAGGTTGGAGATGATCTCCATGATTTGTTCGATGAAGGTAAGATTATCACCTGGGGGATGGTGGAAAGTGTGCAGAGTGCAGGTGGAGTTGTCTTTCATAGAAATATTAATCATCATATATTCACAGCCAGATGTTGGAGAGGAAAGTGATTGTTTAACAGAGAGGTTTGATCGATAAATACAAGCAATACCGCCCCCAAGACGGATAGCATGGTCTTGACGGATGATAGAGTAGCTGGGTGGAACCAGGATGTCTAGTATAGTAGAAGAGGTATCATTTAGCCAAGTTTCAGTGAGAATTAGTAGATCCAGGTCCAAGTTGAGTAATAAGGCCTGTATGTCGGCAGCATGTTTCACTGCTGATCTGAAGTTGAGTAGTGAGCATTTTAGGTTGGATTTGGTAATGGTAGTGGAAGAGTGAGAGATGGGGTCAAGTTTGAGGTTACATTTATTAATGAGTTAGGTTTGGTATTTGGTATCCTTTGCGGTTGGGTGATAATGGTTTGAATCCTAACTGGAGATGGGACGTGGTGGGCGGGATCAAGAGAGAGAAGGGAGAGGATATCTGTGGTCAAAAGGTATTTGATAAGCCTGTTGGATCGGGTGGAATGTTCTAGATTAGGTTTGCATCTCCATCTAGGTTGAGATCTGGAGTATACACCACTAAGTGCGGGAGGGCGAGTGGGAGAGGTAAGATTACAGTGCTAGTGGTAGATCGAAAGATTTGACATATTGAGTTCTAGATTAGAGGTGATGCATAGAAGACTAAGAATATCAACCCACAAAAACTGTATTTCCGATTGTATAGTATCCAGGGTAGTATGGAGTATTGGGGTATTAGTGTGGGTGGTGTTACGGAAGAGAAGTGACCGGGGAGGGGAGTTATCTAAAATATTGTGTGTGATGGAGGGGTTCTTTTGTTTGGAGCAATAGTTAGTAGTCTTAGAGGTATCAATACCTAAGCTGATGGGATTATGGTCAGGAACCATAATGTGATGAGGAGTAAGGGGGAGTTAAGAGGAGAGATCGTAGAGACAAGACTTCCAAGAGGTGGAGAGAATTTTACGAAGCTGCTGTTCAGAAGTATTGATGTCAGTGAAGGAGCATGTAAAGGCTGAGGAAGTGGGAGGCATGAGCTTTGTGGGAGCCCCTGCATGTGTAGTGATAGTGGTTCGCTGACTGGGGTAGCTGTGTATCCTAAGCTGAGAGGGAGCAGTGTTGTGAATTATTTCGTTGTTAAGTTGGATATGAGGGTTGACTAGGTGAGCGTTGGAGGAATGGTCGCACCAATCCAAGTGGGGGTACTGTTCTGAGATCACGAGACATCAGGTATGGAAGTGGGGGCAACAGTCCGGGGCGAGCAGTAGGAGGATGAGTGGATAGGAATCGAAGGGCAGTGTAGGTCATTGGGAGAGGGATCCTTAGGTAGTTGGGATAGGTGGAGTGAGGTAAAGTCAGTGTTAAGTTTGTCCTTGAGGAAAGGGAAGACATTGTCAGTAAGTTCCAGGTTGTGGTTAGAAGACTGAATGAGCACTATGCCAATATTTATAGATGGAGACAATCGCTTCTGCCTTGTAAAAAGGGGAGGATGAAATAGTTTGTGACTGTGAGGTATTTGTTAGTGGTGATGGGTTTGAGTCAGAAGTTACTTACCTTCGGTAACACTATATCTGTAAGAAACATTAGTAGTGATAGATTCCTTACCTTAGAATTACCCCCAGGCATCAGACTGGATCCGGAAAGTTTTTCGTCAGCAGTACCCCTGTGCATCAGTAGGTAGCATTGTGCACTTTGCGTGCGTCATTGGCGCCAGGATTACGTCGCCGGAGCTACTTAGACGCGCCCACTCGCGCTGACGTCAGTTCTGAACACGACTTTCCGCGCCAGGAACGCAGAGCCATGCAAGAAACTAACCACTGGTTCCATGAAACTAGGGTCCTGAAAGGGATGACCTTAACGCTAGAAATCAGTTTGGCGAATGCGGAGGATTGGTGGGGCGGTAAGGAATCTATCACTACTAATATTTCTTACAGATATATAGTTACCGAAGGTAAGTAACTTGTGCATCTGAAAAAAACAGATAGTGATAGATTCCTTACCTTAGAATAGATGCCCCAGCAATACCAACCCCGGTGGTGGGTCTGCGAACCAAGATCACACCAGAAAGTCCTGGAGAACCGAGCGGCCAAAGAAGCCGTCTCTACGGACTTGGCTGTCCAGACAGTAGTGCTTGGTAAACTTGTGCAGCGAAGGTCATGTAGCTGCCTTACAGATGTCCTGCAAGGGAACTCCTCGTCACAGAGCAGTAGTGCCTGCTGTCGCCCTGGTAGAGTGGGTGCGCAACCTAACCGGCGGCTCCTTTCTAGCCAAGGAGTAACAAGGTCCATTTGTTCATAGACCAACCTTTCTTGGCGCCTACGTAGCCAACAAAGAGATGGTCATCCGCCCGGAACTGTTGTGTGCGGCTCAGCTAGAAACAGAGCGCATGTTTTGGGTTCAGACGGTGGAGCCTCTCTTCCTCTTTAGAGGGATGCGGAGGCGGAAAGAAGGTGGGCAAAGTGATGGTCTGCCCGATGTGAAAGACCGTAACAACCTTTGGCAGAAAAGAAGGACGAGTCCTTAGAACAACTTTGTCTGGATAGACAGAGAGAAAAGGAGGCTTAGAAGAAAGAGCCTAGAGCTCACTCACTCTCCTGGCAGAGGTGATGGCAACCAGGAAAGCAGTCTTTAGAGTGAGAAGAGGAAGAGGGCAATAATGAAGTGGCTCAAATGGAGCGCACAACAGAAAGTTAAGAACTAGATTCAAGTCCCTCTGAGGCATCACGAAAGGAACAGGAGGAAACATGTGCGTGATGCCTTTCAAGAATCTATTCACAGCAGGGGACTCGAAAAGAGAAGGCTGATCTGCGAGCTTTAAAAATGCAGAAATGGCCGAGAGATAGCCTCTGATAGTGCCTGAGCAGAACCCTGCTGGGCCAAAGAGAGAAGAAAAAGAAGGACCTCTGAAAGAGGGGCAGAAAGGGGATCCACAGCCTTTGCTGTGCACCATGCCACAACATTATTCCACCTACAGGCGTATACCATATTAGTGGATGGACGCCTAGCTGCCACAATGACATTACAGACTTTGGGAGGCAGGTCGAAAGACGTCAACTGCCGCCGCTCAATCTCCACGCAAGGAGGTAGTGAATGGACAGGTTCGGGTGGAAGACCGTCCTGTGCTGCTGCGACAGAACATCCTCCCTTAGAGACAGACAGATCAGGAAATCAATGCTCATACTGAGTAGCTCGGGATACCATATTCTTTGAGCCCAGTCCGGAGCCACAAGAATAACTTGGGCCTGTCCGCACCGGTATGCAACGGTTACCACGCATTTTTTACAACGCGGTACCGTTAGCACGCTACTTTTACCACGCAGGTCACTACAACGAAATGCGCTGGGGGGCGCTCCAGGATAGTAAATACTTTAATTTACTATCCAACTCCTTTCCCTAGAGTCCACGGGGACTGGAGTTGGAATAGTAAATTAAATAATTTACTATCCAGCGCCCCTCCACGCAAGTCGTTGTAACGACTTGCGTGGTAAAAGTAGCGTGGTAACGGTACGCGTTGTAAAAGTACGCGTGGTACCGTCATACATCCGTCCGCACCTGATCTACTTCAGCACTCTGGGCAGAAGTGGTATAGGCGGAAAGGCGTACAACAGACTGCAACTCCACTCACAACGAAAAGCGTCGCTGAGCGAGTGCCGCCTTGGAAATTCCAACGTGCAGAACAGATGACATTGCACATTCCCTTCGGTGGCAAATAGATCTAACCAAGGCTCTCCCCACTGCTGAAAGAGACCTTGCGCCATGTCCTAGTTCAGATGCCATTCGTGTTCCAGCATGCACTGGCGGCTGCGTTTATCCGCACTGACGTTCAGAGAACCTGACAGCTGTTGAACCACCAGGTACATGCCCTGATGTTCCAGCCAAGCCCAGAGGCACAGAGCCTCTTGGCATAGGGTCCACAACCCCACCCGCCCTCTTTGTTGCAGTACCACATGGCGGGGGTGTTTTGTCTGTGAACACCTGCACTACTCTCCCCATGACAGAGGGGAGGAACGCCTTTAGTGCAAGTTGGATTGCACAGGTTGATGTGGAGCCTAGACTCCACCGGAGACCAGGGGCCTCTGATCTACACCTCCCCCATGTGGCCGCCCCATTCCAGAAGGGACGCGTCCATCACAACTGTATGTTTCGGTTGGGGAAGGGATCTGCCATTGACCCAATCGTGATTCGTGAGCCACCACTGCAACTGCTGTGCAGTGCCCTCCGATGAAATGGAGCTTCTGCGAGGGAACCAGGTGTGACTTCAGCACATTAATGGAAAACCCTAGCAAATGCAGGAGGACGGCCGTAGTCTACAGGTGGGAGACAACTGCCTGGGGCGAGCCCGCCTTCAACAGCCAGTCATCGAGATAGGGGAAGACTGAAACCCTTGATCTGCGCAGATAAGCCGCAAACACCGCCATCACTTTTGTGAACACCCGAGGGGCGCTGGGAAGGCCAAAGGGGAGCAGGGTGAACTGAAAATGCTTGTGGCCTACAGTGAATCGCAGGTAGTGCCTATGGGCAGGCAGTACGGGAATATGAAAATAGGCATCCTGCAAGTCCAACACCACCATCCAGTCTTGCGGGCCCAAGGCAGACAAGACCTGAGCAAGCATGAGCATCTTGAACTTCTCCTTCCGGAGGAAGCGATTGAAGTTCTGAAGGTCTAAGATAGGATGCAGGCCCTTGTCCTTCTTTGGTACCAGAAAGTAGTGTGAATAACAACCACAACCTACTTCTGGCATCGGAACAAGAGAGCCGCGACTTCCAGATGGAGAAGTGCCTAGTGATCCCCCGACATGCTGTGGTACTGAGGTGGCATGGCTGGAGGGGTTGTCTCGAAGGGGAGGGAGTAGCCCCTTTGGAAAATTTGCAGCACCCACTTGTCCGAAGTGATGTCACGCCAGTGGTGGAGATGATGGCGAATGCGTCCACCCACTGGGGTCTAATGGGCCTGAAAGGTCAGACTAGGAAGGCTTGGAAGCGGATGCTGCGGGAGTGGAGGTGAACTGACCCGTCCGCTGGCTACCCGAACCGCCTCGACGGTTCCCACGTCCGTGGCCACAGTGAGGTTGTTGCTGCGTGGCCACGAAAGGAGCGAAAGGCAGAAGGTGGAGGAGGCCAAGTGGCCGTCAGGCCTAAGGACTTGGACAAGAGTCTTTGAAGCGCTCCAACGCACTGTCTGCCTTATTGCCAAAAAGGCGAATGCCATCAAGGGGCATGTCCATCAAGGTGTTCTGGACATCCCCTGAGAAGTCAGTAGTCCTCAACCAGGCGAAGTGCCACCATTGTGGAAATCGACCTACCCAGTGAGTCAGTGGTGTCCAACCCTCAACGTATGGTGAACTTTGCTGCGTCTCTTCCGGCCGCAACCGCCTGGGAAAGAACTGCCCGGGCCTCCTCCGGGCAGTTGGGCAGCACCTGCGCAACTGTGTCCCACAGAGAGTGGGTATGACTGCCCAAGAGGCATGCAGTGTTCACTGCCTGCAGCCCTAAGCTGGCAGATGAAAACAGCTTCTTGCCAAGCTGATCCAGCTTCTTGGATTCCCTATCAGGCGGTGTGGTAGGGAACGGGCTCTGGGACAACCAAGCTCTCGGTGTGGAATGTTGGGTAAGGAAGAGGGGGTTGCCTGGAGCTGGGCGATGGTGTCGGGTCACGTTCCTGTCCACAGAGACACCTATGTTGGGCCTGGACCAGGTGCCCAAAAGAATGTCTGACAGTGCTTAATTAAACAGCAGCAAGGGCTCTGAAAGGTAGCCACCGGTTGGAGCACTTCTCTCAGGATGTTAGTCCTCACGACCACCGTAGGGAGTTCGAGGTGAAGAGCCTCGGCTGTCCTACGCAAACCCATTGCGTAACTGGCTCCCTCCTCCGTAGCCATGGTAGGAGGAGACAGCATACTAAGGTCAGGTGAGGTGGCAAGACCACTGGCATCCCCCAAATCCTCTGCCCAGTCCGCATCATAAGCACATTCTTGTGCTAGAGGGTCCTTAGACCCCTCCCAGTTCTCCCCTTCCTCAGACGTCTGTGGAACAGGCTCAAAATAAGGAGGACAGACATAAGGCATCAAAGGGCCCATTGGCATCAGTAACGGAGTCGGGCAACGACGATTCGGCACCGTGTCCGGATCAGGGTTAAACCTGGGGACGACGTTGTCCCTAGGAACAGGCGTCGTCGGAAGCGGTGCCTGGGAGATCGGCGTCGGTGGAGGTGTCACTAGGTCAACCGGCGTCAATCGGGGTCCGATCCTGGATCCCTGGGGTGCCTGTGGCGATGGGGCCAGAGCCTCCGGCGACACCGGGCCGGAGCCGCTGGAGATGGCAAAGCAGGACCCCCCGTCAGGCCAGGTGGGACCCGAAGGCGCACCGGCGGGGTCAGACAGCCCAAAGAGTCAGGTCATGGCAGCAAGAAACTTTTCCACCTGAGCAGGTGTCGCCCGCGCAACCGGAAAGGGGGGTAGACTGGCGGCGACGTCGCAGGCTCCACCAGAGCCGTGGGGTGGCAGCGCCCACACCCTCAGTCTTGTCGCGCGACGGGCGAGGGGAAGTCGAAGAGCAACAATACTTCTTCCACTTCTTTTTGGAATGCTTCGACTTACCTGACCCTGAGTGCGAAGATTAGATCCAGAAGAATGTTGATGGCGGATCCGCGACCGGTCCCTCGATCTCCCAAGGGACCGGGACCATGAGCCGCACGGAGCCGACTGCTGTACTTCAGGCAACTTTCGGGACCGCGCCCGCAAAGTCTTCGGCACCATGGCCCGGCATTCGGTGCACGACTTGGGGTCGTGGTCGCGCCCCAGGCAGTAGAGACACATGCGGTGGGGGTCTGTCACCGACATCATGCAATGACTTTTCCCACAATTCTTGATACCCGGCATCCCTAGGACACCAGGAGTCGATCGACTCGAAAAGATGAGGTAAAAGGCCTTGAAAAGCTCAGTCAAAAAATGACTGGGGGTACTCGCTCTTCCTGGATCTGTGCTTGCTGGCATGGAAAAAGAAAGAACTGACGTCAGCGCGCGCGGGTGTGTCTAAGTAGCTCCAGCGACGTCATCCCAACGGATGCTGAGCCGCATGTCGGCGCCTACCAACGCGCAGGGATACTGCTGACGAAAAACGTTCTGGATCCAGTCTGACGACTGGGGGTAATTCTAAGGCAAGGAATCTATCACTACATGTTTTTTTCAGATAACTGAGGATAGGGCATTCCTCCACTGAGCACTACGAAAGCTGAAAAAGATAAGGTCATTTATTAATGTACCCTTGTTAATCCAAAAATAGTAATCGAGAAAGAGTGCTTGAAGATTTTTGTTGCGTTTTTGGAAAGATTGGGGGAAAGTCGAAATTAAACGAATTGCGATCAGCGTAGGACAGTGAAGGGTTCTATCTAGCATCCTATGGAGGTTCCATGATGCCGGGCAAAAAGAGAAGGAGCAAGGGAGAGAAGGGTGAGTATGGGAATAATAGTCAGGTACCACACAGGGAGAGAATGACCAAGTATGGGAGCAAGAGACTGTAACCACACAACTGGCTGACGAGAAGCAAGCAGCGGTGTGGGGAAAAATTAAAAGGGGTCATATTTCAAATGTAAAGCTGGTGTGGTGGAAGAAGGCCTTAGGTCGTTATCACAAAGTGGAAAGTGAGGAAAAATGGAGGGAGAGAGAAGAGAGAGAGAAGGGTCCTTAAGCTATCTTGCGAGGAATCAGGTAGGTAGGTGGAGGAGGCGGAAGGATATGTCGAGCACCAAAGAACCAAAGAGAGATGAGCTTGTGCAAAATATGAAGGGAGTCTGGAGATGGGTTTAGAATAACAAAGTATAGGTAGGAACTTTCCTATAGAATGATATGGCATGAATGTGAACTGTTATCTGGTAGCTGTATTGGAAGAGGCCAGTAGGTGGCGCTGAAATCTCAAAAATTAAAACTGTTATCCTTTGAAAAAGTGAAGCACTTTTACAAATTGCTCAGAGAAAAATAGGAATAATTCCAGGGTGCACTCGATAAGTTTGGCTACAAAAAAAAAAAAGAATTAAAGAACAGACTGACTGCCCACATCATGAACGCAACCACAGTCAGTCCCCAAGTCCCAGACGTGCAAAGCCAAAGAGTCTCCAGATGCTGCAGAAACACCCATTGGTCTACACACTGCGTCCAGAGCAGTGGAAGTGGAATGGTATTGTAGACGTGCCTGGGTAGTAGCGCCTAAAAGATCAAAGCACCATGGACATCTAGGCACGCAAGACTAAGACAAAGTCAAAAGTTATGGCTGACCGAGATGGACCGTGGTTCGAATACAAAAGTGGATTTTGTAAAGGGCTGTGGTGGGCCCTAGGCCCTCATGCTGGCAAGCACTCATGTACTGACGCAGGACACACTGGAGGTCTGGTGCAACTGGCCCAGAGCACGTGCGCTCGGCCTCTTTTATTGGTACTGTGTCACATGACCTGTGACATCAGTGGTGGGTGGGTGTTCAGTGTGAATACAGGCTTCAGCACTAGACTGCTGACTTATGCTGGGCATTACATCCCTCCCCAAATTGGTTAAAAATTAACCCAAACAGAAAAAGTCCAAAAACCTGTGGGGGAAAGAAAACACAGAAAATAACATTGGACTTGCGCTTTCAAAATGAGTCTCTTTGGCTGCTTGCAAGCCGCAGGCAGTATAGTTCTTGCGTTTTGGATTAACTTCTTGGTGGCACGGTTCGCAGTTGTTCTGCGGGTTCATTCTTTGTCTGTACTGTCTGTCCGCTGTTCTCAGCCCTGCATTTTGCTTTGCTCTCTTGGTGACGAATAGTTAAAAAGAGATGGATGACATGGTGGTTGTTTGTCTTCCGGCTTCTTCTCTCCATGCTGGGTGCGTGATGTTTCCGGGCAGGCTTCAGTGTGTTTCTTGGCAGGTGAAAAGAGTAGGTGCGAACAACCCTCTCACTAGGATGCCCCTCTCGCCGGTTTTCTTCTGCCACAAGATGTCCAGGAGGACCTCTTTGCCAGGTTTCCACTGGACTGGTGTTTTTGGTCGCGTTGCTCTACCATAGCCTTCGGGCCGTGAGCAGGGCGCTCCACGAGCCTCACCGTCGTGTCCTAGTTCCACCTGAAGGTTGAGTTGTCGACTCTCTTCATTGCTCTCGAAGCTTTCATCCTCTTGGGTCCTGCAGACGTGCTTCTGTAGATCTGTCTCCCGTGCGGGACTTGCTGCCAGCAGAGTCCCTTGAGGCTTCTGATACTGGTCTGCCACGGGCTGGTGTGAGGTAGGTCAGTTCCTCCACTTCCGGAGTCCTGAGTAGTCTCGCCATCCAATCTTCCGCTCAAACCCCAGAGGTAGATGTCGCCAACAGTCTATCTTGCTCTCTTCTGCGTTCGCCATGTGGATGGATGGCCCGTTGGTGGTTGTCTTTGGTCTGCGCTGCCGGTGTTCTTGCCAGGCTTGTCTTTCATTGCACTCGGGTGTTCCAGTGCCTGTCCCTTTCCTTCTTTCCGCAGGGGTGGCTTCTTTCTTCTTTTCTTAGTGGCGGCGGCCACTCTGTTCTTTCTTCCTTCTTCTTAACCTGACATTCGTGCCACTCTGATTACTTCTTCCTTCTTTTCTTCTTAGTGGCGGTGGCCACTCTGTTCTTTCTCCTTTCTTCTTTTCTTCCTTTCTTCGGTGGCGGCATGCCACTTCGATCTTTCTTCTTCTTCTCTTCTCCTCTTCTCGCGACGTACCCTGGTCCCCTTTTTTCATCTTCTCTGGCCAGGCTTCCCCATGCAGCGCGCGCACTCTGCACGTGTCTTCCTGGTCTTGTCCTAGTTCTAGGACACTGTCTTCATGTCACTCACTTCCAGGGTTAGCGTCACGACCTTCACATCTTCTTCCTATCGCTTTCATTAATTTGTGTGGTTGAAGTTCGTGGGTCCAGGTCCTCGGACCGCGCCTTGTCTGAACTTCTTGGACCTCGTGCTGGTCCCTTCTGCCGAGGTCTGGCAGGTAAGATTCGTGGTGCTGAGCTTCTTGGTGCTTGGTGACCATGCTGAGTGGTCATGTTGCTGTTGTGCGGATTCTTCAATGCAGCGGGTTGACTGCGCAACCATTTTCTTTTCATCTCTGTTTGATTGCTTTGGTGCGCAACTGGGTGCGCTCTTCATGTCTTCTTTGTGACTTGCTGCTTTGGGCTAGTGCTGTCCGCACTGCTGCGCATTTGCGTCATGCGCTTTCGCACTTCCTGATGCTGGGTTCTAGAACCATCGGTGGTTCGTGTGGGGTGTTCTTACTTTTGCCATTCTGGTGCAGCGATGGCTTGTGGCCACTAGGCATCGCTGTCTTCTATTCTGGCATGGTGTAGATGCTTCTTGGGTGTTTGCTTCTGGAGGGTTGCTTCACCACTCCATTGACGTTCTTCTTTTGGTCGTGCTTCTTCTGTTTGGTGCTAGTTGCGATTCTTGTGATCTTCTTGTGGGCGCACTTTTCGCGCGTTTTCTTGGATATCTTGTGAGGAGTCGCTGCACTCCTGGCGCGCTTTTGGGGTTTCTGGCGCTTTCTTGGGGTTGTCTTCACGCTCTTTTGTGCTTCTGGCGCGTGGCTGCGCATTTACCTTTTCTCTTCCTCGGCGGTGTGATGGCTTGTGTACTTCTTAGGACTTGACGGCGGGCAGGTTGCTGCTCTTCGTAGTCTTTTGCTGCAGACCTTCCTTGTGCTTTGTGGCGCGTTCCTTTCTTCTTGCGAGTGACCACCTGCCAGCAGGTTGTCCTCTATCAGTCTCTGTGCGTCACTTGTGTGGATTCTTCTGTTGGCTGGGCTGTGTGTGTACTCTGTTTGTCCTAGGCTTGTCTCACCTTGTGTCATTCAGATTCGCTGCCAGTGTCTTTTACTTTGTGAGGGCGATTCTGCTTTTGGCCACTGGATGGCAGTGTCACTTAGGAGTTCTTTCAATACTCGGTATTGTAATGGGGCAGTTCTGTGAGCAGGTTGCAGGAGCCATGGCCATTGCTGCTGGGTCCCGCCGGACTGTTCCGTCGCAGGAGGCTTTCTCTCGGACCCGCAGCACCTCTTCTCCACTCCGAGTAAGTTTTCTTCATTATTATTTGTTGTAGTCGGCCCCTTGCACTCTGTCTCATTCCGCCTGCCGTTGGGGGGGAAACTCTTGCAGGCTGACCGACCTGCTTCCTTTAGTGCTCTCTCTCGCCCCTCTGTGCTCCAGTTCTCCCTCTCCCGCCGCCGCAGCCTCACATATCACGGCGGGGGAGGCGTGTCTGCGCGGTCTTCACTTCACCGGGGGGTGTGTGGTGTATCGCGCCTCTCGGAGGCTGCTTGGGGGCACTTGTGTCGATCGCGGGTGGGCTCCGCTCTTCTTAAAACAATGCCCGGCAGCTCTCCCCACATTGTAAGGACACTTACCCCACCGCCGCCGTAGCCTCAGTCCTATGCTGCGCGGCGGGGGTCAGAGTCGCTTCAGACAGGCCGCGGGTGGGCTCCGCTGGCTCTGCTTCCCAGTATGTTTATTGGTTTATGGGGGGGGGTCGCTGCAGGCACACGCGGCCCCCCAAGCACTTCAATAGCTCCGGCCGCGGCGGGTGGGCTCCGCTTAAGGTGCAGTTAATCTCCGCTTCAACCCTTCGGCGCCCGGCAGCTCTCCTCACGCTGTGGGCGCTCTACGCTAAGGTTTTTCACCCCGCCGCCGCAGTTCACACACGCGGCGGGGGACTCTGCATGCAGGCCGCGGGTGGGCTCCGCGAGCCATGCTTTATTATCGGGGCATTAGCAGCCGATGCCGCGTCGCTGTAGGCAGGCCGCGGGTGGGCTCCGCGAGCCTTGCTTAATTGAAGTGATTGGTGGCGCCGCTCTCATTTCAGGGGGCACTCTGTCTCATTCCGCCTGCCGTTGGGGGGGAAACTCTTGCAGGCTGACCGACCTGCTTCCTTTAGTGCTCTCTCTCGCCCCTCTGTGCTCCAGTTCTCCCTCTCCCGCCGCCGCAGCCTCACATATCACGGCGGGGAGGCGTGTCTGCGCGGTCTTCACTTCACCGGGGGGTGTGTGGTGTATCGCGGCTCTCGGAGGCTGCTTGGGGGCACTTGTGTCGATCGCGGGTGGGCTCCGCTCTTCTTAAAACAATGCCCGGCAGCTCTCCCCACATTGTAAGGACACTTACCCCACCGCCGCCGTAGCCTCAGTCCTATGCTGCGCGGCGGGGGTCAGAGTCGCTTCAGACAGGCCGCGGGTGGGCTCCGCTGGCTCTGCTTCCCAGTATGTTTATTGGTTTATGGGGGGGGGGGGTCGCTGCAGGCACACGCGGCCCCCCAAGCACTTCAATAGCTCCGGCCGCGGCGGGTGGGCTCCGCTTAAGGTGCAGTTAATCTCCGCTTCAACCCTTCGGCGCCCGGCAGCTCTCCTCACGCTGTGGGCGCTCTAAGCTAAGGTTTTTCACCCCGCCGCCGCAGTTCACACACGCGGCGGGGGACTCTGCATGCAGGCTGCGGGTGGGCTCCGCGAGCCATGCTTTATTATCGGGGCATTAGCAGCCGATGCCGCGTCGCTGTAGGCAGGCCGCAGGTGGGCTCCGCGAGCCTTGCTTAATTGAAGTGATTGGTGGCGCCGCTCTCATTTCAGGGGGCACATTAAAAGTTCATAGTCTATGGCGGGTGGGCTCCGCTTTTGGTGCTTCACAGTCTGGGGCTCACCTTCGGCCGACGGGCCTGTTCTTACGCGGGTGGGCACCGCGATGGCTTCTTCGTCTTTCTCAGGGAACCGCCACAGCAGGGCGGACTATGGCAGGCTGGAGAGGTGCGGGGTGAGCTCCTGATCACCTCCTTCTTCTTTTCCAGGCCCGCGGCTCGACACACACCCCACGGGCCTCTCGGCAGCCGGATCTGTTCGACGCAGGGGGTGCTCTCAGGCGAGCAGCATTCTCTTCCCCTTTTTCTCGATGTTTCTTTTAGCTGGCACGCTTGGGCACAGCTACCCTCGTCGCCATTGTAAAGGGCTGTGGTGGGCCCTAGGCCCTCATGCTGGCAAGCACTCATGTACTGACGCAGGACACACTGGAGGTCTGGTGCAACTGGCCCAGAGCACGTGCGCTCGGCCTCTTTTATTGGTACTGTGTCACATGACCTGTGACATCAGTGGTGGGTGGGTGTTCAGTGTGAATACAGGCTTCAGCACTAGACTACTGACTTATGCTGGGCATTACAGATTTGACATCCCACGAGCACTTATTTAGATATAATCTTACCACCGAAGCTAATTTGGCAACCAAGTCAAAGATCAGGCGCACAGCTCTAAGTATAGGAATATATTACAAATTCAACAAAATCAGAAGAGTGAACTCCAAGAGAGAAAGGTACTGGTTACCAACAGTGACCCAAGAAACCCCGGAACTCCAGGGAGTTAAGCAATCAAAACAGTATCTCTCTGAGCTCCACAAAATTAATCATTAGGTTGCAATTCACCAATCCGGTACAATGTCCAATACTATTTAGTGCAGAGGTGATATCTTCCTTGCCAAGTAAAGTCTTTAGTTAATGAAAATTCCACAATTCCAGTATTCCAATCTCCTTTATTGGTTTTTCTTTACTCCAATTCACAATTTTGTCCTTAATTGACTTTCAGCCAACACGTGTTTCGTCTGATGCTAATCCTTGCATCAACAGACTTCATCAGGGCTATCGTAGTATAGGTGTATTCTCACTGAGGGGTACATCAGATCCGATGCAGCAATTAGAGATTCAGGATACACAAGTACGTGTACCTGTTCAAGTTATCGCAGCGTCTCCTCGTCAGCTTCCCGGCTTTCGCCGGGAAGCTGACGAGGAGTCGTACTCGTGTATCCTGAATCTCTAATTGCTGCATCGGATCTGATGTACCCCTCAGTGAGAATACACCTATACTACGATAGCCCTGATGAAGTCTGTTGATGCAAGGATTAGCATCAGACGAAACACGTGTTGGCTGAAAGTCAATTAAGGACAAAATTGTGAATTGGAGTAAAGAAAAACCAATAAAGGAGATTGGAATACTGGAATTGTGGAATTTTCATTAACTAAAGACTTTACTTGGCAAGGAAGATATCACCTCTGCACTAAATATTATTGGACATTGTACCGGATTGGTAAATTGCAACCTAATGATTAATTTTGTGGAGCTCAGAGAGATACTGTTTTAATCTTACCACCGTACTCACTTTTTTTATTTATGAGAAAACTCATAGTTCAGCGGCGTGAACTTCTGATCCGCACCTCGACTTTGGCCTGGCTGGCCTCACAACATTATCGTTGCTTAGTTGGTCACCATTCTTGGTGTTTATTATCTCCCTTTGATTCCTGAGTAGTAGACCACAGATTTCAATGCAAACTCTGTAGGTGAAGTCCTAAAGTCAGATCCTCCAGGATTTCGCGATTTGCAAAAAATTTGCAAAATCAGCATTTTTTTTTTAAATGCCGCGATTTTTACAAAATTGCCCGCGAAATTTGGAAAATGTGATCTTTTTTTTGACGAGTCTGGCAAAGTGAAAACAGATATTTTTTACCTCTCAATTTCCAACTTTTGGTAAACGAGGACCTCTTGTGGCCATCTTATAATGCCCAGTGGTCCACAATATTACATAATTAACAAGTATTTGTAATGCAATAGGTCTCGCATTTGCGAGACTTTGAGCTATATGCATTGTTAACACCTTCGCCGCGGGGCATTCCCCTGCGGCGCTGGGGGGAGCTGGGGGCACGTGCAGCGCCACGGTGCTCGTGATGAGCTCGGCTCGTCACGCTGCACAGTGGTGCTGTGCTCATGACGAGCTGAGCTTGTCATGACCACGCCGTTTTTTAAGAACACTCAGCACATCGGAGAAATTATCCCCATGTGTGAGCGCCGTGCCTGTCATGACGAGCTCAGCTCGTCATGAGCACACGGCCTCCGTGCCTCATAACGAGCTCAGCTCATCATGAGCACGGAAGGGGTTAAACGATAATGCCTTTTATTAATGTGTTGGTTTTTAAAACATAAATAAAAGGCATTGTCATTTACAATGCAAATAGCTTAAACTCTCGCAAATGCAAGACCTATTGCATAGCAAATGCTTGTTTTTAAATACCTCATTAGACTGCTTCTTCATAGCTTTCTTGTTTTAGCAGATGAAGGAGTTGTAAGTAAAGTGATGCAGTCCAGGGTCAGACAACGTAGGTTGGGGGAAGGGCAATCATGGAGAACTTGAGCCCCCTTTAAACTAGCCGCAACAGTGTTGGAAATGGATGTGTTATTGATCCTAGAGCTGCTGTCTCATCGTCGCCATACGTTATGCTTCCATAGGCCCGAGGAGCAGTGAGCTCTGCGTGTGAGTGGTGTGCCTCATAATGGCCGGTGCACTTTTAATGCTATATTCCCAGCACTTCTCAGCAGTCACTGCAAGTGCTGCTGCTCTGTTAGTGAGGCAGTACTGGTACCTCGAACACAGGCTGCCAATCAGTCAGTGGGACAGTTTTGTGTCAGCATCTCCATGCAATACGGTCTTATCTCTGATTGGACAGTACCTGCACCACAAGGCGCTGCTGCAGGTCTGCTGGTGAGATGAAAATCAGCTCTTTACAGCAGGGCTTATGTATTGCAATACTGACACTTCTCAGAAGAGCTGATGTAGTACAGTACTGGTACTCAGCAGGGCTGATGTAGAACAGTACAGGTACTTCTGAGCGGAGTTGTGAAAGCAAATACTAAGTGTTTTACTGTACTTGTAGGAAGGTGGATATCTTACTATATGGTTACCCCAATTGTTTGCCTAGTGTTTAGCTAGTTTTCGACTAAGTTGGCCTGGGATCCTGCTAATCAGGGCCCCAGGCTATCTGCTCTCGCTATAAATTGGACTCCATGTACTTTAGGTACATCTCCAATTGGAAATTGGGTCACCTTATGAGCCCCTGTACAGTGTAGCATAGGTACCCAGGGCATAGGTGCATCCAAGGCCTACCAGGGGCTGCAGCATGTATTATGCCACCCCTGGCTGGTCATCCAAATTGACACAACTGGCTGATCACTCAGCTGGGGCAAGGTCGTGTAATCACCCCTTGCTTAGGTATAGTATCCCTATAACTACCATTACATATAGACACATATATACCTATAAGTCACTTCTATGGCAAGCCTTGGCAATCCTGAAGGCAGAGTGCTTGGTTTTATGTATGATGGTGCTCTAGCATGAGCTGAGCCTGTCTGCAGCTTTTGGAACCATGTCCTTATAGCTGTTCTATGATATAGCCATACCATTTACTCTTAAGTGCATTATAATCCTTGCGGTTAATGCTAACTTTGGTTTGGATTTATCAAAACATGTTGTGTAAGGTGTCATACGCTTTGGAATACTACCCCTCAACCAGTTCTGGTGGCAGCGGTAGCATTCCACCCTTCTAGAGGGAAGAGACATGTAGTTGTAGCTGTACCCGGTTAAAGTTAAACAGAGCCTCAGCATCACAAAATGGATGCTGCCGCCACAGACACAAGTCTGACCTCCTGCAGCTGGGAGCCCTTTTAGCGAGGGAGGCCTGGACAATAGATTTCCTGCCTTGGGAGGTGCTAGCACCTCCCTAGACAGGATATAGTGTATTGGGGCAGGGTGGGTTGAATGAAATGAGACACTGCCTGGGGCACTGTGAGGGTGGGTGTGCAGCGGGCCGGAAAAGCAAGCGAGGAGGCCGTATATAGTGTGCTATAGTAGGGGTTTATTTCAAAGTCACAGGGTAGAACACAAGGAGAACAAAAGAGGAAGTCCGGGTCTTGGTCCACTCCGGGTCGGCGCTGCCGCTTGTGGTCTTCGGCGGGTCCAACGGCGGCTCCAGCGATGGGGAGGATCCACGGAGGGCAGGGAGCAAAAAGAGAAACAATAGGGACCGTTAGTCCTATCCTAGTCGTAGGATCTCGGCTGCAGTCACCGTCACCCGGGTGTGTAGGGAAGGACCAGAAAACGAGGCAGTGAGGTAAGGAAGGGACCGGGAGGAAGGAACAAGGGGTAGGGGGGAGAAAAGGGTGCTTGGTCAAGACGTGAAGAGGGGGGGGGCGGTTCGAAGAGTGCAGTGCTATACAAGTATAATACAGTGCAGGGGGACGTGATTCTAAAGAGAAGGGGAGATTTACAGGGACTATATACAGGGAACTCCTAGTGAGTTGAATTAGTGAGGTTAAAGGCACTCACGTGGTCCGCCGTAACTCTCCCGTTGAGTTACGGCCGCTCTACAGCCACCTCCTGTGGACTCCACCACTCTTCGGTCCACACGTCTGCTTCAGCCGTCTGTTCTCCGTCTCCTCCGTCTTCACCGTCGCATCCACCAGTCCGAGGTTCCTGCCACAAATCTCCGACTACTTGCACTTCCGGGCTCTCCTTTTTATCTGGTGCTGTCGCTGCCATAGGGGCGGGGCTTCCGGAGTCCGCGATATTTAAGGCTGTCCGGCCCGATGTTCTGGTTGGTCCCTGTGGGGAAAAGAAGCGGGTGATTCTCTGGCGTTTCGCTGGCGTCTCAGGTCGAGTCCTTGCGGTGGTAATATGTGGCCGGGGATACAGTCCCGGGGGGGGCGAAGGAGGTGAGTTCGGGGAAGGGTGGAGTGCTGGTCGGGTTGGTCGGGATGCCGTCTCACATCCCCTTTCCCTAGCTGTCCTTCCTGTAGGGGAGGGAGACGCCGGGTATCGTGATAGGAAATCCGCATTGCCCTGTTCGGACCCCTTCCTATGCTTGGTGGTAAAACGGAAGGGCTGTAGGGAGAGGAACCATCTGAGGACCCTGTCATTCTGCCCTTTATTCCGGGCCATCCACTCCAGAGGGGCGTGATCCGTGTAGAGGACAAAGTCTCTGCCCTCCAGATAATAGCGGAGATGGTCCACCGCCCACTTGATGGCCAGGGCTTCCTTCTCCACCACAGCGTAGTGTTTTTCACGAGGGAACAATTTGCGGCTGACATATAGAATAGGCCTTTCTTCACCTTGGGAATCCTTTTGGGATAATACTGCCCCTAACCCATGGTCGGAGGCATCCGTTTGTAGGATAAAAGGTCTGGAGTAGTCGGGAGGTATCAGGACAGGGCTGGAGGTCAAGGCTTCCTTCAAGTCCATAAAGGCTTGCCAGGCTTCGGGAGAGGGATTCCGTAGCTTCTCCTCGGATCGGTTAGCTTTCGTCAGCAGATCCGTCAGGGCTGCGGCTCTCTGGGAGAAGTTTGGCACGAAGCGTCGATAATATCCGAGAAGCCCGAGGAAGGCTCGGAGGTCCTTTTTAGTGTGGGGGAAGGGAAGGGACCGAATGGCAGCTGTTTTGCTTTCTTGAGGTCGGATTACCCCGTCGCCCAGAAGGTACCCCAGGTATTTAACCGTTTTCGCCGCCAAGGTTGTTTTGGCGGGGTTGATGGCGAACCCACAGGATCCTAGGGAGGAGACAACGTCAAAGAGATGTTTCAAGTGTTGGGGCCAGCTGTCACTGAAGATGATGATGTCATCCAAATACGCGCCAGCATACTGGGCGTGGGGTCTCAGGACGCGGTTCATTGCGCGCTGAAAGGTGGCGGGGGCCCCGTGTAGACCAAAGGGCATAACCAGAAACTGGAACAACCCCTCAGGGGTAGAAAAGGCGGTCTTCTTTTTATCCTGTTCCCTGAGGGGTATTTGCCAATACCCTTTGCATAGATCCAGGGTCGATATGTACTTGGCTTTGCCTATCCTTTCGATCATTTCATCGACCCTGGGTAAGGGGTAGCTGTCAAAGGTAGAGACTTTGTTGACCTCCCTAAAGTCTATACAAAACCGGACCGATCCATCCGGTTTGGGCACAAGGACGATGGGCGAATTCCAGTCACTCACTGAGGGTTCTATGATTCCCATCTTCTGCATGTCGGCTATCTCTTGTCGGATGACCTCTCGGCGTGCCTCGGGAAGTCTATAGGGCCTTAAGCGTACTATTTTTCCTGGTGTGGTTTCTATGGCATGCTCTGTGATGCTGGTTCGACCAGGTGAGGAGGAAAAGACCGTTTTCAGGGGGGCCAGATACTCCCGTAATTCCTGGGTTTGTGTGGGAGTCAATTCTGGATCAACACAGGTGTCAAAAGAGAGGAGTTGGCGATCGGGTTTTCCATATAGCACGGGACGGGGTCCTTCCCACTTTTTCAGTAGGTTCACGTGGTATATCTGGGAGGTTCCACGGTTAGGGTCTATCTCAACCTCGTAGGTAACCGGGGTTACCCGTCTGAGGATGGTATAAGGCCCTTGCCACTGTCCAAGGAGCTTTTGGTCCGATGAGGGCATCATGAGGAGCACTAAGTCGTTGACAGCAAACTCACGGGGTCTGGTGCCTTTATCATACTGCTTTTTTTGGTTTTCCTGAGCACTCTCGAGATTCCGTCTTACTATGTCTCGCATCATCGAGAGGTGTGTCTTCAAGTTCTCCAGGTATTCCGGGAGCGGACGAGTGCGATCTGGTTCGGCCTCCCAGGCCTCTTGGGCCATGTCCAGCAGGGTACGCGGGGGACGACCATATAGTAACTCGTATGGTGAGTAGCCGGTGCTGCTCTGGGGTTTGCAGCGGATGGCGAAGAGGGCCAAGGGTAGCATGTCCTCCCACCTTTTGGCTTCGAGGCCCAGGAGTTTCTTGAGGGTCTGCTTGAGGGTGGCGTTGTACCGCTCCACCAACCCGTCCGTTTGCGGATGATAGGCCGAAGTACGGATTTGTTTTATCCCCAGTTCCGCGCACACTTGCTTCATTAAGGCCGAAACGAAAGGTGTGCCCTGATCGGTCAGGATTTCCCGGGGAAACCCCACCCGGGAAAACAGGGAGATCAGGGCTTTGGCTATCGTTTGGGTAGTGGGTTGTCTCAGGGGTATGGCTTCAGGGAAGCGGGTGGCGTAGTCGACTACGACCAGGGCATAGCGACAGCCGCTACGGGAGGGCAAGAGTGGTCCTATGATGTCCATCCCTATTCGACTAAAAGGGACGTCTATGAGAGGAAGGGGTTGCAACGGCACTCTGGGAGGTCTGTGTCGGCTGTTTTTCTGGCATACAATGCATTCCCGACAATAGTTTTTGATTTTCTGGTACACCCCGGGCCAAAAGAATTTCTCTAAAATGGTTTGACTGGTCTTTTCGTCGCCAAAGTGACCCCCCAGAAGGTGGCTATGGGCAAGAAAGAGGACTTTGTCCTGGAAGGGAGCCGGGATAAGCAACTGGGCATTCTGCTGGGGCCCACCTTTTCTGTACAGCAACCCGTTTTTCTTAAAGAAATAGGGACCTACTTGCAAAGGGTCTTCGTGTTCGAGCGCCCTTCCCCACGCTTCCTGCAGAAGGGGATCTTCTTGTTGGGCCGCTCGGAATTCCCTATTCGTCTGCCAAGGATGGTCATCAGTAAGCACGGGATACGCTTTGACGTATTCTTTCCTTTCTTGTCTCTTCTGGCTTCTGGTTTTCGGGGTTTTCGGAATTGTTGCGGGGTGGTTTTGGCCTGAGTAAGGAGCGTCCTTCCACCACTGAGACAAGGAATTTGAGGTGTCCTGGAGAAGCGTAGGCAGCCCTGGATAGTCACTCCCCAGAATGGCTTGTTCGGGGAGAGCGGGAACCAGACCAATGGTGAGGGAGGAGCCGGGGTCATGCTGGTGTTGGACACACACCCGAGTAGTGGGGTATTGTTTGGTGTCCCCATGGACGCACTGAATGGCAACCATCCCGGTAGGATTGACTGGATGTGCCAGATCTTGAGGTCTCAGGACGCTCTGTCGGCAGCCACTATCGGCTAGGGCCATGACTCGTTGGCCGTTGATGGAGACCGGATAATGAAAGGCTGGGGGTGTGGTGCCCGGAGGGTTGCATAGATAGTTCCTTACAAGTCCGACCTCCATAGGCTCTTCCTTTTGCGGGCACATCCGGGCAATGTGACCGTAGCCACCACAGGCATAACACTGGGGTCCTGGGTTAGGGGGGCGGAACACCACCGGGGAGGAAAACAGGGGTGTGGGTTCTGGTCTTCGGGGTAGAAGGGGTCGGAGAGGGCGCGAGGTACCAGCATTCGAGGCTCGCTGCGGATGTTCCTCCTTGCCCCGCTGGAGTTCCTGGGCCCGGCTGAAGGCGGAGGCTATCTCAATGGCTGTTTCTAGGGTGAGTCTGGAATGTTGTCTCACCCAGCGCTGTGTGGCAGGATGTAAAGAGTTCAGGAACTGTTCCAAATAGATTTTCTCAAGTATCTGGTCTTTTGTTGAGTTTTCTGGCCTGAGCCACCGGTTTGCAAGATCCTTGATTCGGAACGAGAGGGCCCGGGGATTCTCTTGCGGCCTCTCTTTGGCTTGGCGTAATTTTAGTCTATATGTGTCGTCGTCGATCCCAAGCCTTTCCAACACGCACCTTTTGATATCGGCATACGGGGTGGTGCCCTGTATGTTGGCCTGCTGGTATGCGGCTTGTAGATCGCCAGTGAGAAGGGGTCCTAAGTATTGCCCCCAGCGGTCTTCTGGCCAGTTGGCTGCTTGGGCAAGTCGTTCAAAGTTAGTAAAGAAGTAGTCCGGGTCTTCCCCCGGGACGTACTTCTGCAGCACCACCGAAGGAAGGGAGGCTAGGGGTCTCTGCTGACCCAGGGCCGTTGTTAGCTTCTCCATACTCTCTCCGTGGGCGGTCCCTTGACCCTTCAAGACGTCATGGAGTTGGCCCCTGTCGTCCTCGGCCGTCTTGAGGAACTGCTCCATCAACTTGGCAAACTGCTCCTGGGAATCCGCCATCTTCTTCATAACGGCCTCCATGCTTCCGGCTAATCCCACTTCTGACACCAAATGTGAGGGTGGGTGTGCAGCGGGCCGGAAAAGCAAGCGAGGAGGCCGTATATAGTGTGCTATAGTAGGGGTTTATTTCAAAGTCACAGGGTAGAACACAAGGAGAACAAAAGAGGAAGTCCGGGTCTTGGTCCACTCCGGGTCGGCGCTGCCGCTTGTGGTCTTCGGCGGGTCCAACGGCGGCTCCAGCGATGGGGAGGATCCACGGAGGGCAGGGAGCAAAAAGAGAAACAATAGGGACCGTTAGTCCTATCCTAGTCGTAGGATCTCGGCTGCAGTCACCGTCACCCGGGTGTGTAGGGAAGGACCAGAAAACGAGGCAGTGAGGTAAGGAAGGGACCGGGAGGAAGGAACAAGGGGTAGGGGGGAGAAAAGGGTGCTTGGTCAAGACGTGAAGAGGGGGGGGGCGGTTCGAAGAGTGCAGTGCTATACAAGTATAATACAGTGCAGGGGGACGTGATTCTAAAGAGAAGGGGAGATTTACAGGGACTATATACAGGGAACTCCTAGTGAGTTGAATTAGTGAGGTTAAAGGCACTCACGTGGTCCGCCGTAACTCTCCCGTTGAGTTACGGCCGCTCTACAGCCACCTCCTGTGGACTCCACCACTCTTCGGTCCACACGTCTGCTTCAGCCGTCTGTTCTCCGTCTCCTCCGTCTTCACCGTCGCATCCACCAGTCCGAGGTTCCTGCCACAAATCTCCGACTACTTGCACTTCCGGGCTCTCCTTTTTATCTGGTGCTGTCGCTGCCATAGGGGCGGGGCTTCCGGAGTCCGCGATATTTAAGGCTGTCCGGCCCGATGTTCTGGTTGGTCCCTGTGGGGAAAAGAAGCGGGTGATTCTCTGGCGTTTCGCTGGCGTCTCAGGTCGAGTCCTTGCGGTGGTAATATGTGGCCGGGGATACAGTCCCGGGGGGGGCGAAGGAGGTGAGTTCGGGGAAGGGTGGAGTGCTGGTCGGGTTGGTCGGGATGCCGTCTCACAGGCACACAAGGTGCTCCATGCATAGCCCGGTTCAAACCAGTTGCTGGGGCACTCCAGCCCCAGCTCTGGCACGAAACTGGACAAAGGGAAAGGGGTGTAACCAACCCCTTCCCAGGTTCCACCCATAGGAGGGACCTAGCAGGTAATCCAGCCCCTTAGATTAGTATAAAGCTAGGAGCTGAGTCTAGAGACTTTAGATTATCCTGAACTGAAACTCTGAAACGAAACTCTGGACCTTCGACATTCAACTGCAACTAGAAGACTGAAGAATCTCCCTTGTGGTCAAGGAGTGACCACCCTGTGCAAACAGGCACCATCAGTGACTTGCCGGTTTGCTTTGTCGACGCTCCCGCCGGAGCCCGAAGACTTAGCGATGCAGCCTCTGGTCTTCCAGACTTCTCTGACCCGACCCACATCCACAGCAAACCTGAGACCCATGGCGGACACGAGAGACGTGGGACCGGACTACCTGCAGTACTTGCTTTTTGCTAACTGTGCAGCTTCTGAGGCGTCCTCGAAGTTGTGCATTGGGACTTGAGAGGCCCCAACCCGAGCCATAAGTACCCTGAAGCTTAGCCCTCCACACTCCACGAGTGCCGCGTGGGGCCTGCTCCTGCATTTCTTCTCGACGGTCTTTGCGGTTGCTAGCCCGCTGGCTAGTGGCCCTCCTAAAGACATCTTTACAAATCAACACCGCTTGCCTGGTTGCTCCGGGCTTGCTCCTGCTTCCCTGTAAAGGGGAAGCTCCCCAGACCTTGCTGGTCTGAACAGAAGCCGATCTTCCCTTCCTGCGTGGGTTGCCTTTGCCAAGGCTTGTTGAATCCAATCCGGAAGCCGACACCGCCAACAGCGAGATCCTTCATGGGACAGACTGTATCCAGCTCCTGGTCATCATCGATGCCTCCTGGTCCACGTGACTGCTGAGACAAGCTTCACTTCTTCACCTGTTTGCAGCTCGACATCGCCTGGTTCCTTTCTGGTTCCTTCCTGGTCACTGGCTAGTGACCCAGACTCTGTCCCATCTGCTTTCAGGTTTTTCACTGCTCCGATCCACCCTTGGATCCAACTGGACAACTTCCTCCTGGTCGCCTGCAGCATCTTTGTACAGCTCTCGATAGGAATCGACGACAAAACCCGACACGAAAGAACACCTTAGCACCCCGCTTCCCTGGGTGAGGTAACTCGAGTACTCCAGTGCTCCCGTGGGTAATAACTATCCAAGTGCGCTACTTTAACTGGGTTTTCCCGTAGTCCACCCAGAAGTGTCCGAAATCAACTACTTTGTTAACTTTATGTTCTCATTATAAGTCTATGAGAACCCGCGTGTGTGTTTAGACACTGCACACGCATCCTGTAGGACTACTGCTTCCTAACCTTTGGTTACTCAGTGTAGTCCCAGCGATTCCCTAGGACCTAGGCCTATTCACTTTTCCTGAAGTGGTTCTTATACCACTTATTTAGTATATGCTTCGTGAGGCCCCTAGGGTAGAATTGTATTTGTGCAACTTATCGTATGCTTATTGAGTCACTTGTGCTGTATCTCGAACTCTGAACTCATAAAGAGTGCAGAGGGGTTGTGTTAGTAATAAATACATATATATTTGATATATACTTTGTGTGGTGTCCTTTCATTTGATATTCAAGGGGTTATTATTGGTAAAACAATTGGCTTCACATGCTCTCTGAAGTATTAGCCTAAGACTGCTTTGTCCATGCTACCACTAGGATGGCTGGTCTATAAGGTTGACTTTACAACCATCACCATAAGGGTTGTTTGGACTGATACAGGGTGCCCACTAGAATAGTGGACATCACATATCAGGCCAACTTCTCAAGGTACTTGTGAAGTGGGTACTGTGCTGAAACCTAAAGTGCGGCGCCTGGAGGCGGGGGGGGGGGCGGGGGGCTTCGGGCAGCAGGTGCCATTGTTGAGCGTGCACCGTGTTAATTTAATATTTAAAAAACGAAACAATGATTAAGTGCATAACAAGTGAAAGGCGCAAGTGTGCCATATTAAAGTTGACGCTGGTGAAAGTAAAATACTAAAATGTTTTACTGTACTTGTAAAGCAGGCGCCTTCCTGAAACCTAAAGCGCAGCGCATGGGGGAGGCCAGAGGGGGCAGCATGGCGCGCTTAATGTAGCAAAGCACGTCGTGCCTGCAGTAAGAGAAACTCAATAAAGAAAAAAGTGCTTACAACACTAATTAACACTTACCCTGTAACAACCAAAGTAAAAGGGCCAGTCGTCATGGGAGGTTACAAATGAAGACAAGGCGGTACTGAGGAGGGACTAGCAAGCCTATTTGCAAATCAGAAGTCAGCATTACGAAGGACAGTGACACAAGCCAATGAAAAATATGGGTGGAGGGCGGGCGGGGCTTCTATTGCATACTCCAGTAAAGCAAGTCTCGCAGAGCAGCGCATACGCACTGACTCTAGGCTCAATCTAAAAAGGCGGCTGATTCTGCAATGGCAGAAGCCAGAGCAATGAGCTCTAAGATCAAGATGATGATTTTGAAATGGATGGAAAGGGAAAATATATGTAAGACTCTCAATTGCTAGAATTATTGTTTTACATCAGAGAAACTTTGGGTTTCAAAGGCAAAGACCGACAGGAAGAGGGGTTTTTGTCACAATATATGAGTCATGATGCGAGTGACCTGATTCTCCATGATGGCAAAGGAAATTTTCATATAAATAGTGGAAAGATCCAGATAAATCTACCGTTCTGAGATTCTTGAAAAACAAGACATTAGGTCAGAGATTTTGAAAAAGATTTTCCTCAAACTCCTACTGTTAAAACTATTTTGGCTTCTATGGCATCGACATCTAAACTTTTATCTGGGAATTCCAGCCTGTTTGATGTTGTGGAGACTTTGCTTAGTAGGTCTGATGTCGCTTCTAATTTTTTAGAGAGAGCAAATTCATATGAAGCATATGCCACACTCAAGCGTGAACATCCCAGGGAGAAACACAGCCCCCTCCTATGAGGTTAGGACTGGAGCTGTGCTTCTGTAGAGCTGCAGACACTTTAAACATGCCTATTTTAAAGTGGAATACTCTGCTAAAACATTTCCATTGATTTCAGGCTGAAAATGAATGATAATGAGTAAAATAAAGGGCCATATTATCAAGCCTGGGCGATAAAATTATCGCCGCTTTATCGGAAGGAAACTGCCGCTAAAGTGGCGATAATGGGCTTGATAATAGGCTCTATGGAATTCCAATCGAAGCTCATGTTAGATGGCCTTCACATCTAACATGGGCTTCATTGGAATTCCATAGAGCCTATTATCAAGCCCATTATCGCCACTTTAGCTGCAGTTTCCTGCCGATAAAGCGGTGATAATATTATCGCCCAGGCTTGATAATATGACCCAAAGTGTCTCAAAAATGACACTAAATTTCCATATTTGTCCCACTAAATTTCCACATTTGTGCCGCTAAATTTGTTAATCCATGTCGCAATATCCAGGGTGGGTCTGTATAGTGTTCGTTGTACTTAGTTGTCGTATTTCTGAGAAAGACTTACTTCCCGTGTAATTATGGTTTTAAAGCACCCTTTTTAGGAATGATGCACGCTTGTTCCTGTAGTTTATAACTCCAACTGTCTTCTATACCAAGCTATTTTTCAGAACCACAAGCATTTTCAGATGGAGTGTAGTTTATTGCATTGACTTTCTTTCTCTCAGGGTTCTGAATGAAAAATGTGAGTTGGGCGGCAAGTTTATATCCAAACATGCGCCCAGGGATGAACAAGCATTTACAATGCAACGGTCTCGCCCTCGGAAAAGTTAGAGCTATTGGCATTGTAAATGACAAACTTTTTATTTATGTGTTGGTTTTGAAAACAGATAAATAAATGGCATAGTCATTTACAATCCCAATAGCTTTAATCTCTCGCAAATATGAGACCTATTGCATTTGCACCATACCCACACACAGAGCCACACACACACACAGAGCCACACACACACACAGAGCCACACACACACGCACTCAAAGCCAAACACACACCTAGAGACACACACACACAAACAGCCACACACACACAGAGAGCCACACACACACACACACAGCGCCACACACAGAGGCACACACACAGAGCCACACGCACACAGAGCCACACACACACACAGAGCCACACACACACACACAGAGCCACACACACACAGAACCACACACAGAGCCACACACACACACACAGAGCCACACACACACACACAGAGCCACACACACACACAGAGCCACACACACACATAGAGCCCCCACACACAGCCACACACACACAGAGCCACACACACACACAGAGCCCCACACACACACAGACCCACACACACAGACCCACAGACCGACACACACTGGGGAATTTTGTCAGGAGAAGAGGCGCAGCGGCGACAAAGTGTGAGGTGAGGTGCGGGTGGATGGGGGGTGTGGGTGGGTTGCAGTGCGGTCAATAAAGGAGAGAGCGGGTGGGGGAATTCGCGGGACAGCCGGCGGGCGGGAGCTTGCTGGGGCCGTGAGTTAGGAAGGGTGGCTCAAGGAGGGGGGGTTGTCGTGCTTGAGGAAGCATAGAACAAGTAGATGGATGAGATGCATGCTGAGTAGAGAAGTCAGGGGCAATGAGGCAGAAAATGGTAAGGAGTGGGTGGGGGGCATTCACTACAAGCACAGTATTGGCATACCAAGGCAAAATACCGTTAAGGAAAGCCCCCCCTGCGCGGCTCCCAGCTGGCAAATAAGGCGTGGGAGCGATCCAAGGCTCCAGCAACAGAGAGGGCGGGGGCCCCCGGGGGGACAGTGCCAAAGTTCGCACTACAAAGTATGTGGAACTATCGTAGCTTTTGTTCAATAGCCTGACTCCAAATCCCTGCGGGCATATATCAGAAGTGTGGGATGTCGTGGCTGGAGTTACGGGTCAGGGAGAGTCAATGCAGACGTATGCACTGCGCTCTTACCCCAATGGGCTGATCAAAGCTGGCAGAGTCCTTCTCCCCCAGAAAGCGGTAGTTGAGGTACGGGGGCACCTTGAGCACCCGCGGGCAGTCGAAGGGTCGCTCGGGTGTGGCGTAGCATGGGGGCTGCGGGCTAGGCCTTTCTCCGCGGTGGTGTGGCGGCGGGGTGGTGAGAAGACCGGGCCTCCGCCTCCTCCGCCCGGCAGGGGCCCTCCGCCGTCCTCGCTGTGGTTCTGCCCCACGCAGATCTGCTCTGCCCCATGCCGAGGAAAGTTCTCGCAGCGCAGGAGCTCGGGCCATTGAAAGCTCCGGGGGGCTCCGCCGCGTCCCACATCCAGAGGCGGCGGCGATGGAGACTAAAGTGGTAATATCACACTCATTTCATCTACAAATGCAGTGTATTTGTAAGTCCTTGGCGGGAATTGTTAAGTGCGTTTTTTTTGCCTTAGACGTGGTGACATCTTTGCATACATCTCAACACATCAGAAAAGAAAAAATTGGAGATTTTAAAAAATAAATAAAAACCGGCAGAATGGGGCATGAAGTGGGTAATTTGTCATGCATGGACTTTGCAAGTGTGCTGCTGCATGAACGGATATTCGAAACCCCAGCCATTTTGGAGTAAGTATTTCACATTTCTAGCCACACCCCCCCTGGTTCTCCCACATTTCCCACCAACACATACACCGATGTGCACAGCTATCTGCTTAGATCGCCGCACAGAGAGTATACCAGTGAAGGAATTGGTCTCTACATATAGGTTTGTGAATTGCATTTTGTAATATGTGTAAAAATACTAAATGCATTACAGAAAGAAGTTTGAGATGGGGCGCTTGGTAGGGCAAATGTAAAGGGGGGGGTCGGAGATACCTTCTGCACAGACCTATGTGCAATGCAATGCGTAGGTCCCAATTCAAATCCGAGCAGAACAGCTCATTGCCTTATATCACTGAGATCTGCGTGTATACTGCAGATCACAGGTTTGAATCCTTCCAGGACCTACTCAAACATTTCCCCTTCCAACGTCGATAAATATGTGCAGTTGGATGCAGCACCATTCATCTCCTGCAATACTCATCACCCCATGCAACACTGCACGCTGAGAACTGATGGGTAAAAACAGGCATGCAGAGGATGCTGGAATCGACTGAGCAAGCATGGCTGTTAATACGCATGAGCAGCAGATGATGCCTTTCAGGTAGACCCGTGGGTTAATGTCCCTACTGCGGAGATCTGTAGGCAACTTGAAGAGAATCCTCTAATTTGAACAACCTGAGAGACAAAATGCTACGGGTCCGAAAATGTCCTAAACGGATCCCCTATACACTGGTACAAATTGCAAAGAAAGTGAAACTGTGTATTGAACTGAAGACAATGCACAATGTAGAATAAAAATATGTCAGAAACAAAAGCAAAGCTACAATATTTCCAGCTAAGGCACCACAAAAGGCCCTACCTTTGCTGCACGTACAGTTTCCAATACGTAGGCGAGACACCTATATTATGACACGAGAAGCAGCTGGCAGATCTAAACAGAAATCCCCGCTCAACATACAACAATTCGTAATAACTAATAAATTCACTGCAGGTGCTAAGGGAAGAGTGCTCTGACCCTCTGGAAGGCAGGCTAGAGGAGTCGGCCCGTCTCGTAATAAGATGCACCTGCAAATATTTGTACAGAGTGTTGGCCAACTGGGAAATACGCTCAAAGACACTTCATAGGGGAAAAAACATGTTTATAAACAGAAAGTCACCAGAACAATAAAAAAACGTAGGAAGCGCCGAGGCACAACGGTTGTCCGTTACAATCATGTGCCTGGTGAACCTGTCCCTAACTGCCAAGAATGTAGGATAAACAAGCCTAGGCCGAAATCACCATAGAGACCCGAGCTTACTGTGGACAGCCATTGTTCAATCACGGTGGAACCGCATTTATTTCTCCCTGCAAAAGCTATGTTGTCTAAAAGGTAAACAAGGATGGTTCCTCCGTAGGTGGCTCTGGGTCTGTCTCGCTGCGCTAAGGCGCCAATCCGTCCGTTTCCGGGTTCATCACTCCGGTGGAAGTCTACAATATCCGTCAGCGTCCAAATGGAGGGGGGGTCCGGCGGGTCTCAAATGGAGCTGGGTAACTCGGGAGACTGCCGATGTCCGTTTCCGCAAATGGGGCCAGAGCAGGGGGCAGGCTGGGGGCAACCAGGCCCCGTCCTCCGATGACTCACCCGCTCCCGAGCTCCTTAATGTTCTCCGGATCGAGTCTCTCCCCCCCCGCGGGCCCAGCCCTTCAGCCCGCATGTTCAGGATGCCTCGGCAAGACCCAGTGGAGTACTGCAACTCCTGCCTCAAGCTCGATCGCGGCGACTCTCTCCAGTTTCCGGGCCAGCGCAGGCTCCACGGTTCGTGGCGGATGGCTGACGGAACCCCGGAAGGCAGCGTTTTTGATGTGGGGTGGGCGCAAAATATCACTGTTTCTGCACGTTTTTGGGCCATTTATCACCAAGCCCCGTCCTTTTCGGATTGGGGGGCGTGTTTTTTTATTAGTTTCTTTCTCCCCTCTTCTCCATTGGCTGGAATGTAAACAACGGGCGTGTTTTAAACTTGTTGTTTACATTCCAGCCAATGGAAAGAGGAGAGAAAGAAACTAAAAAAACACGCCCCTCAATCCGAAAAAGACGGGGCTTAGAGCAACAAAATTACATCACGGAGCCCTCTTCTCCAATGGCTGGCCGCCGTTTAGGAGACCAGCCAATGGAGAAGAGGGGCGGGATTTACCCCCGCAACTGAAAGACATTAAGTCTCGCTAGCGAGACTGCGCATGCGCGCATCCTACGCTAGTCTCGACCTAAAAAAGGGCAACTGGGAATTCAAATGACATTGTTATTATTTCAAGAAGCGTGGCGATCCTTCTTTGTGTAGGACAGGACTCATGAATGTAACAATGGTGTCAAATATGAATGTATGATTTGAATTTAAAAAAACACGGCAATCGTTTACCTGCAACTGAAACAAGACGGTAAAATGAAAATGTAATTTCTTAGAAAATTGGCAACATGGTAAATGGTTTCACAAGTGCACTTAAGGGCAAGTGACAATGGCGGGGGGGGACAAGTGTCAACTTTAAGAACACACCAATTTTAAACATGTGTATTCAGAAATAAAAAACTGCAACATTGAAACGGACGAATGCCTTGGAGCCTTGTATTTTCAATAATCTAAAAGTAAGGGGTCAGCCTCTAACGTGCATAACCATCGAAACAAAATTGTGTGTTATTTGGAAGGTCTACATAAATTATTTTCCTTATCACCGTTATAACAAGCAGATAAGTGATTGAAGGCGTGGCTGTCCACTTTAAAAAATTGAGTAATTTATCTATAAAAGGAACACCTCGGGTCCTTCTGAACAGTTCAGCAACAAATTATTAGAATGTAAGTGTAATAGTCCCTGACAGAGTAAACAATTCATAAGTCAGCAATGATGCAGGTCTGTATTTTGATTCCACGCTGTATGATTTTTTTCAGCAACTGTAAACCTTAACTTACCAACATTGTGAAAATCATGGCCCCTCAATTAAGTCCTTGAAAAGAGGTATGCAAATGAATATAAGGAGGGATGAATAATTTTTTTATTGAATTATAAATATTTCAATCAAAGTTTTTTTTTGGTTTTGTGAAACCAGCCTAGCTCCGGAAGAGACCTCAAATGTATGGGGTCAAAACACGTCGAACTTAACGCAAAAGGGAGATGTTGGATTTATTTCAAAGTATACAATGACCACCTAAAGAGTTTAGTTAGGTGCCCTAGAATTAAACTAGTTGCCACAACCCCTGATAACTGCGCAAAGTTGGGAGTCCAAAAAAGTGAAATTAAAAATTTGACTTTTTTGTATAAAGAAACTGAAGACTGGTAAAAAAAAGTTTTGTACAATGCAAAGGTTCACTTTTGTTTCTTAAATGGAATTGTGCTATTGTAATCTATTTAAGTACATTATTCGTGTTATGTGATGAAATATGAATATTTCTACACACTAAAAATTATCATTTGATTGTGAAGCATCAACACTTTTTGACTTGATTAGTGGCCCAGATAGCCTACACAACTCTTGGTTAATGTAATCCAATGTGTATGATACAATGAATGTTATTTGAAAAAAAGATAAAAAAAGAAAACATTTTTTGCTGAAATAGAAATAAATTATGGACAAGGCAATTAATTTCCTTCACCTGAATAAATTAAGTCATTGAAAATCACTTTCAGCCAATGTACAATGTTCTCAACTTTCTACAAGTGGCATTTTAAGAATTGTGACTTAAAATCTGACTTTACAATTAAAGACGATTTGAAATGACAATTCTTTAGCAAACAAACATGACATTTCTACCTGTTGTGAAAAACGATTTAAGAATTAGCAACCAAACATGACATTTCTACCTGTTAGTGAAAAACGAATTAAGAAGGTTTTCACTACGATGACGTATAAAACTTAAAAGTACATGTCCAACTTTTTAAATACAATGCACCCTCCCCTATGCGCTGTTTAGGGCCTACCTTAGGGGTGACATATATGTATTAAAAATGGGTGAATTGTCAGTTTGAACCTGCACACACGCTCCAATGGCAGGCCTGAGACATGTTTTATGGGTCTACTTAAGTGGGCGACACAATACGTGCTAGGCCCACTTGTGAATTAAATTTAAAAAGTACATTAAATGTGTAGGACAATTTTACCATTTTTTAAAAAGAATCTTTTCATTGAGCATTCTGGTCATACCTTTACATAGACACATTAAATCCAGTAACACAATTCTGGAGATTTGACTGTTACACATCCTAGCACTCTTTATGCATCGAGACACGATCGTTTTAAGATTATGGTGATGTTGGATCATCATGGGAAGGAAGAACAGGGGGGTTACATATGTTCCCACGATACACATTCCATCTCCCCTAAATAGCAATCCATTTTGGGGGCAACTACAAGCAACATAGACAGTTTTTTCCCTCACCATACATCAGTCCATATCCGCATTCCAAGCTGCAAGTGAATGCGGTGCTGTTGCCCCCCACAGTCAAGCGATGTTTCTTTTGGCTATCATTTGACCCAAAGCTGCCCATAGTTTGTCCTTACTGGTGAGGTCTGTGGGTTCCCACACATTCAAGAGACACCTCTTGCCTTCAGGGCTGATCACAATTGCCAACACTTTACTCATGCACTTGTGTACCTTTTTCCAATATTCCTGAATCTGTCCACACTTCCATATAATGTGTAGGAAGGAGCCCTCTAGGTCACACTGTCTCCTACATAGCCCATCAGTCGTCTTACACATGTGTACCAGCCTGGGCCCAGAGAATTTTAAGCTGAACGAGGCGTAGTCTGGATGAAATCGCGACTTCCCGTGGGGAGGCAACTGCCTCATGCCACTCTTCCTCGTCCAGCTCTAATCCATCCCTTTCCCATCGCTCCCGTAGAGGTATGAGAGGATCTGGAGTATTATTGATGAGGTTTTTATATGTGAGGGAGATGAGTTTTTTATATGTGAGGGAGATGACTTTATCTGGCAAGTAGTCATCAAGTAGTCTATCCTCTAGTGGAGAGGATTCGTGGGGGCCCTCTGAGAGGTTAGATTGGAGGGAGTGTCAGACTTACAAGTATCTAAAGTATTCAGTGTCAACCAATTGATGTGTTTTTCTGGAGCGAGGCAAATGACACCACCTTACCTGCCTCCCAGAGGTCTCCAGTCTCTGACAACCCAATGAGATCCCTTTTATCAAACCATTTTGTCCTCCCAAGGGTGCCCCGTTGTTCTGCGTCCTAAAGTGGAGTGGCTAATGTGAGTTTTTGGTCCAATCCTAATCTACGGTTCACTGTGTGCCAGAGTTGGACTGAGTGATTTGTGGGTCCCGTTAATGAATATCTGTTGGGTCTGGAGTAGAGTGCTCTGTTGAAGTTCCCCCGGGGAGTAGCCATCTTTCCATCCTGTATCCAGGGTTGTCACCGAGACGATATGTGCAGTGGTTCACAGCTGCCAAGTGTGCCGTCCAATAGTACTTTCTAATATCTGGGAGCCCTAGGCCTCCGTCGTACCACCCGAGTGTGAGTTTATGTAATGCAATATGTGGTCTACCATCCCACAGCAGGTCTTTCTGGATGCTATTTCCTTGAAAAACCTAGTCGGGACCAGGTCTGGGGAGTTCTGCAGGATGTATAGGAAGCGTGGAAGGGACATCTTTTTGAAGAGTGCGCTCTTCCCAGTAGTGATAGTGCAGCATCTTCCAGGTCGCTGAGTCTCGCTTTAATCTTTGTAATGGGGGAGGAGGTTGAGCTCGTAGCGAAGTTTGACATCGGAGGTGATGAAGATGCCTAGATATTTAAATCCCTCTGGACCAACTTGTATGGGGCAATCCTGTGGAGGGGAGGGAGGGTCCCCATGGAGAACATAAAGCAATGACTTACTCCAGTTGATTTTATACCCAGAGTTTTTCCCAAAGTTCGTGAAATATCAAGAACGATACGAAGAACGATACGAAGCGATTATTGGGGAGAAGCGAGATATAGGAGAACGTCATCTGCATACAAGGAGATGCGGCGCTCCCAACCCTCCGTCCACTTGAGTCCCCTGATGAGTGGGTCTCTACGTATCCAGGCCCTCAGGGGTTCAAGGGATAGAGCAAAGAGCAAAGGTGGGAGTGGAAAGCCCAGTCGAGTCCCTCGGCTAAGAGTGAATGCTTCTGATTTCTTGTTGTTAACTATTACTTGTGCTAGGGGGTCAGAATAGAGGAGCTTTACCCACCCAGTGAAGCTGGGGTCGAAGCCCAACTTCTTGAGAACCGCAAATAAGTATGGCCATTTGATAGTGTCAAACGCCATGGTGGCGTACAGTGAAACCACAATCGCATCTTCCCAGATTGTGGCCAGTTGCCCCAGTGCGCCGTGCAACTGTCGTAGATTTAAGGATGTGTTTCGATGTGGCATGAAGCCGGATTGATCGTTTTGTACCAATTTACATATAACCTGGTTTAGCCGGTTTGCCAATAGTTTAGCTAGGACTTTGGGTTTCAAGTTCAAAAGGGAGATGGGCCTATAGGATGAGCATTCGTTTCTTGGTTTCCCTTCCTTGTGTATGGTGATTAAAGTTGCTATTCTCTGGTCATGTGGCAGTTGACCTCGATCTCTACTCTCCTGTAACCTGTTTTAAGGTTGGGGGCCAATTTGTCACGTTTAAGCTTGTACAGCTTGATTGGTAGTTCATTAGGACCCCGGGCTTTTCCTGGTTAGAGATTCCTAATTGCCTGTGCTATTTCATCATTTGTTAGGGTGCTGTCTAGTGTTTGCCGTTCTTTGTCTGACAGGGTAGGTAGGGCGATGTCTGCGAGGAGTGCAGATGAGTCCTCCTCCGGTATGTCTGATCTGCTCTGGTAAACCACTTTATAGTGGTCTGCGGATTCGTTGACTCTGGTCTGGGGATCTGTTAGCACGGCGCCAGAGCAACTTTTAAGTTCTGGGACCAGCCTTTTCGCTCTCTCTTTCTGATCTAACCATGCAATTAATTTACCAGCTTTGTCTCCCTGATCATACAGTCTGCAGTCCCTGTCCCTCGCTAAGGTTTTGGCCATGTCTGTAGCAACGGCTTTATACTCAGTTCTTTTCAGTTGTCAATGGTGGAGAGTGTCCTGCCCATCCCTTTCACCCACTTCTTCCTCCAGACGAAGGAGATTGGTTTCCAGGCGAACCATGTCCTTAAACTTTTCTTTATGCGCTCCAGCAATAGCCGACAATGGTCGAGAGCTTGTGTGAGTGCGGTTTTTACTGCGGGATTGCGGAGGTACCATGGGTTGATGGGCTCTACACTCCCCACTCTCGTGTCGCTTAGTGCCAAGTGTGTCCATATCGGGAAGTGATCAGAAATCCCTCTAGCCATGTGTCGCATTTCACATACTGTCGTTGTCTGAAACATGGGCATGATTATGTAGTCTATTCTGGAGAAGGTGTGATGTTCTCCCGAATAGAACGTGTATTGTTCGCATTCTGGGTGATGTGTTCTCCAGAGATCAGTGAGGCCTAATGCTTCTAGAAAGTTTGTGAGCTTGCTGCTCGCAGTGCTGATGTCCCGGGGTGGATAACGATCAAGATGGCCCGAGACAACCGAGTTGAAGTCCCCTCCCACCATTAATTGGCCCTCTGGGAGCGAGAGCATGAAAGTCCCCAGGTCCGTAAAGGTCTGGTTCTGTAGACCCGGTGGTACATAAACTGTCATCACCATAAGAGTGCATCCCTCCCATTGCCCTGAGACCGCAGAGGAAATCCCCAGCTCTTCAGCCCAAGTGTGTTGTATGCTAAGTGGGAAGGAGTGTTTGAGGAGAATGCCGACCCCTCTAGATCCTGATGTGAAACTGGAGTGGGCAACAAGTTTGTATCCCCATCTATTCAAAGCCTTACAGGTGTTTCTAACTAGGTGTGTCTCTTGGAGTAGCGCTATGTATGGGGCTTGCCATTTTATGTACTGGAGCACAATACTTTGCTTTACCTTGTCCCCAAGCCCATTGACATTCCAACTCAGGAGCTTAAGGCTCTTGTCCCAGTGCATACTCATTTGGAGGAAGGAGGAAGGAGGTGTGTGCTTAGTGCTCGCGATGTGTAACTCAGTCCTGACAATCGAAGTCAAGTGAGACGTGACCATTTATTACCACCCCAACAACGCCCCCTCCCAAAGTCTCATTACAAATTCCCGGCAAACGGTTCCCCCCTCCCTGCTACGTAGGTTTGAAACTACCCACATCCCCAACTAGCAGAGTGCGTCGCCCAGTGAACTGATAAACAGTTACGGGGTGTAGGGTGACACCGCCTCTAGCCACCCGGGGCCCAACCCCATCCCACATCAGGAGAGTGTCATTGTGATGTGCTATCAGTCCCGCAGTGGCAACCCCTTGCAGCGGATGCCGTCCCTGTGTCACAAAATCAAACATTATACATTTCTGATTGCTACAAAGAGCCCTTGAGTCTGACATCAGGGTAGATGCGTTCAGTCTCCACTGGCCTCCAAGGTTGTCGGGCTCACAGATCTCGGTCTCCAGGATCTCTGGCTTTGCTTGTCTGATTCCATTTGGTCGGCCAGGAAGCCCGGTGAACGCCCAAAGGTGTCTCTCCAGCTTTCTCCAGTTTTTGATATGACCTTCCATGCGTTCCCTTCATCTAGCCACGCTTGCACTTCCGAGGGGGCTGTGAAAAACCATGAATTCCCGTCAGCAATAATCTTGAGCCTTGCTGGAGAGAACATCATATACTTGATGCCTTTTTACTCTTAGCGCTCATTTCACACCGTCAAAGGAGCGTCGCTCTTGCTGCACCTTGAGAATGAAGTCTGGGAAGAACTGCACAGTGGTGTTCTCATATCGGAGGTCACCATGGAGATGAGCAGCCTGCAACACATTTTACCATTTTAAAAGGTTTAAAGAAGACAGCACAAACACTTAGCACTGTTAAGTAGTGGTAAAGTGTACAGAGTCCTAATGCCAACAAACACAAATTCAGAAAACAGGAGGGGTGAAGGTCAAAAAAGTTTTCGGGTGCCCCTGCAGAGAGGGCCAAGTCCAAAAGAGTCCAATCACAGAATGGGAAGGAATGGAGGGTAAGTAAGTCATTTACGACTGGATAAGAGTCTCTTCTAGAAAGAGCGTTAGCAAAGGTATTAACTTGCTCTTCTGATAGGGACTTCTAGCCAGAGATTCCTTGCCTTTTGGATAGATTCCAAAGCAATACCTATTGGGAGGCTGGGCGGTTAAAGGACTCAAACCAGAAATTCCTACTGGACTAAGTGGGCAAAATCCCCCTCTCAAGTAAACTGTCCAGGCAACAGTGCTTTCTGAAGGTATGGAGGGATGCCCGCGTACCTGCCTGGCATATGTCTAGGACAGGGACACCACATGCTAACCCAGTTGTAGCAGCTTTGGCACTGGCAGAATAGGCACATAGTCTTTCGGAGACTGCTTTTTGGCCAATTCATAGCAGACCTTAATGCAGACCACAGTACAGTAGGAGATGATTCTCTTCTACACTCTCTAGCCTTTCCTAAATCCCAGAGAACCCACACAGAGCTGATCGACCATTCACCGCTCTTTGGTATATTCCATATAAAAGCTGGAGCCTCTCCTTAGAGGGGTGAGGTGGAGCATATAATTCCGGCATGGAGATAGTTTGACGTGGAATGGCATCACATTTTTTGGTAGAAATAATGCTTGTATTCGCAGAACCAGTTTGTCTGTGAAGAGGGTAGTGTATAGTGAATTGACACAACCAGCCTGAAGCGCACTCGCACCCTGTGCCAAGGGGATGGCTACAAGTAACACCTTATTGGTAAGGTGCTGTAAAGGACAGTCGAGAAGAGGCTTGAATGGAGTACAATTCACATAAGTGAGGACAAGATTAGATTCCCCTTGGGGTATTACATAGGGAGAATGGGGAAACAAATGCTGTAGCCCTTTCAAAAAGGGTATCACAGCTGATGACTATAAGAAGGCCAACAGATAACCCTTAACAGTTCCCAAAGCAAAGCCTTACCAGGCAAGAGACAAAACAAACAGAAAATCAGATATCTTAGCAAAGACGGTGTCAATTTGGCATGCACTGCACAAAACCATAAATTTCTTCAAGCAACAGGCCTACACAGTTTTCACTGAGGGATGCCTGGCTGCCAAAAGAAAACGAAGCACCTCCAAGCTCAATCTCCAAGCATGAAGGGGAAGACTGTGAGGGCTGGTTGCAGAATCCTGCCCTTTTGCTGCAACTGTTACTCCCGGGGAGGAAGCCTGATTGGAGGACATATGCTCAAGCCCAGGCATTCTGGATATCATGCTCTCCATGCCCAACCTGAAGCCAGTAGAATGAGTTGGGCCCCGTCAGTCCTGATCTTCTTGAGAACTCAAAGCAGGAGTGTTATTGGTGGAAAGGTATACAGAAGTCCCAAGTTCCATTCGAGTAGGGGTGTGTCTCTGAGCAAGAGACACCTTGAAACTCCAACGTGCAGAAGAGTTGACATTGCATGTTATCAGTGGTAGCGAATAGATCAAGGCCCTCTCCATTCCTGGAAGAGGCCTTGCTCCACCACTGGATGCAATTGTCACTCTGCTAGACACCGCAGCTAAGTTAATGTGCCCTGGCGTTCAAACAACCCTCCACATGGTTCGTCACCTGGAAAATTCTCTGCTGGTCCAGCCATTTCCAGACTTGCAGAGACTCCTAGCAAAGGGTCAAACGTACCACCATGCTATATTTGTTGCAATACAACATGACGGAGGTTTTGTCAGTGGGCACCTGAACCAGGTTCCTGTGATGAATGGAAAGAAGGCATTTAGCACCAAGGGGATGGCCCTCAGCTCCAGCGGGTTGATGTGAAGTTGAGACTCTGCCAGAGACTAGAGGCATCTGATCTTTCCCATATGGCCGCTCCAACCCATAAGTGATGCATCAGTCACAACTGTGAACTCTGGGTGGGGTACAGAGAGGGGTCTGCTGCTGACCCAATTGTGGTCAAACAACCAACACTACAGCTCTTTTGCAGTCTCCTCCAAAATCTGAACATGGCCAGCGAGATCCCCTTGATGTTGGGCACACTGGGATTTCAGATCCTACAGAAGAGCCTGCATATGCCACTGAGCATGCGTGACTAGCACGATGCAGGAGGTCATCACCCTCAGTAGCCTCAGAGTCAACCTGCCTGAAATTTAGAACTGAGGTTGAAAGATCAGGATCATGGACTGAATGTTATGGCCTTTCTTTCCTGTGGCAAAGCCACAAAACTGAACCATTTCCAGAATGGCTCTAATGAAAGGGAGCATCTGATAAATAGTCAGGCATGACTTCAGTATATTGATAGTGAACCCCAGGGATGACCCAAGGTATGTCATAGTCTGGAAGTGGTTGTTGACTTCCTGGTATAAGCCCTCCTTCAACAGTCAGATGTCAAGGTAGGGGAAAACTGACACCCCTGACCTCCCAAGATATGGTGCCACTGACGCTATAACTTCCATGAACACCTGAGGGGCACTGGTGAGACTATAGAGGAGCACAAAGAACTGAATATGCCCCTGCCCCACAATAAACCACAAGTAGAGCCGGTGAGCCAGCAGGACGGGTATATGAAAATAGACTTCCTACAGCTCCAATGCCACCATCCAGTCTCCACGGTTGAGGACAGATAAGACATGGCCAGCATGACCATTTTGAATGGCTCCTTCCGGAAGAAGATGATGAGAGGGCAAAGGTTTAAAATAGGCCGCAGGACTCCATTTTTCTTGGCACCAGAAAGTCGTAAGAGTAACAACCATGCCCTTCGTCTGGTGCTAGCATCCGTTGTACAGCTCCAATAGCCAAAAAGGCTTGCCCTTACTGCTGCAAAATGGAGAGATGGTCCTAAGTCAGTTGCTGGGGGGATGGTGGAAGGTGCAGCAGGGAAAAAAGGAAGGGTAAGGTGTAGCCCTTGCAAACAATTTGTAGAACCTACCTGTCTGATGTTATTGCTCACCAACCAGGGAAGAATCAGTGTATTCTGCCTTCCACCGGATGGCTGTGCTCCTGTGAAGGCATGCTAAAGAGATTTGGCAGGTGGGGCTGTAGGGGGCGTGATAGACTGAGCGGCTCATGGACCTCTTCCATGGGGGTGGTTGGCACTATGGCCTTGACCGTGAAACTCTGGAGCCTGAACAGGTTAACAGTATGGGGCATCACTGCCAAATCCTGAGAATGGATAAGTGAACCTGTGGCAGTTGGTAAGGTGAGGCTGCAAGCCTAGAGTATATGTAGTAGCTCTACTCTCTGTAAAATGCCCTAGAGCAGAATGAGGCATGTCCCCAAACAGATGAGTCCCGTCAAATGGCATGTTAAGGAAGGATTGGGCATTGCCTGAGAACAGAGTTCATTTCAGCCCCGCACTGTGATGAATTACAACACTGGTGCCGATGGCTCACCGGATAGAATTGGTGGTGTCCAAGCAACAATGAGTTGTGAACTTGCCCGTATCACAACCTCCTTGGATCACCTGAGTGAGCAACAGTGGATGATCTTCAGGCACATCAGGGAAGACTTGTGCTACCAAGTCCCAAAAGAGCGTGCTAATAGCATCCCAACATGCAGCTGGAGTTAACTGAGCAGATTGCCGGACTGGTCCTGCAAACCATGCCCAAACATTTCCACACACTTAGATTCCTTGTGCGGGGAGAGGTAGGGAATGTTTTGGGATTAGACCTGCTCATTGAGGTTTGCACCACTAGACTTTCCGGGGAAGGGTGTTGTGAGAGAAAAGCAGGGTCACCTGGAGTAGAAATATGGTTCCTGGGGGGAGGGGCAGAACAAGGTTTGGCCTAAGCCCCAATAATGTATCCGTCAGCCTCCTTAAGGAGGGACTCAGAAGATGTTTACCACTGTTGAAGGACTTCAAAAAGTTGGTCTAAAACTCCAAAGTAGAGAGCTTGAGGTCAAGCACTCCAGTCACCTTTCACACCACCATGGCGCAAGAAGCAAATTCCTCTGGCTGGTCTAGGGGGTAAGAGTAGGCCCATTCCTGGGGTGGTATCGACTAGCCTCGTGTAAGTCATCATAACAATTATCATCCTGGTAGGATTGAGCAAACTTATCTCCTGGGTGATAGTTGTTGTTGCAGTCTATATGGAATGCAAGGTGTGTTGTTTTCCTTGTGGAAGTGGTAATTCAGAGAAGTGGGCCCTCGACTTGTATCGAGCCCGACTTTAGTTGAGGTCAGAACAGTGTTTGTTCAGCTTCGGAGAGAACTATCTGGACCGCCTCCTACAGCATTACCAGAAGAAGAGTCGGAATGGGAGTCCAAGGCAAGGCTGGCTCTGAGTTTCCATCTGGTGCTGAGGGTGTACCCTTTGGTGGTACTCCTGAAGGAGATCCTTGGGGCTAAAAATGGACCTCAGATGGAGTTGGTAGGGATTTCAAAGAGCTGGAGCATAGCTGAAGCGATCTGATGTTGTGAGGCTGTTGGCCTCTTTAAACGCAGGATATGCTGGAAACAGCTACAGGACCAGCTTCAAAGACCACCTTAACCACTGTACCTTAAAAAGTGCAGGAGGAGGCAGCCATAACTAAGGTTTCTGAAGACGGGTGGATCGACAAAAAAACTGGGCCCCCTGGTGCTTGTCTATATCTTCTCATAATTAACCTGTTCACTGCTGGGGAAGTGGTGAGTTTCTCTCTTGCTGATATGACTGGGTCTTAAAGGGCTTCATTGAAGGACAGTAAAGGCTCAGTGGTGCTAGATGTAGGCTGTAGACCTGTCAAAATGCTGACCTTATTTTCGTTGGAGGGTAAAGGAAGATCAGGGGCATCAGCTGCTTTTCTTAGCGCTGAATGAAATAATCCATGCTTGGAGGTAGGTGGGCGTGCAGGGCGAGGAGGTATCTACCCCATAGCCTGCTGCAAGGTCAAGTAATTTACTGTACCAGACGACAGAAGAGATAGGAGGTTGGCTTTGAAATATGTCATGAATAGTCTGGCAGCATTTTTGCCAGAGTGTATTCACCTGAACTTCTCAATATCTTTTTTCTTCATTTATTTGGTGGGCTTCCTTATGAACCTATGTATAGGTATTTTGGATTAATGTAAAGGCTGATCTCTAGAAGGCACTAAAGATAGTGAAGGTGGCATCAGCATCAGCGGTATATACACTGGCAGAAGAATGGGCATGGGACCATGGCTCCAATGGTAGAGGCTCTTTAGATACAATTATTTCTTGTAACTATGGTTTTGAGGACCACTCCACAGGAGGCTGAGAGCATGGAGGGGATTTATCCCTTGAACAAGTGCAACATTAAATGGCAGGTTCCCATGCCTCTTTGTGTTCTTTTTTTAACACTTAGGGAGCTCTTCTCATTTACATGAGAAAAGTTATTTTAAAAAGACTTTCTCATGTAAATGGGAAGAGCTCCCTCTCAATGACTGTGAAGCCTGCCTTTTTAAACTATCTCTGACGTCTCAATTTACCTTCTCTGGGACTCTGATTTATCGTCCCCCAGGTCCTGCTGGAGCCTGGGCAGCTGCGTTCCCGGACTTTATTGCTCACCTAATGCTAGAAGCCACCAACTTCTCGATTTTAGGAGACCTTAACTTACATTTTAATGATCCCAACTGTATTAGCTCCACTTTAATTTCTGACTTACCTGCCTTGAATGTCTTTTTATGTAATTCTGGCCCCACCCATAAGGCAGGTCACCAATTAGACCCTGTTTTTTCCAACTTAACGATTATTGCATGTGAGCCAGCCCTACCCTTACTATGGTCTGATCACTTTTTGATTGGCTTTAAGCTAAAACAGGTGAGGCGACGTGAGCCTTCGTCCACCACCGCTGGCAAATCTGGGTTTCAGAAACTGGAAAAAACTTAATGTTGACTGTCTTAATCTTCACCCTCTGCACTCTATGCCGGCCTTTACCACACTACAGACGCAGGAGCTATCCAAAGCTCGCTAACTTCGTCCATTGACACCTGCCTTCCTTTGTCTAAGAATAAAATAAATAGGCATCGCCCCCTGCCCCATGGTTCTCGGACAAACTCAAAACAGAAAAAACGAACTGCAAAGCGCTGGAGAGACGCTGGAGAAAAGACTAAGCTCTGACGTCAAAACATGCTTACAAACAGGCCATCAAAGGTTATCATGCCCTGTGTAATGCTGTGCGCGCTAAATTCATAAATAATAACATTTTGCTGTCTCAAAACAGCCCCAAAACCTTGTTCAAGGTGGTGCAAGAACTGTCTGGCGCTACTCACCAACTCGAGCCTCCAGTGCTAACCGAAACACAATGCGAAGATCGAACGGTGTTCTTTGTAGACACAATTTACAAAATCTACTCTGAATTTGATATTAATGGAGAACCAATTTCTAAAACCAACAATACACTATCAGATTCTACTCCTTTTCCTGATACGTTGGATAAAAAGGATAGACCTGATAATATACTCGACAGTTGGTTACCCCTCGATATTATGTCCTTTAATCACATCCTAACTAGTATCAAATCAGGCTCCCCTAAAGATCCCTTTCCAATTTCTGTTCTTAAAAAATTTCTCTCCATATTCTTAGACTTATTATGGAGCTTCTCAATGCCTCGCTTCATGAAGCAGTAGTGCCAGCTGCGTGGAAACATGCTATCGACACCTCCGCCCCAGTCGTGGCTTTCCTGACCGAGACCTGGTGGAACGACTCCTCAGCGCCCGACGTTGCCATAGCCATCCCTGACGGCTACAAGACCACCCGCAGGGATCGCGCCAATGGAATCTGAGGAGGAATAGCCATCATCCACAAGTCAACCCTCAAAGTCGCCACCCACGCAGATGACACCCTCAACACCGCCGATCACCTGCACTTCCGGATACACACCAACCCCAACTACACCCTCAGAGGAACACTCATCTACAGACCACCCGGACCCCGGGCTCAGTTCAGCGACTCCATCGCCGACCTCGCCAGCACCCACGCACTAATCTCCACGGCCTACATCCTCCTCGGGGACCTGAACTTCCACCTCGAGAACAACAACAACGCCAACTCCGCCACCCTGATCGACAACCTCGGCCTCAGACAACTCGTCACCACACCCACCCACGCCGCCAGCTACACGTTTGACCCCATCTTCTCCACAGGCTCCCACGTCACCTTCAATCACACCACCGAACACCACTGGACTGACCACCACTGCATCCACTTCACATTCAAGAAACCAACCATGCACCATCACACCCAACAGCTGCCTCGCAGCTCCTGGAGCAAAGTAACCGAAGACCAGCTCCTCACCTCCCTCACCAAGAACCTACCCACCGACCCCACCAAATCTGATGCCGCAGCCCTCAACCTCAGACAGTGGATCGACAACTGCGCCAACACCCTCGCCCTGCTCAAGAAACCCTCCAACAGCCACACCAGGAGGAGAGCCACATGGTTTACCAACGAGCTCCAGGCCTCCAAATGTGCATGCCGAAAACTGGAGAAGACATGGCTCAACGAACGCACAATAGACAACCACGCAGCCCACAAGGACGTTACCCACAGACATCACCACCTCATCAGATTAGCCAAGAGATCCTCGTTCAAAGACCGCTTGGATAACATCGCACACGACAGCAAAGAACTCCTTACCAACTCCAGCGCCAACGCCAACGACATCCTGCCCTCACAAGAACTGTGCGACTCACTGGCGATCTTCTTCCACAGCAAGATCGCTAACATCCACGACAGCTTCAACACCACAACCGCCCCGACTACGCCAGACTCCACCTCCCCTATGAACACCACCAGCGCCAACTGTCTGACCTCCTAGTCCAACGACAACGACGACGAGACACGCAAGGTAATGAACTCCATCCACTCAGGATCTCCGTGTGACCCGTGCCCACACCAGGTATTCAACAAAGCAGATGCAGCCATCGCACCCCAACTATGAAAGGTCATCAACATCTCCTTTGAAACAGCGACATTCCCGGAAAGCTGGAAGCACGCCGAAATCAACGCCCTCCTCAAGAAGCCCAAAGCAGACCCCAAGGAACTCAAGAACTTCCGGCCCATCTCCCTACTCCCATTCCCGGCCAAAGTCATCGAGAAAATAGTCAACATGCAACTGACCCACCACTTGGAAGACAACAACATCTTGGACGCGTCCCAGTCCGGATTCAGACGAAACCACAGCACCGGGACAGCTCTCATCGCCGCCACAGACTACATCAGGCGCCAACTAGACAATGGCGAAACAACAGCCCTCATCCTCCTGGGCCTGTCAGCCGCCTTCGACACGGTCTGCCATCGCACTCTAAAGACACGCCTCCTAGGAGCCGGAATCCAAGAGAATGCCCTTGACTGGACCTCGTCCTTCCTCACCGGCAGAACCCAGAGCGTCCGCATCCCACCCTTCCTATCCGAAGCCTCTGACATCATCTGCGGCATCCCCCAGGGTTCATCCCGCAACCCGACGCTTTTCAACATCTACATGGCCCCCCTCGCACTAGTGGCCAGCCATCAAGACCTCAACATCATCTCCTACGCCGACGGCACCCAGCTCATCCTCTCCCTCACCAAGGACCCACACACGGCCAAAACCAACCTCCACGAAGGACTGAATGCCGTCGCCGACTGGATGAGGAGCAGCCGTCTGAAGCTGAACTCGGACAAGACGGAGCTCCTCACCCTAGGATCCACCCCCTCAGCCTGGCACGACTCCTGGTGGCCGACCACACTGGGAACAGCACCAACACCCACCGACCATGCACTGCAATCTAGGATTCATCCTCGACTTTTCCCTCTCCATGTCCAAGCAGGTCAACGCCGTCTCCTCCTCCTGCTATAACACCCTCCGCATGCTCCGCAGAATCTACAAGTGGATCCCGACCAAAACAAGAAGAACTGTGACACAGGCCCTCGTCAGCAGCAGACTGGACTACGGAAACGCACTCGATGCAGGAATCCCAGCCAAACACCTATGACGACTACAACGCATCCAAAACGCCTCCACCCGACTTATCGTCGAAATCCCATTCCCAGCCACATCACCCCCCACCTGAGAAACCTACACTGGCTCCCCGTCAACAAGAGGGTCACCTTCAAGCTCCTCACCCATGCACACAAAGCACTTCATAACACCGGACCAGCCTACCTGAACAGCAGACTCAGCTTCCACACCCCCACCCGCCAGCTCCGCTCCGCTAGCCTCGCCCTCGCCGCTGTCCCCCGCATCCAAAGTACGACATCCGGCAGCAGATCCTTCTCCTACCTCGCTGCCAAGACCTGGAACAACCTCCCCACCCACATACGGCAGACCCAAGACCTACTCACCTTCAGAAGACTCCTCAAGACCTGGCTCTTCGAGCTGTAGCAGCACACTCCCCCCTCCCTTCAGTGCCCTGGGACCCTCAAGGGTAAGTGGCGCGCTTTACAAGTACATTGATTGATTGATTGATTGATTGATGATCCTTCCTCTGCTAAAGAAAGCAAATGCTGATCCGGAAGTTCTCTCCAACTTCCGTCCTATCTCGTTGCTCCCCGCATTTTCCAAAATCTTGGAAAAACATATCAACTGCCAATTGACACAATTTGTGGACTCCCAAAACATTTTACATCTGTCCCAATCCGGTTTCAGAACAGGTTTTTCCACTGAATTGACACTTCTGGGAGTCACCGAAACTATCCGCCAACAGCTTGATAGGGGAGACACAGTGGCATTCATATTACTTGATTTGAGTGTCGCTTTCGACACCGTGTCCCATGAGACCCTTCTTCAAGTTTTACATTCTAAAGGTATTGTCGGCATAGCACTAAAATGGCTGGCGAGCTTTCTATCCAGCCGAACGTTTCAGGTTTTTTCCCCAACGGTCAGCTCCAAATCCCATGCTTCCCCTTATGGAGTTCCCGAGGGCTCTATTCTAAGCCCTCTGCTCTTCAATATTTACATCAGACCTCTGGCGACCCTAGCTGAAGAAGCTGGGCTAACCATATATTCATACGCTGATGATACCCAGCTCATCTGTTCCCTATCAACTAAACACACTTCTAAGGGATCCTCTCTTCAATCAGGCTTACAAGAAATTGCAGGATCGATGCACACTAACAAGTTGAAGCTGAATGGAGGAAAAACGGAACTCTTAATTCTCGGTGGTAACAAAGCTCTCTGGGGCCCACAACAGTGGCCTCTGCAAGTGGGTGCCCTTCCCCAACCTTCTCAATCTGTTTGCAACCTTGGCATTGTTATAGATAATCAACTGTCTATGCGACAGCAAGCAGTCAAGTTTGCCTCAACTTGCTTTGTAATTTTGAAATGGCTTAGAAAAATCCTATGGATGCTGCCACCACTGACTCAAAAAACTGTGATTCAAGCCCTAATTGTGTCCAGTTTGGACTACGGTAATGTTTTGTACTTAGGTGCCAACAAGGAGGTGATCCGGAAGATGCAAGTGGCCCAAAACTCAGCGGCCAGACTTCTTTGTCAGCTACCTCGAATGGCCTCTATCACAGGGACTCTCCGAGACTTACACTGGCTTAATATAGAAAATTTGTCCAAATTCAAAGCCCTCTGCTACATGTACAGAATTAATGTCGGTACAGCTCCTCGTTACCTAGTACCTTAGTTCACCCGCACAATCCTACTCGCCTTCTCAGATCATCCAAACAGGCAAAGTTTATTGTCCCTAGGATCAAACTCACTCGAATGGGTGGTCGGTCCTCTGCTTACTTGGCCCGACCTTATGGAATTCTCTTCCACTCCCACTTCGTTTTGAACATAACCATGTCAAATTCCGAAAAAGCCTTAAAACGTTGGTATTCAAACTTTGAGCTCTGACTTTCCGTTCTCTTTTTTCCTGATTGGGTCTGTGGGCGCCGGGAAACCTCTGGGTAGCTGTTGCGCCATATAAATTTAAATATAAATATAAATAGATTATGGAGAAGATCTAGACTGAGATCTGGGCTTAAAGAGTGATCAGCATCAAGCTCATCATGGGCCATGAACAATTTGACTTGATGCTCCTTAATGACCTTGGGGGTTCATGCTGCAATATAAATCGTAGTGCCTCAAGTTATGCATTGAACCTAAGCATGGCAAACAAACTTTGTGCAGGTCAGTGATTGACATTTCCCTATCACAATCGCAACAGGGCTTGAACCCTGACTTTTGAGGTGACTTTCCTAGGCACTGGACTGCACATTTTAAGGAAATTCTCTGAGCGGAATGTTGAAAAACGAAGAAAGAGAGGGTGTGGAAAAAGAGAACTGAACAACAAAGGAGACTGAACGGCAACATGCACTTAAACTATTGTTTGGGTAGTGCAAGCCTTACAGCACCCTAAGACCCTCGCCTTCTAGGGAAACTACATTAACTGAGAAGATAGGAATTTCTGACCTAACACCAACATTTAGATTCCAAAGTCAATACAGTAATTGTACTAAAAGTCATCTCTTGTACCAAAATATCAACACTCCTACAGTTCAGATTAAGCCTAGGGGTCATTTTTACAATACGCAACAAATTTCCTGTGCACACGACAAACTCACAAAGTTCTCAGGTGAGAATCGGATTAAAGTGATCCTTCGAGAAAAGTTACGGCAATCAAACAGTGTAGAATCAAAGACAGTGTTTTAATGGTTCTGAGTTGAAAATCAGTACAATCAAGAGCACAAAGCCGACACGTGATTCGTCACACCGTGTACGGGTAGTGACTCATCAGGGCTGGGAAGGAAAAGGATATGGGCATTAGGAACAGAGGACATGATAAGGTGACTGAAGTGCGTAAGTAGACACCAGAATTCTAGTGGAGACCCGATATTAGATGCTGTGAGCATAAAGGGGATGTCTCGCAGACAACATAGTCAAAGAGAAAAGCAAAAAGAAAAAAGAAAGGTAGAGTGAAGGAGGTGGGTGGGGTGGGAGAGATAAAACCATTGGTAATGTGACACACTCGTGTATAGGTGACAATGATAAGGCATGTCCTTGCATACTAATGTTCTAGACAGGCGCACATGACATGGAAAGGAAAGAGCTCGGGTTGACAGGTTGAAAGGTGAAACCAGTAAAAATTAACAAAAGGTATAATAAATGTACAAGGAGGATAAAACCGTAGCAAGAATAGACAAAATGGCAAGGTCACAAGGTCGCAGTATAACACGGTCAGGGGGTTTACCAAATAGAAATATCACCAAGAGGTGAGTGCGAAAAATTAGGAGGATAGTGAGGTATATAATAAGAAAGGTGCAAAGATGCTGAATAGCGCTAATAAAAACATACAGGCTGCCAATGCGGTACGTGGCAAAATGGAACAAACATTTATATGGAAAACTTAACCATATAGGCATTTGCCAAAAGATTCAGAAGCGGAGCATGCTTAAAATTATATATAAAAAAATAGTAATAAAATTAAAACGGGTGGAAAAACAACGAAAATGACTCAAAATTGGTCGCACATGTGGAGATCAAGGTCTCTTAATGTATACGGAACCGGTGTGTATCGCAGATGGCATAGTATGTGAAATCTAAGAGAAGACAAAATATGCAAGCAACACACTAACTCGAGGCATGCTCAATGTCTACCCGATCAAGTTATGCAGTCTCCAAGAGAAGAACAAAAGAAAGCGACATGGGCAACAATTCATACACACACATATATATATATATTCTAAACGGGAATGCTGACATAGTAAATGGAGAGTACGGAGATGCTACGGTTCGTAATTGTGGTTTTCGAAAACCATGAGTAAATGTAAGACAATGGCCAGAGCGACGAGGACCGGTAAATGATGCCACGTGAGTATAAGGGAGCAAGTACACTGCACATGGAATAGTCCAGAGATCACAGTCATTAAGAATAGGAGAGACAAGTAAAAGTAAGGGGTGAATAACAACAGGAAAGGGAAAGAGGATTTGAGGATGTAGTGATTGTAGTCTGTACCTGTGGGTGAGAGACGGCCTCGTGTGTAAGGACGCTAAGGAGAAAGGTGACACAGCATGTGTAAGGAAGCACGGGACAAAGTAAGGGCCAAAAAGTGGTGAAAAGCACCAACGGAAGGATGTACACAAATCTTACCAAGCGTGGAGTGGAGAAACTGATGGAAATGATCCTCGGTGCGGGCAGAAGTGAAAGGTGACGGATGCACCGGTATGGCTAAGGACGGGTGTGTCCTACTCGGTGTGCTGGGAAGTGAAAATATTGGTCCGTATTAATAAAGGGGAAAGAACGGGCGTCTGGTATCTAAATGTTATGTTATGTTAATAATGATTTTTTAAGCGCACTAACACCGATTGGTTTCCTGGCGCTAACAAGAGACAGAGGACGTGACTGACGGAGGGTTAGATGGAATTATTGGTATGCTTTTATGTAAAGCCAGGTTTTTAATGCTTTCCTAAATGACAAAAGGTCCGGACAGGACCGAATCTCCAGAGGAAAGGAATTCCACAGACGGGGGGCCAGTGTTCCAAATCTACAGCCACCAGAGCGTTTGCGTTTAAACAACGGTGTCTGTAAGAGGCCCAAGTGGGCAGAGCGCAGATTTCGAGGCGGGACATGCTTGATGATTAGTTTGTCAATAAACTTGGGGCTTTTACAATGGAGGGATTTAAAGATTATGCATCCTGTCTTGAAGGTGCATCGCTGGACCACCGGGAGCCAATGAAGTATCATCAGCAATGGGGTGGCAGGTTGCCATCTGGGTTTGCTCAGAATCAGTCTGGCAGCATAGTTCTGTACCATCTGAAGACGTTTCAGGAGGAAGAGGGGTAGACCCAGGTAGACAGAGATCGCGTAGTTCAGGTGGGATGTCACCGTTGCGAGTACCACCTGGGTAATGGCTTCCGGTGTTAGGAGTTGCCGCACCTTCCGAATTTTCCTGAGTTGGAAGAAGCACTTGGAGACCACCTGGCCCACTTATGTTTTCAGTGAGAGATCACTGTTCAAGGTGACTCCAAGTGTCTTTGCCGAGGATGAGGGGGTAGGAGTTTGGCCCAGTTCAGATGGCCACTAATGTGAGCCCCAATACCTAGCGCTGTCTCCAGTGAGGACCAGCTCGTTTTTTCCCGGGTTAAATTTTAGATGATTTTGGTCCATCCAGGCTTGGATGAACCTCATAGTTGACTGAAAGATGGAAATTGATGCTTCAGAATTATCGATTGTAAAGATCAACTGTAGATCATCTGCATAATTGAACACCGGCACTTGTTGATTTCTAAGAGTCTGAATCAAGGGAAGGATATAGATGTTGAACAGGTGGGGCGACAGGGAGGAGCTCTGTGGAACACCACATGTAATGGATTGTAATTCCCCACCCTTCTTCAAGCGCCTTGAGACCCTCTGGGTATGTAGCGCGCTATATAAATCAATTGAATTGAATTGAATTGAATTTGGCACCGCCAAGTTCTCCAAGTCAGACTGCCTGGGAGCGGTTCTCCAAGAAGGACTTCAGCCAGCTGGCTGCTGTGCCCTGGACTCTGGCCTGGGTGACACGGTCGATCAAGATGGTATGGTCGACCGTGTCAAATGCGGCCAACAGATCCAGGAGCATCAGGGCCTGGGGGCAGCGTTTGTCTACGCCGTCTCGGAGGGTGTCTAGTACCGCAGTAACCACCGCCTCCGTAGAGTGGGAGGGGTGAAACCCCGCCTGGTGAGGGTCGAGGCATTTTGATTCCTCCATGAAGATGGACAGGCACTTGGCTACATGAGCCTCCATTACCTTCGCAAGGAAGGGAAGTAGGGAGATCGGGCGATAGTTTGCCTTGCAAGTTGGATCGGCCCGTTTTTTTTTAGGAGTGGTATGACCGTGGCTTCCTTGAAGGCCAAGGGCACTAAACCGGAGGTTAGTGAGTCATTCAGGATGGTGAGTGCAGCGGTAGGGAAGGCCGAGAGGCAGTCTTTTAAGATATATGGGGGACATCTGTCTGACGGGGCTCCAGATTTAATTCTTACTAGTAGTTCCTGGAAAAATTCCGGGGTAATAGGAGGGAAGCTGTTAAGAATGTCAGTGTTATTGATGAAGGCTGTTATCAGGGCTGTGGGACTCGAGGATTGTGGGATGCTGGCTTTTATGTCCACGATTTTCTCAATGAAGTAGACATTAAGTGAGTCGGTTTTAAGCTGGGACGGACACTGTCAAGATTGTTAGCTCATTAAAAAGTAGAGAAGATGTCTTTAGATCTGTTAGTTGAGTTAAGGTTACGGGCAGAGAAGTAGGAAAGCTTGGTGGAAAGAATAGACTTCATGTATTCTTTCCTCGCCGTGGTAAATCCGCTCTTTAGGTCTGGGGCATAATTGCGACACCATTGTCGCTCCAGTTGGCGCACTGCCAGCTTCTTTGCTTTTAGCTCAGGTGTGAACCATTTTTGGGCATCTGCACGGCGGGCCAGTTTGACTGTCTTAAACGGGGCGTGAATGTCGCTTGCTTCTTGTAGCCAACCGGAGAGGTTGGCTTCGGATACATTGATGTCGGGGTGAGGGGAGGGGATAGTGTTGCCCAGTGTCTCTAGAAAGGCTGGTCTGTCAAGGGTGTTCCATTTCCTCGCTTGGCCTCCTGCTACTGTGGCGGTTGTCCTGGGAGGGGAGTAGACAATGTTAAATTTGAGGAGAGAGTGATCAGACTATAGGCAAGGGGTGATGATTGGGGTTGTAACTAGTGAGGCGTTAGTTCAGACCTGGTCCAGAATATGGCCTTTACAGTGGGTAGGTGATAACACTCGTTGAGAAAAATGTAGGTTCGTAAGGAGCTCAGTAAGTTCACTCGAGTGAGGGCCTTCCAGGGGGTCATTGAACCAATAATTGGAATCGCCCGCCAGGACAATCCTGGCGTGGTCCATGGCCAGGTTAGCGATTTCCTCGCTCAGTGCGTGGGGAAAAGATGGCATGGAATTTGGGGGCCTGTATAAGAGGACACAAGCAACCGTCGTGTGCGAGGTATCCAATTTTAGCACCAGGTTTTCTGTGTCCGGTAGGTGCAGGCAGGTCAAAGTTGTGACTATCAAGTTGGAACGAATAATGGCTGCAACCCCCCCACCAGATTTACCTAGGCCACGGTCGGCGTGAAAGATATAATAGTTAGGTGGAAGTGCAGCTATTATGTTGGGGCCGGAGTCCGGAGTCAGCCAGGTCTCGGTAAGTAGGAGAATATCTGGTTTGTCAGATTCTAATAGTAGACAGATGCCCATCTGGTGTTTCACCAAAGAACGGGTATTTATGTAGAGTATGGACAGAGAGTGAGAAGGAGAGCTGGGCTCCGCCCAACTACTCAGGGTCATAATGTTGGATGGAACTATGGAGGGGGTGTCATTGACTAAGATCCCATGTCTCCGGGCCCGATTGACCGAAACCATAGACAAATGGCCCTGACCTCTGTTGTATTTTAGAAGGTAATTTCGTGAATATGGAGGCAAATAGGCAGCATGACTGGCCCTAGAGCCCGTTTGGGGGCAGACGGGCTTGCCTTTGGCGCACCACCGGCGCTCCCGCTGCGCTCGTCCGCTGCGCTTCCTGGGTGGGGGGGCCATTTTATACCTACAAGGGCGGGAGGGGCCGAGCACTGGTCCGCTCGCCTGCTCCTCACCCAATATGGTGGCCGCTAGAGGACAGGACCCCAGGCAACGCCTGATCGGCTGCAGTGGGGCTCAGGGAGCGAAGACCGGGTGGCAGGTCAACGATAGGCAGGTCGGTGCTGCGCATTAATAAAATTCAATTTTTTACGGTTTCTCAATTTTAAAAAAATACAATCAGTGGCAGAGACAACAAAGTGCAGATTCTTTAAAAACAAGTCAGTGCGGTGTAGAGGAAGGGCTCTTTACCTGAAATCCAAAGCCAGCACAGGTGTGTGCAATCTGCTGAGTCGTCATCCGGGTTGTGGATGAGACAAGACCGGTGGAAGTGGGCGTTAAATGGTATTCGCGCCGAACGTGATGGGTAGGCAGGGGGCGGGGCCCGGTGAAAAGCAAAACGACTAGACTGTCATCTGCGGCGGAAGTGAAAATTCGGCCGGGGGTGAGGACAGTGGAGTAGACGGAGGTATATCCGTGTGTGGAATGACGGGTGTGCCTGATATGGTGTCATGTGTGTAGTAAGTACTGTATTTATAAAGCGGTGGAATAAACCGCAGGGAAAACAGAGTAGTGTGCAAGCTGTTAACTAACGCACAGGAGAGAGAGAAAGCGAGAAAGGAAGTATTTAAGGCAGGGGCCAAAACTGAGTATAGAAATAGGTTACAGGAAAGGATGCTAGGTGGAAGGCAATATTAATACATATCAAGATTCAGGCAATGTTTTACATATTGGTAGAGAGCAGTATTAATACATGTCAAGATTAAGGCAATGTATTACATATAGGTCCCAGTTTTTAGGTATTTAGTCAGAGGCTAAAACTGAGTATAGAAATAGTTTACAGGAAAGTATGCTAGGTGGAGGACATATATTTAGACAAACCAGATATCAGTGGAAAACAATATTAATACATATCAAGATTTAGGCAATGTAATACATATTGGTAGAGAGCACTATTAATACATATCAAGATTAAGGCAATGTTTTACATATAGGTCCCAGTTATTTGGACAAGTCAGACATTGGTTGAAAACAATATTAATACATGATAAGAATTAGGCAATGAATCACATATAGGTCCCAGTTTAAACCCAAATTTTAAATTAATACACAGTGAACAAAAAGGATCATGAACAGGAACAGTGGTAGGAGGAATTGGTAATAACCACAACCACACGCTGAATCTGTCCTTAACACTGATACATGTTGTAACCGGTGTGTTGGAGATGTCTATAACAGACAGGCAATGTCAAGGACCTAGGACTGGTCGAGGTCAGTGTCATGAACCTAGGAAGTATTCTAGTTCCTGGTCTATGTTGAGTCCTTCTTTGACAGAGTGGAGGCGCATTATCCATGTAGCCTCTGATCTTCTTAGGCTGAGTTCACGGTTGCCCCCTCTGGGGTTAGCTTCTGTGACGTCTATTCCGAAGAACGAAAGGGTCTTTCTCGGGCTTTGGGAGGTGCACTAGTTGATATGGCAGGCGACTGGGGATCTGGCATCATTGTTAAGCATGGCCCTGATGTGTTCCATCATGCGTACTTTCAAAGCCCTTATAGTGCTGACCACATACTGTTTACCGCAGGTGCATTCCAGTATGTAAACCACATATCTGGTGTTGCAGTTAATGTTCCTCCTAATCTTGTGTTTGATGTTGTTCCACTATCTGAACTCCTTGATGCGACTATGGGCCCATTTACACGCTCCGCAGCAGCCACATTTGTGGAAGCCACATGAAAAGTTACGCATCCAATTGGTGTTAGTATTTTTGATGGGAACGGTAGTACTGAGTCTATTTCTGAGGGTACGCCCTCGTCTGAAGGTGATCTGGGGTTTGGTGGGTAAGCAATCTTTCAGTATGTCATCTTTTTGTAGAACCTTCCAATGTCTATTCAGACTTTGTCTCAGAGTGATGCTGATTTTGTTGTATTCCGTTATGAGTCTCGTTGTAGGTTTACTGGTTTCTGGCTTCCTGTTGTTGCTCAGCGTGGTTTCCCTCTGTAGAGTTTGTATCCTTGTTGTTGCTTTCTCTATGACGCTGGGTTTGTAACCCCGTCTGGAGAACCTTTGTCTCATGTTAGCGATTTCTTCGCTGAATTCTGTCTGTTCACTGCAATTACGTCTGGCCCTAGTGAATTCCCCGTAGGGGATTGACTGTATTTGGTGAGCTGAAAGCCTGCAGTATAGCGTTGCACGAGGATTCCTTGCGATATAGTCTGCTGTGCAGGGTGTTGTCCTTTATGTATAGTTCGATGTCGAGGAAGACAATATTGGTCAGACTCGAGTTGCAGGTGAATTGTATCTCCATGTTATTTGAGTTAAGTTGAGCACAGAAAGAGTTGAGTTGTCCTTGTGATCCGGACCAGAGAAGGAGACAATCATCAATATATCTCCCCCAATATATGATGTACTCTGTCCATGGTGCGCCTCTTTCATCCCAGATCCATTCTTTTTCGAGAGCGCCCATGAATAGGTTGGCGAAAGATGGGGAACATTTCGAGCCCATGGCCACCCCTTTGGTTTGTTTATACCATCGTTGTTCATAGATAAAGAAATTGTTGTTCAAGATGATGTCCATCATTGCAACAATCATGTTGGTATGAGCCCACAGCTTGGCTGGTCTGTTGTGTAGTGTTTTGGTGACTGTATCTAAGCCCACGATTGGATTGATAGCGGTGTATAAGGACACTACATCTAGTGTTGCCATGATCATATTAGGTTGCCACTCTATGTCACTCAGAATGCCAAGGATGTGTTTAGTGTCCTGGATGTAGGACGCTAGATTTTTAACTATAGGGTTTAGAACCAGATCCACATACTCAGCAAGTCTCTCTGTAGGACCCCCAATACCCGAGATGATGGGTCTTCCGGGTGGGAATGGTGCTTGTTTGTGCACTTTAGGTAATATGTACAGGCATGGATAGGTAGGTCTTACAGGTACAGGGTTTCGTCTTCATCAAGTAGTCCTTGGGTGTGCCATGTTTGAAGGTTTCTGTTGATAAGAATGGTGAGAGGACCGGTGGTGTTGCTTTGGAGAGCCATGTAGCAGGTGGTATCTTGTAACTGTCTCATGATTTCTTTGTCATAGTCCGATCTGTTTATGACAATCACGTTGCCCCCATTATCCGCTTTCTTGATAATGATGCCATCTTTTCTGGTCAAGGTGGTCAGTGCTATTCTTTCTCCTCTGGTAAGGTTGTCCTTGATGTGTTTGGGGTTAGTCCAGGTCTTCATTTCATGTTTATCCAAGTCGTTCAACACAAGGTTGTGGAAGGTGTCGATGTAATTACCTCCTGCGAGGGTTGGGGTCCATTTGGACTTTTCTTTCAGGCTGCTCGTGATGGTGTTAGTGGGGTCGATGTCTAGTTCCTGTAGAAGGAGGTCAATGTTGCGGGCGGATCGTCGGTGTCGGTAAGAGACAAAAGGAGGTGTGTGGCTTTGATGTCATTGATGGTCTCGGTGCAGGACCAACGGGTATCATACAGTTTGATGGGATTCTTCAGGTCGTCTGGTGTTCTGGCGAAATGTCTCCTTAGTTTAAGATTTCTTATAAATTTGAATAGATCAATCTTGGACTTACACATGTTCCCTGGTTCATGTGGGTTAAAATTAAGTCCCTTGTTTAGTAAGGAGATCATGTTGTCGTCAAGTGTTGAGGATGATAAGTTGATAACTTGCATATCTTATCTGTTACTCAGACCTTCTTCTCGTCTCTCGATCTCAGCTTTTTCTTGTAAACTTCTTTGTCTTTTTCCGGCTCTTTGCCCACGACGGGTCTTTGTACTCCTGTGTATCTTCTCTGTTGCGTCCGGTTCTCTTTCCTTATGGTCCGGACCTCCTGTAAAAAATTGCATGTGGTTGTTCTTTGTTCTGGTTGATCTTGATTTTCTGGGTCACTGTCACTGGTCTGAATCGTATTAAGTGAGGATGTGCTTGAAGAAAGGGAAGCACTCTCTGTCGGTGTTGCAGCTTTGGGTTTTGTGGTATTTTGTAACACACAATCGTATTTCCGGGCAAAGGTGAAGACCCTCCCTTCCTTGTAATCCGCTTCGTCCCTCTTTAACTGCCTGGTTTTTCTCTCCGTTATTTCGTTCTGGTGTTTGTTCAGAAATTCTCTGAGTATCACGTAGTTTTTCTCAGTTGTTTCTTTTTGGTCAAGTTCTTGTATTTCTTTTTCTAGAATTACGATTTCGGTCTGTAGTTTCTTAACTTTCCTTTCAGCGTTTTCTATGAGTATTAGAATCAATGTGTTAGAGTTGGTTTTTAATGTTTCTTCCCACTTCCCTGGAAGGTCGTCATCTAGGTCATCGAAAGTGGGGAAAATTTGCGATCTTAGTCCTCTGTGTACTCTTTTTAATCTTAAATATTGTTTTAGGATTGCGCTGTCCCACCAGCGTGAGTTCTCTGTTTTCTTTAGTCTTTCTAGTTTAATAAATGTGTCTTTTAATCCTTCCTTGCGCTGTAAATTGCTGCTACTTGATGTACTGATCAGTGAGGTGCCTTTTGCTAGGTTATGGAACAATTCTAGGGCGATTTGGTCTCTATCCATATCAATAAGTGTGGTCATTGTGAATAGCAGTGGCTCTCAAGAAATGATAATGTGGTGAAATCAAAAGGTGAGTCTGATATATAAATCTCACAAGGGTGCGGCTGCCCTTCCTGAAGACAAATTGGAAAGTAAGACAATGGTTTTGAAGAGTATCAGGAAGTTTGGCGCTCAGCGGGTCCCCAGTGTGTATGGGGCGGTGGGGTAATTCTTGAGTCGGTGCGAGACAGGCCAGGGGAACAAAACCAGCAGAAAAATAACCCCTGCGTAAACAGAGATACGGATCTATAGTCAAGTGAAATGCAACAAATTTCCTGTGCACACAACATACTCACAAAGTTCTCAGGTGAGAATCAGATTAAAGTGATCCTTCGAGAAAAGTTACTGCAATCAAACAGTGTAGAATCAAAGGCAATGTTTTAATGGTTCTGAATTGAAAATCAGTACAATCAAGAGCACAAAGCCGACACGTGTTTCTTCACACCGTGTACGGGTAGTGACTCATCAGGGCTGGGAAGGAAAAGGATATGGGCATTAGGAACGGAGGACATGATAAGGTGACTGAAGTGCGTAAGTAGACACCAGAATTCTAGTGGAGACCCTATATTAGATGGTGTGAGCATAAAGGGGATGTCTCGCAGACAACATAGTCAAAGAGAAAAGCAAAAAGAAAAAAGAAAAAAGAAAAGTAGAGTGAAGGAGGTGGGTGGGGTGGGAGAGATAAAATCATTGGTAATGTGACACACTCGTGTATAGGTGACAATGATAAGGCATCTAAATTATAACAGTCTGTGGAAAGATGTACACGGATAAAATACAAGGAGGCAAAGCATGTCCTTGCATACTAATGTTCTACACAGGCGCACATGACATGGAAAGGAAAGAGCTCGGGTTGACAGGTTGAAAGGTGAAACCAGTAAAAATTAACAAAAGGCATAATAAATGTACAAGGAGGATAAAACTGTAGCAAGAATAGACAAAATGTCAAGGTCACAAGGTCGCAGTATAACACGGTCAGGGGGTGTACCAAATAGAAATATCACCAAGCGGCGAGTGCGAAAAATTAGGAGGATAGTGAGGTATATAATAAGAAAGGTGCAAGGATGCTGAATAGCGCTAATAAAAACATACAGGCTTCCAATGCAGTACTTGGCAAAATGGAACAAACATTTATATGGAAAACTTAACCATATAGGCATTTGCCAAAAGATTCAGAAGCGGAGCATACTTAAAATTATATATAAAAAAATAGTAATAGTATTAAAACGGGTGGAAAAACAACCAAAACGACTCAAAATTGGTTGCACATGTGGAGATCAAGGTCTCTTAATGTATACGGAACCGGTGTGTATCGCAGATGATATAGTATGTGAAATCTAAGAGAAGACAAAATATGCAAGCAACACACTAACTCGAGGCATTTACAATACAATCAATCAATCAATCAAAGCATTTATATAGCGCACTACTCACCCGGAGGGTCTCAAGGCGCTTGGGGCGGGGGGGGGGGGGGTCCGCTACTGCTCGAACAGCCAGGTCTTGAGCTGCTTCCCGAAGGCGAGGTGGTCTTGGGTCAGGCGGAGGTGGGTCAGGAGGGAGTTCCAGGTCTTGGCGGCCAGGTAGGAGAAGGACCTTCCTCCTGTGGTGGCTCTTCGGATGCGGGGGACGGCGGCAAGGGCGTGGTTGGTCGATCGAAGCTGGCGTGTGGGGGTGTAGAAGTTGAGGCAGCTGTTGAGGTATCCTGAGCCTTGGTTGTGTAGGGCTTTGTGTGTGTGGGTGAGGAGACGGAAGGTGATTCTCTTGTTGACCGGGAGCCAGTGCAGGTCTCTCAGGTGTCCGGAGATGTGGCTGTGTCGGGGGATGTCGAGGATGAGTCTTGCTAATGCGTTCTGGATCCGCTGGAGTCTCCTCTGGAGTTTGGTGGTGGTTCCGGCGTAGATGGAGTTGCTGAGGTCCAGGCGGCTGGTGACGAGGGCCTGGGTGAGCGTCTTCCTCGTCTCGGTGGGGATCCACTGGAAGATCTTACGTAGCATGCGCAGGATGTTGAAGCACGACGAGAAGACAGCGTTGACTTGTCTGGTCATGGAGAGGGAGGAGTCCAGGATGAAGCCCAGGTTGTGTGCGTGGTCTGTGGGTTTGGGTGCGCTGCCCAGGGCGGTGGGCCACCAGGAGTCGTCCCAGGCGGAGGGTGAAGAGCCCAGGATGAGGACTTCCGTCTTGTCTGAGTTCAGTTTCAGGCGGCTGTTCATCATCCACTCGGCTACGTCTGTCATCCCTTCGTGTAGGTTGGCTCTGGCGGTGGCGGGGTCGTTGGTGAGGGAGAGGATCAGCTGGGTGTCGTCGGCGTAAGAGATGATGTTGAGGTTGTGTTGGCGTGCGATGGCCACGAGGGGGCTCATGTAGATGTTGAAGAGGGTAGGGCTGAGCGAGGAGCCTTGAGGGACGCCGCAGATGACTTTGGTGGCTTTTGATCTGAACGCGGGGAGGCGAACTCTCTGTGTCCTTCCGGCGAGGAAGGAGATGATCCATTCTAGAGCCTTCTCTTGGATTCCAACGTTGCTGAGGTGCTGCACTAGGGTGCGGTAAAAATTACAAAAAACACAGTTGATGGACAGAATGTGAACAATGTCATACATTCACCCCAGTACAAGGATCTCCGCCTAAATCCATTGTTTTTTTGCACTCCACACCACCCTGGGTTAGACCCTGGCTATATGCAAATCAGCTCTGACCCTGTGCCTCATGGGAACAGTCCAGTCCTAACTACCAAGCCATGTCTTTCCCAGACCGGAATCAAGCATCCAAGGACCGGTTTCTGGCTATCAGATTTAGGCCCAGATCCTTGTACTGGGGTGAATGTATGACATTGTTCTACATTCTGTCCATCAACTGTGTTTTTTGCACTAGGGTGCGGTGGCAGACAGTGTCGAATGCTGCGGAGAGGTCCAGGAGGATGAGGGCCGCAGTTTCCCCGTTGTCGAGCAGGGCTCGGATGTCATCGGTGGCTGCGATGAGGGCGGTCTCGGTGCTGTGCTTGGCCCGGAAGCCGGACTGCAAGAGGTCGAGGGATCCGTTCGTCTCGAGGACGGCGGCCAGTTGCTTGTTGATGGTCTTCTCGATGACTTTGGCCGGAAACGGGAGGAGCGAGATGGGGCGGTAGTTTTTGAGTTCGGTGGGGTCTGCTGATGGTTTCTTCAGTAGAGCGCTGAGTTCGGCATGCTTCCAGCTCTCTGGGAAGGTAGCGGTGTCGAAGGAGGTGTTGATGATGTCCCGCAGGTGGGGTGCGATGACGGCGTCAGCTTTGTTGAAGACGTGGTGAGGGCAGGGGTCGGTTGGGGATCCGGAGTGGATGGAGTTCATCGTGCGGATGGTGTCTTCGGTGGTGATCGGGGTCCAGGCGCGGAGGGTGGTGGTGGGGGTTGTTGGTGTGGTCATAGGGTGCGTCGGTTGTGTGCTGAAGCTGTTGTGTATGTCTGCGATCTTGTTGTGGAAGTAGGAGGCGAGGGAGTTGCAGAGGTCTTGTGATGGGGTGATGTCATTGTTTCCGGCGTTGGGATTGGAGAGCTCTCTGACGATGTTGAAGAGTTCCTTGCTGTTGTGTGCGTTGTTGTCCAGTCGTTCCTTGAATGCGGTTCTCTTGGTGGTATGGATCAGTTGGTGGTGTTTTCGGGTTGCGAGCTTGAGGGTGGTCATGTTGTCTGGTGTAGGGTCTCTGCGCCAGGCTCGCTCGAGGGCACAGCAGTTCTTCTTGGAGCTCCTGAGTTCGTCGGTCAACCAGGGTGCTTTCTTACTGCCGGGTCTGCTGGGCAGGGTCCTCAGTGGGGCGAGGTCGTCTGCGCAGTTGCTGATCCACTTCGTGAGGTTGTTGGCGGCCTGGCTGGGGTTTGCAGAGCTGGCGGGGGATCTTGGCTCAGGGCTGCGGCGAGCTGGTCGGCTGTGATCTTGTTCCAGTTTCTGCGTGCGACCTGCTGCTGGTGGTGGATCGTGTTCTTTCTGAAGCTGAAGTGGACGCAGCTGTGGTCCATCCAGTGGAGTCCGGTGGCGTGGCTGAAGTCGATGTGCTTGCTGGATGAGAAGATGGGGTCGAGTGTGTGTCCGGCTTAGTGGGTGGGGGAGGTCACCTGCTGCTTGAGACCGAGGTTGTCGAGGTTGTCCAGCAGGGTGGTGGTGTTGCGGTCGTTGTTGTTCTCCAGGTGAAAGTTGAGGTCCCCGAGGAGGATGTAGTCTGCGGAGGGGAGGGCGTGCGGGCTGATGAAGTTGGCGATGTCTTCGCTGAATTGTGTGCATGGTCCCGGGGGTCTGTAGATGAGGGTGCCTCTGAGGGTGGTCTTGGGGTCGGTGTGGATCTGGAAGTGCAGGTGTTCGGCAGTTTTGAGGGTGTCGTCGGTGTTGGTCGTGATGCGGATGGTGTTCTTGTGGACGATGGCGATGCCTCCTCTGGTCTGGTTGACTCGGACCCTCCGGGTGATCTTGTATCCGTCCGGGATGGCGATGGCGATGTCGGGCGCTGAGGAGGCGTTCATCCAGGTTTCCGTGAGGAAGGCGACGTCTGGAGATGTAGTGTCGATCAGGTTCCAGAGTTGGGCGGCGTGTCTGTGGACGGAGCGAGTGTTGAGCAGGATGCACTCCAGGTGGTTGCTGCTGGTGCTCGGTTTGGTGGGTGCTGGTGCCGTGCAGGTCCGGATGCAGGTGAACTTGCAGGAGTGGCAGCTGAAGGGTCCGTGGGTGCGTCTCGGGGTGGCTCGGTAGCATCCAGGGATCCGGCCGGCATTGAGGGCGTTGATTTCGGTGGTGTCGTAGGTCCGGCGGGTAGGCTGGTGTCTACGGGGGCCAGGGGGTACACTTAGTCATTGCAAAAGCAGGTCTTGATTAGGATCTCGAGAAGTGGGATGAAAATATTTGGGATTCTTCAGTTTTCAGGTTCGGGTGAGGAAGAGGACAAGAAACAGAGCCTATTAGGACTGAGACCGAGAATTAATCAAAAGAGCGTAGAGAGGTGAATGCTCGGCCGATACATCGGAGAAAGTTGCAGGGTGGTCCACAATACCCCCAGGGGGGGAATAGCTTTAGATAGTTTAGAGGATTTTACGCAACAAGAGATTAATGATACTTTGGATGGGTTTCGGCAGAGACCTGGTGATAACTTACTTACATGGATGGTTCGCATCTATGACTTGGGTGCTGCAGGCGTGATGTTAGACCAAGGAGATGCACTGAAATTTTGTACGAGAAGCACAGACCTGACAATTCAGGAGCATTTCAGAAACTATGGGCTTAATGACCAGATTAGCCTATTACAATTGGCTGTGGCCGGATGTAGTCATAAATACCCGACTGAATCGGACTGGCCAGTAAATGAGAAGCCATGGTATACGTTGAGAGATGCGACACAGAGATTAAAGGAAGAGGTAATGAAAACCTCTATTTTCCTAGATACTGCACACAGACTAATGGAAGGACTACTTAACACTTCTGTAAGAAATAAGATCATTGGTACTGCTCCTCCTGCTTATAAGCAGGTAATGATGACATTGTTAATAAATCAAACAGGGAACACTTTAGCGTAGGTGATTGAGGCAGTTCGCGAGTTGGGCGAACTTGGAGTATGGATGAAGTCTGAAAGACCCTCTAGACCTGAGGTCCATACAGATAGTAACAGATTAACTAGACAAGCCTTGTTTACAGCTATAAAGAAGGATGGGGTGAGAAAAGAAGAAATAGATCAGGAACCTACTCCAAAGTTATGGAGCATGTTTCGAAAAAGAGGTTTAGGTTTAAAGTATTTTATTGAAGCAGGGTGAGGAAGGAAACAACAAAACAAACATAGAACCACAGGTGCCCCTCATAATCAGTGCGCATGGTACATTAGATACATAAAGGCAGTCCTTTCGGCATGGTGGGTCTGGTGGCGGTGTCAGCCGCAACAGTCTAAGATACCTAGGGCAAGTGATTTCTTTGAATTCTGAGCATAACAAATTATGGAAAGGTGCCCACAGCTCCTCAAAAGCGTCTACGTCCCCCGCCACCACTAGGGACAGCTTCTCCATGCCAAGGACATGCCACAATCTGTGCAGCCAGCCGACAACAGTGGGGAGCGTGGCGGAGCACCAGTGAATGAGTATGTTCTGTACTGCTGACCCCAAAGCTATCGCTGTCTGTCTACCCCTTTTAGATCTGAGAGGGTACATCAATCCATTCGACAAACCCAGTAGGACATAGGCAGGGAGACGGGGTAGTTCTATTCCAAAGCATTTGTCAACCTCATTGAGGACCTCCTCCCAGTAAGGAGCCAGAAGGGGACAGTCCCACAATATATGAGTAAGTGTGCCAGTCTGACCACAGTTGCGCCAGCATGTCCCAGGTATTAAGCGGTCCATTTCATGTAATTTCTCAGGAGTGCGATACCAATAGGTTGTGATTTTGGTGAAGGTCTCTATGAGCCCGGTGTGATAGGCGGAGTGGCGCGCTCTGTAGGAGATGTGCTCCCATTCAGTATGGCTCAGCACTCGACCAAGCTCCCGTTCCCACCGTTCCCTACCCGGGTTGTAGATGTGAAAGGGGGGGGTTGCAGCATCTTATACAAGTCAGAGATGAGCTTGGCGTCCAACGAGCGAGTCACTAGCCAGCGCTCATACGCTGTGATCGTCCGGTCTGCCGTCGCGCGCACTTGAGGCTGTAGCGCCCAGTGACGTGCCTGCATATACCGCATGCGTTCCGTCTCGGGGAGGCCATAATCCCGACGCAAGTCCTGGAAGGGAACGACACCCTCTGGGCCATATAGATGATATAAAGTGAAACATCGGGCCGCCCGCCAGTGATCATAGGCTCCAGGCTCCATACCCGGGCCAAAGTCCGGGTTACCAATCAGTGGCGTGAAAGGAGAGGGAAAGGTAGTGAGTTCGTGCTTGGTAGCCACAGAGTCCCACACACGAAGCGGGACCCGCGTCATGATGGAACTCTCCCATCCGGACTCCTATGATGTCGGGGTTCTGGCGGACCCTTTGAGTGAACGGCTCCATATAGAGAGCGAAGAGCAGAGGGGACAGTGGGCACCCCTGTCTTGTACCACGCTCTATTGGAAAGTGCCGAGAGCTGCCCCCGTTCACCCGGACTACCGCAGATGGGAAACGGTAGCAGTTGAAAATCAGGTGCCGGAACTTCTCGCCGACCCCAAACTTGCCCAGGACCGTCTCCAAATAAGGCCAGTGCACCCTGTCAAACGCCTTTTCCGCGTCAATGGAGAGGAGCATGCGTTCCCCGGGAATCCTCGAGGCCTTCTCAAGGATATGAGTCACTCTCTTCGTGTTGTCCACAGTCTGCCTGCCTGGTACAAAGCCGGCCTGATCCGAGTCGACCATGCCCGGGAGATGAAGCGCCAGACGTGCCGCCAGAATGCTAGTGAAAACCTTCAGGTCTGTGTTCAAAAGTGAGATTGGGCGGTAGGACCCGCAAGCAGTCCGATCCTTGCCCGGTTTCGGGATCACAGAGACCGTAGCCTGAAGAAATTCAGGGGGAATGGCACCCGGCTCCAAGAATGTATTAAAGAGACGCGTCAAAAGAGGCGCGAGCTCCTGGCAGAAGGTCTTGTAGAAGAGAGGGATAAAACCATCAGGTCCCGGGGCCTTACCAGTCTTGAGCCGGGAGATCGCCGTAACCACCTCCTCAATCCGGATCTCCCGCTCCAAATATTGGGCCTGATCCGGCGTCAGCGACGGGAGCGACACCGAGTCTAGATAGTCCGTTTCAGCCCGTGCGGAGGGGGCCTCGCCAGCATAGAGATCAGCGTAGTAGTTGCGGAAAACTTCCGCGATCTGCCCGTCCTCCGTGACCGACCCCCCGGTAAGGGTAACTAACTCCTTCACCCGGTGCCGTTGGTGTTGCACCCTGAGCTTGTGCGCCAGGAGCCGGCCGCACCTGTCCCCACCGGTGTAATACTTGTGCTTCAGGCGAAGCACCGCGTACTCCGCTCTGTCTGTGTCAAGAGCGGACAGGAGTTTCCTGGCGGCCTTCAATTCCCTCCAGACTCGGGGGCGCCCGTTCTGTGATGTACCTGTTCCAGCTCCCGCACCTGACGAGTAAGCTCGTCCCTTTTGAGCTGGCGATCTTTGTTCTCTGCCGAGGAGATAGCGATAAATTCGCCATGGAGCACAGCCTTCAGGGCAGCCCATTGCGTCGCGCGGGTAGTGTCGCAGTTGTCATTTACACGTTGAAAGTCCACTATGGCCGCGCGGATCTGTTGCACCGTCGATCGTCTGTGCAGTAACGTATCCCTAAGACGCCAGACCCCCCTCGGACGAGCCACTGGAGGTAGACGGAAGGTGCCCTCCACCGGTGCATGGTCGGAGAGAGAGAGGACCCCCATGTCGGCATTCGAGGCCAGTTCGAACATCGGGCCCGTCACTAGAAGATGATCCAGCCTCGCATAGGACTTGTGGGCATGGGAGAAATAGGAGTATGCTCGAGTCGCGGGGTGGAGGCGGCGCCACATGTCGTGCATATCAAGCTCCTCCAGTCGGGTACGAACCGAGCCCGAAAGCTCCCCCAACTGGTGGCACCGCTGCACAGACCTGTCCAGAGTCGCATCAAAAACCACATTCAAGTCCCCCCCCAGTACAATGTGCCTGTCAGGAGTGGATGCCACGTCTTCCAGCGCCCTGTGCAGAAATTGGTCCTGACGGTCATTGGGGCCGTATATGGAGCCTACAGTAAACACCAAGCCCCCCACCTTGATCCTATATGCCAGGAGTCTCCCCTTCTGCTCCGCTACCTTCTGCAAAACCTCCCCTATGAACCCTCTTGAGAACAAAAGCGCCACACCTGCTGTTTTAGAGGCACTGGAAGAAAAGAGTTGCGTGGGGAACTTAGGGGTGCGCATTCTGGAACAATCCTTGGCCAGCAGGTGGGTCTCCTGCAGTAGGCAGATGTCGGCCTGGGAGTTCTCTAACAGGGACAGGACAGCCCGCCATTTAACCGGATTATTCAGCCCCTTCACATTCAGAGTAACAACTTTAAGGGCCATCACGGAGGGGAACACCAGAAACACACATGAAAGCGGGCAAGGCCCACCGGGCAAAACTCAAAGGCCACAGCAAGAAACATCATCTCACAGCGAAAGCAAACGTCCCAACGGCACAGTACAGTCCCCGAACCCCAAAACACCCCAACTGTGTGGACCCCCCCTCCCCCCAGAACCCCGCACACCCAGCCCCACACTCCCCCCAACCCCCCTCCCCCCAGCGAACCCCCAAACTCGAAACTTTCCCCAGCAACTCCCCTTCCTCCCCCCCGCTCCCCAAGCCATTCAAAAGCGTCATTGTCCCAGTCCGGCCCTTATCGGACAAGGCCGTGGAAAGTCGATCAAGTGGACGTCCAGCCACCACCACCTGCACCCCCGCCCCCCCTACCCCTAGAACCTCGCACCTGCAATGATGAAAAGCTAATGTAGACTCCCCCCGGAGTAAGTTCAGGCCGTCAAGGCCACATCGCCATTCGTCGTCGCCCTGGAAGCCTCCTGGATGGCGCTCGACATGTCCGCTCGAATCGTGGGCGAGTCAGGCCTCACAGGCGGCGGGGATCGCCTCTCTCCGACCTGTTGCCAGCCGTCTCGAGTGCTTCGCCTGCGGCGAGGCGCCGGGGTGTCCGTGTCCGAAGCCGTGATCCCCAATACTCCGCAGACATCCTGGAGGGACCGAAGCTGATGCAATGTTCCATTCCACCGGAAAATCAATCGGAAGGGGTGCCCCCACGAATACTGCGTTTCGTGCTCCCGAAGGAAGTCCGTGGCAATCTTAAATGTTTTCCTCTTCTGCAACGTGATCGTGGATAAGTCCTGATATAGAGCCACCGGGTGATCTCTGAAGCGGAAAGGCTGCTGCCGCCGTGCCTCGCGGAGAATCCGCTCCTTCAAGGGGAAGTCCGGCAAAAAGGCCAATATGTCCGGGGGGGCGCCGAGGCCCTGCGAGGACGGCCAACCCTGTGCGCCCTGTCGATACGTATTTGGAAGTCCTCAGGCTCCCCCAGGATTTTGCGGAATAGGGCTCCCAGGTAGGCGGCCACGTCCTCACCCTCTCGTTGGACGTAACACCCCGGACCCTGATGTTGTTCCGCCTGGACCGGTTTTCAAGGTTCTCGGCGTGGGCCAGTAACTCGATCTGTTGTTCCAGCAGCCGTAGGACCTCTTGCTGCAAGTGGGTGATCTCCTCGTCCCTAGAATGACCAGCCGCCTCCACAGTGTTAACTCGCTCCCCCAGGGAGTCCACTTCTCTTCGGACTTCCCGGACCTCTCCGGCCACCTCCTGCTTCAAAGTCTGAAAATCCTCCCTCAAGGAGCTAAACAGGGACTCCAGGAACGACCGGGTCACTGGGGGCTCTCCGCCGTCAGAGCCCCTGGAGTTGGCCGGGGGGCTCGGGGCTGGCTGGCCCCCGCCGCTGCGCAGGGCACCGCGCCCCAACATGTCCGGCAAAGTCCGATCGCCTCTCCTCTGCCCCCTGGCATTCGACATCTTGGAGAGGTGGGAATCGCCGACGTCCACAGCTCGGCGAGTAGGCGCCACAGGCCGGGGCGCCTGAGCAGCAGAAGCTGGCCGGTCCCTCAGTCGCTGGTAAGGGAGCACTGCAGTCCAGAGGCCCCGGTCGAGGCCGGGCGGCTGCTCCGAGTTCTTCAAAATGGCCGCCCCTTACAGGCAATGGGGCCAACGCCCAGGAATCGAGGCCGACCCCCGTCACGGGACCACATGCAGGGCGTACAGTCAAAGGGCAGGCTCGCAGGGCGCGAGGCAACCAGGGCCGGCTCGCCGGGATGTGCAAACACGCTGGAAGCACGACCTCACTCCGTTGCGGCCAGGGGGGGACCGGAGCAGCCACGTGGGGTAGGCCTTCTCGAGCCCCGGTCTTGCGTAGTTGCCGTAGGTCGGCTACGCCTCCGCTGCCACCGTCTATTCAGCTCCGCTCCGTCGACGAAGGCCGCTTCGGCACCCACCCAGGCGCCGTGTCACGGGCACGCCGGCAGGCCACTCGCAGTCGCTGGATCACCTCGCCGGAACACAAAGCCTGAAGGTCTCGCGGCTCTCGGGCCTCCCGTAGATCTCTCAGTGGGCACCGCCTCGGTCGGCGCCCGAGCGGAACCACTGCCACGGCGGGACAACTGGGGCTCACCGACTGCTCTGCACCACCACGGGGATCACCAGGTGTGGTAGCCGCCCGATCTGGGGGAGATCAGCGGCTGTGAGCGGTGCAGGGTTTCCAGGGGCTCGGGAGCTCTCGGCAAGTGCGTCCTCTCAGCCCGCCATCTTGGCCACGCCCCCCCCGAAAAAGAGGTTTAGACAGAAATGAAGGGAGCAGGAGAGTTAGTAAACAGGATCATGAACAGAGACATTCGAAAGGAAGTGGTGATGAATTGTATCAAGAGAGAAGGGAAGGATCCCCAGTATATAGAACACGGTACGAGAGGGAAGACTCTTCAGATCGCAGAGCTAGAAATGAAAGAGGCAGATCTCCGGAACTGAGACTTAGAAATGAAAGAGGTAGAACCCCACGATTGAAGATCACAGAGTGACAGAAATATGAGAAATTCATTTTATGGAGAGAGAGTGTATAAGGAAGATGTACTTCCTAAACGATATGAAAGTCGTTACCCTGATTTGTCCTGGGCGCAAGACAGGATCAAAAACGACTAGCAAATAGGTCAAGCTCCGGTACAGAATTGGACTCCCAAAGATCATAGACCCTATGTTGATAGAGAGATTTTTTGGAGGCATCGTAATGTGCAACTGGCCCAAGCCCTAGTAGATACATGAGTGGAGGTCACTTTGATATATGGAAATCCCAAGAAATTTAGAGGACAGTATTTTTCTACAATCACAGGATTAGGTGGTAAAGAGACCCCAGCAGTGCAAGCCAATCTCCAATTAAGAATCGGAAGAATACCAAAAAGAGAATATAGTGTACTAGTTGTGCCCCTTTCTGAATATATTATTGGAATTGACATTTTAAAAGGAATGACGTTGTGTTTAGATGATGGGTATTATCAGTTTGGAACAAAACGCTATGGGCCCGATGTAGGTAGGCAAATACCGGTCGGTAACGGCCGAAAATTGGTAATTACGGCCGTTACCGACCGGTATTTGGGAAATGAGATGTAGGTGATAAAAATTTACTGAATCGGCAAATATGAATCGGTAGAAATCCGATTCTGTATTTACCGATTACATATTTACTGATTCGGTATTTACCTATTCCTTATTTACCGAGTCCTTATTTACCGAATTGGTAATTAAGAAACGGTAAAAAAGGCCCATTGAGATGTAGGAAAGACCAAAAATACCGAATTACATGAAATTCGGTATTTAAGAGTCGTTATTTACCATGGACTGAAAGCAGGTGGTAACCAGGTGCAGGCTATAAAAAAGGGCCCAAAATGCAACAGTGTTGCAAGAATGTCGGCATTCTATGTGATTGCGAGGCGACAAAGGCTACAGGCAGCAGGAGAGAGGGTCTGGCTAAGGGAAGAGCAGGTCTACAGACAGAGGATCACCATATTCCAACTGACTGAGCCTGGGGTACTGCAGAGGTACAGGCTACACCCCAGAACCATCCTGGACTTAATTAGGGACCTCCACCCATACCTGGATCACCCAACACCCAGGGCCCACACCATCCCACCCCATGTGCAGGTGCTGTGTAGCCTACACCTGCTTGCCTCTGGGAGCTACCAGAGTGTGATTGCTGCAGTTGGTTGTGTATCCCAGAGCTGCCTGTCCCGTTTTTTCAGGAAGTTCCTGGATGCCATGACGCAGAGAATGGAACATTACATCCGGTTCCCTGACACACCTGCGGAACTTGCAAAAACTAAAACTGACTTCTATGGACTGGCACACTTCCCGCATGTGATAGGCTGCATAGATGGCACCCACATTCCACTATGCCCACCTGCAGCCACTGAACACATCTACAGAAATCGTAAGTCGACACACTCCATCAATGTGAAGGAGATATGCAATGCTGGCAACATCATCACTGACATAGTGGCCAAATTTCCAGGGAGCACACACGACTCCTACATATTCCAGAACAGCGGAATATACACACGGCTTGTTGCTGGAGATTTTGGTGATGGATATCTGCTAGGTAAATAAGTGTAACACACCCTGATATGAATGGCAGATGTATGTGTCATGTGTATGTAACTCATTGACCTCTCATTCTCTCCTAGGCGATAGTGCATATGCCCTGCGTTCCTTTGTGCTCACACCATACCTCAATCCAACTAACAGAGGCGAAAAGCGTTACAATGTGGCACACAGGTCAACTCGCAACGTAGTGGAGCGCACATCTGGAATCCTCAAGAGCAGGATCCACTGCCTCCACAAGAGTGGAGGAGCACGACAGTACACCCCATCATGTGTTGCAAGATTATAGTGACCTGTGCCATGTTGCACAATCTTGCCACCAAAGAAGGCACAGAGGTGGAGTTGACACATCACGAGGACATTGATGATGACCAAGAACATGTAGACCCCCAAGCAGCAGGAGCAGCAGCGACAGATGGAAGATTCAGACGGACAGAGATTACACGTCGATATTTCAAGGTAATGTATGACACACAGACAGGTATAGTGTTTGACAAGTGTAGTTTAATATTCACTACATCAGGATCAAAATAGAAAAGCCATTGTCCTTTAATGTCCATGTCCACGACTGCATGTGCTCAGTTGCCGTGACTGTGAGTAGTCCTGTGAATTTTAGGCAACGTTCAATGCTTACGCCCACGCACTACATTGCGGGATTGACGTGACAGGGATTCCATATCTTGGCTGTGGCCTAACTCAGCACTGCTGCGCCTGACGCTCCTGCGCACCTGTGGTACAGGTGTGCTGGAGCCACTCCTGCTGATGGACCCCTCTGTCTCCTCCACACCCATGTCACCAGCATTTCCTGTTTGAGTTGTGAGCATCTGCTCCATCGCAGAGGTCACTCTTCCCATGCCCCGTGTCAAGTCTGTGCAGCAGTGCACAATTGCATCCTGCATGGATATTGAGCGGCGGCACAGTAGGGATGTGGATGTAGCAAATCTGTTCAGTGCCTTGGACTGCTGCCGCATATACTGCCGCTCCCTGCGATGCTCAAGTTGATCCCTGTCCAACTTATCAGACAGTACACCATGTAGGTAGAGATGTCTGACATCCCCTTGGAAATTGCCTCCAAACTACAGGCAATGTGGCCTATTCCCTTGTCTATGTTTGTCATTTTGTTGTTCATGCTGCGCACCTGCCTATGCACAGCCATCAGTGCCTTGGCCTGCATGCGTTGTACTTTGACCATTGTGGCCTCCAGGCCACAGAATACGCTCCCATCTTCCTGCCCATTGCCAGCCTCACGTGCCCTCCTACCAAGGACACTGGTGCGCGCAGCGCCAGCAGTAATGTGTGATCTGGCCTTGTCAGCCACAGGTGCAATTGTCTGATTTACAACATCCTCATCCTCCTCATCAGAGGTTTGCAGGATCCTCTGAGGGGACACATCAGGCCTACTTAACCTTCCATGCATGGACGACCTGGAAGTTGGTTTGGGTGTAAGCGGTGTGCTTTCCTCCTCAGGAGATCCAAACAATAGAGGTGATAGCAGGACAGGTGTTGAGGCTCGCTCTGGTGTTGAAGCTTCCTGGGTTGTGTTGTTGCCTCCTTCTACAGCGCTATGACCTGTGCTTTGTTTCTCCTTCTCACTTCTCTTAGTTGCTGGTGCCCTCTCCTCCCTTGCTGGTGCTGAACTGCGTGAGGACTCTCCTGTGGAATGAAATTGACATAGGGTCAATGTTGTTGTTCACCTGTGTGTCCTTCTTAAATAAATAGTTTACACACCTTTGCCAAGTGTACATTGTGTGTTTGGAGATGTGTGTGGCATGCCTTGCTGAGTCTTGTGGTGTATGCATTGCATGTATGTACTCATGACTACGTCTACCATGATGCATTGCTGGCCCCAAGTATGAGCTGTTCTGCAGTGTAATGATTCTACACAGTGGGGTACGGGTTCAGGATAATGGTTGTGGATTAGGGTACATGCATCTTACCTTGTTTCTTTGATGCTCTGGCTGTACTGTCCAGGTCTCCAATCCCATGGATGCATTCTGGCTCCAGGGTTGTTTCAACAAGCTCCTCCATCTCAGACATTTTTGGTGCTTTGCTCCTGCCACCTCCTGTCACACCAGCATCCTTTTTTTGGGGAGCAATCTTCTTTTTGGTTATGATGCGCAGGTCATACCATCGCTTTTTAATGTCCTCGATCTCCTGGTGCGTCACACCAATGGCATTGACTTTGCCCTGTATGCCAAGCCATATGTTCCTCTTCACAGACTCTGCAACATGCAGAGACTGTCTTCAAAATATTTGGTTGTAGTGACTTACAATTTCTTCTACAGCCACCTGCAGTTCTGCTGGGCTGAACTTTATCTTTCTTTTGCGCTCCCCACCATCCTTTTGCCCCTCCTGAGACTCCATTCTGTAGCACTGCTTGGCTCTGGATGCTCAGCTCCTCTCACCTCAGCTCAATTGTTTGTTCAGTTGCTGTGCACCTGCATGGGTGTGGCCACTCCCAGGTACTGGGGAGGGGTGCTTCATTCTGATTGGTTGGATTCTCTGGGCCTTGGTTGTGGGGTGTGTAGGGTGTTTCTGATTGGTTGGCAGGCTCACATGTCGATTTTTAAACTGTCGATTTCGGTATTTTCCGATTCGGTATTTTCCGAATCTGTAAATTGCGAATCGGTAAATTCCGATTCGGTAAAACCCATTCATTCCTATGGGCCTCCTGGCCCATAGGTATGAATGGGTTTTACCGAATCAGAATTTACCGATTCAGAATTTACAGATTCGGAAAATACCAAAATCAGATACCGAGTCATTCCGAATCGGTACATTTTACCGATTTTTTACCTACATACCATTTTCCGATTCTGAAATACCAATTCGGTATGAGTCGGTATTTAAGAATCGGAAAATATAAATTACCCACATCTGGCCCTATATCTCAGCTAACGCTGTGAGAGTAGGTCATTTGAAAATTCTTCCTGTAAAGGTGCCTCAGGCGACTAAAGTGATTTCGATGAAACAAAACAGAATTCCAGGTGGACATGATGAGATCAGTGCTACTATTCAAGACTTGATGAACGCAGGGGTTGAGGTTCCGATTACTACTACATGGAACAATCCCGTGTGGCTGGTGCGCAAAAGTGATAATTCATGGCGCATGATAATGGATTACCGCGAACTGAATAAACACACACCACCTTTGACTGTTGCCGTCCTTCACACTGTTACATTGATAGAGAGAATTAAGAAACATTCAGGGCACTTGGTATGCAACTATCGATATTGCTACGGATGGTTCAGCCAGGTATGTTGGTGCAAAGAGGCAATGGAAAGCAGTATCCTACAACCCTGTTACCCAAACATTGTTGAGCACAACTGGTAAAGGAAAGAGCAGTCAAGTTGCAGAACTTTATGCTGTTTATCAGGCTTTGAAACAGGAATTACCGGGAGTTTGCCATATTTATACCGACTCCTGGTCGACTGCTAATGGATTGGCGACATGGCTTCCCACATGGCACATGCATAATTGGTTAATTAATAGAAAATAATTATGGGGCAAAGAGTTGTCGAGAGAGGTGTGGGATATGCTTCCTTAAAGTATTGTATCAGTGTTTCATGTCGACGCTCACTCTCCCATTGATTCACTTGATAGGTGGTTTAACCTCATTGCAGACAAAAATGCTAAAATCTCTGAGGCAGAGGTGGAAATGCAGAATTCTGACCTGGTTGGATTGGCAAGGTGGGCACATCAAAAGTGTGGAATTTTTGGAGAAAAGATCACTAGCAGGTGGGCAGCAGATAGAGATATATATTTTCCCCATGATGTGATTAGAACCGTAATTTTACAATGCCCCATTTGCCAGCATTCCCGACAACGAGAGATACCACAGATAGTGAGAGGTCAGTTACATCGAGGTAAGTCACCAGCACAGATTTAGCAGATAGATTACATAGGTTCCTTACCAACCTCTAGAGGCTGTCAATATATATGTACAGTTGTAGACACATACTCAGGATATTTGATTGCATCCCCTTATAAACGTGCTACTCAGATAAATAAACTTAAGACCTTAGATTTGATCATGCTCTATTACGGAAATCCATTACAAATTCAATCGGACAACTGGACACACTTTAAAGGGAGAATGGTACAAGAATATTGTGCTTGACACAATATCGAGTGGATTTTTTATATTCCATATTACCCACAGGCCGCAGGATTGATAGAAAGGATGAACGGTCTTTTAAAAAATCAATTGAGAAAATTGTCTGATGGTTCATTACGTAACTGGAGAAACCATTTAGTTGATGCCCTACAAATTCTCAACAATCGTTCTTTAAATAATTTTGATACACCCATTATGCGAATGTTTCCTCTTCTGTAAATGTGCAATCCCATATGGCAGTGGCTACCATTGTCTACTGGGAGATTACTCCCGGACCCTTGGCTCCACATAGAGCGACTCCTGAAGCTTCTGGTTTAGATTTGCATACTTTGAAACAGCATGTGTTAAAACAAAGAGATATTGTCCTAATTGAAACTGGAATTGCTGTCCAAATACCAGCAAGACACTTTGGTCTGATCACCCCACGCTCTGGACTAGCGCTAAAAGGCATCCAGGTGCTGGTTGGCGTAATTGACTCTGATTATCAAGGTGAAATCAAAATTATTCTGTTGAACAGTGGTGATCTGGATTTAACAGTCCAGCCTGGAGATTGAGTTGCCCAATTGGTTATAATGTCAGTCTTTGGAGGTGTGATGAGAAAAGGGACTGCCCGACCTTCCTAACTGTACGTGGAGAAGGAGGTTTTGGCTCAACTGATAAAAATCCAGGAGCCAGAGTGTGGGTACCGTCGCCTAATGATCCCCCTGAACCGGCTGAAATAATCGCCACTGGCAATGATAATACGATACTAGTCATGAAACCTGGACAGGAAAAGTGGGACTGTGCCCCAGCTGAAAAATGGTATCTTCGAGAATGAATAATGCCTGTTTTTGACTTGTTTTCTTTAGGTCACTGTATGGATTGTCGCTGCGGGATGTGTCGCCGCTGGACTCCTTTCGGCATGGTACGCATGGGGCCGAGATGGGCCGGGGAGAATCGAAAGCGAGACGATATGCCAAGAGCGCAGAACAAACTCAATTCTGACTGATAAATTAGACGTTTGGGAGAATCTTGCACGCAGGATACTCAACAATTCCTATTTCTGCATGTCGAACATGAGAAGTGTCCCTGACATTCTTTCCACATGTTTAGTCTCGGTTCCAACTCTGACAGCTGTTCTGATTGATGCTTTCAACGTTACAAACATCAACATAAGTGTTAACATCGAGACCGTGATGAGTCGACTGTCAGTGTACGATTATTGTGCATCCTGCACAGTATTAACTAATTTAAATGCACCTCAGACTTTGGCTGTCACCACAGAAGGTGATGTTTGTTTTAATTTTACGTGTGACCCAAGATTAATTGGCAAATGTATACAAACTAAATTGGAAAACGTTTCCAAACTTCCCCAGCATGTACAGATGTTGTGCTACACTCGTAAACCCTACATGTGCTGTTCAGTTCGTAATTCTATGACCTGTAGGCAAACTGTCTTTTCCGTTAGTTATTACAAAAATGTCTTACTGCCAACTGGATGGCTCTTTTCATGTGGGAACATTTCCTGGTCCTTTATTCCAGCGAACATTTCTGGTGGGCAGTGTGTAACGAGACTTAGCCTTATAATGTTCTCTTTGTTTCCCTCTACGCATACTCGAACTGTACGTGAAGCACCTCCATTGGATGAACATTGTGAATCTAATTTGCATTTACTTTCCAGATCAGAATGCATTACTTTAGCTGCTTCAATTGTAGGTATTCCTGGACTATCGATTTATAATTCCAGAGCCATTAGTAAACTGGCTTGTCTTATGGTCAAATCTATCAATCACACTTCGACTGCTTTGTCAGAATTTTTATTAGATGCACAGGGTGAACGCCGAGCTATCTTACAAAATTTGGATCAAGGTGGTTTAATTGGCTTTTTGGGTGGCTGCCTGATTTTAATTTGCTTTGTTCTATTCTGGGTGGTGCACTCTTGGCCATTGGTTTTCTGATCGCTATTTGCTGTTGTATTCAATGTGTACCAAACCTTTTCTATATGCTTTGACCTGGTACTATGAGTAGATCTGTTTGTTATGTTTCCTATAATTCTGCCAATGATTTACATTCCGTTTTATGTTTACATACATTCGATGGTGTTGGATAATGGTCATGGGTGGAATGTAGTGACTGAGCCGTTTTTATTGAAATGGCTTGATTATGACCATTGCCCACTACCATCTCAGTATATTTTGCTCTAATATAGTGCTGTGTAGGCCTACATAATATGAATTAGCTACAAAGTAAGGCTTGATAATGCCTTCTCTGTTTCCAACTGTATCTTGCTTAATGGCAGGGTTTGACTACTGGCTTTGGCATACTCTAATGCCATCTTGCATACTAATTCGGGCTCTTTGCGGGAGTAGTGGCCTATGCTTAAGCGACTCCATTTTCTAAGCTGTCCCCATCATCTGAACCTTTCTGGGTGAGAAGTCATGTTTTGCTTCTCACTTGTTTTCTGCACTCCGTATGCTAGTGGAAACCGGTTCTTATAGGAGGAATGTGCTCGCTCTGCTCCGGAGTCATAACAGACGCCTAGCTAGCTGATGCTGTGGCCTTGGCGCGCAGTGGTACCTAATCTGATGGGAAAAGGGGGCGAGGTTTGCTAGAAGCTTCGACCAACGTTTCCACTTGTACTAAAGTGGGTGTTCGGGTCTCGACCACTGGTAGTCCATCACAGTACAGAAGTGTAGCTGTAACGGTGGAGCAGAGAATCCTGATTCGGCTGGAGAAACGGACTCCCCTCTGGCGAAGTGGAAGCGGGATGTGTAGAAACCTGGAGAGGTGTTCCACTAACTCTTATATTCTAGCTGTTCTTATCTAACTATCGTCTCCTATTTTCACGTTCCATACATTTATATACATATAAGTTCTATATATATGTTTTACTGATTGCATTTAGCAATTGCTTAGGTACTGATTTGAAGAAGGCCTATCGTGACATAGTAGTGATTTCTTTCTTTCGTCCTTCTATCATTGTGTAATAAAGAAACCCCAGAGTATATAATTATTTGTCTGTGTTCCTTGGGATGGGAGGTCAGGGACTTTCTGACCCAAATGCTGTGGCACCGTTAGGATGGTAAGTTTCCCTTCCTGCAGGCAATTGTAGAAAGAGGGACGTTCCGCTCTCATCCAGGGAAGCCCAAAATAACAAGGAATCCACCCCGAGCCCTTGTTAGGAGGAGCATGCCGTGATTATGTAGTCTCACCTAGGTGGGCTTTGTTGCGTTGTTGTACCTAGTGGCCCCTTGTTTGCGTTGTCGTACCCCAGGATGCGTTGTTTGCGTCGTTGTTGCCAGTGGTACTGTTCTTGTGTTGTTGTTTGCGAGCTTCACACTACATTATCACAGTTTCCACCCCAGCAGCTTACAAAACAACTTGCCATAAGGGCAGTTGTTGAGAATCAGACGGAACTGTGCACGGAAAGAATTCTTCATGATAAATGCGACCATCTTTTGTGACCAGTTAAAAGATAGAGGATACCCCCGGAAATTGCTTAAACATGCAGTTAAAAGAGCATGGTACACACTATGTGAAACATTACTGACCAAAAAAGAAAAAGCACCCTTGAACAAATTGGTGTGTGTGTCCACGTTTGGGTCTCATACTAACAAGTACCGGAAAATAATTTTAACAAATTGGCATTGTGAGAAGGTGGCCTGATATGCAGTGGTCACTATTCTAGTGCCCACTATGTATCAGTCCAGCAACCCTTATTGATGATTGGTTGTAAGTCAACCTTATAGACCAGCTATCCTAGTAGCATGGATACGAGCAGTCTAAGGCTAAAGACTCGAGAGGGCGTGTTAAGCCAGCTGTTTACCACACATATACCCCTTGAATACCCAGTGAAAGGACACCACACAAGTGTTATGAAAATAAACAGTTATTTATTAAAGATCACAACAGCCCTGTACTCTTTATGAGGACAGGGTACTAAGCACAAACCAAAACTCTTACAAAAATACTTAAGTTAGCACAGTATATACAAATGCCCGAGGGGCACGGAAAACCATATACTCTAAAAGTGGAATGTGATATTCCTAGCAGGTAAGTACAGTACTAATAGCTTTTGGAATCGCTAGGACTTGACTAGGGAATCGTTAGATTACGACTAGGAGGCCTAGGGGACTCGGGTGCAGTGTGTGCACTCTCACGCGAGATGCGGACAAAAGTCTATAGTAGCTAGGAAATAGAAAGTTAGTGTTCTCGGGCGAACCCGACCTGGTAGGGAGAAAACGAAGATAGATTCTGACCCTTGGATAGTGAGGCTATGCTGGGGCACCGAAATGCCGAAGTTACCTAGCCCAGGGGCTGCAGCTGCATAGGTCTGAAAAGACGTCGGGAATCCTCGTAGACGGACCAGGAGCCGGAAGAAAAGATGCTGGCCGGTGACCAGTGAAGAAAGTTCAGTTGGATCCAAGCCTGGATCTCGAAGATAGATGACACCTGAAAGCAGAGGGGACCAAGTTCGAGACTACTAGCCAGTAGTCAGTGGGCACCAGGAGGGCACCGGATGGTAGCCACCTCGACAAGGTGAGTGGGTGACGCTGGAGCTCGAAGATCTCACGGACCAGGAGGCGTTGTCGGCGACCAGGATGGAGGATCGAGCTGTCCCACGAAGATAGAAGCTGTCGGCGTCGCTGGACCCAGGATTGGGCAACAAAGCCTTGGCAAATTCAAGCCCACGCGGTGGACTCAAAATGGCGTCTGGAGTGGACCAGGAGGGTCCGGGGTGCCTCTCTTGAAAAAGGAAGCAAGGGCCAGCCTGGAGCAACCAGACCAGCAGAAGAGATGTCGTCGGGCGTCGTTCAGAAGGCCACAAGCCAGCCGGCTAGTAGCCAAACAACGCGGTGCACAGCAAACAGCAGAAGGGCCCCACGCCGATCGTGGAGATGCAGGGAGGCTGACCTTGGGTGCTGGAGCTGCGCAGGGTCGGGGCTTCTCGGACCCCAAAGCACTCACCAGTGGAGGACACGGTGGGCTTGCAGTAAAGATGTCGTGCAGTCTTGGCGATCGTCGGTCCCTCGAGGTCTCGTCGCACTCACGGTTCTCAGCTTGGCTGTAGGGGTGAGTAGAGGTCAGAGGTGCCAGGGAAGCCGGGTCTCGTCGAGCTGGGTCGTCGGATTCGTGATGAAGGACTTGCAGCAGACCGCAGTGTTCTTTAGGATGGTGCCCGCTTGATGCAGGGTGACTACTCCTTAGCCACAAGGGAGAATCTTGAAGAAGAAATCGTGAAGTCCTTTCGAAGAAAGTGGTATCTTGATTCCAAAGATGATCTGATTTGAACAGGGGGCCCGCTCCTATCTTTATACTAAAAAAGGGGGCTGACCCGGTGACTAGGTCCTGCCTATGGGTGGGACCAGGAGGGGGGTGGTTACACCCCTCTCCCCTGCCGGACTTCCCCAGGCCAGGGGCTGGTGTGCCCCTGGAACTGGTTCTGACTGGCCTATGCGTAGTGAGCACCGGGGTGCCACTCAGCAGTCACCTTCCTGAAAAGCCCTGCCTACCCAGGATACACAAAACCATGTCTGGGACGGTGCTAGCACCGCCCCTGACAGGAAACCCTTTGTCCAGGCTCCCCTCACTGGGAGGACTCCCAGCTGCAGGGGGTCAGACTCGTGTCTGTGGTGGCAGCATCCATTTTGTGGAGCTGAGGCTTTGCTTAACTTTAACCGGGGTTCACAGTTACATACATGTCGTGTCCCTCTAGAAGGGTGGAATGCTAACCCCGTCGCCAGAATTGGCGAGGGGTTAGTATTCCAATTCGTATGACACCTTACTCGACATGTTTTGATAAAGCAATACCAAAGTTAGCATTTAACCGCGAGGATTATAATGCACTTAAGAGTATATGGTATGCGTTATCATGGAACAGCTATTAGGACTTGGTTCCGCAAGCTGCAGACAGGCTCAGCTCATGCCAGAGCACCATCTCACACGATTCCAAGCACTCTGCCTTCAGGATTGTCAAGGCCTGCCATAGGAGTGACTGATAGGAATCTGTGTGTCCATTTTAGGGTTAGGTATAGGTATACTACACCTACAGCAAAGGGTGATTACACGACTTTGCCCCAGCTGTCATGCAGCCAGTTGTGTCAAATTTAGGAGGCCAGCCAGGGGTGGCATAATACATGCTGCAGCCCCTGGCAGCCCTGGGTACACCTATGCCCTGAGTTACAGGGTCTGGTAAGGTGGCCCAGTACCAATTGGAAATGTACCTAGGGTACATGGAATCCATTTTAAAGAGAGAGCAGTAGGCCTGGGGTCCTGATTGGCAGGGTCCCAGGTCGACTATGTCCAAAACCAGCTAAAACACAGGGCAAAAAGTTGGGGGCAACCATAGTCAGGATGTACCTTCCTACACAACCCCCCCCCAAACGAAAGGAGATAAGGCTATCCTTGTCCAGGTAAGCCTCTATTACCTAAGTGGCCATATAAGGAAGGACCAGCTCTGGCTTGGTTTCCCCCTGTGTCATGGTCCACTAGGCAACCCCTCACCCTAAGGGTATCTGAGGGTCTCCACCATAGGGAATCTCTGTCTCTGGTGTGTCTTGGGAAAGAAGAAGGCTGATGCTGGGATGGAGTACTGAAGTGAGGCTCCTCTACCTTTGGGCTCAACTTCCTCCAATCACCATTCATCATGTGTGCCTTTCTTTCTTTAGCTGAGATGCACTGAGCTCTCAGGGTCAGCCTCTGGCTACCTAAAGCTGGAGGCTGAGTCCCTCTGTTTGGCTTACTGGAGGGACAGGTCAGGTCTGGGGTTTTTAGGCCCCATGTTTGGCTGTGCCCAACAGTGTCCAGCTGTGGGAGTTCCCTAACTACTTTTAAGGGGGATCCCTCAGGAGGCTGTTCTATTTTCACTTGGCTAGGGTTACCAGCTTCAGTGATCCTAATCTGCTGATTAAGGGGTTCTTTTGGACAGGGGGCCCTTTGGGGTCCACCACTGGCCTCCCTGTCCTCTTCAGCCCTGGGCTGACTGAGGCAGGGTAGAGAGGTGCAGGTTACCTGCTCCAGACTGGGTCCCACCTGGGAAGGGTCCACTGCCATCAGGGGCTCTGCCAGGCTAGGCCTGACTACCTCTGGGGCAGTTCCTTCAACAGGGGTAGAGACAGTTCCCTGGGGAGGCTGGCTCTCACCTAGTGTCTGGGAGGGGGAAGACTCTTCTTCCTCCTCAATGCTCTCTGTTTGAGTGGAGTGATCCATTGTTTCAGGCTTCACAACCTCACTATCTGTTTGAGTAGAGGCTGAGACCATTTCAACCTTGCCAACCTTTTCAGGCGGGCACTCAGTTTGTGTTTGGGCTGTGACTGTCACAGCCCTCCTATCCTGTTCTGGAAAGTCTGTCTGAGCCTGGGCAGTGGCTACCACTGCCCTTCCAACCTTTTCAGGGAGGAATGGTGCTTGGACTGGGGCTGTAGCTATTACTGCCCCACTAACCTGTCTGGATAGGCCTATCATTCTGGAGTGAGTTTCTTGCTCCACCTCAGCCCATGCTGAGAGTTCCAGGTCATTCCCCAGTAAGCAATCTACAGGTAGGTTATCTGTCACTGCCACTCTCATGGGCCCTGTGACATTACCCCAGCTGAGCTTGACTACTGCCATGGGATGCCTTCTCTTCATTCCATGAATGTCTGTCACCTGATAAGTAAAACCAGGGGTCAGTTGAGCAGAGGGGACCAGATGGTCACTCACCATGGTGAGGCTGGCCCCTGTGTCTCTGAATGCCTCAACTTTCTGACCATTCACTAAAACTTCTTGTCTATACTTTCCCAAAATGTGGGGTCCAGTAGTGAAGTTGGCAAACCCCATGCCAGTCTCACAGACAAGAGTGTGGTCAGGGAACCTGGCTAGGCCATAGTCCTCCTGATGGCCCAAAGTAATGCCCACCACATTCTTGGGGGCACTCCCACCACCTGGGGGATTACCACTAGTGGTAACAGGAGGTTTAGGAGTATTACCTGGGGGTATGTTTCCCTTATTACCATTTTTAGGGCAACTGGCATCACTTTTGTAATGACCCACCTGTTTACAGGTATGGCAATAAGGTTTCTTCTGTTCTGAAGGAGTGTTCTGGGACCCACCACCCTTGTTGGAGTTTTGGGGCCCTTGGGAAGTCTTCTCTGTGGATTTATCCCCACCCTTCTCCTGAGGCTTGGTTGATTCCTTTTTCTGGTCACCACCCTGGTTTTTAGGCCTAACCCTGGTTCTGACCCATTTGTCTGCCCTCTTACCCAATTCCTGTGGAGAGGTCAACTCAGAGTCTACCAGGTGCTGATGTAATAACTGGTTCTGACAATTATTTAAGATTTGCTCCCTCATAATTAGGTTGTACAATCCTTTAAAATCAGTAACCTTACTACCCAGTAGCCAGCCTTCAAAAGCCTTAGTGGCACAATCAACAAAGTCAGTCCAATCTTGAGACTGAGTTTTCTGGGTGTCTCTGAACAGCATCCTGTATTGTTCAGTGGTTAAACCAAACCCATCAACCAGTACATTCTTCAAGATTTTGTAATTGTTAGCATCCTCCACCCTTGTGGTGAGGAGCTTATCTCTACCTTTACCATCAAAGGAGAGCCACAAGATAGCTGCCCACTGACTTTGGGGAACACCCTGCACAGTGCAGGCTCTCTCCAAAGCAGTAATCCATTTGTGGATGTCATCCCCTTCTTTAAAGGGGGGCACTATCTTATTCAGGTGCTTTTTATCAAAACTCCTTTCCCTATTGCTAGGATTATTGCTGCCACCAGTGGGCTGTAGCCCACATAATTCTTGCTCTCTAGCAAGGGCAAGTCTCTCTTTGGCCAGGGCAAGTTCTTCCCTTTCAATCCTCAGTTTGACTGCCCTTTCTTCAGCTTCATACACTCTCCTCTTAGGGGAAGACATCCCTCTGTGAGAAGAGTTGAGAGAGCCATTGGTTCGAAAGGATCTGTTAGAGCCTCTTGATAGAGACCTAACTCGTCCATTCCCAATGTTAAGCTGACCTGAGAGTGGGCCCAGGGGTCCCCCAGTACCAAGCTCATGTCTGCTTAAGTTGGACCTGCTTAGTCTTCTGACTTCTAGCTGTCCCTTATCTGCCTCATCCCCTGACAACTCATCCTCCTCCTCAGCATCATCTGCCTCATGGAGGGGATGGATATCAAAGGGACCCTGTAAGGAGGGCAAACTTCCATCTGGATTAGAAGGGTCTGGGTTACCAGCCCTACTGGCATCATAAGCCTCTAAGAGACCAATCAGAAAGGAAGTGGTGGGGTTAGACCCCTGTTTTAGTTTCCTGAGAGTACACACTTGTCTCATCTCATGGAAGCTAAGAGCAGCATATTTAGAAGTGACCTGTGGAAGGTCCACTGACACAAGGGGATACTCAGAGTTTCCTCCTTTGTCTGACATGCTGATTCTAGTGTGGTGTAAGTGATGCACCTACCTACACTATGTGTTACCTACTGATCCCTTGCTAGAGTTGCAGCCAAGGTGTGCTAAGCCTTGAGGAGCTACAACAGCTGGTTCAGTAGAACTCAGAGTATTCTAAGCTTTAGTTATATGTACCTAACAGTACTTATGTGATCTTTCAACAAGATATTCTTAGGATACGTGTGGTAAAACAACAGCAAGCTCAAATCCCAACCGCTGCTCACCAATGTGAGAAGGTGGCCTGATATGCAGTGGTCACTATTCTAGTGCCCACTATGTATCAGTCCAGCAACCCTTATTGATGATTGGTTGTAAGTCAACCTTATAGACCAGCTATCCTAGTAGCATGGATACGAGCAGTCTAAGGCTAAAGACTCGAGAGGGCGTGTTAAGCCAGCTGTTTACCACACATATACCCCTTGAATACCCAGTGAAAGGACACCACACAAGTGTTATGAAAATAAACAGTTATTTATTAAAGATCACAACAGCCCTGTACTCTTTATGAGGACAGGGTACTAAGCACAAACCAAAACTCTTACAAAAATACTTAAGTTAGCACAGTATATACAAATGCCCGAGGGGCACGGAAAACCATATACTCTAAAAGTGGAATGTGATATTCCTAGCAGGTAAGTACAGTACTAATAGCTTTTGGAATCGCTAGGACTTGACTAGGGAATCGTTAGATTACGACTAGGAGGCCTAGGGGACTCGGGTGCAGTGTGTGCACTCTCACGCGAGATGCGGACAAAAGTCTATAGTAGCTAGGAAATAGAAAGTTAGTGTTCTCGGGCGAACCCGACCTGGTAGGGAGAAAACGAAGATAGATTCTGACCCTTGGATAGTGAGGCTATGCTGGGGCACCGAAATGCCGAAGTTACCTAGCCCAGGGGCTGCAGCTGCATAGGTCTGAAAAGACGTCGGGAATCCTCGTAGACGGACCAGGAGCCGGAAGAAAAGATGCTGGCCGGTGACCAGTGAAGAAAGTTCAGTTGGATCCAAGCCTGGATCTCGAAGATAGATGACACCTGAAAGCAGAGGGGACCAAGTTCGAGACTACTAGCCAGTAGTCAGTGGGCACCAGGAGGGCACCGGATGGTAGCCACCTCGACAAGGTGAGTGGGTGACGCTGGAGCTCGAAGATCTCACGGACCAGGAGGCGTTGTCGGCGACCAGGATGGAGGATCGAGCTGTCCCACGAAGATAGAAGCTGTCGGCGTCGCTGGACCCAGGATTGGGCAACAAAGCCTTGGCAAATTCAAGCCCACGCGGTGGACTCAAAATGGCGTCTGGAGTGGACCAGGAGGGTCCGGGGTGCCTCTCTTGAAAAAGGAAGCAAGGGCCAGCCTGGAGCAACCAGACCAGCAGAAGAGATGTCGTCGGGCGTCGTTCAGAAGGCCACAAGCCAGCCGGCTAGTAGCCAAACAACGCGGTGCACAGCAAACAGCAGAAGGGCCCCACGCCGATCGTGGAGATGCAGGGAGGCTGACCTTGGGTGCTGGAGCTGCGCAGGGTCGGGGCTTCTCGGACCCCAAAGCACTCACCAGTGGAGGACACGGTGGGCTTGCAGTAAAGATGTCGTGCAGTCTTGGCGATCGTCGGTCCCTCGAGGTCTCGTCGCACTCACGGTTCTCAGCTTGGCTGTAGGGGTGAGTAGAGGTCAGAGGTGCCAGGGAAGCCGGGTCTCGTCGAGCTGGGTCGTCGGATTCGTGATGAAGGACTTGCAGCAGACCGCAGTGTTCTTTAGGATGGTGCCCGCTTGATGCAGGGTGACTACTCCTTAGCCACAAGGGAGAATCTTGAAGAAGAAATCGTGAAGTCCTTTCGAAGAAAGTGGTATCTTGATTCCAAAGATGATCTGATTTGAACAGGGGGCCCGCTCCTATCTTTATACTAAAAAAGGGGGCTGACCCGGTGACTAGGTCCTGCCTATGGGTGGGACCAGGAGGGGGGTGTAACACCCCTCTCCCCTGCCGGACTTCCCCAGGCCAGGGGCTGGTGTGCCCCTGGAACTGGTTCTGACTGGCCTATGCGTAGTGAGCACCGGGGTGCCACTCAGCAGTCACCTTCCTGAAAAGCCCTGCCTACCCAGGATACACAAAACCATGTCTGGGACGGTGCTAGCACCGCCCCTGACAGGAAACCCTTTGTCCAGGCTCCCCTCACTGGGAGGACTCCCAGCTGCAGGGGGTCAGACTCGTGTCTGTGGTGGCAGCATCCATTTTGTGGAGCTGAGGCTTTGCTTAACTTTAACCGGGGTTCACAGTTACATACATGTCGTGTCCCTCTAGAAGGGTGGAATGCTAACCCCGTCGCCAGAATTGGCGAGGGGTTAGTATTCCAATTCGTATGACACCTTACTCGACATGTTTTGATAAAGCAATACCAAAGTTAGCATTTAACCGCGAGGATTATAATGCACTTAAGAGTATATGGTATGCGTTATCATGGAACAGCTATTAGGACTTGGTTCCGCAAGCTGCAGACAGGCTCAGCTCATGCCAGAGCACCATCTCACACGATTCCAAGCACTCTGCCTTCAGGATTGTCAAGGCCTGCCATAGGAGTGACTGATAGGAATCTGTGTGTCCATTTTAGGGTTAGGTATAGGTATACTACACCTACAGCAAAGGGTGATTACACGACTTTGCCCCAGCTGTCATGCAGCCAGTTGTGTCAAATTTAGGAGGCCAGCCAGGGGTGGCATAATACATGCTGCAGCCCCTGGCAGCCCTGGGTACACCTATGCCCTGAGTTACAGGGTCTGGTAAGGTGGCCCAGTACCAATTGGAAATGTACCTAGGGTACATGGAATCCATTTTAAAGAGAGAGCAGTAGGCCTGGGGTCCTGATTGGCAGGGTCCCAGGTCGACTATGTCCAAAACCAGCTAAAACACAGGGCAAAAAGTTGGGGGCAACCATAGTCAGGATGTACCTTCCTACAGGCATCTCCTAATTGAATTGGAGTGCCCTATGGAAAATCCTTTATTCGCGATGTGTAAAAACAAGAGCATTGGACAGAAAATAATTCGGGCAGATATGGGCCCAACAGCAATAAAAACAATGTATCTAAGAGCGCAATGGAAACTACCACCCATTCAAGGTCACCAAAAGTACGGCAATTGTTCTGCATGCAGTATGACTATTGAAGGACACAAGTTTGTACATAACTCCATTAAGTGGACCCACACCGAATTCACCAATTGAAAAACGAAAAACATTGTTTATGCAATTAAATGTCCATGTTCCAAAATATATATATAGGAAAAACCACCCAGCAAGTCAACCAACGAATTGTACAACATCGCTCACGCATTAAAAACCGAGTACTAACAGCACCGATGGTACAACACTTTGTGGAGCATAATCACTCTGAACAGGAGTTTGAATGGACTGTTCTATCTGGCGTGAAACAGCCATCTCGTGCAGGGAATTTGGAAAGTCTTCTATCAAAGAGAGAGACCTATCTAATTCTGAAATTCCACTGTACAACAAAAGGTCTAAATGAATTGCCAGAATTAAATCAAGCGATGATGTAATTGACCAGGACTACAAGTCCCATAATGCTCTCAAGTTCCTTTAGAGAAGTCTAACTAATAAAGGAAGAGACAGCACAAGCACACAGTGATGCTCGTTTGCCCAGCTGTATGGTCGACGATGAATGGTTGATATGAAGCTTCGCAAAATGTAAGTGAAAAATGTTAAATAAGCTGCCTTCATGATACTCTATAGTTAAACCGCTACGATAAAGGAATGGTGCCACAGTGGTGTGGAACGCAGCTGCTAGGGAGCGTGTAGTTGCCGAGTGCCAGCAATTTTGGAAACGCAGGGACACATATTACCAATAGAGCTACACCACTTCTTAGAAAACAACTTTGAAGTACTGAGGATGCCGCCAAAGGGGAGCGTGTTCAAAAAAAGCTTACCAGGAATCGCGTACAGACGAGCTAATGAAGTGAACAGGGTTATGATCCCAGAATAATTAACGCGCATTCGCGAAAATGTTGAATAACCAAGGGGAACAAAGACGTGTGTTAACAATGAATAGTGGTGAATTCCATAAGATATTCTAGCAAACAGAACACTGTTGAAGTACTAGATAACGCGCATTGACAGCTAAAACTGCAGCCAAAACGAAAACAAGCACTCATGAGCACTTCAATTGTTTTGGCAGGTAATGATGGTTCTACGCTCATTCTACTAATGGCCAAAACGAAAATGCACGCCTTGAAAGTTTAAATTGATAAAGTGGACAAAAGAGGAAGCCACTTTCAAGTAAAAGGGGTGGCTAATGTTCTTTTTACCTAACTACAATACTTTTTAAACAACAGATGAGGTAATGAAATATAATACGTATCTTGTAGGGCGGATTTCAAACCTTATTCAAAAACAAAAAGAAACATCCACCAGAAATATGGAATGAAACACAGATGAAATTATTTAGTAATTTTCAAACTAATCTGCCATGACAATAATTATATGTAATCCCAGACTCACTTGTTCACTTATATAATTTATTTTAATGTGTTTAGGGTTATGCGAGCAACAGTAAGAATGTGTACCACAAGAGTGAGTTAAGTTAAAGAATAATAGGCACATTTACTGCTTTTTTTCCCCCAAAAATGTGTCATATATAGGAGATATAGGAGAGAAGGGTAGAAACAGAACTCTAATCTATGGTGTTGGTTTTCCTTACCCTCCCCATTTTTGTATTTAAAATATACAGATTACACCGTGGTTCAGCCCTGACGATAATTCCCAAACTCAGAAGGTGATCGGAAACGCGTCGGCCTTTTTCCCTTTTCGCCTACGAGGGAACCTTATTGAGTGGGACTCTTGTGAGGGTGTAATAACATAAAACATACCCATAAAGAGAATCCAAAGAATATCTAATTCCCTGTAGCGAGTCTGTTTGTGTGCTTCGTAAAACAATAAAGTGTGAATAACCTTAGCATAGGCAGGCAGACGATTTATAGTATTGACTGGTGTAACTACTGTAAAATCTACAAAAGGATTAATGCAATGGTATGCTTTATTGTATTGATATGTTTTTAATGGTTTTGTCATTACTTTTTGCACAAATTGATGTTATTTTGATAAGAGAGTTATGTTCTGAAAAATGACGTAAGTATCCCTGAATGCATCTAAAATGTATAACTGTTGCAGAAAGGTAATTACAATATAATACAAGTGTTAAAGTAAGGTACAATAACTGAATGTATTGTATTTGAAATCTGCTGAATAAACAAGCAGTAACGAGATTTGGAGGCGAAGCAATTTCTAATTGATACAAGTTTATTACGACCTACCAGTCCCCCATAATGGACGTGACCCCTATGGTTTAAAACTGCTATAAACCTAAGCGTGTGGAAGCAAAACCCGAGCCATCTGAACCGTGTATTTGGGTTATTGACGCATTTTAGCCATACTTATTGATAAGAGTTGAGACGGCAGGAGTTACGTGAGGCACATTTGAGTATATAATCAAAGTAATTGTATGCATGGCAGGAGTGTTGAGCGTTGGCAAATTGATTCCTTCTATAGCGCAAGAAGAGTTTTCTATTTCTTTGAAAACGGTGTTCTTTACACGTATTGATAGTAACAACCCTACTCATCGAATGCTGGTTTTCTTGTTTGACTGCTTTTAATGACCGATGGCACAGGAGGACATACTGATCTATATCCCTGCATTCACAACATGTGGCAACATCGCCATCTTGTGGACAATGCTTGCAAATCAGCCAAGTGAGCTCAAATCAGTGTGTGCCTTTGACAATGAATGGTCTTAAAAATAAAATACCATCGATTCCCGAAAAATCACATTCATTATTTTGTAGAACCTATTGTTTACGCTAATTGCCTGCGAAGCTGTCTTCCATGCAACTCTGTTTATAGTATGCGTGCTGCATAGTTCATGTCATAGAAAATGTTGTTTGTGTCAAGAAAATCCTATCAAATACTGGTGATAATACAAACTGCGCCCTTTACTAAATAAGGTGAAATTGAGGCTTTATCGCGGTAAAACACAATAATGTTGTTCGTTTTATTTGAATTCTCTTCGTGTCATCATGTTTTCTACCATGATCAGTCGGGCATATTAAGGTGACACAGTAAAGTTTTTTGGAATCCAAGTATAAAATAACAAGCATTTACAATTCAATAGGTCTCGCATTTGCGAGAGTTTATGCTGTTGGCATTGGAAATAACAATGCTTTTTATTTATTTGTTTCAAAAAGCAACACATTAATAAAAGGCATTGTAATCTACAATGCCAATAGCTCAAACTCTAGTAAATGCGAGACCTATTGCATTGCAAATGCTTGTTTTTCTTATGTTACTGGTTTGTCTTGGCTTCTACCAACATGTGGTCCTTCTATCAAAAGGACGAAGACCCCTTATCCACTCTATGCTCATGCGTCACCAGGGGGGAGTTCCTCCAACAATTGTTGTTGCTCACAATGCTCGGCATTAGTTTTTATTTGGATAGTTTGTTCTTGCGAATCCCAGGTTGTTTTGGTCCTGTTAGGTAACAGGGGGTCTGTTGCTGTTAACCCCTTCGCTGATAGGCCTTCATCCCCTGTGCTAAGCATTTTTTTTAGCTATTTGGGGTAGTTTGCGCTTATGCCGCTGAAACTTTTTCACCACATAAGGTATCCATGCCAAATTTGCGTCCTTTTCTTCCAAAATCATGTGGATTCCCCTGGAGGGGACCCAGAAATAAACCAAAATAGAGCAATTTTTCTTTTTTTGTGGGAAAATGGGGAAAAGGTGTAGCAAATGAAAGAGTCTGTTTTTTCCCCTGAAAATGGTATCAACAAAGGGTTTGTGGGGCTGAAATCAACATTTTCCCAGCTTTCAGGGACTGACAGACTTTTGTCAGAAAACCAACATTTTTTACACAGTTTTGGCATTTTACTGGGATACAGCCTATTTTGCTATTTTTGTGCTTTCAACCTTCTTCCAGTTAATGGTAGAAATGGGTATGAAAGCAATAATGGATCCTGGGAAGCTATAAATGTTAGAAAAGTAGACACAATTCTGAATTCAGCAAGAGGTAATTTGTGTAGATCCTTCAAGGTTTCTTTATAGAAACTAACAGTTTAAAATAGGAACACATTTTAATGAGATGAAAAAAAACTGCCATTTGTGCCAATGTTTTCACCTGTAACTTCTTCTAATTATGACAGATGTTTGAAAGCAATATATTTTTGCATCTGCTGGACCTTTCTGGTTGTGGGATGTATATAGGCCTTGTAGGTTCACCAAGAACCAGACGAACCCAGAGCCAATAACTGAGCAATGATTTTCTATTATGAACTGGGTATATAGCAATTAATTTGGGAAAATATATATTCGGGAAAAGCCGGGATGAAAGATGTGAGAAGGTGGCCTGATATGCAGTGCTCACTATTCTAGTGAACACTATGTATCAGTCCAGCAACCCTTATTGATGATTGGTTGTAAGTCAACCTTATAGACCAGCTATCCTAGTAGCATGGATACGAGCAGTCTAAGGCTAAAGACTCGAGAGGGCGTGTTAAGCCAGCTGTTTACCACACATATACCCCTTGAACACCCAGTGAAAGGACACCACACAAGTGTTATGAAAATAAACAGTTATTTATTAAAGATCACAACAGCCCTGTACTCTTTATGAGGACAGGGTACTAAGCACAAACCAAAATTCTTACAAAAATACTTAAGTTAGCACAGTATATACAAATGCCCGAGGGGCACGGAAAACCATATACTCTGAAAGTGGAATGTGAAATTCCTAGCAGGTAAGTACAATACTAATAGCTTTTGGAATCGCTAGGACTTGACTAGGGAATCGTTAGATTACTTCTAGGAGGCCTAGGGGACTCGGGTGCAGTGTGTGCACTCTCACGCGAGATGCGGACAAAAGTCTATGGTAGCTAGGAATTAGAAAGTTAGTGTTCTCGGGCGAACCCGACCTGGTAGGGAGAAAACGAAAGTAGATTCTGACCCTTGGATAGTGAGGCTATGCTGGGGCACCGAAATGCCGAAGTTACCTAGCCCAGGGGCGGCAGCTGCATAGGTCTGAAAAGACGTCGGGAATCCTCGTAGACGGACCAGGAGCCGGAAGAAAAGATGCTGGCCGGTGACCAGTGAAGAAAGTTCAGTTGGATCCAAGCCTGGATCTCGAAGATAGATGACACCTGAAAGCAGAGGGGACCAAGTTCGAGACTACTAGCCAGTAGTCAGTGGGCACCAGGAGGGCACCGGATGGTAGCCACCTCGACAAGGTGAGTGGGTGACGCTGGAGCTCGAAGATCTCACGGACCAGGAGGCGTTGTCGGCGACCAGGATGGAGGATCGAGTTGTCCCACGAAGATAGAAGCTGTCAGCGTCGCTGGACCCAGGATTGGGCAACAAAGCCTTGGCAAATTCAAGCCCACGCGGTGGACTCAAAATGGCGTCTGGAGTGGACCAGGAGGGTCCGGGGTGCCTCTCTTCAAGAAGGAAGCAAGGGCCAGTCTGGAGCAACCAGACCAGCAGTCGTGAAGTCGTCGGGCGTCGTTCAGAAGGCCACAAGCCAGCCGGCTAGTAGCCAAACAACGCAGTGCACAGCAAACAGCAGAAGGGCCCCACGCAGATCGTGGAGATGCAGGGAGGCTGACCTTGGGTGCTGGAGCTGCGCAGGGTCGGGGCTTCTCGGACCCCAAAGCACTCACCAGTGGAGGACACGGTGGGCTTGCAGTAAAGATGTTGTGCAGTCTTGGCGATCGTCGGTTCCTCGAGGTCTCGTCGCACTCACGGTTCTCAGCTTGGCTGTAGAGGTGAGTAGAGGTCAGAGGTGCCAGGGAAGCCGGGTCTCGTCGAGCTGGGTCGTCGGATTCGTGATGAAGGACTTGCAGCAGACCGCAATGTTCTTTAGGATGGTGCCCGCTTGATGCAGGGTGACTACTCCTTAGCCACAAGGGAGAATCTTGAAGAAGAAATCGTGAAGTCCTTTCGAAGAAAGTGGTATCTTGATTCCAAAGATGATCTAATTTGAACAGGGGGCCCGCTCCTATCTTTATACTAAAAAAAGGGGGCTGACCCGGTGACTAGGTCCTGCCTATGGGTGGGACCAGGAGGGGGGTGGTTACACCCCTCTCCCCTGCCGGACTTCCCCAGGCCAGGGGCTGGTGTGCCCCTGGAACTGGTTCTGACTGGCCTATGCGTAGTGAGCACCGGGGTGCCACTCAGCAGTCACCTTCCTGAAAAGCCCTGCCTACCCAGGATACACAAAACCATGTCTGGGACGGTGCTAGCACCGCCCCGGACAGGAAACCCTTTGTCCAGGCCTCCCTCGCTGGAAGGACTCCCAGCAGCAGGAGGTCAGACTCGTGTCTGTGGTGGCAGCATCCATTTTGTGGAGCTGAGGCTTCAGTTAACTTTAACCGGGGTTCACAGTTACATACATGTCGTGTCCCTCTAGAAGGGTGGAATGCTAACCCCGTCGCCAGAATTGGCGAGGGGTTAGTATTCCAATTCGTATGACACCTTACTCGACATGTTTTGATAAAGCAATACCAAAGATAGCATTTAACCGCGAGGATTATAATGCACTTAAGAGTATATGGTATGCGATATCATGGAACAGCTATTAGGACTTGGTTCCGCAAGCTGCAGACAGGCTCAGCTCATGCCAGAGCACCATCTCACACGATTCCAAGCACTCTGCCTTCAGGATTGTTAAGGCCTGCCATAGGAGTGACTGATAGGAATCTGTGTCTCCATTTTAGGGTTAGGTATAGGTATACTACACCTACAGCAAAGGGTGATTACACGACTTTGCCCCAGCTGTCATGCAGCCAGTTGTGTCAAATTTAGGAGGCCAGCCAGGGGTGGCATAATACATGCTGCAGCCCCTGGCAGCCCTGGGTACACCTATGCCCTGAGTTACAGGGTCTGATAGGGTGGCCCAGTACCAATTGGAAATGTACCTAGGGTACATGGAATCCATTTTAAAGAGAGAGCAGTAGGCCTGGGGTCCTGATTGGCAGGATCCCAGGTCGACTATGTCCAAAACCAGCTAAAACACAGGGCAAAAAGTTGGGGGCAACCATAGTCAGGATGTACCTTCCTACAAAAGACACCTATGTATTTCTTAAATTGTAATAAAACATAGACTTTAGAAACAGTAGCTATTTGCACATTTCCGAAAATTGTGAGTACCCATACCAGGGTCCATTAGGGAGCTTGGGCGTTGCCCCACTGAGCGTTGCCGTCACTCTCTAACTCGGACGGGACTCTCTCACTCACACAATGCAATCCCTGTATTATCCCAGTCAGAGCCGGAGGCAGTCGGCTTAGAAGGGGCGAGGCAGCACTACAGGACAGAGTTCAGCTGCATGTGATTGACATCCACCATAACATTTGCAAAGAAAAGGGGCCCCCTTTACATCATAACATCACAGGTGGTCGGCGGAGCACTCAGCAAGAATGCGCATGTTCTGTTTAGTACATTTTGCGACCAATACTGAACATGTGCACACTATGCTGCTCATTAGAAGAGCGAGGGTTGTTCCAAGCTGCTCTTCTAATGAGTAGCCTAGTGCGCATGTTCGGGGCTGGTCGCAAAAAATATTAAGCCCTGATCAAAACATGCGCACTACTGCTCAAGCCAATCCTGACGCTGTTGCTGGAGCAGCGTCTGGATTGGCTGAGAGCAGGCGGTACGTGCCAAGGCGCCAAGGCGCCAACGCGGGAGTCGAACCCCGGCCCAGGAGAACTCGCAGAGACGGTGTAGATCCGGTAAGTTTAGTTTGCTTAATAAGGGTGCTTTATTGTAATCTCCCCGCCACCGCGCACGACCCCCAACACCGCCCCCACGCGAGTATTGAAGTGCGAGCCGCGAATTTGAGTGAGACTTCATCTTCAATCATTACTAAGTAATAGCTGGAAGGGCCTGTGCTGAGCGATCATGTTTGTGCTAAATCTTTGAGAAAGCACTTAGCTTTGAAACCATGCCTAGGACAAACTTGCACTGAATTGATTTGTTCCTTCCGACCATGCCAACCCATCGATAGTACACAGGAACGGGGTGACAGAACTTGGGACTTCAGCCATGGGCAGTACGTTAAGGACCAGTTAACGGACCGGGGCATACATCCACTGGACACTACAACAGAGATTTAGGGGTTTAAAAGATATCACAAGCCCTTGGCTCACTGCATTTGTAGCTGTATTGTTTTAAAATACATGCATCTCTGACTAACGCGCTAAAAACGGCTGAGCAGACAGACGTAGCAGCATGACTGAGTATGACCACGCGCTAAAAAGATAATTCTATTAAGCATTAATAGCAGTATAAGCTTTAGAGTAACAAATCTCACTACAGGCATTTCTTTGCAGCGAGTGGGAATTCGGTAATGCGTCTGCTGGTAGGCTGGTAGCCATTGCCTGCAATGACCGACTAGGACTCTCCCGGCGGCCTCGCCCACCACAACACTGAATGGCAGGATTCTGAAGACTGCTAGTGTGTTCTGGGCAGGCGTAGCTGAGGACCACTTTGGCGGCCAGGTTCACTCAGCAGCTAGTGTGGGGTCGACTATGGTTTGATTGTGGGCAGGGTAGGCTGGTGACTTTTGAAAAAGGTGGGGCGTAAACGTTGTGCGTGAGTTACCGGCGGTAAGAGAGACAAAAGAGGGGTTCAGGGAATTTCCTCCTGAGAACATTTTGAAAAAAAAGTGGCCAAATGGTGCATTTTCAAGCAAATTTGAGAAAGCAAGTTGGTTAATAAATCAATAAAAAGATTTCATATGATAATGACATAGGTAGCTGCTTATCCAGTATATCCACAGAACTTCATAACAGACTTTGCGATAACACCTCTGAATATGCTAGTGAAGTTTCTTACATCTGATGCTGCAATGGTAGCAGTGCCTCATTACAGGAGCAAGACTTACTAAGTGTCAGTGGTGGTTGGTGAAGTCTGAGAGTGGTGAGCTGAGAGGGGGCACAACATTTTTATGGAAGTCTGTGGCGATTTACTGTGCATTTTTTATGGGGTTATATTAGTTCTCAGGCTGATTGACAGAAAAGAGTTACACATGTGGGGGCCAGGCAAAGTTATTTTCATTTTAACAGCAAAGTGCACTGTTTACAATATATATTTTGTGAATGGGGAGATCAACGCTGGCTCCCTCATAGGACTGGCTAAAATGCGCCACATGGAGGCAAGTCTGAATTTGCAGCAGTTAAAGAGGAAACTCCCTTGGCTTTTCCATAAATAAAGTCAAAATCCGTGGAAGTCTGGGACTTTTGACACATCAGCACACTACCATCTATCTCAAGATAAGGGCCTGCACTTACCCCAATTATAGAGCATATGTAAAGCGACAATAAAGACAAAAGAGAGTTCATCAGGCCTCATAAAAACAGAAGCTTGAAAACACTGGAGTTTACAGTACCCTTTGATTTATAGTGAGGCAAGATTCCCTGCTCTTCACAAGGGTGAACAAAGCACACTACTTTACTGTTCACTCTGTGGAAACAATTAAAATAAATTCAGTCACACTTCATCCAAGGGAAAGGCCAGACATTCATTGTTATCTAAATAGTTTCTGCAGGATGTCTGAGTCACTGCCAGCAATGCATGCCCTACTGCCTAATAGCAAGAAAATCAAAAGTCACTTTTCATAGCAGGGTGTAAGATGGTAGTGGAGTGCTTTACATGAGCACCAGTTACTTTACACAAATACACATTCATTTATTTTTCGGCAAAAGGAGATTTAGATTGTAATTTGCCCAGGATCACAGGATGTTGAGCGGACGCCGAGACTCAAGCCTGGTTCCCCTGCTTGTAATTTATAAATAGTCACAAACACAATTTATTTTTAGCAGCACCCTTAAAAATAAACTGCACTTGCCTACAGCTGCATATTCGAACATTGGCGACAGCGGCATTGGCATACCATAGAAACACTTAAACATAGAACATCAACAAAACAGAGTTTATCTTTTGTTTTCCTCTGTGGCCCACCGCTTCTGTGACTTGGAACTTGCTTGTAATTTTGGCTGGCCTGGGACATGTCCAGTGGTGAGGGAACTCACGAGGTGATGGAAGGAGGAGCCTCATGTGCAAAACCGGCAATGTGCACGAAGGTGAGTGAGAAGAAAGGCAAGAGCAGAAATGGCCAATCACAGCATGGCTGCATGATAAAGCCATACGGTGACTTTGTAAAAAGAAACACATTTTCCTCACATTTCTGTAGTGGAAAGGTCTGGAATCTGCGTGGAGCCACCAAATTCCACCCACCCCGCATTCCCCAAGTCCTCCAAGAATAATGGTTCCTCACTTGTGTGGGTAGGCCTAGTGCCCGTGACAGGAAATGGCCCAAAACGCAACATGGACACACCACATTTCACAGTGAAAACTGACCCTTTTTTTTGCAAAATGCCTAGCTGTAGATTTTGAACCCTAGCTCTGTCGGCACCTAGGAAAACCTAGCACACCTATACATTTTTTAAAACGAGACACCCAGGGGAATAAAGGATGGGGTGACTTGTCTGCCTCTCACCAGGTTCTGTTACCCAGAATCCCTCGCAAACCTCAAAGTTTGTCAAAGAAATCCCGTTTTCCTCACATCTCTGTGGTGGAAACTTCTAGAATCTGCGTGGAGCCCAAAAATTCCACCCACCCCAAGGTTCTCCAAAGTCTTACAAGAATAATGGTACCTCACTTGTGTGGGCAGGCCTAGTGCCAGCGACAGGAAACGGCACAAAACGCAACCTGGACACACCACATTTTCACAGTGAAAACTGACCCTTTTTTTTGCAAAGTGCCTAGCTGTAGATTTTAAACCCTAGCTCTGCCGGCACCTAGGGAAAACTAGCACACCTATACATTTTTTAAAACGAGATACCCAGTGAAATAAAGGATGGGGTGACTTGTCTGCCTCTCACCAGGTTCTGTTACCCAGAATCCCTCGCAAACCTCAAAGTTTGTCAAAGAAATCACGTTTTCCTCAAATTTCTGTGGTGGAAACTTCTGGAATCTGCGTGGATCCCAAAAATTCCACTCACACCGCGTTCTCCAAAGTCTTACAAAAATAATGGTACCTCACTTGTGTGGGTAGGCCTAGTGCCAGGGACAGGAAACGGCACAAAACGCAACCTGGACACACCACATTTTCACAGTGGAAACTGACCCTTTTTTTGCAAAGTCCCTATCTGTAGAGTTTGAACACTAGCTCTGCCAGCACCTAGGGAAACCTAGAAAACCTATGCTTTTCTTAAAACTAGATACCCAGGGGAATCCAGGATGGGGTGACTTGTCCGGCTCTCACTAGGTTCTGTTACCCAGAATCCCTTGCAAACACATTTTCCTCACATTTCTGTGGTGGAAAGTTCTGAAATCTGCGTGGAGCCACAAAATTCCACCTACCCAGCATTTCCCCAGGTCTCTCGATAAAAATGGTACCTCACTCGTGTGGGTGGGTTAAGTACTCACAACAGTCAAGGGCCCAAAACGTATTGAGGAGATATCAAAACTACCTATTATAAAAGAACCCGGCTTTGCAATGGGGGGGTCACCTGGGTTTTTGGCCCCGGGCTCAGCGGCCATCTTGGGAAACATATCAAACCCACACATTTCTGAAAACTGTCCACGTTGCATTTTGGGCCGTTTCCTATTGCAGGCACTAAGCCTACCCACACAAGTGAAGTACCATTTTTATCGGAAAACTTTGGGGAACGCGGGGTGGGTGGAAGTTTGTGGTTCCACGCAGATTCCAGAACTTTCCCTCACAGAAATGTGAGGAAGATGTTTTTCTTTTTTTTTTTTTACAAAGTGTGAGGTTTGCAAGGGATTCTGGGTAAGAGAACCTGGTGAGAGCCACACAAGGCACCCCATCCTAGATTCCCCAAGGTGTCTAGTTTAAAAAAAAATTATCAATTTGCTAGGATTCCATGGGTGCCAGCTGCATCTTTTTGTGGGGGGTGAGGGCATTGGCATACCGATTCTGGGCACCCCCCACCCCAGAATTCTTAAAAATATTTTCCCCTGGTGCCTAGTAGGATTCTGCCTCCTCGAGGGGGCATATAAGGGGCTATTGCCCCCTTCTGCCTCCTGGTGGGGCAGAGAGACTGTGATAATTTTTTGAGGGTGGGGGCTTGCCCATTCTGGGCAGCCCCCAACCCTACATATAAAAAAAGGAAAATCCCTGGTGAATAGTGGGCTTTCTGCCGGGGGAGCAGGTCAGGGGCTACTGTCCCCATCTGGCTTCTCAGGGGCAGAAAGACTGTGGCATTTTTTTTTGGGGGGGGGGGGGGGGGGGGGGGGGGGGGGGCGCTGGGATGCCCATTCTGGGCAGCCCCACTCTGAACTTTGAAGGAATTTAATCCCTGGTGCCTAGGGTGCTTTCTGCCTCCCCGGGGGTGGGGGAGGCAGATAAGGGGCTACTGTCCCATCTGCCTCCCGGGGGCAGAAAGGCTGTAGCATTTTTTTGGGGGTGGGGCATTGGCATGCTAATTCTGGGCAGCCCCCACCCCTAAATCTATTTAAAAAAATCTCTGGCGCCTTGTGAGCTTTCTGTCCCCCCCCCCGAGGCATATCAGGGGCTACTGCCCCCATCTGCCTCCCAGGGAAGGGGGGGGCAGAAATACTGTGACATTTTTTGGGAGGGGGTGAGGCCATTGGCATACCTATTCTGGGCAGCCCGATGCCCCGAACTTTGGAGAAAAAAAATCCCTGGTGCTAGTGTGTTTTCCTGCCCCCACCGAGGGGCAGATAAGGGGCTATTGCCCCTTATCCACCCACTGTGCACTCACTGGAATGGGAATAGTAATGTTTACTCATCTGCTATCCAGCTTTTTCCCTACTGTTGCACTCACTGGAGTGAAAACTGACCCTTTTTTTGCAAAATGCCTAGCTATAGATCTTGAACCCTAGCTCTGCCGGTACCCAGGGAAACCTAGCAAACCTATACATTTTTGAAAACTAGACACCCAGGGGATAACAGGATGGTATGTCTTGTCTGGCTCTCTCAGGTTCTGTTACCCAGATTCCCTCGCAAACCTCAAACTTTGTAAAAAGAAACACATTTTCCTCATATTTCTGTGGTGGAAAGGTCTGGAATCTGCGTGGCGCCACCAAATTCTACCCACCTTGCATTCCCCAAGTCTTCCAAGAATAAGGGTCCCTCACTTGTGCAGGTAGGCCTAGTGCCCGTGACAGGAAATGACCCAAAGTGCAACATGGACACACCACATTTCACAGTGAAAACTGATCCTTTTTTTTGCAAAGTGCCTAGCTGTAGATTTTGAACCCTAGCTCTGTCGGCACCTAGGAAAACCTAGCACACCTATACATTTTTGATAACGAGACACCCAGGGGAATAGAGGATGGGGTGACTTGTCTGCCTCTCACCAGGTTCTATTACCCAGAATCTCTCGCAAACCTCAAAGTTTGTCAAAGAAATCACGTTTTCCTCACATTTTTGTGGTGGAAACTTCTGGAATCTACGTGGATCCCAAAACTTCCACCCACCCCGCGTTCTCCAAAGTCTTACAAGAATAATGGTACCTCACTTGTGTGGGTAGGCCTAGTGCCAACGACCGGAAACGGCACAAAACGCAACCTGGACACACAACATTTTCACAGTGAAAACTGACCCTTTTTTTGCAAAGTGCCTAGCTGTAGATTTTAAACCCTAGCTCTGCCGGCACCTAGGGAAACCTAGAACACCTATAAATTTTTGAAAACTAGACACCAAGGGGAATGCAGGATGGGGTAACTTGTCTTGCTCTCAACAGGTTCTGTTACCCAGAATCCCTTGCAAACGTCAAAGTTTGCCCCAAAAACAAATTTCCCTCACATTTCTGTGGTGGAAACTTCTGGAATCTGCGTAGATCCACAAAATTCCACCCACCCCGCATTCCCCAAAGTCTTCTAAGAATAACGGTACCTCACTTGTGTGGGTAGGCCTAGTGCTCGTGACAGGAAACGGCCCAAAACACAATGTGGACACACCACATTTTCACAGTGAAAACCGACCCGTTTTTTGCAAAGTGCCTAGCTGTAGAGTTTGAACACTAGCTCTGCCAGCACCTAGGGAAACCTAGCAAACCTATACTTTTCTTAAAACTAGACACCCAGGGGAATCCAGGATGGGGTGACTTGTCTGCCTCTCACTAGGTTCTGTTACCCAGAATCCCTTCCAAACCTCAAACATTGTAAAAATACAAAACACATTTTCTCACATTTCTGTGGTGGAAAGTTCTGAAATCTGTGTGGAGTCACAAAATTCCACCCACCCAGCGTTTCCCCAGGTCTTTCGATAAAAATGGTACCTCACTTGTGTGGGTGGGTTAAGTACTCACAACAGGAAAGGGCCCAACACGTTTTGAGGAGATATCAAAACTACCTATCAGAAAACAACCCGGTTTTGCAAGGAGGGGTCACCTGGGTTTTTGGCCCCGGGCTCAGCGGCCATCTTGGGAAACATATCAAACCCACACATTTCTGAAAACTGTCCAGGTTGCATTTTGGGCCATTTCCTGTTGCGGGCACTAAGCCTACCCACACAAGTGAAGTACCATTTTTATCGGAAGACTTTGGGGAATGTGGGGTGGGTGGAAGTTTGTGGTTCCACGCAGATTCCAGAACTTTCCATCACAGAAATGTGAGGAAGATGTTTTTTTTTTTACAAAGTGTGAGGTTTGCAAGGGATTCTGGGTAAGAGAACCTGGTGAGAGCCACACAAGGCACCCCATCCTGGATTCCCCAAGGTGTCTAGTTTTACAAAAATGTATAGATTTGCTAGGTTTCCTTGGGGGCCAGCTGCATCTTTTTTTGGGGGGTGAGGGCATTGGCATACGCATTCTGGACCTCCCCCATCCCTGAATTCTTAAAAATATTTTCCCCTGGTGCCTAGTAAGATTCTGCCTCCTTGAGGGGGCATATAAGGGGCTATTGCCCCCTTCTGCCTCCTGGTGGGGCAGAGAGACTGTGATAATTTTTTTAGGGTGGGGGCTTGCCTATACTGGGCAGCTCCCACCCCTACATATAAAAAAAAGGAAAATCCCTGGTGAATAGTGGGCTTTCTGCCCGGGAGCAGATCAGGGGCTACTGTCCACATCTGGCTCCTCGGGGCAGAAAGACTATGGCATTTGTTTAGGGGGGGGGGGTGCTGGCGTACCCATTCTGGGCAGCCCCACCCTGAACTTTGAAGGAATTTAATCCTTGGTGGCTAGGGTGCTTTCTGGGCAGCCCCCACCCCTAAATATATAAAATATAATCTCTGGCACCTTGTGGGCTTTCTGCCCCCCCTCCCCCCAAGGCAGATCAGGCGCTACTGCCCCCATCTAGCTTCTGTGGGGGGGCAGAAATACTGTGGCATTTTTTGGGAGGGGGCGAGGCCATTGGCATACCTATTCTGGGCAGCCTGTTGCCCCGAACTTTGGAGAAAAAAAATACCTGGTGTCTAGTGTGTTTTCCTCCTCCCACCGGGGGGCAGATAAGGGGCTATTGCCCCTTATCTACCCCCTGTGCACTCACTGGAGTGGGAATAGTAATGTTTACTCATCTGCTATCCAGCTTTTTCCCTACAGTTGCACTCACTGGAGTGTGAATAGTAATTTTTACTGCTCCGCTATCCAGCACTTTACTTACTGTTGCTCTCACTGTAGTGGGAATAGTAATTTTTACCTCTCCACTATCCAACACTTTCCCTACTGTTGCATTCACTGGAGTGGGGTGGGGATAGTAATTCTTACCGCTTCGCTATCCAACACTTTCCCTACTGTTGCACTCACTGGAGTGGGAATAGTAATTTTTACCTCTCCACTATCCAACACTTTCCCTACTGTTGCATTCACTGGAGTGGGGTGGGGATAGTAATTTTTACCGCTCCCCCATCCAGCACCTTCCCTACTGTTGCACTCACTGGAGTGGGAATAGTAATGTTAACTCATCCGCTATCCAGCTTTCCCTTACTGTTCCACTCACTGGAGTGGGAATAATAATTTTTACCCTTCTGCTATCCAGCACTTTCCCAACTGTTGCTCTCACTGGACTGGGAATAGTTATTTTTACCCCTCCACTATCCAACACTTTCCCTATTGTTGTACTCACTGGAGTGGGAATAGTAAATTTTACCCCTCGTCTATCCCAAATGTTCCTACTCGTGCACTCTTTGGAGTTGGAAAAGTAATTTTTACCCTTCTACTAGCCAATACTTTCCCTACTGTTGCACTTACTGGAGAGGGAATAGTATTTTTACCCCTGTGCTACACAACACTCCTCTTACTGTTGCACTGGAGTGGAAATAGTAATTTTTACTCCCCCGCTATCCAACAATGTCCCTACTGTTGTATTTATTATATAGCGAAATGCATGTTTGAACGTTTTTTATAGTTAAATGTTTGAATTAATTATAAAATGGTTATTTTTTATTTTTAAATTATTGATATATGTATATATTTAATTGTTATATAGTTAAAAAGTTTAAAAATTGAATAAAGATAATAGTTAATAAATTAAATGTAAGTAAATATAAGTATATGCATACATTTTTATGTTTGTGTGTATATTTTTTAAAACAAGTTAATTTGTTATATTTAGTTAAAATGTATATTAACTTTAATTAATTTTGTTGAAAATATTAACAATATTTAATATATTTGTTTTATGCTATATATATTTTTAAGTCGATATTTTGTGCATCTATATTTTTTACTTCGATATTTTCTATTCCATATTCTTGTGCCTACCTGTTTAAGTATAGGGAGTCAATAGTTTTGATTTCTATATTTTTGCATCAATATTTTTGTATATCAATATTTTCTACATCAATATTTCATCAGTGAACGAACTTAAGGGTTATTGAGGCATCTGTGTTTGTTGGATTAGGTAAGGCAATGTGGCAATGTAGTAGTGATGTTTGTGAATTCAGGCTTGTAACTTTAAAGCAGCCTGTTAAACACTTCACCAGTTTTTTGTTGATAATGCCATGTGGTGCCAAAACTAGGGTTCAAATCACTGACCATCTGTAGAGCAGATGTGCCACATGTTGCAGAAGGGAAAATTCAGACACTGGTGGAAAACATTTCCGTTTCATTTTTAGGTCGAGCCTAGAGTCACCGCTCAAGCGCTGCTCTGGCGAAGATCTGTGGTAGTTCAGTATGGGAAAGAAGCCCCACCCACTCCCCGCCCATATGTTTCATTGGCTTGTGTGTTAGTCCTTCTAAATGCTGGCTTCTGATTGGTAAAAAGGCTTGTTAGTCCCTCCTTAGTACCGATATGTCGTCATTTGTAAAAAAATAACTTACTTATCTGTAACTACGGTTACCTAGTATTAGTACCTTTCACAAATTCAAATGCCTGAGTCATTCCCCATCATTTTGATGGGAGTCCCACTGTAAAATATTCAAGCAGTGCCTTAAATACTTCATAGGCTCTAATGGCCCAAGGCCATCTAAACAGTAGCCTATTTATGTCGTTTTTAGGTTTCGCCTGGCCGCAGACAAAATCTTTTGATCTACAGTATGGGGCTTTGTCTGCCTCTCTCTTCCATTGGCTAGCTCCATAAATGGAGGCTAGCCATTGGAAGAGATGATTGTCAATTACTCTTTCCCCCGTCACGATGCGATTCGGGGGGCGTTTCCGTGTCTTTTTTTAAGTCCCGCCCCTTTTGTCGTCATGCCTTTCTGGGCGTTTTTTGTTGCCGGATTGATTTTTTCTGTTTGTATCTTTTATGTAATCCTAAGTCCTTATGTATCGCAACTGGTTCTTTTGTAAAGTGCTCGGACACCTTCGGGTAATGTCCGCGCTATATAAAATCGCATTAAATAATATAAAATTAATAATTCCATGATTTATTGAAGTTGGGCTAGATTTGGTAGAATTTTAGGGCTAGTTTGGGCTTCTTTCATAGAGGCAAGTGCTCATTTTCGAATTCATTCTGTTTAGCACCCCGTGTACTTTATTTGCATATTGACCTTGCACTTGTGTACACAACATCATTGGTTCATATTAGCACATGCAGGATGCAAGCCCCTTACGTAGATAGTCCACTGCCAGGGAAATGCTGTTCCAAATCAATTTGAGATTGAAAATTGTGCACATCATAATGTTTCGAATTGCTAAACTGTATTATTGACCAGTTGTCTTGAAAATATGACAAACGGGGTCACAATCTCCACTTTTTTTGCCTGAGCGATGCATTTGTCATATGACGAGTTGAGTGCGAGGAAAAGCGTCCAGCGCACATGACTCAGGCTCGACACGAGTTTTACAAATTAGTGCAACAGTGAGACAATTTTATACAGCGCCCTTCAAACTCGGAAGGGGGATAAAACAATTTAACATGTGGGCTTAAATATCGGAAAGACTTCTGCTGTTGTGGCTGAGGGCGCAGCACCGGAATCTCCGGCTTTCGAAGTTTTACTTCGGTTTTCCGAGATTAAAATTCCGCTGACTCCGTAAAATTTGAATTGAAATGCAACCCAGTCGCTAATAATTTGGAGGGCCGCTGCAGGACTATAACGTGGGAGAAACGTGCTTAATGGGCCCCGAACAGTGACAGTAGAGATGAAGTTCACTTTTAAAAAGAGCAGCATGTTTGCACTTGCAAATAGCGATTTTTTTTGGTATCGTGTTCAGATCTCTGTGGGGTAGTTCTCCAGTTTAGTAGTTGATTCCGAGTTCTACCGGTTGATCATGAATCACAAATGAAATATTAGTCGCTTACCGTTATGATTTAACAATTACTCACAAACAATGTAAAATAAATAATCAGAGGTGTAGTTTTTCCAACCGCCATGAATCTAGTCATTTCTTTTCGTTACATGCTCGAACAGGCTAAGTGCAGGAGTTTGCGCGCCTGCCAGTCACCAGACATTGTTTTTCTGCACGATCGGTTGTTTCTTTGTGGAAGACATAGCTCTTTTTATTGGTTATTTTAATGCTTGGAAGGCATCGTATGATACATTGTTGGAGTTTTCCACGTCCAAGTTAGATTCCAATTGTTTAATTGTATCTTATATTTTTCAAATCTACTGAATTTTACTCGCATACACTCACACGTACCAGCTAAAGTAAAAAAAAAAAACGATACATTGCATCGGTGCAGAATTCATTACACACTAGACAACTTTCTGTACTCCATTCACTCAAAAAAAAATACATAGTGCCGATTCGTAACTCGAGCCACTTTGTAGCACAAGTGTGTTATCAGAAGGTGTCAAATACTGTAGTGGGCTCGAGCCTTCGGGATAGTTGGACCGTGTATCGGAAACATTTCTCCTACCGGGAGTAGTGCTCTTCTTTGTTGTTTTTTTGCCTTTTAGCTTTCATGCAGCCGTAGGATTTCTGGCAATTTTTTTAATGTTTTTGTTGTGTACTAAAAGTTAATGCTGACGTTCGAATTAGGATAATCAGTATATGTCTCTATGATATTATTGGAGCTGTTGACGGCCCCATTTGAGTCACCGTGCACTAGTTAACTCTTTAACCCCCCCTTGCATCAATTTATTTATTTATCGCTAAAGAAAAAATAAGGCGCTACGCTGAATTGCTGTTGGCATCCTTGAGATCACAAGATCGCTTGCAATAACAAAATATATTTTTCAGTTTCCTTTTTCTAACACTCTTCTACCTGACATTTTAAATTACATTTTGTTATTTTCTACCTAATGGTTTGAGGCTGCTTTCATTGTTTCAGAGGGAAATACAGTAGCAAAGCTAGTTGGTTAATGGTTGGGTTACTGAGAAATAAAAACGAGACACTGGGTACATAAGTGCTGAGCAGGCGAGCGAGGCACTGAATTAATAGGTGAATGAGTGGCTTTATCAGTGGTTGAGTGAGAGAGAATGTGTCATTCGGTCATAGAGGGGTAGTGAGAGATATATAGTAGCTAGTGGATAAATGTTTAATCTTTTACTCACATTTGTAGGTCTTGCTTACCAGATATTTTTAGCTGTCTGCGGGTGAAAGCCTCTTGTGCATCATACTAAAACATTGCATGGCCCTTAGATGGCACCCATGCTTTTTACCCTCATTGGCTTGCCTTCCTCTTCTTGTGTTTGCCCCTCCCCCTCTCGTTGGTCCCACCCAGCTGACCCTCTTTACCGTCCTTTTGATTGGCTGACTTGGACCCTTTCACTGCTTGCATTTAGGGAACTACTTTCTTTTTATGTTTCTTCTTCTGCTCTCCCCCACCCCTCCAAGCTACCTTCCCTCCTGCACACTCCATGCCGCTTTCCACACTTGTTCTTTATATTTGCTGCCTCTAATGTTATTGCTGCCCTGCACCCCATGCATTCTGTATTGTTTCCTTCCCCAGCTATTATTGTTATTTTTGTGTCTGTGATTTTTATTCCGCCCTGCACTCGCCCTGTTGCTGCCATCTCTAGATCGCCACAGCACTTTCAGTCCATTTGTATAAAATAAAGATTTTTTTGGGTGGGCATGACAGCTACCATTTGCTGCCAGACTGCTCTGCATTCTACTACACGCTTTTGCACAATTTAAATGTAAATTTTTTTTTGTACTAATTCAAGCGCTGTTCTCCATCTAAGATCAATAAAAAAACACTAAATGGCACATGGGTCATAACACACACGCACCCCCTAAAGAAATTATGTGGCTTCCAGCTGCAACCACTTCATTGCACTTCAACATTTTAACATTTTTGTGATGCTGCATAGCATGAACAAAAATCACAGAAGAGCCATTTCGTCAAAAAGACGAGACCTATTTGCTTTGCCAGTGCTTGTTTAAGTCATGGCTTTTGTAATGATTTACTGTGTATGTGTGACAGTCATTGCACTCTGTACATAGAACTGCACTTTCTGTGTCTGTGCCCTTGCTCCTTTTCGACTTCATCACACTCACTCAGATCACATGATATAGTGTATATAAAGAAGCTGTAGTTGCTTTAGCACAGCTGATATTGGCAAAGAAGTATCACACACTCAATAAGGCAAGCAAAGTTTCTCATCTATTTAGTATAGACTTAAGAAGCAAAAGAACAAAACAGGTGTCTTCACCTTGCAAGGCTTCTTTTCTGAGGCATTGCTCGCGCAGGCGAAATCTTTTGATCTACAGTATTGTGGTAAATAAATATTTACCGTCTGAATTTCTATGCAGTAAAGTTCAATAAAATAACTCAGTCGAAAATAAGAGGCAAAATCCGTGATATCTGAGTTTCAAAATGGGTTTTATTCCATAAAATGGAATGGTTCGAACCAGGGTATCATGTTCCTTTCATCATCAAGGATCAGGAAGGGATAGAGCATACTTTATTGACAGAATACATAATTTATAGTAAATGCATATAATGGTGATGGATACAGAAGGCGTAACAGCTGAGAGAAACGAGATAAGAACACATGTGCGTTACAGAAAGGCGTGCACGAGGGCGTACACAGAGGTGTGTGCTAAAAACGACACATGAAAGTGTCACAAGTGGGTGGTTACATAGTGGAATCTTGCAGTGTCAGTAGAAATCTGTAGCAAGGATGCGCGCGCAGCAGCATGACGTGTGACTGACGTGAGGCTGGAGGGTGCAGGGGACTTGACATTTTAGCACTAGAGGAAAGAGACAGAAGTCTGGCATGTCAGATCGACTCGTTCCTAAATCATATCTGATATCTTGTGTTTGGGGAACTGTATTATCTAGAAGGAAAGGTCTCTTGGGCAGAGGCTACTCTATACTGACTATTAATGCGTGCATATGTGACTACGTGTCTGCGTGTAATGCGACGGGCTATGGGCCTACCATGGTAACAGGAGCAATGAATTACTTGCATGGAGACAGAGAGGCCGGGTCCTTTGCCGGGCCCTTTGCTCTGTATCCGGGGAAATGGTTATCTATTCTGCTAGACTGGAATGTGTTTTCGAGGAGCTGAACTCGGCTATACTGATAACTTGAAGGCAAAATACTGTCTTTGGCAGGCAAGCAGGCCGAGCCGGGCACCGCTCGCCGCGCAGGGAGTAGGACAGAGGTCAGGGATGTATCCCACGTTGCAGCTTTCAGGAGACAGAGAACAGAAAAAGGCTCGATGGCAGAAATCAGGGCCTAGCTCTGCAGGGCTAGGAAAAACGTGAAAGTGCACCATGAAAAGACGTTGGCAAGGCATACTTAGGAACTGAATTATCGATCCATTCATGGTGGATCTGAAAGAGGACATGTTAACGTTGGACGCAAATGTATTTGCGTCTTCATAGCAGGTCGAGGAGGGAAGTTACATGCACTTTAAGCTCGTACATTGAGACGGTGGGGTTCACGTTAGGGGACACAATTGACCATAAAAATTTATATTACCTCATCCCCTCCTTGTCCCCTACGGACCCTTCATGATATATCAATCTTCATTAGTCCATCTATTTGTTCATACAACATCATTTGCTCTTCCTTTTTCAGACGGGATTTAGAGCGTGAACTTGGATGAGGAAAACATGATGTGGCGCACAAGCCGCAGATCGCTGGCCCACATTGTATACATAAGCAACAACTGAATACTATGAGAAGGGCTATTCCGAGGAAGGATAGGACTTTCCATCCCCAGGCTGATAATACGCTCCAGAACCAACCGGACCACGTCCAGGTGCCTGGATTCTGATGTATCTGACTTACAATCTTATGGAGACGCGTTATGGCTTTATATACTGACGGTGCGTTTTCTGGAATGAAAACACAGCAACTCGATCCGATGACTCTACAGGCTCCGCCCCTATCGGCCAGGATGACGTCAAGAACAAGACGATTTTGAAGGACAACAATTCTCATAGCAGACTGTTCCTCTGTTAAGTTGCCTAGGGCGGAAGTAGTTTCATTTACCACTGCTTCAAGGGTTCTGGTCAAGTGACGTATTGCTTTGCTATTGAAGATAGCTCCTAAATAGGGAAAGAAACCTTTATTGAAATCTGTATATTGTTCCAATGCCGTTTCAGTATAGTCGACAATCGGGAGATCTCTCTTGTGTCTATTAGGTACTAGCCGGGAGTTCTTATGATAATCAAGTGGAGCTAGAAAAACAGGTGGCAGAAGGAATGCAATGTAACATGTCCCATCCCAATCTAGTGGCAAACGTATATAGGCTGTATGACCACAAATGAAATAGGAATGGCGGGTAGCTTTGAATGTAGACTTGCCTTTATCCCTGAATTCGATCACAGTAGTACATTTACTATGACCTAGAAGTACTGAACCATTCTTTCTGACACATAATTCGCCTTTGACTGGTAATACTGACATAGAGGGTAAGTCTGGTCCTGTATCAGACTGAACATTTAGAATCATGAGGTTAAGTGTATAATTACCTAATCCATATACTTCATTTTCTAGATCGGTCCCTGTCCTTTGTGGAAGACCCTCCTTGTTAGGGTAACATGCTTTATGTAAAACTGTGTTCAGATTTCCCCATATCCAACTGCCTTTGTAGACTATGGACTCAGAGTCTAAGGAATTTATTAAACTAAACCATGCACCACAGGAACCATTATGTGTGAACGGATACGGGAAGAGGGGCAGGACTCCCTTGTATTTCTGGTAGGGAGGAAGTCGGCCACATATCCAACAATTAGTAGCATTGCTGGTCTGATGGGAATGATGTAATATACTGATAAAAGTATTGTTGCGCAGCGCAAGCCGGTAAGATAACTCATGCGGGGGTAGTTCACTGAAAGTATGCTCGATAGTGCTATTTGGAAAGAAATGTGCATGTATGGAAATAGGGAAATACACGTGTAGCAGTAAACTTGCAGCAATAATCGTAAGACTCAGAAAAAACATAATCAATAATGTCACAATACAATGACTACGAAGAGATTTACAATATTCTCGTTTCTTGAGCTGTTTCTGTCTATCTCTCTCTCTATTGGGATCTAGCTTGTACATGTCAGGAACCTGTCTAACCGCTTCACCTAGGGGAGGCCTTAAACAATTAAACTGTCTGACTTGCTAGACCTTAACTTTAAACGGTACTCCTGTTGAGGAGTTTTCTCTACCAGTGGGAGTTTAGATTCAGTCTCTGGGACGGGGCTGGGCTGAGAGTTTGACTTTGGCTGCAGTCCATTATATTTTTTTATATGACTTGAGTGGAGCCAGCCCTTGCGGCCCTCCACTTTCACCGCTGTCCTTGTAGTTAATAAAACAAGCTTCGGCTCCTGCCAGCGGGGCTCCAGCGGACTCCTCCTGTCGAAGTTCCTCACAAGGACGAGGTCCCCCGGAGTAATCTCGTGCGGCTTCACCTCGGTGTTGTCGGGAAAGGCTGCAGCTACCTGTGAACGACAAGATTGTAGTGCAGACATCAAGGAGGCAAGGTAATCTGTCAACATGTTACAATCAACATCGGTTATTTTACGAGGCAGAGGCGTCCCCCACATATTCGGTGGCCTACCAAAGACCACCTCATACGGGGATAGCCCTGTTCTAGAGTGTGCAACCATTCTCATGTAAAACAATGCAACTGGCAAGGCGACTATCCAGTCTACCCCTTTCTCGGCACAAATCTTGGCAAGACGTGTTTTCAGTGTCTAATTATGGCGTTCTACGAGACCTGCTGCCTCGGGATGTCGGATGCAGTGGAATTTCCACTGATATCCTAGCAGGAGTGATACCTGCTTCATTAGCTCGGACGAGAATGGTTGGCCATTATCTGAATACACGACACGAGGCAAACCGTACCGTGGGAAGAATTCACGAACCAACTGTTTGGCAGTGGTCGGAGCAGTGTAATCTGGGACTGGATATGCTTCTGTCTAACGGGAAAGTGCACATACAATTACGAGGACATATTTGAATCCTCGACATCGTTCCATCTGGATATAATCCATCTGGAGGACTTCAAAAGGGTGATCGGGAGGATTGAATCCACCTTGCTCTACAGGGATGCTTTTACCTGGGTTGAACTGACAACAGATCATGCAAGTACGCACTTTCTGTTTTGCTGCTGCTCGTAAATGTTTATTGTACCAGAGATTCTGTAAACTGTCTAACATGGCTTTTTCTCCCAGGTGTGCTGGACTGTGTGCAGTGTTGATCATAACTTGAACCATAGAGTCGGGGAGAAACCATGTGGCTTTTCCCTTCATCATCCATCCCTGATCTGTCTGGATCCCTCCTAGTTCAGTCCATTTCTTAATTTCGTCTGGAGTAGCATGTGTCTGTATGTCAATTACATCTAGTGCGGGATCCTTAACTGTCATGCAATGTGTTGGTGTCGGAACTATTGTCTTTGTCATGTCAGCTGCATGTGTATGAGTCAGAGCTGTGTGTTTCGCGGTTCGATCTGCCAGATCGTTACCCTGGGAAATGGTATCTGTAACTTTAGTATGTGCCTTGCACTTCATGATAGCTATGGCTGATGGCAAATGTATTGCTTCCAATAATTCTTGAATGAGGGGACCATTTTGGATTTTGGCTCCATGAGAGGTCAAGAAACCTCTTTCCTGCCAGAGTACACCGAAGTCGTGTACGACTCCAAATGCATAACGTGAATCTGTGTATATGTTAACATTCCTGTTTTTGGCTATTATACAAGCTCGGGTCAGAGCAATGAGCTCTGCAGCTTGAGCAGACAAGGTATCAATGCGGTGTGTTTCTTTGACTTCAGTTTCAGTGGTCACTGCATATGCGGCCACTAATTCTCCTGTGCTTGTTCTCATACATGAACCATCCACGTAAAGTGTCAGGTCTGGGTTAGTCAGTGCAACATCTGTCAAGTCTCGTCGGGGCTTTGTTACTGCATTAATGATCTCTATACAGTCATGTGGAGCTGGATCTGTAATGTTCGAGGGTAACAATGTGGCAGGATTGAGTACATTACAGCGTCTGATTTCTATGTGTGGCTGGAACAATGTCAATTCATAACCTGTCAGTCGTGCTATAGTCAAGTGTTGAGTCTGTGTTCTGTTTAAAAGAACCTCCACAGAGTGTGGAACTTGTACTGTCAGGGGATGTCCTAACACTATGGAATCACTTTGTCGGATTGCTAAGGCTGTTGCTGCAACTGATTTTAAGCGCGCAGGCAGAGCCTGGGCTACTGGGTCTAATGTACTCGAAAAATAAGCACACGGCTTATGTGAACCTGCTTGGTCTTGTGTGAGGACAGATAATGCTGTGCCATCTCGTTCTGTAACAAAAAGTGTAAAAGGTTTGCTGTAACAAGGTGTTGCTAAAACTGGTGCTTGACATAATGCTTTCTTTAATTCATCAAAAGCCTGTGTGTGTTCCTGAGTCCAAGGGAGGACAGTCGAAGTCGCTGCCTCCTGTGTTGTCAACTGTATAAGTGGCTTGGCTAGAAATGCATATTGGGGAATCCATTGCCTGCAGTAAGAGGTGAGGCCAATGAAGGCCCGCACTTCCTTTTGTGTCGTGGGTTGCGGTAAGTGTGCAATTAACTCGATGCGGTCAGGTGTTAGCTGTCTCCCCCTCTTGGACAGCAAGTGCCCAAGGTACACCACTTGCTGAACACAGAATTGTAACTTTGAAGGGGACACCTTGTGTCCCTTGTCAGCTAAGAAATGCAAAACCGTCAGTGATGCATGTTCACATTCAGGTTCGCTACGAGCGGTGATCAGCAGATCATCGACGTACTGTAGTAGGGCAGTGTTAACTGGCATGAGAATACTGTCAAGTTGTCTTTTCAATGCTTGGCTGTAGATGCTGGGGCTTTCTGTGAATCCTTGAGGTGCGCGTGCAAATTTGAAGCTACGGCCATTTAAACAGAATCCGAAAAGGAATTGGCTCTCCGGATCAATGGGGACACTGAAGAAGGCGTTCTTGAGGTCAATTACAGTAAAGAACGTCGCTTCTGAATCAATAGCAGTCAATAAGGATGAGATGTCGGGGACCACAGGGTACTGTGGCACAATGCATTTATTTAATTCTCGCAGATCAATCACCAACCGATAAACTGGTGGTGCATTTGGGTCAGTACGTTTAAGAATCGGAATGATAGGGGAATTACATAGATTGGAGTCGGTTTCTACAACCACTCCTTGTGCAATGAGCTCTTCAATGATTTCCAGTAAAGCCACTACAGCATCGGGTGGTAACTTGTATTGTCGGATTCGGGGCAGTACAACTCCTGGCTTGAGTGTCACTCGGTATGGTGTAATGTGCATACAACCTACATCAGTTGGGCCTTTCGCCCACAAATGTTCTGGTACATTTTTCAATCTGACATCAAAATCTCGTAATACATAGTGACCCTTGAAGTCACGCAAAAACAATCTAACTCCTTCCGGAGAACAACATATTACAGCTCCTAGAGCTTTCAGTGTCTTGATACCTAACAGGTTTTCGGGACATGACTTTGTGAGTAATAGGTCTGTAGTACGTGACAATGGACCAACGGCTAGGGGAACAGGTTTCGATACTTCATTAACAATGGGCTGTCCTGAAAATCCAAGGGAAACATTCTGTGAGCCTGAGAGGGGTGCCCCTGGAACCTCATCGTGACTTATTGTTGTTCGACTTGCCCCTGTGTCAATCAAAAACTTTCTATCTTTTCCTAATACTTGACTATGTACATAAGGACCCTCTTGATCTACAGGAACTTCAATGAGAGGCAAGCCAACCTCCCTCTCTAGGCTGTTTCATGAGTATCGCTGATAATCGGGGTAATCAGATTGTGCATACTGGTACATCTGCTGTGAAACTTGCTGTGTCGCGGCAATGGGCTGTGGACGTGGTACCGCTACTGTCTGTCCTGTCTGTTGTGGAGCAGGCATTGGCTGGGCGTTCTGTGGAATATGTTGCTGAACTTGGTGTTGGACCTGGTCCTGTCTAGGCTGACGTGGTCTCTCTTTAGTTTTTCCTGTTGCTATATTGTATTTCAGAACCGTGCATTCATTCACATAGTGACCTGGCTGTTTACAATAGTTGCATGTCCCTTTAACGGGAGCCGCCGTATTATTTGACTGTGTCATACCCTTTTTCTGACCGTCAGCAGGAACTGACTGAGCAACTAACATTTTCATTTTCGTATCTTTCATACGTCTCTGTTCGTGGTCTTGTTCTTCTCTAATTCTGTTCTGGTGGTACTGTAACATTTGTAACATTTGGGACGGTGTATTTGCTTGCCATGTACTTTCTACTTTCAAAACACGGTTCTTAACTTGAGGCAGGGAATTCTCGACTAATTTTGATACAAAGAGGTGTGGGTATGACTCGCTACTTGTTTTCAGGCCACTATTAATAATAAAACATTTCTCGAATCTAGAATAAAAATCACTAGTGTCTTCATCGTGTTTCTGTTTACAGGCTGAGATTGCGTCCCAGTCTTCCTTTTTGGTTGCTAACAGTCTGGGTAAAACCTGAACTAATAAACCTGGTAATGCTTTAGCTTTATCCCCAAGGCCTAAACCTGCGGTACGACCATTTTCTTCAACTTCTAGTGCAGCCCAATCAATCTTTGTGTCTCCCACCTCCCATTCTTTCTCCTTCAGTTTCTCGTAAACTCCAGCAGGCAACAGTACCTTTAACATTTTCATAATATCTGTGTACGTGTAATCGCCCATGAGTAACATATCTTTAATCTCTCTGTGAAAACCTGCGGGGTCTTTGTCATGGCTAGGCACTATTTTCTTCATTTCTAATAATTCCATTTTAGTGAGGGGTGTATATACAAATACACGTTCTAATGTGTTATCGTCTTTTCTGACCGGATGTACTTCCCGTAAGGGATTCTGTCTATCAAAGTAAAACATTTTTCTTTCTGAGGGCGTTGGAGCTGACATAAACTGTGGTTTCAGAAACGCACTATACTTGTGTCTATGTTCTAGGATTTCTTTAATTAAATCAGTACCTAGGCCTCTCCATCTATTAGAGAGCAGTTCTACTAATATATCCGGTAAGGGACCTGGATCAGAATGTTGGCTTTTAAACAACGTAATGAGATGCTGAATCATGTATACACTAGCTAATTTTTGTTCATCAGGGGAAAGGTTCAAAAACGTCTGAGCTACTGCATCATCATTATATGTACCGGAATCGTTAGCCCATTGTACTGCGGACCGGGCTAGTTCTTGCTCATCCATGGAATTGAGTACGTGGTACCCCATTCGAGCTTGGAGTATTTTATCGTTAGCCTGAAACATATGTTCAGGAGAACTCGGGTTTGATATAGCAGAGAGAAAAATTCTTTTGCTTTCTGGACGTATTGTTTTCTTAAGGTATTTTCCCTTACCTACATATGCTATCATCTCTTTGTCTGACTGTTGTGATGTTTCTGCTACATTCTCTGTTTCCTCCTCCTCTTGCGAGGAGAGTGGATCGTCTAATTCAAAATCTTCGTCAGGTGCTCGCTGGGCATGTATGTCTATTATTTCTTTACGGATCTTTTTAACCAAAATATGTATGCTGTTCTCCTTATCATGTTTACCCTCCGCCATGTTCTGGCTCCATTTAATCAGTCTTTTCATCTCAGTTTGCGGAAATCCCGCCTGATCTTGTTCTCTTATTAAACAATTAACCAAAAATCGCATTATAAAACCTTTAGTCTCAACTTTCTGACGTGACATGGCATCGGCAACAGACTCCGGTCCTTCTCCTGTTCTGATAAAGAAATACAATTTGTCTAGATGTTCTGGCATTTCGGGTAGTAGCATCAAATAATCTGTAATGCGTCTCAAACGTATGGACGCTAACAACATGGGTCCTGACGTACCAGGCACTGTGTCATATCTGCAGTCTGTAAGTTCTCTTCTAAGTTGTTCGGTCGAAGCGGTTTTCGGTGTTCGAGCCTTTGCTAAATCTCTCATTGTAACTTGGTGTATCTGTGGGGGTGTTCGATAACCTCCTGTAGCACCTCCTGAACCGGAGGCTTGAGCATAACCTGGCTGTACTTGCTGTAGCTGGGTTGGGTCCTGGACCACGCCAGTCCCAAAAGGATTTAATGGATGAAGTTGTTGGATACCAGGGGGAACAACGGGAACGGGTGCGGGTAGCGGGGCTGGAAGGATCTGCTGTTGCGGACCTGGGAGCGGATGGTCTTGGGGTAGGAGACCGTCAGCAGGTGCAGGTGGTGCGGGTACATGGGCAGGTGCAGTAGTATAGGTAGGAGCTACATCGTCTAAATAGGAAGAAATAAAAATGTCTGCTGCGGTCTTGTGACGTAATTTAGTCGGAACCAATGGAGGGGGCAGATCTTTTGGTATTTCCGGAGTGGCCTTAGGTAAACCCTCGGCCAAAAGAGGATACATACCATTCACAAGGGTGTTTCGTTGTCGGTCTACTTGCTCTGCTTTAACTCGTATTCCTTCTTCAACTAGCACGTTTTCTCGGGCTTTTTCTGAATCCTCTCTATGTTTCTCTGCTTTTCTGAGTTCTTTCTCTGTACGTCTATGAGATTCTTTACGCCACAATTCTATAGCGTCTTTCTGAGATTGTCTGGATTTCTTTTTCCATAGCGCTTCTTCTACTCTAATGATGCAATCTGCATCCCATGTCCCTGTAACGGGCCATCTATATCTCTCGTCTAGGTTTTTACTATAATCGGCCCATAAATCTAGATATAAGATGGCATCTAAGCCATGCTTGTGGTACATAAAATTTCCGGGAGTATCCCTAGGTGGGACAGGAATCGCTTCCTCTAGTATCCCTTTCCTAGTTCCTATCTGTCTTAATTTGGAAAACAGTGGCATCTTGATATTCGGTACTTGATACTTACTTGAACCTGAACACACTTTTAACACAGAAACACGGTAATGTATATCAAACTGTCACTCATACCACGACATTAATCACATAGAAACATTTTGAACACATTTTAACTAAGCTTGAATTCTATAACGAAAACGAAAATCGAACTGTTGAAGACACTAATTACTTGATATACTGCTAAACAGTACAGATACACTGCTAAAACAGTGCAGACCGGGTCTGTGTACCCAAACCCGTCTTGACCGGATGCATAGTAATGCACCCGTCTAGATGCGTCCCCAGCAACGGTACTCACCGGGAAGCACGGAAGGGAAGGCCTCGGAAAACTCGTCTGGACTGGACCGGACTGGACTGGACTCGACTCGATTCGTGACGTCACAGGCACGTCGGAACTGGTGGGCCTCTAAACACCTCGGATCTTGCTCTCTTGGCTAGGCTCTGGTCGGGTTCCTCCGCACTCCTTACCGCCTCGTCTGGGTGTCGATCGCAGTCTCAGTCACCTCCGTTGGCCAGAGGGAGATACAGGAAATCCTGCGGGTACGCGTAATTGTCCGTCTCGGCTGTGGCAGGGGGCTAGGTTTGCAACGCACCGCCGGCGCGTAAGGTGGGGGAGGGGTCCCTATTCGGGCGCCAAATTAATGTGGTAAATAAATATTTACCGTCTAAATTTCTATGCAGTAAAGTTCAATAAAATAACTCAGTCGAAAATAAGAGGCAAAATCCGTGATATCTGAGTTTCAAAATGGGTTTTATTCCATAAAATGGAATGGTTCGAACCAGGGTATCATGTTCCTTTCACCATCAAGGATCAGGAAGGGATAGAGCATACTTTATTGACAGAATACATAATTTATAGTAAATGCATATAATGGTGATGGATACAGAAGGCGTAACAGCTGAGAGAAACGAGATAAGAACACATGTGCGTAACAGAAAGGCGTGCACGAGGGCGTACACAGAGGTGTGTGCTAGAAACGTCACATGAAAGTGTCACAAGTGGGTAGTTACATAGTGGAATCTTGCAGTGTCAGTAGAAATCTGTAGCAAGGATGCGCGCGCAGCAGCATGACGTGTGACTGACGTGAGGCTGGAGGGTGCAGGGGACTTGACATTTTAGGACTAGAGGAAAGAGACAGAAGTCTGGCATGTCAGATCGACTCGTTCCTAAATCATATCTGATATCTTGTGTTTGGGGAACTGTATTATCTAGAAGGAAAGGTCTCTTGGGCAGAGGCTACTCTATACTGACTATTAATGCGTGCATATGTGACTACGTGTCTGCGTGTAATGCAACGGGCTATGGGCCTACCATGGTAACAGGAGCAATGAATTACTTGCATGGAGACAGAGAGGCCGGGCCCTTTGCCGGGCCCTTTGCTCTGTATCCGGGGAAATGTTTATCTATTCTGCTAGACTGGAATGTGTTTTCGAGGAGCTGAACTCGGCTATACTGATAACTTGAAGGCAAAATACTGTCTTTGGCAGGCAAGCAGGCCGAGCCGGGCACCGCTCGCCGCGCAGGGAGTAGGACAGAGGTCAGGGATGTATCCCACGTTGCAGCTTTCAGGAGGCAGAGAACAGAAAAAGGCTCGATGGCAGAAATCAGGGCCTAGCTCTGCAGGGCTAGGAAAAACGTGAAAGTGCACCATGAAAAGACGTTGGCAAGGCATACTTAGGAACTGAATTATCGATCCATTCATGGTGGATCTGAAAGAGGACATGTTAACGTTGGACGCAAATGTATTTGCGTCTTCATAGCTTGTCGAGGAGGGAAGTTACATGCACTTTAAGCTCGTACATGGAGACGGTGGGGTTCACGTTAGGAGACACAATTGACCATAAAAATTTATATTACCTCAGTATGGGGCTTTGTCCCGCCTCTCTCTTCCATTGGCTAGCTCCATAAATGGAGGCTAGCCATTGGAAGAGATGGTTGTCAATTACTCTTTCCCCCGTCACGACGTGATTCGGGGGCGTTTCCGTGTCTTTTTTTAAGTCCCGCCCCTTTTGTCGTCATGCCTTTCTGGGCGTTTTTTGTTGCCGGATTGATTTTTTCTGTTTGTATCTTTTATGTAATCCTAAGTCCTTATGTATTGCAACTGGTTCTTTTGTAAAGCGCTCGGACACCTTCGGGTTCATGTTCGCGCTATATAAAATCGCATTAAATAAATAAAATTAATAATTCCATGATTTATTGAAGTTGGGCTAGATTTGGTAGAAGTTTAGGGCAAGTTTGAGCTTCTTTCATAGAGGCAAGTGCTCGTTTTCGAATTCGAGTTTAGAAACACAATTGGGGGGACAACTGTCCGTTTGCGGACGGAAATTCCACATATCCTTGCTAACTTAACTACTACTGGTGAGTGCAGTAGTTTCCGAGGCAAGTATGCCCTTTTCTCCGATCCAGATCCGCCTGGCAGCCAGTGTGGCTCTAGACACTGCCCAGAGCCACCCGGGCTATACCATGGTTGGGACGACGTCACTTCCTGCGTCCAGTCTTCTGTTGCTTGCTGCTGCTGGCCTCGGCGTGTCCCCGTCAGGTCCTGTAGTCTCACCCCTTCCTAACGGTACCGGTAATGTGAGTGTTCTGTGCGGGGAGGGCGAACTCTGCCAGCCCCCATTTCTTTGCCACAGGCCCCAAGTCACGCTCCATCTTGTGCCCGCGCTGCTGACAGTGCTCCAGTGTGCATGGCCATCTCCTAGCCTGGCCAGACAATCACCACCTCTGGGCTGCCTGGAGCAGCGGTGAGTATTACTTTCGGTTATAGAATGGGTCTGCCCCTCCATCCCCGCATCTATCCCAGATAAGGGTGTGTGTGCCTGCTAGATGCATAGCATCGCTAAGGATCCAGGCGGCTATACCATGGTCGGGACGACGTCACTTCCACGTGCATAGTGTTGTTTGCCTGTCGTTTAAATTGGGAACTAGTAGTTAAGCCTTGATGCTGCTCCCTATAACTAGACATGGAAATGAGTTAGAAGGCATCACGCAGGTGTTAACAAAAACCTGGTCAAAAACGTCAGTGTCACTGTATACTTTATCATTACTAACCGTTATATACTATACCCTCTGGGGCCCGCTGCAATGACACTAAATAAAACCAAAAACAAGGAGAGGGAAAGAAATCGTTTTATTATTAAATGTTATTTTGTTCTTCTGTTTTCCTGGACAAGTTTTATACAATGTTATTTTAGCCTCCGCTTTGACGAGTATCTATCTGTCTGTCTATCCTTGCCTACTCACTTCTTTTCCTCACTGTTTACCTCTTACCAACTGCCAACATTTATCCCTGCAACCATCCACCCACACATCATCCATCCATTCATCCGTCCGACCATGCAGTCATTCATTCATCCGCACATCCATCTCTCTTTTGGTCATTCTTTCCTGCCTACCTTCCTCTTTCCCTACACCCTTCATTGCATCCACCTGTCCATCAATCAGTCCAATCCCCCACCTATCATTATATTTGTCATAACTCCCACGCATGTTAAGCTACCATATTCCTTCACTTTTAACTCACTTTTAATATCAGTATTCACTGAGGGCTCTATTTTTATCTACATTAAAATAAACTTGAAAATAACTTGTGGCTTCCGAGGGGACTAATCTTCATAAGCATGCTCGCCCCTTCCGAGTGCTGGATGCTGACTTGTAAAAGAATTACACACCAGGTGCCCGCCAATAGTGATTTCTCTAACAGAGCCTAGTTATGATGGTTGTTTTGAGATCTGGCCTTACAGGCAGATTTAGCCGTATCACCAGTCTACTGTTTTTTTTTGTTCAGTCTGGCCTTTAAGACATTTGTTTTCTCTAAACATTTCCCTCATAATCCATCCACTTAGAGGGGCTTTGGTCAGAAAATCTTCTGCCGTAAATCTGTTAAAAAAAAAAACAGCCATCAAGTCCAGACCTATTGGTTTTGCCAAAGCTTGTTTGCTGGTGTTTGTCTAGTTTCTGTCTAGTGTTTGTCTGTCGAGCAGTCTTTTCTCCTCCGCCTTTATTCCCTCGCTCCCCTTCAGACTTCAGAGCTTGCTGCTTCCATTCCCTCTTGAAGCCGGCTTCTCTCCTTAACTCCTGGCTGCTGACATCGGCCATTCGTACCTCTGCTCTCGGCTCATGCTGTCTCTTCTCCTCTGCCCTTCTTCCCTCTCTCCCTTTCAGTCTTCAGAGCTTGTTGCTTCCATTTCCTCTTGAAGCCGGCTTCTCTCCTTAACCTCTCGCTGCTGTCATCAGCCTCTCATACCTCCACTCTCGTCTCATGCTATCACCACAGCAGTCTCTACTCCTCCGCCCTTCTTACCTCTCTCCTCTTCAGTCTTCAGAGCTTGGTGCATCCATTCCCTCTTGAAGCCGGCTTCTCTCTTTAACTCTTTGCTGCTGACATCAGCCATTCGTACCTCCACTCTCGTCTCATGCTATCACTCAAGCAGTCTCTTCTCCTCCGCCCTCCTTCCCTCTCTCAAAGCTGCCAACTTTATAGCTGGAGAAGCAGGTTCAAGTCTTGTTATTATAGTCCAATTTTCATTTTTTTGAAGAATGCAGTTCTACCGCTTATATTTGTCCATCGGCATACCATTTAGTTGTTCCCCAAATCCTTTTTGTCTCGAGAAAGTGAGGTCATGTTGTCGTGGTTAGAGACGTAGTAAAGTGACAACTTGAAACCTGCGTTGAATGTGTGTGGGGTTTTGTCTGTGTGTGTTGGGTTCTGTCTGTGTGTGTGGGGTTCTGTATGTGTGTGTGGGGTTCTGTCTGTGTGTGTGTGGGGTTCTGTCTATGTGTGTGTGGTTCTGTCTGTGTGTGTGTGGGGTTCTGTCTGTGTGTGTGGGGTTCTGTGTGTGTGTGGTCCTGTCTGTGTGTATGGTTCTGTCTGTGTGTGGTTCTGTCTGTGTGTGGGTGCATGTGGCCCTGTGTGTTGCTCTGTGTGGGTGCAAATACAATAGGTCTCGCATTTGCGAGAGATTAAGCTATTGGCATTGTAAATGACAATGCCATTTATTTATCTATTTTCAAAATCAACTCATAAATAAAAATGTTGTCAATTACAATGCCAATAGCTCTAACTTTTGCAAAGGTGAGACAGTTGCATTGTAAATGCTTGTTTAAAAAAGGACCTAATGTTGGCATCCAGCCAATCAGCTATTAGCGCCCGCTAAAACACTCTCAGCAGAGGCAAGTTCTCCTCAGATTTTCTCAGCCCAAGTGGGAAGTAAGGATCTCAAAATTAACGAGAACTGCCTCCACGGGGAGGAGGGTGGGTTGCATGTGAACCTATGTAAGATACCAATACTGGATAACCGTAGTTACAGGTAAGTAACTTATTTTCTTATCCAGTAATAGAGTATCTTTCATAGATTCACATGCCTGTTTACCAATAGCAAGCAGTACCATAAAACTGTACTGTTGTTAGTGGAAGGTGGGAGACATGTAACTTTAAACTCCCAATGCTATAGACATGTACCATTAATGCTTCCAATAATTATTCACTTTCCTGTATAAAATGCATGCACTAAAACGTTCTAGCAGAATAAAATGTTAGAACCACTAAGGCTGAGGTAAATCTTCAAAGTTAAACAACCATTCACATTATATTAACAAATAGTCAAATACAGTTACATAATCATTTGTCTACACATCTCTAGACATACATATACCTTGATTAAAATAAAGAAGAGTTCCTCTTATCTCAAACATAGAGGCTGATCTTAATTGAAGAGATGACGCAGTACCGCTTGGCCAACAGCTTCATCCTCTTGTTGTGTAGACTGCAGACAGTAATGTTTAATAAAAGTGTGAACATTCTTCCATATAGCAACACAGCATATCTTGTCCTATGTCACTCCAGCAAAAAAAGGTGCCGATGTAGAGACTGTTCTTGAGGAGTGTGCTTTAGCTCTTGCTTCAGAGGCTTGTTAGTCTTTTTTGACAAAACTGGATCGCGGACGAGACCTACCTGGTGACCATGGCTTTCGTTAATGCTGTTCCTTGTTATCCTTGTCCATAAGTGACCAGGATCTGATCTGTATTCCTTATATCCATTGTCCTGTGTAGGGAGAATTTCAAGCATCAATTGATATTACCAGCGTATGCAAAGCCCGTTCTGCTGGACTAGATGGGTTTGGAAAGAAAGATCGTAATATCACTGGCTCGTTGAAGTGAAACTGTGTTGGTACTGTTGGAATAAAAGTCAGGTTCGTCCATAGAGTTACATAGTTTTCAGTGAAATGTAGAAACGATTCCTTGACTGTAGTAAAGGCTTGTATTTCGCTCACTCTCCTTGCAGATGTAAGAGCTAGTAAAAGGGATACCTTCTATGTGAGAAACTTAAGCTCTGCCTTGTGAACTGGTTCAAACTGTTGTCTCATCAACTGAGCCAGGACCAAATTGATCTTCCATTCCGGAGGAGGCACACACACCGGGGAAAATTCGCTAAAAAGACCTCTCATGAACTGCTTTATAAAACTACATGCACAGAGAGAAGGAGCTTGAGGAGATTTCATATAATGGGAAATTGCAGGCAGTTGAACCTTCACTGAAGAGAAAGTGAGACCTGATTTACCCAGAGAGAGGAGATACAATAGAATCTACTCAGCAGGTACTTGGAGTGGGTGAAAGTTATTCCTTTTGAACCAGAAACAGATTTTTTCCATTTCAAACAATATTTTTTGATAGTGCTGTCAGCTCTGGATTTAGCAATGATTTCCCAACACTCTTGCAGGATATCTAGATCCCTAAATTCCAAGAATTCTGGAGCCATGCATGCAAATGAAGAGAGTATGGGTCTGGGTGATTCCCTTAGCCCTTCTCCCTCGATAACATTGTTGAGGATGGCCGCAGGCGAATGGGCTTTGACTCTGACAGTAGAAGTAGTTCTGGGAACTAGTACTGCCTGGGCCTTCCTGGCACTATCTTGATCAAACAGCAGCCTTCCGATTTCATCTTGGTTAGTACCCTAGGAATTAATGGAATGGGGGGAAAAGCATAGGCATAAATCCCTGACCATGGCATTAAAAGGGCATTACCTCTTGACCCATGTGGAGGGAATCTGCTGGCATAGTACTGGCACTTGGCATTCTCCTCTGCTGTGAAGAGGTCCAACACTGGTGTCCCCCATTTTCGAAATACTCTGTTCAGCTGGGGCTGTTTGAGCTCCCATTCCTGACAACTGGACTGACACTTGCTTAATGTGTCGCTATGGTATTGTGCAGACCTATGACAAGTTCGACCTCTAACGAGATCCCATGGTGTGTTGTCCATTCTCATAATTCCTGAGCTTCCTGCGATAGCGTAATGGATCTTGTTCCTCTTTGTTTGTTGACATAGTACATGCTGGTCGTATTGTCTGTACGAACCAACGCAGAGGAGCCTGCTATTCTTGGCAAGAAATCTTGAAGAGATAGGAATATGGCTTGGAGTTCTAAGCTGTTGATGTGCTGCTTTCTCTGCACCGAAGACCATTTGCCCTGAATTTGCAAGTCCTGTACATGACCTCCCCAGCCCTCCATGGAGGCGTCCGTTGTTAGAATGAAATCTGTGGTATTTTGTAGGAAAATAAGGCCCTCCACAAGATTTGTTGCCTGAAACAACCTCTCACCATCCATTCTGTGATTCGAATGACATCTTCAAAGGATCCTGAAGCTTGATACCACTGTTTTTTGCAGTTCTTCCTGAAGAGGCCTCATTTGGCTATAGGCACCAGATTTATCGCTGAAGAGCACATCCCCAGGAGTGACTTGTACATTCGCACAGAAATGGACCCCTTTTTTATATGATCTTTGCAAGCATTTGTAGACGTATCTGTCTTTCCTGATATAAGAATGCTTTGTATTGGATGGTGTCTATGGATGCTCCCAGAAAAGATATTACTTGGGTTGGATGTAACACTGATTTTTCCTTGTTTACGGTGAGTCCTATCGTATCGAACATATGAAGGCAAGTTTTCATTGCTCGATTGGCCTTCTGCGCTGTTGCTGCTTTGAGCAGCCAATCAGCGAGGTACAGAAATACTTGAAACCCCTGAGACTGCAGGGTCTCCGCTACTGGTGCCAGGCACTTAGTGAAGATCCATGACTCTGATTTGAGGGCAAAAGGGAGCCCTTTGAATTGATAGTGGGTACCAGCCACCGTGAATCTTAAGAATTTTTGAAGCTTCGGATGAATTGGGATATGAAAAAATGCCGAGCGAAGTCATGAAATCTTCCATGTTTAAGCATCCCAGTGTTACCATCCTGAATGACTGTTTCTTGAGAAACTTGTTGAAATTACTTAGGTCCAGAATCGGTCTTCATTCCCCTGATTTCTTCTTTTTTAGGAAAAAATGAGAATAAAAACCTTTTCCCTTTTGAATGAATGGTAGTTTCTCTATCCCTTCTTCGACAAGCATGGTCAAGACTTCCTTTCGTAATAAGTGAAGACGATAGGGACCCCTGGGTGGAATGGTTGGCGGCTGCTGAAGGAACTATTTTGTTCCACCATCGGGCATAACTGGAAATTTTCGCACCCAAGGGCAGGGATGGAAGAAGGGCTGGTACCCTGACTTGATCATTGTTTTCTGCCTGAATCACATCCTTGTTGGGGTGCTCACTTACGGCTTCCCTGGTGAGAGAAACTAGCTGTAGATGGTTGACGATAAGATGGAGGCTTATAAGATTGCAGATATTGAGATTGGTATGCTTCATATTATTGAGCCCTCTGATATCCTCTTTTGTAAGTGGCGAATCCTCGACCTCTAGCATCTTTAAATGGTACCCTTCTGTACTGCAGAGCGCCCAATAACTTTGCGGTATCCGTGTCATTTTTAATTGCCAATAGTGCATGATCAATGTGTTTTCCAAAGAGTTATTCACCGTCAAAAGCCATATCTAAAACCTTTGCTTGTACCTCAGGTCCAAAGGTGGTTGCTTTTAGCCATCCTTGACGTTGAAGCACAGCAGCTCCTGCTAGCTCTCTAAAACCAGTTTTGGCCATGTCAAGGGCACAGTCAATTGTCTCTGAAGCTGCACTCTCACCTTCAAGCAGTATCTTGCGTGCACTTGTCTGTTTTCTTCAGGGATGAGGTCTATTAGCCCTGCCATGTCAGACAAACATCTGACGGTCATAGCGGCCTATGATGGCTAGAGCATTCGCTGCCCTGATTGTCACAGCTGCCTTGAAGAAAACCTTTTCCCTAGAATGTCCATTCTATGCCATTCCTTGTCCAGGGGGTAGAAATTGGGGTAGCAGGCTTCTTAGATCGCCTTTGTGCAGCCTGGGACATGACGGAATCTGGCTTAGGGTGTCCAATAAGGCAAGATGAAGCGTCGTCCGGAGTCCTATACTTTTTTTCCATACGAGGCAGTACCTGTGGTATGGATGCTGGTGTTTTCACGATCCTGATACCCTCCTGCCATTATGGTCAATAATAGGTATGGAGCGTACCACTTTCCTTGTGTCTTCCTTAAATTCGTATAGGAAACATTTGGTTTGCTTTACTGTAATAGGCATGTGAAACCTGCTAGCTGCCCTCTGCATTAAGTTATGAAACCCCCCAATATCTTCCGGAGGAGAGTCTGACAGAAGGTGTGGAGGAGGGGATGGTATTGGAATAACATAGTCAACCCAAGGGTCAGGAGCAGATACTGGATCTGGCAGTTCACCTTCCTCTATATCTTCTGAGGAGGAAGTGTTCTGTGCTCCAGGGTCGACTGTCCGCAGGCCCGGCACATTCGCAGGTGTGTTAGGCAGTTGAGGACCTGGTGTAACTGCAGGTTCTACCTTTTGAGGTACCCGATTATCTGATTGATGTTGCTGGCTTGTAGATCCTCAATTAACAATGGCAGCAGATGGGCCATGTCCCTGGGGCGAGGTTCTGATCGAAAGTTATATTGATAACTATGACGTGGAGCCATATACCCCTGCTGGTAATATTGTGCCACTTCCTGATAGTCTTCATCCTCTTCGTCATCATCTTGACACTTCACATGTAGCTCATATGGACTGTGAGCCCCCATAGAGGCCATCATCATCCTCTCCTTCAACATAACCTTCCAACAGATGTGATGGAAACAAAGGTGATACTTTACTATAATCCTGCAATGACGGCCGTAAGAATGTCTTAATTACTCTGGTGACCTGAGTAATCCCCGTCGACGGTACAGAAACTACAGTAACAGGCATATCCATTGTCCACGGAGTTGTCATCGACGGTATTGTCATCAACGGTATCTTCGTTGACTGTGTCGTCATCGGTGTCTTCGTCAATGATGCCTTCGTCGATGGTGTCTTCGTCGACAATGTCTTTGCCGTCGAAGGTGTCTTTGTCGATGGACCACCAGTAGACGAGTCAGTCGTCATTGGGATCTTCTTCGACGGCATTGCAATCGAGGAAAGGGTGTCGACGGTCCTCGAGACAATGGGATGGCTACTGGCCCCTTTACTTGGTTGTTACACAGTACGTGTTCTATTTTCTTTAATGAGTTTCCACACCTGTCTGGCTGTTCAGCCCTCCCCATATTTCAGCTGCCCCGCGAGCTTTGTGTGCTGTTGCCGTCTTGTGTGTGCAGCTGTCACGGTTGCTGGAAGGGGTAATGCGGCCATCAGCCTGCACAATCTATAGGTTACACTTCAGTGGAGCCCCAACCCCATGGGACACAAGCCCAGTGATCCGTTACCTGACGAGCAGCAGCGATCCACAAAGAATCCACCTGAGATGAAGTGTGAAGCTCCCTCGGCAACCTGACCTTGGAGTTGGAAAATTATAAAAGCATACAATCAATCAATCAATCAATCAGGGAACTGTAAGCATGCTACTCACCCATGAGGGTCTCAAGGTGCTGAGGTGGTGGACCCGCAGATATGTTTAGCCGAAGAGCCAGGTCTTGAGGTTCTTCCTGAAGGTGTTCAGGGAGGGGCCGTGTCTGATATCTGCACGTAGCTCGTTCCAGTTCTTGGCTGCAATGTGAGAGAAGGATCTTCTGCCTGCTCTGTGGATGCGCTGGGTTTCGGCCAGTGTGAGGTTGGAAGATCGGAGGTTTCTTGTGGGTACGTGGAAGTTGATTCTGTCATTGAGGTATTTGGGTCAGTTGTTGTGCAGGCATTTGTAGGCATGAGTGAGGATTTTGAATGTGACTTTTTTCCCCACTTGGAGCCAGTGGAGACTTCATAGGTGTTGGCTGATGTGTTCGTGTCGGGGGATGCCGAGGACAAGTCTGGTGGCAGTGTTATGTATTCTCTGGAGTTTGTGGAGTAAGGACTTGTTGATGCCGGCGTAGAGTGCGTTTCCATAGTCCAGTCTGCTGGTGATGAGTGTGTGGGTGACTGTCTTCCTTGACTAAGGGAGGATGCACTTGAAGGTCTTGTGGAGGATGCGGGGAGGGTGTTGAAGCAGCTGGAGGTGACGGCGTTGACCTGTCGGTTCATGTTGAGTGATGAGTCGAGTACAATGCCAAGGTTCTTGGCGTTGTCTGAGGGGGTAGGTGGGTTTCGGAGGGTGGTCGGCCACTAGGTGCTGTCCCATGCAGAAGGGCAGGTACTGAGGACGAGGACGTCGGTCTTCTCAGCGTTGAGCTTCAGGCAGCTGTTGGTCATCCAGACTGCGACGTCTTGCATTCCTTTCCTGAAGTTGAGTTTTTCTCAGTGGTAGGGTCTTTGGTGAGGGAGAGGCTGAGCTGGGTGTAGTCGGCGTAGGATACGATGTTGAAGCCATGTTGTCGAACGATGGCTTCGAGGGGGGTCATGTAGATGTTGAAGAGGGTAGGGCTCAGTGATGAACCCTGTGGGACTCCGCAGGGGATTTTGTTGGGGTCGGAGAGGAAAGGTGGGAGTCTGATCCTTTGGCTTCTTCCGGTGAGGAATGATCGGATCCAGTCCAGGGCTGTTCCTTGTAGGCCTGTGTTGTGTAGTCTGGCGACTAGAGTGCGGAGGGAGACAGTATCGAAGGCCACTGATAAGTCAAGTAGGATGAGGGCTGCAGAGTGGCCTTGGTACAGGATTGTGCGGATGTCATCTGTGGCGGTGAGTAGGGCGGTCTCTGTGCTTTGGTTGCTTCGGAATCTGGATTGGGACGGGTCGAGGACGGGGTTCTCTGCAATGAATCGTATGAGTTTTTTGTTGACTGTTTTCTCTGCAACTTTGGCTGTGAAGGAGAGAAGCGAGATGGGCCGATAGTTCTTGAGGTCGGTGAGGTCAGCTGTGGGCTTCTTGAGCAGGGGTCTGACTTCTGCGCGCTTCCAGTCATCTCGGAAGGAGCGTGTTTGGAAGATGGTGTTGATGGTGCGTTGTAGTTCAGATGCGATAGTGGCCGCGGCTCTGTGGTAGATGAGAGGGGGCAGGGGTTGGTGGGGGCCCGAGTGGTTGCTTTTCATGGTCGAGGCGGTGTTTGCGGCTGTTATCAGCATCCAGTTGGAGATGGTGGGCTGGCTGGTGTTTCTGGTGGGCGGGGGCCGTCTGAGGCGCCTGGTGGATGGTCAATGAAGTTGTCGTAGCGGTTTTTGATCTTGAGGTAGAAATAGGTTCCAAACTTGTCGCAGAGTTCTTGGGATGGGGTGATGTCTGTGGCTTCACTGCGTGGGTTGGTGAATTCTTGAAAGACACTTTAAAGTTCCTTGGAGTTGGTGGAGTTGGTCAGGATTTTGTAGTGGATAAAGTTCCTCTTGGTGGCTCTGATCTGGTTGTGGTAGTCCGTCATGGAGTCCTTGTAGGTGGTGTAGTTGCCGGTTGTCTTGGTGTTTCTCCAGTTCTTCTCCAGGCGTCTGCAGGTGCGTCTGGCTTCTTGGAGAGAGGTGGTGAACCAGGCGGATTTCCAGGGGCGTTGTCTGTCGGGGTTGCGTAGTGGGGCGTGCTCGTCTGCACAGTTGGAGATCCAGGTGTGGAGTTTTCTGGCTGCGCCATTTGTGTTGTTTGCGACAGGTGCCCAGGTGTGGTTGTCTCTGGTGAGGGTGGATTTAAGTTGCTCATCAGTAACCTTGCTCCAGTTCCTTTGTGGTGGGCGTGGGGCTGGTTTGGGTGCCTTGGGTTTATTGATGGCAAAGTGTACATAGTGGTGGTCGATCCATGGTGCCTGCATTGTGTGGCTGAATTGGACGCTGTTTCCTGCCGCGAAGATGGGGTCGAAGGTGTGTCCTGCTTTGTGGGTCGGTGTGTTGACGAGTTGTTTAAGTCCGATGCTTGTGAGGTTGTCACGAAGGATAGTGGAACTGGAGTCACTGGGGTTGTCGAGGTGGAAGTTCAGGTCTTTAATGAGTATGTAGTTGGTTGAGGTGATGGCGTGGAGTGCTATGAAGTCTGTGATGGTGGTGGTGAAGGGTGTTCGGGGAGCCAGGGGGTCTGTAGAAGAGGGTGTCTCGGAGTGTGGCTGTGGGGGTGGTCTGGATCTGGAAGTGCAGGTGGTCGGTGGAGGGGAAGGTTTTGCTGGAGGTGGTGAGGCGGAGGGTGCTCTTGTGGGCAATGGCGAGGCACCCTCCTGGGTGGTTGGGGCGGTCTTTCCTCTGGATCTTGTATCCATCTGGGATGGCAGTGCTGATGTCGGTGCAGAGAATGTGTTGGTCCAAGTCTCTGTGAAGAAGGCAATGTCGGGCGAGAGAGAGTTGAGTAGGTTCCAGATTTCCATGGAGTGTTTGTGTATGGAGCGTATGTTGAGGAGGATGCATTTTAGGGTGTCGCCGGTGCTGGCATCGGTGGTGTTGGAGGCCGGGGGGCAGTGAGGGTCTGGCGGCAGTGGAGGCTGTAGAACTGGCTGTGGGTTGTGTTCGGTGAGGCCTGTTGGCATTCTTTAAATCTTCCAGGGTTGAGTGCGAGGAGGGTGGTGGTGTTGTAGCGGTGGTTAGTTCCTGGTGCAGGCCGCGGTCGGGTCGCCGACAAGCGCAGACAGGCTTGCCTTTGGTGCACCTTCGGCGCGCTGGCGGCGTGACTGCACAGCGGCCGCCATTAGGTAGGGGAGGTGGGAGGGAAGAGAGGCTGGGAGGCAGGAGCGGGGGAATTCTGGGGGGATTTCTGGGGGGAGGGGCTGCAGGGGCAGCAGCGGCGAAAGGAACAGGCAGGCACGAGAAAATAAAAACAGTGTGTCACAACAGAGACTGGTTAAGTAACCTTGAAAGCCGGATACAGCAGGAGCGATGGGATGCTATGTAACCCTTTCCCCCCTATATGGCACCACCTGCGAGTATACACAAGCTCACTCCACAGATCATACCACAACAGGGGAAGGGGAAAAAAGAGACAAATGAAACAATAAAGTTGCAGCAGCGAGAACACTCAGTGGTGTGGGGCCCTGGAGTTGTAGGCTTCACTCCTACAATGGATGCTCGACTCTACCTTGGGCGGACATTTGGTAAGACAAAAGATCCTACAAAACATGTCCAGATACTTTTGGTGGGAAACACTGCGGAAGGACACTGAAAAATTTGTCTCAGAATGTTCCACCTGTACGCAGGCCAAGGCTCAGCACCGACGACCCATTTAACCAACATGGGTAATTTCTTAGCCCTTACCAAACTACCCACATCAGGGGAATTGGCTGTTACCTTCTTAGATCGGCCGGTAAATTCCTTCTGTCCAAAACAGGAATGCACTTGAGAAGGATGTTCACAGAACAAGCGATCCCTCTACTATGATTACAGGTGACAAGCACCAGGTGATGGGAGGGTAGAGGTTAAGTAGTGAAAAGGGAAAAAAGAGGTAAGACAATATACTCTCTTGGCCTTATGGGACATGTAGTCCCCCTTTCTTTCCTCAGTCACACTCAACAGTGTAATCAGACCCACTCCCCACTGACTAATGCCTAATCGTGACACAGTGGTGGAATTAGAGCAAGTCACAGAAGGGCACAATAACATTTGTACAACAGGTAAAAATTAAGAAAAGAAAATGGCTTAGAGAGGTTACGGTGGTTGCAGGCAGTCTGGTCCCAGTTGGAGCGGGCAGCAGGCGCAGGAGTGGGCAGCAGCCTCGAACCTCCCATGGAGGAGATCAGGGGCTGGAGGCAAGAGAAGGCACAGCTGAGTTGCGGGGAGAGAGTGGACCTGGACCGAGGGTCGGAGGTCTTACTCCTCAACAGAGATGAACATTCAATCTCATACAGTTCTACTGGTGCAATGCATGAGGCACGTCATATTTCAGCTGCCCCCGTGACCTTGGTGTGCTGTCGCAGTCTTGCGTGGGCAGCTATCAAGGTTGCTGGAGGCGGTAATGCAGACATCATCCTGCACAATCTACAGTTCACATTTCAGAGGAGCCCCAAACCCCCCCGGGGCTCGACCCCAGCAATCTGTGACCTAACAAACAACAGCGATCCACAAAGAATCCTTCTGAGATCAAGTGTGAAGCTTCTTCGGCAACACAACCCAGAGTTAAAAAATTATAAAAGCATACAACAGAGATGAACAAACAATCTCATACAGTTCTACTGCGTGCACTGCGAGAGGCACGTCAGCAGGACATTCCATTGATGTTACACCTCTTTTTGTCAGCACGTCCTATATAGAAGCTTACGGTCACAGCAAACATGCCCTGTTTGTCCAAGAGTCCTCGCTATATCCCAGGCACCGAGAAGTAACTGTGCTGCGAGTGCATAAAGTGTAAGCTCATATGTTTCCCAGTAAGCTGATTAAGATCACTTTAAAACATATTACTATTTTTGATAATTGATGTGTCATGATTTGTTTTATTTTATAGAAAATGCTGTTCAATATACATTAGCACGGACTCTAGGTTATATACAAGCGAAGCAAAACCAACCCATGCAACGCGTGCCCTACTAATTTAATCGACTGCAGTAGTAGTTTAAAAACAAATTTTAATTCATGTTCTCGTATAATAAGACCAATACCAGTATAGCTATGAGTCAATTTTTCATGGCCATACTATTTGATATCATACTCTTGATTTACGTTGTACTGATATAAATGGCCACAAACTGCCTCTGATTAATGTTGCTAACACTAAAACACCCGTAGGGAAATGAAATGAAAACTAGGGTGACCTTGAAACAGAGTTAGTAATTGTACACTATTCATTCAGCTGCCATGTCACCTCTTCTGGGCTTCAGTGTGGTTGTCCTAAGACTTCAGAGTCGGGGGTTCCATCCACTTCCTTGTCTACTCGGCTAGCACTATAGTACTTTATGTGTTTTCGAAATGCATTCTAGAACAGGCCAGGGTATCGAGTAGGCCTCACGGAATCTGCAGAATTTGGGTAATTTAGCGTTCTGCGGAGAACGCAAAATTGCCCAATATTCTGCGTTCTGCGACTTTGCGCAATTTTTTGCTTGTTCTCGATCTAATAATGCGCGTTCGCAAGATATTTCCCCCGAGCCTGCAAACAGCAATTGCAAACAGGAAAAAAGCATTGCGAACACGCAATTCCACGTGTTCGCTGAATTTCTGCATGTTCGCCGAGATTTCTTACCGTTTCGCGGAGATTTGCGTAACGCGATTACGCAAATTCCGCCCACCCCATGACTATCGAGGGTCAGTGTACGACCCTAGGCTAATTCTGGCTTTCATAACCCCTCTTGGCTTCTGTGTGGAGCAAGTTACTCTCACTCTCTATCCACTTCTGCAGTTCCGATTTCCATGTCATTTAAGCTGGGGCCGCTGACGGCTTTCCACCTTGAAATCTGTCCTTGTGCTAATACCTGGGCCAGGCCACACAACAATGAATCTGTTGGTGGACTTTCATGCTTAAGGTGAATGAAAAGTACCAGCAAGCAGAGGCCTGGGGCAGGGTCAGCGTGGCCCATTGGCAGAGCCACTGGAATTATGCGCAAGGCAGCACCAAGTTATGCGTCAGGGTTGACTAAATTATGCAGCAAGGAAAGGCAAAATATGCAGCACAATACTACACATTTTGTGATTGTATTAACTCACTCTTTTGTCATTTTTACACATGTTAACAGTAGCTGGGCAAATGTTTCCCCTCGTGAGTATGAGCTTGACACCCAAATACAGCAATAAGCATCAGCAAGGTGGCCAGTCAACCTTTGAGGAGAGTTTTCCACTGCACACCAGCATGTCAGCATGTTTTTAGCAACTATTCATCTATTTTAGCTAGAAACATTTTTGTTAAAATCTTTTGATTTATGTGGAAATTGCAACAAATCTATACATATGCAGAAAACACTGCTACTGCAGAATTACATCTTTTCAGTAGCCCTGCATATAGGGCAATCTGGCAGTGCCCGAAGGGCTGGTTTGACAGGTCAGTGTGTGGGTAATTTTTAGGTCGCGCCTAGGCAGGGCATGCGCTGCTCTACGGCATGCTGTATTGGAGAATGGAATAGAAGCCCTGCCCACTCTCCGCCCATATTCGTCATTGGCTTGTGTCATTTCCCTTCGTAAATGCTTGCTTCTGATGTGTTAATAGGCTTATTTGTCCCTCCTTAGTACCGCCTTGTCTTCATTTGTAACCCCCCATGAGGACTGGCCCTTTTACTATGGTTGTTACATGCTATATCTTTTATAGTCCGTAAGCAGTATTTTCTTTAATGAGTTTCACCTACTGCAGGCACGTCATGCTTTCCTGCAACATTCAACGAGCCATGCGTGCTTTCACTTTCCGAGCAGTCAGGGACAATGGCGGCCACCTCTTTGAATAGATCTCGCATGTACAAGAGTTTGAGCTATTGGCATTGTAAATTACCATGCCTTTTTATTTATGTGGTAATTTGCAAAACCGATAAATAAGAGGCACTGTCATTTACAATGCCAATAGCTTAAACTCTCGCAGATGCAAGACCTATGCAATGCAAATGCTTGTTTAAGAGTAGGCAGTGGTCTGTGGGCCCACTGCCTGCTCTTAAAAAATATATTCGCATTGATGGAGCAATGTGGAAACAAACATTTTTGTATACCCCTTGTGAAGACAACTCTCCATTACAGTAATATGTACTAATCGTGTGGTTTTGAAATTAACCAACATAGAATAGAATGCACCTATACAAATACACGTGGGATATTAAATTGCATGAAATTGCCAGCATAAGTTACTAATTTGTTATGTATCTCGTCATAAAAGGTACGCATTTGTCATAATCTAATCAGAAATCTCTTGAATGTGCTTTCTGTCTGTTTATTTGTGGCATAAATCATGAAGATTGGTAAGTAAATTCACACATATGTGTTGCTTAATCCTAGGTAAATTCTAACTGGGATATTATTAGAAGGGGGGAGGTAAACAAAAGGGCTTCATTTCTCAAATTTACATTTATTTGTGTTTGTTTCTATAATAGTTCCTAAATTGAGGCCTATGTGACCAAAAGAAAATGGAAGCTGACTGTGACTCCGAGGTGGCGGTCTAAGAACGCAGGCGCCGACTGGAAGCGCAAGCTGCCTGTGCCTGTGCAGTATGGGTCAAGGACAGCGTGGCCTGCCGCATTGAGCAGATGCCAAAGTTTTTATGAAAGTCAGCATACGAATCGTGGGAATGGGGCACTGAATAGCAGTTTAAAGGACACTTCGAAGGAAGTAGGACATGAACAATGGCACCACTATTTTTTCAATTATAATGATGACTCTGCATAAATTGAACAGTAAGGCGATGAGGTGATGCTCATCCACCTCTAAATTGACCAATCACGGACACTATAGGACATAAGAGTTACGAATATAGATAGATAAGTTAGTGAAAAAGGGTATAAAAGAGGACATTTGAGACAATGAAAGAAGCTTGCTTTTCGACCTAATCTTTGCACCCCGAGATACTGTCGGACTGCGGAATTTTCCTGTGGCGCAGGGACTTTGAAATTTTCCTGAACTTTAACTTTTGAATAGTTGCGAAGTCCCATGAGAGGGGAACATCGAGAGAGATAGAGAGGTGTTTCTTTGGGAACTATTCTGTCCTATGCTGATGTCTGCGTCACTGCATCTTGGTAATATGATTTTAATTATTTTCCTAAACTGTCATGCTAATGAATGAATGTTTTAAATTTAATTTTTTCTTTCAGGTTATTAATGCATAACTGAATTTTTTCCAGTTCAAGTAAAACGTAGAGATCATGCTAGGAGATTAAATCTCAAAATAAAAATTAAATAAATGGAGAATTAAGCAGGTCTTGTTGTCCTTTAGTTAACTTTTACTAGCTGATCCATCGAAAATAAATGGTGGGGTGTTTTAAATCTTTCCTCTTCACTGAATCCTTGGAGCAGAATAAATGTGTGTATGAATGAATTGCAGTGTTATGGGCCCACTGGTGAGTAATTCATGAATAGCTCCTTGGGTTAAGGTGATGGTTTATGAAGAATGTCTGGAGCCTCCCTGCACCAGTAATACTTGGTAGCAGAGCATTGGTTGCTATAGGTTGACTAGGGTATATGATGTGTAGAGTAGAATATATAGAATTTTGATGTACAGAACTTTTGGACTAACATTTGTTGAGTTCGTATTACGTTATATATAGTCTGAAAAAGGTTTCCGGAAAGTGTGGGAAGCTGTCACTCTGTCTGCAGGCAGAAGAAGTGTGGCAAGTGAAGTTACACATCACATAGGCCTAGATGTAGGTAATAGCAAATTACCGAATGGTAAATACCGAATTTTACCGATTTGGTATTTACTATTCGGTAATTGCTATGTAGGTAAAAAATTCGGTAAAAATACCGACTCGGTAAGATTCGGTAATTACCGATTCGGTAATTACCGAATCGGTATTTGCCATTGATTCCTATGGGCCTTGAAGCCCATAGGATTCAATAGCAAATACCGATTCGGTAATTACCGAAACGGTAAAATTACCGATTTTACAAGGGGGACAGGGTGTCACTTTGACACCATGTTGCACCTCTGTTACTGGCTTGTGTGCCATGTGACACACATACATGCCCTTAGGGCATGCCTGTGTGCCACATGGCACAGGTGTACATGCACAGATGTGCATGTACACTGGAATTCGTTATTTACCATGTAATAGTATTACATGGTAAATAACGAATCGGTAATGGCCTGTGGCACTGTTTCCAGTGCCACCTACATCTGTATTTACCGATTCGGAAAATTTATCGAATCGGCATTTTACAGAATCGGTTAATTTATTGAATCGGTAAATATACAGATTCTGTTTATTTTAAGGCCCCTACATCTCCATTAGCAAATACCGGTCGGTAACGGCCGAAATCAGCCGTTACCGACCGGTATTTGTCGACCTACATCTGGCCCATAGTCTGTTTCAAAGTGGTGACATCATCGTATCTTACAAGTTTAGGGACCTTTATGTGTAAAAGTGGTGAATGCATAGCGAAGGCAACCTGTGAAATCTTGGGTCTGACCATAGGGATCATTGCGTATTCTGGCTAAAACTCTACCCCGAGAGTGTAATAAAGTTTAACCTAAGCTTGAGAGAAAGGTAAGATAGAGGGAAGTGCTACTTTATCAGCAGATCTTGAATCCCCTTCGAGATTGATTCAGGTGGAGATACTACAAGAAACAGGGCTCGCGCTCATATTGGAATAAACGTGGTGAGCCACGGAAGCGGCGACACGCCAAAGCGGCTGTTTGTGAGATACGCCTACATGTGAGGACGTTTGTTTATAAGGAGCACACTTGTCCGAAAGCTAACTAATAAACGAAGGAAGCTGCCCTCTAAAACATGTCTGGAAAAATGAATTTTTATGCCGTATAAACAAGACTCCTACAATTTGAGGAGATGCAGACCACATGAAATACTCTAGTGTGAAGCGCACATTAAAGAGCCATTTGCACGTCGAGTGGAATCTAACAAAAAGAGCCTTTGAGACTAAGGAAAGCACTATATAAAACGTCTTGCCTTATAAATACTTGACAAAAGAAAAAGGCCCTGAAGAGAACCCAGGAACTGGTTTTCTGGCTTCGAAACGCGTCGGCAGATCAGAGGAGTTACTGGCCAAATATAGCTTAAAACAACATCAGTTTGTATATAAAAATGTGTGATTAAGCCTCATTTATTGGGTATACTCCTTGTCCTTGTGATTTTGTCTGCTATTTATTGAAATCAATTGTATATAAATTTATGATGTGTTGTCTTTGTTTAACTTTAATGTATATATGTATTGTTTTTTTGAATGTGTATATGTTGTAATGTGCAGCAGTGTAAATATTTAAATGTACAGTTATTCCTTTTTTGACATTTAAAAAGAAAAAAGTTTCGGAAAGAAAAAAGTTAAAAATGAATGGTATAAAATAAAAATACCTGGTCAAACTACAAGAGCCAGAGTTTGGTCTTCAAAAAATTGAATTGTATGGAAGCAAGGGAGGTGTAGGCACACTTTTGTGGTTTTGACTTTATCAGCAAAAGCAAATATTCTGTGGTAGAGAAGAGGTAAGCAATGTCTACTGAAAATACAGAATTCTTGTGTGATTGAGGAAACTATCACTTTAGTTTTAGCAAAACAGATGAATGGAGTTGTTTTATGTAGTTACTAACTGATTTTGCTGTATAAAAGTGTAAATACAGTGTACCGAAATTTTTTGTAAAGGAGGGGTCAGTCGAAGCTGCAGAAGCCGGAGCAGGGCTGACGTCAAAGGTGTCGCGCTGGGACTGGTCCGCGTGATCAAGACAGAGTAAGGGCTGATTGGTGCTTCAACAAAAGCACTACTGAAACATATCTTTTTCTAATTGGTGCGTTAGTGTGAACCGTGCTGTGATAGGCTGGTGTTATGAATCAGTTTACAGAAGAGTGTGCAAGCTTTTGAAAGACAGGAAATTCACAGAAAAATTGAGTTTTATTATGGAACGGTGAGAGAAAAATCTTTGTGGTTCCAAAAATTGAAAAATCTATTTAAAAAGGATAAAGTAATTGAGTCGAGGGAGGGAAACTTCCTTCCTCCGCCGAAAACGCCTGCATAATTCATGATGACAAAATATGGATACCATACATGCATATGGTTAGGTTAGAAAATTGGGCAAGGCATACTAAAAATGGTGGTGCATTTGCTTTTCCAGAAGTAGGATCTTTCAGTCTTGCAGTTCTGAGGAATTTGAGAGAAAAGATGATGAAGCTTGAACCAAGACCTAGACCGACTCAGTTTGAAGCTTTAGCTGAGTGGGAAGATGAAATGTATGATTTAGAGCAAGAAAGGTTTGGAGACTACATGGGACCAAGGAATAGAGGTCATGGATTTTGGAGAGAGACACATGAGAGTCGAATGTGAAGGTGGAGAAATGCTAACATGTGTGTTGGAATGTATCCGGTCAGACTGGTTGATGAGGAAAAAGGGCGAAAGTGTACAGAAAAGAGGAATAAGCTAGAGACAGGAAAGAGAAGTTATGAGGATTGTGGGTCCGAAGATGCAGTGCTGGAGGAGATCTTAAATAGGAGACCACCGCCACACCAACCAAATTCTATGGGTACAATTCCAAGTGCTCCACAGTCAGAGTATAGACTTGCAGAAACTCCAAAACGAGTTTCAAACTTTAAAGATGTTCCAGAAAGAGTAGAAAAGAGATATGATTCGGATGTTCCATTAATAGGAACCAGATACACCGGGACACCTAAACAGAGGGATGGAATAGAGAAAATTGGAAATAGAGTAGAACAACAAATTTAAGCACAACAGAGTACTTCTGAGTATATACGTTCAACAAATGAATTGGCTGAAAAGATTCAGGAACTTACTAAAAATATAGAAGCTGTAACTGTTCCAGTAACAATAGGTCCTGTAATCCCAGTGTTTGAAAATCAGAAAATAAATATGAATTATACCTGTTGAATTGAAAGAGGTAGTTAAAGAGCAAGTGTGGGATTTCACAGGAGAAGATATTGGCTTGATGAAAAACGTAGATCCTGTGAAAGTTTCTGTGAAAGAAGGAATAAGTTATCCAAATATTCCCCAATACAAAATGACAGCTGAAATAATTGAAGGAATAACACCAGTGATAAATAAAATGATTGAGCAAGGGATTTTGAGAGAAATAGAAAGCAGTCCTTGTAATTCGCCTATAATGGGATTAAAAAAGCCTAACGGAACATCCAGAATAGTACAAGATTTGAAAAGGGTAAATAAAATTGTTGTTCCATGTTGTCCAATTGTGCCAAACCCAGCAGTAATTCTATACCAAATTCCACATGATGCAGAATGGTATACAGTCATTGATCTATGTAATGCGTTCTTCACTGTTCCATTACACCCTTAAAGCCAGCCAATATTTGCGTTCCGATTCGGAGACCGTATTTTGGCATGGTGCCGAATTCCTTAGGGGGTATACTGAAAGTCCCTCTATCTTTAATTAATTGTTAAAGAAATCATTGGAAAGTTTAAGTATGCCTGGAGAGTCAGTTCTGCTGCAGTACATTGACGATTTGTTAGTGGCATCAAAAACAAAAGATGCATGTGTTTCAGACACTGTTGCACTGTTAAATCATTTGGCAGAAGAAGGACATAAAGTGTCACCATCAAAGCTACAATTTTGTCAGAAAGAGGTACAATATTTGTGCTGCGAGATTGCTAAGGGAATTAGACAAGTCACAATAGAAAGAATAAAAATGATACAAGGAATGAAACCTCCAAAAACACAGAGACAGGTGAGAATGTTTCTTGGAATGGTAGGATATTGTCGACAATGGATTAGTGGATTTTCACTAATAGCTAAACCGTTACAGAGACTGACAAAAGCATATGTAAAAGATCCAATAATACTGAATAATGCAGAACTGTAAGCTTTTGAACAGCTAGAAACAAGTCTACGTGAAGCACCAGCATTGGGAATGCCAGATTATGAAAAAGAATTTGAACTATATTGCAGTGAGAGAGAAGGATATGCATTGTCAGTTCTAATACAGAGGCATGGAAAACTGAGAAAGCCAATTGCATACTTTTCTGCTGTTTTAGATCCAGTCACAAGGGCATTGCATGGGTGCTTAAAAGCAGTAGCTGCTACAAGTATGAGTCTTGAACAAAGTGAAGGTATAGTGATGGGATTCCCTTTGAGAGTGTATGTACCTCATTCGGTGGAGATGCTCCTCACTAGAACCAAAACACAGTATCCTACCATTAATAGAATGACAAAATATGAGAAAACAATTCTAGGTGCCGATAACGTGACAATTTCAAGATGTGTAAATGTGAATCCATCTACATTATTACCTGATGTCATGAATGTGGAAGTAAGAGATGAAGTTGATCACAAATGTTTGGAGGTTCTGGAATACTGTACCAAACTAAGGCCTGATATTAAAGATGTACCCTTGCCTGAATCTGATTATGTGATGTTCGTTGATGGATCATGCTTGAGAACAGATGAAGGTGTACTGAGCGCTACATATTCTGTCTGTACAGTAGCAGATGTCATAGAAGCATCTTGTCTGAAAGGAATCCGTTCATCTCAGATTGCGGAATTGATTGCTTTGATTCAAGCATGTGATTTGGGAAAAGAGATAAGGGTCACCATAGCGACTGACAGTCAGTATGGGTTTGGGGTTGTCCATGATTATGGTCAACTGTGGTCCCAAAGAGGTTATATGACTTTGGCAGGATCCCCCATTAGAAATGCTGAATTTGTGAAAATGTTAATTGATGCCATTCAATTACCAGACAAGATAGCTGTCGTAAAATGTGCAGCTCATAAGAAAGGAGATGATTATATCACTTGAGGTAACAAATATGTAGATTCGATTGCAAAAATACTGTGCCAAAAATCTTGCATCCATAAATCGGGATAGGCAAACTGCACATGTTTCAAGTCCTTTGATGCTAACCACAGTAGTTGAGACATGGCAGGAGGTGCAACAAATGCAAGAAGAAGCTAGTGAAGAAGAAAAAGATAATTGGTTAAAAGCAGGATGTAGACAGAGCGAAGAAGATGAAATGTGGGTTTACCACGATGAAAGACCAGTAATGCCTGATAACATGATCTCAAATATGGCCTGAATGTACCATGGTTGAGCACACATTGGAAGAGACGCTATGATAAGAATGTTTAGACAGACATGGTATAATCCTAAATTTAGGATGATTGCCGAGAGTCTCTGCCAGAGGTGTCTCGTGTGTCAGAAATTGAACCCAAGAAGGAAAACAGTTGTGAGTTTGGGAACCATAGGATGGGAGGGCGGTCCATTTACAAGAATGCAGTTGGATTTTATTGAACTACCACCATGTAATAGACTTAGGTATGTACTTGTGATCATTTGTCTGTTTTCACGATGGGCCGAAGCTTTCCCTACTAGGAGGAATGATGGAGTGACAGTTGCCAAACTCCTGTCACAAGAGATAATACCATGCTACGGTTTCCCAGTAACAATTGAACAAGTAAATGGAACAATAAAAAACAGAATTGCAAAAATGTGTTTGGCCACAGGACTAAAATGGCCTGATGCACTGCCACTTGTTCTAATGACCTTGAGGAGTACTCCTGACAAAAGAACAGGATAACGTCCCCATGAGATTTTGATGGGAAGAGTAATGAGACAAGCATTTGTACCAGTTGATAAACTGTTGAGTATAAATGATGATATCATACTGGATTACTGCAAAAATCGGTCTGACGTAGTAACTTCTGTGTTCCATCAGGTGGCAACTGAGGCACAAACGAAAGAAAAACATCCAGCTCATGATCTAGTCCCTGGATATTGGGTTCGGATGAAGGTTCACAGGAGAATAAACTGTCTAATGCCTTGCTGGCAAAAGCCTTGACAAGTTATTCTGGTTAGTACCACTGCAGTTAAATGTGCTGGAGTCAAGAGGTGGGTGCACGCCAGCCACACTATTCATGTGCCTGAGCCTGAAAATCCGCAGGAGGAAAGTGAAAGCACCACTGACTCAGACTCTGAGGGTGAACCAGAAAAAGATCCAGATACTGAAGATCGACCTGTTAGTCGACATCTGGAGATATCAGATACTAGCTCTCCATCGGAAGGAGAAAATGAAATTGTTGAAATACCAAATTTTGAAGATCGACTTGTAAGTCGAGATTTGGTAGAGACTGATACCAGTAAGGACACTGAGCTACGTGAAAATAAAACTGGCAATCAAGGAGATACTGAAGGACAGTCTGAAAGCTCTGAAAGCAGGAACCAAAATCTTGAAACTGGTGAAAGGGAAATAACTCACGATGAGGATGAGCTTCCAAGTACCAGCTATGGAGAAGTTCCTAACAGAGTGAAAGAACTGACCAAGAGAAAATAAGCTCAGAAAAGGAATCAGATCCTGTAAAATTCATTGTAAATGAAACTATAGAAAGATCTGAAACCGTGACGGATGACAGTGATGATGACACTCAATTAAGGAAAGTTCGAGAAAAAGAACTTGGAGAGTGGAGCGAAACACTGCTGAACCTGAAATAAAAAGAGGTCGAAAAGGAGATAATTGGCCTAAAGAAACTGATGGACTGAAAATTAAACTAGTTAACATAGCAAAAGTACAAGAAGATCAAGTGAATGAAATAACCAGACACACAGAGTTGTTGGGAAAGAAAATAGAGGTTGTGCAAAGGTCAAAAAGTGTGAGAAGACCAAATCAAAAATATAAATCACCTGAGTGGACCTACATGTTGCTGCCTTCAATAAGTGAAGTAAACAGCAGCCAGGAAAACTAGCATTGTCCAGGTGTTGAAAAGGAAAGTGAGTAAACTGTGACACAAAGAAATAAAAGAGATTTCTCAGAGGTTTAAAGAAACCGTGAAAAGAACATATATATATATATATATTTATAAACAAAAGCTGTAATTGAACTCGACAGGAACATTGTAAGTGAAAACAAGGTTAAATAGAGACAATTTAAAGGGTGAAAAGATTGTGAAAATTGCTGTGTAAAAATAAAAAAATGGCTACTAATGAAGTGACTAAATCTAAGTGTTCTATTTTTAGAAAATGGTGTAGAATGTGGTTACTCTGCACTGGAATATTAATGTTAATATGGTTAATTCTTGCTATTATCATTCCTTTTAGACCTTATTTTGAAACATTGAAAGCAAATGAGAGTTTGAAAGTTAAGAATAATGAGTTGAAAATTAAAAATTACATGTATATAGGCCTGAAATTCATCAAGATAAGTCAATTAGTGACTTTTCTCAAAATACTTTTTCGAGATTATTATACTGAATATGTGAGAACAATGGATGCCAACGACTGTTATGTATGTGTAAAATTACCAGAATCTGTTTCCGAGGGTGTGACTTACCACCATTTACCGTTAACATATGGAGTAACCTGTAGTGTAATAACAAGTTTATTTTATAGGAAAGGAAAATTAGAATATTATTATTCTGATTCTGATGATGTATTTGCAAAATTGAAAATTGTTGCTGAACTAAATCAAATTAAGCCTGCTAAAGATTTTGGAGAATATTTCTTAGAAACACAAGAATTGACACATGATTATGCCTTTAAACATAATTTGACTTGTAAAATGAGAAATGAAGAGAAAGTTTTTCTGAATATGGTTGAGGAAAGAAGACAACAATATAAGCGACGGGAAAAAGTGAAACAAACTAAATCTACAAAGTGGGCATTTTCAAACGATAATATTGAGGGACATAATGTAAATGTGGCTATAAATATAGATACGCCATTATTAGGAAAATTATGTATTCAAAGAGAACACTGTGTATGACAATTATTTTGTGGGTGCAAGTCAATGTGAAGAAACTTATATTATCAAAGGGGGATGGGGATTTAAAGGTGGTAATGACCCAGTTTTTCCGGGAATATATTTTTTATGTGGGAACAAGGCTTATTACAAATGATCAGATCTCTGGTATGGCTCATGTTATGTTGGTGTGCTCTTTCCTAAAATCTTTCATGTGGATAGAGGTACTAATGGAATTCATGAAATAGGTAAACCACTAAGTCGAAGAAGAAGAGAAAGTGTAGTGGAAATAATAGGGGATGTTTTTGGAGCAATAATACCAGCAGTAGGCATATCATTTCATGCGAACCGAATTAGAAAATTGTCAACAATAGTGGACCAATTGTCAACAGACACAGCGGGAGGATTTTTAATGGTTAATACTGAAATGTTTGCTATGAAAAGTATGGTAATGCAAAATCGACTTGTTTTAGATATAATTTTGGCAAAAGAAGAAGTTGTTTGTGGAATTTTAAAGGAGCAACACTGTTGTACCTACATTCCTGATAAAAGTCAGAACATCGAGAGATATATTACAAATATTACAGAATTGCATAAGGAAAAAGAACCACTGGAAGTTGAAGGTGTTCTTGAGAAACTTGTTAGAAGTTTATCAGCAGTTAAAAATTGGTTTTATGAAATAAGTAGAACTATTATAGGGAAAATACTAATACCAGTGACTGTAATAATAATAGTGATCTTAGTTTTGAGATTAAGTTGTCAATGTAAAAGGAGAAGAAATGTTAAAAAGTCTTTAAAGAAGGGGATTGAAGAAAAACAAGACAGGGAAAGGGAAAAAGTTCATATCAAGATGGAACAGTTTAAAGAAAAACTTTATCAAGATGGAAAGAAATTAGAAGAAACAGAAATGTAACTCGTACTAATTAAAAGAATTTGAAACATGTTGAGATAACATTTTCTAAACTTTGGGAGATATTTGGTGATAAAATCACCTAAGGGGGAAGTTGATGGAGCAAGGTCGAAACAAAAAGTTTTGTATACCCCTTGTGAAGACCATAACAGTAATATGTACTAATCGTGTGGTTTTGAAATTAACCAATATAGAATAGAATGCACCTACACAAATACACTTGGGATATTAAATTGCATGAAATTGCCAAGCATAATTTACTAATTTGTTATGTATCATGTCATAAAAGGTACGCATTTGTCATAATCTAATCGGAAATCTCTTGAATGTGCTTTCTGTCTGTTTATTTGTGGCATAAATCATGAAGATTGGTAAGTAAATTCATGCATATGTATTGCTTAAAGCTAGGTAAATACTAACTGGGGTATTATTAGAAAGGGGAGGTAAACCGAAGGGCTTTATTTCTCAAATTACCAATTATTTGTGTTTATTTCTATAATAGTTCCTAAATTGAGGCCTATGTGACCAAAAGAAAATGGAAGCTGACTGTGACTCCGAGGTGGTGGTCTAAGAATGCATTCGCCGACTGGAAGCGCAAGCTGCCTGTGCCTGTGCAGTATGGGTCAAGGACAGCGTGACCTGCCGCATGGAGCAGATGCCAAAGTTTTTATGAAAGTCAGCATACCAATCGTGGGAATGGAGCACTGAATAACAGTTTAAAGGACACTTCGAAGGAAGTAGAACATGAACAATGGCACCACTATTTTTTCAATTATAATTATCACTCTGCATACATTGAACAGTAAGGCGATGAGGTGATGCTCATCCACCTCTAAATTGACCAATCCCGGACACTCAAGGACATAAGAGTTACGAATTTAGATAGATAAGTTAGTGAAAAAGGGTATAAAAGAGGACATTTGGGACAATGAAAGGAGCTTGCTTTTCGAATTAATCTTTGCACCCCGAGATACTGTCGGACTGCACAATTTTCTTATGGCGCAGGGACTTTGACATTTTCCTGAACTTTAACTTTTGAATGGGTGTGAAGTCCTATGAGCGGGGAACATCGAGAGAGATAGAGAGGTGTTTCTTTGGGAACTATTCTGTCCTATGCTGATGTCTGCGTCTCTGCATCTTGGTAATATGATTTTAATTATTTTCCTAAACTGTCATGCTAATAAATGCATTTTTTCCCGTTCAAATAGAACGTAGAGATCATGCTAGGAGATTACATCTCTAAATAAAAATTTAATAAATGGAAAATTAAGCAGGTCATGTTGTCCTTTAGTTAACTTTTACTAGCTGATCCATCAAAAATAAATGGTGGGGTGTTTTAAATCTTTCCTTTAGTAAAACCATGGTATTAGAATTAAAACTGCAGATGTAAATAATGTATAAAATCTTAAGTTTACACACTACGCTATAACCCAGCAGCTCTCCTTTGGTCTTCACTGAATCCTCGGAGCAGAATAAATGTGTGTATGAATAAATTGCAGTGTTATGGGCCCACTGGTGAGTAATTCGCGAATAGCTCCTTAGGTTAAGTTGATGGTTTATGAAGAATTTCTGGAGCCGTGCTGCACCAGCATCCATGTACAAAGGGGAAGTGGGACCCCTTCCCATTTGCGAGTGACTTACCACCTACTTGCAGTAGGTGGTAAACTGAGAGTGTTTTGCGACTGCAATTGCGGTCACAATGCAATCGTACATTGAAGTGCGACTCGCTATTAGGAAGGAACGCCCTTGGCACGCCCCTTCCTAATAGCGAGTCGCAAACCCTATTTTCCGAGTTGGTAATAAGTGGCCGACTTGCAAAAAAGGGTTTGTACATGGGGCAGACCTATTTTGCGGTCGCAAACAGGCCAATTTCCCGTTTGTGACTGCAAAATAGGGTTGTACATCTGGCCCTCCTACTCTTGTTTCCAACCTCTGAATGAGTCTGCATCCGTGCACCGATAATCTTGTTAAACATTTGGGGGTATTTTATAATGAAAGATGATCTTAGCCTAAAAATAAAGACAGTTGAATACTGCACTCAAGGAGTGTATTTCCCAACATATCATACTGAGGTGTGTAGCCTAAAAGTCAACACACTGGATGAATTGAGTTAAAGACATTAGTTTGGAATTTTTCAAAATAAGTCATTGAGATGTTTTCTGTGAAGTCATTTCATTTACTCCTTAACTTTCTTTCTACTAATTATTATATAGTCTTCCAGTTCATAATTAGGTGGAAATGGTATTTATTTTGTCATTTCCTTTATCGATATGGTGACATTTGCTACCTGTTGGCTCATAAGGAGTACTCTGCACAATTGGACAGATGACCAGAAGGCAGGTTTCGGTGGGGAGGGGACCAGTAGAGGTTCTGGAGTTTAGGGAGGATACCAGTGAATTGCGTAGAGCCAAGTTGAACCGGTTGAACTCGCTTGTGTCAGCTCCTTAAAAAGAAATCAACAGCAGAGGCAGCCTTACTTTGAATGGAATATAAACATGAAAGAAATTGGAAGGAAGAGACATAGGCAGAGAAGATTATTGGAAGGATGGTAGAAGGTAGAATAAAAAACTGAAAAGTTAGAAAGGAGAAGAGAAAGACATACAGGAAGGAACAGAAGAACATACACAAAAACAGGAGTAGGATGGGAAAAAGACACTGAGGACTGGAGGAAGTGTTTGAAGGAGAGAGGAAGGATGTAAGGATGTCAGGAAGAATGGAAATAGGTCGGGATGAGAGGAAGAAAAGTAGAAAGGAAGAATTAAGAAAAGAAGAGTCAAAGAAAGAGAAAATAAGTCGGTGAAAGGACTGTTGGTGTATTTATTAGAAACGGGAACAGAACTGATAAAGTTAGAGGCAGAACGCTCCTCGGATAGTGAGTTTGAGATTCAGCTAATGGCAATAAGGAAAACATCGAATTATTCAAGAGACTGACATTCTTTGACATACGACAATATTCAGCTATTAGCCACTGCGAAGGGGATATGGTGGATATCGTCTTAGGAAACTGGCTCTGACTAGAGGAAAGTATGTTGGAACTGACATCTCTCAGGAAACCAACCGGTATAATTGTACACACATAAGAGGAGGTAAATGATGTATTTAAGGACTAATACTCCACTTTGCATACTCAACCATCAACATCACACTGAGGTCAGATGGTGGAATACTTGGACAATACAAATGCATACAGGGCAAACAGAAGAGCACTGGGAGGCCCTATTTGCTCTGTGACAATGGAAGGGAGACGAGTGGCAAGATGCAGCCTGAGAGAGACACAGGGGTGTTGACCTTGGCAGCCAGGACAGACACAGAGAATGGTTGTTTCAAATAGCTGCTGTAGAAATGTGCTGGGAGGAGAACGGTGAGAGAGCGCAATTTGAATATAAAGTATATCGTAGCCATATTTAGACGTATATGTTATAAACGTAGGAATGAAATGCATATCGTAATGTGAAGTTGATGACTATAGCATAAAGTCAATTAAAATGATATCATGGTATAGGAAATATATAACTGTATTCACTTTAGAATGTATTAGATTTAGAAGGCCGTATACGTAGTGGGCTAATGTAGAAATGCTTACGAACAGTAGAACGTGCAGAGTAGAATTCATGTACGTGTGTAGCTTTAAATACAGAAACGGCAAGAGAAATGTAACATGGAGAAATGTGCAAGGAGCATACACATAACGATGTAACCAATGAGAATATAAGGTTATGTTCCATGTATAGGGTTTATATTCTATGTATGAGATTATATTCTGTGTGAACTTTATATTCTATGTAAAATCGTATTCGTTTAGAAGAAACGTAATTGCTAAAAGCGTTCACATATAAATGTATGTTAAAGGTTATACTGTGTAGAAGAAGTTTGTAGGAATGCTAGAAGAGTTTAGGTCATTTGTGATTATAACCTGAATGACCAAGGGTTCGCAAGAGTGTAGTCCAATGTATGTAATTTAGTGGGCTCACAGGAGTCGTGAATAGTCTTTACATGAAGGTGCGAGCCGAAGAGTCTAGCATTTGTTAGATTTAAGGTGACAAATGTCGAACGAAGTTTATTGCCTAAACATGAGAGGAGGCGATTGGAATTTGAGCTTTTTGTTTTTGAATGACCATTCACAGGATCTAGTAAGGTCAGAGAAAGAGTTGTAATGTTAAGGTCTTGTTTAAGGTTATCTGACTTTGGATGAAAGTGTCAACTAAAAGTCGCCAACGAGAAGATGAAGATGACATCTAAGGAGAAGGGTCAACCTAACGGACGACGTGAGGAGATGAAGCAATGGAAAGAGCCAGAAACTGACATCATCGGGGAAAGTCCGTGGTGGGCGTCAAGGGGCGTTTCACCCACATTGTGGTTGTGTATTTTAGGGACAGCACCCCGGGGATAAGATAGCGAAGAGCTCAGAGAGAGAACAGCGAGAGGCAAGTTAGAAGGGTAGATGCCTTGAGCAGATGCGCTGAGAGAGATCAGAGCGCAAGGGAGCAGTAGGCCGAGGACCCTTAGAAGAGCGGATGGGTAGGCAGAGAGGGTACTGCTTCTTAAACTTAAGTTACCTTTTAGAGGCTAAGAGAGTTTGAACTTCTTTGGAAGTCAAACTGCTGACACCTTTTTAGGGAAGAAACTTGCGAAGTAGGGATGTCACCTAGTATAGAGTAGGGACAGATTTAACTTGATTATTTTCTCTTTCTGTAGATGACGCAAAGGAACCACTCTACATCGAAGCTTTAAATTGCTGAGTTTGGAATTGATTTTGTATTCTTCGTATACTTTGAGATTTATCCTGAGAGGATTGTAATTTGCATTCAGATTTGACTTTTATATAAAAATACTTAAACTTTATCAGTTGTAAGTGGTTCTTCAGAGTGGCGTCATTTAATGGGGTATGACTAAACCTATGTGGGAGTTGTCTTTTACTCAATGACAGATATTAGCGGTCCAAAATTGACAAATGAGATAAGTTATTAAATTGATCATAATCATAAATTGATATCAAAATCTCATTCCCCGCAGTTGGTAGCAGAGTATGATGGTTATCTTCTTGAGGAAGACAACCTAGGCCAGGTTTAGTTTACCCCAAGGTCCCTAGTCATCGACGACCAGAAGAAGAATCCCTGCCGAAGAAGGTGCTGACGGTGCGTCGAGAGAAAAGCAGCAGAATCGGTCGAGAGTGAGTATAAGGGTCATGCGTTGTAAGATTGCGGTGTTTTATGTTGTTCCTGTGTTGTAATGTCAAGCGGAGTTGAATGCCTGTAGTGTGATTGAGGGAAGGTTGTGAGCGCGCGCAACCGGATAAAATCTTATGTCCAGAGGGCTTAAGTGGTTCGGGTGTATCGAACACCCAGAGTAATTTGTCTACCATTTAATGGGGGTCATGAGGTACCATTGATCGCCCACAGACCGATGATAGGGGGAGCGTTTGAGTGAGTGTATGAGTAAACGCATGCTGGTCGTACGTTTACTGTGTGAAAGTAACCTATCAGTGAGGTGAACGTCTGACCGTACGAGGAAAGACGTCTCGCCAGTTGAGGTGACAATTACAGTTAGACTGTGGCCGTACAGTCAGAGAAAAGTGATCGCTTGGACGGAAGTAGTCATTTTTCGGCGTATGAATGAAACGCATGCAAGATCGCGAGACGAGTTGAGAAACGAAGGAAACTGCTGTAGAGGGAACAAGTGACGTCAGCGTAGAATCGCGCTGAGATTGGTCAGTCGGCGTAGAACAGCATTGGGATAGGCTGATTAGCGAGAGTCGCACAGGGATTGGTGGTTGTCATCAGGACGTAAAGAAGGAAGAGAATTAATAAGAGAAAAATCGTAGATCAACAAAAATGAAGTGCTTTAAGGGTTTAAGAAAGATCTTTAGGAAGAATAGAAGAAACTTATATGCTGGAGAAGAAGCTCCACCAGAAGGCACACCAGCTTATCATATGGCAGTAAATGTAGGCTTACACTCGATATTATGGATTTCCGAGTGGAATAGGCTAACAGAAGGAGAAAAGGAATTGACGTTCCCGAGATTCGGAACGTTTAAGCTAGACGTGTTGAACCAATTGAAAGCGGTAATGCTTGCAACAAGACCTTTACCGAGGCCGACACAATTCGAAGCTCTTAGTGCATGGTTTAAAGCAGCACACGCAAAAGGCGTAAAGAGGCGTCAAGAAAGAGTGAGACGATCAGTAAAGGCATTACAGGATGCTAAATGGGATGAGGAAGCTAAGAAGTGGAGAGTGCAAAAGATAGAAGCAGACAAACTGTTCACCATGATAGAAGCTACGGGAGAAAAGAAACCCCTAGAAGAGGAAGACGAGGATAGCGAAACGGAAGAAGAACTGTTAGGGAGACTGTTAACAGAGAGACCACCTCCGTATAGCGGTGAATCCGCAAGTCCCATATTACAGCAAGGGGAAGGAGCTAGATGGGGAGAATATAAATCGATCCCAGTAACAGAGTGGGACTCCAACAAGAGTGAGGAAATACCCCAAACTAGTTCCGAACAGAGAGTAGTGGGAAGATTTGTGGTCCAGAAGGTGCCAGAGACGCAATGTGCAAGGTCGTACCAAATGCCAGACGCTTTACAAGTACCTGTTACCATAGGCCCTATTGTGTCAATCTACAACCCAGAGGGGGTCCAGCAGGAGGAACAGGCACGATGGGACAGGGAAAGGGCAGAGATGGAGAATAGGAATACCACGATGAATCCTCAAAGACAGAGATTAGCACCAGTGAGTCGGAGTACCCCATTAGATTCCGCGACGGGTCCCTGGATAGAACAAGGGGGTCAAAGAGGATCGATGGATTTGAGGGGACCAAAACCGAAATCCTATAAGGAATTAAGGGAATATCTGAAAGAATGGGACACTGCTGAGGAGGCTAGGAATAAAAGTTTAGAAACAGGAGCTGAATGGAGAGACCAGGATAACAAGGTCCTCTCTCATTGTGGAGCTGGCGAAAGCAGCCCAGAGTGGGAGAGAGGGAGTCAAGGAAGCAGAAGAGATAATTGCCCTACCAGTAGTGGCAATAGGCAAATGTGCGATGACAGGAGTGCAGGGTGTGGCGAAGTGCCTCGCGTCACCTTTAGTGAACAAGAACGAAGGACGCAGGAATATCGGAACACTTTCAGATGCACACACCATACTCCGGATGAAAATGTTCAACATTGGAATCACGGAAACATGGAGAGTCGCGAAGCGTCTCGACATGCATCCGGTGATAGTGGACGAAGTCATGAGAATTTAGGGAGTCGCGAAACGTCTCGCCATACATCCGGTGATCACGAAAGAGATCGCGGGGGCATGGAGAGCCATGAAGGACCTTATCGTCTGTTAAGTGATACCAGACAGCAAGCGAGTTACAGTGGTTTAGAACAGCACGGAGGATCTTATCTTGTGGCTGGAGAAACCGAACTGAAAAGACGGAATGTAGGATTGAAGGATGGAGCATTGTTCCACCACACCCCAAGGGAAGACGGAAAGGCTTGGGATTTAGAGAGGTGGGAACAAAGAGATGGAAGGAAAATTCCTCATAACTCACCCGTGCTCAGGCGTAGGGCGCATAGTGGAGGAGAGAGGGATATGAGAGAACAACCTAGGACAGACGTACTGAAAGCCGAAATAAAAGCAAGACGCATAGATGTAATGAGTTTAAAATCAGACTTAGATGAAATAATTGACGGCACAGTGGCAATCGAGAGGTTAGAGCTGTACGCTCCAGATGAGATACTGTTTTTATCTAAGGACGTTACTCGAAAGGCAAGAGCAGCTCATGAAAAGTTATCTGAACTGGCTGACAAGTACATGATAGACATATCACGAACTAAAGCTTTACAGCCCAATCATAGGCTAAATTGCACAGACCTAGATTTGGATGAACGAAGAACGATTGGACTGAGAGTACACATAAGGGAATTGGTCATGTGTATTAGAATATGGAGAGATCTGGATAGATGGGAGGAAAGATGGTCCAAGAAGGGATCTGTCAGACGGAGTACACTTGTGAAGTCTCAGGATACAGACCTAATGCGAATGGAAGCTTTCCCTTTGCGAGAAATCGCGAACGGAAACTATGTGCATGTACCATGGAGTAGGGGGGATTTAGCGGCATTCACTAATTCCTTCCCGAAACTTAGAGAAAATCCCGTTGAGTGGTACAAGCAGGTAGAAAGATTCGTGAAGATCTCTAAGGTTCTCTGGATCGATTTGAACACATTGTTCGATATCGTGGTACCCGGAGATTTGTGGACGGCATGCAAACTTAGTATTGAATGGCCCACTTGTGAGCCTCAGAGAGATACCCAGACAGGTGGTCCATCAGACAGAGTCATGGAAAAATACGAAAGGGTAATAACATGGCTGAAAGAGAAAGTGCCGGTGCAAGACATAGACTGGGTTAAGATAGATCGAACTACTCAGGAACCGAAAGAGACAGTTCATGAGTTTTATGAAAGGTTACTGAAAGCATTCAAACAGTACAGCGGGTTGGACGTAATGGATCCTAAGGACATAGGACAGTTTGTGTCGAAGTTTGTTCTCGGACTGAGACCAGACATAAGCCTAATGATTCAACAGCATTTGATCTGTTGGCAGAACAAACCTTTAGACGAAATTCTGAGGTATGCTAGATACTGTAGCGATGAGATAGACTCGAAGGCAAAGAAGCTTAAGGAAAAGTTAATGCTAGTACAGATGCAGGCAGCTGGAAAGGGCGGACAGCGACAGCAGGGAACAGGAGTGCAAGCGAAGAAACAGAATAATCAGAGCAGAGAAGAGGAAGAAAGACCGAGACCGAGAATGGATATCGCGACACTGAAAAGAACAACCAGGTGTCATCAGTGTAACGAGGTGGGACATTGGAGACGTGAGTGTCCTTACAATATTGAGACAGGGGAATTAGAACAGGAGGAGGAAGAGGTACAGAATAACGTGGTTAAGGGAGCAACAGTCCCGAAGGGAAAGTTTATCAAAGGGGGGACTCAGACTCCTCGAGCCCCGTTTCCTCAACCGCCTCGAATTGCGAATGGAGGGAAAACCTACAGACAGATGCCATTGTTCGTAGGAGGAGAAGAATGCTACTATGTTGATCCTCTTACAGGGCAACGAGTGAATAGGGAAGAAGATTGCACTTTAGGAGCAGCCCTGGAAGTAGATCAGAGAGGACCATATGTAGAAGCTGAAGTAGCTGGATGTCCTACGACCTTTTTGGTGGATACGGGAGCCACTCGATCCACGTTGAGATCAGCGGTAGTCCCAGGTCTGCCGATATCAGGAGAGATGATTCAGGTGGTAGGAGTCGCAAACAAGAGGATGACGAATCCTCTGACAGAACCAGTGTCAGTAAAGATAGGGAATTACAGTGACGAACATCAGTTTGTGATCTGTGATTCTAGTCCGGTGTGTTTGCTAGGAAGAGATCTGTTGTGTAAACTGAATTGCACAATACATTGCACACCTGAAGGAGTAGAAGTACAGACCAACGATGAAGATGCCGATTTCAAAGTTGTGAACTCGCAGGAATGTGTGGAATTATATCCTACCTTAACAGTGGAGGAGCTTCCACAAGACTTGAGGGAGAAAGTGTCAGCTGAGGTGTGGGATTTTACTGGAGAAGAAATAGGCTTGATCAAAGGAGTAGAACCAGTAAAGATCTTGGTAAGACTCAATGCTGAGTACCCAAGAACACCACAATACAAGTTGACACCAGAGACGATTGCAGGAATAAAGCCTGTGATCGAATCCATGATTAAACAGGGAATACTGAAGGAGATCGTGGGTAGTCCATGTAACTCACCGATTATGGGTTTACAGAAGCCTAGTGGAAAATACAGAATAGTACAGGATCTTCGAAAGATCAATAATATTGTTGTCTCATGTTGTCCAGTGGTACCGAATCCATCAGTGATATTATTTCAGATACCGTTCCAAGCTGAATGGTTTACCGTGATAGATTTGTGCCAGGCTTTCTTTTCGATACCTTTAGATGAAGAGAGCCAGTACCTTTTCGCTTTTAAGCTGGAAGATCGCGTTTTAACATGGTGTCGTATCCCTCAGGGGTATACAGAAAGCCCATCGATTTTTAACCAGCTTTTAAAGAGAAATCTTGAAAGTCTAGTACTGCCCAAGAACTCAGTTCTAGTCCAGTACATAGACGACCTCCTAGTTGCGTCAGAAACAGAGGAAGCTTGCAGAGAAGACACCATAACCTTGTTAAATCACTTGGCCGAGAACGGGCACAAGGTGTCACCAAGTAAATTGCAATATTGTAAGACTGAAGTGCAATACTTGGGCCACAGGATTGAAAAGGGGAAACGGAAGGTGTCCCCAGACAGAATAGAGGCGATTATGAAAATGAACGCGCCTACAACACAAAGAGAGGTCAGGATGTTTTTAGTCATGGTCGGTTATTGTCGACAGTGGATAGCCAACTTCTCACTGAAGGCAAAGCCGTTATTACAACTGACGCACAAAGGAGTGAGTGATCCGGTACCATGGGACAAAGACTGTTTGATGGCATTTTTGCAGCTGAGGGAGGACTTATGTCGTGCCCCGGCTTTAGGAATGCCTGACTATACAAAACCATTTTTGCTTTACTGCTGCGAAAGAGAGGGATGCGCTTTAGCAGTTTTAGCTCAGATCCACGGAGATGCGCGTAGGCCAGTGGCGTACTTTTCGGCTACATTAGATCCAGTAGCCGCAGCGTTGCCCGGATGTCTCAAATCCGTAGCTGCAACGGGTGTCAGCATTGAAAGATCTGAAAGCGTGGTGATGGGACATCAGTTAGTGGTATACGTACCACATTCTGTGGAATTGTTAATGACCAGGACTAAGACTCAGCATCTGACGAATAGCAGGCTCACACGCTACGAGCAAGTCATACTGGCTGCCGAGAATGTGACCCTAAAAAGATGCTCTGTCTTGAATCCTGCAACTTTGATGCCACTTCCGAATGAAGTGGAAGATGAAAATTGTACAGATCAGGACTGCCTCGATGTGACTGAACTATGCACCAAACCGAGACCCGATATCGTAGATGAGCCATTGACTGACCCTGATGAAATTTTCTTTGTTGATGGTTCATGCGTAAGAGACGATATCGGTCAGCTGAGAGCAGCTTATGCAGTTTGCACGATTACCAGAGTTATAGAAGCCGCTTGCCTGGAAGGAGTACACTCCGCACAGGTAGCAGAAATTGTGGCTTTGACTCGTGCTTGCTTAGCAGGCGACAAACTTCGAGTCACCATATACACCGATAGCCAGTATGGTTTCGGGGTAGTTCACGATTATGGGCAGTTATGGTCTCAAAGAGGTTACATGACCTCCTCGGGTTCTCCCATTAGGAATGGAGAATTCGTGAGATTATTGTTAGATGCATTGCAAGGTCCGTCAGCCATAGCCGTTGTCAAATGTGCCGCGCACACGAAGAACGTAGACTTTGTGTCGCAGGGCAATCGCTATGCTGATGAAGTAGCGCGTTATTGCGCAGAGCAAGGATATTCTCACACTGATGTGAAAGTGGGGGGAGTACAGGAAAGAACTGAATTGACCATGTTGTTAGACACAGTGGATACGTGGGACGAATTAAGGAGTGTTCAGGAGAATGCACCAGATGTTGAGAAAAAGGGCTGGGAAACAGCGGGTTGTGAGAAAAGCGAGATGAATTTTTGGGTTTCTGCCGATGGGAGAGCAGTTTTACCAAATGAGCTTGTTAGTCCAATGGCAAGGAAATTGCATGGATCAGCACACATAGGTAGAGATGCCATGGTGAGAGTATTCAGACAAACGTGGTTTAATCCTAAGTTTAGAGTAGCGGCAGAAGCAGTATGTCAGCGATGTGCGATTTGTCAGCAACTAAACGTGGGAAAGAGAACACCAGTTACATTGAGTCATATAGGAAGGTCTGGGGGCCTTTCAATAGAATGCAGCTTGATTTTATAGAAATGCCTCCATGCAACAGACTCAGATACGTTTTGGTGATTGTCTGCATATTTTCTAGATGGGTTGAGGCTTACCCTACACGTAGATGTGATACACTTACAGTAGCGAAACTGTTACTTAGAGAGTTAATACCGAGGTTTGGGGTGCCATCCTCTTTGGAATCAGACAGAGGAACTCATTTCAACAGCGAAATAGTGAAGATGTTGTGCTCAGCTTTGAATATTGATCAGAAGTTACACTGCAGCTATCGACCCGAAGCTTCAGGGATTGTAGAACAAATCAACAGTACAATCAAGTCCAGATTGGCTAAAGTTTGTTCATCGACATCCCTGAGTTGGCCAGACGCACTTCCAGTGGTTCTTATGAGCATACGTAGCACACCTGATAGGAAAACAGGCCTCTCTCCACATGAAGTGCTAATGGGGAGAGCTATGAGATTGCCATCGGTTCCGACTGCAGCGCTAGTGAACATCACAGACGACTTGATTTTGGACTACTGCAAGGGACTATCTGATGCCATTAATTCTGTGTCCCTCCAGGTCCAGGCTGCAGAGGTTCCATCAGCACAAGACTTGTGCCATGACCTGAGTCCTGGAGACTGGGTCTTGGTGAAAAAGCATGTCAGGAAGAACTGCTTAGACGTGCGCTGGAGAGGACCGTTTCAAGTCATACTTGTCACGAACACAGCGGTGAAGTGTGGAGGCCTGCCAAACTGGATACATGCCTCACACACCCGAAGAGTGCCAACACCTCTAGAAGAAACAGCTCCTCTCTCGGATGAAAATCCGGCGGAAAGCGGAGAAGCCATAGAGGGGGAAAGCCAAGCTGGGGAGGTGATCGAAGAGGCTGAACCTGTGTTGGAACAAGTCGACGAAGGTCAAGACACTAGCGAGACCGAAGTCGCCTCAGGAGAAGAAAGTAACTGGGAGACTGAATCGGACACCGAACAAGCTGAGAGTGACCAAGAGACTGGTCCAAGAACAAGGAGCGGAAGAACAAGGAGTGACGAAGCCAGTTGGCCGGAGAGAAAGAAAAGGCCAAGCTCGGAAGAAAAGCAAGAAAGAACTCTTGTCCCGATCGCCGAAGAATCGGATCAGGAAGAAGAAACGACTGACTCAGGAACTGAGAGTCCACGAAGGTCGAGAAGGGGACGTGTGCCCTGCAGAAGGTACGCCACCCCGGAGTGGACTTATCTAGCAGATGTCTTGGGGACAGAAATCTGGGAGAGTGAAGAGCGTGAAAGTAATCGATCTCGATCCATTTGTGGCAGTGGAGATATGGATGTTGACGCCTGGACTCGAGACTGAGGGGTTACTGACTTTCACACTTCCCATACCCCCATACTTGAGTCGGATTAAGGATTTAGTGTTGAACAGATTACAATTTCCAACCTTTGGTCATCAAATATCGGAGGAAGAAGACAAAGTCATTCGTTTTGAGCTATTGGAACTTGTTGCAAGAGCTGCAGGTACGAGAATAATTGTTGATGCATAAAAGACTTTTGTATATAAGCTACAAAGAAGAAGATAACCTAGCGTCGAGTGGAAAGAAGAATAAAATTAGGGTTTACATTTAGAGGACAGAGAAGGGTTAGGGTTGTCTGTTGTTAAAAATAAAGAGACACTGTTGCGAAAAAGAGACTTTGGTTGATAAAAAGAACTTTACAAACCGAGAAGAAAACAAGGCAAGTTGAGGACTGAACTGATAAACTTTTTCGCAGGAGAAGGAGTCACGCTGTTTTGACAACATGGAGAATGGCAACCCAAACCGAAAAGCCAAATGTATAGTAGGTACACTTATAGCGATAGTAATTTTTCTCATAATTACAGTAGTGACAATATCATACATAGTAGGACATGAAAGTGATAAAGAAATAGCAAATGTAAAATTTGTAACGACTTTGAAACCTGCTCTTGTGGGAAAGAAGGAGGAGAGCAATGTTATACATGAAAAGACGTTACTAGCAGATGAAACTCGTAGATTACATGTAGATGAGTCACAGGGAAACTTTAGGTCAAACGCATATGCAAAACTATTATACGAATATATCGATGCCATGGAGGCCAAAGATTGCTACGTCTGTATGCAATTGCCGGCTTCTGTAGATGAGGGCATTCGATATCATCATCTCCCATTGACTTATGGGATAACATGTAGCTTACTGCTTAGTATATTTTATGGTAGAGAAGGATTCGAGTACTACTTTTCGAATTATGATTCGGTACTGCCAGAAGTTCCGAATTATAAGCAAATGAATAAGTGGGACTATTACAAAAAGGAGGATAGACTAGCCAAATTCTTCCTTCCTTGGGATACGTTAGATACATCATATGCACACAGAAATAATCTGACTTGCAAAGTGTCAGAGGTAGAAAAGAAGTTTATAGGACAAGTAGATGATCGGTACAGAAGGCAGAAAATTTTAAAAATGTCAGGACAGTGGAAAACTGATTGGACCGAAGAAGAGAAGGCACATAAAAGGAAAGGTAGCAATGGTCCAATAGCACTGGATAGAACGCAGAAAGGAAAGTTATGTTTAACTCGAAGCAAGACATATTATGAGAGTGAATTCGTAGGTGAAGTTAGTTGCGAGCACTCTTTTAAATTAGAGTACTACACGAAAGATTTTATGAAAGGGATGCAGGCTATTCCTAATGTATATTTTGTGTGTGGGAGAAATGCCTATGTAAAACTGCCTGACAATTGGTATGGTTCGTGTTACTTGGCAATTGTCTTCCCCAAAATATATCATGCAAAGGATTTAGCGATAATAGAAAGAAAGGCTTCGACGAGAATGAAAAGGGAAGTAGGAGAGGCAGAAGTAGTAGGAGACGTATTTGGAGCGGTGTTTCCAATGTTGGGTTTAATACTTAACGATGTTAAGATCAGGAGACTAGCTACAGTCGTAGATAGATTATCTGCAAGTACTGCAAGATCATTAATGCTAATAGAAGGTGAGATGCAGTCGATCAGAGCAATGGTTCTTCAGAATCGACTTGCTCTTGATGTAATATTAGCAAAAGAAGGCGGAGTTTGCAAGGCTTTGAAGGTTCAGGAATGTTGTACTTATATTCCTGATAATTCAAAACCACTAGAGAAGGTTATAAGAAACATTACACAGATTCATCAAGAAATCGAAGATTTGACAAAAATAAATGTTTGGGAGAAAGTAGGTAATGGAGTAGGAAAAGTTGGGAGTTGGTTTGCTAACCTTGGCAAAGGTATTATATGGTATATAGTAAAACCTGTATTAATAGTATTAATTTGTATAATCTCATTGTTAGGATTTGTGAAACTATATAAATGGTATAGGACGAACAGGTTACAAAGATCGATGAAAGATCAGGAAAGGAGACTAGCTGTTTTGCAAGATCAACAGTATAAAAGTTTGAGAGCACTTGAAATGATGAAAAGAGGAAATGATGTAACTAGTTCTGTATAAAGGGTTGTATTCAAATTGCTTTTAGTGATGACTCCTAAAAGTCATCAAAGGGGGGAACTGAGAGAGCGCAATTTGAATATAAAGTATATCGTAGCCATATTTAGACGTATATGTTATAAACGTAGGAATGAAATGCATATCGTAATGTGAAGTTGATGACTATAGCATAAAGTCAATTAAAATGATATCATGGTATAGGAAATATATAACTGTATTCACTTTAGAATGTATTAGATTTAGAAGGCCGTATACGTAGTGGGCTAATGTAGAAATGCTTACGAACAGTAGAACGTGCAGAGTAGAATTCATGTACGTGTGTAGCTTTAAATACAGAAACGGCAAGAGAAATGTAACATGGAGAAATGTGCAAGGAGCATACACATAACGATGTAACCAATGAGAATATAAGGTTATGTTCCATGTATAGGGTTTATATTCTATGTATGAGATTATATTCTGTGTGAACTTTATATTCTATGTAAAATCGTATTAGTTTAGAAGAAACGTAATTGCTAAAAGCGTTCACATATAAATGTATGTTAAAGGTTATACTGTGTAGAAGAAGTTTGTAGGAATGCTAGAAGAGTTTAGGTCATTTGTGATTATAACCTGAATGACCAAGGGTTCGCAAGAGTGTAGTCCAATGTATGTAATTTAGTGGGCTCACAGGAGTCGTGAATAGTCTTTACATGAAGGTGCGAGCCGAAGAGTCTAGCATTTGTTAGATTTAAGGTGACAAATGTCGAACGAAGTTTATTGCCTAAACATGAGAGGAGGCGATTGGAATTTGAGCTTTTTGTTTTTGAATGACCATTCACAGGATCTAGTAAGGTCAGAGAAAGAGTTGTAATGTTAAGGTCTTGTTTAAGGTTATCTGACTTTGGATGAAAGTGTCAACTAAAAGTCGCCAACGAGAAGATGAAGATGACATCTAAGGAGAAGGGTCAACCTAACGGACGACGTGAGGAGATGAAGCAATGGAAAGAGCCAGAAACTGACATCATCGGGGAAAGTCCGTGGTGGGCGTCAAGGGGCGTTTCACCCACATTGTGATTGTGTATTTTAGGGACAGCACCCCGGGGATAAGATAGCGAAGAGCTCAGAGAGAGAACAGCGAGAGGCAAGTTAGAAGGGTAGATGCCTTGAGCAGATGCGCTGAGAGAGATCAGAGCGCAAGGGAGCAGTAGGCCGAGGACCCTTAGAAGAGCGGATGGGTAGGCAGAGAGGGTACTGCTTCTTAAACTTAAGTTACCTTTTAGAGGCTAAGAGAGTTTGAACTTCTTTGGAAGTCAAACTGCTGACACCTTTTTAGGGAAGAAACTTGCGAAGTAGGGATGTCACCTAGTATAGAGTAGGGACAGATTTAACTTGATTATTTTCTCTTTCTGTAGATGACGCAAAGGAACCACTCTACATCGAAGCTTTAAATTGCTGAGTTTGGAATTGATTTTGTATTCTTCGTATACTTTGAGATTTATCCTGAGAGGATTGTAATTTGCATTCAGATTTGACTTTTATATAAAAATACTTAAACTTTATCAGTTGTAAGTGGTTCTTCAGAGTGGCGTCATTTAATGGGGTATGACTAAACCTATGTGGGAGTTGTCTTTTACTCAATGACAGATATTAGCGGTCCAAAATTGACAAATGAGATAAGTTATTAAATTGATCATAATCATAAATTGATATCAAAATCTCATTCCCCGCAACGGCAATGAACAGGTGAACTGGGTCTGGTCTGGTCTGGGCTGCCAGGCAGCATTCAGAACTAGCTCCACCCAACCCTTTCCACTCTGGTCAGATCACTGAGCGGGCACAAGCTGCCAGGCTGCTTGCTCTTTGCTCTGCTGGGTGGCCCCCACCAAAGGCAGACCCTTGGGTCAGACAGTCCTGGCTGGTTGGAGCCTCTTTACTTGAAACAATAGCAGAGGCTGGCCAAGCAGTTCACCCCTAACTGGACCAAATGTGCACAATCAATCACAGAGTACAGTGCTGGCTAAACCATCCCAAGCAGGCTGCCCTGCATGGGGATTTCAGCTGCACATCCCAGCCTGCTTTTCAAGAACACAGGCTCGTAAGAGAAGGCCCATTGGATGAGCTGGAAGGCAGTCATGACTCAAGTCCCTTCGGGCCTGGAGCAGGCTGGCGCAGACCCTTTCAGCACCTAGGAAGAACAAAAAGACAAAACAAGGGAGTCCCAATAACCTGCCTTACTTGTAATCTGTGTACAAAGAGTAACAGAGGGGACTTTGAGAAAATGTGTCTGACCTCCTAGTGCCGTAGTTGGCTCATAAAGTCAAATGATCCCTCATGGGACTTCCATGGCAGCCAGCCATCTGGGCACGCCATTCATTCCTATCACATGGACAACCAGATGACTGCACTAAGAGCGACCAGATGGCCGGGCTTGAACATCGTCCATCTGGTTGCAGCATGTCAGATGAAACGGTTTCTATGTGCCATTGGAGGGGCTCCCCAGGCCAGATTCTTGTGCCTGGGCTTGGCCCCAGGCATGGGCCTGTTGGGAGGCCTCATGCAACTTGGACTCATGGCCCAGTCAGAGCTTTTTCCTCCAGCTTTTTCCTCGAGTCCTGCCTGTGTCTGTGGGACCCTATCCCGAGCACTTTCTGACATGGCAGGCGGGGTGGGGCCCGGTCAGAGCTTGTTAACCCAGGCAGGCAGCAGAGGCCTTCCTGGGCCTTTGAGACCCCGTATCAAGTATTCTGGAACGTGGTGGGCCCAGGGAATGGAGCTCAGGGCAGGGGGATCCACCCGCTGGCCTGTCGGAGCTCTGACCGGGGGCGTGGTCAGAGGTCCTTTACCCAGGCCGGCAGGGAAGGCCTTACGGGGCATAGGCACCCTGTTTCTGGCACTCTGGGACATGATAGAACAGGGAAAAAGATAAGCAAAAAAGACAATGAAAACTAAAATCAAAAATTGGCAAATAGAAAAAAATGCAGCATGATACAAAGAAAAGATAGTAAGGCAACTGTTGTAATGAGAATGCCACATGTGGAACAAGAAAAGGTACAAGTGGAAAAAGAAACTATAAGGAGGAGAAACAATCTAATATTTCGAAATTATACTCGCCTGAGGATCTTGTTTGGTGAGGATTAGATTTCTAGAGGATGGAAAAAAAAGACTGCTATTACTCTATGTGGAATAGAAATGTGCTTCTAATCAGTTTATAACTATCACAAATGGCCAGTGTCCTTTCGTTTGGCACTAATAACATTTTCATTATGAGCAGTTAGCACATTACCAATGCAGGCAATTTATAATTCTGCACACTGACAGGATTGCAATATGGCTTTCATTGTATCATTTGACTGATGCACTAATGAGTTGCATCACAAAATGTGGATTTGCAGGATGTCGCAGAATATCATACAACCTAATGAATACTAATCAGAAGTAGGCACTCTGTGAACCTCTTGCGAATGGAGGCGTGGAAGGGAGAGCACACTTACATCCTTGTGTTCACATTACTAACAGGAAAATAAAATTGTAAAGCAGCCTGTGTCCCTTAATTGCACAGGTGCTGCTTTTTTTTTAATTTAATAAACATTTTCTTTAAGAATGACATCAGAGGATCATGCAGAGATCCACCGGAGCACTGTCTGTCTCCTTGGGGTCAGCAGTCAATATTCCAAAAGGGGAAGCAGTCCACTGGGAACAGCTTCTACTTTTTGAAGCAGTTAACTCAGGGATTGGTAACAAATCAATTATGTGTGATCTTCCTACTCACAAAAGTTCTTTGGTACATGTGAAAAAGTGTTTTTTGGTAGAAAACCTTGGGGCATATTTACAAGAAAAGTGATGGAGCACGGCGTTAGCAATCTTACTTTTGAAACACAGGGCTGCACTGTATTTACAAGAATACGGTGCAACCCTGCATTTCCCCCTGCACTGGCACTAATTACAGCTGGCTAACTCTAGCACAGGTACCCTTGCACCATAGTTTACAAGGCAGCGTTAAGCCACGTTAAGTGGCTTAACACTGCCTTGTAAATAAAGCGACGCCCGTATCGCCACAGAAATGTCAAAAAAGTTATGTTCCTGTGGCGATAAGGGCTTGTAAATATGCCTCCTGGTCTTTTTGCAAACTGACGGCCACAAAACACCTTTGTACATCAGGATCTAGAAAAGATACTTTTTAATTTTATTTTTTGGCATGGCGTTCAAGTCGGTTCGGGATGAAGGAACAGGGAAGTGCTGTGAATGAAGTAAAGGGAGCTGGTATGGGGTCCGGGTATTTAAGAGTCCAGATGCAGGTCAGAACAATTGTAGTTCTGTTCCCTTTGAACCTTCTTATAGTCACATTTAAGAAGAAGGTTTTTATCAAGGGTCATCTGGAATGTGGCAAATGATCCAATTATTTTCCGGTAACCTTCATTACCGAGGTTGGCAGTCCCCCTCATCCCAATCCTAATTGAATGAAGGGACCCGCCTCCAGACGGAGTTCTCACATACCATGATCGTCCCAATCAGTAAGGACTGGGACTAGAAGGATTAGATGAGGAGGTAATGGTGTCTGCTGGGGTCTTACCTGAAAAAGCTGTACTTCATTCTCTGTATGGACAATAGCTTTTGGAAAGCTGAACAGCAATAAACACTCGGTGAGTTGGTCTGGCAAGGATTTGTAGGTATTGTAAAGTCAGTCCTATTGCTTTAAAGTGAATGCACTCTTTGATTGACAGCAGAACCTTTGTCGGGATTTTCTTACTGCAGCGGTGCTGTTGCAATACTTAAGCCAGAATATGGAGGAGTTTATTGTTTTGGGTAGTAAGCCCCACGTAAATTATTTTTCAGAAGCCACAAACAATCAATCTGGGGATTTCAAGAGCGCTACTCACCCGTGAGGGTCTCAAGGTGCTGGGGGGGGGGGGGGGGGGGTTGAGCAGCTCCATTCAGTTGAAGAGCAAGGTCTTGAGGGTCTTCCTGAAGATGTGCAGGGTGGGTACGCGTCTGATGTCGATCGGGAGCTTGTTCTAGGTCCTGGCCGCAGGATGGAGCAAGTTCTTCCACCCATTCTTGTTCTGTGGATGCACAGGGGTTCAGCGAGGTTGGTGGATTGGAGGTTTCTTTTGGGTACGTGGAAAAATATTCCATCGCTGAGATATTGGAGTTTGATGTGGTGGAGGCATTTGTAGTCATGGGTGAGTATCATGAAAGTGACTCTCTTCTCAACAGGTAGCCAGTGGAAGTTACGCAGGTGTCGAGTAATGTGTTGGTGTCGAGGGGTGCTGAGGATGAGCCTGGCTGTGGTGTTCTGTATGGTCTGGATTTTGCAGAGTAGAACCTTATTGATACCGGCGTAGAGGGCGTTTCCATAATCCAGTCTGCTGGTTATGAGTGCATGGGTGATGGTCTTGCTTGCTTCGTGGGATCCATTTGATGGTCTTTCAAAGGCTGCAGAGGGTGTTGAAGCAGGTGGAGGCGACGGTGTTGACCTGTTGGGTCATGGAGAGGGAGGAGTCGAGTACGATATTGAGGCTACGGCGTGGTCCATGGTGGTGGGTTGTTGTGGGCCACCAGGTGTTGTCCCATGCAGGGGGGTAGGGTCTGAGGAGGAGGACCTCTGTCTTCTCCGAGTAGGGCTTCAGGCAGCTGATGCTCATCCAGGATGTGACTATCTTCATTCCATTTGATGGTCTTTCGAAGGATGCGGAGGGTGTAGAAGCAGGTGAAGACGATAGTATGGCTCTGTCAGGTCATGGAGAGGGAGGAATCGAGTACGATGCCGAGGTTTTGGGCGTGGTCAATGGGGGCGGAGGGTCCCGAGGGCGGTGGGCCAAAAAGTGTTGCCCTATGCATGGGAGGAAGGTCTGAGGATGAGGACCTCTGTCTTCTCCGACTTTAGCTTCAGGCAGCTGTTGCTCATCCAGGATGCAACATCCTTCATTCCTTCCTGGAAGTCGAGTTTGGTGGTAATAGGGTCCTTGGTGAAGGAAAGGATGAACTTGGTGTTGTCAGTGTAGGATACTATGCTGAGTCTGTGCTGTCTGACGATGGCGGCGAGAGGGGCTATGTGGATGTTGAAGAGCGTGGGGCTGAGGGACAATCCCTGGTGTACTCCGCAGTTGATTTTCTGTGGGTTCGGAGAGGAAGGGTGGCAGTCTGATTCTTTGGGTTCTACCAGTGAGGAAGGAGCAGGCCAGTTGTTGGAGGTTCCCTGTATGCTGGCGTCGTAGTGAGTGTGCAGTGGAAGACGGTATTGAAGGCTGCAGAGAGGTAGAGTAGAATCAGGGCTGCGGTGTGTCCTTGGTCGAAGAGGGTGCGGATGTCATCTGTGGCAACAAGTAGGGTGGTCTCAGGGCTGTGGTTGCTGCAGAATACGGAGTGGGAGGGGTCGAGGGTGGAGTTTTCTGCGATGAATTTCGTTAGTTGGACGTTGATGGTCTGCTTGGTGACTTTGGCCATGAAGGGGAGGAGGGAGATGGGTTGGTAGTCCTTGAGGTCTGTGGGATCTTCTGAGGGCTTCTTGAGTAGGGGTTTGACTTCTGTGTGTTTCCAGTCATCGGGAAAGAGGCTGGTTTTGAAGGTGGCATTGATGGTGTGTCGTAGTTCTGGAGCAATGGCGGTAGTGGCTCTGTGGAAGATGTGCGCGGGGCAGGGGTTCGTGGGGGCTACTGCATGGATACCTTTAATGGTCGATGCAGTGTCTTTGATGGTGACTGGTGTCCAGGAGGAGATGGTGTGTTGGCTGGCATTGCTGGAGGAGTGAGTTGTTTCGGAGTCAGGTGTCTGGTCGTTTAAGTTGTCGTAGAGGCCCTTGATTTTCAGATAGAAGTAGGAGCCGAGCTTCTTGCAGAGGTCCTGGGAGGGGGTGATGTCTGTGGTTTTGCTGGGAGTCTGGTAAATTCCTGGATAATGCTGAAGAGTACCTTGGAGATGTTGGAGTTGGCAGCAATCTTGTTCTGGATGAAGGTCCTTTTAGTGTATCTTAAGCGTTGGTATTCTGTCATGGCGTTTTTGTAGATGGTGCGGTCTTCCACAAATTTCCTGTTTCTCCAGTTCTTCTTGAGATGTCTGCAGGGGGGTCTGGATTCTTGGAGGTCGTGGTGAACGAGGTGGCCTTTCTGGGGTACTGTCTGTCTTGGTTACGTAGGAGTGTGAACTCATCTGCGCAGTTGGTGATCCATCCATGGAGTTCTTTGGCTGAAAGGTTGGCGTTGGTCGTGGTGGTGGGAGCATCGCGGTGAGGGAGGAGTTGAGCTGCTCCTCTGAGACCTTGCACAGTTGGTGATCCATCCATGGAGTTCTTTGGCTGCAAGGTTGGCGTTGGCTGTGGTGGTGGGGGCATCGCGGTGAGGGAGGAGTTGAGCTGCTCCTCTGTAACCTTACTCCAGTTTCTTCGTGGAGGGTGGGGTGCAGGTTTGGGTGGCTGGGTTTGTTGACGTGGAAGTGTACGCAGTGGTGGTCCGTCCATGGGGGTTGCATGGCGTGGCTGAAGTGGATGTTGTTGCCTCCTGCAAAGTTGGGGTTGAGCGTATGTCCTACCTTGTGGGTGGGGGTGGTGATGAGTTGTTCCAGTCCAAGGTTAGGGGAGGTTTTACAGGAGGGTGGTGAGGTTGGGGTCGCTGAGGTTGTTGAGGTGGAAGTTGAGGCACCACTACCACCTAGCTCAATCCAAAGCAGCACGACATACCTAGCAGACTGTCCTTTATAGGACACACAGATAGTATACAGCAGTCTTTGCTGCAGCATTGACTTAAGGCATTGTAAAAACGCTGTACCATAGATAACAGCTGGATTACTAACTGGTAATCTTCATTACTCTGATTCTTCTACATACATCCTACTACATTAATCCTACTACTTACTTACATCTACGATTAATGTGACAGCATTATTGCCACTTGCTCACCCATTCCAAAGCTTTCTTCAGTTTCTATAACCAAACAGAGATCTCCCATAAAACCCTTCTCCCATAACCTCACTTCCTGTATGGAGCAAACCATTCCAATCAAGGTGATGAGGAAGGAGGGAGGGTGGGTTGTAGGTACTGGGATAAGTGAGGAAGAATCAGAGTAATGAAGATTGCCAGTCAGTAATCTGGGTAATACCTCCTCATGATCTAACTCGCCGCACAAGGAAAGGTAGCACATTTTCTTCATTCACAAACCCCTTTCAAGTTCCATTCCACAGCCTTGATGCACTTTGGCTCCAATCGTTAAAGGTGGATATGAATGTCATGGGTTTGAGTCAAAAATGAAAAAGGTGTTATTTTTTCCTCTGCCTTCCGTCCTCATAGTTAGAACCTTGATTTATCCCCGGAAGCTTGTCTCCTTTCTGGTGAAGAATTGGCTTGGTAGTTTAGTCTGCCCTGTTCCCATGATGCACTGGGCCAGGGACAGACTGATTTGCATATAGCCAGGTTCTGAGCTGGGATGGTGCAGTGAGCTAAATAACGGTGATGGATCAAGCCCTGATCTTTGGACTGGGTAAGAGTGGTCTGCTTAATTCAAACACTCTGTTCATCACTACCCCCTTTTCTGAATCGTTTTCGGCCACTATAGGTGTGGCAGGGTATACTCAGACATGAGTCCCTTGCTCACTGCACCATCAGGATTCAAGCAAGCCGGGCAGACGACGGCTGAAATGCCAGAAACCGGTCCCCGGAAGCTTGTCTCCTTTCTGGTGAAGAATTGGCTTGGTAGTTTAGTCTGCCCTGTTCCCATGATGCACTGGGCCAGGGACAGACTGATTTGCATATAGCCAGGTTCTGAGCTGGGATGGTGCAGTAAGCTAAATAACGGTGATGGATCAAGCCCTGATCTTTGGACTGGGTAAGAGTGGTCTGCTTAATTCATACACTCTGTTCATCACCACCCCCTTTTCTGAATCCTTGATTTATCCCAGGCGCTTTACCAGGGACATTTAAGGATTTGGGGGGTCCCGGGCCAAATGTATTTTGGATGCCCCTGTTCGGAATTTATGATAAAATTTCAACTTGTTCATGCCCTGTTTGGCGAGGTTACCAACACTGCACAGGCGCATTCATTCAAATTCTAAATGTGTTTACATCTAATATTCAGGGAATGTTGTAAAATTGCAGCAGCTCACTAATATTACTGCAAATAATCTCTGTGACACCTGCCCATTTCTTATATGTGAGGTCCTCTTTTGACATAAAGGAAACCTTTTATATGAATGTTGCATGAAACATAAACACATTTCTCTGAAAAATGTCTCTAATAGACTCACACACATCACATTAGAAATAAATTAAAGAGAAAAAGTATTTAAAACAATATGTTTAAGAATTATGTAAGGTCATTAGGAATTTAGGACAAGACTTTCATCAGACCAGAGCCGGCTCTATCAGGGGGGCCTTTTTACCCATACCTTAAAACGTCTCTGTGCTTTAAGCCTGCTTTTAATGAGCTGTAACTTCCATATTCCTATTATTACATGGGAAACAGGTTCTTCAGCTACTGAGCAAAATCTCTAAAATGGTTGCTGCATAATGAGGTTAAGCAAGACATGGAAACTGATGCGAAGAGGTGTGGTACAGCGGCCAGGGCGACTGACTTCGGAAACTGGGGGCTCACGGTTTGATCATTGGCGCCGGCATCAGTTCGCTCAGCACCATGTGACTCTGGGCAATAGCTTGCTTAATCTTCCCGGCAGCCCCCAGCGCCTTGACACCCTTGGGTAATTGTTCGCGCTTTACAAATACTAGATTTTCAATCAACTACCTGCGCAGATGACCCCGGCGTCTTCAGCATGGTCGCAGTTTTGTGTGTTCCACCAGCTGCTGGGGCAGTCCCACAGGTAGAGCTCATCCCCTCTGCAGTGCACGTTACTAAGGAAGATGCTTCCACTGCCCGGGCCAAAGTAGGCCCTGCTGGGGGAATATAAGGCGGTTCCACAGCCTATCTGACGACACACCACCTCAGCATCATCTAGGTCCCAGCCGTCATCGCACACAGTCCCCCAGGAGCCTCCGCGGTAAAGCTCCACTCGACCTGCGCATCTGGTTTCTCCGTTGATTAACTGCAAACCTAGAAAAAGCAAAGATCATATATTGTTACCTGATACACCACCTTTGGACTTTTCACGTGATTGCAAATACAGTGACCACCATTCACACCTTCAAGCTTCAGCCTGTTTAGAGGGATTTCATATTTGCAGTGATCTGGCGTGTTTGTTCTACTCTAGCTGTCCAGTATTTAAAAGTTGGATCCCACAGCTAAAAGATTGAAAAGGCACCAAAAAAGAACACATGCAAACACTTGCACTGAGGCAGACAGCCCAAGACATCTAAGAAAGCCAAGGACAAATTAACAGTACAACTAAGTACACAGAAAACAAAAGAAGCCAAAAACAGATACACTTACAACGCAATGCGAATCATGGACACAGCCACAGGAAGCACACTCACAAGCATACATTTGAATGGAAGAGGATGGATGGGTGGTTGTGTGTGCCGAGGAGGCTGGAGCAATAGATACATGGATGGGAGGGGTGATGGTTTGATGAACAGAAAATCAAAGAAGCAAAGCATACATCTGATTATCAATATGTTGACAGTTGGGTCTGTTTTTGTAGAGTGGCTTTCAAGAGATTTGATGCTTCATCAAAGCTGATATTTTGTGTTCAGTTCATCTTAATTATGGAGTTTGGTTTGGTCCCATGTTAGTACAATAAAATACAAAGAAATGTAAATCAGACAGCAACAACATTAAACCAAAGTTGGGGGAAATACCGCAAAAAATCTCTGTTTTAGATCTGCAGGGTTTACTAAAACCATAATTAGTTGTTGATTTAAAGACAAACGCAGGGTAGAAAATTGAAATACACAGCCTATTTCATACTAATAACATAATACTACAGAAGAGATTAAAGAATCAATGAAAATCCAAATGCCAGTATTAGGCCCTATGAACAGAAACTCCAGGACACGATTTATTGTACGACTGTTATTAGACTTCAATAATCTTTCAAATGTATCTTCCGTAAATCAGTGAAACAAGGACTAGTAAACAGAAGATGCAAAAGAGACTCTTCATCGATGATACATAGTATGCATTGTTTGGTCAGACTTTATTTATGCAGTCAACGGGCTAGGGACAAGATAACAAAATTGGTACTTGACATAAACAAGAATTCCCTAATAGCCTCTTGCGCATGTATCTTTGTGGGTTTAGTTATAAAATTCCTAGGTCCTGATTTATACTTCGGAGTGCACCATTTACTCTGTCAGAGCGACAGAGTAAAATAATCCATTGCTTGGCTGAGGTAAATGTTTTCCGAAATTAGAGATGTCCGCTAGCCCAGCGTACAGCTGGTAACATTGGCAGGAACTGCCCTCACGGTGGTTCCAGTCAATGATGACGGTATCGTCCGTCAAACTTTTCATATATATTTGGATTTTTAAAAACAAACAGCTTAATTCATGAAGCCTAAATCGGCTCGCAAAGGGCCAGATTCTGAGAATCTGGCCCTTTGCGAGTGCGATTTTTGCATTTGGGATTCAACATCCCAAATGCAAAAATCGCTATTTGCTAATTCGCATATTTGCGAGGAATTACATTTAAGGAATCTCTATTTGAGATTCCTTAAATGTAATTCATCATCCATTTTCCAATTGCGAAATCGCAATTTCGGCCCGCAATTTACCGCGAGGTCAAACCTCGTGGTAAATTGCGAAAACTCAGAAAAATGCATTTAAATGCATTTTTCTGAGTTGCATGTTACACACACACATGTCCTTTGGACATGTGTGTGTGCAACACCTGTGTTAATTTCCATTGCAGGGGTGCTACAGGGTGTCCTTTGGACACCCCTGGCACCCTTGTACTCGCAATCTCATTTGCGATTAGCTAATTGCTAATCGCAAATGAGGAATGACTCCCCATGCATTCCCATGGGCCTTTTGGCCCATAGGAATGCATGGGGAGTTATTCCTTATTTGCGATTAGCAATTAGCTAATCGCAAATAAGGAATCAGTGGGAATCGCAATTAATATTGCGATTCCTACATGAATACCGTTTTGCGAGTCTCAAATAGCGATTCCTTATGATTCGCTATTTGAGCCTCGCAAAACGGCGCGTTCATGAATCAGGCTGAAAATCCCAAAGAGAGATTTTGTTTTTGAAAATACAAAAAAACAATGACCTCCCACACCACGGGGGCTATCTCCCTTGGTGTGGGGGTCATTTTGCAGTTTTTACTGCCTCTTATCCCCAGGTTCTGGCAGTTAAGGTTAGTGAAAACTGGCCATTTCACCACCCCGCTCCAAATAAGGTGGTAATTAGATCATCAAACCTCCAACTGTTTTTACTCCGTTGGACCGTCAGCAGAGTATGTCTGTGACGAGACAGAGCAGTCTCTGTCTCTGACATTCTGAAGGTCCACCCATCAGTAAATCAGTCAGGCAAACCTTTAGTTTGAGGGAGAGGGTACTCTAATACCGTTACAACGGAGTACCCCGTCTGTCAAACTCTGAATCAGCCCCCACCTCTTTAAATCAAAGATGGAACTGAAGCTTAGAAGCGGTTTTCCTGCCCCAGTGAATGAGCACATCTCTTTTAGCCAACAGTACCCCAGTGATGCTAGTTTCCTGACTTTCTTGGGAATTTGAACTGTGTACCCTAAAAGAGCTATTTCAGGGAGGGGAGCCAGCGGAACGATATGGAGAGGGCGAACGGCCTGGCAGGGTACTGGCACAAATGCTAAGACCACCTTACAGCAAATTCTGCATTACTGACTTGCACTCAGCTGCTGGTACCTTGCTCACCTTTACTTCGGCTATTAGGGATGAGTTTCTGGACTATTACACCACACTATACTCCTCCAGGGCAGAGTCTGATGGTGCTGCCCAGATGGCATATTTAGATGAGGTCGCACTGGTGTCTCCGCTCCGGGACTTGACAGCTTCCTGGGGGATTTTTATAAAGAATTCAAGGACATTCTTGCCCCTCAGTTGATTGAGGTTTATGCAGACGCATTAGAAAAACAGATTCTCCCCCCCACACTACTGGAAGCCGTAAAAATACCTCCTGCCTGTTTGGAAATACACACCCCTCTTATAACTGCCTTGAAACCCTCCCACAAAACCGCCACTTTGTCAACTGAACCCGTATTGAGTTCGAAATAGTCCTCTATTGCCTCGCGCACCTCCACCTTAAACACATCGTCTTGGAGGGCTTTACTCGGGAAACGCCATTGTCTTTCATACCCTTCCGGAAGTGGAATCAGCAATTGTAGAATTATCGGGGAGTGGTCCGAATATGTGCTGGGGAGTGTAGTGTGGGAGCCAAACCAATCCATGACACTGGGAGTGATCAGCCAATAATCGAACCTGGACCAGGTTCCGTGTAGGCCAGAGTAATGAGTGTAGCTGGTGAGGGTGGGGTTACACAGTCGCCAAATGTCTATCAGCAAGTATTGAGTGCAGAGGTCCCTCATAGCCCGCCTTGCGCATGGTTTAGCATCTGGTGCAGTGGAAGAGCTGTCAAGTGTGGTATTTATCAATAGGTTGAGGTCCCCCCCTAGCAGCAGCGCTTGAGGATCATGTTTTGCAATCCGGGCGTTGAGGTCGTGAAAAAACTCAGGGGCGTCCACATTGGGAGCGTACACATTGACCAAAGTGACTTTGTGGCCATACAGATTGCCCGTGACTATCATGTATCTGCCCACGGGTCACCTCTGTTAGCGTAAAGGGGAATCTCTTATGTATCAGTATCGCTGCACCTCTAGCGTAATTGCTATAATTAGTAAAGTATCTGTGCGTGCCCCAGCTGGTGCCATAATAAGCCGAATCTGTGGGGGGAAGGTGTGTTTCTTGTAAATAGACTATATTGACCTTGTGTCAGAGAAGGTAATGAATCACCTACCTCCTCTTACGTGTATTATTGAGGCCTCAGACATTCCAGGACATTAGGGCAATGGCTGAAGGGCCCTGCACGGTACCCAACCATGACATTTAAACACTGTACATGCATTCTCCTGTCAGGACTGCAATGTGATGGAAACTTGGCAAGCAATGCTAAACTAAAGTGTGAACAACAACAATCGCAATGTTTAGATTTTCCCCCCATCCCTCCTCCACCCACCCAGCCGCCTACCAACCCGTAGGTTGCCAACCCCCAGCAACTTAACCCGCCCGGGAATCATAGGGATCACTGGGCAAACAGTTGAGGTCCAATAAGTGGGCCCCAAAATGAGATGAATCAACTAAGTTGACACACCAGAGGGGGTTGGCACCTCTGAATCGAGCCGGTCCAGTGCCTTATATGTAAAGAAAAGTAAAAATAAACAACGCGATTTCCCATATGCAACTGCGGATCGCACAAGTTCATTCAAGAACAAGTGCCAGGGAGGGAAGATGGCGGCGGGTAGGACGCACGGCCGGAGAGATCCGGACTCAGACTCTCTGAGCATGAAGATATGGAACTATTAAGATAAACCCGCATCAAAAACTGCACCGAAATGTAAAAAGTAGAACCTTAACTAAACTGAAGGATATTTCTTTGGGGAAACAACATGGTATTCTACCTTACAGACGAAAGCGGCAACGGCAGTCCGAGTGATAGAGAGTATGCGGTGTCCGGGGAGGCGAGAGCGAAACGCGGAACAGGATTTTGGGCGACGGCTGGAGAAGCAAAGGCAAACTGCGCGAAAGCTTCCGGGAGGCTAAAGTTTCAATTCCGGGGCGCGAGTGGAAGAGAAATTTCGGGCTCGGACACGGGGCGGCTATCAGAACAAGGAGTTCACATAAACGAAATCAATGAAATAAGCGCCACAGCTCACCTTTTCTGGAGAAGTAACAGGGAAGGAGAGTTAAAAGCCAAAGTTTGTGAAGATCGACGTGGTGCCTTCCACAACAATGAATGGCTGCCAGAACATGTGATTTACATAAACGAAATTAGCGACATTAACGCCACAGCTCATTTTCGTTGGAGGAATAACAGGGAAGGAGGGATACAAGTTTGTGGAGATCATCATCGTAGTGCCTGCCATAACGCTGAATTGCTCCCTGGTGGTAGGAGATGGCACAAAGGTCATGAAGCGGACTACGAAATAAAAAACGAAGAAACCGATGTCCTCACAGATATCTTGAAAGGTAAGCACATTAAAAATAATAACCAAATATCGGAAAAAGATTCAAAACAGCAGCAACGTATGAGTGAACCACAGAAAGGGGTAGAAGAGGAAGGGGAAAGCTATTTTGGGGTGGAGAAAATTCCCAGGCATGTAGACGCAGCGGAAAGAGAAAACTTGCGAAGCGACCAGGAAGGAAGATTAGTGGAACAACAGAGCAAGCAGGTCTCAAGCTACAGTCTAAGAAACAGAAACTTCCTAAAACAAGAACAATACCCTAAGGGTATCTCTCCTAGGGAAAGTAAAAAGAGAACTAGAAATCAAAACAAACAAGATATAAAGACTAGTACTGAGAGAGGTACAGCCACCGCCAGGGGGAAAGTGGACTTATCCCGGAAAGGTAAAATCAAGGTCACCCCATCTTTAAAAACATACTTTAAAGTTCAGACACAGCAAAGTTCTCAAAAGGAGGAGCGAACACAAAAACAGGTACATCTGACACCCAAAGGACCCCCAAGCTTGCAAGGAAAGGAAAGCATGCTCACCTCTACTATAGCACGACCCTCTGATACACAATACATACACTCGAAAGAACAAACAAACGGGGGCTTAGGAGATCTGATATTAAAAGATAATATGGCGGAGGGCGGAACAAGGGACACACCAGCTGCAGAAATAAGGGAAGATATAAGGGAAGATATAACAGACGATGAAGACATAGTGGATAAAGAAAAGGAAGAAAAAGAAGGAGCATCAGAAAACACCAAAAATCACACAGATGAATTACTTGAAAAGATATGGTTAGAGATGAAAGAAAAATTCTCTATATCAGAGGCCAAGCAAGATAAGATCCAGGAAGTGTGTGAGAAGTTAGACAATAAACTAAACGCTTTGGGTGACAGAGTGACGGCTGTAGAAAGTGAAGTGGGTGCTCTGAATAAAAAGGTGGAAAGAAACCTAAAAAAGAAATTAACTCCCTGAAGCTGGAGAGCAAGACAATAAATGACAAGATGGAGTCGCTTGAAAACCAGGCAAGAAAAAACAATATAAGGATACTGAATGTGCCAGAAAACCAAGAAGGATCAGACATAAAGAAATATGCAATAGATCTTCTGGCAGAATATTTTCCCTGGGCAGACAAAGCTCTAGTAGAAGAAGACATACAAAGGGCTCAGAGAGACCCATTCGGTAAAAACAAAGAGAGAAAAACTCCAAGAAAATACTCATAAACTTCAAAACCTATGTATTAAAAGAAAACATATTGGGAGAGGCATTGAAAAAAGGGAACCTACAATAAAGACAATTGGACTTTCAAAATTAGATCTGATTTGTCGAATGCTTCTCAAACCAGACAATGGGAGCTGGGGAAACTAATGCCAGAACTCCAACAACTTGGTGCCACTGTACAGATGAAATTCCCTTCCTCATTAAGAATAATGTGGCGGAATAAAATGGGGAACATAAGAGACCCAGAAGAAGTCAAAGCACTTATTGAATTAATAAAAGAACAAATCCGAGCTGAAAAACCAATAAGTTAACAAAGAAATCCTTAGAATATTTAAAAAAAATATATATATATATATATATATAGCTGAGCATTTGTAAAAAAATGGTGCAGAAATTCAAAACAATCACAAGTCACACAGATCTAGAGTCAGAAGTCGGAGCTACCAAGGGTTATGAAATTAACCCAAAGAAAAGAAGATGGAGGCTTCCCCAGGGAGGGTAAAGGTAAAACACAAAAAAGAAATCATAAAAACTACACGAAAATGGGTGGGGTGCAAAATAGGGAAAAAAACAAGAAATATAAAATCCTCATAAGTAGAAGAAGTCGGGTAAATACCAAACAGCGTTTCAACATAAACAGTAAAACAAATGGTTGTCTAAAGGGGAACACGATAATGGAAAACTGGCTAAATGAGGAAAACAAATAAAGAATTTAAAATACTCTCCTGGAATGTAAATGGGATGAGAACAAAAAGCAGAAGAAACAAAATCCTGGAATATCTCAGAACTGCAGAAAGCGAAATAATAATATTACAAGAGACACACTTACTAAAAGAGGAATGGGCTCAAGTAATAAAAACCCTAAACTGGGTAGATTTTTACGTATGTACTACACAAGAATGCAACATCAAAGGAATAGCAATAATTATCAAAAAATCACTCAAAGCTAATCTGGACTCAGCAGAAGTAGATAACAAGGGAAGATGGGCAATAGCAAAAGTCTTGATAGAAAACAACCCACTCACAAACTCACAATAGCGGGATATTATGGACCTAATCTAGACGATGAAGACCCATTACGGAAACTCTACTCTCAATTAATACAAGCCACCTCTCCAATAATTTTGGGGGGGGCTTTAATCTCATAATGGACCCAAGCATCGATAGATCCCCACCAGGGAAACATGTAAATTTACCGAAAATGAGAGAATGGGTCGATATTTTTAAAAGAGACCTAGAACTAATAGACATTTGGAGAGAAAGAGGAGATAAAAACTAACCCATTCACGCTTCACAATAAAAAACTGGGGCATAGATGAAGAATTGATTATTTCCTAATTGATCAAAATCTATCAAGCAGCATACAAAATCTAGTTCACCTTCCAGCCCATTTATCAGATCATTCTGCGGTCCAGCTAACACTTCAAATAAAATTAGTAGAAACGCAAAGAAGATTCACGGTAGAAAGAGCAATTTTACTTGACCAACAAATTATGAAAGAAATTGAATTGGAAACAAAAAACTTTTTTGAAAGCAATAAATTTGGAACTACAAAACAGGTTTCTTGGGACACATATAAAGCTGTATTAGGAGGAAAGCTGCTAAGCTTAGGAGCATATAAAAACAAAAAAACACAACAAGAAATAACAGATCTGGAGAAAAGCATCAACCTCATCGACACCCAAATAGCAGCAGAACAAGAAACACAAAGGAAAAAAGAACTAGAACTAGAAAGGAAAAATCAGAAAGAAAATTTGGAAGACATACTTGAAGACTGAGTTCGCACAAAGTGGGAATCAAGTAAACTAGCAAAGCATGAATATGGGGAAGGATGTGGTAAGTGGCTCTCTTGGAAATTGAAAACAGATAAAACCAGGAATAAAGTAAAGAGAATTCATCAAGAAGGTCAAACAAATCAAAGCACAAAAGGGAACATAATTAGACAAGAGTTTATGAAATTTTTTACAGAACTATATACAGAAGATATAAGCCCACAAGAAAGCCAGATAGACTCATACTTAGAAGGCATCCCATCATTGGCCCTTACGGAAGAAGAAAAGGAAGAACTACATAAAGAGATCTCAATAAGTGAAGTAGATGAGATTATCAGGAGTTTAAAAAAGGGAAAGGCAGCAGGGCCAGATGCCTTACCAAACGAGATATACATTGCATTAAAGGATACCCTACTACCACATATTACGGAGCTGATTAACCTGATTTTTAAATAACAAAATAAAATACCAGACTCCTGGAATGATGCAATAATTACAATCATACTAAAACCCGGCAAGGACCCCACTAGATGCGAATCATATCGTCCTATATCGCTGCTCAATGCAGATTACAAAATATTTACAAAAATCATGGCAGTTCGACTGGGGAACATAATGAACCAACTTATACACCCAGATCAAAAGGGATTCATTAAAGGGAGACACCTGCATGAAGGTACACATGAGCTCGTAAGCTCCATTGACATAGCTACACAAAAAAAATCCCCCTTACTATACTTACTATCGACGCCGCTAAGGCGTTCGACAGAGTCAATTGGACCTTTCTAGAAAAAGTCATGACCAAAAATAACATAGGTCAACCTTTTATGCATGTTGTGAAACAGATCAATAAAACACCAAGGTCAAAAATCCTAGTTAACGACAGTCTTACTGAAAATGTGAATATAGAAAGAGGAACAAGGCAGGGGTGCCCCCTCTCGCCCCTACTCTTCAATCTATATATTGAACCGCTGGCGAACAAACTAAGAAACACTAAAGAGATTACCCCCTTTAAATATCAGATGTGGGGGAAAAAAATCGCATTATATGCAGATGATTTGATGATTTTTACGGACGATTATATCAATTCAAAGACATCAATAGAAGAAATTATAAGCGGGTTTGGGAAGGTTTCAGGTTATTTGGTAAACCATTCAAAGACCGAGATCATGACATGGAACACACATTTCCAAAGTCCAAACATCAAAAAGGAAATAAAATACTTAGGGATCCTAGTGAATCAAGAACTGGATAAGATAACGCAACGTAACCTGAACAAAGTAACAGGAGAGGTAAAAAAATTACTCGAAGTATGGTCCAGTCTACCATTAAGCCTGATAGGTAGGTCGAATATGATTAAAATGTCAATATTACCAAAGTATACTTTCCTTTTTAATACCATTCCTCTAGAATTCGGAAAGTCCCTTTTAAAAAAACCTCATAGAGATATTACTAACTTTATATGGGCCTCAAAGGGAATCAGGATCTCTTGGAAGAAACTCAGGAGAGGAAAACAAGATGGAGGACTATCAAGCCCAGATTTGGTGGAGTTCTATAAGGCGTTTCAGTTTAAAAACATACGGACCCTATTAAAAAGTCATCAACATTACCCGAAATACCTGCAAGAAATGACAGACACAGAAGATCACTTTTTATTCAAATTTGGTCATCCTAAGTACTTTAAAAAAGTTAAATTAAAGACCTTAAGAGAGGCAGCAAAATTGTGGGTACAAATTAGAGCAAACTTGAAAATTCAATACTATAGTGTAATGGCCCCAATATGGGACTCACCGGGAACACCAGAATGCTTAAAAGATTCAATGGCAATTCCCCTGAAACAAGCCAATATCAACTATTGGGGGCAACTGTTAAAAGGCCCAACGTTGATCACATGGGAAAAACTTCAATCTGTCACTGAGGGATCAGTGTCCAAATTTAAATATTATCAAATATCAAGTTGGGCGAAAACCATCCCTATTAACAATCAAGAGGATGAAAAGCTGGAAAAAGAAATGGTAGAACTCCTAACAATAACTAAGGAGGTGGCAAAGTGGTACTGGGCGTTTATAAATGCTGGAGAGGGAGACAAGAGGATGGAAGACCAAATCTGGGGGAGAGACAAACAATTGGACGACCTAGATACAATCTGGGAAAAATCTGTGGAAAAATGCTGGTCGACTGTAAAGTCTTCTGCGTTAAAAAGAAACCACCTATATACTATACATCGCGCATACTGGACCCCAAAAAAATTGTCCAAATTTAAAAATGCAGGCGTAAAAAAGTGCCCGAAGTGTGGGGAAGAAAATGCAGACGATTTCCACATGTTCAGAAACTGCCCCCTATTGGAAGAATTTTGGAAAGAAGTGGGTAAGACCATGAGCTTAATCATACAGAGACAGCTAACTGTAAGTACAACCTTTACTCTTTTTGGAATTGAAGACACAATTGGTAGGGGGGACTAACTAAATGTCAGGAAAACCTTCTCTTTGTACTATTTGTTCTTGCTAGGAGGGAGATTTGTTTGAAATGGGTTGGCCCATTACCACCTACACATAGAGATTGGATGAATTCTGTCATAAAGACCAACAAATTAGACAGGAAGGGAAACATCAGAAAAAGATTTAAATATTGGGAAATTTTTGAAAACCATCTAATTTCCAACACAGGGTCAGTACTTACGGTCCCATGATTAACCCGAAAACAACATCTGGTAGACAAGTATGATACTTGTCGAGTAGCCTGAAGGCTAGCTCATCCCCACACCTCCAAACCAGAGTTGGTACTATGTAAGGAATAAGGTTACTCCTCTGAAAACCTCGTATAGATGGCAAACTCCCCAACCTCGAAAGACCAAGGGGCAGTGTTGGTAACAAAACCAGAGGCAGAAACCTGAAACCCCGAATACATAGAACTTTCGCAATATGAGGATAATAAAAAATAAAAATAAAAAAAAGTTCATTCAAGAACCTTCATCTAGCACCAGAGTTCCAAAATAAGTCTGCACTAGCGTCTGAGCTGCTGTGAGGTGTAGAAGCGAGTGCACCCTCTGTCGAGTTCTGCGAGCTCCGTGTCTTGTCCGTGCAGCAGAATTCCTGGGTCTCTGTAGGGGTATCAAATATACGAGATCTGCCGCCCACATCTACTTTAAGTCGTGCCGGGTACAGCATGCTATATTTGAGTCCAAGATTGCGTAAAATGGCCTTAACCCCTAGGAATTTGCGGCGAGCCTCCTGGACCATTGAAGTAAAGTCCGGATAGAATGACAATTTGGAACCCTGCCATTCCACCGTACTGCGTTCTCTTGCCAGATGGAGTGTGGTGTCTCGGTCCCTCAAGTGTAGGAGGCGCGCAATGCTGGGTCTAGGGAGAGGCCTGGGTTAGGTCTGGGGCCCAACGATCTGTGGGCTCTCTCCACCACAAAGCCAGGTGTAAAAGTCTTGCTGCCAAACAGATCCGTGAGTAACTTCTCTACGAAGAGGTCCATGCGGCCTGTAGATGTCGTCTCCGGGACCCCCATAATGGCTACTTCCTTGAGCAGGCGTTCTGCCCGTTCCAGCCACTCCAAAGACTGAGCTGTCCCGTCCTCCAGGTCTAAGACACGAGCTCCTGCCACCTCGAGGCGCCTATTCGTGGCCCTGCACCTTTGTGCCAAAGACGCGATGGTCTGGTCAAGGGAGTCGAAGTGACAGTCCAGCGCCTTAAACCTGGCCTTCATTTCAAGCAACAGGGAAGCAACAGAGGCACCCAAGAGCTCAGGTGGCCTGCAGTCGGTTTACTTTTCAGCCATGACTGGGGTATGCAATGTGGTATTCTTTACCTGGGGTCCTTGCGCCCCATTGCGCGAAAGCAGGGCAGCAGACACGGGTGGGGGGGGCAAGCAAAAATATAATACGCACTTCCAGAGGGTCAGTGTCAGCTTATTCAGGCTCCAGATGCTGAAGGCACTCAGGGCAATATGCTGGTGCAGCCCGCGTGAAAAAGTAAGTGCTGTGACCTGCAGGCAGGGGATACAAAATGGCGGCTTCTCCCAAAAGTCACTTGATGTGTGCTATGGCAAGCTCCTTGGCCCCAGTGCAGAAGAGCTGGTAATGGACTGAGCACAGGCGTAAAATGACCAGGCCGCACTGTGCAATTGTAGTTTATTGTAGGATAGAGTGAGAGAAGTGGCACCATGTTGTCACAGGCAAATTGACTCTGGTGTGCTGGCGACATGCATATGAGTCCCGGTCTCCTCTGGGAACTTCCGCGGGTTTGCAGCATTGCTCGTGGGGCCAAGTGACCGCAGAGCGCGCACCTACCCTATCGCCGCCACCGCAGCACCAGGCCAGCGCCCAAACCCCCAATGTATGTAGCCGGTGGGCACTGTCCCCACGCGTGGACATCTAATCACGGATGGGTAGCGGGCAGAGCAGCTGGCCCGGCGGCTGCCGCGGAGCAGGGTGGCAAAGGAGGGGGTGGGGCGCCACCCACACGGGCCAGACTCACTGGTCCGCAGCTGAATGTTGTTGGCGGCGCTGTCAGTCTTCTGCTGGGCGTTTGTTGGCAGCATGTCTCCGGGACACCGGGCGCGAATGCGCCGGCCTACCCCTGCCTACTTCAGCTCGATGAAACATCAAAACAGAGGGGAGTTGGCGACCGGCACCTCGATCAATATGTGCTGTGTCGCTTACACCGTCCTCGTGGCCGGGTTCAGTGCCGATGTGTGTGCATTACAAGGGGGAAATCGCCCATGGGACAGGGCGATCACGGGAGCTTCACTAGCAGGTGGCCATCTTCGCCGTCGGCTCGGCCACGCCCCCCCCCCCGTTTTGAATGAGGCTTAATGAGGTTGAACAGACTGAACCACAAGTTGCAGAAAATAGGTTTGGAAAATATTCATGATAAGGGGCCTCTTCGGTATCAAGGAAGGATGAAGTTGTCAAAATATGCTGGTTCAAGGTTTTCCATTCCTCCTTTTGTGTTGCTCCAATGAGTCTCATTTAATTGAAAAGGAATGCCCATATATCAACCAGATTTTCTTGTGCCTATGGACTCAAACTGCATCTTAAAAATGAAACATAATGAGGCCCAAATTCATCTAACGTTGTCATGTTACTACTGAACATGCAGGAAGTGGCATAGGAGTTCGAGTTGGACTGTTCCTTTTGTCGGTGAGAAAACATTAATCCACATTTTGTTGGCTATGTCATAAATTCATAAAGATGAGATCAAAACAATTGAATGGAATGGATACATGAAGCCAAACAAGCGTGCACGCGCTAAAAGTAAATAAAAAAAGTAAATGCCTTTCACTTGCGAGAGCGAGCAGCACCAGGAGCGATAATTGCTACCATATGGTGCCGCGTGCTCCCGCAAGTGAATCTCCAAACGTGCACGCGTGCCATTGAAGGCAATGGAACCCGTGCATGTTTTTGGCTGAAAAGCCGTAGCGATTGCTAAAGGCCTTTTTGCCTATTCAGCGCATGCGCCCCGCATAGGCGAGACCTAAAAAGCGGAGCATGTAGGGACATGTCGATCAACCCATCAAGTGGAGCCGCCATATTGGAGTGACATGCAGGCCATGTTGGTAACTAATATCACCCTCATCTACAAGCGGTGGCACCATGAATGGAACCTAAATGGACTATGACTGGGTAACTAGTGGGAAGAAGTTTCAGTTATAACATCGAACAGAATCTAAATGATTCTACACTCAGCAGGCTATAATGTACAGTGAAGTATGTTTACTTGAAACACATATTCCATAGCGTATATATGAAAACAAAGGGGTACCTTACCAGAAGGACCTCTCCAATGTTACGAATATGTTTACTTTGTAATGGAGAATGATTTGGCAAGATCTATGGCGACAAACCTCACATTTCATCAATGTCATTAAGACCTATAGTTGCATGTACGTAATTTCACAATCATCCATGCCTCTTGATTATTCAAAATCGTGGAGATGGAACCTCCCATCGAATATCATTGTGCCACAAACACCACTGACCAAACAAACTAATTTTCTATATATTTCATGGAATGGTAATGCTCAACCAGGAATGCTCCCTGTGTGTGACATCTGATTCTTGATTGATTCTGAAGTATGTGCATTTTTACAGGTTGAGTGTTCTGATCTATATATACTTTCTCGCAAGGGCATTTAACACAGTATACACCGTTTCTTGTGTTGCAGTTGGGGAATTTTGTCTGTCTAATACAAATGCCATTTAGTGTTATACTTTCGGAGTCATTTGTGAACTGCACTCTTCTGACATCTGTACTGTCCCTTAACTAGTGCTAGACCAAGCATTTAAGAAAGGCTGTTGGTTTTATCATCAAATCTGATCTTGAGGATTTAACCCATCGATCTCTTAAAGTCTTTCCTCTCTTAAAGCAAAACAACGGTTTTGGGAGATCAAAGTTAGAAAATATCTTCCAATTTTTGTCAATAATACTTTTGACTTTGTTTGCTTTTGGATTGTATGTTAATTCACGTTATGGGAATAGTACCGTCTGTCTTGAGACACTAATCGTGCTTCACTCGGGTAAAAAATGCTCTCTTCAAGGCTGTTCTAACCTCTGTTGATTGATTTCTTGCAGAGGATGTTGCAATTTTTTAAGTAATCCTGTTTAACGGTGCAATTCATCCGGATGCGAAGGAACTGCCTATACAGCAAACGTTATTTTAATGACCTAGGGTGGCCACTTGTGAAATGTACATTACCGTCTGTTGGTTTAGTATAATAATGTACTGCCAGCCTACCACTGCACCATTCAATTGTCAAATTCAAAAAATGTATCTTACTTTTATCAAAAGTGATGGTAAATTTGAGGTCCTTGGTGTGATTGTTCAACCAGAAATGGAGCTCTTATGAATGATTAGGGATACCTTGCCAGACCAGGAGGACGTTTTCTATAGATCGTCACCTGTATATCTTGATGGCATGTTTGAAACGGTTGACCTTGTCAAAAATCCATTTGTCTTTGAAGAAAGACATGAACAGATTCGCCACCCCTGGGGGGAAGCTGAAAGCCATAGTTACGCCCTTAACTTGAAGGAACAACTCATTTTGGAAACTAAAAAAGTTGTTTTAAAGGGACAACGGTTGTTAATTCAACTGGAAAGTCCATAGAAACCTGATGTGGCTGGTTACATGAGTCTAAATTGCTTGGTAAATCAGGAATAATGCAAGATGCTGTGTTTCGTTACTCTGCCTCAGTGAGGGGTTCTGTGGGTGGAATGTGGGTGTTTCAACACATCCACCTTTGGATTATGGTGCATTCCCACATTTCAATCAATCAATCAATCAATCAAATAATCTTTATTCAGATAAAAATATCCATAAAGCATAGTTCATCAACACCAATAATAGAAATTCAGTACAATTTAAAAAAAGCGGAAAACACATAAGTACACATTATCTTCCAGTACAAATGCGATATTTACAAAAAGATAAAATCATGTTTAAAAGTTGGACGGACATACAAGGTCTAGCAGCATTAACGGCATACTGCAAATATAAAATTTAGACCAATGTGCAAAATCAGCAGTATATTATAGATAAAGTGCAGTAACGTGTGATAAGTCGGACAGTAGTTAGCATCAAGGTGCAAGTATGATTAGATTAAAACCCCATTTCTATATGTGCCAATACTAGCAGCCACATAAGGAATGTTTTGTTACGAGCAGTATTAATAGGCAACATAAAGAATCAAACGGTGATAAATGCACTTAACTAAGCAATGTTACAAAGTTTTTGGCATACTAAAATTCACTCATGGAAACACGAGAGCGTACCGCAGCTTGTAGGAACATGCTTACGCGAAAAATCAGATCGTCACTTCCAAGCTGTAAGATTTCAAGATATGCTAATTTAAAATCTGAAATGGCCGAGCCTTAAAATATGGAATTAAATACTGTTTTGTATATCTTGCATAGAATTCACAAAAGAGTAGCAAATGTAACACTGTTTGTTTGCTACCAATGCCGCAAGGACAACACGATTGCTCAAGGTTGCTGTTAAATCCTATCGGGAAACAGAGTAGGTATTTATGTTTTTCCTGAGATAATTATGTGGCATATGATGTTGGATGCCAGCTACCTCCAGAAGTAGCATATACCGAACAACCGATGGTTTAAGGCACTCAATGTTCTGTCTTTCTTTGTAATACAGATCATACAGTGCCCCACTAAGTGATTTTGTGCTTATGCCCTCTAGTGCGAGTGGACTTGAGAAAATATGTTCCAACTTTACACTGGCTAGACTGTTTTTAACTGCGGCAAGCCAAGGTATGCTACCACACTTGTCGCATTTACGACAATCTATGATTATCTCTCTTGTTAAAATTGCAGCGGGGTTCTGCCATATTTTTAGCCAAAATATAGCTGGACGAGACCTAATAAAATCCTCCACATAGTGCAGGTTCAATTCCTTGTGACATATATAAGTTGGAGAAGAAAATTCAGCCCGAGGACTTTTCTGCAGAATCTATTCTCTTCTATTTGAATCCCACTGCAATTTGTGTATCCCCAGACTTCTGCGCCATAAGAGGCCGTTGAAACACATTGCGATGTATATATCTGGGTTAAAGGTAACACCACCTCTGCTTGTTTTGGCTGCCATTGGCTAATAATAGAGTTGACTGCTTTACAAAATTTTCTTCTACTGTGGGCCACGTGGGCCTGCCAGGAACCTGATTCTGAAAAAACTAGGCCCAGGTAAGGGAAAGTGCTTGTGCAAATTAAGGATTCACTGCCCGATGTTATAAAATTAATGCAGTGTTTTTTCGGGCCACAGGTCATTATGTAAGATTTTTTCAAATTAGTGCAAAGCTCCAAGTCGGCCATAAAAGACACAAACCCCGTAAAAAGTGCAAAGTACATTAGGGGTGCAGCCCATAAGGACGGCGTCATCAGCTTATAAAAGCGCAGGGAGTAATTTACCATTTATTTTGGGGACGTCACAGGTCAAGTTAGTCAAAGAATTATGTAATTCATTTATATAGAGAATAAAAAGTAGAGGGGCTAGAACACAACCCTGTCTAACCCCTCTACCAATGACGATATCCCCAGAGAACTCTCCGTCATTACTGGTCCTCACCCGTGCCTTCAGATCCCTGTGCAAATGTGCCAAAAAATAAACCAAAGCCTCGTCCAACCCATGATTTAAAAGAATCTCCCACAAACGCGATCTATCAACAAAATCAAAAGCTGAGGTCAGGTCCATAAAACCCAAATAAATAGGTGCTTTTTGTGCAATCGTTTATTTGCCCAGGATGAGATTTAAATTCAAACACTGTTCAACAGTTCCAACATTACTTCTGAAACCCAGCTGACAACAATCTAATATTTGATTGTCTTCAGCCCAAGTCCTAATCTTATTGAAGACAACCTTGCCCAAGATCTTCAGAGTATTATCTATCAAGGATATTGGGCGATAACAGCTGGGGTTGGATCTGTCTCCCTTTTTAAAAATGGGCACAATAATACTAGTCGACCAAGTGCTCGGAATGTCTGTGTTAGTCAAGTTATTAAAAACATTACATAAGAGGGGAGCCCAAAAATCCGGTTCATGTTTTATAAGGTCGATTGGTAACCCACCCGAACCTGGGGCTTTATTCCCTATTCTTTGGTGTATGGCATCCTCAACTTCAGTTACTGTTATGGCGACCTTTAAGGCTGGCGACCAGATGTTAAAATTAGAGGTCAATGTCTGCGCTGTATAGATTCTGGCAAAGTGCTCCTCCCATAATTCACTCGTTATGTTACAGTTTATGGGGGTAATGTTCAGGTCCATAGACCTCATGGCTTTGACTTCTTTCCACAATCCAGTTACATCCTTAAGGGAAGCCGCGCTAGCAAGATTATCCCAGCGTTCTTTCAATATCTCGTCTGAGCGTAGTTTGGTTGCTTTCTTATAGCAGCCTCTTAGTGATCTAACTAGAGTTACATCCCTGGGTGTAGCCGCTAATGCTACATGCAGTTCTCTATTAACCCACGAGCATGTGCCATCAAACCATTTGGGATTTTTGCTAGTGTTGGTGACTGGTCTTGAAATTATATGTTTGATGCCAACACATAGACTGCTAAAAGCCTCAATGATCTCTACGCCAAAAATTCTACTTGATAATCATGTCTCTATGAGTGAGGGATACAATTTTATCATGCTTACAAATAGAGCTTTGTTATCTATGCCCTTTCAGATCACTCTGAGTTTGTCAGTGGATACCACTAAATGTTTGGCCCCTATTTCTCTTTTGATAGTGGGTTTGGGAAAAAAATCTCATGGTTAATAAAATTGGGTTATGGTCACCTTGACTAGTACATAAAACCTCAGCCTTTGCTAAAAGATTTGCCAGTGAGGATGATATAAAAACATAATCTATAGTAGATGAACTCTATAGGTAGGCAATGGACCATTGTTTGAGTGAACACCAGCCCTTTCCATTACATTAATTAAGTTACGTGAGGATAAATGGTTATGAAGTTCCACCCCTCTTTTGCATATTGGCGCCCTAACCGGGGCAATGGTGATATTATCAGTGCCGCTAAAGAGTTGTGCGTTAAAATCCCCTCCCAGGCAGATTCCATCAAGTTTGTCATACATGTGTTCATATTCTAATTTATCATTAAACTCAAACAAATTGATAAAATTCCTATTTGGTAGTGATGTAAAATCATTATTATAAAAGTTAATTAAAAATATCGAAGCCCCCCGTGAATAGATCATGGCTTGAAAGTTCTCATTATTTGTCACCAGGGGTTTTGTGCTGACCCCAGCTGAAATGTTTATCCATGTTGATAACCCCCCACAGGGACGGCCTATTTTGGGACTGGGTACAATGCTATTATGACACACAAACCCTTCCATAAACAGATCCTTTGTGCACCATGTCTCCTGGAACATTAGAATGTCATATTTACTAACCAGATCAACCCACTCCGTGGAATTTAGCCTGGATGCTAATCCTGCAATATTCCAACTAAGCACGCTTAGATAGGAATCTTGGGGTCTGGGTTCAATGACAACGGGACAGGCTATTATAAATTCCATAGGCTCAGGTGCGAAAGTTAATGACTGATCCAATAGTTAGTCCAAGCTAGACAAAACTGAACCGATTCTGTGTAGTGTGTATAGGAATAGTAATGTTACATGGGACCAGAGGAGGTTTATAGAAAAAACCCAAGGATAGTGAGTGTATGAGAGTTGGGGAGTTATTGTGATAAGTTTGTGCTTGCAATAGCCATTTCACCAACGGAGGACGTCTAAAATTCACAACTATGCAGTCTCCTGTGATATTCTTATCAGACGGACCCACCCATCCCACTCGTCGAACCATTAAAATTTCACTGGCGTTTACCATCCCTAGGCCCTTATGCTTAGATAGCCAATCAATACTCTTATTCCTAAATTGTTCCCAGTACTCAAATTGGTCTTTCTTCAGAGGGGGAACGCCAGCTAAAATTACAACATAGGGGCAAGCTTCAGGGGGTAGGTGGAGAACATCTGCAGATGGACTATTATCAGATTTGTTAAAAGTAGGAAGCATGTTTGGGGCAGTTGCTGTACTTGTGGGAGTGGGAACCAGCGGCACAGAGGTAGCTGAGGCTAAATTGGAAGGCAAACTATTACTGCTGGAATTGTTGCCAAATGTTGCATTTATCAAAGGCATCATGCTAGGAATAGATTTAGGGGGGGATTGCTCCTAAAGGTACCACACATATCACAGGCAGTATTAACAGTATTAACAATAGGAAGCATACGATCACCAATCTGCTGTGGTGTACCCTGATCAGTTATTTCCATTGGTTTTAAGTACTGTTCCCCCCTAATTTTATCAACAATAGTGGCTGCATTTTTATGAGTGTCCGATTTCTTAACCAGATTTTCCAGTCTGTCCAAACGTTTAACAAGCGCATTAAATTGTTTGTCTACTAGATTTTTTAAGCGTTCATAAACAGAGTCCACTATGGTATAAATTGAGATATCACCCGACCTTACACGGGTTATAGGGGCAATTGTATGTTCAGTTTGAGTGTGGGTAGAGTTAACTGCGGCTTCTGTTGTGGTCAGGTCCAAGGTAATATCATTTGTTTCCTCAATAGAACTCGCACTCACAGGAGTGGGCCCTTGTAGCCACAAACTCAAAGGTGTGGGATGAGTTTTTAGGCAAGGTGACTGTTTCCTCTTACTGCTGGTGGGTTTTAGCGTGCCTCTCTTCCTTTTCGCCCCCATTGCTTTAGTAGTTGGGGCCAGGTTCCCAGTACTGACGTTAACTTGAGGCCATGATTGACGATCAAAAAGCTCCACATCAGCCTCATCAATCTCAGGAACCACTGGCAGCGTGTCTGAGTGGCTAGTAGTAGTAATTAATATATTAGGTGATAAGGGGTGAGGGGCAATTGAGTTACCCCACTCAGCTCCTCCAGACAAGTGTGACTGGGATGCTGGTACGCCCAGGGAAAATCTCCTCTCGGTTAGTTCGATCTCGGATGAGACCATACTAACAGCTTTTTCCAGCATACTTTCAATGGTAATAGTAGTCTTTGGACCTGTTACTGCTGTGCTGTGCGCCTCCCCATAATGCTTAGTGCCACTCACCTTGATGCAGAGCTAAGAGGAATGGCCCAGTCCGACCTCCTTCGGTCTCTGACGGCCACAGACGTCCCGCCCTTTGCCCGGGCTTAGCCTGGCGCCGCTCGCGCGCGTCCCGTGTTGCGTGGGGGCGGGAGCGCTTTGAGTGCTGGTGCCGACGCTGGTCTGACGTGGCTCCCCTGCAGAGGCTGCTGGGAGATGTAGGCCGTTCCCCTCACGGCGTGGCAGCCTGAAAACAGCCGTTCCCCTCACAGCAACCTGGAGAGTGTGAAAGGGCGTCCCGCGTTGCGTGGGGGCGGGAGCGCTTTGAGTGAAGGTGCCTGCGCTGGTCTGACGTGAATCCCCTGCAGAGGCTGCTCGGAGATGTAGGCCGTTCCCCTCATGGCAGGGCGATGGAACTAGAAAGCCGTTCCCCTCACGGCGTAGCGGAGCCTGAAAAAAGCCGTTCCCCTCATGGTAACCTGGTGAGTGTGAAAGCGCATTTCCACATTTACCATCAGTGGTAGACCTGGGAATGCATCAAAATGCTGTGCTTTTCCAGGGAAGGTGTAACAAGAAGAAATATCTTTACTTTTCATTTTTCCCTATTTCTACGTGTGTTGCATTCTGCAGCACACATAGAAAGAAGAGAAAGTCTCAGAGGATTGTTTATGTGCAGGAAGATGTCCCTTTCTGCTCAAAAACAATCCTGGCACCATGGCACAAGGTTGCCTGCATTGGCGCTAGGCTGCACTCAGTACGCCAGCACAAGGAGAGGACAGGAATATAATGTTAAATATGGCGTATTCAAGACCTTTCACTATTATGCACATCAATAACACAAACTGAGGTGAGGGAATAAATGGCTACTATTATTTCATCAAGATAATTACTTTAATTAATCATTGGTCGAAATCAAAATTTCATACATTGTTTATTTAACACATCCACTATTATTATTATTATTATTACATTTCTTATATAGCGCCAGAATCGACCCCCGAAGGGGTATCTCCGCGCTTGCCTTGGGAACCCGTCCTGGTTTTTCCTTGTGAGATAGCCCCTACAGGGCATCCCCAAGGTGAAAGCCAGGCATCCCGCCGCGGGGGGCCGTTGTGGAGATTAAGCAAGCTTAATGCCCAGAGTTGCAGAGTGTGAACCCATGATTAGGTCAGGCACCGAAGCGAGAATTATCAAGTCCGTGGACATTTGAGCTCAACACCCTGCCGCGTCGGGAATCGAACCCTGGTCCCGGGTCTGACCTCTGCTTCAGGGTCTGCCTGCTCTAACCAGTGAGCCACACTTCTCCACGTTTTCGTACTAGGTATGAAACACTGAATAGTGTTGTTTATAAAGCATTCAGATCTAACATTCATACATAATCAATACAAAACATTACAAAAGAACCATACAAAATAAAAACTCTTCTTCTTCCAATACATCTAGAAAAAAAGCTGTGCTTGCATTTTTCTGCACAATCGCAGTGACCGATAGTCTCTTTTGTCTGTACACGTATGCAAAGTAACAATTCCTTTCTTCGGTATTTAATATTGTGTACAGGGTACTTAATACATAGATATTATACTTCAAGAGACTTCTTTAACAGAGTGTCGACGCGTTTCCGCCATCAGCTTTTTTAGGCCTCTTCAAGACTAATGAAAGAAGAAACAAATTGGAGAGCACAAGCAAAATGAGTAGCCTGATCAGCCAATGGCCACTATTCCGGAGCCTTGGAGGATCAATTTAAGTATCCCTTACTTCTAATGGGATTCCTAGTCGCAATGAGGGAGCTGGACATGCACATAGTGAGACAAAACCTATTAGGTTCCAACTGGAATCCTCGTCATAGAGGAGGTGATAATTAAATCCCTTCTGGCGCCGGCAGCGCCATGTCTGGCGTACTCCAATCAGATGCCTCGTCGGTGGGTAGAGTGACTAACTCCCTTCTGGCAATGCAAGCAAGGTGACGGCTTGGAAGTCTGTCACCCGTATCAGGCGTGCTCCAACTGAATGCTTCACTGGAGGACTGCTGGAGGTTGCCCAAGAGATATACGTTGACGTTAAGAATGAATTAGACGACCCAAAAACCGAAAAAAGACCCTAAGATACTCCTCAAGTAAGGAGATAAAGAACAAGTTACTTACCTTTGGCAACGCTATATCTGTAATAGACATATATTAGTTATAGATTCTTTATCTTAGAATTACCCCCAGGCGTCAGACTAGATCCAAAGAAATTTTATCTTAGCAGTACCCCGGCGCAACGGTGAGTGGCATTGGTCGACTCCACGTCTGTCTTTGGCGTCATGTCACCGAGATGACATCAGGGTATCTACTTAGACGCCACCCCTGCGCGCTGACGTCAGTTCTTTGTATACGACTTTCCACACCAGAAGCGCAGAGCCATGCAAGACACTGACAACTTGTGCACAAATCTAGGGCCCTGAAGGGAAGTTCCTTACTCTAGAAGTCAGTTCGCAAAACGGGTAGGATGGGTACGATGGTAAGGAATCTATAACTAATATATGTCTCTTACAGATATATCTTTACCGGAGGTAAGTAACTTGTTCATCTGAAAGAGACAGTTAGTTATAGATTCCTTACCTTAGAATAGATGACGCAACAATACCAACCCCGGTGTTGGGTATGCGAACCAAGTTCACACCAGAAACTCCTGGAGAACCGAAAGGCCAAAGAAATCGTCTCTTCTGACTTGACTATACAGGCAGTAATGCTTGGTGAATGTGTGCAGTGATACCCACATGGCGGCCTGACAGATGTCACTGAGGGGGACTTCGCACCCCAAAGCGGTAGTGGCTGCCATCGTCCTGGTGGAGTGGGCGGGCAGGCTCACTGGAGGCTCCTTTTTCACCAAGGAATGTTGATGCTAAGAACGACCCATCGAGAGATGGTTAGTTTTTGCATGGCCCAACCTTTCTTTGCACCCGCATAGCCCACGAAGAGCTGATCGTCCACCCGGAATTGTTGTGTGCGATCAAGATAAAATGATAACGCACATTTTGGATCCGGATGGTGGCGTCTCTCCTCCTCCTTGGACGAATGCAGGGCAGAAAGAAAGTGTGCAAAGTGATAGTTTGACCTATGTGGAAAGAGGTAACCACTTTGGGAAAAAATGTAGGTCTTCTGCAGAGTACAACCTTGTCCGGATGGACTGCAAGGAAAGGAGACTTAGATGAAAGAGCTTAGAGCTCACTCACCCTGTGGGCAGAGGTGAGGGCAACTAGAAAGGCAGTTTTAAAAGTTAAGAGCTTGAGAGGACAATTATGTAGTGGCTCAAAGGGAGCACACGTAAGGTAGGTTAAGACCAGGTTCAAGTCCCTCTCGGGCATCATGAAGGGAACAGAAGGAAAGAGGTGAGTGATGCCCTTAAAAAAACGATTTACAATGGGGAGTTGAAAACAGAAGGCAGATCAGGCAGCCGAAGAAAGGTCGAAATGGCTGAAAGATAGCCTTTAAGAGTGCCCAGAGCAGAGCCCTGCTGCGCCAAAGAAGGAAGGAAGAGAAGAACCTAAGAAAAGGGGGCAGAAAGGGGATCTACAGCCTTTGCTGCACACCATGCCACAAATTTGTTCCACCTAAAGGCGTATACTGTTTTAGTGGAGGGACACCTGGCTGCCAAGATTACGTTACAGACTATGGGAGGAAGGTCGAAAGCTGTCAACTGCCGCTGCTCAATCTCCATGCAAGGAGGGGGAGGCTGTACAGGTTCGGGTAGAGGACCCTCCCCTGCTCCTGCCACAGAAGATCCTCCCGAAGAGGCAGTCTGATTGGAGGGTTTCTGGCCATGTGAAGGAGCTCGGGATACCAGACTCTCCGTACCCAGTCTGGCGCCAAGAGTGACTTGGGCCCGGTCGTGCTTGATCTACTTCAGCACTCTGGATAGAAGTGGTATAGGCGGAAAAGCGTATAGAAGACTGTGAGAAGTTGGCCTGGTATATGATGTCCACTATTCTAGTGGGCACCTTGCACCAGTCCAAACGACCCTTATTGATGGTAGGTTATAAAGTCAACCTTATAGAAAGCTATCCCAGTGGTAGCTGTGGAGAGCAGCCATCAGGCTAAGTCTTTAGAGGCGAGTTAAGCAAGTTGTTTTACCAATTATAATCTCTCGAGTACCAAATGAAAGCACACCACACAAGGTATATATCAAATATATATGCATTTATTCTAAACACAACCCCTCTGGACTCTTTATGAGGTCAGAGGTAAAAGTACAATACAAGGAACTTAGGGCTAGATGTAGGTAATTTACAATTAACTATTCAGAAATACCGAATCTTACCGATTTGGTATTTCCGAATCGATAATTGCAATGTAGATAAAAATTAGGTAACAAATACCGAATCGGTAAGATTCGGTATTTACTGAATTGGTATTTACCGATTCGGTATTTGCCATTGATTCCTATGGGCCTGGAGGCCCATAGGAATGAATGTCAATTACCGAATCGGTAAAATTGTGAATTAGTCAAGGGTCGCAGGGTGGCACTTTGACACCCTGTTGCACCCCTGATTAGTGTTGGTGTGCACATGTGGCAGACATACATGCCCTATGGCACAGGTGTAAATGCACATTTATGCATTTACATAGGAATTCCTTATTTACCACCAACTAATTGTTGGTGGTAAATAACGAATTCTTAAAGTCCAGAAGCACTCTTTTAAGTGCCTCCTACATCCTATTTACCGATTCGGTAAATTCCGAATCAGTAAATGTTGATTCGGTATTTACCAAATCGGTAAATGTTGATTCTGTATTTACCGAATCGGTAAATACCGATTCGGTAAATACAGAATCAACATTTAGCGAATTGGTAAATAAGCCTCCTACATAGGGAAAGGCTTTTATCGGTCCGTAACGGCCGATTTCGTCCGTTACCGACTGGTAAAAGCCTACCTACATCTTGCCCTTAATTAGCATATGATAAGTTGCACAGTATACGTTTTGCCCTAGGGGCCTCACAAACCATATACTAAAATAGTGGTATAAGAACAACATGAGGAATAGAAAGCAGGCTTAGGGCCTGGAAAATTGCTGGGGCTTCTAGGAACAACCAAAGGTTAGGATGTAGGAGGCCCACGGGAGACGCGTTCAGTGTCTAAACACAGCCGCGGATTACCATTGACTTTCTATGGAGAACGAACAAGTTACAATTTTAAGGATTAAGGGTACAAGGAGGTGAACTGCGATGGAACCCTTTTAGACTAGGATACTTGGAGAGTCAATACCCACGGGAGCACCGGAGTAATCGTGTTACCTCACCCAGGGAATCCGGGTGCATAGGTGTCTTTTCATGTCGGGTTTCGTCGTCGATTCCAATGGAGAGCTGCGAAGAAGTGCTGCAGGCGACCAGAGGAGAAGTGTCCGGGTGGATCCAAGGGTGGATCAGAGATGTGAAGAACCTGAAATCAGAAGGGACAGAGTCTGGGTCACTAGCCAGTGACCAGGATGGCGATGGGAAGCTGCCAGCCAATGTCGGGTGATTTCAGGTGAAAAGGTGAAGCTTGCCTCTTCAGCCACGAAGTCCAGGAGGTGTCAATGACAACCAGGAGCTGGATTCAAGCTGTCCCACAAAGGATCTAGTTGACTACGGTGTTGGTATCCAGATTTGACCCAACAAGCCTTGGCAAATGCAATCCATGCAAGACGTCAAGATTGGCTTCGGTGCAGACCAGCAAGGTCTGAGGAACTTCTCCTTTGGAGAGAAGTTGGAGCAAACCTGGAGCAATCAGAAAAGCAAAGTAAATCAAGGACTGGTCTACTTGGGGGCTCACTAGCCAACAGACTAGGAACCGCAAAGCTGACATGCACAAAGCGGGCCCACAAGGCACTCTTGGAGTGTGGGCCTCTGAGCTTCGGTGGAAAAGGTGCTTAGGGCTGGGGCGTCAAGCACCCCAACGCACAACTTCAGGATACCTTGGGAAGTAGGTGCAGGTTGCAAAATGCAGGATGTCCAGGCGTTCCAGTGCCACGTCTCTCGTGTCCGCCACAAGTCTCAGCTTTGCTGGGAGCGCAGGTCAGCATCAGAGATGTCTAGAAGTCTATGTCCTGTGTTGCAAAGTCATCGGGATCTGACGAGAGCCTCAACAATGCAGATCGGCAAAGATGCAGTTGGTGCCTGTGTGAACAGGGTGGTCACTCCTTGACCACAAGGGAGATTTCTTCAGTCTTCCAGTCGATATGGAATGTCGAAGGTCCAAGATATATGTTTCGGAGTTTTGTACAGGGTAATCTAAAGTCCTAGGGACAGGGGTTCTATACTTATAGTAAGTTTAGGGGTTGGACTAACTCTAAGGTCCCTCCTATGGGTGGACCCAGGGAGGGGGTGGTTACACCCCTTTCCCTTTGTCCAGTTTCGCGCCAGAGCTGGGGATGAGCGCCCCAGCAACCGGTTTGAACTGGGAAATGTATGGATCACCTTGTGTGCCCCAGGCAGTGTCTGAAAAGCATTCACTAAATGCAACTCACCCTGCCCCAATGCACTGAAGCCAGTCTGGGGAGGTGCCAGCACCTCCCTGGACAGGAAACCTATTGTCCAGACCTCCCCTGCCAGAGTTTTGTCCAGCAGCAGGAGGGCAGACTCGAGTCTGTGGCAGCAACATCCATTTTGTGATGCTGGGGCTCTGTTTAACTTTAACCGGGTTTATCAGTAACTACATGTCTTCTCCCTCTAGAAGGATGGAATGCTAACCCTGCCGCCAGGACTGGCGGGGAGGGGGGGGGGTAGTATTTCAAAGTGTTTGACACCTTACACAACATGTTTTGATGAAGCCAAACCAAAGTTAGCATTAACCACAAGGATTATAATGCACTTAAGAGTATATGGTATGGCTATATCTTAGAACAGCTATAAGGAGATGGTTCCGAAAGCTGCAGAGGGGCTCAGCTCATGCTAGGGCACCCTCTCACACAAAACTAAGCACTCTACCTCCAGGATTGTCAAGGCCTGCCATAGGAGTGACTTATAGGTTAATATGTGTCTATATATATATATATATATATATATATATATATATATATATATATATATATATATATATATATATATATATATATATATATATACTATATCTAAGTAAGGGGTGATTACACTACCTTCCCCAGGCTGCAAGTGCAGACCTGTGGTGTCAGTTTGGAAGGCTAACCAGGGGTGGCACAATACATGCTGCAGTCCCTAGTAGGCCCAAGGTGCACCTATGCCCTGGGAGGGGTTCACAAGGGTGACGCAGTAACCAATCTGGTATGTATCTAAAGTACATGGTATCAATTTAGAGAGAGAACAGCTAGGCTGTGGGCCTGGTTAGCAGGACCACAGCCATACTAAAGTCGAAAAACCAGTAAATAACAGCAAAAAGTGGTGGTAACGATAGGAAGCAGACCCTACTCTCCTACAAAGACTGCAGCTGAGCGAGGGCCGCCTTGGAAATTCCAACGGGCAGAACTGCTGACAATGCACGTTCTTTTTGGTGGCGAATAGATCTAACCAAGACTCTCCCCACTGACGAAAGAGACCTTGCACCACCTCCGAGTGAATACGGGCAAAAAGCAGACTGCTAGGGACGAGACGACACTGCGAGGCCCAAGGATAAGGCCGTAGCCTTAGAGTCCCTAAAATGCTTGAGTGTTTTGTCTGCCTTGTCACCGAACAGGCGAGAGCCATCAAAGGGCATGTCCGAAAGAGTAGATTGGACATCCCCCAAAAAGCCAGATGTTCTTAGCCAGGCGTAGGGTCTGAGTGCTAATGACGTGGAAATCGTTCTGCCTAGTGAGTCAGCGTTGTCCATTTCCCACCTGATGGTGAACTTTGCTGCTTCTCGACCCTCAGCAACGGCAAGGGCGAGGACATTGTGGCAGCACTTGTGCAGCCATGTCCAACACAGAATGTTGGTACCAGCCCAAGAGACATGCCGTGTTCACCGACCGCAGTCCTAAGCTGGCGGAAGAAAACATTTTCTTCCCAAGATGGTCCAGCAACTTGGATTACCTATCTTGTGGAGCTGTAGGGAATGCGCTACCTTTTGAAGATGAGACTTGAACTGTGAGAAGTTGGCCTGATATATGATGCTCACTAGTTCTAGTGATCACCTTGTATCAGTCCAAACAACCCTTATGGTGATTGGTTGTAAGTCAACCTTATAGACCAGCTATCCTAGTAGCGTGGACAAAAGCAGTCTTTAGGCTAAACTCTGAATGGCATGTGAAGCCAGCTGTTTTACCACATATAACCCCTTGAATACCAAGTGAAAGGACACCACAAGGTGGTTATGAAAATAAACAGATATTTATTAACTAACATACACCTCTGAACTCTTTATGAGGTCAGAGGGCTAAGCACATGACAATACTAAAAAGGAAATACGAGTTCGCAGAATATTTACACGTGCACCCTAGGGGCACGACAAACCATATACTCAAAACAATGGAATGCGAGGAAGGAAAGTACTGCAAGGAGATCCAGAGGCTGGAGGATCGCTGGGACTACGCTACAAACTAGGTAAGTAAGGAGCAGGAGGCCCACGGGACTCATGTGCAGAGTGGGAACTCTCACGCGGGATGCGTACCAATGTCTATGGATCTTACATTTTAGAAAGTTACGGATTCCGGACGAACCCGGCAGGATGAAGGAAAAACAACAGTGGACCAGGACAGTAGGAGAGTGTACACAGACTTCAGCACCTAGAAGCTTTAGTTACCTAACCCACAGGCTAAAACGTGTTATTAAAAATCTATCCTGAGCATTATATGTGAGGGCAAGGTACGGTTCCATTCCTTTGTTAGACCTCACTAGGTGGAGAACATCCATTACAACGGAACTTTTACAACGCGGTACCGTTACCACGCAGGTTTTACAACGAAAGTCGTAACAACGACTTGCGCTGGAGGGCGCTGTAGGATAGGGAATAGTTTCATTTACTATCCAAAACCTTCCCTACTATCCACGGGGACTGGAGTTAGAATAGTAAATTAAACTATTCACTATCCAGCGCCCCCCAACACAAGTCGTTGTAACGACTTGCGTTGTAAAACCTGCGTGGTAACGGTACGCGTGGTAATACCTCGCGTTGTACCGTAATACATCCCACTAGGCTGTAGGCTCTCACTGACTGTTTGCCCCATTCCTTCTTCTCTCTTGAGGCAGTTTTATAGATGATGAACATCTTCACACTAGCCTTATCCCGGTTTTCACCTCTGGTCGGGTTTGATAAGAGGTCCTTACAGCCAATTATTTCAAAAACTGCCTTAAGAGACTTCAGCCATGGAATGTCCCTTCCCCTATCTCTGCCAAGGCAATCCATAATGATTTGCCTGGTCAGTTCTGCCTCAGGGTTGTTCCAGATCTTTAGCCATGCTAACAGGGGTCTGACCTGAATCCTGTCCTCTATAAAGGCCCCCCAACTCTTCGTGGGCGATGTAAGCAGGGACTCTTAGAGGACTGCCTGCTACTTTTGCCTTTTGTGTACTTCAGAAGACTGCTTTGCTGCACCTGGTCAGACTGCTCTGCTGTGTGAAGCATGCCCAGAACCCTCAGAGGCCTGCCCAGCTGTTTGAACCCCTTTCTTGAGTTCAAGACTACAAAAGGCACTCCAAAGGCTAGTTGGCTGGCCTCCTGATCAGAACCTCAGGGGCAGAAAAGGCTCCAACCATATTGAACTTGCACCTGGACCCACTTTGAGTGAGTCCTGACCCTTTAAGTGGTGCATCTCCAGTCCAGGACCCTTGGAAGTGGTGCTAAAGGTGACCAAATAGTCAAATTCCAAAACTTGGTGCCTAGAAACGTTTTGAATAAAGTGTGCTCTGAGAACCTAGAGGAGACTGAGACCTACCTGCTCCTCGATCTACCCATGGTGAACCGCCAGTCAGCCTGACTTTGTGGCATCACCCACTATGTTCTGCTCCACAGCAGCAAATCCTGTTTAGTGATCCTTTGCAGAAGGTGTATCTGGCCTTGTGGAGCCTTCATCAGCTGCAGCCTTCAGCTTTGTCCAGCTGTAGATTTTGGACTTCCAAAAAAGAGACTAAATCCAAACATAAATGTTTTTACCGCAACTTCATCCAGTAGATCCCTGACGATGACACCTTTTCCTCGGACACCGCCAGCAGTCTTGCCATGCTGAACTTTATCTTCTCTGACATTTTCCACAACATTTCTTTCAAGTCCGAAGGTAAGTGCCAACTGGGCTAAATCCACTTCTTGTATCCAACTCAGCCTTATTTTCAAGTTTGTCTCCCGCAACTTGATGTCCACGGTTGGGTCTTTGATCTTGTAGGCCCTAGTTTGTATTTTAAACTTTTAATTTCGGTTCTACTGATTAGATTTTTATAATTTTGGTGCGAACTAATTGTATAAATGTACTCTATTTTTCTAAATTGGTGTGGGAATTCTTGAGTTATGTTTTCACTTAATTACTGTTTGTGTGCTGCATAAACACTTTACACATTGCCTATAAGTTTGCACACTAGAGGAATGTGAGGACCAAATTTAAGTCACATTGGGGCAAAGGAAATGGAGAAGGAGAAACATATGTTGTAACACATTGAAGAAAGGCACACAACAGTTGATTTACATAATAGTGGCTGCTCCAGGAACGGTAAGAAGGCCAAAAGAGCCTATAGGTACCTTTTAGCAGTACTCAAAGTAAGGCCTGAGGAGGTGAGGGACAACACAAACTTTGGAAACTCCAAGGTGCAAAAGTGCTGACATTGCACATTCTCTGCAGTGGTGAAAATCTCGAGCCAGGGTTCTCCTCACTGGTGGAAATGAACCTACACCACCTCCATATGTAACTGTGGTTTGTGATCTGCAAACCTCTGACAGCTTAGTTCGCCCACTCTGGCATTCAGGGAATCCACCAGGTGGTGTGTCCACCAGGAAAATTCCTCTGCCCTCTAGCTAAGTCTAGAAACGCAAAGCCTCTTGACACAGGTTCCATGACCCCAGGCTGCCCTTCTTGTTGCAGTACCACATGGCAGTGGAGTTGCCTGTGAGCACTGGCACCAAATTTACTTTGGTGGAGTGTAGGAGGGCTTTCATCACCAAGCAGATGGCTCTCAGCTCCAGACGTTTGATATTGAGCCAGGCCTTTGCCAGAGATGAGATACCTCTGTCCTCTACCTTTCCCAGAAGGCCTCCCTACCCAGAAGCAATGCATTGGTCATCACTGTGAGCTCTAGGTGGGTAAGGAGAAAGGGCCTGCCACTGATTCACTCATGGTCCCGGCGCCACCACTGCAGATCTTTAGCAGTCTCCTTTAAAATATGCACCAGATTGGAAAGATCACGTTGGTGGTGTGCCCACTAAAACCTCTGGACCCATTGAAGATCCCACATATGCCACCTTGCAATGGTAACAATATTTCAATAGTAACAAGCAGGGGCCATCAGTCCTAGAAGTCTTACAGACAGGTTGGAACATCAGGACCATAACCAAAATGTCCATGTTTCTCCTCTCCAGTGGACAGGTGCAAAACGGCTCCATGCCCAGAATGGCTCCAATGAAGAGGAGTATCTGCAAAGGAGTCAGGTGAAAAACATTGACAGTGAGCCCTAAGGATGTCAGGAGGTTTGCCAGAGTATGGGGCTGGTTGATTTCTGCCAGGGGAAAACGCGCTTTCAGCAACCAGTCATTGAGTCAGGGAAAGAGTGAAACCCTTGATCACTGAAGATGTGCTGTAACCAAGTCAAACAAGCTTTATTCGACGATTGTCATAAAAGCAAACAGTACATACAAAATGGAAGTTTAGGCATATAAAATAGAGTTTAAAATTATACATATTTACATATAAAAACCCATAAATTCATTACACAGTTGAATCCATTAAAACTATGGAATTAAATAAGTATACACATGGTTAAAAAATTTCTAGATTCAGTACAGTGGTTATATATTAATCTTTGAGCATTCTACTTCTAATAACCCAGGCCCAGCCCAAGAAGTTTGCCATGGCTATACAAACTGTTGTGTCGGTACAGGAATGGATAATTCGAACTGCCACCAATCCCGGTCGGTACCCAATAACCTGCACATTGGGCGAAGCCACATTCTCCGGGGTTCTATATATACTGGACATTCGAATAGCATGTGCCCTATCGTTTCCGGGCGAGCTGAACATGATGGACAAACAGCCTTAGCCCCCGGAGACCACCTACTAGTGAATGCCCCTACCGGTAGGCTCCCAATCCTCAGTTGAAAATATAATTTACGGTCAAGGGGTTTTGAGGTAACATCCCTAAATGCTTCCAGTTTCGGCACATCCTTGATATCCAAGAACATACCGGTCAAGGACCCAGGGTCAATAGTCCTATAGGACCTAGAGTCCACATACTGCCAATACATGGTCTTTAGAATCTTCTTAGGTGGGAACCTTGAGTTTGTAGGGTCCTCCCATAGATCCCGCAAACCCATGTTAGACAAAAGGTCCCGAATATGCTCTAACCACTTGATCTTATGAAAGATGTCACAGCGAATAATATCAAGCAGGCCTCTTGCAAAGATCTCGAGTTCCGGGGTGATCCAGAGCCTCCTCCAATATAAGACTGGATGAAAGGATGCTATGAGCGCTATTGGGGATAACCATAGATCATAAAATAGTGGTTTCATGGGGGTACTCTGGGGTAATTTGATTAAATTCCTTAAAAAGGAATTTTCAGAGATTGTCATCCCCCTGAGACTTTCACATCCCCAGATTTCAACCCCATACAGGGCGGAGCTAACTGCTTTACCATTATAGACCTCCAATACCGGGGATATTGGCTTAGTAAGGGACTTCTGATGTTCCAGACACAAAGCTCCAGTTAACTGTCTGTGTCTTAGGGTGGCCAAATCGATTAGTTGTTTCCACGGTACATACACACACCCAGATAAGTAAAGGCTTGAACCCTTTCCAGAGGATGCAGATTCATATTCACAGTGCCCTTAAAAGATTTAGAAGCATTAAAAGTCATGAACTTCGATTTCTGCACGTTTACTTCTAAACCCCGAGCGGTACAAAAGTCTTCAAAAAGTTTTAAGCCATTTTGAAGCCCGCTAGGAGTTTTTGAGACTAAAAGGCAATCGTCGGCAAACATTAAAATAGGGACTTTTGCACCAGCAAGAATCGGTGCATCATTATTAGAATCAATTAAAATTTTTGCCACATCGTTAATATATAGGGAAAATCGAGTTGGCGCCAGGACACAGCCCTGGCGGACGCCAGTTTCCACTGGGAACTGCGGCGTGACATTCCCAGGACTCCCCCACCTAATCTGTGCATAATTTTGCTCATGGAGTCTTTTTACCAGGAATAAAAGAGGCCCTGGCAGCCCTATGCCACTAAGGACTCTCCATAAAGTAGAGCGAGGAACCAGGTCAAATGCCTCTCTTAGATCTATAATAGCAGCATATAAGCTTCCATGTCCAATCAGCACGGTCTTCCAGTACAGCATGGCAAAGTGTAGTACCTGGTCGACCATGCTGATTGAAGTTCTGAACCCTGCCTGCAAGTGTGACAAGATCTTGTTGTTACATTCCCAATCAAGAATTTTGTTTAAAACCAGCCTGCCGAATATTTTTTGGGAGGTATCAATCAGGCTGATTGGTCGATAATTGGCCGGCTGCGACTTGTCTCCCTTTTTAAAAACGGGTATAATCTCAGCCCCATTCCAAGAGCTTGGTATTGGGGCTCTCCTGGCAACCAAATTTGCCAGTAGGAGTATATAACAACCCCATGAATTCTGGTCTTGTAGGAAAAGATTTGCAGGTATGCCATCGATACCTGGCGCTCTACCAGGAACCACTAGATCTAGAGCACACTGCACATCCTTCAGGGTAAAAAGATCTTCATTTAGGGGCTCAAGAGGGACTTCCACTGTTAGTTGGAGGTACTGGCCCTTGGCATATTGTGGCTGGAAATGTTCTACCCACTTTTCTTGAGGGACCCAATTCTGTGGCTTATCCGGGTTACCCTCCACTCCCCACTTGTAAACATTCCAAAATCTACGCGTGTCTTTACAGGATCCTGTGTTTTTAAGGTCGTTCCACCTTTTCTCGTCCCAGGTACGCTTAGCTCTTAGGACTGCATTTTTATACTTCAGTCTGGCTGCCCTTATGTTCTCGAGAGACTCGGATTTAATCGCTTTTCGCAATTCAGAACGGGCCTTCCTGCAATCACCAGAGTACCAACGTGGTACCTCCGGTGCGCAGGAACCTTTCCGCCTACAGGGCTTAACAAAGAGACTTTTAAGTTCACCAAAAACAACTTTGTGGATCCTAGTTCCTTCTTGTAATCTCAAGATATTATTATTGTCCCCTTCCGATATCAATAGTAAGTCTAATTTCGCCTGCCCAAGCTTGCTACTTATAAAGTCCAAATTCTCTTTATAAAGGGAGACTTTGGGCCATTGGACATGGCGCAAATTGTTTGATATCACAGTATCCTGGGAGGGTATGGGAGCCATCACAACCACAGGATAATCACGAGATTCCCAGTATGTGAGATTCATAGACAAGGGATTGTGGTCGCTCTCAACCCTATCCTTGATCATCATGTCCCGAAGGTATTTCCACAGGCCCAGATTGAGCAGAATATAGTCTATTCTGCTCTTACGGATGCCACTTCTAAATGTGAGTGCCCCAACCTTATCGCCAGTGGTCCTACCATTTACTGCTCTTAGGCCTTTGTTTAGACAGATAGAATTCATTTGCACCACTATGTCAGACCATTTAGTAACCGGTTCCAGATCCAGTTTGGGAATCCCCCATTCTCTATCCTCCTCCTCTGACACATTCCAGCTTCCCTTCATAAGAGGCTCAAAATTTACATTAAAATCCCCCCCCAACAATTGCATTGTAAGGAGAACAACAACTTTCCAGTAAATTTTCCAAAAGCACAAGGACCTCTGATTTTCTACCACCCGTGCTTCTCGCATAGATATTGTAGACATAAACTGATACAAGATTTGGAAACTTAATTCTTAGGACCTGAAGATCTCTATGATTAGTGGGAATCATTTTTACTACTGCCCCCAGGTCCTGTCTTAGCCAGATAGTTAGTCCTCCAGATGGTGTCACCCTCCCTTCCTTCGCTGCGGGGATGCTATAATTTAAGTAACCAGGGAAATGCACTTCCTCCATTGCCCATGCTATTTGGAATAGGCATATTTCATGTTCGCTAATAAATGATGCCCACTCGGGTAACTCTAACTTGGGCTTTAGACCAGCTATATTCCATGAAAGCTGTAACCACCACCATCACTTTCATGACACACGGGTCACTGGTAAGACAAAAAAAGAGCACAGCAAACTGAAAATGCTTGTGGCCTACCGTGAAGGTAACAGCTGTGGGCCTGAGGATGGAGACATGGAAATAAGAGTTTTTCATGTCCAGGGCTAAGAACCAGTCCCCAGGATTGAGGGCAAACGACCTGGGCGAGGGCGAGCATCTTGAACTTGTCATTTCACAGAAAGGCATTGAAATGGGAGGGAGGTCCCCTCCTTTTTTGGCACCGGGAAGTAGCAAGAATAACAACCATGACCAACTTCTGGCACTGGTACCCTCACCGTAGCTAGTTTAACCAAAAGAGCCTGCATTTCCTACTGCAAAAGTGACAGATGGTCCTCCATCATGTAGTCTGTGAATGGAGGAAGGAGTGGTGGTTTCTCAAGCAATGATAAAGTGTAACTGTCATGGTTCGTCTGTTGCCACACTTTCTGTATCACCTGGTTGCCTGTGTTTGTGTGTCTGCTTATGCGGGATGCGATCTCCTCACTTCCGGGGTCTGCCGATTAGCGGTCCAGCCTTCTGCCGGAACTGCCATGGCTTCCAGGGGAATCCGTTTATCAGCTGTGGTTTCCCCAGGTTCGGCGCTTAGGATTATCGTCTGCCCCGATGCCTGATGCTGGTCATAGCCTCAGCTGCTGCCTCAGGTAATTACTGCCAGCCGCACTGGAGTGCTTGAGTCCTGCATGTACTGTCTGCCATGCTGGAGCACTTGAGTGTGTTACCACTAAGACAGCACTGGAGCGCTTGGTATAACTTGCACAGCCACACTGGAGTGCTTCTTGGTGCCTGCTCTTGACTTTTAGTGCGTCCCTGGAGTGCTCGCATTTCCGTTGCACCACGGCGCTGGAGCGCTGGTTTGTATTGTCGTGCCTGTGTTTGCCCGCGCTGATGCGCTAGTCCTTTCACCTGCCTCACAGAGCTAGTGCATCTGTGTAGAGGCCGGTAACTTAATTCTTACCACGTAGTTCCTTTCCTCTCTGCCTTACCTGGAATGCTGGTGACCTTGTTTTTTCCTCTGCCTGACACCTTGCCTCATCGCATAAAAACACCTTTATTTTTGCATAGCGCAGGAGCACTTATTGATTTCCTTTACTTAGCTCAGAACTTGCGTCCTATAGATTGGTTTAATCAGGGATCTCGTTTTACCCCTCTGGGAGGAATGATGTTGTTGGTGTTTATATTTGTCTGATGATGCCTAGTGTATTGTAACTTCTAGTTTATCTCATTCAGTCACTGCAGTGTCTGGTTGTGGTGAGCTGGTACCAGGAAGAGGCGCAAACTAGTTCTGATGTTGCTGAGAAGTATCCATATCTGGAGGGTCCTTGGCATTAAGAAATGTATCAAGTTGGGCCCGGTCTGAGAACTCCATTGTACACCCATCACGGGTTATGATTAGAGTTTTGAGCTTCAGTTATGGAGTAAATCCAGCAATTTTAACAAAGAGGGAAACAGGAGCTTTTTATAAATAGGTCCAGACTACTTGCTCCTATGAAGATAGAAGGTCAGAGGATGAAGCAGGTAGAGGAGTTTTTTCTGTGTTCCTGTTAGAATCGGGGGTCTCTGGTTGGCACAGGTATGCACCTGTGGCAAACAGGGACCCTCTCCTCTAGTCAGGGTAAGAGAACTACTCCTTTAGAAATATCCATTTGCTCACCCTCTAGGTAGTGTGGCGCGAGCAGACAAGGCTAATCTTCAGGGCGATAGTTATGCATTTAGGATCACATACAGGAAACCCACTGACCCACCACAGATGGACACCAGTCGTAGGATTGTATCAAAAATACGTAGACTTTTTGTAAAAATACTTCATATGCAGAATTATCACAAGACCATATAACGTTTAGCGATTGAAGGGCACCAGATTTAAATAGGCGATTGTTCTTAAGTGTTCTTGGTTAGCAAGGTACGATGACAGGGAAAACAAACGTTGCGGACCCTGGATCCGATGCGAACTCGGGATAGAGTTCATGTGTACCTTGCGATGAGTGTCTGAGGCATTCTAGGCGCGGCTTCTGGTGAGGGCGGACTCGGGACGAGGCCAACGGTTCTCCAAAGGATCTCTCCGGCTCGGAGCCCCCTCGAGGGGCGAGGTGGGTGAGCGGGACGGTGTGACGGGTTGTGGCGATGCGGGGTCTGATGCAGCTCACAAGGCGAGGTGCCGTTCAGGCCTGCGTGGCATACTACTTCTTAGCACACCAGGTCGTACCTGTGGATCTGTGTGGGGCGTCGCGTTCTCGGGCAGACGGGTGCAGCACCGGACCTTCGGTACCACAGTACGGAAGGCCTTTCTTTTTTTTTTTTTTTAAATTTTTGGAAGACCTTTATTGACGAAAACCACATACAATACAGCAACAAGCCCGAGGGCTAGCAAGTACAGTACGTTGCAACATAAAGGGTACTAAGGACATGTAACAGGATCAATGAGGTCTAATTTTAAAGATTTTTCCTGTAGGATAGACAGAAGCAGGATATCGAAGAACGACGAGTTAGATCTGGCATCATAGAAGCAGGATTGACAAATAGGAACTGTAATAAAATGCCAGATTCGCCGCCTATCGCACATGCAAAACGTCTAAACCCAGAAAAAGAAAAAAGAAAAAAGAATAGAGGGCCCATAGAACCTAAAAGAAAAAACCAAAACCCCCCCCTAGCCACCCCCCACCCTGCACAAATGCAGCTGGCTACGGCCCAACCCCCCCTAGCAATGTGCCTGTCGCCCAGTAAAAGGAGTCCCGAAATATAGAGAGTAAGAAAAGGATCCTAATCTATAACTCTCAAAAATAAGAAAGGAGGGGAGGAGCCCACCACCCGTCCCTCGGCCCCACCGTCCCGCAAATCCAGCAATAACACGGAAGGAGAAGCCCAGTGAAATGAAACAGTAAAATCAGGATGAATTAGAGTACCAGAATCAACACATAGCACAGTCAGGAGCAGCGACACACCACCCACAAGCCCAGGTCAGCAACAGGAGATCTGTAGACCATAATAAGAAACGTTCACCCCTGTCCCGTTCTTTCTCCACCACCACTGCTGACCACGGAAACCCAGAGAAGCCAGGGAGATGTACACGTTAGTCCAAACGGGGAACACCGTCTGGAGCACACAACCATGTCCCGTACATACAAAGTCAATGAGAACCAGCTGGGCCAGGAGTACGCCACACCAGTGGTGCACAGCGAGGTTGATCCAAGGATGAAAATCCCATTGTCAGGCCCCTCCTGGAGCGATCTCCGGGTAGATGGGGATATAGTGCTGGAGTAGGACACTCGCCGTAATTGCAGGCCGCACTTTCCATTTCGGCCAGGGCAATAAACAGCAGCAGCAAGAGGCATCTCGGGGTCTGGGGTCGCTGGGCAGGCACCGCTACGCAACGCCGCCATCTTGTCGCTGTCAGACAAAGAACAAAGAATCTCGTTACTGTCTAACGAGGCGGCCATTTTAGAGCCTCCACGATCGTCCACCTTGTCGATCAGGATTTTAGCAGAGTGTAGCACTTCGGAGTGAAGGGAGACAATAGCCGCCAATAGTTCTCCATAACCCCGAGCAGTTCCATGTGCCTCCCCAGTCAAATCGCTTCGCACCACACATCCACCAGAACTCCATGTAACAGTCTCTCCGAATCCGCCCTCCATTGTGCACTTCGTAAACACCACTGAAGAAAACCTCAAGTAATGCAAGGCCGCTAGTATTGGCGTGCAACTCTAGGAAAGGCTGTAAGCAGGTCCAAAAGAGGCCGTAAGCAGCGCCCCAGAAGCGAGCCGCTCCGCCCGTCATCGAGGGGGGTAGAAAGATCGGGGGCCTCCCGCCGCCAGCAGGGTAGTGTGCAAGCCTTTGTTCGCAGTCGCAATGTGGATATCTGCACTCATGCAATCTCCGTGAATAGTTCACCAGGCACAACCAACGCAGTACCTGCAATTCAAGGAAGCTCACGTTCCAAATTCGGCCGCGTTTGTCGAAGATGATCCGACCGGGTCAAAGCCGCGTCTGACGCCCAGTGTTGATCACCCGGCAGCCGGCCCCAGCGTCCACTCGAGGCCCCGGACTCGGGTCCGCTGCGGGCCGCAAACTTCAGTCGGACATCGCTCCCTCTTGCAGAAAGTCACAAGCCTCAGGATTACACCGCAGGGTGCCTGGGCACATCGGCTTCCACGTCGTGCCTTCTAGAAACAGGATCGCCGGCAGGATAGTCGCGAAGAAGGAGACGGTCTCCGGAGCCGAGGGACTACACGTCCGATCAGGTCGCCATCTTGGCTCCTCCATGCGGAAGGCCGTTCTTGAGGTGCGGCACAGCCTTGGTATGCAGGAGGGCAAATCGAGACAGTCGGGTACTTTACGACGTACGGACCGTCCAAAGCTATCAGATGCGCTCTGTGCAGATTCCGGCGGGAGAAGATGAGAGGCGCACAGCGTGCTCCGTAGCAGGCGAGGTGACAGGAGAGCAGGCGGCCCGGCTCTGAAGCGGAGAGCGACTCAAGCTTGAGCGGGGCTCTCTGCGGCGGGGCGACCAGGCTCCGAGCTGTCACGACCTTGGAGGGCGGAGGCACCCGAGTCACAAGTCCGGCGAGGGAATAAGAACTAAAGGCCCAACAGCAAACGGGCACAGGCAGAATAGAACCCAATGGTCCTGGGGTTCCGTACAGGGGGCAAGCTTGTGATCAAGCCCTTGGAGATAGTTTCAGGCACAAGTCTTCAAAGTCCTCTCTGGTCTTTTCCTCTCCGTCCTCAGCAAGGCACCACTGCAGGTTTCCTTTCCTCAGCTTCTCTTGGTCCTTATAGTCAGGCAGAGGTTCATCGTGGTCAAAACTGGATCTAATTTCCTAGGAGCAGGGCTCCTACCTTTATACTCGGTTTCCTTTCTCTTGGCGGGCCAGGGGGCCTGAGCCTGGTTCAACCCGGTTTTGGAGCACTCTGTTGACAGGAAGCTGCCGTCTTCTTTGATGGTGCAGGCCAGGGACATCAGACGCTCCGCAGGAGGTGGAGCCAGTATTGTGGTGGTGGAGCAAAACCCTATTCAGAGTCAAGGACTACTCCGCCCACCCATCCTGGTGTAAGCACCCTATTCACCAACAGATACACATCCTGGCAGAGGCGGGCTGAAATAGTCAGGCGAGCAAATGCTAACTTTCTAAAAGTAGCATTTGCAAAACACAGTATATTAAAATAAACCTTGCTAAAGGAAGTATTTTATTATTCTGAGTTCAGGCATACTAAACTCGACGTGCCACCGTGTTCCCTGAGCCGGCCGGGACTATAGCGTGTAATAATTCTAGCAGCTCACCTTGGCCTAAGAGAACAGGCAGCCCTTCAATAGTGAAGAACGAAAAAGGGTGGTAATTCACTACAAGGACATGCCACACACATCAGGGCTTACAATGCACGCGGCCCGTAGGCCTACTATAGGGGTGACTGATATGAAGGTTAGGGAAGGTTTAGGGACTGGCAAGCGTGTGCACTTGCGCTGCGATGGCAGATCCGAGACATCTTTTACGAGGCCGCTTTGGTGGGTGGCGCAACCAGCGCTGCAGGCCCACTAGTGGCATTTGTATCTACAAGCCCCGGCACTCCTTGTGCACGTTACTGGGGACTGACAGTAAACCAAATAGGCCAATCATGGAAATCAATTACGGATACACTTTATATTGGGAGCACTTGCACTGAGGCACGGATTGGCCGTGGCGCAGTGCCCTGAGCTTCAAACACCAGCAAAAACATCTGAGGCACATCAGCAAAAAGTGGAAGGGAGGCTCACGCCAAGGTGCCAGGTCTAACATGTGTCCTCCAGCTGAAACGTGAGGAGAACTACCCTTCCCCAGGGAGTTCCTCATCAGTAAGGCAGAAAAACCTAGACAGACCATCAGCATTGGCGTGGTCTATGCCAGGGCGGTGTTCCACCGTGAAGTCCATACCCTGTAGGGAGATGGACCACCTCAGCAGTTTCGGGTTCTCACCCCTCATCTGCATCGACCATCTGAGGTGCCTGTGGTCTGTCTGAACTCGCAAGTGAGACCCAAACAAGTAGGGTCTTAGCTTCTTCAAGGTCCAGACCACAGCAAAAGCTTCTCTCTCAATCGCACTCCACCTTCGTTCCCGTGGAAGTAACCTCCGACTGATGAAGGCTACAGGTTGGACCAAGCCCTCCTCAGTCATATGTGAAAGAACAGCCCCTACCCCATGCTCTGAAGCGTCTGTCTGTACTAGGAACTCTTTGGAGAAATCAGGAGCCAGGAGCACGGGTGCCGTGCACATGGCCGCTTTCAGGGTGTCAAATGCTTCCTGACAGGCGTCAGTCCAGATCACTTCCCGGGGCTGCTTCTTCGTAGTCAGCTCTGTCAAATGGGCAACAATGCTGCCATACCCCTTGACAAACCTCCTGTAGCACCTGGTCAGTCCGAGGAAGGCCCTCACCTCTGTTTGGGTCTTGGGGGTTCCCAATTCAGGATGGTCTCAATCTTGGGCTGAGGGGGCGCCACCTGGCCGCTCCCAACTTGGTGTCCCAAGTACACCTCGGAACCCTGCCCGATTTGACATTTGCTTGCCTTGATCGTAAGGCCTGCCTTGCGCAGTGCCGACAACACTTCCCATAGGTGTCTCAAGTGTTCTTCCCATGTACCGCTGAACACTGCGATGTCGTCCAGGTAGGCGGCACTGAACGCGTCCAGTCCAACCAACACCCGGTTGACCAACCTCTGGAAGGTGGCAGGGGCGTTCTTCATTCCAAATGGCATAACCCGGAACTGGAAATGCCCGTCTGGGAGTGAGAACGCTGACCTCTCTTTGGCCCCGTCAGTTAAGGCGATCTGCCAGTACCCACACGTTAAGTCAAACGTGCTGAGATACCGGGCAGCCCCCAACCGATCGATGAGCTCATCAGCTCTGGGGATGGGGTGCGCGTCGGTCTTCGTGACCGAATTGAGTCCTCGATAGTCCACACAGAACGGGAGTTCGGGTGTGGCACCCGGCGCTGCAGCCTTTGGGACCAAGACCACTTTTGCTTCACCGGCAAACTGTCTCCTGTGTCCACCTCATGGACGCACCAATTTGTGACACCGGGAACCAGCGAGAACAAGTCAGGGAACTGCCCCAGCAGCTGGCGGCAGTCACTCTGTTGCTCAGGGGTCTGGGAGGGTGAGAGGTTGACTCCGTCCACTGACCCATCACGCTCGGAGGCTACCAAGAGGTCCGGAAGAGGTTCGGTCTCCTCCTCTATTCGGTCATCGGTTGCCAAGAGCATGCCCACTTCGGACCTCTCCAAGAGGGGCTTAAGGCGGTTAACATGTAGGACTCTTAAAGGGTTCCTGGGAGTTTGCAAGCTCACCAGGTAGGTGAAAGGACTCTTGCGCTCCACAACCTCAAATGGACCTGTCCACTTATCCTGAAGTGCAGAAGGCTAAACTGGGGCCAAGACCCACACCTTTTGTCCAGGTTGAAGCGCTACCAGAGTGGCATTCTGGTCGTACCACCGCTTCATCTCTTCCTGGCTGGCTTCCAGATTTGCCTCAGCAAGTTGCCTGAATCGCCGGGTCTGGTTTCGGAAGGCCAGCATGTAACTGTATACATTCTGGGGAGGTTTCCTAGGAGATTGCTCCCAGCCTTCCCTAACCAGACTCAGAGGTCCTCGGACCGGGTGACCGTACAAATATTCGAAGGGACTGAACCCGAGCGACTTCTGTGGCACCTCTTGGTACGCAAAGAGCAGGCATGGTAAGAGGACGTCCCACTTAAGCCTCATTGGTCCTTCTAGGCCCATGATCATGCCTTTTAGGGTTCAGTTGAATATCTCAACCAACCCGTTTCCTTGGGGTGGTGAACTTGTAGGTTACACCACACTCTTGCCAAAGGGATTTCATATATTTCAAGTAGAAATTGGTGCCCCTGTCAGACACCACCTCTAGAGGGAATCCCACTAGGGAGAAAATTCCCATCAGTGCTCGTCTCACCACAGGGGCCGTCACTGTCCTTAGAGGGATGGCTTCCGGGTTTACGGGTGGCATGGTCCACCAAGACCAGGATGAACCTGTTGCCCATGGCTGTCTTGGGGTCCAGAGGCTCCACAATATCAATTCCCACTCGCTGGAATGGGGTACTGGCGACGGGGAATGGCTGGAGGGGAGCCTTGTTCTTCCCTCCACACTTACCACTTGCCTGGCAAGTTTGGCAGGTCCTACAGTGAGCATTTGAGCTTCTGTGCATTTGGGGCCAATAGAAGTGGATGAGAAGCCTGTCAGAGATCTTGTCCATCCCCAAATGTCCTGCTAACGGTACATCATGAGCCAGCCCCAGTAGGAAGGCTCTGAACTTCTGGGTTACCACCAGCACATGGGCTGACCGAGGTTCAGCAGCCTTAGGCTCTGAATACAGGAGATCATTCTCCCAGTAGACTAAGTGTTTTCCGGACTGAACACCATTGGCCTGGTCTGCAGCCTGCTGCCGCATACCCACGAGAGAAGGGCACTCTCTCTGCTCCTTGCAGAATTCCTCCCTGGAGGGACCTCCTTCTTGCTGCCAAAGGGTCAGCTCCGGCAGGTGTCCCAGTTCGGCAATCTGTTCCCCGGTAGGTTCCAGAGCATCCCCCTTGAGGTCTGCCTCCTCCTGGGCCATGGAAACAACGGGGGCCGGCTGTCCGCGCCTCCTGCGTCTTCTCTCTAAGGCTGGTTCCTGGGCCTCTCCCTCAGGCTCCAGGACTTCTTCAACACCCCTACTGGCTGCCATGGACTGGGTAGTTACGCATGCCCTGCCGGGTAGACCCACCATCCGCAGATGGGTCGTTTTCTCCACCTTTCCCCAAGGGGAGTTCTCCAAATTGTTCCCTAGTAGACAATCTACAGGCATGGAGGTCCTCACAGCGACTTGCAGAGTACCAGACCCCCCCCCCCACTCAAAGCGAACCTGAGCCATCGGACAATGGCTCTCAGAATTGTCAGCATTGACAACCCTACAGTAGGCATGGGGTACCACCTGCTCCTGAGACACCAAGTGCTGCCGGACGGCAGTCACACTGGCTCCTGTCTCGAAGAACCTCCGCCTTCTTACCGTTGATGGTCACTACCTGCCCATATTTTTTAGTGTTACTGGGGAGGTAGTTCTCGGGGACCATCTCACTGTCTCCTAGCGAGACTAGGGTCATCTGTACGGGATCCCCACCCCCTGGGACTGTTACTTCCTCCCCAAAATTAACGCTAGCTATTTGCCGGGGTGGAGCACCAGCGGGTGCGGGTTTTCCAAATAAGCGACACTTAGGATCAGTGGCAATGTGACCCTGGTCGCTGCACCTAAAACAGGCGATGGGCCCTCTTTGAACAGGTTTACCTGTCGGGCCCCGTTCTGCTTCGGGGTGGAGGAGGTTGAGAACCTTTCCCTTGGTTCCCTTGGGGATTACTTTGGGGGCCTCTTTGGAACCCTTTCTGTTTTCCCCTGTCCCCCCCACTCTTCTGCTGGGGACCCTGCCCACCTTTGGCTGAGTCTCCCACTGGACCCTTGTGGACCCTGGTGCTGAGCCAGCGGTCCGCTTCCTCAGCAAGCTTCCTCAGGTTGGACAGCTTGCTATCGATCAGGTGCTGGCGTAGCTCAGGAAAACATTTAGCGGACAAGTGCTCCCATGCTACTAAATCAAGAAGCCCTTGCAAATCATCCACTTTGCTACCCTTCACCCAACCATCCAGCGCTCTGCAGAAAAAGGTCACATACTCCACATACGTACCCCCAAGAATCGTAGTACAACCCCTAAACCTCTGTCGGTACATCTCCGAGGTTAACCCAAACCTGGTCGTTAAGGCATCTTTCATGTGTGGGTAGGAATTACATACCTTGGAAGGGGGATCTAGCAGGGTGTCCCGCCCCTCAGTCAGGAACCGGCCCCACAACTCCGCTCCCCAATCCTTCTCAGGGATCCGGTGGGAGGACATGGCTACCTCGTAGGCCAGAAATCACTGCCCTTTGTAATCCCCCTTAAAGTACTCCTTCACCACATCTTTTGGTACGTAGACCCTTGACTCTACCTGCACTGGAGTTGTGCTGCCACCAGGAGCTGTGTCCAAGCTTTTTGATTTCATCTCCAATTCTTTGAGTCTTAAATCATGCTCTAGCTGGAGTTTCTTCTCCGCCATCCCCATCTGTCCGGTTAATCTTGCCATCTCAACTTCATGCGCTCTGGTCGCGGCCCTGTCCGCCAGCTCCTCTGGTGACAGGCCTCCGTGCACCTCGACAAGGCTATCTGGTGGATCCACCACCAGCTGATTCTCTGGCTCTCTCGATTATTTCCAGGCTCTAAATGCCTTGATGATTTGGGCTTTGTTTTTGCACCCGGTTTGGGCGACTCTGAACTTTAGGCAGAAATTTTTCAGCTGCTCTACTTTGTAATATTCAAGCCCTTCCCAGTCGACGTCATCTAGTCCAGAGATGATAGAGGGTGTTCTCACGGGGAGGGAACCCGGCATGGTTTGACGATACAAGATCTCTCGGCAAGACAATAAATCTGTGGCTTTGTTATAGGTCTGCTCTCACTACGTGGTGATCAGTAATTTACTGTACATAAATCACAAATGCAAATTCGAAATCCCACCGCTGCCACCAATGTTAGAATCGGGGGTCTCTGGTTGGCACAGGTATGCACTTGTGGCAAACAGGGACCCTCTCCTCTAGTCAGGGTAAGAGAACTACTCCTTTAGAAATAACCCTTGCTCACCCTCTAGGTAGTGTGGTGCGAGCAGACAAGGCTAATCTTCAGGGCGATAGTTAGTTAATCATTTATGATCACATACAGGAAACCCACTGACCCACCAAAGACAGACACCAGTCGTAGGATTGTATCAAAAATACGTAGACTTTATGTAAAAATATTTCATATGCAGAATTATCACAAGACCATATAACGTTTAGCGATTGAAGGCCACCAGATTTAAATAGGCGATTGTTCTTAAGTGTTCTTGGTTAGCAAGGTACGATGACAGGGAAAACAAACCTTGCGGACCCTGGATCTGATGCGAACTCGGGATAGAGTTCACGTGTACCTTGCGATGAGTGTCTGAGGCGTTTTAGGCGCGGCTACTGGTGAGGGCGGACCCGGGACGAGGCGAACGGTTCTCCAAAGGAGCTCTCTGGCTCGGAGCCCCCTCGAGGGGCAAGGCGGGTGAGCGGGATGGTGTGGAGGGTTGTGGCGATCCGGGGTCTGATGCAGCTCACGGGGCGAGGCGCCGTTCAGGCCTGTGGGGCGTACTACTTTTTAGCACACCAGGTCGTACCTGTGGATCTGTGTGGGGCGTCGCGTACTCGGGCAGACGGGTGCAGCACCGGGCCTTTCGTAGCACAGTACGGAAGGCCTTTCTTGAGGTGCGGCACGGCCTTGGTATGCAGGAGGGCAAAGCGAGACAGTCGGGTACGTTACGACGTACGGACCGTTCGGGCTATCAGATGCGCTCTGTGCAGATTCCGGCGGTAGAAGATGAGAGGCGCACAGCGTGCTCCGTAGCAGGCGAGGTGACAGGAGAGAGGGCGGCCTTGCTCTGAAGCGGAGAGCGACTCAAGCTTAAGCGGGGCTCTCTGCGGCGGGTCGACCAGGCTCTGAGCTGTCACGACCTTGGAGGGCGAAGGCACCTGAGTCACAACTCCAGCGAGAGAATAAGAAATAAAGGCCCAACAGCAAACGGGCACAGGCAGAATAGAACCCAATGGTCCTGGGGTTACGTTCAGGGGGCAAGCTTGTGATCAAGCCCTTGGAGATAGTTTCAGGCACAAGTCTTCAAAGTCCTCTCTAGTCTTTTCCTCTCCGTCCTCAGCAAGGCACCACTGCAGGTTTCCTTTCCTCAGCTTCTCTTGGTCCTTCTAGTCAGGCAGAGGTTCGTCGTGGTCAAAACTGGATCTAATTTCTTAGGAGCAGGGCTCCTACCTTTATACTCGGTTTCTTTTGTCTTGGCAGGCCAGGGGGCCTGAGCCTGGTTCAACCCGGTTTTGGAGTACTCTGTTGACAGGAAGCTGCCGTCTTCTTTCAGGGTGTAGGTCAGGGACATCAGAGGCTCTGCAGGAGGTGGAGCCAGTATTGTGGTGGTGGAGCACAACCCTATTCAGAGTCAAGGACTACTCCGCCCACCCATCCTGGTGTAAGCACCCTATTCACCACCTGGTAACCCCGACTGTCCCCGGGAATTTCCCAGCCCTGTCACTCACACAAACCCAGACAACAGATACACATCCTAGCAGAGGTGGGCTGAAATAGTCAGGCGAGCAAATGCTAACTTTCTAAAAGTAGCATTTGCAAACACAGGATATTAAAATAAACCTTGCTAAAGGAAGTATTTTATTATTCTGAGTTCATGCATACTAAACTCAACGTGCCACCAAGTTCCCTGAGCTGGCCGGGACTATAGCGTGTAATAATTCCAGCAGCTCACCTTGGCCTAAGAGAACAGGCAGCCCTTCAATAGTGAAGAACGAAAAAGGGCGGTAATTCACTACAAGGACATGCCACACACATCAGGGCTTGTCCTACCTTACGCTTACAATGCACCCGGCCCGTAGGCCTACCATAGGGGTGACTGATATGAAGGTTAGGGAAGGTTTAGGGACTGGCAAGTGTGTGCACTTGGGCAGTCAGCGTGACAGTACCAGACCGTACGCAGGGTCTGCGATGGTGGACCCGAGACATCTTTTACGAGGCCGCTTCGGTGGGTGGCGTAACCAGCGCTGCAGGCCCACTAGCGGGATTTGTATCTACAAGCCCCGGCACTCCTTGTGCACGTTACTGGGGACTGACAGTAAACCAAATAAGCCAATCATGGAAATCAATTACGGATACACTTTATATTGGGAGCACTTGCACTGCGGCACGGATTGCCTGTGGCGCAGTGCCCTGAGCATCGAACATCAGCAAAAACATCTGAGGCACATCAGCAAAAAGTGGAAGGGAGACTCACGCCAAGGTGCCAGGTCTAACAGTTCCAGTATGAGAGGAGTAATCCTTATAGGACCTGGTGCCCTCACACACCCCAGAGAGTGTCATGCTACATCGTAGGACTTGATCCTCATCAGGCCGGCACTGCAATGCCTGACAGGCACCCACGAAGAGACTCTTTGCCAGAGATCTTTTACATAGCCGTCTGGTGAAGTGGGGGTGTTAATTCGTAGTGTGTGTAAAGTGGTATTTTTACAAAAAGTGATTTAAAATAGGGTTAGTGATGGTCCTAGTCAAATACGTTTATTGATTGAGCTCACTAACCGAATAAAAAAATGTGGTGCTCAGTTAGGGTGCAATAATCCTATTAAGTCTCATGAATATCTTATTTAAAAGTATATGGTCGACATGTTTCTCACCTTTGTCTGTCCACTTGGATCAGGAGGTGATTCTTCAGGACCTTATGAAGAAAACTACACTACTCGACGACTTGATTGAAAAATATTTCAGCGTGATTGTGGTAATCAGTCATTAAACTGGTCGCATAGACAATACACTGTACCTTGACCTGGAAGGGAAGTACACAGATTGGGTGACTGTTGAATCCTCGAGGATCTTGCAGAGTGCGGTCTTATCAGCATTGCGGACGCATACTGGCGTCCTCCTTCAAGCCTACCCTGGTCTGCTCACCTCAATCGCTGACCTTTTCAGCAGCAGGTCATTAGAAAAGTCTTAGAAGACAAGGATTTCTAATTAGCAGGCGTCACTAGGGGGATGCGAGGGTGCGGACCGCACCGGGCGTCACCCCATCATGGGGTGACACCAATCTGGTTACGCTGCCTCGCTGTGTAACACAAACACAGCTAAAGCTCTGCACTGCAGTGCAGACAGACAGTGCAGAAAACCTATCCTAAAAGCAGCACAGCGCTGTACATACACTGTTAAAGGCAAAGATAAAGTCAATATGAGAATTGGGGCGGGGTGGAGGGGGCAGCATGTTGGTAAGAGCGAGAGTGGACAATTTCTGCCTTGTGATGTAGTATCCCTCAAAGAGCTTTGGCTTCAAACAGAAGCGGGCTTGGGGAAATCCTGACATCGCGATCTCGTTCCAGCTTCTGTGCACAGAGAGAGAAAGCCACGTGCCCTGTATTTTCCTTTCCTTTTCTTTTAGGCACGTCTTAGTCTCCGGTGATGGTGTCCTGGGTGCAGGTGTGCAGAGAGTCACCAGAGGGTGCGGGCCCTAACAGCATTGTAACTATTCATTGCGTAATGTACCCATGCAGATCACATCAAATCATTACATACATAAGCGCAAAGACGTGAACATTAAAATAAGGATTGTATGACTAGCACACTTCCGCAATGCGAAATTGTTGAGATTTATGGCATTGTTAGGATGCATGGTGAGTGCTTGATGCAGGGAGGATCCGACTTTGAAGTGTGTTTCTAATTCCTGCCAAATGCTGGAACCTTTAATATGAAACCTATTCACTCAAATTGTACCTTAAGGCAATGTGAGTCTTGTATTTTAAATTTTTAGTTTTAAACGTCATCGCAATGTAGAGGACCATGTCTGCCGCAGCCTCACCTCTGCTCTGAGGCCCCTCGCGGCCATCGCACGCCAGCACAACCTCAACATAATCTCCTACGCCGACGACACCCAGCTGATCCTCTCCCTGACCAACGACCCCGCCGCCGCCAGAGCCAACCTGCACGAAGGGATGAAAGAGGTAGCCGAGTGGATGACGACCAGCCGCCTGAAACTGAACTCGGACAAGACGGAGGTCCTCATCCTGGGCTCCTCACCCTCCGCCTGGGACGACTCCTGGTGGCCTCCCGCCCTGGGCACCGCACCCAAACCGACAGACCATGCACGCAACCTGGGCTTCATCCTGGACTCCTCCCTCTCCATGACCAGGCAAGTCAACAACGTCTCCTCGGCGTGCTTCAACATCCTACGCATGCTACGGAAGATCTTCTGGTGGATCCCCACCGAGACCAGGAAGACCGTCACCCAGGCCCTCGTCACCAGCCGACTGGACTACGGCAACGCCCTCTACGCCGGTACCACCGCCAAGCTCCAGAAGAGACTCCAGCGGATCCAGAACGCCTCAGCCAGACTCATCCTCGACATCCCACGAACCAGCCACATCTCCGGACATCTGAGAGACCTTCACTGGCTCCCCGTCAACAAAAGAATCACCTTCCGCCTCCTCACCCACGCACACAAAGCCCTACACGACCAAGGCCCGAGCTACCTCAACAGCCGAGTCAACTTCTACGCTCCCAAACGCCACCTCCGATCAGCCAACCACGCCCTCGCCGCCGTCCCCCGCATCCGAAGAGCGACTACAGGAGGAAGGTCCTTCTCCTACCTGGCCGCCAAGACCTGGAACTCCCTCCCGACCGACCTGCGCCTGACCCAAGACCACCTCTCCTTCAGGAAGAAGCTGAAGACCTGGCTGTTCGAGCAGTAGCGGCACCCCCCCCCCACCCCCAGCGCCTTGAGACCCTACGGGTATGTAGCGCGCTCTATAAATGTCATTGATTGATTGATTGATTGATTGCTCTGCTGCTTTACTTTATTATAGTGCAAGCGCACGGTCACCGGTGCACAACTGCTTACAAATTAAAATACCGCTGCTGCAGTCAGTGCAGTGCACTTGGCCACGCACGCACGCACCACTGACTGACTATAGTGGTGATGTGATGATGGTGAGATGCGCAGCGGCGTACCCAGTTTGTGGGTCTCATGGCTGTCAATCTTTAGCGCTACCAATGACGGCCCTGGGACATCCCACGAGCTGTGCTCCTCTGACGCGTCGCGGGGGTCTCGCGCCAGTACCACGTCGGACGGAGGAGAGACAGTCTCGGCAGGCCAGGGGAGTGTGCGTGCGCTGCTAGAATAAGAATTGTCACCTTGGCTTGCCTTTGCTATCGAGAGAGCTGCGCCGTCGTCTCCCCTTCATCAGGTAATTTGGGACTGACTGGGGTCCGGAGGCCGAGGTGAGAAATATATAATTTATATGAGGAAGTTTAGAAATGTGGCACACAAACACAATCAGATCGCATCGCAATCGCATTAGACTCCCAGTCCCCAAGGCCGGCCCAAGACAGTCACAGTACTATAACAAGCATTGGAAATGCAATAGGTCTCGCATTAAAAAAGTAGGAGCTATTGGTCTTGTAAATGTTTTTTTTTGTGTTGATTTTTGAAATAGCTAAATGGATAGCTTTGTCATTCACAACGCCAATAGTTTTAACTTTTGTGAATGTGACACCTATCGCATTTGGAATGCAACATGTTTTGTATTTAAGTGACTTTGATGGCAGCTCTTGTTGTTATGCCACATTTCTAGAGAGCAGGAGAGTACAGCAGGGGAGAGAAGCACAGCCCTGCAAGCTGAGCGTCCTCCCATCGCACACCCATCTGTGGCTTGAGTGGTGTGAGTTTGAGGGTGAGGGGTGTGAGGGTGAGGGGTGTGAGCGTGAGGGGTGTGAGGGGTGTGAGGGTGAGGGGGTTTGAGGGTGATGGAGTGTGAGTGTGTGTGATGGTGAATGAGGGGGTGGGAGGCTGAGTGTGTGTGATGGTGTGAGGGTGAGGGTGTGTGAGGGTGAGTTAGAAAGTGTGAGGGTGTGTGAGTGGGTGAGTCTGAGAGTTAGGGGGTGTGAGGGTGACTGAGGGTGAATGAGGGTGAGGGGATGAGGGTAAGGGTGCGTGAGGGTGAGGGGCGTTGATGGTGAGATGTTGCAAGGCTGAGGGTGGGTGAGTGTGTGTGAGGGTGTGTGAGGATGAGGGTGTGAGGTGTAGTGAGTGTGAGATTGTTGTGAGGGGTGTCAGGGTGTGAGGGGAGCTAGAGGGTGAGGGTGTGTGAGTGTGTGTGAGGGTGAGGGTGAGTGAGGGTGTGTGAGGCTGAGGGTGTGTGACGTTGCGTGAGGGTGAGTGAGGTTGAGTGAGGGCGTGTTAGGCTGTGGGTGTGTGACGGTGTGTGAGGGTGAGTGAGTGTGAGTGAGGGTGAGTGAGGGGGTGTGAGGGTGTGGGTGTGTGATAGTGTGTGAGGGTGAGGGTGTGTGAGTGTGAGTGAGGGAGTCGGAGGGTGTGTGAGTGGGTGAGGGTGAGAGTTAGGGTGTGTGAGGGTGAGGGTGTGAGGGTGACTGAGGGTGTGTGAGGGTGAGGGTATGAGGATAAGGGTGTGTGAGGGTGAGGGGTGTTAATGTTGAGAGGGTGAGGGGGGTGAGTGTGTGTGAGGGTGTGTGAGGTTGAGGGTGTGAGGTGTAGTGAGTGTGAGAGGGTTGTGAGGGTGTGAGGGTGAGGGGGTGTGAGGGTGAGGGGGTGTGAGGGTGTGTGAGGGTGAGTGAGAGGGTTTGAGGCTGAGTGCGTGTGATGGTGTGTGAGGGTGAGGGTGTGTGAGGGTGAGTGAGGGGGTGTGAGGTTGTGGGTGTGTGACGGTGTGTGAGGGTGATGTTGTGTGAGGGTGATTGAGGGTGTGTGAAGGTGTCTGAGAGTTAGGGGGTGTGAGGGTGAGGGTATGAGGCTGTGTATGTTTATAAGTAATTTAAATGTGTCTTTTTTTTAATATGTGTTGTATTAAATAAAATGTGATAGAGCTTCCCTTTTGAATTGTCCTGCCTTATGTGTATGTTTTTATGTAATTAAACTGTGTGTGTGTGTGTGTTTTAATATGTGTAGAGTTATGTGTGTGTTTTGTGTCTGTGGACTCCCGTATTAAATGTATTAATTTTAAAATGGCCGACGCAATGCGTCACCTTGACGCTACCTACGTCAGTGTTCTAGTTTTTTTTTGTGTTGTCACTGTTTACTTTTGATTGACGTTTATTTGTAGCCAATCGGAGCGCTACGTTTTTGACATAGCGTTCCGATTTGCTTACGTCGATGTTGGAATTCCCCAGAAGATCGAGAATCGTGGTGCGCGGAAGGCGTGTTCTTGTTCGTGTGCTGGTGCTGCGTCGTTTGACAGGTAAGATTTAATTTCTAAGTTATTTTGTATCTAATTTAATGTAGTATCTATAGTATGTATAAATTAATTAATGTTTATGAGTGTATTTATATAAATAGTGACATTTTTTGTTAGCAATTGTACTATTTGTTATTTATTTATTTAAAGAAAATTTAAATCCTTTTTTAACGTTGATATGTAATGTATATGTTAGCGACAACTCTAATTTCATGTTTTTGTAGCTGTTTGTTATTTGACGTACATGAACTTTTTTTTGAACTTCTAAGGGCTATTTCGTTTCGAGTATATTTATGTATGTGGTTTACTTTCTTTTTTTAATACTTAAATGCATTGTTTAGATTTCTTTTGTTACTTTGAGTGGAATACTTTGTTGTAGTTTTGGAAGAATTGCAATTAGGCTGTGAAGTCTCGTGCTTTTGTGATTACGCACTTTGTTTGTGTTTTTGATTTTTTCTGGCATTATTTTATGGTTTATTTTCCCTTACTTTAGTAAGTGCTTCATGTTGTGACTTTGTTTCCTTTAGCTCGCTTTGTCCACTTTTAAATTGTTCTATTATTTGCTGTGTATTCAGATGTTTGCCTATTTTGTGTGCATTTATGATCTTTGTGAAAGAAATGTTTTATTTTACAATCCCTTTCTTCATTTTTGTGTATTAATTGCTGCACTGTCCTTGCGTTGCATTAAGTTTTAATTTTTGAATAGCTGCAAGTGTGTAATCCGATTTTTACGTATTAAAATAAATGTTGCCTAACGTTATTTATGTGTGGAGTTGGAGGGTGGAGTTGTAGTTGGAGGGTAGAGTTGTAGGGTGGTATTGTAGTTATAGGGTGTAGTTGGAGGGTGGACTTGGACGGTGTGAGTGTGAGGGTGAGTGGATGTGAGTGTTTGGGGGTTTGAGGGTGTGTGATGGTGTGTGAGAGTGATTGAGGGTGACTGTTTTAGTATGAGTGAGGGTGTGAGTGTTGTGAGTGTGTGTGTGAGGATGAGGGGGTGAGGGTAAATGTTGCCTAACGCTATTTATGTGTGGAGTTGGAGGGTGGAGTTGTAGTTGGAGGGTAGAGTTGCAGTGTGGTATTGTAGTTTTAGGGTGTAGTTGGAGGGTGGACTTGGACGGTGTGAGTGTGAGGGTGAGTGGATGTGAGTGTCTGGGGGTTTGAGGTAGTGAGTGAGGCTGAGCGTGTGTTGGTGAGTGATGGTGTGTGAGGGTATGAGTGTGATTGAGGGTGTGAGGTTGTGAGAGTGTGAGGGTGTGATGTAGGGTGAGGATGAGTGAGGGTGTGTGAGGGTGAGGGTGGGTGAGGGTGTGAGTGGTTGTGATGATGCCTATAAGTGATCATTTTTTCTCCGTGAATATTGTACACTTCAAATGTATTAATGTTGTGAAGCGTTGTTTTAGAAGCTAATCAAGACCTATGTAATGTTGATTGATGCTGTTGTTAACGCTGAATCAAAAAACAAACACATCAGTAACGTTTTTTTATATAATGCATGTAAAAAGTTATCATTTTTTTGTAAGGTATCCATCAATTCGCACTGCAAAAGCTTGGCTTGCATTAACATAGATGCGCAGTGATTTTGTCTGTGTTTGCTCATTAGAGACAATGTTTACCTCCTTTTAAATTTCCGACTACAGATGCGCATTAATTGTGGCAAAGTATAAGTATGAAGCCACCTTTAAAAATTGTATTGTTTTTGTTGTGTAGTTTGAGTGGAATACTTTATTGTACTTATGGAAGAATTGCAATTAGGATGTGAGGTCTTGTGCTCTTGTGATTACACACTTTCTTTGTTTTGTGGATTCTTTCCACCATTGTTTAAAGGTTTATTTATTTCCCCTTACTTTAGTAACTGCTTTATGTTGTGAATTTGTGTCCTTTAGATGTCTTTGTCCCCTTTTAAATTGGTGTATTACTCGCTGTGTATTCAGATGTTTCCCTATTTTCTTTGGATTTTTTTTCCGTAAAAAATGTTATATTTAACGATCCTTTTCTGCGTTTTTATGTATTAATTGGTGCACTGTCCTCGCGATGCATTAAGTTTTCATTTTTGAATACCTACAAGTGTGTAATCCGATGTTTTCTTATTGAATTAAATGTTGCCTAATGCTATTTACGTTTGGAGTTGGAGGGTGGATTAGTAGTTGGAGGGTGGATTAGTAGTTGGAGTGTGGATTAGTAGTTGGAGGGTGGAGTTGTAGGGTGGTGTTGTAGGGTGGAGTTGGAGGGTGGACTTGGACGGTGTGAGTGTGAGGGTGAGTGGATGTGAGGGTCAGGGGGTGTGAGGGTGTGTGATGGTGTGTAAGGGCGAGTGAGGGTGACTGTGAGTATGAGTGAGGGTGTGTGGGTTGTGAGGGTGAGGGGGTGAGGGTGTCTGAAGATGAGGGGGTGAGGGTAATGGGGTGTGAGTGTGTGTGATGCTAGGTGTGGGTGAGTGAGGGTGAGTGTTGTGAGGGTGTGAGTGTGTGAAGGTGAGTGAGGGTGTGCGAGTTTTAAGGTTGAGTGTGTGACTGTGGGTGAGGGTGTGTGAGGGGGTGTGAGGGTGAGGGGGTGATGTTGAGTGATGGTGTGTGAGGGTGAGTGGGTGAGGGGGTGGGGGTGAGGGTGAGTGAGGGTGTGTGAGGGTGAGGGTTTTGAGAGTGAGGGTGTGTTGGTGAGTGATGGTGTGTGAGGGTGTGAGGGAGTTTGAGGATGAGTGAGGGTGTGTGAGGCTGAGGGTGAGGGTGGGTGAGGGTGTGAGTGGGTGTGAGTGAGAGTTGTTGTGATGATGGCTATAAGTGTTTATTTTTTCACCGTGAATATTGTACACTTCAATTGTATTAATGTTGTGAATCGTTGTTTCTGAAGCTAAGAGACCTATGTAATGTTGATTGATGCTGTTGTTAGCGCTGAATCCAAAAACAAAGACATCAGTAATTTTTTTTATATTATACATGTAAAATGTTTTCATTTTTTTTGTAAGGTACACATCAAGCCGCACTGCAAAAGCTTTGCTTGCATTAACTTAGATGCGCAGTCATTTTGGAGGGTGGAGTTGTAGGGTGGTGTAGGGTGGATTTGGAGGGTGGACTTGGACGGTGTGAGGGTGAGTGGATGTGAGGGTCAGGGGGTGTGAGGGTGTGTGATGGTGTGTGAGGGTGAGTGAGGGTGACGGTGTGAGTATGAGTGAGGGTGTGAGGGTTGTGAGGGTGGACTTGTACGGTGTGAGGGTGATTGGATGTGAGGTTCAGGGGGTGTGAGGGTATGTGATGGTGTGTGAGAGTGAGTGAGGGTGACGGTGTGAGTATGAGTGTGGGTGTGAGGGTGATGGGGTGAGGGTGAGTGAAGATGAGGGGGTGAGGGTAATGGGATGTGAGAGTGTGTGATGATAGGTGTGGGTGAGTGAAGGTGAGAGTTTGAGGGTGATTGAGGGTGAGTGTTGTGAGGGTGTGAAGGTGAGTGAGGGTGTGCGAGTTTGAAGGTTGAGTGTGTGACTGTGGGTGAGGGTGAGGGGGTGTGAGGGGGAGGGGGTGTTGTTGAGTGATGGTGTGTGATGGTGAGTGGGTGAGGGTGATTGAGTGTGTGTGTGAGGGTGAGGGTGTTGAGGTTGTGGGTGAGGGTGTGTTGGTGAGTGATGGTGTGTGAGGGAGGGTGAGGATGAGTGAGGGTGTGTGAGGCTGAGGGTGAGGGTGGGTGAGGGTGTGGGTGGGTGTGAGTGTGAGTTGTGATGCGCAGTCATATTGGAGGGTGGAGTTGGAGGGTGGAGTTGGAGGGTGGAGTTGGACGGTGTGATTGTGAGTGGATGTGAGGGTCAGGGGGTGTGAGGGTGTGTGATGGTGTGTGAGGGTGAGTGAGGTTGACGGTGCGAGTATGAGTGAGGGTGTGAGGGTTGTGAGGGTGGAGTTGGACGGTGTGAGTGTGAGGGTGAGTGGATGTGAGGGTCAGGGGGTGTGAGGGTGTGTGATGGTGTGTGAGGGTGAGTGAGGGTGACGGTGTGAGTAAGAGTGAGGGTGTGAGGGTTGTGAGGGTGAAGGGGTGAGGGTGTGTGAGGTTGAAGGGGTGAGGGTGTGTGAACATGAGGGGGTGAGGCTAATGGGGGGGTGGACTTGGACGGTGTAAGTGTGAGTGGATGTGAGGGTCAGGGGGTGTGTGGGTGTGTGATGGCGTGTGAGGTTGAGTGAGGGTGACGGAGTGAGTATGAGTGAGGGTTGTGAGGGTGAAGGGGTGAGGGTGTGTGAGGGTGAAGGGGTGAGGGTGTGTGAACATGAGGGGGTGAGGCTAATGGGGTGTGAGAGTGTGACAGGTGTGGGTGAGTGAGGGTGAGAGTTTGAGGGTGAGTGAGGGTGAGTGTTGTGAGGGTGTGAGGGTGTGAAGGTGAGTGAGGGTGTGCGAGTTTGAAGGTTGAGTGTGTGACTGGGGTGAGGGAGAGGGGGTGTGAGGGTGAGGGGGTGATGTTGAGTGATGGTGTGAGGGTGATTGAGGGTGTGTGAGGGTGTTGAGTGTGTGAAGGCGTCTGGGGAGGGGGAGGAGAAATGGGAGCCTGGCTGTGTGCGTGGAGAGAGAGGGGACTTGCTTGTGGCTGGGGGCTGGTGAACACATGGCGAAGGCTGGCGAATTGAGTTGTGCATGCTCGCTTAGAGTCGTTGATTTTTGCAAGTTGCAGCCCGTTCCTTTCTGCTGCTACTCCGTTTGTATCGAGTGCCGAGGCTGCATAGTTAAGACCTGGGCTTCAAACTGAGCCTGCAAAGGGAAGCCGCATTGAAAGCCCCCTCAGCCCCCCACCCCATCAAGGCACACGAAACAGATAGAGGGCTGCCATTGTATTTGGATTTTGTTGGGCTCACCAGCATTTGAACGCTGCCGTTCACTACCACACATCTAGGGTAGTGTATTTTTTGTTTTCGGTACAAGGCTAATTAATGTGTGTTAGTTAATACAAATTCTTTTAAGAACATGATGCTTCCAAAATGTTTTAGTATTCAATGCGAAGATGTCAAATGCGGGTTTAAGACGAGACACGGCCGTGAAACTGCAGGGAGAGAGAGGGGAGGTGCTGGCGGCTGGGGAGGGGGGAGGAGTAATGCGAGCCTGGCTGTGTGCAGGGAGAGAGAGGGGAGGTGCTGGCGTCTGGGGAGGAGAATTGCGAGCCTGGCTGTGTCCGGGGAGAGAGAGGAGAGATGCTGGCGTTTGGGGGCTGGGCAACAGATGTCGAAGGCTGGTGAATTTTGTTTAAAAAATTGTCTGTTTCAGTGTGTAAAAAATGAGTTGTGCAGGTTTAAGGGTTTAAGACGAGACACAGCCGTGAAACTGCAGGGAGAGAGAGGGGAGGTGCTGGCAGATGTGGAGGGGGAGGAGAAATGCGAGCCTGGCTGTGTGCAGGGAGAGAGAGGTGAGGTGCTGGAGAGGGGAGGTGCTGGCGTCTGGGGAGGGGGAGGAGAATTGCGAGCCTGGCTGTGTCCGGGGAGAGAGAGGGGAGGTGCTGGCGGCTGGGGGCTGGGGAACAGATGTCGAAGGCTGCCGAATTTTGTTTAAAAAATAGTCTGTTTCAGTGTGTAAAAAATGAGTTGTGCAGGTTTAAGGGTTTAAGACGAGACACGGCCGTGAAACTGCAGGGAGAGAGAGGGGAGGAGCTGGTGGCTGGGGAGGGGGAGGAGAAATGCCAGCCTGGCTGTGGAGAAATGCCAGCCTGGCTGTGTGCGGGGAGAGAGAGGGGAGGTGCTGGCGGCTGGGGGTGGGGATTGCCATGGGAGGGAGCCTTGTCGCTTTCATGTGCAGGCGCTTTTAATGTCAATGCGCTTGCGCATTGAGCTTCAATTTGACGGGCACTGCAAGGAATCGCCATGGAATCGCACGTTGGTTAAAGTCTGTTTAAGCCCCCATAGTCTCGCAAGCTCAATGCGCATGCGCATTGACAGGCGAGACCTAAAAAAGGAAGGAAGCTTTAAAGACGTTTCAAGGAGCGATATTTTCAGAGCTGCCTGGTGTTCGCTATCGCTATATGAAGCATCTGTGTCTGGAGCAGCACCTAGCTTTGCATGTAATCTATTATCGTATGTGCTCCAGGGTTTCTTCTGCTTAGGGAATACCCTCGGATAAATCGGATATAAAATGAAAAAAAGATGGTGGGCCCAAGGCAGCACTTTGTATTTGGAAGATCTGACGCATGACTGTGTCGGCCTACCTTCTCGGCGGACTGAGAGCGGAGGAGGTCCATGCGGTAAGTTGTGAGGGGGTGACACCATGAGTTACCAGCACCGGGTGACACCAACCCTAGGGACGCCACTGGAGGAACGCGCCTTTGCGCTTTGCTATTTAGAGAACCTCTCGACCTGGCTGGCTTTGTAAAAAAAACAAGCTATAATTTTCTTTGGAGTATCAGTCTTACCCAGGGCACAAGTCCTAGAAAAAGAAGTGAGGGGACTAACTCAGCTGTGGGGACGGTAACATTTGTAACTAAACTTTTCGCAGAGCAAAGCTGTAAAGAAATAGCATTACAGTGGAAAATTAATTACTGTGCACTACGCGGACAACAGCATAGTTTAAACATGCCAAATGGTAGCAATAAAAGAACAACAGATAACAGTAGAGATATTAAGCTGATACAGGATAAAACAACACAAATAAGGGTAGAAATAAAACACCTGTAAAAGTAAAATATGTAAAGAGAAGGTTAACATTTTTAGATAAAGGTAAATAGGAGTACTTAGGGAAAAAGCAGTCCAAATATTAGTGAAAGCAGAACAGCGAGTGAAAGAATACTTATCTTGACTGTGGCAGCCATAAAAAAGGAAACGTTATGTATGGTCTGACCTCTTATTGGGTTGGAATTTTTTGTTTTACAGCATTCTAAGTTCTTTAAAGCGGCTGTGGTTAGCTAAATAAATAAGATTACAATAAGATTAGCGTCCGGTCTTTAATAAAATCCAGATTTTCTTACCATCAAGGTTGGTGAAAATCCACATTTTCTTTGGAGTATCAGTCTTACCCAGGGCACAAGTCCTAAAAAGAAGTGGGGGGACTAACCTAGGTAATCAGTATGTAAGTGGCATCACAGCGCGTGACATCACAGCGCGTGACATCGTGGCGCATGAGGCACGTGATCTCACAGGAAGTGGCATCACAAGAAGTGACATCAGATCTTAAGCCCTCACATATATGTTTTGCAGGTGTATCATGAGTACATTTGAGCACATTTCGAGTATACTTGCAAACCATCCAGATTTAGTCAGAAGATTCACACTTTTGTGTGCTACACATAAAACAATGCTGCCTTTTGTCAGCGTAAAGCTTCCTCTAGCCATAGTGCTTCAAAAGAAAAAATAGTGATAATTATTACAACACCTCCTCAGGGTTATTAAGCTCTATATAAATGCTATTTATTTTGTGCAAATACTGGGAAAGACCAACATATCTGACGTTCTTACAGTGCAAGCATATCTCATAAAAAGAGCCTGAACAAAGTGAAAATCTGACTCTCTTAAGTATGGGTGAAGTGCTAACAAGGTGAGAGCCTTTGTTCCTCCTCTGCTGCCTTTGCTCCTCCTCTGCTGCATTTGCTTCTAGGTGTGAAGGAGGCCTAATGAACCCTCACATTCGGCCTTTTGTTATGGGCCCAGCAGGAGTCAGAAATAAATGTAAATGTAAATGTAAATGTAAATGTACAGGAATTTATATAGCGCAAATCACTGAGCGGTTTCTAAGCGCTTGCGTAGGGAACCCGTCCTGGTATTCCCCTGTAAGATAACCCCGGCAGGGTATCCGCAAGGTGAAAGCCAGGCATCCCGCCGCGAGGGGCCGTTGTGGAGATTAAGCAAGCTATTGCCCAGAGTCGCAGAGTGTGAACCCGTGAATCAAGTAGGCACCAGAGCAAGAATTGTCGAGTCCATGGACATTTTAGGACTCAAGACCCCACAGAGCCTGGAATTGAACCCTGGTCCCGGGCTGACCTCCGCTTCCAGGTCTGCCTCCTCTAACCAGTGAGCCACACTTCTCCACTCCAATAAGAGAGGCCCATCCCTCCCCGCCTGCATGTTGTTGAGATCAAAAGCAGATAACAATGTGTAGGCGCTGCTGAGAGTGCCCCGGCGTCTGGAAATTGCACTGGGACGAATTCAGCATCTTTTTCAGTGTTGCCCAACTTCTTGGCAGGGTGGACGGTGTCCAGCCTGTGAAAAAAGTGGGTGGACACCGGCCACCCGCTGTTGGAAGGCGGTGACCCCAGGGGTCAAGAGGACTCTCCTAACCACCTGGAACCTCCTCTCCCACAATTCCACAATTACTGCTGAGTCTTATCGAGGGGGAGTCCCCACCGGGGAGGACTGATCGTACACACTGTCGACACACCACACTTATGAACGGACACCACACTGTGATTCTTTATCAAGAAAGACTTTATCAAGATTGAAAGTAAGGAGCAATACACAGCGATCGAGGGATCGCGAAAGTCTCGTAGCGAGGGATCGGGGAAGCGGGTCAGTCTTAGGATGCCAGCTGGCGCACCGCATACCCTGCGCACAGTTCTCAATCCTCGAACTGGGGGGTACGAGGGCTGGCGACGGGACTTGCTGTCCTACTCACTTCTGGTTCAAGGTGATCGTGAGGGTAGCATCGATGGTCCAGCCGGACCAGAGAGTTTGTCAAGCCGCGAAAAGGTCAGCAGGGCTTTGGGCAGGAGTACTCCGTCGTACTCGTAGGCCGATGGAGCCGCGACAGCGTCAGCAGGGCTCTGATGGTTCAGATCTTGTTTCTCGAGAGTGGGCCGCGACAGCGTCAGCAGGGCTCCGATGGTTCAGTTCCGTAGATTCGAGGGTTAGCCGCGACGACCTCAGCAGGGCTCAGTGGGTCAGAGTCTGTTCTCCTCAAGGTCAGCCGCAATCAGATCAGCAGGGCTTTCTTGTCCAAGATACAACTGCCGACTAGATGGGAGGCAGGCTGTCTTATAGTACTGGAGCTCTTTGATGTCCGGACCCTCAGAGGCAGGGGGCCGGAGGTCCGAGGGCCAGGCGCCTGATCGTCTGGGCGGTTGGTTCTTTGATGCTTTGGACCATGCGCCCAGGGAATCCCAGACGTCCATCAGGGCCTGGAGCCAGCTCACTAGGAGGCCCAAGGTGCAATCGAAACCAGCCCCCATGGGTAGTTCAGAGGTGTGAGTGAAACCAGTTCCTCGGAAGGGGGCCGGAGGTGTGATGGAAGTCTTGGTTTCGGGTACTTGAGGAGTCGTTCACCCCCCGGGTAGCTCTGGGCGCGCCAGCCCAGCTGCAGCCAGGAGAGGCCAGGGGCTGCCGAAAGGGAAGAAGGCGGCCGGCCGGCCGGGGTGGCCAAACATGGAGTCTGAAGGTCGCGTGCACGGGTGCAGGCACGTGGCCTGGGGGTCGTCTCAGGTCCATTGTAGGAGTGTCATATACAGTTCTGGGTGGCCGGGAGTCAGCCCCACCCGTAGATCTGGAGCTGCGGAGATCAGCAAGGACCATGCCACGAGGCCGGGTCCAACATGCGTCCCCTCCAGCTGAAAGACGAGGAGAACTACCCATCCTCTTGGGGGTTCTCTTCGCTGAGGCGGAAGAAGCGGGACAGGCCGTCGGCGTTGGCGTGGTCGGCACCAGGCCTGTGTTCCACAGTAAAATCCATCCCTTGGAGGGAGATGGACCAGCGTAGCAGTTTAGGGTTCTCTCCTCTCATCTGCATGAGCCACCGGAGAGGACGGTGGTCTGTCTGGACCCGGAAGTGGGTCCCGAACAGGTAAGGCCTCAGTTTCTTCAAGGCCCAGACCACTGCGAAGGCCTCTCGTTCGATGGTGCTCCATCTCTGCTCCCGGGGTAGTAGTCTCCGGCTGATGAAGGCCACCGGATGATCAATCCCCTTGTCGTCCACTTGGGAGAGCACGGCCCCGGTGCCATGTTTGGAGGCGTCGGTCTGAACCACGAACTCTCGGGAGTAGTCAGGGGCCTGTAGTACTGGAGCGGTGCACATGGCCTCTTTCAATGCTTCGAAGGCCTTCTGACAGGCGGGGGTCCAGTTGACCTTCTTGGGGTTGGCCTTGGCTGTCAACTCGGTGAGGGGGCCTACAATACTCCTGTACCCCTTGATGAATCTGCGGTAGTACCCCGTGAGCCCTAGGAAAGCCCGCACCTCGGTCTGGGTCGTGGGGGTCTCCCAGGCATTGATGGCATCTATCTTGGGTTGGAGGGGGGCCACGAGGCCGCTGCCGACCTGGTGCCCTAGGTATACCACTGAGCTTTGTCCTATTTGGCATTTACTAGCTTTAATGGTGAGCCCGGCTCGACGCAGGGCGTCCAACACCTCCCAGAGGTGGTGTAGGTGCTCGGGCCAGTGAGCACTGAACACCGCAATGTCGTCTAGGTAGGCTGCACTGAAACCTTCCAACCCAGCCAGGACCTGATTGACCAGTCGCTGAAAGGTGGCGGGGGCGTTTTTCATGCCGAAGGGCATGACTCGGAAGTGGAAATGGCCATCCGGAGTGGAGAAAGCAGACCTTTCTTGGGCCCTCTCCGTGAGGCCGATCTGCCAGTAGCCACTGGTGAGATCGAAGGTACTAAGGTACTGAGCCGACCCTAGGCGGTCAATCAGTTCGTCGGCTCGGGGGATGGGGTGTGCATCGGTTTGGGTGACTGCGTTGAGTCCGCGGTAGTCTACGCAGAACCTCAGCTCAGGAACGGTGCCGGGGGCGGCCGCCTTCGGAACCAGGACCACGGGGCTAGCCCATGGGCTGTCAGAGGCTTCCACCACTCCGAGGTCTAACATTTTGTCGACCTCAGCCTTGATGCAGGCTCGGACTCGGTCTGGGACTCGGTAGGCTCTGTGCCGTACCGGAGGACTGTCCCCGGTGTCCACGTCGTCGATGCACCAACTGGTGACGCCGGGAGTGAGGGAGAAGAGGTCTGAGAATTGCCCCAGCAAGTGGCGACATTCCTCACGCTGTACGGGGGTGAGGGAGGAGGAGAGACTCACTCCCTCTACGGAGCCATTTTGATCCTTGGCACACAGGAGGTCGGGTAGAGGGTCCGTTTCCTCTTCCTCTCCGTCGTCGGTGTCAAGGAGTAACCCCAACTCAGACCGCGCAAAATGGGGTTTGAGCCGGTTCACGTGTAACACTTTCAGGGCATTCCTGGCTGATTTCGTATCAACGAGGTAGGTGACCTGGCTCTTGCGCTCTATCACCTTAAAGGGTCCAGTCCACTTGTCCTGCAAGGCACAAGGTTCCACTGGGGACATGACCCAAACCTGTTGACCAGGTTGGAACTCGACCAGAGTGGCATTCTGGTCGTACCAGCGTTTCATCTCCTCTTGGCTGGCTTCCAGGTTGGCCTCGGCCAGTTCACGAAACTTCCGCGTCTGGTTACGGAGGGCGAGGACGTAGGAGAATATGTCGGGGGGTGTGCTCGGAGGGGCGGCCTCCCAGCCCTCCTTGACCAGGCTCAGGGGACCCTGGACGGGGTGCCCATAGAGCAGCTCGAAGGGGCTAAACCCCAAGGATTTCTGGGGTATCTCTCGGTAGGCGAACAGGAGGCAGGGTAGGAGGACGTCCCACTTGCGTCGCAAGGGCTCCTCCAGACCCATGATCATCCCTTTCAGGGTGCGGTTGAACCGCTCAACCAGGCCGTTGCCCTGGGGATGGTAGGGGGTGGTGAACCGGTATGACACCCCACACTGTTGCCAGAGGGACTTCATGTACCGAGATATGAAGTTTGTGCCTCGATCGCTTACCACTTCTCGGGGGAATCCCACCCGGGAGAAGATCCCCATGAGGGCCCGGCCCACGACTGGGGCCGTCACGGTCCGGAGGGGGATGGCTTCGGGGTATCGGGTGGCGTGATCGACCAGAACCAGAATGAACCGGTGGCCTAAGGAGGTCCTGGGGTCCAGAGGTCCGACTATGTCGATCCCCACCCTCTCAAAGGGGGTACTGACAACTGGAAAGGGCTGGAGGGGAGCTTTGCGCTTGCCTCCGCTTTTACCGCTAGCCTGACTTGTGGGGCAGGACTTGCAGTGGTGTTCCACGTCAGCCCGCATGTGGGGCCAGTAGAAATGGGTCACTAGGCGTTGGAAGGTCTTATCTTGGCCCAGATGTCCCGCCAGGGGCACATCGTGGGCCAGGTTGAGGAGGATTCCTATAAACGTAGGGGTACCACCAGCACACGGGCTGACCCTAGTTCGGCGGTCTTCTGTTCACTGTACAGTAGGCCATTTTCCCAGTAAAGGTAGTGGGAGCCGGACTGTTCTCCGGCGGCCTGGGCTGCGGCCTGTCGCCGGAGCCCCTCTAGGGCAGGGCAGGAGGTCTGCTCCTGGCAGAACTCCTCTCGGGACGGTCCTCCCTCTTGGCGCCACTGGGCCAACTCGGGGAGATCTGCTAGGGTCAGGACTGGTTCGACAGCGGGTACGAGGGGACCTTCGTCCGATGTGTTTTCTTCGAGGGAGGGCTGGTCAAGGACCGTAGGGTGCTCGCCGCCCTCGGGGACATCAAGGGCCGAACTGGGGAACTCAGGCTCTTCGTTCTCGGGGTTGGGCATTCTGGCGGTCATGGCTCGGGTGCTCACACAGGCCCATTGGGGCAGGCCTAACATGGCTAAATGGGTCCTTCTCTCTACCTCTTTCCACTGGGAACTCTCTAGGTCATTCCCCAGGAGGCAGTCTACGGGCATGTCCGTGCGGACTGCGACTCGCAGATCGCCCGAGACCCCCTCCCACTCAAACGGGACCTGGGCTATCCTGCAGGTGCGGACAGAATTATCGGCTGCTATCACCCTACAGGAGGTGTGGGGGATGATCATGGACTCAGGAACTAGCGTGTACCTAACAGACGTGATGCTGGCTCCTGTATCCCGAAGGGCTCCTATGCTGCGCCCGTTAACCTTCACTGTCTGGCGATACTTTTCGGTGTTGTCGGGCAGATAATCTACGGGGATCATCTCACTATTTCCCAGGGAAGCTAGGACCATGGCTGCGGGTTCCCACTCTCCCTGTTCTTCTATCTCCTCCTCTTCTAAGGCTACTGAGGATATCTGTCTAGTGGAGGACCAGGTGGGGGTGGATTTCGGGGTCAGGGGACATCAGGGGTCACCGGCATAGTGCCCGGGTTGCTGACACTTGTAGCACGTGGAGCTGGGGCGTAGCCCCGGGGGTCCTGCACTCGGGGCGGCCCTCGTCACGGGAGGAGAGTGCGGGGTCTGGTTCCTGGGGGGACTACGCTGAGGCCCTGACTGGGAATTCTGCTGCTTGCCCCGACCTCCCCCACCCCGCTGGCGGGAAGATCCTTGTTCGTTCCGTGGGGGGTCTCCCCCGGGCGCCTTCTGGACTCGGGTGGCCACCCATCGATCGGCTTCCACAGCCAGTTTCCGTGGGTTGGCAAGCTTGCTGTCCAGGAGATGCTGTCTGAGTTCCACAAAGCAATTTGCGGACAGGTGCTCGTAAGCTACTAGGTCGACTAGGCCCTCGAAGGTGGTCACATTGCTGCCCTTGATCCACCCATCTAGGGCCCGGGTGTAGTAGTTCACATAGTCCACCCATGTGGTGCCAGGAATCTTCTTGCACTCCCTAAACCGCTGGCGATACATTTCTGGTGTTAGGCCGTAGCGGAATAAGAGAGCGTCTTTCATGTGTGGGTAGGTGTTCATGTGTGCCGTCGGTAGGTCCAGCAGGGTGTCTCTCCCCTCGCTGAGGAAGCAGCTCCATAAACCGGCCCCCCAGTCCTTCTCTGGGACCCGGTGAGCGGACATGGCCACCTCGTATGCTTTGAACCATTGCTGGATGCCGTCTTCTTTGTAGAACTCCTTTACAACGTCCTTGGGGATATGTACCTTCGTGTCTTTGGGGACCACCTGTTCCCCAAGGCCCGGTGATCCGGCTGCTTCTTTTCTGGATTTTAATTTGATTTCCTTGAGGCTGCGCCCGTGCTCGAGCTGAAGTTTCCGTCCTTCATGCTCCCTCTGGAGCTTCTTCTCCTCTAGTTCACCTTGGAGCCGCAACTGCTCCACCACCAGCTTCTTTTCTGCGAGTTTGAGTTCGCCCTCCAATTTGAGGCGAGCTCATGGCTTCGGTCACGTTCTCGATCGGCCATCTCCTCCGATGACCGCTCTCTCCCGGTTGCTGGGCTCCGGGTCGGTTGCTGGATTCTCTCACCGGCCGGTGTACCGGGTTCGGTCCGTGGCCTCCCTGTCAGGAATCCAGGTGCTCCAACGCTTCGCAGGGGCAGTACTGACGAATGTCCCGATCACCCTTCCACCGGTACCCTCGCTACAAGAGCAAGACCACCAGCAGCAGGGAAAGGGGAAGTGGACAGAGAAGAGAATACCTGTACTTCGACTGGCACCCTACTTCCAGCGACTGCTACTCATCTTGCCGCCATTTCGGTGGGTGCCTAATACACAGAAGGGGGAGAGAGAGAGAATATACCACAAACCTTCTTACACTGTGCTGACTATTCGTAAATGATAAACGAAACTTGTCCTACCAGTTTCTGCCCAGGTATTTGCCTCTCTTCTATATTTTGGAATGTTATCTGACTGAACTTCCTGCAGTGAAGACATATACGAACATTAGTATTTCTCCCCAGAATATTTCTACACTGGCACACACTCTCTCTATCAACCCAAATTGTACCTGTGAAGTTCTTCGTCAGACTTTGTCTTGGGGTTCTGTGCAGAGATATCTTCGGGTCAGAAGTGCAAGCAAAAGTTCACGGAATCTCTGAAGCACGCAAAAAGGATAAAGGGAGGTACAAGGGGAGGAAAGGCAAGGAGAAACGCACGGGGGAATGTCCTGCGGGGGGAATGCGAGTGAAGCAATACAGTTTGGATATTGGTTGACTTGACGAGAAGATGAAACACCTTACTTGTAGAGTTCAAGTTTCTCTTCAGGCTGAATACTCAACTACGTCTTGTCAGGTTAAGTCCTCGTTGACACTCGTCTTCTCCTGAAGAACCGCAGGATAGTTGGATGACAGCTGTCACAGCTCTTAGACAGCGACGGGGAACTTCGTCTGACCAAGGTGCCTCTCTGAGCAATGAGAGCGCACGACAAGGATTTCTCTCACGAAAGTCTCTGGAAACTCTAATACTATGATACTTAGAACGTCTTTGATGATTGCTGTTATTCTCCCGTCATGAATAGTTGACGCGGAGCAGCGACAAGAACAAGCTTCTCGAACGGAATCTTCGTTGAAGTGCGCAGTTAGGAGCGCGCGCCTTCCCGAAGTCCACTAGAGGGCGCATCGATTGAATGCAGTAAATGGAACATTGAGCGGCCATCTTAGGGAGGGGAACTATATACAGTCTTAGCAGTTCTTTAGTTCAATGACTCGGATTACCTCTGGAATCTCTCAGTCTGCCAGAGGAACAAGGAAACCACACATTAGATCGTGCAGAGCGGGGCCAAGGCAGGGAACTAACCAACAGTCTTGGGGAAGCTACAGTGGCTACTCGGTGAATCCTGACAGTACCCCCTCTCAAGGACCGATTCATCGGTCTTGGTTTGTGTGGAAATCTGGAGTGAAAGCGTTTCAACAGTTGTGGGGCGTGAATGTTGCTGACCGGTTCCCAAGACCTTTCTTCTGGGCCAAACCCTTTCCAATCCACTAAATACTTCAAATTCCCTTTTACATACTTGGAATCTAAAATGTCCTTAACCTCATATTCTGGGTGCCCTTGAACTTTAAGTGGATCTGGAGGTTTTGTAAGCCGTATAGGCAATTGAACCTTTTTCAGCAAGGATACATGAAAAACTGGATGTACACCTATCTTGGCCGGGAGTTTCAGTTTTACAGTAACTGGTCCTAACACCTTTTCAATAGTGTAAGGACCCACAAATCTAGGCTGAAATTTTCTGTTTCTCTTCAAATGTAAATTTTTAGTGGACAACCACACCTGATCTCCTGCTTGGTACTGTGGGGGGTTTTTCCTATGTGAATCTGCAAACTTTTTATAGGACGCCTTAGCTTTCTCTAGATTCTTTTCAGCTGATTTATGCAAAGAACTCAAATCTAAAAGGGCCCTCTTGGCTGCAGGGACGTCTAACTCCTCCTGTAACACCATAAAGTTAGGATGTCTACCAAAGTTCAAATAAAACGGAGAGTAACCAGTAGATGCACTCTTCGCATTATTGCAGGCAAACTCGGCCATCCACAACTTTTCGGACCATTCCCCACCTTGATCCAATAGGAATAACCTCAAGTACTGTTCTAATTCTTGATTGGTCCTCTCTGTCTGCCCATCGGATTCTGGGTGGTAACTAGTGGACAGTCTACCCTCTATCCCCATCCCCTTTAAGAAGACCTTCCAGAAGTGGGAAATAAATTGGGGACCTCGGTCTGAGACAACTATTTTAGGGACACCATGAATTTTGACAATATTTTCGCTGAATATTCTAGCTAATTGGACTGCCGTGGGAATTCCTGACAAAGGGACGAAATGACTCATTTTCGTGAATGTATCTACCACCACCAGGATGGTATCAAATCCCTTGCTCAAGGGTAAGTCTACGATGAGATCTAAGGAAATCGTATGCCACGGGGAAGGGGGAGTGGGCAAAGGCTGTAACAACCCTTGGGGAGCCTGTCTAGTGGGTTTACTCCGAGCACAAGATTCGCAAGACTGAACATACTTTTTGATCTGATCGGACATTCCAGGCCACCAAAAATAACGTTGCACCAATTCTTGAGTCTTGGCAATTCCTTTGTGACCCGCTAGAGGATGGTCATGACAGTTTCGCAAAGCCTTTTCCTGAAGCTCAAGGGTTGGAAGGTATAAGGCTTCTTTGACATATGGTAACTGCTGTCGACACTGACGCTCTTCTCCGAGTAGCACCCACTGTTGAATTTCTTCTGAGGTTAAACTCTTACGGACCTCTTCTTTGAAATTGTCCAACGTAAGCGCCCCCACGATCTTTGTTTCTGGGATGATTGGTTTTGCTTCTACAGTATGCTCAGATTCTTCGGTCTGTAGTCGAGACAGCGCATCTGCTTTCCCGTTCTTGGGGCCAGGTCGGTATGTAATCACGAAGTCGAAGTCCGCAAAGTAAAGGGACCAGCGCAACTGACGAGGAGTCAAGGTCTTAGCCGTCTTCAAAAACTGCAGGTTCTTGTGATCGGAATAGACGGTGACTGTGTGTCGTGCCCCCAACAGATAGTGTCTCCAGTCCTCAAAAGCATCCTTTACTGCCAATAGCTCTTTCTCTGTGATGGTATAATTTATTTCAGCAGAGTTCAATTTTCTGGAGCGGTACGCCACAGGATGCAACTGCCCAGTCTTTGGATGGCGTTGAGAGAGAACTCCCCCGATGGCCTGATCTGAAGCATCAGCTTCCACGTAAAATGGTTCGGCAGGATCCGCATGCAGTAAGATGGGGGCAGAGGTGAATTGTTTCTTCAGATTCAGGAAAGCGGAGTTTGACTCATCTGTCCATTCAAATTTTACTCCTTTCTTCAAGAGAACTGTGATGGGAGTAATCAATTGTGAAAATCCTTGAATAAATCGCCGATAGAAATTGGCAAACCCCAGAAACCTTTGAATTTCTTTCACATTCTTGGGAGCTGGCCAATCTTCCACTGCTTGTACTTTTCTTGGGTCCATGGCCACTCCTTGAGGCGAAATAACGAATCCTAAAAACTCCACTTGTGACACATGAAAAACACACTTTTCCAATTTAACAAATAGCTGGTTTGCTTGCAATCGTTCCAGGACCAAACGTACATGCTGGGTGTGTTCCTGAGGATTCTGCGAGTAAATCAAGATATCATCCAGGTAGATGATGGCAATCTTATCCATTAAATCGCTCATTATGTCGTTGATAAAGTGTTGAAACACTGCAGGAGCATTACAAAGGCCGAATGGCATAACACAATACTCGAAAAGACCAAACTTGGTTCGAAAGGCGGTCTTCCACTCATGTCCTTCCTTCATTCGAACCAAGTGATAAGCTCCTCGTAAATCCAGTTTGGTGAAAATTTGTGCTTCCTTAATCTGATCCAGAAGAACAGAAATCAACGGCAATGGGTACCTATTTTTAATGGTGACCTGATTCAAGGCACGATAGTCTATGCAAGTTCTGAGACTACCTTCTTGCTTCTTCGGTATGAAGAACAGAGGTGAGGAAACTGGGGACTGAGATGGCCGGATAAATCCATTCGCAAGATATCGATCCAGGTATTCTTTTAAATGCACATTTTCAGCTTCAGTCAACGCATAAATTCGGCTACAAGGAAGAGCAGCTCCCGGTTCCAAGTCGATGGTGCAATCATAAGCACGATGGGGAGGCAATACTTCAGCTTCCTGATCACTGAACACCGTCTTGAGATCTCGATACTCAGGAGGAATCTCTTCCGTCACAATAGCTCCAATGGACTGTCCGCCAAACGACAACAGCATGGACGGCGTAGATTCCTTCTCCATATTCTTGGCACCGTAACAGTGGGACAGGCAAAACTCTGAATGCAGACTGACTGTCCGGTTTTCCCAATCTATAGTCGGGTTGTGGAGGGTTAACCAGGGCAGTCCCAGGATCAATTGAAATTGGGGGGCATCGATTAAATTGAACTGCAACACTTCCCGATGTCCCTCTCCTAGAGTAATTTCCAATTCTTCGGTGTGACTAGTAATTGGTCCGGAGGTCAAATTGGTCCCGTCTACAGCACGTACTGGCTCGGGATGTTCTTTTGTGATTGCCTTAATTCCCATCTGTTTAGCATAGCGGATATCACAGAAGTTTCCAGTGGCCCCGGAATCGAGCATAATGGCCACTCCACAAATCTGATGTTCACGGAATCGCATGGTTACATGAAGGATTACATGAGGAGTCATGGTCTGCAGCGTATTCAAAACCAAATGAGACTTTGGAGTCGTCTTATCTTCTGTCACCACCAGAGCGACCCCGTCTACTGGCGGCTCATCTCGTTTCCCTTAAACGGAGTCTTCGGACGCTTCAAACAATCCTTCACAAAATGGCCGTCAGTACCACAATACAAACATAACTTCTTTTGTCTCCGTAGTTCTTTTTCTTCGTTGCTCAAAGGGCCTCGAACAGTTCCAATTTGCATGGGTTCCGACTCTGAATTTCCTCCGGGTCCTTTTTCGCTCTTCGCTCTGTCAAAGCGCGGGAAATTTATCTTCCAATCTTTCTTCTTCTCGCCTTTGCGTTCCGAGTTCCGAAAATCCAATTCCAAAACCAAATCTACCAACGCTGACAACTCGGTGGGTCGATTGGGAATTTGAGCCAGGGTGTCTTTGATTTCATCTCTTAAACCACGATAAAACAAGGCAGCTCTCTTTTCTTCTGGCCAGTTAGTCTCTAAGATCAGTTTATTAAACTGTGTGAGGTAAGTAATCAAATCTTTAGATCCTTGACGCAGCTCCAATAATTCGTTATCGGTGGCCTGAGATATCCTTCTCCGATCAAAAATTCTAAGAAATTCAGCCTTGAATTTAGTGAAGTCACTAAGCAAAGGATCATCCTCACTAACTAAAGGCATAGCCCAGTTGGCAGCATCTCCACTTAAATATGACAGGATAAATGCTACTCGAGATTGGGCGTCTGGAAACAAGGTGGGTCGGCACATGAAATGAAGGGAACATTGGGTCAAAAAATATTGAGCCTTTTGAGGATCTCCCGAAAACCTTTCAGGAGTTGCCAATGGGATCAACGGAGATACCGAATGAATTACCTGAGCTACAGATTTTGGATCCACTGCAGCACCACTAGTGGCTGGTACCGCTGAACTCTGTACGGGATTCCCCATAGCTAACCCATCTACCTTTTGTGCTAACAACCTAGCCTCTTGACGGGACGCCACTAACTCTGACCTTAAACTTTGGTTTTCATCTCGAACGGCTCCCAAATCTCTCTGAATCCCTACTAAGATAGCGCCTAATTCCTTCAAGTCCATACCCTCAGCCATACTGCCCGGGCGAAGGTAAAATACGTGGGCACTTCAAACTGTCAGGAATCCAGGTGCTCCAAAGCTTCGCAGGGGCAGTACTGACGAATGTCCCGATCACCCTTCCACCGGTACCCTCGCTACAAGAGCAAGACCACCAGCAGCAGGGAAAGGGGAAGTGGACAGAGAAGAGAATACCTGTACTTCGACTGGCACCCTACTTCCAGCGACTGCTACTCATCTTGCCGCCATTTCGGTGGGTGCCTAATACACAGAAGGGGGAGAGAGAGAGAATATACCACAAACCTTCTTACACTGTGCTGACTATTCGTAAATGATAAACGAAACTTGTCCTACCAGTTTCTGCCCAGGTATTTGCCTCTCTTCTATATTTTGGAATGTTATCTGACTGAACTTCCTGCAGTGAAGACATATACGAACATTAGTATTTCTCCCCAGAATATTTCTACACTGGCACACACTCTCTCTATCAACCCAAATTGTACCTGTGAAGTTCTTCGTCAGACTTTGTCTTGGGGTTCTGTGCAGAGATATCTTCGGGTCAGAAGTGCAAGCAAAAGTTCACGGAATCTCTGAAGCACGCAAAAAGGATAAAGGGAGGTACAAGGGGAGGAAAGGCAAGGAGAAACGCACGGGGGAATGTCCTGCGGGGGGAATGCGAGTGAAGCAATACAGTTTGGATATTGGTTGACTTGACGAGAAGATGAAACACCTTACTTGTAGAGTTCAAGTTTCTCTTCAGGCTGAATACTCAACTACGTCTTGTCAGGTTAAGTCCTCGTTGACACTCGTCTTCTCCTGAAGAACCGCAGGATAGTTGGATGACAGCTGTCACAGCTCTTAGACAGCGACGGGGAACTTCGTCTGACCAAGGTGCCTCTCTGAGCAATGAGAGCGCACAACAAGTATTTCTCTCACGAAAGTCTCTGGAAACTCTAATACTATGATACTTAGAACGTCTTTGATGATTGCTGTTATTCTCCCGTCATGAATAGTTGACGCGGAGCAGCGACAAGAACAAGCTTCTCGAACGGAATCTTCGTTGAAGTGCGCAGTTAGGAGCGCGCGCCTTCCCGAAGTCCACTAGAGGACGCATCGATTGAATGCAGTAAATGGAACATTGAGCGGCCATCTTAGGGAGGGGAACTATATACAGTCTTAGCAGTTCTTTAGTTCAATGACTCGGATTACCTCTGGAATCTCTCAGTCTGCCAGAGGAACAAGGAAACCACACATTAGATCGTGCAGAGCGGGGCCAAGGCAGGGAACTAACCAACAGTCTTGGGGAAGCTGCAGTGGCTACTCGGTGAAACCTGACACTCCCTCCCTCGTCGTCTTCGGTCGGGGGTAGTGGTGCTCCGGACTCTACCCACGCGGTTAGCGCTTTCTGGAAATCGTCCTTGGTGCTTAGTCTGGTACTCGGGATATTCAGTTCTTTGCAGAACTGCTTCAGCTCTCTGTGCGTGTAATCTTCCAGGAGGTCTTTGTCGGAGGTTGTTTTTACACCAGATTCTGTAGTCGTCATGGTCGCTCTTTTCTTGTGCGTTTGCTGCGTGTGTGTTCAGGTAGTGTGTCAGTGGTACGATCTTCAGACGTAGGTTCGTATCGCATCGCTGCCACCAATGTTGGAAGGCGGTGACCCCAGGGGTCAAGAGGACTCTCCTTACCACCTGGAACCTCCTCTCCCACAATTACTGCCGAGTCTTATCGAGGGGGAGTCCCCGCCGGGGAGGACTGATCGTACACACTGTCGACACACCACACTTATGAACGGACACCACACTGTGATTCTTTATCAAGAAAGACTTTATCAAGATTGAAAGTAAGGAGCAATACACAGCGATCGAGGGATCGCGAAAGTCTCGTAGCGAGGGATCGGGGAAGCGGGACAGTCTTAGGATGCCAGCTGGCGCACCGCGTACCCTGCGCACAGTTCTCAATCCTCGAACTGGGGGGTACGAGGGCTGGCGACGGGACTTGCTGTCCTACTCACTTCTGGTTCAAGGTGATCGTGAGGGTAGCATCGATGGTCCAGCCGGACCAGAGAGTTCGTCAAGCCGCGACGAGGTCAGCAGGGCTTTGGGCAGGAGTACTCCGTCGTACTCGTAGGCCGATGGAGCCGCGACAGCTTCAGCAGGGCTCCGATGGTTCAGATCTTGTTTCTCGAGAGTGGGCCGCGACAGCGTCAGCAGGGCTCCGATGGTTCAGTTCCGTAGATTCGAGGGTGAGCCGCGACGACGTCAGCAGGGCTCAGTGGGTCAGAGTCTGTTCTCCTCAAGGTCAGCCGCGATCAGATCAGCAGGGCTTTCTTGTCCAAGATACAACTGCCGACTAGATGGGAGGCAGGCTGTCTTATAGTACTGGAGCTCTTTGATGTCCGGACCCTCAGAGGCAGGGGGCCGGAGGTCCGAGGGCCAGGCGCCTGATCGTCTGGGCGGTTGGCTCTTTGATGCTTTGGACCATGCGCCCAGGGAATCCCAGACGCCCATCAGGGCCTGGAGCCAGCTCACTAGGAGGCCCAAGGTGCAATCGAAACCAGCCCCCATGGGTAGTTCAGAGGTGTGAGTGAAACCAGTTCCTCGGAAGGGGGCCGGAGGTGTGATGGAAGTCTTGGTTTCGGGTACTTGAGGAGTCGTTCACCCCCCGGGTAGCTCTGGGCGCGCCAGCCAGCTACAGCCAGGAGAGGCCAGGGGCTGCCGAAAGGGAAGAAGGCGGCCGGCCGGCCGGGGTGGCCAAACATGGAGTCTGATGGTCGTGTGCACGGGTGCAGGCACGTGGCCTGGGGATCGTCTCAGGTCCATTGTAGGAGTGTCATATACAGTTCTGGGTGGCCGGGAGTCAGCTCCACCCGTAGATTTGGAGCTGCGGAGATCAGCGAGGACCACGCCACGAGGCCGGGTCCAACACCCGCGTGTACCCCCGACTTGTGCCCTGGTCTTACCAGCATTCAGCAATCGGACCTTGTGTGCTCACTGAAATTCCCTGGGCAGATTGAATGTAATGTCTGTTATTTCAGGTAAGAAGCATTTCTGGAAGACAATTATATCAATTTTTACTAGTTTCTCAGTGACTTTATACATGGTCTTCAAGGTGTTTTTAGGTTTAGTACACATTGAAGTTTTGAGTCCTGTGACTTTTTTCAGGATAGAGTCTTTAGCCGAGTCTTTTGCTATAGTGTCTGGGATTTTAGTCAATATGGCCGGCCTGTCCTTACTCCTTCTGTGGACAGTAACTGTCTCACTAATGTCAACAACTCTGGGTAACAGTACACAGAGGGATGTTGTTTCAGGTTCACTTTCGGGAGATAGCAAAGGGGCTATGTAAATAAATTATCAACAGTCTTTTTTGTTGTCAGCATGCACTTGTCTCAATATCCTCGTCTTGAATGTCTGCAATATTTGAAGACCCCAATAGCCTATGTGCAACTTAAACAGTCTTAATGGGATTCTAGACACCGTGTGGTTATCACTGTTCAAACATGTGGAAGTAAAATAGGCAAGGTCACCCCATTTATTTACTATTGCTTCTCAATTAGCTGCTATCAGAGATGTAGTATTATAGGGGGATATTCTCAAGAACGTTGGATAATTTCCACAAAATTTGCTTAACGCAACTCTCCTTATCACAGTCTATCGAGGTAAAATAACACTGTGTTAACATAGCATTCACAACACAGCGGTACCATGCTATAGGCTCAGGATAACATATCAAATGTCCACGATAAAGTCAACGCGATGCTGCAAAAATCCGAAACACGAACGCAAAAAAAGTTGAGATGAGGCAAATTGCAATACAGAAATCAGCGAAAATCAGCGACAGGCCTGCAATTCACACAAGTCAGGTGGGAAAAATCACAATAAAGGAAGAAAAAAAACAGACAAACAAATGCCAAACAGCAGCAAAGCACAATGGATGTTGCCGGAGCAAGTACGGAGAACAACCCGAACCCCACAATCACCCTGGAGGACCAGCCAGGGACCTCGGAGTCAGGGAAGGACAAGGAGAAGAAGAGTAGGAAGAAGCGGTTCAGTCCGCAGGAAAACAGGATCCTGATAATGGAGGTGGTAGAACACCATCAACAACGGTTTGTCACCTCCACTGTGTCATTGGCAACAAAAAATGGACTATGACAGTCCATTGTGGACAAGGTGAATGCAGTCGGAGTGCAGAAGAGGAAAATTGAAGCGGTCAAGAGGCGCTGGAATGATGTGAAGCGCAAAACCAAGCTGAAACTCGCCAACGACCAGAAGGCAGCAATGCATACTGGAGGTGGGAGTCCTGCGTTACAGGAGGACCTGGACGAGATGGAGGAAATGGTGTCCACAGTCATCAGTGGGGAGATGGTGGCAGGAGTTGGGGGACCGGACACTGCTCAACATGACCGGACACAACAGCACCAGGGTGAGTAACGACCAGGGACTGGGGGGACGGGGAAGATGGGCACAATGGCACACATGTACAATTAAGTAGAGCACATCTGCAGACAAACCATGCCTTAGACCTCCAATTCCCACCAAGAGATCAATGTACCCAAGTATGCACCATCTCAGCACTGTATAAGCGCAGAAGTCAAAGGCACACCGCATGAAAGGGATAAGGGGCAGCAAAATAAGAGCTGCAGGGGCGCCTCTTCCAAAATGCAGCACACACATACACATAACATGCAGAGCACATCAACATTGACAACAATGTGGTACAAACCGCCACAACTCCACAACAGAACAAAGGACACAACCAATGCCGCTTGTGTGTAGAAAGTGGGCAATCACATTTGGCATTGCAGGGAAATGTGAGTTGATAATGTACTAGTACTAACACACAGCCTTAATGTTGTCAAAATGTCCACTGTCCCCCATCAAATAGACAACTCCTCCCAAACAGCCACACTACACACAGTCATGCAGTCTGTTTGAAAACATGTACAATGCAACAACATACATGTGAACACATTGTTAAACTACATCTCCCCTTCACATTGCAGATGGAGAATCAACACCTCCTGCAGAGCAGCCTGAACCTCTCTTCTCTGTTGATGAAGAGGACCACCACAGCCTCAACTCCGGAGCCCTCCAACAGCTTGTGGAGAGCCTCCGCAGCCCACCACCAGGAGCAGGGCAGCCCAGCTGCTACGAGGAGATCCCACCCCCTGCACATACGACACAACAGGCAGCACCCACCACCACGGCTGCCTCCAAGAACCCCCACGAAGAACACATGGCCTTCCAATGCCGTGTGTTGGGGTGACAGGAAAATCTGTCTGAAAACGTGCGGATGGGGTTCGAACGCATGGCAGCCAAACTAGATACCATACGTGGGTGTCTAAGACCCATCATGGACCACTCACAGTCCCTATCGGACACCCACAGTCTGCTCCATGCTCTCCAACGGACTATAGCTGACATCGCTGGAGTCCTGACTCAAAGACTAGAACAACTGTCCAGTCTTAGTGGCTCTAGAGATGTCACACAGGAGTTGGGACACATGCAGAGGTTAATGGAGGCCATGGAGCGGACGCAGGTGGAAAGAGTGGCTGCCACGGGTGCACACCAGCGAGAGGTAGCTGGGTTCCTCAATGACCTCAGGACCATCCTCATGGCATTGCTGCCACAAGGCCTGGTGCTTATGCTTGCTGCTGCTACCACTACCTCCAACTCTCCGACCCCTGAAGTGTCAGTGCCACACAGTGCGGCAGACATTCCACCTCCGGCCACTGATGTGTCACTGCCTCACAGTGCTGGAGACAGAACACCACCACCCACACGCGAGGCACATGAAACAGCAGAGGACGAAGATGCGTATGAATCTGCCATTGTGGTAAGAAGGATGCAGTAGCATGCATCTCCGCCATAGGGCCTGTTTCTGCTGGGTTCTACCCTCTGCATCAACACCTTCCACTGTCCCCCGATACACTCTGCGACACTCCCCTTGGACCTCAACATGGATTGCCATATTCGTTTGATCACCAATGACACAGCAATCAGACTGCGGACTGAACTCTTCCTCTTCTTTGGACTTGTCATTCCCTGAAGACTCTGGCTGGCCCTCCACGGACCAACATTGTAAAGTGGGGTTTGCATGGCCCTGTACTGCTCCAGCTGCAACACTCCACTGAGTGTGCATTAAACATTCATAATCACACAGATGTGTCATGTCTATGATCTTTCAAGTATGGAAGTATGGAAGCATGGATGAATGAAGGCTCAGTGATTCCCCCTTATGTCCATGTTGCTCATGTTGTTGGACTTGGGTCACAGGGTGAAACATTGCTGAATGCAGTTCGGGTGACACCGACACAACAACAGGGACACACGTATTAATTACTTCCTTGTCCAGCTCAGTAAGGAACCACGCCCAGAGCCTGGGATCATTGTTCAAACCCTTACGCTGGACTGGCATACACCAGGCCAGCCCACTCCGCTCACAGGGGACGACGACAATTCTACATGTGCCAGGTCTTCCCTGTAGTGATCTGCAGATCACAGGTCTAGTTGTCAGCATGCCACAGCCACTCCCTCACAGCAGGTTTACACCCACACCACCGCCTTCCAGCACACGCGTCACAGGACATGTGACCCTGCCAATAAAAAGGGCCGGGCGCACGTGCTCAACACCATTCCCACTCTCCATCTGGGTGTATTCGTGTGGTGTTAATGTAGGCATGAGGGTCTCGGGCCCTGAAACATCACATTCTGCAGGGTCCGAGGTGACATGCTGTCGTCCACACCATGATACTCAATCATAGAGGGTCCATGACTTGCGAGGCACAGACCTTGTGGCACCGGATACACTGCGGCCGGAACAGGCATCCCCGCCACGGGACAGTGACTTTCGGTGCACTGAGGTAGGGGCACCTTAGGTGCCGAGCGGGTGTGTAGCCTGCGATGATGCCTCCTCCTGGTGGTCTGGACTGGTGACAATCGTTGTGAGCCCTGCTAGACCGCAGTGTAGGCCTGAGCCAGCGGGCAGTGCGTGCCTACCGCCACGTGGTGTTGCTTTGCGGGTCACAGAGTTAGTGGCACCTCAAGGGCTGAGGGGGTGTGCAGCCTGCGATGATGCGTATGCACTGGTATGTCCTCTGCCATTGCAAAATTAAGACCCAGAATCAAGTGTGAGACCTGGTGGCCCACGGAGCGGGGCTGCATGATGTGGAGGGTGCCATGTTCGTGGGCCCCGGGCTTGGGGCTTGCACCAGCATGTGGGGGCCCTCTTTGCGACCCGCCGGTGGCGGAAGGTGAGCAGTGAGGCCTGGGCGCGCAGGGGCGGACAGGCGATGATGGCGTGTACTATTGTATGTACTTTGCCATTCATGTATATGGACTCTATTTCAGATGAGAAATCTGTTTAAGATGTGGAACCTGGTGAACTGCACTACATACCGGCACGTGGTTGGAAACACACCAGTGGCAGCAGGTGAGCAGTGAGGCCTGAGTGCGCAGTGTCGGCACTCTCTCTCCCTGTCCCTCTTCTTTTCTCTGTGTCTCTCTCCCCTCTTTTTTCGTCTTTCTCTCCCCCTCCCTCTCTTTCCGTCTTTCTCTCTCCCTCCCTCTCTTTCTGTCTTTCTCGCTTTCCCTTTCTTCCTGTCTTTCTCTATCCCTCCCTCTCTTTCTGTCTTTCTTTCTCCCTCCCTCTCTTTCTGTCTTTCTCTCTTCCTCCCTCTTTTTCCGTATTTCCCTCTCCCTCCCTCTCTTTCCGTCTTTCTCTCTCCCTCCGTCTCTTTCTGTCTTTCTCTCTCCCTCCCTCTCTTTTCATCTTTCTCTCTCCCTCTCTCTTTCCCGCTTTCTCTCTCTCTCCCTCTCTTTCCGTCTTTCTCTCTCCCCCTCCTCTCTTTCCGTCTTCTTCTCTCTCTCCCTCTTTCTCTCTGTATCTTTCTCTCTCCTTTGCTATCTCTCTGTCCTTTGATGAGAGCATGACACACCTTTTTATCTGGATTTTTGTCTTGTAGGCTGTGACCTACAGATTGTCCCTAGGAGAGCCGCCATGTGTCTTCATTATTGTTCTTTCTGAGTTTGTTTAATACATTTTCGTTTGGTAATTCGAAGGTGAATGTGTGAGGCTCTTTTTTGTGATGACACATGCATGTTACCTGTTGTGATTGTGCGACATCAGGGGGATTCTTTGGTACATGATTTTGTGAAGTTGATGTGACATGTCTTTGCTTGGGAAGGGGGGGTGCTGGGGGGGGGGGGGTGGCGGTGGGTGTTGTGGCCCTGTTGGGGCTCCAAGCTGCATGATCAGTAGCTCCATGGTATCTGTTGTTCTTCAGGTGTGGCTCTGGGCTGGGCTCCCTTTTCTGGTGCAAGTTGTCGTCCGACTTTACACCAGGTCAGAGCAGGTGTTAATTTCCTTATCGCCTGTTGTAGGTTCTTATCGCCAATCTGGCTGGTCTTAGAGAATGTTGCGGAGTGGTGTTGTCGCGGTTTTTTGCATGGGAATGCCTACTCTGCATCTCATTAGCGATAGTTGCCGGGGTCATCTGTGGCAATGTTTTTTGCAGCTGCTATCGCAGGTAAACTGGTGATTTGGACTATTAGCACCAGCTTGTGAATGGGGCGATAAATTTATCGCCACTTTGGCTGCGATAAAGTGCTGTTAACTTGGCGATAAATCCTTGAGAATATGCCCCATAGTTGGGCTTCTCACCCCAACTCCTGTGGTCTATGTACCTGGAAAATTTGGAGTTGGATGCCTATAACACCTCCTTTGGAATAATGCTTTATTGTCCATTCTTATGGCTATGGGGCATAGCAGAATATGCCATTGGGTGTCCTCTGTGTGTGCTACAGTTTACTTATTTATTTGTGTGTGTGAGCAGAGTGGCATTAGAAAGCGTATTTCCTTGCCCTTATAGAACCTCTACCCCAAGAAGCCCACTGTTGCTGGACAGTCCTTTTTCTAGTTTAAGTGTATTTCTTACAGGTGGCGATGTTCCTATCGGGGCTCTGAGGGACCGGTTAGCTCCATCCCTCCAGTTGCTCCCATCGATCTGCCCAAGTACTGCAGATGCTTCGGGGGAATGGCAGGTCCCGCTCCCCTCAATGTATGCAAATCCTGTGCTATGCGTTCGCAGCGATAGCTGTGGGCCTCTCAGCCGGCGCGATTCCTCTGCTTCTTGGAGCCCCAGCGGCATGCCTGTTTGATGGCGTGCAGCTGCGACCTGGGTCAAGAAGCCCTCACACATTTCCATACTCCATGTCCTGCTGCCTGTGAGTCTCCTGGCTCACTGGCAGAGTGACAGATTGTCCAACATGGAGAGCAGTCATTACTTTTCGCAAGAATACTGCTCAAGTTCTAAGCACCAACTTGTTTGAGAGAAGGTGGTGTATGGCGGATGGACTAAAAGTGCCTAAAGTTCGCTCATGTGACAAGCTGACATAATTGCAATGAGGGAGGTAGTCTTCAAAGCTAGGAGACACAGCTAACAGCTAGGAATCACAATTGAAGGGCTTTCATATGAGAAATGCCTAGACCAAGTTCAGGTCACGTAGTGGCATCACAAGTGGCTTTGGAGGGAACATGTGTCAAAACTTTAACATTCTCATTGCAACAGGTGATTTAAACAAGATCAGATGGTCTGGTAAACACAGAAAGGATAGCAGCAGGGCTGCCAAATAACCTTCATTTATGCCCACTGCAAAGCATTACTGGGTGAAAGATAAAACAAACAGGACATCCAATTATTTGTTAGCAAGGGATCAGTCTTACAGGTACCAGACAAGGCCACAAATTTGCCCCAGGGCCCGCCATGGATGGATTTCATGGCAGCTTGCCCAGTACAAGGTGCAAAGTAGGTACATGAGAACCTGCACAAGGAATGGGCAAACACAGTAATAATAACAACAACTAGAGAGAGAGGGAAGGGGCACTCTCGGTCCCCCGGGTAATGGTTACAATCAACAGAAGAGTGCCCACACAGGGGTTGTAGTGTCCAGCACAGAGAAGGAAAGTCAAATCAACCTGAATAGGAATTTCCCAGGGATTTCTTGGAAGCCCTCACTCACCACCCTGGGTGGTGACATGCTTCATCATCGGGCCCACCAGGAGAAGCCGAATGCCTCCCTGGTGTGCTGCAACGCCAGGTTACTGCGGAGCGGGATTTTTTGTGACAAAGTGTATGAAAAAGTGGGTTTAAAAAATACCAAACAGCTTTACCAAACAAAAAAACTTTATTCCGTGGTTAGCTGGGTATTGGTTAAAAGGTATGTGCAGGGAAATATACCAACTAATGTGTTGGGTGTTTTCCCCTTTTAAATTACAACGGGGTCAACATGTTTCTGCCCTTTAGGTGTATGGATATTACTGGGCATTCGTCAGGACCATGTAATTATGTACCTCGGTGGTGTAGGCGCGCTAAGGCCCACCCTAGCCAGAGGAGGTGAAAGTTAAAAAACAGAATTATGTGTCAAAAAAAAGGTGCAAAAGAACAAACCAGAAAAAAGGCGGTTCGAACAATTTTGATGAACCAGTGGTCTGAAAGAAATGACAAACACACATGAAAAGACAATACAAACAATGTTAATGAATGGACTGGAGCGTCTTTTTGCTAACAATGATTTCAAGGTTCTGTGCTTGGACTAAGGTGGAAAAACGTGTGCCCGTGGTGAAAAATAGAGATATTTTAAGCCTGAGGCGGTGGAGGCCAGGCTGTCTCAGGGCATTCAGGTTATGAGCAAAAAGGACGATCGCGAAGCAGACATCATGCCATTCGTGCTGGTGCGATCAATGCGCCCAAATGGATGGCTGGTGTCTATGTTGGACCCTAGCGGTTCAACCAATTTATAACAAATAAACTTAAAAGGAATAAAAAAGAATAAAAATGGCGAGTTTCTCACTTGTGTATTAAAAGATCCACACTTCATGGGTCTCGGGAGGGGGGTGGTGGCGACAATGGCACACCCTACAAAGGTAAATAGAGGAACACAACAACTACTTAGCGATTGGAATGATGTTAGAGGTTACTTAGCTTGGTGTGGGGCAGGTAGGTGCCTGATGGTCATAACAGAAAGGTTCTTACGCCCGCAACGCCAAACACCCGCTTGGCACCTAACGCTCTCCTCGAACCGGACCCCGTGGATGGATGTCCGGAGATCGAATGGCATTGAAATACTCTCTCCGTAGTAAAGCGCGCGGTGGAGGGCGTCGCTTCCAACGGAGGTAGGCGTGCCTGGGGGTGTGTGTATGCCCAATCACAGTAGAGGACAGAAGCGAGGCTTGAGATGCAAGCCCTCGCGTTGTTGTGGAGAATGACATAACGCATGCGCCTCAGTAGCCCAACAGGGTTATGGATCAGACCGAGGCTAGTGATACAAACACTCGCGTTGTCATGGTGAGTGATTAGTTCATTTCTTACGGTGACAGGAGGCTCGTTCGTCGGGTGACGAAGAGTCTGTAGAATCGAAAGGTAAAGTGGACACTTGTATTTCCCATTCTAGATAGACAGAGCAGGAGAAACGGAGTAGGGACAACGAGACCGGAACTCTGGTGGCAGTGAGTGGTATAGTTCACATAAGTGAATTTGAGCAAAAGATCATAAAGGCTGGGGCAGGCTTATCGCTTGAGAACAGAGTACCAAGGAATCTGGTCATTAAGCCCATTGATGTGGGTAGAAGAGCCATACTAATTGTAATTCGACCAATGTCGTCTACATGGTAACGTGTCCCTGCCAGAAAAGGTATATAGGGATGACAACTCGCAAAATTAAACAAAGGATTTGCGAGCACCGCAGTAACATCAGGTGTCAGAAGTCAGCAACCAAAATGAGTGAACATTTTCTTCAACAACACCATACACCTAATGATCTAAGGTGGACAATAATCGAACAAGTCACCTCGGAGAGAAATACCACCAATATCCTCTTCGAAAAAGAGCAACGTTGGGTGTATAGACTGGGTACCCACATCAATGGGCTTAATGACCAGATTCCTTGGTCCTCTGTTCTCAAGCGATTATTTATAAGTAACATGACAGTTCAATTCTTTCATTTAGACCAGTCGGCTTCTGTGTGGTCAGTTTTTGGATCCAGAAGTTCTCTCTTCTTAGGAGATGTTTAGTATTGTCCCTCCCTTCGATTTTCTGTATTGTTTCTAGTACAACAAACTTTATCTGAGAGATGTTGTGATGTTCTTCTAAGAAGTGTGCTGACAAGGCTGATTTTATGTTTTTCAACCGTATGTTTGATTTATGTTCTGTGAGTCGCACTTTGATGCAACGTTCTGTCTTCCCGACATACATCTTTCCACATGGGCATCTTATTCCATAGATTAAGTTACTGGAGTCGCATGTTGCGTTTACCTTTAGTTTTATTGGATGTCCTTTTGTTGGGTGATTGATTGAATCTCCTCTGATTATACTGTTGCAATTGCCACAGTTAAGACAGGGTTTGGTTCCAGCAAATTTTGTATTTTTTAATGGTTTGCTCTGTAGGATTTCGCCCAGATTCTTGGCTCGAGTAAATGCAAATATTGGTGGAAGAGTAAAAGCTTGTTTGAAATCTGGTTCAATGTGTAGTATTGGCCAATGTTTCATAATGACTTTCTTAAATTTCTTACTGGCTGTTGAGAATTTTGAAACCACTACTGTCCGTGTTTGTGCTGGTTTAGTTTTGGGTGTTAAGAGATTCGTTCTGTTTAATTTATCAATTCTCCCTTTGGATTCCTCGATCAATGTTTGAGGGTACCCTCTTTTGATGAATTTATTTGCTGTTTCCTTAAGTCTTATGTTGAAGGTCTGTTCATCTGAGGTGATTCTTTTCACTCTGGCCATCTGTGAGAAAGGTAAGTTTTTTATCAGATTTGGTTCATGAAAACTCGAGTGAAGTAACATGTTGTTTCTGTCTGTTGGTTTGACATAAAGGTCCGTGGAGAATCGATGTTGTGTTATTGAGACTTTGACATCCAGAAAATTAACCGTGGTATCTGATATTTCCCATGTTAGTTGGATTCGTTGGTCTATTTTATTGAAATTAGTCCGTTCAGTTAGAAGTCTCTCTTTTGAGTTTGTCCAGATGATGAATAGATCATCGATGTATCTGATGATCATTTTGATGTTATCTGTCCATTCTTTTTTGGTCAAAATATGTTGATTTTCGTACCATTGCATGAAAATATTGGCATACACGGGTGCCGCCGAGTTGCCCATAGCAATACCGGTAAGCTGTTGGTACCATGATTCGTTGTATTTAAAATAGCTTTGGTACAATGTGAAGTACATTAGTTCCATTAGGAAGATCTGAAAGTTATGGTCTAGTTCAGTGCTCATGAGTGCTGTTTCCATCGCTTCTATCCCCATGTTATGGGGTATACTTGTATAGAGGCTACAAACATCTGCTGTGCACAGTATGATTTTGTCTTGCGGGTCCCATGGTATTTGTTGCAATTTAAACAGAAATTGTGAGGTATCTTTAACATAGGTTTGCATGGCTTGTACTGTGGGTTGTAGGTATTTGTCAATTAGTTGTCAGATAGGTTCATGAAGGCTCACACGTGTGGATACTATAGGTCTCATTGGTGGATCCATGGTGTTCTTGTGTATTTTTGGTACCATGCGTCTCTAACACGAGAAACATCACAATACCGCTGTACATCTATCCGACAATTCACTTTATGCCCCTGAGTGTCACCTGAAGGGCTTTTGCCTTTGCGCTCTGGGTGACTCTGTTTTTTTGGAGGGATGGTGTCTGCGCTCTGGCCCGCTTGGGCTGCTGCTGTTGTGTGCTGCATGTGCTGTTTCTTGAGCCTGAGGTCTGTGGTGTGTGGTCACTATCGTCAGATGTAGCCACTGGCAGGGGGGTGGCCAAAGGGACTGGAGCTGGACTCTGAGCCAGTGACAGCTGAATGGCTGCCGTCACTGTAGAGGACAAAGACTGAACAGTCCGGTATAGCACACCCACGCCTGAATGAATGCCCTACATGAAGGCAACTACATGTACCAACTTTTTGTCATGGTCTAGGACGGCATTGAGGATAGTTGTCTGACCCACACACAGCTGGTGCAAAAGGTGCACAGCCTCAACACAGATGGCAGCAGTGGAGACAGGGGCAGGTGCAGCGGTGCCTGGGGTGAAGGACACTCTTCCCTTCTTACTGGTGCGAGAACGTGCAGCACTAGTGGAAGTAGTTGGGAGGGTTGGCACTGGACGATGTGTGGTAGAAAAGGAGGCAGATATCCTGTTCCCTGTGCCCACCAACATAGATGTGTCACCGCTGACGTCAGATGACGTTAAGGTTGGTGTCTCTGGCTGTGATTCCTCAAGCAGACTCCTGTCCCCCTTCAAGGTCCTGGTCACATCAGTGTCCGTGTGCTCGTGTCTAGTCAACGTGCTTGATGCCTCACCACTGGTGTCTGTCCCCTGTGCTTCTATGCCCACGGTAGCTGCTGCAAGAGACAGAGATGTAGGGTCAGTTCAGTGGCATTAACACACATATCATATGCAAGCAAAGCACTAAACAATATGATGATATCGCCATGTTGCACACCACCCTGTGTAGTAACATTGTGAAACCTCAATTCCAAACTCAAATTTTGTGCGTTATCATGCAAACTTGGCATAAATGACCCATGTGATGACCACACAGACAAATACCCTGCCCGTGGCTCTGTGTAACCAGACATACAGATCCCTCTGAGCATACCTAGGGCCTTGAGGGGGGGAAAGATGTACCTCCCAACATGTTGCCACAGTCACACCTGGAAGCAGCAGAAGGGGACAACACAGATACAGACTCCAAAATATCAGTCCACAATGGCCATGAGCTCATCCCATCCACTATATTGTACTTTGGGGTACAGCTACACATTGGTGTCAGATGTGCAGTCCTCACAAATCTGACATCAGGTAATGCACACATTGATGTAAGCACACTCAGATGAGGCACACTGGCATTCCCTTCCATGAGATGTACCTGACTTCCCCAATGCAGACGATGCCAGAAGGTTTCAACTCAGAATGCTATGCCAAGGGCCATTACTTCAATGACAGGAGAAAGTACAGGTAGGGAAAATGCATGACAGCTGCACCCAACACAGAGGCCACTTACAAGCCATTGAATCACACTAGCAACATCACAGAGCTCAGCACTGGCTCAGGCTTGGAACACATGCAGTCACTCACAACCAAAGTCACCCTTCCCAGAATACTCACCCCAGCTTGCTGCTGATACTTCTTCAAATGTGCATCCAGCTCAGGCTGTGTCACAGTAAGATGCGGGCCATTAGTGGTGTGATGCTCCTGCGTGCCAATCTTCTAGTCCGAGGGACCAGCCCCAGCACCATCTCTGCCATGTTTTTTGCTTAGCCGGCAGATGTCGTACCACCTCTTGTGACAGTGTGTGCGCCGTCGGTTGGAGACACTCAGAGCCCGCACCTTGTGTGCAATGACCCTCCACACGGCCATATGCTGGTGGACTTTGAGCTGCAGGCATGGTAGACATGAGGGGGAAAATTCCGTGACACAGGGTTATGTACCACTATCTCTCAGTACTCAGTACAGGAGCATGATACTAACTCAGCACTACTTCACAGATGTGTCTAGCAGAGACAATACAGCATCTCACATAGTACATAAGCATGGGAGAATCATACATAAATGCATGCAGGTATGAGGGTACCTGCCCATCCCATACACATCCAGGATGCTAGCACAGAAATCTATGTGTAGGGGGCCCACATCTGCTATCCAGTTTGTGGGTGAGCAAGACATACATTACATTGGAAATTATGTTTTTGGGGAATATACAGGGCTGAGATGGATAGCCTAGCAGACAACCCATATGTTTCACTCTGTACATTCAGTGATGTGTCCTTGTCAGATTGGTCAGTGACTGTGCAGGCCAGGTGGGCTCACACTTAGGTCCAACGTGGGGCATCAGAAATTTCACATGCAGGGACAATATGAGAGCGTAAACAGTGCCTACACATGCAAGTCAATACACATGCTGATGAAAATGGACGGGGCTTTATACAAAAATACAACAATCTGCTGTGTCATAGGTGAATTACCACCAAGAGTGTCACCCTCTGGCATTTAAGTCCTGTGCATAGTGCTGACCTATACATGGTGACAATTTTGAGTCAGACACACTTCCATCAGTACCCTCTGAACGTAAACCCTTTGTAATGTCACAGATGAGCCTGTGAAGAACATCATGGACCCACACATCCATTCACACAGGCAATTTCTGTCCTGACTCCCACTTAACCAACTTGCTGTGTCACTGTATGGCTGAAAAAACAATGCATGCCCCTCCCATTCTGATGTGGAGCCAGGGAAACGTGTAAAATGGGCTACACACCCCTTTCCCCTGGAGGCAGAATGCTAGGCAGTGTAGGACACAACCCCATACTCTCAGGCATATACTGCAACAGAAACCGTCAAGTGTGCACTCCCTGCACTCTCATTTCCACTCTGAAACACTTACCATGACATCTGGAGTACCATATAGCCTCCCATACTGTGTGAGCAGCTCGTCCAACAGGACCACCATCTCCTCTGTGGTGATGGGACAAGACCTGATCTTCTCAGTCCTCGCAATCACTGGGTCTAGAAGACAGGAGCAGCAGCAGTTGGTGGTGAGGGGTGTGAGGCAGCAGGTTCTGGAGACAGGAGCAGTAGCAATTGGTGGTGAGGGGTGTCAGGCATCAGTGTCTGGAAGCAGTGGAAATGTGAGGCTCTCTCCCACACATATATAGCCCCCTGGGGTAGTTTCAGTTGTTCTAAGCTGCTGCAATTGGTGTTCCAGGTACGCTTTTCAAATGCATCCAATGATCGGCTCCACGGTGGCGGTGCACACCTACCGCAATTTTCAAAATTGCATTAGGCTACCACAATTGCGGTTCCCATTGGCTTTAAGGGCTTGGGTATTGGCGGTGACACACCGCAGGAGCCAGGCGGTCGCTACCGCGGTCGTGCATCTTTCAATTGCATCCAATGACCGGCCCCACGGTGGCAGAGCACGCCTACTGCGATTTTCGAAATTGCATTAACTAAGATCGATTTCCCTGATTTTAAATGCTATTAGTTGATGTCTACTTTCTAACTTTGTTTTTTAGTTTATTTATATTTTTTAATGGATTATGCCTTATGATGACATTTTCCAATATGCTGCTAAAAATTGTTTTTAATTGACAATTTGCCTATGCCTAAAGTACTGTACGTGCCAATAATATGCGGGGGCATGACCCTCTCTTTACTGTCATCTTCTTGTCAACTGGGGTTTGCATGTAAATAGTTTTATTATCTGCTCCTTTTTCCATTTTCTTTTACTTTTTAGCATGGTTTTTCATGATGTTGTATTTACAATGTTATATTTTTGTGCTTTTATGGCAGCAATTGCCGAAATAAAGTTTTTTTTTCACTTGACTTGAAAATTGCATTAGGCTACCGCGATTGTTTTTCCCAATGGCTGTAAGGGCTTTGGCATTGGCGGTGACACACCGCAGGGGCCAGGCAATTGCTACCGCGGTCGTGCATCTTTCAATTGCATCCAATGACTGGCCCGCGGTGGAGGAGCACACCTCACGCGATTTTCAAAATTGCATTAGGCTACTGCGATTGCGGTTCCCATTGACTGTAAGGGCTTGGGCATTGGCGGTGACGCACCGCAGGTGCCAGGCGGTCACTACCGCAGTTGTGCATCTTTCAATTGCATTCAATGACCGGCCCCGCGGTGGTGGAGCACGCCTACTGCGATTTTCAAAATTGCATTAGGCTACCGCAATTGCGGTTCCCACTGGCTGTAAGAGGTTGGGCATTGGCAGTGACACACCGCAGGGGCCAGCCGGTCACTACCGCGATATGGCTGCTATACATTGCTGACAATGACTGTGATTTGGGTGGAGGAGTATGCCAACTGCCATTTGACTATAAACATATATATATCACTATAGCGAGTGTTGGATTTGATATTGACAGTGACACACCGCAGGGGCCAGGCGATCGCTACCACGATATGGCTGCTATACATTGGAGCCAGTGACAGTGATTTGAGTGGCGGAGCATGCCAACTGCTATTTGACTATAAACAGATATGTATCACTAAAGCGATTGTGGCTTTGGCATTGGCAGTGACACACCGCAGGGGCCAAGTGGCCACTACCGCGATATGGCTGCTATACATTGCTGACAATGACCGTGATTTGGGTTGCGGAGCATGCCAATCGCCATTTCCCAATGTGTACATCACTACCATGAGTGCAATGGGCATTGGCGGTGACACACCGCAGGGGCCAGGTGGTCGCTACCGTTTATACATTGGTGCCTATGACTGTGATTTGGGTAGCGGAGCATGCTGACAGCACCTATGGAAATATGCTGTGTCAATAACAATGGCCAGTTCTCAACAGTATACAGTAGACACATGATTCATGGCACAAGATAGTGCACACAATGCCAATGTAACATGTAGTCCACTGCTGACTACACCTGCCATGTTGGTGTATATGATTGCAAACATTGGCATGAACTCCCTCACATGTCACTTGTGATTTTGCTGGGCATGTACACAGAACAGTGTTGTGATGGACTCTCCAATGGGTACACATGTCAATGTGTGATATGGCTGAGCAACTCACAGTGATGAATGTCTGACTATGTCTGTGCATATTTCTTTGTCTACTTTGCTTGGCTCATGAGCATACTTGATCTCAATGCACGGACTGTGATCATTGGGTTGTTGATGTGTGCCCTGTTCTACTTACACAAGAAGGTGTGGCAGGTACAGCAGCTGGGTAGGAGACAGTAGTGTTGCTGTTTCAAACATATGCTATATGAACTGCTGTCAGTGCTGGTTATGCATGATGTGGCAATATACCTTTGGGCATTCACATAGTCAGATGTTGTTTTGCAGGGACTCACTGTGTGCCCAGTGCACAAGTGTACGACTAGTGGAGCTGATGGTGTCCCTACATGTAAATTGTGCTGTAAGCTGAACTTTGCTGCCAGTCATTGTTGAAGTTATGTCAGTAAGATGTTGGACACATCAAATGGTGGATTGCAATGACACATGTCACCTTTCATCTCACCTAGGAGGCGACCAAATGTGCATCGTCCCTTCTCAGTGGTGGCGGACATGGAGGATGAGGACGTCATACAGAAATTCCGTCTGGATCGACCCACCCTACAAAACCTATGTTCTCTGTTGGAACTCCAACTGCGGCCGCACAGAACGTATCCAACTACTTTGACACCAACATGTAAGGTGATGGCGGCCCTGCATTTCTTTGCTACTGGTTCATACTAGCACACGGAATCCAGCGCAGGTGGGATGTTGCAACTTATGTTCAGCATGGTGCTACGTGATGTCCTGTCCGCTATGATGACCCACAAGGACAGATACATCCATTTCCCCTGGAGGCATGAATTGGCGGCTGTGAAGGGGGATTTGTAGGCCCTTGGGCACATGCCTAATGTTGTTGGTGCCATTGAATGTACATATGTTGGCCTGGTTCCACCACAGGCTTGTGAGCACCTCTACAGGAACAGGAAGCATTTCCATGGTGTGCCAGGCGGATATGATCATCTCACACATCTGTGCCAAGTTTCCTGGCTCAGCCCATGACTCCTACATCCTGCGTAACAGCATTGTGCCACAGCTGATGGCTAATCTGCTTCTGGAGAGTGCATGGATTGTAGGTGAGTATGCAGAGTCAAGTAGCATGCTGTGTGTGTGACATGCTGTCCTCTGCCACAGTTCTGTTACAAAATTGTTCTGTGTATCTCACACCTAGGTGACTCTGCATATCCCAACCATCCTTGGTTGCTGAGCCCACTGCGGAATCCCAGGACCCGAAGTGAAGTCTGCTACAATGATGCCGGTAGGAGGACACATAGTGTGGTGGAGCGTACTTTTGGTCTCCTGTAGTCAAGATTTCAGTGCCTGGACAAGACCGGAAATGGACTGATGTACTCGCCCAAAAAGGTGTATCAGATTGTAGTTGCATGCTGCATGCTCCACAACCTGGCCTGGCACAAAGAGATCCCCCTGCTCCTGGACGCTGATGAGCAGCCAAGACCCTGCCTGCAAACTAACCCATGTCCAGTGACGAGGATAGTGGAGAGGAGCAAAGTGTCAACCTGCGTCAACAGCTCATCACCCACTACTTCCCTTAAAGGTGAGTGTAAACGTACAAAGGGCCATTGTCTGCTAATGTAATTGTTGGGAAAAAGGTGTAGGTGAGCTTTGTGACTGCTGCCTGTTGTTGACTCTGTGCTGGCTGCTAATCTTTTGGGGACAGGGTAGATTAGCGCAGATACAGGATGTCTATGTCAGTACTGTTGCTCATGTAATGTGTGCAGATTGGAGTACCTTGTTGACAAGTGGTGTGTGATGGCTGTGATGCCACCGCCTGACTAGTGAATATTGTTCTTTTGTGTTTTCCTAAGTCCCTTCAGCCTCTCCGTGTTCCTGGTACATTGTAATCATGGTGAACATTGCACATCATGTGATAAACACGGAGCGGACACAACGGCATAGGTGTGTAAGGAGTGTTTATTTACAATGGGTACATGTGACAGGGGAGTGAATATTTACAAAAAGGTGAATAGTAAAGCAATGAGTTGTGAGTGATGGAAGATGTGACAATTGTGTAGTCACCCCATTGATGTGGTGACCCAGTCCAATAGACAGATGCCAATAACATGGCAGTGTGGGGAAGGACAGTCAACATAGTCAATGGCAAGGTGAAGAGAGATGCCATCATGGCTAGCTCTTTGACTAGCGTTTGGCAGGTGCTTTGCCACGGGATCCACCCTAGGATTTCTTAGGACGGCCCCTCGGTCATTTGGCAGGGGGGCCTCTGCTGTAGGCCAGTGGGGTCAGAGGAGTCCCCCCTTCTGTGATCACAGGGGAGGATGTGAAACTGCCATCCCTCGGGCCACCGGAGGGAGGTGGAGGTGTTTGTGCTGCAGGCCTGTCCCTCAGAACCGCCACTAGCTGGCCCAAGAGGTCTACATTTTGGTCCATGCGGGTGTTGATGGATCTCAGCAGCAGGCGGAGTTCACGTGAATCTTCCTGAACCTGACCCTTTTGTCCCTTGGCCCGTTCATAGGCCCCAAGGACTCACATGATGTTGCCCAGGGCTTTGGTCCCAGTGTCCTGTTGGCTTTGACTCCTCCTTGCCCTCCCGCCTGCCCTGCTGGTACGGACCTGTTACCTCACCACTTTATGCACATGCCTACTCTTCCTGCCCTCCTTAGTTGGTGGGGTGGGGTGGGGTGGTCATCCTCTGGGGCATGGAGAGTGTTGCAGGCAGCACTGGTGGTGGTGGAGGCCGTACAGGTTGTTCCAACAGGGGTCAGCGTAGTTGTTGTTATTGCTGATGTGGTGGCGGGGGGACAGTGGGGTCCTGGGACCTGTTGCACCCTTGCGTGCTTGATAGGCCTGCTTCTGGCACTGCATCCTCAAAATCCAGGGAGTCATCATCAGAGAGTCCATGTTCCGGGGGTAGAGACTGGCTCTGCAGGTTGGTGTTGTCGTCCTCTGTAGTCAGTTCTTGGTCACATGTGGGGCAGAGGGGAAATGGTAATTGACGTGCACCCCTCAAGCTGTGTGTTCAATGTATCTTATTTACAGGTTATGCAACACACAGTTTGCTAGTTCTCACATTGTATGTCTGCACAGTACTGTGCATCATGACATGACGTGGAGGTACATAAATTATTTTCCAAGGTGTGACATGTCAATAGATACCGTTCCCACATGCAGATTTTGTGATTACGAGGACATGTTGCCATCTAACAACTAGCAGCACTACGAATTGATGCGAAGCATCTCTGCTGATTACTCTGCCTGGCAGGCGTTACATCTGCACGTGAACTATCCATAGTTATCTTATGCATACCTTTGTTATGTCCTGTGCTTTGATTTATTTGTTCTACAGACCATGCTTGCTTTGTTTTCATATGGTCCTTCAAGCTCTGCCCCCATGGAACTTACAGGTGAAATTCAGTGATGTGCATGTTTGTGCCCTGATTTTCTTCTACATGGGATTTGGTGAGTCACACTTTTGTTTCTATGACAGTTACATAAGCTTAGCTGTCTGCACACTGTAATTTGCTATTGTTTCTGTGTCAGTTTTAGTGGGATGTGAGGGCTGGTGTTGTCATATTGCTCCATGGTTTTCTAGAGGAATGGTGGGGTGCATGCACTGTCTACTTACCTGTTCTGTTGTCACATTGGCATGGACTTTCTGACACATCTCTCTGGGTGTGGTAGAGTGGTCCATCCTGCTCAGGGGTGGGACAGGGGTGCCTGGTTTGAGTTGTAGTGCATGCCTCCCACCCCCAAACAGCCCTCCCTGTGACGATGGCTACCTACCTTTAAGTTTATTTGGTGAGATACAATGGCTGCCACATGCTTCTGGCTGGGTGGGGGAGTGCTCCATCCTACTCAGGGGTGGGACAGGGGTGCCTGGTGTGAGTTGTAGTGCAGGCCACCCACCTCCAAACAGCCCTCCATGTGTAGATGGCTACCTACCTGTAAGTTTGGTTGGTGTACTACAATGGCTGCCACATGCTTCTGGGTGGGTGGAGTGCTCCATCCTGCTCAGGGGTGAGATAGGGGTGCCTGGTGGGAGTTGTAGTGCAGGCCTCTCACCCCCAAACAGCCTTCCCTGTGAATATGGCTACCTACTTGTAAGTTTGGTTGGTGAGATACAATGGAGTGTTCGAGTGTGGGACTTTTGACATACCGACTCGCAGCCAGTCAGCGGTTTGGCTCGTTGCAGCAGCGGAGCAGCAGAGCAGTGGAGCAGCGGAGCAGCGGATTGGGAGCAGGCCACAGTGGACAGCAGCAGCGGGAGTACCACAGAACGTTTGGCGCTCGGCAGGCTGTGACCCCAGGCAACCAGACCCTGGCTCCCGGTGCAGCGGCCCTGCGGGAAGTTGGGGGAAGTCCGACGCTGTTCCTGCAGCACAGGCAGACAGCAGATGCTTCACGCCCGACTGAAGGAAGGCTCAAAAGGAAGGCATTACCACCATCAAGTTGGAAGGCGCGTGGTAAGAGAGGTAGGACCTTGAAGCTAACGGTCCTTCCTCGCATCTCCTTGCAGCGACTTTTGTTTGCCCTCACCGCTAATCTGCTCACTGATCCTTTCCCACATTGCAACCCCTGCTACCACCTCCGATCATCGTCATCACTGGCCCACCCTGCTTTCACTTTCCTCGCCTCTCACTTTCCTTGCTTCCCTCGTTAGGAGGCAGGAGCTAAACGGAGGAGGCTGGTGGCAGAGGCCCACGAAAGGCCGCATAACAGAGGAAAAGCGGCCGGGTGTTGAGCCATGTTCGCACCGGATGCTGGCAGCTGGATGCTGGCGTTGGCGTACACCAGTGAGTTGGTCGGTCGGGCAGATTAGAGAGAGAGCTTGAGCTTGAGCTTGACCTGGAGCATGAGATTCATGTAGGAGGCTTGCTCGCTCGCTCACATTTGTCCTCTTGCCCTCTTGCTCCTTTGCACAAGTGCCTTCCTGATCCTGAGTTCACAACAGTGCCATAGAAGTTTGTTTATAGCTAGAAATAGCATACTACAGCTGCAAGTGTCTATTGGAGCCACTGCTGACCCGTGGCCCTGAGAGGCCATCTAAGATTAGGCAATCACCTTCAAAGAACTTCCCACAGTACCCCCTAAGGCACTCCTACGGGCACAAGCGCCGAAGCAGTTGAGACTGAAGCCGTGAGGAGGGCAAAGGGTGAAGGGCAAGCAGTGGGACATGGTGGGCGTCGACAGAGGCTGACTACTGACTTGTGACTGCTCAATCACAACATACCACAACACAGCACATCACAGCACAAATTGCCTGCTTGTATGGAACTTTGGGCCACTTGGAGTTTTTGAGCAAAACGCGAGAGGCTAGTTCTGCCCCAAGGGCAAATTGCTTGAAGGGTACAGGCCCATGTCACAACTCCTGCAGGGAAGGAGGAATAACAGCTGTGGCAACTGACTACTACAACAAGAGACTGTTAGAGACTGTTAGTCAGCGAGCGGGCTCGGGTGGGGGTTTTTGCCCTCTACAACAAAACTGGCTAAACACAGGATCAAGCACAGGATGTGATCAGGGAAGCAGAGGAATTTACTCCCTCAAAACAAAAAGAAACGGAGATGAAATACTGAGACACCCAGTGCTACCACTGATCAAATTCTTGACCTGTCACCAAGTGTGTCAGGGGGCATGATAGCTAGTTCATTCCATCTACATTCACAGGAAGCCAGTTCTGTTGGATACAAATCAACTGGTTTTCAACCAAAATTAAAGTTGAAATGTTCCTTTCTGAAAGACGCTGGGTCAGCTGTCTTCTCAAGCAACATGAAAATCACTGGGTTACCTGTTCCTCTGAGTCCCATATTTACCATCTGCAAGGTCAGTTTAGGTGAAACTACAGTGTCAAGAATGTCACTAACACACCAAGCAACTGCCACCGGCACGTTGGATGATGCAGAACCACAACAGGGGGGAGACCCTAACATAACCACGTCAAGCAGTCTAGGGGTCTCATCTTCAGTCTTGGTTGCAGAACGCATGCCATCAATGAATGCAAAAATTCATCTAGAGCCAATGAGTGACTTGGCCAGAAACACTTCCTCTCCCCAGGTCAGTTCAGGCTTCAAGCCCGTCGACGTCACACCACCTACAACAGCCAGTACAACAGACGCAACAGAACAAGGAGAGGACTTTCATGCAACCATACTGCAGGCACCAAGAGAACATTCATTACTTTGGGGGGAGGGCGATATAGATCTAACCCAGCCCTCAAACCAAAGGCAGAGCTCGTGTTTGCCTCTACCAGGTGAGGCAGATGCTCAAGCCGAGGAGAGAGACCTCTTCTTTTTTTAATCAAAAGAATGGAGGAACATGCTCACATCATATGGCAAAGACGCTCCTGCTCATTCTAGGCCATCACCAGTCCCAAATGAGAGAAAAAAGGAGGACTTCAAACAGGAGTCAGCATGGGCCACCGCCTTGGACATCTTACAAAGGTCAACTGACGCTATGACCTACCAAGTCAACAAAATGGACATACAAATCAGCCTTTTAAACACTTTTCTGATGTATGTCGCTAACATAGATGATAAAATCACAAATCTAAATAACTTGATCAGACGGGTCCAAGCGGACGCCGACTCACCGCGACAAGGTTGTGTCTGCTCACCAATCATAGAGAAACTAAGCACGCTGCCAGAGATGATGACAAAATTGTTGGAGGACATAAAAGAAATTACAAATGCAAAGTCTCTCCCCTTAAGCAAAAGTGAAGATGATACATGCCCTGTAAACGAGGCCAAGGCGGTGGCAAAACTAGGGGCAAGAGGGGCAGCAGCCAGGGCCCTAACACCATCTCTAGAAATTCCGCCCACTGGCAGTACATCAGCTGACTACCAAAAACTCACAGCCCCAGGCAAAGTAGACACCACCCTACTATCGTTGTTGTTGTAATACTTTATTCGATAACAAGGTATCATAAAAGTAAATACAATTTCATCACAAAAGGTAAAATTAGATAAGAACACATTTCAGAATATGAAAGCGAAGAGGCAGGTTAAAAAAACGAATTAAAATACACATCAGTAGTAAAAACAAGTCCAGTCTAGTTTGTTCCAGGGCTTGGAAGTGCTAATTAAGAAAGTGCTGGTAGATATAATAACACAGTTATACCGCTTGATGTCCTACCCCATTTTCAGTTGAGCAAGCTTTGTTCGTATTTGCCATGCTTTCCCCAGGAATTTTGCAACTCCTCAAATTACCATCATGGATGTAGTGTCTGTTGTTAGAATGCGGAGAGCCACTGAGTATTGCCTTGTTCCCAGTTCCCTACAAACTGGTCTTAACCATCTTCTTCTGGGCCCCCTGTATGCCCTGCAGGAAAACTAGAGCTATAGACTCAGTAGGATTAGCACACCCCGGGCAGATAGCTTGATGGTGAGAGAAGTCTCTCCAGTTTCTAGTAAAGGCATTCAGGGGTAGGGTTCCATACCTCAATTTCAAGAACAATGTTCTGTCTCTCGGGTTTCTAATGAAATCACGAAAGGTTTCTCACTTCCTCTCTGGCTTGTGGTCCAAGAACTGGTCGGTTAAGGGCCCCCCCTTTGGATTTTTCAAGTCTTTTGCTTGAATCCACTCCCAATAGAGTTTCTTGATGGTTTCTTTCGGGGGTGGTGACTGAGAGATCCACTCTTCACATAGCCCCAGATTGATCGCCAGGTCCCTCAATGTTTTCAGCCAGCCAATCTTCATTGGAGAGTTCAGGGTAATGAGAGGTCCTTCTAAGGCGTACCCAATAAAGTAAAGGCCGAAGGCCAACTATGTCTTTAAAAGAGCGGCGACCCATATCGTGGAGTAATGGTTTTAAGGGAGTGGAGATAGGGAGACCCACTAGCTCTCTCAGAAACTTATTCTCGGCTTTAACTAGATCTGGGACTCTGTCAGAGCCCCACAGTCTCTAGCAGACCTATTAGCCCTGCTTTAGGTCGCACGATGATCTCTAGAGATAGCTCCCGCCACTCTAACCCATAAGTTGCAGCAGCCAAGGCCTTACCATCGTAGACTGTTAAATGTCATAGCCCCATTGGGGTCTGAAATTGTTCTCCCGTTAAGTGCCCGCAGGTTATATTCCAGTGTCAGGGCATTGATCTGTAGGGCCCTGACCGTCCATCTCTTAATGGGACTCAGGTTTCATACAGGGGTAGAGTATTTCATATCTTCCTCACTAGTCCCCAATAGATCTTCCTTACTTAGGGGTTCATACGTACAATTTAAATCACCTCCTAAGATGATATTGGATCGTGGGGGGGTACCTACTAAAGCCGTTTCCAGGGATAAAACTGTGGTCGGGTTTTGATTGCTTGGGCTTCCCCTGGTATATACATTGAAAAGGTCAACTCTATTGCCATTCAGGAGTTCTTTAAAGGATAAGTGTAAGATATCCTCTGAATTTGCATTATGGACAGAAATGTCCAAATTATTTGTTACCTTAACCCATATATGTAGGCCCCGATGGGCGACCCAAGCCTTGAGTTACGGCAGGGACAAAGAAGGTGGTATAACCAGACTTATACAAGCGTACCAAGCTCCACGTCTCCTGGAACATGCAAATCTCATATTTATCAATGAATTCATCCCAATCTGGAATATCCAGTTTCTTTTTAAGGTCTGCAATGTTCCAGGAGAGGATGAGAATTATACCTGGTTTACCATCCCCAGCCCCATTTGGTTCAGTATCAGTTGAGGAGGGCTGAACGATAGTTTCCTCTTCTGGAATGCCCTTCCACTCAGTGAGGGTCCTGCTGCTTGTTAGGTGTGAACTAGATAAAAGGGAGCTCATAGGAACGTTTAGTGTGTTCGCTACTCCTATTCCACTTAGGGCCGTAGGTGATGAGTTGGTGAGTCAAGCCTGCAAAGGGGTAAATCTGTTTGAGGTTTGGATGTTAAAGACTGTCCCTCCCAAGGTGTTATAATAATGTGGCTTGCTTATCCTTGGTTGCCGAGATATTAGTGACCTAGGATAAAAGTAGCTCAAATGGTGTAACCTTATCCCCTCTCCACCGGCCTCAGACATCTGGTACCAATCATTTAGGTACGTAATGACCCTTCGGTCCCTGAAATTAATAAGTATTGCATCTCCCTGGGTGTCTTTAGGCCTCTGGCCTACCCACCCAAGCCTTCTCACATTATGATTTCCCCATTGTTATTGGGAGGTAGTGGTCTATTATTCACTAACCAGTAGACCACTTTGTTTTTTAGGTCAGTGTACCCTTCCTTTATCCCTGGTTTCAATTCTGGGACCCTTGTCAATATTGCCATGTATGGGGCGGCTTCTGGGGACAAGTCAATCTGTACATTCAAGCCTTTGGAATTCCTGGGGTCTAACATCCTCCCACTATGTTCTCCATACATGTCTGCTATTTTACTTGGGGGTGCTTTGGATTTCTTCGCCCTGGGTGTTTTAGATGTTTGTAGATCGGTGTTAGTCTTAGTAGGGGCCTGTGTTTTCTCTGATACCTGGGATATTGGTTTTGCAATTTTATTCCCTTTACTTAAAGATGTCAATTTAGGGATATTATCCACTTTACTTAAGTTTTCTATTCCAGATTTCTTACTATTATCTGCTAGCAAACCTTTTAATAGAGTTGTATTTGAGGTGATAGCTACTTCTAAGGACTCCAGCTGGGTTGCTAGCCTTTTAGTTCTTTCCACAAGGGGTAATAATAATGATCTTACCAGGTGCCATATGTTCTCTATAAGGTCTTGATGTGGGGAGGGGTGAGCCAGTATCTGGGCTGGAATTGTGTTCTCAGTTCCTATCTTCCTCGTCATTGTGGGATTCCGGGCGATATTAGGTAATTTTGCTCGCCTACCTTTATGGGTATTTCCCCGCCTCTTTCTCTTTAATGTGGTCTTATTAATCGGTGGTGGGGGTATAGGTTGCAGATTAATCTTTGGATTAGACATTAAGGGGTGAAGTATCAAGGGTTCCTCAGGGATAATTTCTAGTGAGTGGTCTATGCTGGAATTCCTATTACTATAAGGTGTACTAGTCTCCGATAGTGTGGTAGCGTCGCAAAAAATAGAGGGGATACTGGTGCTACTGTTAGCAGGTGTTGGCTTCCTACTATTCAAGTTAGGGGTTGTGGCTAATTGGATTGGACTTAGTGAGGAGCATCTATTCTGAAGCTCTGTAGATAGAGGGCGCTCCGCCATTTCCATCTCCTGCCCGAGCGCCGAAGCAGCTTTTGTAAGATACTGCTCAATCGTACCCCTCAATGACCCTCCCTCTAGGGATATCCTACCCTTATCTGCATTTACACCCTTTGGGGACATTATTCATGGACGCTAATGTGCTAGGTTGCTTATACTTTGAAATTGCACAGTGATATGGTAATCAAGGTAAACAGGGAAATATATGATGTTAAAACATACGGATAGTTGCAGCCCATTTCAAAGTTGTAGTTTGTAGGGGCGCTGGTTTTCCCGGGTCGTGGATGTCAATAATATGGCCCGTCCCGGCCTCCTCCTGCCTCTGAGAGCCACAGAGGGCCCGCCCTTTGCCCGGACTTAGCCCCGTACTTTGTCCCGCGCGCGTCCCGCGGTAGCGTAAAGGGCGTCCCTTATTTAGGCGGAGGGAGGGGTGCGAAGAGGCACCAGGTGCGCGAGATAGACAGAGCGCAAAGACCTCTGGGCCTCGCAGTCCCGCACCCCCGTGAGCGCCCTGGTGAAATTCCAACTACAGGCAAACGAACTGCAGCTCCAGATCTCCAGGTACAGTGTGAACTTGTTAAGCAGCTACAGTCCCGGTCCCAGTCGATGCAAGAATTAGGGCTTTTAAAATCTAACAGCAGTGGGGTTAGAAAACAGAGTCCACGACTACAAGCGGCTCCCACTCGTAGTCGTGAAATCTCCTTCAATTCCCCGCAAGGCTAGCCCAGAACCATAATCTTACTGAATGTGTACATTCGTCCAAATTTCGTGTCCAGGCAAAAAGTCTCAGGAGAGTTGATAGTGACAGTACTAAGAATAAGATTATGGCTTCCAAATGCGCATATCTTACTTTCTGGAGATTTTAATATGTGACTAATGTCGGACCTTCAAAAAAAACAAGGTAACTAAATCACAGGAAAGTGTTTAGGATATGCCACCACTGGACCACCCTGGATGGCGCAAGGATGACCAGAAAGAACGCATCCTACAAGTAAACCTAGAACATCTTGGCCTCAGAGCGCTCAATGGGCGCTTCACTCCTGATAATCCACCTGGCCTCTCATTCTTATCAAACACCGGTGCATCTCTAATCGACTATACTTTTGTCAATCTTTCTCTCCTGAATCAAGTATTTATCTTCGGGTTTGGTGACAGACCTGAAAGCGATCACAGTCATCAAGAAATATTGTTTAGCACCAGAATGGTGCAAAATGATGAGGCGGGAACACTAGCTTTTGAAAGCTTTACGATCAACTTAAAACGTGTAAAGTGCTCAGTCAACAACCTACAGCTAGTATCAAAGGAGGCAAAGCACATGATAGAGATCATTGGTGAGGTAATTGAAGATCAAATTGCCAATTGGACTAGCTTTACAAGTAAGCTGTCAGCCAGATATGCAAAGCCAATAACGCATGGAAAAGGGACGGGGTTCCAACAGTCGATCTCATGGGATCCAGTAATATGATCCGCAAAAAAAGGCATGAACCGGCTATGGCGGGAACTAAAAACAAAGCCAATGGACACATTAATTATAACCAAACTGAGAGGAGCTCGTAGACATCTGAAGGTAGCAAAAAGAGAACATCAAAGGGCACACTGGAACTTCTTCTGGGCCAAACTATATTAAGATATAAGGTCAAACAACTCTGTGAGATTCTGGTGTACTGTAAATAGTCTTGGGGGTCGTGTCCCGAAAGCTGCCTCATCAAACATACTGGAGTCCGAGTGCTACTTCTTTCTGCACTGCCATTTCAACAACCGACAAGACCACACCCTGAATCAGTCACTGGCGCAAAGAGCAGCAACACTCTGACAGAGTCAAACATACTTTCAAACTGCTTTCGAATAGTGTCAACAATGGAAGAGCTTTCCCACAAAAGTATAAAAATCAAAAAGGAATCAGAGAGACAAAATTATGATAACTGCACTGAGTACAGTACAGTTTCGGAGGACCAAATCGAAAGGCAGATAAAAAAGGGTCGGACAGACGGGGCCCCAGGACCAGGCGGAATTCCTCTGGCTCTGTTCAAGGAGGACCCAGCTTTCTGGGCATCCAAACTAGCTCCACTTTGCACTTCCATTCTAGCAAAGAACAACATTCCACCTTCTTGGAGAGGATCGATCCTTGTTCCAATCTTTAAAGGAGGGGACAAAAAATCCCCTAGCAATTATCAGTTAGTTGCTCTCATTGATAATGAAGCCAAGTATTTTGCAGCGATTTTGCTGAATTCATTACGGGACAGGGCAGAGGAACACTCAATAATCCCGCTAAACCAAACTGGTTTGACAAGCGGAACGGGCACGATGGTTAACCTCATGACTCTCTCGTGTCTGATAGATCAGGCAGAGCTTAGTACCAGATCGTTTTACATGGGATTCATATATTTTAGTTCAGCGTTCGACAAAGTCAATAGGGACAAGTTGTGGTAGAAGCTTCTTGCTCTGAACATCCCAGACAGTTTACTGAGAGCCTTACAACTACTGCATTAGGACACATGGGTCAGGATTAAGATTGGTGACGGCTCCAGACTGTCAAGACCAATTTTTACAACAAAAGGACTGAAACAAGGATGTGGCTTGGCCCCCACACTTTTTAATTTATTCTTAGCAGATCTCCTGGAAGCCCTTAAGACAGTAAATGCTCATGCTCCTAAACTAGGCAGCTTACAGCTGTCAAATCTTTTATATGCAGATGACGTGGTTCTCCTAAGTAGCACAAAAGTGGGCTTACAAAGAATTGTGTATGCAACTGCCGCATACTCAAGCAAGAACGAGCTCGAGATAAATAACAAGAAAACAAAAATCTTGGTGGTTCGCCCGGGAAGGCCAAAAAAGTTGATGTGGGTCTTAAATTCTGAAAGAATTACAGAATCCAAATGTCACAAGTATTTAGGAGTGTTCTTCAACAATAACGGAAGATACAAAAACCACATGGGAGAACAAAAAAAGAAAGGTACAGCGCTAGCATGTGCTCTCAGTTCCATCCATAAGGAATTATTTGGCCCAGCATTCGCTCCAACAATACAGGTGGGGCAGGTAAAAGTCATTTCAACCCTAACATATGGAAGCGAGGTGCTTAAGGCGGTCAATTGGACACAATCATAGAATTTGTTTTTAGAAAAGTCTTCCAGTTACCATCTTTCACATCACTGGCACAAATCAGGCTGGAACTAGGCATCTGTAAGCAAACACTGGGTAGAATGATGAATTTCCTCATGTGCTGCCACAAGCTGAGGTTATCAAAAGAGGGCAGTTTAGCACTTTAGCAGAACACCCATGGTCCGATCTGAAAACAAAAGGTAGGCAAGCGGGGCATCAATATCTGTCAAGTGGGCTAAAAACCTTAGGCCTGAGCGATGTATGGGACCTACAAGTCAGCCAAAATGAGTTTAAAAGGTTAGCAAAAAAAAGCACATAAAAGCTCTCCTCAATGGAAGACAAGGTGAGCCTTTCAAGAAAAAGCCATGGTTGGATGACCCTCACTTCATACGATCAGTTGACACCTCAGAAGTATTCAACTTGTACTTTCAATGCACGCACTAAACTCTGTTTTTTAGAATTAAGTTTGGGGGTGATAAACTTGTCTTGCCACCTGCCCAAATGGAAAAGAGAACAAACCCCGGAGACATGTCGATTTTGCGGCAAGCATAGGGAAGACATAATTCAAGTTGTGTGCCTGTGCCCCAGCCTCCTGAAAGAAAGAAGGTTCCTCCTACGGAGGGACTGGAATAACAAGGAAGTTAGATCATGCAGATCTGCAGTATTGGCCTGCTTTGACCAACAGAACACATATTTAAATTGCGCCCTGGTGAGGTTTATGGACTGCACAGTAAAAAAACTAGAAAAGGGGAGGTGCCGATCGCTACCTCAGCCAGAGGCGCAGATGCTTGGACCTCCACAATAATGAGAATTATTGCCCTGTGGGCACCCTGAGAAAACCCATCGGAACTGCAAAAGCAAAACTGACATAAATAAAGAGCTATGCGCACAGACTGGACACCTTTAGACTGCAAAACACAATCCTGGCCACAATTATTTTGAAGGGATTGTCTTCAAAGGGCACAAAAAAGAGAGTTTGGACACTTGAAGGGCTGGGCATTCTTTTATCACTGTTACCATGGTCCTACTCCTATCCAACCCAATAAGTGTCACATTTTTATCTATGATTTTATCGATTTAATAAGTATCAAAACATTTTATCTTTTGTATTGTGCAAATGTTTTTTAAATCATGCAATAAAGTTTATTATTACTAATTACAATGGCTGCCACATGCTTCTGGCTAGGTGGGGGAGTGTTCCATCCAGCTTAGGGGTGGGACAGGGGTGCCTGGTGGGAGTTGTAGTGCAGGCCTCCCACCCCCAAGCAGCCCTCCCTGTGAAGATGGCTAACTACCTCTAAGTTTGGTTGGTGAGATACAGTGGCTGCCACATGCTACTGGCTGGGTGGGGGAGTGCTCCATCGTGCTGAGCTGTGGGACAAGGGGGCCTGGTGTGAGTTGTAGTGCAGGCCTCCCACCCCTAGCTATTCCTGTGAGACTCTCTGGATGCAGTATGGCAAGCACCTTCTCCTCCCATGCAGTGAATGTTCTTGGTGGAATGGGAGGGCCACCGCGAGTTATCTGAGCCAACTGACGGTTCTTGATGTTCCTCTCTTTCACCTTGCTCTTGAGCTCATGCCACCACTTCTCCTTCTTGCTGCGCAGGGTGGTCCCTACTGCATTGACCTTGTTGACTATCCTTTCCAACATTTGTGCTCTTGTGGCTAATGGTGTCTGTTGGACCAGGGTACCAAACAATAGTGGTTCTACTCTTATTATCTCATCTACCATGACTGACAACTCACTCTCTGTGAATTTGGGCATTTTCTTTTGTGCCATGGTGTGTGATGTGCAAATGGTTGGAGGTGCAGTTGTAAGGATGGTGGGGGTGGTGTAGGTGGTGTGTGTGTTGTTGTGCTGGTGAGATGTGTGGTGTTTTGCCAATCCAAAGGTGCTGCAGGTTTTGTTTCCTTCAGTGCTGGAGTAGTGCAACGGATTCTGGTCAGGGAATGGCCTGGTTTTATACTCAGCTATGTGGGTGTCAACATTGAGTATTGCTGTGAGGTGTGTTGTGTGGGGTGTCCTGGGATTTGTATTTTTGAAGTTGCTATGGGTGTGTGTCATTGGGGTGTGTTAGGTTTTTTTGGGGGCAGAGCTAGTTTGATGTGTACATTTGGTGGCCTTGTTTTGTGTTTTTTTTGTCGACCGCCATATTTATCACAGAGTTTCCACGGCGCTGGCTCTGCAACAGCCCTTCCGCCGGCTCTTTCATTTATCACTGTTAGCGTTTGCGTCAATGGTAAACAGCGGATCGTCTCGCTGTCACCTCAATGAAATCCTAATTTTATGGGCGGTCACTCAGCTGTCCTCGGCACGGTCGGATTTTCAACTGCTCCGCCCGCTACTGGCGGACTTTCGTGACATCATTCCGTGGCGGTCAGAATTTTTGGGCGGTTGATCCTAATGGGACCGCCGTTTTTGCTGCGGTACCAGCGGACGGTTGATTTCCGCTACCATGGCGGTGGCGATGGTTTTTCAACTGCCATCCTAATAGACCCCTATATCCCAAAACACATAACACATAGCAATTAAATTGTAATAGAAATAAACAAGTATAACACAATTAACATATTAAATAATATTTTTTTTAAAATAAATTGATATTTATTTTTATTCATGATTACTTACTTAACATCCCCCATTCCTCCACAAGCTAAACCACACACCCCTAAAATATAACTTAACACATATGATAAGATGACAATCCACATAATTATTAAATAAATTATTAATATTAAAGTCATAATTATTTATCAGTAAGTTATTTCTTAATTAGCTTACCATCCTCTAACCATAAAAACACAATAACCTACACCTGACATGTACTTAAATAAATCTTAATTACACAATTTACATAATTAATTATCAATTAAATATTTAATAATATTCTAAATTAAATATCAATTAATTTACTTCCCTCCATGTACCCCTACAAACCTAACAACCTGCTCTTGACATATAAGTCTTAATTTCACAATTTATACAATGAATTATCAATGAAATAATTGATAATAATTTAAATTAAATATAATCTACTTCACACCCTGTATCCCCACAAACCCCACAACCCGCACCTAAAATATCAGTTATAACTTAAAAAACAAATTAATTACACAATTTACAGAAATCATTTTCAATTAATCTAATTAACAATAATTAACACCTCAATAATTAATTATAATTAATTTACTTCCCACCCTTTACCCCTTCAAACCCCACAACCTGCACCTAAAACCTAACTTAAAAATAAATAAATTACACAATTTACATAATTAATATTTTATTAAATACTTAATAATAATTACAAAATAATTATTAATGAATTATCAATGAATTACTTTCCACCCTATACTCCTACAAACTCCATTACCAAGTACAACTCAAAAAATTAGAATAAACAATTAAATTAAAAAACAACTAGAAATGTACAAACTATATTAAAAAACATTAACAATAATTATACAAACAATTGAAAATATATATACAATTAAAACATAATAAAATACATGTAATTTTTTATAAATGATATTAATAACAACAATATTTTTGTAAAGGATATTAATAATATATATATTTTTAACATCAATATTAACAACTTAGGGCATATGTATCAAAATGTTCTTTTGCAGTTCTCAAATAGCTTTTTTTTTAGAATCGCTGTTTGAGAATCGCAAAACGCGATGCATGTAGGATTTGCAAAAACTTTTGTGAATCCTACATATTCCTTAATTGTGAACCAAAAATTTTAATTAGCAATTAAGGAATACCTCCCGATTCATTCCTCTGGGCCTACAGGCCCACAGGAATGAATGGGGAGACATTCGCAATTTGCGAGTACCCATTAGGTACTCGCACATTGCAAAAGCAATTTCAAGGATGCAAGGGTGTCAAAAAGACACCCTGTTGCGCCCCTGAAATAAGGATGGGTGGAGATGTTGTGCATATACATGCCCTAAGGGCATGTATGTGCACCACATGGCACTTTGAAAAATGCAACAAAATGCATTTTTCAAAGAAATTGCAAATTACCACCAACCTGGAGTTGGTGGTAATTTGCGATTCCTTAAGCTAAAATCGTGCAACTTGGGTGCTTCCTACATTGCATTTAATGAATCGCAGTTTGCGATTCATTAAAAGCAATCGCAAAAAAGGAAATTGCTAATTTTGAGATTCCTTATTTTGCAAGTGGGTTTTTGTGTGATACATTGCACACTGCTAAATTGTTATGCAAACGCTGAAGTTCTGCGAATTTCAGCGTTTGTGATTGAAATGTGGCTTGATACATATTGCCCTTAGATATTTTGGGAAACAATATTACCTACATAGACATTTTTAACATACATTGACATTACTTACCTTAGAAAATTGATATTCTTGTCAACGATATTCCTGCTTCACAATATTTTTGGATCACAATATTAAAAACTCAATATTTGTGCATAATGAAATTCTTTACTTGATGTTTTTTCCGAATAACCTGATAACATGTATATTTTAACTGTTTTATTAAGGCAAGAAAGAAATTGCTGATGAGACTTAATACAAATTCAATTAATCTTTTCTTAATGATATTAGGAGTAAATCCCATTATTTGTCACATTCATACTTCCTAGGTTGATCAATCTACATAGAGAAACAAAGAGCATAGTAATTAATTTGTCTAAATAATTATTATGTCTAAATTTGGTCCATAGATTGCAGTATATGCTTACACTGTGGGGCATATTTATCAAAAGGTCATGCAACCCAGGGCAGCAAGCAAAGTTGCTGCACCGTGTTATGTGAATGGTAGAAAGAGCTGAAAATCGCATTAGCTACTAAGATGTTGCGCTTTTATGCTCCCTCTTAGCGCTGGCACACTTTTGTCTGCCTAACACCAATGCAGACGCCCTTGTGTCATACTGCAAGAGTGTAAGGAAACAGGCTTTTTGCAGGTTTATCCCCCATGTTTTCCCACATTTGTGACTGCAAGTACAAATTTGCAGTCTAGCACACCAGCTCTGCTAACTTCTAGATGGGACTATTAACATTTGTACTGTTTGGCATCAAACGAATCAGTGCATTAAATCCGATTTAATGGTTCAATCGAATTAAATGTCACTGGTGGGCAAAGTACATCTTTCGAAGTTGCCACTTTAGTTACGCAAGGTTTCGAATGCCCCTTTACTGATGTACTCAGGGCTTGCCCTGCAGACAGCTTACTTCCCTCCTTGGAAGAGGTGCTAACGACTCCCAATAAAGGACACAATAGGGTCCTTCATGTGAGAGAGGTGTTATTTCCCTCCTGCAGAAAGCCACATGGGTGTTAGCCTAAAAGGTGAGCTTCAAAGCAGATACCATCTGTGAAGGGCAAATGGGTAACACTTAGAAGAGGGGTGCTCTAGTGGGGGAAGCCGTTTGTCAAACCATTTTCTCCAGGGGCGCGTAGCCCCTTGGTAGTCAACCCTCTGGTCATGAATTCTGGAGCTCTGAGTGTCGAGAGAGGGATCTCGCAATGTTGGGGGTGAGCAGAATGGTTCATCCTGGGATAGCCAGATGGTCATCAGGTGGGAGGGAACCTGGTAGCCCATTGGCTACCTACAGCATCCTACCCTGAGGGCAATTTCTAAACATAAATAGGGCACCCCGGCACCCAGAACTCAGGGGCTGATTACAAAGCTGGTAGACCGGCTTATGCGGTCCAGTTAGAGGCCGTCGGACTGTTGAAGGTCTCTTCGGAAGTGGTTTGTCCGAATTCCGGATTACGATGCAGGCACTGTGTACTCTAACTGACCACTGAAAGACCCCGACTCCAACAGCTTTTCTATTACCGCCGAGATGGTGGTCATAGGCAAACTGCATCCATAGAGCTGCACAGGGATCTACCACCAATGACCGGATTACGAAGTGGGTTTCCGGCAACCCAACTGTGGCAGTCCAACCGGCTGTCTCTAGTCAAGGGAAACAAAGGATTTGGGGTGCATACTCACCTCAATCTACTTCTCTCCAGCAGTCTACGCCAGAATACAGGTAAGTCCTTCTGCAGTGTATATCCCTATTGAATGAGCTGTGCACATTCTGCCACACTCAAGCAATGGGGTACAATGCATATTCCCAGATATTTTATGCATTTGTGTACATAAAACATGTTTTCTGTGAGTTTCGTACACATTTGCAGCAACATGTTCGTGGATATGTGCTCTGCCGTAGCCTCGATTGCTGCAGTAGCAGCGGTTGCATCGTAATACGACAGGGGAAGCTTCCCAGCCTTGGCGGTCTGAAGTGACTCCCAAACATGGCAGTCAGACAGTCGGTCTGACTGGCATCATAATGAGGCTCTCAGATTTCAACCGACTTGGAATAAGGACCGAAGAAGGATTGCGCCCCTGCATTGAAGGGTCGGCAAAGAGAGACTACACTGTCAAAGACTGCATCTAGTGGCTAGCAAAAAGAGGGACTGTGCCTACTGTGCTCTGCTCAAGGGGAAGCTGTCTCCAGAGCTCAATAGCCTGACCTCCTGTTAAATCCCAAAGTCTTCAAGCTGCTACCACGACCACCATGCAGCACTAAGGACCAAGACCCGATGAACAGACGTGCACATGATTTAGCTGAGACCAGGGGTGCTGCCGGAGAGTTGCTGGGACCCTCAGAAAATGAGTTATCAACCCAGAAGGCCTGTGACCATGACAAAGGGCGACTGGTAGTCCAGTGCCAACTGGACTTCGGCAAGACCGGAGAGGACTTCGTGGAACATCAATCCTGCAACCAGGACCCCCTCACCAACTTCATGGACCAAGGACTCCCTGCAGGAAGACCCCCGTCAACCATGCCGCATTCACAGCATCCTTTGAGCATCTTCAGTATGCAATTCATTGAATTTGCTAAGGCTTGTCTGCGGTTGAATGAAAATGCTTTGATTTATTATTACTTGCAACATTCATATCTCTGGAAACCTCCAGTGCATAGTTTTCGTTGTAGTGTCTAAAATCTTATAAAAAGGGGGCGTGACCAAGATGGCAGCGAGGTAGGCCACATTGCTGTAAGCTCCTGCCTGCCGTCCGCCGTATCACCGTGTTCCCCGGAGCTCTTGGAGCACTGAGCTGCTGGAACACTTTACAGCAGAGTCGCAGCCAAGGGGGACCTGGGGGTCGCATCACGTCCCCCAGGTCCCGAGATTTACATTAGCGACCATCCGACGGAGAGGCCTGACTGAGGCTCGGACTTGCCCCACCGGGTGTGCAGCCGTAGCGGCTTCCAGCAATCATTCGGTGTGCGGCAGTACAGGGATAGGCGCCCTGCATGTTGGTAATTAGAACTTGGGCTCTACGCGGCGACATCGGAATCCTGGGTGCAGACACTGCAGTTAACCATCCCGGCCAGCTAATAGACTGCAGCTGAGACCACGGTAGAGAAAGGCCAAGCAGGCCACACACATCCCCGGCCTCAAGTGGCGGGCCACGGATAGGGCGATAGGCGGGAGTGGTGGCTCTCGGCGGCCCGGGGATGGCCTGAAGACGCCGAAGCAGTCTCTTCAGTGCTGACCTGCCTTGGTCCCTTCCTGGTGAGTCCCTAGAACCGGATTGGAGGAGGCCCCAGAGCCCGCGCTCACCCAGGACCTGGAGTCGCACTTCCCCATCGGAGACCGGGTGTACATTGAAGCGCCCCACCACCGGTGGCTTTGCACCAGCGTGCTTGGTGGTGCAAAGGGAGGGGGCCCAGATAATAATAATAATAAAAGGGATCTTATCATGCGCAAACATAGCCCAATGGGCGTCAAGGCGCCTAATTCCAAATCCAGCTCATAACATAGACCCTGCAGCTCAACCTGTGTAGGCTCTCGAGAAGCACCACGTTTTAAGGGCCTTTTTGAACAGCGCTAGAGAGGGTAAGGTCTTTATCTCCATCGGCAGGATGTTCCAAAGCTGTGGAGCAACGACGGAGAAGGCCCTGGCTCCCCATCTGGTGAGCTTGAAACGAGGGACAACAAGTTGGGATAGTCCCGAAGAGCGCAAACACCTTGTGGGATGGTAACGGGTAAGGAGGGTGCTGATAGCGCCTTTAGATCCATCCTCGAGTGCCCTATAAGTCAGACACAGAATTTTAAAATAAATTCTGTGCTGAATAGGCAGCCAATGAAGGTCTCTCCTCGCAGCAGTAGCAGAGGAGGCCTTGGGAAGATCCAGGACAAAACGTGCAGCGGCATTCTGCACGATTTGCAGTCGATGTATGAGACCCTTGTTGGATTCCATGTAAAGAGAGTTGCAATAATCCAACCTGGAACCAACAAGGGCGACTGCAATCTGCTTGCGTGCTTGAAGAGACAGATAGCTGCGAATTCTGTTGAGCGTCCTGATCACGCCCCAGCAGGTCGAAACAGTCCGATTCACCTGTAAGGACATCGAGAGTGAGGTATCGAACACTACACCCAGATTTCTGGCAGACTGAGAGGGAGTGGGGCAGATGCCAAGAGAGGGAGGCCACCACTCATTCGACCAGATGTCTTGGTCCTTCCCAAAGACCAGGACCTCAGTCTTGTCGCCGTTTAGCTTCAGGAAGTTGGTAACCATCCAATCTGCAACATGTTGCATACAGGACCTGAAGCTAGAGGCAGATGTTATGACAGAGGACTGAGTGAGTGAAACCATGATCTGGGTGTTGTCGGCGTATGATACCACCTCCATCCCCTGCGATCTTACTAGCCTAGCAAGGGGGGCCACGTAGATGTTGAACAGGGTCGGACTTAATGCCGACCCCTGTGGCACCCCACATTGCAAAGACTTAGCTGGGGAGAGGTGGTTGCCGAGCATCACTCTCTGTTCCCTATCAAGGAGAAAGGAGTTAAGGAGATTCAGGGCCGAGCCGGTGACACCTGCCTCCCTAAGCCGAGATGTTAAGATGGCAGGAGACAGAGTATCAAATGCGGCCGTGAGGTCCAATAGCACAAGAACAGTTGTTTGTCCAGCATCAACCTTGCGTCGGATGTTATCGACTACAGAGGTGAGAGCAGATTCTGTGCTGTGATGTTTTCGAAAACTATGCTGGGTAATATCAAGATACTCCGAAGCTTCAAGGAAAGAAGATAGATGGCGGTTCAAGTGTGCTTCTAGGATTTTAGCAGGTGCAGGGAGCAAAGAAATGGGTCTAAAATTTTTCAAGAGGCCAGGATCGAGTGAAGGCTTCTTGAGGAGCGGCTTCACAATGGCCTTCTTCCATATTGATGGAAAGGTGCCTTGATCGATTACCTTGTTCATTACCTCAAGTAGGGGAGGAAGAAGGCAGTTCCTACAATCTTTTAGCTTTTTAAGAGGCAGAGGGTCTAGTGGAGAGGAGGATTTTGTCTTGTCTAGAAGAAGATTCAATCCCTCCAGAGACATAGAAGGAAAAACAGAAAGGAGGCTAGGAGGGGCAGTATCAAGTGCCTCAGAAGAGCTTATGCCTGGAGGAAGATTTTCAACCAAGGAGAGACGTTGTACTTCTAAGGAAGTATGAATATCAGAGATTTTTTTATGAAAAAAGTCTGCAATGTCGTCACAAAGACGTTGAGAGCTGACTACGGGATCAGGAAGTTGGAGGGAGCATAGAGAGTCAGCAATTTTAAAAAGCTCCCTAGAGGAAGTGAGTGAACTAGTAAGGTTGGAGAAGTATTCCTGCTTCTCCATTATCACTTTCTGCTTATACTCCCGTAGAGCAGACTTGTGAGCCTCTCTATCCATGGGATCCCAGGATTTCCTCCATCTCCTCTCACTGCTTCTGCAGCCCTGTCTTAGCAGTCTAAGATGGTCTGAAAACCATGGCGCTGATGGTTTCCGCCGGGCTACATATCGCAGGGATGCAGGGGCAAGCTTTTCTACTGCATTAGTGATAGAATCCTGCAGAGATTGTGCTGCCTCATCCGCATCTTTTAAGGAGAGAGCCTCTGGAGTAGGAACCAAAGGGGCCAAGGCCTCATCAGTAAGGTTTCTAAGATTTCTTCTAGAGACGAAAGGGGTAGTCCCTTTCTTAATAGAATGAGAAGTGGAAAAGGCTAAATGCAGAGGAACCGCAAAATGATCTGTCCACACCAACGGTAAAGGTGTGCCGCTGGAGAGTCTTAGATCATTAGATAGGAAGCGGGGCGAACAGGCCGCATTCATCCCAGGCCTGGGCTAATGGGCGGGCCGCCGGGGACCGGGAGAGAGGGGGCGGCGGAGCCATCAGCGAGAGACGGATTCCCAGAGACAATGGACTAGCGCTGACGGTGCCTCCTGAGATTGATATGCAGAGCTCACCTCATAAAAGGAAGCCAATTTAGGTACGGAGAGGGGTGCCGCTATTACTGACCGACCGGGGCCAACGAAGAAGGAAAGAGTACGCTTGTGCCCATAGTGCCTACTTGGTGCTGGAGTTGAGGCAATTCACAGCAATCCTACCGGGCCATCCCCGGGCTGGCCGGGGTCCTGCATCCTGTCCCCCTGGCACGCTTGGGCGGTGGCACGCACCAAGCTTCGAGACAGTACCACTGGCTCCCACCTTGACGAGCTTTCTCCGTGACCCGGGAGCACGGGGCACAGCATTAGCTTCCATCCCATGATACACCGGAACGAAGTCGGCACCTACATAGTAATTTGGGCGGCAGCCCCCTGAAGTGTCAGGCTGAGGTGAGGGCAGTAGACTTAGCCTTACAAGCCAACACAGGGGTGACCAGTGGAAGACCGGCGAGATCGACAAGACCATGAGAGAAGGTGACAATTTCCCGGTGCGGACAGTTCGCCCAGTCTGCTTTGCCGGCAGACCCCCGGACTCCGGGAGCATGGCGACAGGACAGGAGGTACTCTCTCAATACGCCACTTTCTCTCCTGCAGGATTTCACCGGACGATCGAACTGTATCTGCCTCCTTGCAACACCAATGTGGTGAGTCTACCCCTGGGCCCCCACAGATCTTTGTCCGCCATTGCTCCCAATACAGACCCTACACTTCCCCCGCCTCTTCTTCTCACCCAACCCGCAACTATAGCCAGACATGTCCTCCAATAGGACGAAGAAGACCAAACCCCTAACGGACATCTTTGGCCGCTCCCTCTCCAATCCTAGCATGGCAAACACCACCTCAGGCACTGTCTCTCCGGCCCCAACGGCCTCAATGGGGAAGAGCCCATCACCAAAGCCTTTGTGGAATTCCTGTTTTCCAACCTCAGAGATGACCTCCAGACAATGAAAAGGGACCTCACAGCCGAGAGTAAAGATGTTCGCAGAGACATGGATAGCATCGTTGAACATGTGGCTACATTAGAGGGCAAGGAGGATTCCATTGTCACTGACCTTTCCTCCCTCCAACAAGAAGTGATTTGACTCCAAGATCAGCAGATAGATATGCAAATACATATGGAGGTCTTGGAGAATCGTTCACGTAGGCACAACAGCTGGCTCCGGGGAGTTACAGCAACATAAGCCACCAAGAACCTCTTTGTATTCACAGTGGACCTCTTCAATCACATCTTCAGTCATTCACCCAAGTCGCAGATTAAACTAGACAGAGTTCACAGAGTGGGCGCCCTTCAAGCACTCAAAGCTCCACCGGCGAACATTCTGGGTTGTGTCCATGACTTCCAAATGAAAGAAGCTATCTTAAACAAGGCACGGACCCTCCACCCCATTCACTTTAAAGACCAGTCCCCTGTGCTTTTTCAAGATCTAGCCGCAATCACCTTGCAAAGACGTCAACAATTCCGCCCAGCCACAGACCATCTACGACAACTGGGAGTTCCCTACTCCTGGGGTCATCCTTTCAGGCTTATTTTTTGGCCACCATGGCAAACTGCACCAGATGCATTCCCTTATAGAGACTTGCCATCTCCTAGGAATCACACCCCCTACTCAAGACGAAGACGAACAAACCAATGTAAACCCAGGGCCAGAGATCTCGCCCTCGGGCTGGCAACAACAGAGAAGCAGATGAAGACACCGAAGACCTGACAAAGCAGAAATCACCAGGGGTCAGCAGTCAGCTCTAGCAGCAACATCCGAGGCACTAGCGGGTGCCCCCTCCAGGGACGCATGATAGGGCAGAAATGCCCAGTCTTTCACCTTTTGCATTTCTGGGCGGGTGGCGGGCAGAGTGAGCCCCCACACTTGACCACGGTATGGACCCCAATATGTAGTTATACCGGTTATCCAACGATGACTGACTATCACTTTTGAATGTGTACATATTGAACTACCTAATTGTTGCTCCCATTTGGATCTGGTTTTTTCAGGGGTTTCTGTTTTTTCCTTTATGTGGGGTGGGGACTCCTTGTCCACCGGGTTTTTTTCTCTCTCATCTGCCAATCAGACACAACTTCGGTAATCTTAGGCACCCAACGCCCTTATCCAATAGTCTCAGTATATTTACTCCTAGCGACCCTTTGAACCTATAAATCCAGATGCCTTCCAATTCACTCAAGATTCTTACACTAAACGTTAGGGGATTGAATAACCCTATCAAACGCAGGGCGGTCCTCTCCTTCCTAGAGCATTCCAAAGCAGAGAAATGTCTCCTTCAGGAAACTCGTCTCCTCTCTAAGGACTGGCTGAAATCGTGACTATTCCCCACATACTCTCGTCAAGCCCTACTAAATCAGCCGAGGTAGCCATTCTAGTGTCCAGGTTCTTCTCGGGCAAAGTAATACAGAAAGAGGCCGAGATTAGAGGCCGGCTCCTCACATGTCAATTCACGGTGGGTGGTCTGTCATTTATAACGCGGGCCGTTTATGCCCCCAATGATGGTCAGGAACACTTCTTCCACACCGCCCTCACTGAGGCACTAGCCACCACGGAGCGTAGAATTATTTTAGGGGGATACCTCGATTTAGTTTTTGACAACAGCAACGATGGTTCCTGTCAACGCACAGGGCAAGCAGGCGCTCTTTCTGCCTCTGGGATGGCCCGCTTGGCGGAATTGGGTCTAATAGACTTATGGAGGCATTTTCACCCCCATAGCCGGCAATACACATTCTATTCAGAGGCGCACAAACGTATGTCAGACTCAACTACTTTCTCACTACCGGGCCTATGCACACTTTACTGACGGAGGTTGAGATCCTGACTGCCTTTCTATCAGGCCATGCCCCAGTTATAACTATACTAAAGCTCCAAGCCATGCAACCCCCAGTCCGGCACTGGCACTTACGTGATACTCTATTGCACAAGGCCAGCGTAGTGGAACAGATTCAAAAAGCAATAAAGAACTATCTCACACACAATGCCAATATCAACACTACGCTCATGACACAATGAGCGGCCCCCTAAAGGCAGTCATTCAAGGAGAGTTTGTAGCTATATCCACGGCTGAAAACATCTAACGCAGATGTAAGAGGGCCAAACTTACGCAACAAGTACATGAGCTATAACAAATGCGCCCGAGAACAGGGGCTCACAGAATTTGGCGCCAATTGCGCACAACCCAGCAACAGCTAATGGTCTTAGACCAGAGCGGAATTTGCAGCACTACGCCTACACCACTCTTTTTATACTGGGGGAGACAGATGCGGCCGCCTCCTAGCCCACAAACTCAGATAGGTGCGACAGACCCAGGGAGTACAAACAATTAGCACCGAAAGGGGCACTTTGACAGACGTAGCGGAAACTTTTCGAGATTTCTATGCACAACTCTACTCCGCCCAATCCCTGGATATCTGTTAGTACTGACTAAGTGACAGCTTCAGGTCTAACCTCTCTCACGCAATTGCAAGCCGAACAGCTTAACAGGGACATTAGAATTGAGGAGGTGATAGCAGCCATCTCTCGCCTCAAACTAGGCAAGTCCCCCGGGCCAGACGGCTACACAGTTGTCTTTTATAAAACCTTCTGCAATACACTACCTCCTCTTCTATTTTCCGCAGCCAGGGGCAATCCCAAGCAAGATGCTTGAAGCTTCCATATTGGTTATACCAAAACGTGGTAAAGATAAAACGTTGTGTGCAGCATATAGACCGATCTCCCTCCCCAACATAGACATTAAAATATATACTAGTGTTCTTCCTCTCGGTTGGCTCCACATATGCCCAATCAGATACAACCAGATCAAGCTGGATTCATACCACAGAGGCAAGCAAGTGACAACACCGAGTCCTCCATTTAATCGAAAATCCTCCCGGACACAAGGGGAATACATGCTACTCACAATAGATGCCGAGAAGGCGTTCAACAGGGTGCCCTGGCCCTACCTTGAACGAGTTCTCATTCAGGTGGGATTGGGTGAAAAGTTCTGAACCCAGATCCTTAACTGCTATCGCTATCCCTGCGCAACAGTCAGAGTTAATGGCCACACATCCTCACGATTCGGCAGGGGTGTCCCCTCTCTCCCCTCCTCCTGTTTGCCCTCTACATGGAGCCCCTAGCCCTACAGGTTAAGCACAATCCGCTCATAACTGGCATTAAATTTGGAGGGGGTATGTACACACTATAAGCCTCTAAGCGGATGATATCATAGTCACCCTTTCTGACCTGATACCTGCCCTGAGCTCCTTTTTTCTTGAAATGGATAAATTTGCCCTGGCATCCGGATTCAAGATGAATAAAGATAAATCAATGGCACTCGATCTTTCTCTGGCCCCATCCACCCTAGCTCGCCTCCAAGAAGAATAAACACTCCAATGGTCCGCAGACTCCAAACCTTATCTGGGGATACAATTGGCCCCCTCTATCTCAGCCACAGCTGAGATTAACAATGCCAATCTGCACGCTCTCATACGCAAAGAGATACATCAATGGAAGAACTACTTACTTTCCTGGCTGGGCAGGGTTGTTGCAGTTAAAATGACTATTCTTCCCCAGGTCCTATACATGTTTCAGACTCTTCCTCTCCATACCCCCTCGGGTTTAATCCAGCAGACGCAGGCAGACCTGGTGCAATTTATATGGCAAGGCCATAAACAGTGGTTCAAGCACGCCATAGCCATCTTCCCACAAGAGGAATTTGAATTTAAAATATTTATATAGCGCAACATTCACCAGGCGGTTTCTTGGCGCTGTGGAAGCAACTTTAGCAGTAGGGACGAGAACTGGCAAAAAGAAAAAAAATAGAAAGGGGGATCAGTTTACATTACAGAAAGCCTGAGTGAATAGAAAGGTCTTGAGATCTTTTCTAAAAGTGGAATACTGTGTGGCCAGACGTAAGTGGTCGGGGAGGGAATTCCAGAAGGATGGTGCTAGGAATGAAAAATTGGTTCCGCCCCATTTCTTGCGTCTGTACCGGGGAACCTGAAGAAGAGCTCGAGTAGACGAGCGAAGCTCACGGGCAGGGGTATTTTCTTTTAACAATGAAGAGATGAAAGCAGGGGCAGTGCCCTGGCGGGCCTGAAAGACCATGCAGCCTGTTTTGAACAGGGATCGCTCCCTAACGGGTAGCCAGTGTAATGCCTTCAATAGAGGGGTAGAGTGGTGGGAACGAGAGAGACCATGCACCAATCTGGCCGCCTGGTTTTGAACCAGCTGGAGCTTCCGCAGACTATACGCTGGGATGCCGTTGTAGAGGGCGTTGGCATAGTCCAGCCGGGAAACAACCAGAGCGGACATGATTAGCTTAAGTGCAGGAGGAGAAAAAAAACGAGAGACAGAGCAAATAGTTCGAAGAACAAGAAAGCAGGAAGAAACAACAGAACTGATTTGTGAATGAAGGTTGAGATGATGGTTAAGTTTGATGCCCAGAGTCTTAACTGAGGGAGAGGGTGTGGGAGAGGGTCCAAGAGAAGAAGGCCAAAAGGAAGAATTCCAGGGACTGGAGGAACCACCCGTAAGGACCAATTCTGTTTTGTCAGGGTTCAACTTCAGATGGTTGTGGTTCATCCAGTCCCTGATAAAAATCATAGTAGACTGAAAATTAGAAATAGAGTGAGAGGAGGAGGACAGATTGGAAATGAGCTGGAGGTTGTCTGCATAATTGTAGACAGTGACCTCCAGTTTCTGAAGTGCGAAAATCAAAGGATAGATATAAAGATTAAACAAAAGGGGAGAGAGAGAAGAACCCTGGGGAACACCACATGTGACTTTGAGTTGGGTAGCCGCGAAATCCCCTAACCGGACCGCCTGGGTGCAGTCCCTCAGGAAGGACGATAGCCAGACCAGGGCTGAGCCCCCGACCCCCGCCGCTCCGACACGGGAAAGTAAGATGGAATGATCCACCGTATCGAAAGCGGCGGAAAGATCGAGGAGCACCAGAGCCTGGCGGCAGTTTTGGTCCATGCCCTCCCTGAGGTTATTAAGGACCGACACCACGACAGACTCGATGGAGTGCCTAGGCCGAAAACCTGCCTGGCGGGACGCTAGGCCCCCATTGGCTTCCACATGGGCACTGAGGACCGATGTTACGTGTCGCTCCAACACCTTGCCCAGGTAGGGCAGGAGAGAGATGGGACGATAGTTGGCTGGAGCAGAGGGGTCCGCGCCAGGCTTTTTAAGAATGGGCACTATGGTGGCGGTTTTAAGTGCTGGAATTACCACCCCCTGGGCCAATGAGTTGTTAAGTAGGGAAATTGGCGGTTTAGGGCAAACAGAATAAATCTGTTGCAAAATATGGGCTGGACAGATATCCGCCGGGGAACCAGACTTTACTTTAGGGAGTATTGAGAGAAACATTTCTTCAGTAAGCGGGGGGATAGAAGAAAGAGAGCAGTGAACAGAAGGGGGAGAAGGCTCGGAGAAGGCAGGGGAGGGGAGTGGAATATTAGCTTTGATATTACTAATTTTTTCTAAAAAATAAACATTCAGAGAATCACAGAGGGATTGAGTGGGGGGGGGGGGCTTAAGGGTGGCCCTGTCAGAATAGGCCAAGTCCTGAACGATGGAGAAGATCTCCCTTGATTTGTTCTCAGCCATAAGAATTTTTGTTGAAAAATATTCAGATTTAGCCTTTAGTATGGCCCTTTTGTAATCGCTCAGCACCGTCAAATAGTGAGTTTTTAATAGGGGGCAATAGTCTTTTCTCCATTGCCTCTCGGCCCGCCGGAGAGTCAGCTTCTTGATCTTCAAGTCATCACCAAACCACTGATTCGACTCCTTGGATCTTCGGGTTGATATCCGTCGTAATGGGGCTGTGAGGGCTTTGGGTCCCAGATCTCCAGCTCTACTTCTACGCCTCACATTTACGATACCTAGTTGAATGGTACAGACTGGAATCAGAGAAACGCTGGCTCTTTCAAGACCAAGCGATGGCAACCACCCCCCTACAGCGAATACCCTTCCTCGCAAGACCTCACAGACCTCCTAACCTTTACGCATCTTATGTCACCCAAGTGACAATGGAAGCATGGGATCGCACCAACGTCCCTAATAAACTAACTACCTTTCCCTCTCCACTCACCCCACTATTTGGGAACCCAGACTTCCAGCCAGGCATGGAGGCGAATGCTTTTACAACCTGGTGCTCCACAGAATGTAGCGCATGGGGCACCTATTCGACATAGACAGCATTATCCCATTCACGCAACTCAGGCCAGACTACGGCCTCCCAGAGACGGAGCGCCTCCACTATCTACAACTTTGGTACTGGGCTCTTCATCCGCAGGTCAGGCCCCTAGCCCAGCGCTACCTGACCACCTATGAAAAGTGGTTCATTACTTGCACATCTGATAAAAAACTCATCTCGGATCTCTATAAAATGCTGTTAGCAAAAGACAAATACACATACAATGCTAGCCGCATGCGCCTGGAACCGGAATTGGGCTGATCGCTGACTCACAAAGAGTGGGAGGGTATTTACTATAGGGCCAGACACTCAGCATATCATGCAGGACTTACTGAGACATTGACAAAACTGGTGACATATTGGTATTATACACCGGAAAGAATACACCAATACAACACACGCCAAAGTAGGAACTGCTGGAGGGTATGTGTGGAGGTTGGTAATCTTACTCATCTCTTGTGGGACTGCGAATATATACGACCATACTGGAAGCAGATTCTAGATGAGGTGTACACACACTTGGAGACCCAGCTCCCGAGATTACCTGCCTATATTTTGTTGGGCTTGCCTAATCCTCTAACCTACCCGCTCAAATCCCGACAAGGCCATTTGATAGCCATTGCACTAGGATCAGCTATTCAGAACATACTTATCCACTGGTGCACACCTCAAATCCCTACCTTCACGGGCTGGCTGCCGCGACTTTGGCATGTTTTGGGCATGGAGAAATTAACATTCAAATTAGCTGGTAGGGGCTCTGAGTTCAGAGGCTTGTGGCAACCCATCCTGTCTCTTATCACCACGGAATTTCGTGAACTCACCTGCTACAAGGACGTCACATTCTTAATCATCCCGAAGCCCTAAGTTGCTCATATATTATTTTCTTTGGTGGACAGGGAGGGGGAGGAGGGGGGAGTTTATGTTCTAATTTTGGACTTTGTATGTCTTTGGCCTTCTCTGTTTATCACCCGTAACTATTCTGCTCCTGATATCTAGTGACTGCATTCCATTACTTGTATGGACCATTTGGCCATGGTATTTGTTGTAGAAAACTAAAAAAAATTCAAACCATAAAATCTTATAAAAATACATTTGATTTTTATAAATTGGTAATGGAATTCTTGAGTGTTGTATCGATTTCTTCTTCAATAGCTTTGGTTCTGTTTAAATGCGTTTCAATTGTCCCTCTGTGTAAGCCTTGCTGCTGAGTGCCACACCTTCCTAGGGTTCAGCTAAGGGCTTGATAGATGAAACCTAAGGGTCCTAAAGGGGTTGGTAAAAGTATTACACATAATACACCCCATTTCTGCACCAAGGGTGCCTGTGTTATGGGCAGGATTGTTTTGTATTGGAAGGAATACACCTTCCAGCACAAAAACAAAATTGTTGGGCAGTTTCTTCTGTCTATGTGTGATGTAGACTGCATCGTGCATAGAAAGAGGAAGTGGCGAGAAGAAATAAAGATATTTTGTCCTCATTATGCCTCACTAGGAAGGCATAGCATTTTGACGCATTCCCAGGTTTACTAGCTTCAGTAAATCTGGGAATGCACCAAAATTCATTGGTGTATGCATGGGAATACCCATGCTCCACCCATGGAATGCCTATGGAAGGGGTTGTGTTGTGTTACATTTTCTTTATCGTGCCATTCAATGCAACGATAGTCGGCCCTTGCATGGCTTAGTAAATACCAACTAATATTTTGTGTCATGTCTCAACCATGACACACAATATTAGTAAACTTGGGTCTATATGTTGTCTCTAAACAATCAACATTTTACTAGCCTCACTGGGATTACATGTACAATAATACCGCCTTCCCACAAACAAGCATTGTCAAAACCAATAGGTTTCACCTATGCAAAATCGTTTAGATTTGTCACTGTTATTTACATGTCGCACAGCAGTTGATCTGCTGTGCAACATGGCTTAAAGTTTTTTTAAAAGCCCTATGCTGGCCACAACATAGTACGTTTTTTAACTGCGTCATATCACTTTTTCTTTTTACTTTCAGCCATGTTACACAGCACCTCAATTGCTGTACAACATGTGAAAAAAACCATTAACTGAACAAATGTATTTTTTTTATTTTTTATTAATTTGTTTATTGGCATTTCAGAGAATAGAAGAAAGAGCGAACATCAAAAAATCAAGGCATTGGCATATACATACAGAGTGTGAGATCAAAGGCAAGTAGCATAAAATGACACATGTCCATTAACACATTTAAGATGTAGACCACCGCAGCATGGCAACAGTCTTCAAAGTAGTCATGCATGTGACGTCATTCCACCCTTGAGCCTCCCGCTCCTCGGTAGATAGTGTGACCCATCCTGTGGTTCATCCCTCTATATCCCTGGCATACTGCCTGCCCTGAAGTTATGTGAATCGCAGGACCAGGTCCCGACTACAGGGCCGTTACATGTTAGCTGCTGGGTTGTCTACCCCGCAACCGTGGTGACATCCTCCCCGTCTGTTGTGTCATGTGTAGGTCTCCTGCTCAGGAATAGGGACCAAAAATTCTTAGGCCTGTTACGTGGGGGCAATAATTCACTATATAATTCTGTCTGTGTACTGCCATAGAGCATTTCCTTAGTCCATTGCTCTAAAGTAGGCGTCGGGCCCCGCATCCAGGAAAGAGCAACACATTTCCTGGCCAGGAGGAAGGACATGTCTACCAGTCGTCTAAGGTCCTTATGGAGGGGTTTAGAATAGCCTAAAATAGCCAGAAGTGGATCTGGAATCAGTGTGAGTTCAGTGACCCGATTCAGCTCTGCATACACCTTGCGCCAGAAAGGAGCTATTCCCGGACAAGACCAAGCAACGTGTAGGAAGTAGGCAACCATCACTCCGCATCCCTCACATTGTGGGTTCTCTCGTAGACGGTATCTATGAAGTCTCTTGGGCGTATAGTATACCCTATTCATAAATTTGAAATGGATCAGCCTATGGCGTCCATTGAGCGATATACGTTTAGTGCTCGAGCAACAGTACAGCCACTTCTCATCAGTCATTTCCATTCCAGTCGCGCTTTAGCGTAGTCAGTGTGCCTCTCTGAGAGGGCTATGCGGTACAGCCTGGAGACCAGTTTAGTGGGCGACTTAGCCTGAATAATGAAGGTTAATGCCTCAACCTCGGGGGCTCCGTCATGTCCTCCCCTAAGAGACCCCCGAGTGCATGTCGCACCCTATGAAACTGATATTGCAGCATTAGCGAAGACTGCTCTCCATCCACCGCCACCTGCTCCCAGGAGTGAGACGTACCATCAGCAAAGAAGTCCCCCATATTGTGTATTCCCAACTTTCTCAACACTGCTATTACCCCCTTGTCCCTGCATGGGGCAAGCCAGTAGCACTAATGAATAGGAGCTAATGGAGCGTATAGTAAGCTGCCGGCTTGTACGTCCAACATATGATGCCACGCGCGTGTGACTGAATTTAGCGAGTCTATTATGCCAGTGCGTCGATCTTGGGTTGAGAACAAGAGCGCAGGTAATGGAACTGGGTCAGCAACAATAGTTTTTATACGGAGATGTGGAACCTCTGCAGGGCCGTGTATCCAGTGATAGGCGTGTGAGCTTTGTGCAGCCCTACAATAGAGTTCCAGGTCAGGAGCGCCCAGACCTCCTGCCGCGTACGGACAAGTGAGTATTTTCCAGGACACCCTAGGCTGCTTGCCCGCCCAGGCTAGTCGGATCATCAACGAGTGTAACTGCTGAAAAAATGTTTTGGACAGAACCATGGGTATATTTGTAAATAGAAAGAGGAGACGTGGCAGCACAATCATTTTCATAAGGGAAACCCTCCCCATCAAGGACAATGGTAGGGCAATCCACCTTTCTATGTCGTCCTCCAGTTTGAAGATGGCAACCCCGTAGTTCTCCTTCAGCACTACATCAGAATCCGTATGCAACCGAATCCCCAGGTATCGCACTGCATCTGTGGTCCATTGCAGTGGATATTTCGGGTCCACACATGCCGTAGCCGGCGTGAGTGGAAACATGATGGATTTAGTCCATCATGTTAATGCCTGATAGAGAGCTGAACAGCACCACCTCACGCAGTACCGGGGAGAGATGAACCTCAGGCATCCCGAACATATAGAAGGGTATCGTCCACATATGTGGATACAATGAGGCGGTAGTTCAGAAACCGTATGCCCCTATGTCCGTGGTATTCGCGCAAGTCGCAAGCAAGTTCCAATCTGTATACGAGCCGTGGGTGCGGATTACAGCATCGCCAGGAGTTGAAGGAAGAGCGCCCCAACCCCCATTCGGCCAAGAACCTGCCACAGAGTCGAAGGCCTTTTCCATGTCTAGAAATACTGCCACCGTGGGGATCTCCGGGCGTGTGTGCTCCATGGCTGCAAAACCGTCCTAAGGTTGTAGGTGAGATTGCGACTGGGCACAAAGCCGGCCTGTTCCGGAGCAACCAGCATGGTAACCAAGGGGCTAAGGCCGTTGGCTATAAGATTCGCAAGTATCTTCGCGTCAACATTCAGCAGCGGCAAAGGTATGTATGAGGCACATTCCTCTGGGGGCTTCCCAGGTTTGAGTATAGCTACCAGTATTGCCTTGCGCATAGTAGGCGGCATCACCCCAGAAGAACAAATGTCCTCAAACAATGTAAGTAACTGCGGGATCAGCAGGTCAGAAAAAGCCTTATAAAAGGCGACAGTAAGGCCGTCGCTATCCGGCGTGCTCCCAGCCTAAATAGCCGATAATGCCAAACAATCTCCTCCTGTTCAATCGGTCGAGCCAAAAATTCCCGGGACAAATTCGGTAGCCACGGTAACTCAATTTGGGTCAGATAATCTAGGATGCGTTCCTCCGGAGCGGATCTTCGGGAGGCATACAAAGCAGCATAGTACTCCCGGAACCTCTCCGCCACCTGTGCTTCAGTAAGCGGTGGATCTGCCAGCACAGCCCTCACTTCCGGGATCGCCGTTCTGTTCCAACATTGTCTAACTAACTGAGCCATTACCGTCCCCGGACGCTCCCCCTCCCCATAAGTTCTGGCAGTGGTGTATGTCCCAAGATGTTTCCACATCTACTTCCTCATGGTATTCGCGCAGCGTCAGCGCCAGTTCTTGTGCTAGCACTTCGCTCCGGTCGGTTAAATGCAGGGCCTCTAACTCTTTAAACTTAGTCTCCAAAGTCTCTAACCGACCCCAGATCGATTTAAGCACGCCAGCGTGTTTAGAGATGGTGATCCCTCTAATATACGCCTTAAAGGCTTCCCATACGGTCTGGTATGAGTCAACCGATCCCACGTTTGTTTAAAAAAAACACTCTATGGATGTCAAGCAGGGAATAAAGCAGGAAGCGCCACATAAACGGAGCGACTCGCTTCTTCGGTGAGGCTATAGTCAGTAGACGTGGCGAGTGGTCCGAATAACTACGAGGCAATATCGGGCAGGCACGAACAATTTGAATTAAGTGATTGGAGGCCAGTCAATAGTCAATTCTAGTATGAATATCATGTGGAGCGGAGTAGTGTGTATAGCCTCCCTTAGTTGGGTGTCTGTGTCTCCAAAAGTCGCACCATCGACGTCTCAAGCGCTTTGGCCGAGGCCAAGGGGCGTCAGGTCCGTCCGATCTGTCAATCTCTAGTCGTCTAGTCAAATTGAAATTTCGCCCCCAAAGGATAGAACCCCAGGTTTTAAATGTTTTAGACGTCAGTGAGGTGTAGAAGGCAGGGTGATCATAGTTGGGGCCATAAATATTCAGTATACAGATCTCCAGGCCTTTACTGCAGCATTTGGAAATAGTAAAGCGCCCCTCCCTATCCGTCTCTAGAGGCGTCAGTGTCAATGAGACTTCCGTGTTCACCCACGTCAGTACCCCCCTAGCAGGTGAGGTAAATCCTGTGACCGTTACCCAAGATACCCCTAGTACGCAAAATTGGGCTGTCCGGGTGGAGGTGGGTCTCCTGCAGAAGCGCAATGTCAACGTTATGCCTGGTGAGGTAGTGCAGCACCTTGCGGTGATCGTTAAGACCGCGCACATTCCAAGTTAACAAAACCAGCGAGTCTTAGGACTCCCTGGGTGGAGTCACCGAAGGGTCAGTAGTAGGTACATATGCCATGGTGTGATAAAGTAAGTATAGGTGGTTGGAACATGCCTTGCCTTAGCCGTGCCATATTGACAACAAAAGCCAAAAGAAAAAAACACAGCAACATTCCCCTCAATAGAACATAAATGTGTTTCCCCCACTCCCCCCCAAGCCCTCTAATGCCTGCCCAACCCCAACTTGGCCGTGGAATCCACCCCTCCCCAACAGAGACCAGCCCCCCTCCCCCCAAATCACCTAGAAACAAAAACATTTCACCAGTGTAATTCACGCAAGGGTGGAGGTAGCTGCTGTAAACAAAACACTCCTTCGACCAATAAAGATCATCCTCCCTGCCTCACCAAGCATAGTCAATTTGAGCCGCACTATAGTGCGTAAGTATTCCTTCAACCGTTTCCAGACCCTCTCCCCACACCGGCCTAGTCTCCGATCAAATGTCCCCAATCAAGTCACGAATGATAATGGAGATAGGCCCGGGAGAACACACCTCCCAGTAACAATATAATCGCACCCAGTCCAGCAACTGTCGCAACCAATACTTAGCCGTTAGAGGTCAGGCATCGAGCCTAGTCCTGTTCATCTAGGGCACCTCCCGCTGCCTCATCTAGGAGCTACCTTTCAGGTGAGGTTCGTTGTTCCTTCCACCATTCCTTAAGGACCTTCTGTAGTGCTTTAGGATCAGTGAAGATCAAAGATAGCCCCTGACGGTTGACACGCAGTTTTGCAAGGTACAGCATTGCATAGTCAGCCCCCATATCGCGTAGTTGCTGTTTCATTGGTATAAACTGTCGTCTCGCATCCTGAACTCTGGCCGTGAAGTCCGGAAAAAGAGAAATCGTCGACACCTCGTATTGTAGCGGCTGTTTCTCTCTGGCGAGTCTGAGCACTGTATCCCGGTCCCTGTAGTTTAAAGGTTTTGCAATTATAGGTCGGGGTGGGGCTCCCGGCTTCGGTCTCGGGCCAAGGGATCGATGAGCCCTCTTGACCACGAACATTCCAGAGAAGGCTGTCTCCCCCAATAGGGTCTTCAAAAGTCGTTCAATGAAAAGCTCCATATTCCCCGTTTGGGTAGTTTCCGGAAGGCCTGTGATATGAAGATTGCATCTCCGAGAGCGGGCCTCCACATCCTCTGTCTTGTCCTGGATGACTTGGAGGACCCTGCCTAACTGCTTGTGCTCTGAGTCCAGGGTGGTATGGGCCTCCTCAACCTCAGTCAACCTCCGTTCAGACATGTCGATGCGTTCCGCATGTTTATCTAGCCTCTCAGCCATGCGGTCCATCCGGTAGGTGAGCGCGTCCATCTGGTTTCCCAAGGAGGCTATTCCTGCCTGCAGACTCTTCTCCATGGCTATCAATAGCCCGCGAATGTCTTGTTGTTGGTTCTCACTGGCCTGATTCAACTCGCTGGCCCCATCCCCCAGGGTAGTCTCAATAGACTTGGACCTCTTCGGGTCAAACGATAGCTTCGTTTGATTCCTGTCAACTCGCTCCATTGAGGTACCGCAAGTTGTTTCTTGACAAGGGATGTGACCTCTCAGATCAGGTGAGGGACCGCCAATAGCAGCACTCCAATATAGGTGGCACCACACCCCTCACCACAACTCTTGATTCTCCGCCTCAAAGGTGTCAAGATCTTAAGCAGAATACACTATTGGGTAGCCACCCATGGGACTCCTCTGGGCACTCAATGCAGGCTTTCTGGATCATTTCCAATGATTCCGTAGGATAACCAATCTGAGACACAGACTGGGTAACAAACTGCTCCTCAGAGGCAGACGACTCACCATGTATCCGAATAAGTGCAGGCTCAGCTCTCCCACTCCCCGCTCCACATAGTCCCCGCAGTGTAGGCCGCCCCCGCCAGGCAAGGAGATCCAAAGACAGCTCCGTATACAGAGGGGAGGGTGCCCAGCACTGCGTCCCCGCAAACTGCTAACGGGGACTCCGCCGGGGCAGACGCTGTGTGTCAGTAACTCAGGCCAGTCTAGATGATTACGGGGCCTGCAAGCTGCTCCTGTGGTCCCCGGGACTGACGCGGCTCCTGTCTGTGAAGTGGCGCTTTCCGCAGGGCCTCGCCCCACTGATAACTCTCCAGGCCACCAGGCAACGCTCCCAGGGACGCCCGTCAATCACCGTTGGGAGGGGAGGGGGGCCAGGCCTCCCCTCACAGGACAAGCAGGGACCAGCGCTCCTCAGGAAGGCTGCAGTGTTGGGCCGCTGCCCGTCTCTCCTAATCGCCCCGTCCAACCGTTCCCGCAGTACGCGGATCAAGCTAACACTTCAGGCCTCGGTCCTCGCGTGAGTCAGTCCCTCGGGCCTCGCCAAGGTCGCGCGCCTCACCTCACGGCGTTCTTCCGGCCAGACGGCTGCTGCAGTCTCCTTATCCAAGGCGGGGCACCCAGCGATGCACGGCGCTGAGGGGGGGCGGACCATGCCACTTACCCCTGATCTCAGGCCCGGCTCCGGCGCTCTTCAGTGCACCGCACTAGCCTCCGAATTGGCTCCAGAGGTCTCGTACAGCAAGGAGGAGGCAGGTATAAACAGGTAGGAGACCCATTCCTTCTGCGTTTGAGCTCCGCTACAGTCTTGCGCCACAATCCACAGGTACTGGACAGGATATCAATGCCTGACACACAGGATCAATGCAGGATAGTGTGGTGAAGCTAGGGAGTTCTCGGCTCAAGCAGCCATCTTGGTCGCGAGCTAGCTCCGCCCCCCCCCGAGCCAATGTATTTCACATAAGCAAAACCTATTTGTTTTGCCAATTCCTGTTAGAATAATGATCATTGTTTAAAGAAGAGCTCTTTTTTCTTGAGGACATACATGAAAAACATCCCAGATTCAACAACAGCTATTGAAATGCAGCATATAGCATAAACTTCTTTTCCAGCTTTGAACAAGAGACTCCTATGGCTTTCAGCCAATGTGCAAATTCAGTGCAGTGCTCTGTCTTGTCACACTTTAAAATGCAGTGGCATGTCTTTGAGGTTTTGTACAACTGCAATATGTGATCCAGCAGGCCTGCCTTGAACTGCCCCCTATACCTTCGAAGAGCAACAGTCGCATTATTATACAGACATGCATTAGTGCATGAAGTTTCAAACAAGTGCTGTCATTCGCAATCTTTTCTTTACCGGCATAGCTAAATAAAATGGGAAGGAGGTGGAGAGAGATAGAGAGAAAAATAGAGGAGAAACAAATAGATGAGGTGTGAAGCAAGGTGTGTGTTTGTGTATATGAAAGAGACCAGGAGGAGTGATTGAGTTGTGTGTGGAGCAAAAGGGAAAAAAAAGATTGTGGGTATGTATATAAAAGAGAGGAAGTGACAAACATCGGAGAGAGAGAAGCAGTCTAAGAAATGTGCAGAAGAGGAAGGGGCCTGTCTCTCCAATTCAGATATCAGCAGTGTACTTCTGTACTTAAATGTGCATCTCGGTCTGTGAGTTTCAGTTTCCCTGTGCATATATTTGTCTACTGGATGATGTGGGGAAGAGGGGTTGCAAGGGCCTTTATCTGTATGCCTTGGTGTGTGGGTTGTGTGTGTTATTTGTGTAGATTCATGTGTATATGTCTTTGGTGTAATAAATAGCTAATTTTTAAAAAGTACCTTCTGAAGTATGTAGCCAGTGAAAGGACACTGTCCACTAGCCAATGGTCAGTGAATGGAAGCAGTACTTGGGCCCTGCTCCATGGCATGGACAGACAAAGCAGGAAGACGCACAATCAGAAGCATTGAAATTAGAGTGACTGATTCAACTAATGGTAAGTAAAGGTAAGTAATGGGCACGTTCTAAGCCCCTTTTAAGATTTTGATTTCAATCAAGAAATTTTAAACACAGCACAAGCACTGTTCAGGCAAAACCCAAAAAGACAATAAGTAGCTGTTTGCAGAATCAGAAGGCCTTCACATTCTTCTTGACCTTTTGCTGCCTCAAGTGCAGTCATTCACTTCAGCACTGGCATCCTTCCTCCGACTCTCAAAATGTCAGCCTCTCTTTACCATGTCATTTGATCAGAGGAGTGAAACAAGTGTATAAGGTTTGGTAAATAAAGGCAGTAGTCACTAAAAGAACAAAAAGAAGATCTACTGGCACAGTAAACTAATGGAAACTGCTTTCTATAGCGAGAAGTGAGTACTGCAGGTTGCAACAAAAGAATAAAGATAGGTCAGAGACAATCTAGGGGTAGACTTAATTGGAGGAAGGTCTGCGCAAAAAGGTTATGTAGTGGGATACAGAGACTTAATATGTCTAAAATGGAAAACAGAGACCAACAAGTTACTTACCTTCGGTAACGCTTTTTCTGGTGGATACAGTATCTGCCTGTGGATTCCTCACCTTATGAATATCCCCAGCGCCAGCATTCTTCAGAATTTTTTTCAAAGCTCTCCACACCGACAAGGTCGTCACAATAGAATTGCTCCGCACGCAGCTCCACGTTACGTCACTGGAGCCATAAGAGGACCACGTTGGCGTGATGATGTCAGTTCCACCCATTTTGTCCCTGCCACCTAGGCAAAACGGGACTAACAACCAAATAGTCAATGCATACATAGTACACAGTATTCACACAAATACACACAGTGTAAAATGAAAAAAGAAAAGCAAAATAATGCAAACATTTCCTTCAAGCCTACATAAAGGCAAAACAGAGGCAATGCAGAGTGACCATATGAAACAACATAATAACAAATACCTCATTTATGGTATAAAAGGGTGAACAACGGGGAGGTGGGGGGGTCAGTGAGGAATCCACAGGCAAATACTGTATCAACCAGAAAAAGCGTTACCGAAGGTAAGTTACTTGTTCTTCTGATGGATACATCTGCCTGTGGATTCTTCACCTTATGAACAGAATCCCTCAGCAGTCCCACTCCCGGAGGAGGGTTTCCACCCTTCTTTACCAAGAAATCCTACAGGACAGAACACGCAAAATGACCGTCCCTCCTCACCTTGGAATCCAAGCAGTAATGCTTCGCAAAAGTGTGAAGGGAGGCCAAAGTTGCGGCCTTACAGATCACACCCCTGGACAAAGCAGAAGTAGATGATTTAGCCCTGGTGGAATGAGCTCTAATGCCTTCCGGAGGCTCCTTACCAGCCAAAGCGTAGCAAATCTTAATGCACAAGATGAACCACCTGGATAAAGTGCGCTTCTGCACCGCCTTGCCCTTCATCCGTCCAACATAGCCCACAAAGAGATAATCATCCTGACAAAAGTCCTTTGTTCTATCACGATAGAAAAGAATCGCCCTCTTAGGGTCCAAATGATGAAGCCTTTCCTCTTCCTTGGAAGGGTGAGAGGGAGGATTGAAAGTAGGAGGGTAATGGACTGTCCCAGATGGAAGGGAGTTACCACCTTAGGCAGAAAAGCAGCCCTTGTCCTGAGTACCATCTTTTCAGCATGGTTGGTCAAAAACGGAGGCTTTGAACTCAAAGCTTGAACCTCACTCACCTTCCTAGCCAATGTGATAGCCACTAGAAAAAACGTTTTCAAAGTCAGGAGCCGCAAGGGCAGCTATGCATAGGTTCAAATGTGTAACCAATTAAAAAAGTTAACACTAAATTCAAATCCCACTGGGGCATAATAAAAGGAGTGGGCGGGAACATGTTAGTAAGTCCCTTAACAAACCTTAAAACTACTGAAGACTTAAAGAGAGACGGCTGATCAGGCAAACAAAGACATGGCGATAAAGCCGACAAATATCCTTTAACAGTAGTAACAGCTGAACCTTGCTTGGCCAAGCGAAGCGAAAAACAAGAACACCAGAAAGATGAGCTCTCAAGGGATCAATAGACTTCTCTCCACACCATTTAACAAATTTCGACCACCTGTAGGAATAGATAGACTTGGTGGAGTGTCGCCTGGCCGATAAGATAACATCCATCACGTCAGGCGGGAGAGAGAAAGAAGTCAGGTTGCCATGTTCAATCTCCAGGCATGAAGGTGCAGGCTCTGGAGGTGGGGGTGAACAACCTGCCCCAGCGACTGCGAGAAGAGGTCTACCCTGAGGGAGAGATGGAGCGGCGTGTGTGATGAGAGGTGAAGTAGATCTGTGTACCACACCCTTCTTTGCCAATCCGGGCGATCAATATAACTTGGGCCCGGTCTTGGCGAAGCTTCCCCAGAACCCGAGGAATCAAGGGTATGGGAGAAAACGTGTAAAGGAATTGTGAGACTCAATCCAGTTGAAACACGTCCCCCAATGCTCCCTGCATCGGAAACTGGAGGCTGCAGAATGACGGGCAGTGCGCGTTCTCAAGAGTAGTAAACAGGTCCACCCTCCGCTCGTGGTTGGCAGAGAACTGCCGACTGAGACTGTCCGCATGCACGTTTAGCACCCCAGCCAGATGATTTGCCATCAAGCAAATCCGATGGTACTGAGCCCAGGATCAGCGCCGCAACGCCTCCCTGCAGAGACAGTACGACCGCTGAGCCTGGTTCAGGTGAGGTCGCCCCCACACCACTGCTACTGCCCGCTGCCTGCCTGCCAGCACCTGCACCCTGCGGCTGCCTTCCTCTGCCCGCAGCCCGCCGTCCGCCTGCCGTCGCTGCTTGTTGCTCTGTGTCCTTCTCCCCCCTGCTCCGCCGTTAGTGTGCCCCCCCCTCCCCCAGCCGCCGGACGACCCAGCCACTGCTGAGCCGCCTTCGGCCCTTTCCCGCCACTGCCCATTCTCGTCACCGCCCCCCCACTGCCCATTGGCCCGATCCCGCCACCCAGCTGACCCGCCCTCCCGGCTCCTCATTTAAGGGGGAACCTCGCAAGGCTAGGGAGCGACCGCTGAGCCTGGTTCAGGTGATGTCGCCCCCACACCACTGCTACTGCCCGCTGCCTGCCTGCCAGCACCTGCACCCTGCGGCTGCCTTCCTCTGCCCGCAGCCCGCCGTCCGCCTGACGTCGCTGCTTGTTGCTCTGTGTCCTTCTCCCCCCTGCTCCGCCGTTAGTGTGCCCCCCCCTCCCCCAGCCGCGGGACGACCCAGCCACCGCTGAGCCGCCCTCGGCCCTTTCCCGCCACTGCCCATTCTCGTCACCGCCCCCCCCCCACTGCCCATTGGCCCCGATCCCGCCACCCAGCTGACCCGCCCTCCCGGCTCCTCATTTATGACGCCCCCGGAGCGACCGCGCAGAGGACGCGCGCAGCGGGAGCACCGATTGAGCGCCGAAGGTGCGCCAAAGGTAAGCCCGTCTGCGCCCGTCTGCGCCTGGACCGCGCCCAGCGCCCGAACCCCTGGCCCCCATGGACCCCAGCCCACCCGCCGGACGTACGACGCCACCACCCTCAACGCACTCAACACCGGCCGAATCCCGGGATGCTACCGAGCAACCCCGAGACGCACCCACGGACCCTTCAGCTGCCACGCCTGCAAGTTCACCTGCATCCGGACCTGCACTGCACCAGCACCCGCCAAGCCGAACACCAGCAGCTACCACCTCAAGTGCATCCTGCTCAACACCCGCTCCGTCCACAGACACGCCGTTCAACTCTGGAACCTCCTTGACACCACAGCTCTTGACGTTGCCTCCTCACGGAAACCTGGATGAACGACTCCTCAGCGCCCGACATCGCCATCGCCATCCCAGAGGGCTACAAGATCACCCGAAGAGACCGAGACAAACAGACGGGAGGAGGCATCGCCATCATCCACAGAGACACCATCCGCATCACGACCAACACCGACGACACCCTGACAACCGCCGAACACCTGCACTTCCAGATACACACCGACCCCAAGACCACCCTCAGAGGCACCCTGATCTACCGACCCCCGGGACCACGCACTCAATTCAGCGAAGACATTGCCAACTTCATCAGCCCGCACGCCCTCCCCTCTGCCGACTACATCCTCCTCGGGGATCTCAACTTCCACCTGGAGAACAACAACGACCGCAACACCACCTCCCTGCTTGACAACCTCGCCAACCTGGGACTCAAGCAGCTGGTGACCAGCCCCACCCACCTCGCCGGACACACACTCGACGCCGTCTTCTCATCCAGCAAGGACATCATCTTCAGCCACGCCACCGGACTCCACTGGACGGACCACAGCTGCGTCCACTTCAGCTTCAGAAGGACCACAATCCACCAGCAACAGGTTGCACGAAGAAGCTGGAACAAGATCACGGCCGACCAACTCGCCGCATCCCTAAACCAGCACCCTCCCGCCCGCTCAGCGAACCCTAGCCAGGCCGCCGACAACCTCACGAAGTGGATCAACAGCTGTGCAGACGACCTCGCCCCACTGAGGACCCCGCCCAGCAGACCCGGCAGCAAGAAGGCCCCATGGTTCACCGACGAACTCAAGAGCTCCAAGAAGAACTGCCGAGCCCTCGAGAAAGCCTGGAGAAAAGACCCAACACCGGACAACATGATCACCCTCAAGCTCGCCACCCGAAAGCACCATCAACTGATTCACGCCACCAAGAAAACAGCATTCAAGGAACGACTGGACAACAACGCACACAACAGCAAGGAACTCTTCAACATCGTGAAAGAGCTCTCCAACCCCAACGCCGGAAACAACGACATCACCCCATCGCAAGACCTCTGCAACTCCCTTGCCTCCTACTTCCACAACAAGATCGCTGACATACACAACAGCTTCAGCTCACAACCAACGCTCCCCACGACCGTACCAACGCCCCCCACCACCACCCTTAGCGCCTGGTCCCCAATCAAGACTGAAGACACCATCCGCATGATGAACTCCATCCACTCCGGATCTCCAACCGACCCCTGCCCTCACCACGTCTTCAACAAGGCCGACTCCGTCATCGCACCCCACCTGCGGGACATCATCAACGCCTCCTTCGACACCGCAACCTTCCCGGAGAGCTGGAAGCACGCCGAACTCAGCGCTCTACTAAAGAAACCAACAGCGGACCCCACCGTACTCAAGAACTACCGCTCCATCTCGCTCCTACCGTTTCCAGCCAAAGTCATCGAGAAGACCGTCAACAAGCAACTGGCTGGCTTCCTCGAGACGAACGGATCCCTCGACCCCTCACAGTCGGGCTTCAGGGCCAACCACAGCACCGAGACCGCCCTCATCGCGGCCACCGATGACATCCGTGCCCTGCTGGACAACGGAGAGACAGCGGCCCTCATCCTCCTGGACCTCTCCGCGGCATTCAACACCGTCTGCCACCGCACCCTAGTGCAGCGCCTTAGCAACGCCGGAATCCAGGAGAAAGCACTGGAGTGGATTGTCTCCTTCCTCGCTGGAAGGACTCAGAGAGTCCGCCTACCACCATTCAGATCAGAGGCCACGGAAGTCATCTGCGGCGTCCCTCAGGGCTCTTCGATCAGCCCCACCCTCTTCAATGTCTACATGAGCCCCCTGGCGGCCATCGCACGCCAACACAACCTCAACATCATCTCCTACGCCGACGACACACAGCTGATCCTCTCCCTGACCAACGACCCCGCCACCGCCAGAGCTGACCTACACGAAGGGATGAAACACGTAGCCGAATGGATGATGACCAGCCGCCTGAAACTGAACTCAGAGAAGACGGAAGTCCTCATCCTGGGCCCCTCACCCTCCGCCTGGGACGACTCCTGGTGGCCCCCTGCCCTGGGCAGCGCACCCAAACTGACAGACCACGCACGCAACCTGGGCTTCATCCTGGACTCCTCCCTCTCCATGACAAGACAAGTCAACGCCGTCTCCTCGTCCTGTTTCAACATCCTGCGCATGCTACGCAAGATCTTCCGGTGGATCCCCTCCGAGACCAGGAAGACGGTCACCCAGGCCCTCGTCACCAGCCGTCTGGACTACGGCAACACCGTCTACGCCGGAACCACTGCCAAGCTCCAGAAGAGACTCCAGCGGATCCAGAACGCCTCAGCCAGACTCATCCTCGACATCCCCCGACGCAGCCACATCTCCGGACATCTGAGAGACCTGCACTGGCTCCCCCTTCAACAAAAGAATCACCTTCCATCTCCTCACCCACGCACACAAACCCCTACACGACCAAGGCCCGAGCTACCTCAACAGCCGCCTCAACTTCTATGCTCCCACACGCCACCTCCGATCGACCAACCAGGCGCTCGCCGCCGTCCCCCGCATCCGAAGAGCCACAACAGGAGGAAGATCCTTCTCCCACCTGGCCGCCAATACTTGGAACTCCCTCCCGACCCACCTCCGCCTGACCCAAGACCACCTCGCCTTCAGGAAGCAGCTCAAGACCTGGCTGTTCGAGCAGTAGCGGACCCCCCCTCCCGAAGCGCCTTGAGACCGTCTGGGTGAGTAGTGCGAGATACAAATGCAATGATTGATTGATTGACCCTACTCCTCCCTGTTTGTTGACATACCACATCGCAGCAGTGTTATCCATCAGGACCTGAACCAACTGACTGTGAAGGGGAGGGAGAAAGGCTTTGAACGTCAAACGTATCGCCCGTAATTCCAGAAGATTGATATGAGACAATCTCTCCTCTGGAGACCAAAGACCCTTGATCTCCAGACCCCCAGATGAGCACCCCACCCTAAGGTGGATACATCTGTTATCACTGTGGCCACCGATGGAGGAAAGTGAAAGGGCTTTCCTTGAGACAGATTGCCCTCCACACCCCACCAAGACAGATCCGCTGCAGCTTCTCTGGAGATCCTGACAGACTCCCTGAGATCTCAGTTGTGCTGATACCACTGCCTGCGGAGGCACCACTGGAGCTCCCTCATATGCCAGCGTGCATGGTTGAACAACAGAATGCAAGAAGCTAACAGACCGAGCAGGCAAAGGACCTTCAGAACCGAACAACTGCTCAATTGTAAAACAAGAGAATCATTTCCTGAATGTAGAGAATCCTTTGTGGTGGCAGGAATACTCAACACACAGTGGTATCCAGTACTGCCCCTATGAACAGGTTGCGCTGTGAGGGCACCAGGTGAGACTTGAGCACATTTATCGAAAAACCCAACTTGTTCAACAAGTGGGATGTTACCTGCAGACGATGACGCACCGTTCTCCGGCGACTCTGCCTTCAGGGGCCAGTCATCCAGGTAGGGGAAAACCGGAATCCCCGACCTCCTGAGATGGGCAGCTACCACTGCCATCACTTTGGTGAAGACTCGAGGTGAAGTAAGACCAAACGGAAGGACCTTAAACTGATAGTGCTGCAAACTAACCGTAAATCGGAGATACTTCCTATGCGACTTCAGGATTGGGATATGAAAATACGTATCCTGCAAGTCGATGGACACCATCCAGACCTCCTGTTGCAGGGCCTGAAGAACCTGCGCTAGGGTGAGCATCTTGAACCTCTCCTGTTTGAGAAACAGATTCAAGATTCTGAGATCCAGGAAGGGCTGTAATCTGCCATCCTTCTTGGGAATCAGGAAATACCGGGAGTAGCATCCCTGACCACTTTCCTGCTCCGGAACCACCTCTATCGCACCCTTTTATAACAGGGCAAGAACCTCCTTCTGAAGAAGAAGTAAATGATCCTCCGTGCAAAATCCTTGGCAAGGAGGGTAAGGGGGAGGGAACTCCCTGAAGGGAAGAGCGTACCCATTTTCTACTAGATCTAAAACCCAAAGGTCCGAAGTGACCAGTTTCCAATCTTGTAGAAAATGAGTAAGCCGCCCCCCACAGGACCTGCATGATCCAGGATGGTGGATCCAGAGCTGCTTTCCTGCATTACCAGTAGGGTTTGGGGAGGTAGAGGAGGAGGAAGAGGTCTGACTACCTGCTCCACGAAGGTGACCTCTGCCTTTACCCCTTTAGGACTTATACAAGGAGTTTTGCTGTTGCTGCTGCGACTGACGGGAACGAAAGGAAGATTTCCCAAAGCCGCAGTATCTTCTGAAGCCATAGCCCCTTGCCTGAGACTGTAAATCCAAGGATTTTGCTGTGGTCCTACTGCCCTTAAATCTCTGCAAAGCAGAGTCAGCCTTTTCTCCAAAGGGCTTAGAGCCGTCAAAGGGAAGATCCAAAAGAGAAGCTTGCACGTCAGGTGAAAATCCAGAAGACCTCAACCATACATACCTTCTAGTAGCAACGGATGAACCAATCACCCTTGCCACTGAATCTGCTGTGTCCAGACCCGACTGGATGATTTGGCGAGCAGCAGCCTGAGAGTCCGCCAAAACTTCACTCAAATTACCCCCGTCTTCCTCTGATAATTTTGCAAGAATCTGCTTGGCAGAGTTCATAAGGGCATGAATGTATCTACCCAACATACAGGTTGCTCAAGCTTCTTGGAATCCCTGTCAGCAGGAGCTTGAGGAAAGGCACCCGCAGACTGCTTTGAACATGAAGCCTGCACCACCAAACTCAGGGGCGAGGGATGAGAAGAAAAAAAACACAGGATCCCCTGGGTCAGGCCCATACCTCCTGGACACAGATTTAGAAATTGCAGAAGCAGAACGAGGATTGCGCCAAACCTCATGGATCGACTCCGTCAGGGCATCATTGAAGGGAAAGAGGCTCAACCACAGAAGATGAAAAATGAAGCACCTCTGAAAGAAGATTAGACTTATATTCAGCCATAGGGAGCTGCAAATCCAAATGTTCTGCCGCCTTCTTCATCACAATATGATACGGTGAGACTTCCTTTGAAGAAGAAGCTTTCTGAGAAGCTAAATCCCATTCCGGGGAAGTGTCTAGTCCACTTGCCTCACACAAACCTTCAAACAAGTCCTCAGTCCTCATTCAACCTCTGCGCTGCTCTCCTCGAGCGCATCTTCAGGGATTCGGTTGCGCCACATGCGGCGTCAAGGGCTCCGGGTGCAGCGTCAAAGGCGGTTCCGTAACAGCAATCTGCGTCAAACGAATCCGTGAAGAAGGTATGCCGGATGGAGCTAGGGACTTCCCATACGGCTTCGACATCCTCGGACCCGGAATTTGCCATGACTGCGCCATCATGGATGGCTTAATTCCAAACATCCAGACATTAAATTTTCTATTGAGATCAGTGACACAAGAATGACGTTCCTGGATGTGGAAATCACATGTTCAAACGGGAAGTTGGTCTCCTCTTTGTACAAGAAGCAGACTGATAAAAACACAATACTGCACCACCAAAGTGACCACCCCAGGAACTTGAAGGCTAACTTGCCCTATGGCCAACTGCTCCGTATCAGGAGAAACTGCACGGAGTTGTCAGAGTATGAAAGACACGCTGACACATTCTGTCACGAAATGGAAAGCCGTGGTTATCCCAAAAAACTGTTAAAAAACTAATTCAAGCGGGCACGATGTACACCACGCGAATGTTTGCTACAAGCAAAATCAAAGGCTGAACTAGACCGGATGGTCTGTGTCACCACATTTGGGCCTGACACAAACAAACTCAGACAAACCGTGTTAAAAAATTGGCACTTACTAGAAAACCTGGACTATCCATTTCCCTGTCCTCTTTTCGCGTATCGTAAGAACAGGAGCATCGGACAACATCTTGTCCGAGCCGAGATAGCATTACCCAAACCTAAGAGTGACCTATTGTCTCAATGGGGAATGAAACCCATTGAGGGACATCATAAATGTGGGACATGCGTGGCCTGTGGGACTACTGTGGAAGGGAAGGAATTCCAACATGGGAATATTAAGTGGAAACACTAAAGTTTCTCAAATTGTAAAACACTAAATGTTGTGTATGTAGTCATCTGCCCATGTAATAAGATTTACATAGGCAAGACAACACAACAAGTGAATATGCGCATAACGCAACATAAGTCTAGAATCAAGAATAAAGTGCTTACAGCACCTATGGTGGAGCATTGCATTGAAAATAAACACACTGAGAATGACTTAAAGTGGTCAATTCTTTATGTTCTGCAACAGTCTAGACCCATCGACCATGATAAACTTCTACTAAAAAAAGAGGCCTACCTTATACTTAAGTTTAATAGCGCACTCAGCGGGCTCAACTCGCTTTCTGAAATATCTAGAGTGTGAGCTTTACCTAGTATAGTGCCTCCAAAAGAAAGGGTCGATGGTAATTGCGCGTATGCTTTCATATGTGGTTTAAATTCACCTTTTTTCACATCTAAATGATAGCCTTCTCTAGCGACCCCACTCTAAGATGGCCGCCAAGCAAGTAGCTATAAGTAGGTCAAAAACCACGTTACAACATGGCTGCCAAACTAAGTGAATGAGAGCTTTCTCTAGCGACCCCACTCTAAGATGGCCGCCAAGCAAGTAGCTATAAGTAGGTCCAAAACCATGTTACAACATGGCTGCCAAACTAAGTGAATGAGAGCTAGATGCCGAGTCACAGCTTGCTCAAGTAAGTCTAGAGCTAACATGGGTTTGATTTGCCACCAATATTGCAGTAGCCCCAGAAACCTAATAAAACGCTGTTATTTCCTCTAGGGAAAGCGAGCGCAAATAATAAGGAATGAGGAAAGCGGTGCCTACATGGTTAGAAAGCGTTTACCGCTGCAACCGATTAGAACACGAACAGCCCAAGCGAGGAATCCCTCAGAGCAGGTATGCCGAGTAGAGCAACGAGTGCCATACTCTCTCCGTCTGTGCATAAAAAGTGCGTAAAACGTTATTCTCATTATTTTCAGGCTGTAATACAAGACTGAAAATTAACTCCCATTTGGTGGAAACGTAGGATCACGAGCATGATCCAGTAAGGTATGTTGATAACATATGTGCCCCATTCTGGTCTTAGAAAGTGAGCAAGAACAGGTCATGATACCTGCGTTTGTTTTTAGATCCCGAAAAGAAAAGAAACTCAGTCAGAACTAATACCCTACCCTTGACCGGCGGCTGCTGGTTCAACAGGTAATATGAGGAATCCGAGTTAAATGTAGTTGGAAGCTAAACAACTGTCAGAAATGTAGCTAAAACAAGTTTTATTTTATACACTTGCAGATATCCCGTATTAAGACAGAGCCCTGATGAGAATCCGTAGAGTTGACATACCGGATTCGAAACGCGTTGGCGTAAAAAGATTAGCCATTTATTGGTTGAATGGACTGAATGAATTAATTTGAAGTCTATTTTTCCTTTTTTGAACTACCTACATTCAACTGTAGTTCATTGATTTATGATTGTCATCAAGTTTATACTTTTGACTCTGGTCTTTATGGAATTACGGATGATATTTTCTTCGTAGTATGAATATTTGAGTGTATATATATCAGAGCAATTCACTTTGTATAATACAACTAGTTATGTGTATGTGTTTGTGTTGTAAATAATCGTGAATTGTAAATAATTGTATATAAGGTGTAGAAAACGATAAGGTGTCCCTTTCATACATCAATACTTAAAAAAAGACAAAAAACAAATAAATAATAAAAGGGTTTGAGTGATATACCCGAACGAACCAGGAAGTCTCTTATGGTTTGTTCCCTCAAAAATAGAGGATTTAAGTAAGTGTGTGGCTGGCAATCTGTGTACTTAGTTATATTAATGGTCCAGCTAGCCCCACGTCCCAGGACCTGACTCCCCCATTCTTCAAATGACTGCGCCATCGGCATTTATGGCACAATGGGGGCCTGAGGAAAATGTTGAGGCACACCCAAATTAAATGCCAGTGGACCCATGGGACCCGAAAGTGCACCAGAGGGGCATGAGGCCCTGCAAACACGCCATACATTGCATTAAAAAAATGCGATGGATCCGAACCCGGTGCCGGGAACGAAGGATACTGCGCCGGCTTGACATCCGATCAAGAAACCTCGGAAGTAGGAACCACTGGGGTCACAGGCGGAGCTACAGGAGCCGCAGGCGTCTCATCATCAACCGGATTAGATAAACCATCCGGAGCCGGAGAGAATCTCGGCGCCGGAGACTGCGCCGGAGTGCCCATATATGAAGGAGAACGGTCCGGATTTTCATGTGGAGACTCTGAAGGTGAAGGAGAGACAAAGTCATTAACACAACACAGAGGAGTCGGAGAAGGCGACTTCAAAGCCCAAGGCTTCGACCAACTGCGTCTAGACCCATGCCTCTTCTTCTTGTGTCTTCTCTTCGAGCCATGTGAAGTCGACGACATCGACTTCAAACGCTTTCCCCTCCTTTTCTCCTTTTTTACTTTAGCCATATACAGCTTGGCTTCTCGTTCCTTCAAGGCCTTCTGGTTCATTTTCCTGCAGGAAGAACAGCCCTCGACGTTGTGATCTGGCGATAAACACCAAAGACAGTCATCATGCGGGTCAGTGATCGACATATGACCTCCGCACTTCTTACAGGGCTTGAAACCCGACTTCCTCGGAACAGACATGGCAGAACCACAGTCAGAAACAAACTACATACAAAGTTTCTAGCAGAGAGTATGGAGAGCCCCAGAAAACCAGTTAGCGTTGATAGTGCGGAAAAAAGAGAACTGACGTCATCACGCCGACGTGGTCCTCTTATAGCTCCAGTGACGTCATGGGGAGCCACGTGCGGAGCCAGAGCATTGTGACGACCTCGTCAGCATGGAGGGCTACGAAGAAAATTCAGAAGAAAGCTGGCGCAGGGGATATTCATAAGGTGAGGAATCCACAGGCAGATGTATCCATCAGAAATACAATTATTTCAAGGCATATATACAGTGAATGGAGTAATCATGTGCTCATAGGAGGAAATTCTATAAAAAGAGGTGAATAGATATTTTAGGTGGGTGAGGTAGGCAGGGTGTAGCTTAGGGGTGAAACAGGAATTCTGCATAGCAGCGGATGCACATGCAAATACTCTAGCACCATTGGGGATGGAAATCCAAATTTAATAAGGAGGACTGGGGCATGAACAGAGGACTAATTATAGGAGGTAAGGGAACTGAAAAATGATCTCATCCTGGGGAGTCCGACTAGGCACTTCATCTATGTTAGTATGCAAATAATATGTAGAGATTTATAGGATCTACTGCAAGACCTGTCGATTCGTTATTTACATATCTCTTCTTAAAGCTTTACTCTGTCATTCTTGGAAAACAGTGTGGTAAATAAGGACTTTTTCCCCATATGCAGCGCACCCGTAGGGATGGAAAGTTGCATGATGATCTACTTGCTTGGAGGATGCTGTGCATGGAGGGCCTGGCGGAGGATGACTCAGATGCCACCAGCGCTGAGTTGTTTTCTTCTGATGCCTCAGAGTCTGACTGTGGAGGGGAGAGTGGTGGAGGGGAGGGCCGTGGGACCGTGTAGGTGTCCTCTGTTGCCATGTTACGGTACCTTAATATGTATGTATGAATATAGCTGAGATTCTCATAGGTCTATGTAGCCTTAAATTGACTAGGCCTTCGCTGGCCCTCACACAAATGTCCTACTCTATTGGATCAGTACTAGCGATGCCATTCTAGGGGTAAATTGTTGTTGTGAGACTGTTATGTGATATATGGATGTGACGTGCTAAAAAATGGCGAAGACATTGATACGTTTTCTATCCTTGGAGGGCAAATGCAGATTTCTCCTTTGTTAAACATGCCCTGATCCTGCGCCGCCCAGCCTCCGGGATGTGGGCCATACATGGCTGTGTAGTGTCCTTGGAACTGCATACTCTTGCTGATTGTATCTCAATAGTGTTAATGTCGATATGCTTTGTGCCTCACTTTTTCTGTGACTTCGCTACAATAAAAATATGTTTAAAAAAAAAAGAAAAAGGACTTTTTAAAGGAAGATTCAGGAGGGGTCATTCTAGCTGTGCAGTGGTGCTTAGCCAACAATAGTTTACCTAGTCCTGGAGACACTGCTGTGCACTCGCCATCATCCATGTTGTTGTAAATCTGGACCACCTGGTTTGCGAAAAAGGCCCCGGATATCTTGCCCTGGATCCACCTAGCCAGAGCGGACATCTCAGTGAAGACAGCCGGGCTGGAGGGGTTCATGCAGGCTGTGGCGAGGAAGTTGTTGACGCCTGCCAGGAACCAGGTCCCATTTTCACTGCACGCAAGGGGGCTCCCGATGTCACCCTGTGAACACAGATTGGGGGTACGTATCTTAGTAAGGACACGTGGACTGTAGATTGTAAAGGCTTAGAGACGTCACAAATTATGTTTCATAACATTGATGCCACGGTGTTGTGGACAAACAAGTGAAAACTGTCCATAATATAAACAAATAAAAAAAACACACACGCACAAAAAATTATCAATGAACATTCACACGTCACATGGCGTCCTGCCAATCTTTATCAAAGAGCTCTAAGTCAAAATTAAGAGAAAGTAGTGGTATGCAAGTTTTTTTCAAAGAGCTGCCTGCCTTAATTAGCCAAAACGGTTAGCTCTCTACTTTTACTAAGGTTTTCAAAGTCCAACATTAGGTATTCTGACATGAAGTAGAGGTAAACCAAGAGTGAAGAAATGCTATGGTGGGACCCTAACCCCACAGCTGAAAAGACACATAAACAAAGGAGACTAACGAAAAGTCATCTTGTAGGGGATACAGCGAGAGAAAAAGTTCAACCAAAGAATTGGACCACACAGTAGCTGCCAGCAAAGTTCGATCATTCTGGCCTGCCCATACTAACCTCTCGCACCACATTTATACACCTTGATGACTACAAGCAACCAAGTTATATATGCAAGGACTCACACAAACATTTTCCGATGCCAATGTATGAACATTGTGCCCATAACACCATCTGTAACATCAGTTACTGCTCCCATCGAAATGTGATCGCATCACTATTTGGTTTCACCCAGTGATTTCCGTTATGAAACTTTGGCAACAAATGTGAAGATAATAAGGGCCATATGTGCAAAGACTGGCGATAACTACCACTAACGCTAGTTAGTGGCAGTTTTCCTACCGCCATGTATCACTGAAAACATTTGCCTTGTTAGCGACGTATGTACAAGATGTTGCTACATGCCGATAGTTTCAAGGAGTCGCAGTGAAAATTGCCATTTACACTAGCATGAAGGCTATTGAAATTCTGGCGTTTGCGGGCAAAAACGAATGAAGGGCCCATTAGCAGCAAAAAAATGCACGTTAGTCAGCCCAAACTGAGTTTTTTGCCTCTAGAGGCAAAAATAGCCTATCAGTCGACCTCCAATGAAAAATAGGATTTAAAACTAATAGAATGTGGAATGGAGCAGCCAGGGCCAAGTGTAGCACAGATCAACAACCCCCTCAAACTCCCATAAGCCAGGATGATCAGCCATAGTCCTGGGGAAGAGGAAATTCAGGACTACGTCTATGAAAAGAGGCGCATTGCTGTGCAAAACCAGTGATGCATCACTTTTCATAGCGCACTTCTTGCATCACCATGGCATTGAAAATCTTGAAATCGAAGGACAGTCCCCAGGGCCCGGAGGCCTCCCTGGGCCTGTGTCTGAGACCCGGATTGGGATGCAGAGGTGCTGTGGAGTCAATAGGCCTCAGCGGGAGACATTGAGGCGCAGCATTGTCCCTTACCTGGGGGTGAAGTCTGGCAGGTCAAATGGAGACACGTTGCTGACCTGTGTGAGAAGACCGTCTTGAGCCCCTAGGAGATGTGAACGGTAGAGGCGCTCCTGCCTACCAACGAAGGGAGGTCCGCTTTGCATACTCTGATCCACCACTACACCGTGGTGCACGGAGGAGACTACCAATGTTGGGCAGGGCCTCTGTGCATCACAGTCCGGATGATGTTGCGCTGGCCAGACACTGTGGAGGGTGACGGCCCAGAGCTGCACAGACCATGTGTGGTGGGAGCACTGCAACTTCACGCCTAAGGGGGTCCTGTTGCATCACTTGCATTGGGAGGTTCCCCAGTGGACTTGGTGGCAACTGCTTTACCCATGCTTGTGAAATCCCACCTGGTTGAGGCTCCTGCTGGCTGAGTCACGGATTAGGAGAGAGTACAGCAGTTTGCACCACTTTGTCAATGTCCAGGTAAGGAGAATGTGGGGCGCGTAGCAGAGGATGCCCGGGGGTCAAGTCGGCGAAGCCTAGCCCCTGTGGATGACGCACCCCCAGTGGCAGATCATCCGCTATGGGGGAAGTGCATCACCCAAGAGGAAAAATAATAACATGATGATAGGAAAAATAATAACATGGTGATAACTTTCCCGCGTTTCCTGCCTCCTCGCTGTCCTGATGCAAAGAAAACACAAGGAGATAATGAACAGAGCTCTGAAACTTTTCAGACACTCACCCCCAGTCACAGATTTTGGATGAATCCATCATCGTTCTTTAGCTTACTTAGCCACCCCAGTTGATGAGGGCTGTTAGTGGGTCCCTTGCTTACTTTGCCACTGGATTCAAGCTAGCCTGGCTTATGAGGGCTGTTATCCCGAAACCGGTCACAGGATGCTTGTTTCCGGTCCAGGGAGAACATGGCTTTGCAGTTCGGGCTGGACGGCTCCCATGAGGCACAGGGTCAAGACTGATTTGCATATAGCTGTGTCTGAACTGGGGTTGGGAAGTGAGTTAAAACAATGAGGATGGATTCAACCCAGATCTGTGACTGGGGGTGAGTGTCTGAAAAGTTTCAGCGCTCCGTCCATCATCTACTTGTGTAAACTTCCTGATGCACCCATGCTATGTTTCCTTTGCAGGCGGGAGGGTGGGTAGGGCTGCTCCACTCATAGAGCAGGGCAGGGGCAGAGTAGTATGCTCACTCAAGTGGGTAATTACTGTTTTGTCAGCTAAATCAGTCATGCACCCTTCCCTGTTTGCATTGCAACCTGCATTGCAGCCTGCATGGAGAACATGCCCACCCCTCCTGCCCCTGGCTGAACGCCTTGTCATGGGGCTCAAGAACAATCACAACACTGCAATGGCTTGGGAGAGGGAGCCTGGCTGCCTTCTTCCTGTTTCTGGAAGCAGACTCAGGAGAGCAGGAGCACAGAAGACGCGTGACCCGGCCTCGAGGTAAAAAATCTTAAAAAAAATATTTACAATCCTGGCTCTCACCCATGCCCCGTGTCCCTGCCCCCTCAAGTCCTTTCCTGCGTTTCCTGCCTCCTGGCTGTCCAGTCCCTCCCACAGCACTTCTCAATGGCAGCCGCTGTGCGCCCATGCACAGGGGGCCTACCACTGATGTGTCAAAGGAATTTTCCATTACAATGCACACTAATACTATGCAGATTGTAACGGTGGGGAAAGTGCTGGATAGCGGAGGGTTAAATATGACTATTCCCACTCCAGTGAGTGCAACGCTAAAACTAACCCTTGCACCCAAAAACCCATCCGGAACCCTCAAATTAACCTCTGCACCCCATAACCCATAACCAACGGAAAATACGAAATTCTCCATTACTAACCTTACAATGCATTGCAATGACAAGCATTGTAAAGACTCCTTGCTTTGTAAAAGTTGCATTGTTAAGGCATTACGATGTAATGCCTGTGTTGTAATGGATGTCTCCCGTTCCAAAGGCAAGTCATAGGGAAGCCTGTCTGCGTCCGTCTGCCCCTGGATTGTACCCAGCACCAAGACCCTTCCTGTCGGACACTCTACTGCTACGAAACCAGCACCCTCCTCGCCATCAACCCTGGATGCCACATCACCTACCATCTAGCAACACTGTGGACGTCTCTTGAAGCCTGCGCCTGTTGAAACTACAAACGCACCTTCTGCCACATCAGCACACCAGTGCCTCGTGCCGCCCAGTCAAGTCAAGTCAAGTCATAGAATTTATATAGCGCACTACATACCCAGAGGGTTTCAAGGCGCTTAGGAAGGGGAGGAGGATTACTTGTCAAATATCCACGTTTTAAGTTGCTTTCTGAATGCTAGGTGGTTCTGGGTAAGGCGAAGGTAAACGGGGAGTGAATTCCATGTTTTAGCAGCCAGGTATGAAAAGGATCTGCCTCCCATGGTGGTCTTGTTGATGCGAGGTACGGTGGCGAGGGCTTGGCTGGAAGAACGTAGTTGGCGGGAGGGGGTGTAGAAGGACAGTCGTGAGTTGAGGCATTCTGGTCCGATGTCGTAGAGTGATTTGTGTGCGTGGGTAAGCAGTCGGAAAGTGATCCTCTTATTGACGGGTAGCCAGTGGAGGTCTTTAAGGTGACCAGAGATGTGTTCGTTGCGTGGGATGTCTAATATGAGCCTGGCTGAGGCGTTTTGGATTCGTTGGAGTTTCTTCTGGAGTTTTGCAGTAGTACCTGCGTAGAGGGTGTTTCCGTAGTCCAGTCGGCTCGTGACTAGAGCGTGGGTGACTGTTTTCCTTGTTTCGGAGGGGATCCAGCAAAATGTTTTTCTGAGCATGCGAAGAATGTTGAAGCAGGAAGAGGATACGGCGCTGACTTGTCTGTTCATTGAGAGTGAAGAGTCCAGGATGACGCCTAGGTTCCGTGCGTGGTCTGTCGGGATGGGTGCTTTTCCGAGGGCTTCCGGCCACCAGGAGTCGTCCCATGCAGAGGGGGATGTACCTAAGATGAGGACTTCTGTTTTGTCTGAGTTCAGTTTCAGACGGCTTTGTTTCATCCATTCGGCAACTTCTTTCATTCCTTCGTGTAGGTTAGTTTTGGCGGTGCTGGGGTCGTTGGTGAGAGAAAGGATCAGTTGAGTGTCATCCGCGTAAGAGATGATGTTGAGGTTGTGTTGGCGTGCGATGGCCGCGAGGGGGCTCATGTATACGTTGAAGAGGGTGGGACTGAGTGAGGATCCTTGTGGTACGCCGCAGATGACTTCAGAGGCCTCGGACTTGAATGGTGGAAGGCGGACTCTCTGGGTTCTTCCGGTGAGGAACGAGGTGATCCATTCAAGTGCTTTTCCTTGGATTCCGATGTTATTGAGGCGTTGTAAAAGGGTGCTGTGGCAGACTGTGTCGAATGCTGCAGAGAGGTCAAGGAGGATGAGGGCGACTGTGTCTCCATTGTCCAGTAGAGTTCGAATGTCGTCTGTTGCTGCGATGAGGGCGGTCTCAGTGCTGTGTTTTGCTCGGAAGCCAGATTGTGAGGGGTCGAGGGATTTGTTGGCTTCGAGGAAGGCGGCGAGCTGGTTGTTGACAGCTTTCTCGATGACTTTGGCCGGGAATGGAAGAAGCGAGATGGGGCGGTAATTTTTGAGTTCGGTGGGGTCCGCTGTGGGTTTTTTCAGAAGGGCGGTGAGTTCAGCGTGTTTCCAGTCTTCCGGGAAGGTGGCGGAGTTGAAGGAGCATTTGATGACGTCTCGGAGGTGCGGTGCTATGACGGAGTCTGCTTTGTTGAAGATGTGGTGAGGGCATGGGTCTGTGGGGGATCCTGAGTGGATGGAGTTCATCAGGCGGATGGTGTCCTCAGTGGAGATTGGGTTCCAGTCGTTAAGGGTGTTCACGGGGGGAAGATGATCAGCAAATGGTAGGGTGGGTTGGTTTCCGGGTTGGTTGTCAAACCTGTTGTGGATGTCTGCAATCTTGTTGTGGAAAAATGAGGCTAGGGAGTCGCAGAGGGTTTGAGAGGGGGTGATGTCGTTGGAGTTGGCCGAGGGATTGGAAAATTCCTTGACGATGTTGAAAAGTTCCTTGCTGTCAAGTCGATCCTTGAATGCTGTTTTCTTGGCTTTTCGGATTAGTTGGTGGTGAGTGCGGGTGGCGTTTTTGAAGGCGTGCTTGGTGCTAGTGGTTGGGTCTTTTTTCCAGGCCTTTTCAAGGGAGCGGCAGACTTTCTTGGACTTCTTGAGATCATCGTTGAACCATGAGGCCTTCTTGCTGCCAGGTTTGCTTTGACGTTTTTTCAGTGGTGCTAAGGTGTCGGCGGTGTTGGATAACCATAGGGTGAGGTTGGCGGCGGCTTCGTTAGCGTTAGAAGAGAGGGCTGGGGTGTTTCGAAGGAGCGATGCGGAGATTTGGTCCGTGGTGATTTTGTTCCAGTTTCTTTGCAGGGTAGGTTGGAGGTGGATGCTGGGTTTTGGTTTGTTGTAGGTGAAGTGAACGCAGCTGTGGTCAGTCCAAAGGAGGTCCGTAGTGTGGCTGAAGGAGACATGATTGCTGGATGTGAAGATGGGGTCGAGTGTGTGACCTGCGATGTGGGTGGGGGAAGTGACTAGTTGTTTAAGTCCGAGGTTGGCGAGGTTGTCCAAGAGGGTGGCGGTGTTACGGTCGTTGATCTTTTCAAGGTGAAAGTTGAGGTCTCCCAGAAGGATGTAGTCTTTGGAGGGGAGCGCGTGTGGGGTGATGAAGTCCGTGATGTCTTCACTGAATTTTGCGCGGGGACCTGGTGGTCTGTAGAGGAGGGTGCCTCTGAGAGTGGTTTTGGGGTCGATGTGGATCTGGAAGTGAAGGTGTTCGGAGTTAGCGAGGTTGGCGTCAGAACTGGTTGAGATGCGGATTGATTTCTTATGGACGATAGCGATTCCTCCTCCTGTGTGGCTGGTACGGTCTTTGCGAGTGATCTTATAGTCTTCAGGGATGGCAATGGTGATGTCTGGTGCGGAGGAAGCATTCATCCATGTTTCCGTTAGGAAGGCGATGTCCGGAGAAATGGTGTCTAGTAGATTCCATAGGTCAATGGCGTGTCTGTGGACCGAGCGGGTGTTGAGAAGGATGCATTGTAGGTGGTTGGGGTCGGGAATCTGTGGTGTGGTCGTAGCGGAGATGTTGTCGGTGCCGCTGAATTTGCAGGAGAAGCAGGAGAAAGGTCCATGGGTGTGTCCAGGGGCGGCTTGGACGCAGTTGGGGGCGCGACCGGGGTTAAGGGCTAGGAGGGTGGCGGCATCGTAGGTAATCCGGGAGGGCTGGGCAATGCGAGGGACAGGGGGTCTGGCGCTGGGCGTGGTCCAGGCGCGGACGGGCGTAGACGGGCTTACCTTTGGCGCACCTTCAGCGTGTACGTAGCGCGTGGACGCTGCGCATGGGACCATCTGACATAAATGGACAGAGGAGGGGGAGGGGCGAGGTCGGTTCAGCTGGGAGGCGGGTCGGGTTAAGGAGGAGGTCAATAACAATCAACAAAATGGAGGCGGAGGGGTCAGGACGGAGAGAGCGCTAGGGGGAAAACACACAAATGCTGAAAAGCGCTATAAAATCAGAATGCTAATAAGCAAAGCGGCGATTTCGAAACATAAGCACCAAATCTGCAAATCAAGTCACGCTGGCAGTGTCACAATGCGAAAGGCAAATCAGCTAATTCAGTATGCAATAGGGCAAAAGCGTTAGACAGAGCACGCAGCGGCAGTCAGCGCACAAAGCAGGCTAAAGTTATAAATGGCACTCCAAATAATGCAATATGCGTTCTGCAACGATACCGCAGCAGCAGGGGAGCGACCACTCAGCTTGGAAGCGAAGAGCGAGTCACGGCGCTTCCAGGTAATGGAGCGCTGTTTGTTGACTGTGGGAGGGTGGTTCAGCTGGGAGGCGGGTCGGGTTAAGGAGGAGGTCAATAACAATCAACAAAATGGAGGCGGAGGGGTCAGGACGGAGAGAGCGCTAGGGGGAAAACACACAAATGCTGAAAAGCGCTATCAAATCAGAATGCTAATAAGCAAAGCGGCGATTTCGAAACATAAGCACCAAATCTGCAAATCAAGTCACGCTGGCAGTGTCACAATGCGAAAGGCAAATCAGCTAATTCAGTATGCAATAGGGCAAAAGCGTTAGACAGAGCACGCAGCGGCAGTCAGCGCACAAAGCAGGCTAAAGTTATAAATGGCACTCCAAATAATGCAATATGCGTTCTGCAACGATACCGCAGCAGCAGGGGAGCGACCACTCAGCTTGGAAGCGAAGAGCGAGTCACGGCGCTTCCAGGTAATGGAGCGCTGTTTGTTGACTGTGAGAGGGGGGTTCAGCTGGGAGGCGGGTCGGGTTAAGGAGGAGGTCAATAACAATCAACAAAATGGAGGCGGAGGGGTCAGGACGGAGAGAGCGCTAGGGGGAAAACACACAAATGCTGAAAAGCGCTATAAAATCAGAATGCTAATAAGCAAAGCGGCGATTTCGAAACATAAGCACCAAATCTGCAAATCAAGTCACGCTGGCAGTGTCACAATGCGAAAGGCAAATCAGCTAATTCAGTATGCAATAGGGCAAAAGCGTTAGACAGAGCACGCAGCGGCAGTCAGCGCACAAAGCAGGCTAAAGTTATAAATGGCACTCCAAATAATGCAATATGCGTTCTGCAACGATACCGCAGCAGCAGGGGAGCGACCACTCAGCTTGGAAGCGAAGAGCAAGTCGACCAACAGCGCACCCAAATGTCTCAACTGCATCCTACTCAACGTGCGGTCCCTCCACAAACACACAACAGAAATCTGGGATCTCCTTGATACCACCTCTTCAGACATCGCCTTCTTAAGGGAAACCTGGACCAACCTCTGCTCCGGACCGGACAGCGTCATCCCTGACAGCTACTAAATCCCCAGCAAGGACCACCCCGACCATCCAAGAGTAGGCATTGCCATCTCCTCCAAAAGCACACTCCTACTGACAAAGCACTCTAATGACCCAACAGTGAGAATGGAACACCTTCAATTCCAGATCAGGACCAACCCCAACCTCATCATTTGCAGGCACCCTCATCTGCAGTCCCCCCGAGCCCCTATTCACCGATACCCTTGTAGACCTCATTGCACCCATGCTCTCCCATCCTACTCGGAGCCCTCAAGTTCCACCTGAAGAATCCCAGTGGCCAGTGACCAGAAAACCACCACCTTCTGGGGAAGCTCACCAACATCAACTCAAGCAGCTAATCACTGCACCAAACCACATAGCAGGACACACGCTCAAGCATGTCTCCTCCGCCAGCGGGAACTTCAACTATAGCCACACCCCTGGATTCTCCTGGACCGACTATCATTGTATACATCACATCAACCCCATTGCAGCTGGATCAAGGCCACAGAAGATCTTCTTGTCAACTCCCTCAGTACCACCCCTCCGCCAACGCTTACAGACGATAACACAGCAGCGCACAACTTCCGCCAATGGATCTCCAACTGCGCCGACACCCTGGCACCCCTCAACAAAAGATCAGGCAAACAGCACTCCAAGAAGGCCTACCGGTTCACTCCCGCCCTCCACCAGTCCAGATGCCCTGCAGACGCCTCGAGAAGTGATGGAGCAACAACATCAGTCAACTCCACAACACTGTCACCCTTGCACCATGGCGCAAGGGTGCCTGCGTTGGCGCATGGCAGCCATTGTGCGCCAACGTAGGTGAATAAGACAGGGGGGCTTATTCATGAGCCCCTTCTGACAGTTTCACCCCGACAGTGTGCCAGTTTCTTGATGTACTTGCAGCGTGAATCTTGCACCACATTGCTCCGTATTTGCAAAGTGATGCATGTAGGCATAGGCGTGACCTTCTGAAGCCCTGTGCCACATTACACCTGCATTAGGTATGATGTGTGCAGGGTGTGCGTTCCCACGCAACAAAGCCTCAGAGGAATGACACAGTGAAAATCATCAGCTTTCACTGCGACAATTGTAGGACTGCACTGCATCAGTACCTTACGCCTGCCTCATGGCAGACGTAAGGGTGACGCAGTGCTACAGGGATAGGCTGAACCCATGCATTGCTGGAGATGCATCATGCTTGTGACACAACTGCAGCAATGCGTGACTTTAGCGCTGACAGATACATCATGATTCCAGATGTTTCTGTCATTAATTGCGACATGGAATGTTGTACAGTGCATACAGCACATCCATGGTGTTGCAAGAAGGGCGTAGAGAAAAATGTTGCAACACTGTTTTGTCGCAGCGCTAAAACACTTTTCCTGAATGAGGCCCAGGAATGCGCTCTATCTTACTGATGGTGCGCATTCCTGCCCTGTAGTTTTTGTCACAGGGCAGTGCAGCAACATTCCTTGCAGCACTATTTTGGCTGCCTAGTGCCAAAGCTGAAATGCTTCCGTCATGGTGCAAGGGTGCCTGCATTGTAGGCAGGACTGTTTGTGTGCAGGAAGGGACACCTTCCTGCACAAAAACAAATCTGAGAGGTATTTTCCTTTTTCTATGTGTGCTGCAGAAAGATAAAAACGTGGAAAAACAAAGATATTTCCCCTTGTCACGCCCCACCTGGGGAGGAGTAGAATTTTAATGCATTCTCAGGTCTACCACTAATAGTAAGTCTGGGAATGCACCAAAATTCATGAGTAAGTGCATGGGAACATCCACGCTTCACCCATGGAATGCCTCCCTGGGGCAGGGTAACGCAAGGTAGCGATTTGCACTGCATTGCATTACTTTAACTGCTTAACTGCTGCGCGAATTCCGCCATGGTGTGGTGGTTTAATTAAGTGGGCAGGGCCGGGTCAGCCAACGGACTTGCGCAGCACTACGGTGGTAGTGCTTGCGACGGCCGTTGGCCGACAGAAGCAGCGAAGGCGCTAGATTTTCAAGAGAGGTGGAGGCAGCACCAGGGATGAAGTCATAAATCAGGCAATATTGTATTTTACAAAATTCTTTATTGTTCTTTGTAAAAAATACCGGACAAAAGCCAACAAGTTTAGTTCCTTTTATAAGGGCGAAAATAAAAATACATGGACCAAGTTCCATTCCGTGTGTCCAAAGAATAAGTCAATTCAGACGAAAATGAGTATACTACGGTTTCTAGGAAGAGTCTGTACTGAGTTGCAGATAAATTCCATTTGCTGCAAAAAGTCAATCTGGGTTATCAAGATCGTTGCTCAATGTGTATTCGAACAAAGTTTATACCATACAAAAAGATCTGTAAAGAATCCGCTTCAAAGTAAAAATTAAACAGCAATTACCCAAACAAAATCTAATAAAATAGTAGATCTTCATCAGTGCAGGCACTTTTGTAGGGACCAGACGAATGAGTCCAAAGGCCTGTAAAATCTGCTTCAAAGTAGATATTCAACAGCAATTCCCCAAAATAAATCTAATAAAATAGAAGGTCTTCTTCATCCATGCAGGTACTTTTATATGGACCAGATGAATGAAGTCCAAGTCATTACTTAGCAGTCTTAAAGCCCATCCTCCAATCTGAACGAGGTTATAATAAACCCACAAAATTCAAATCGGATCTGCCTGCAGAGTACGTGTGCCCGCACCCACGATAAGGAAAGGAAGGGGCTAGGGGGCATATTACCAACAACTAGCGATAATTATCGCTATGTTGGTTTAGCGGCGATATTTTCATCGCCGAGCTGCGGCGATTTTTATCGCTTAGGAACCTTGCTATTATCAAGGTATATCTCCTAAGCGATAAAAATCGGCCGAAATGCATGAATATCGCTGACTGCATTACTGAGCTAATGCTCTTAGCCCTGTTATCCACCTACCATGGATAACCTGGCTAAGAACTACTCAGGGGCAGGTGTTAGCTTTTGGAGATATTCGCGCTTAACGCGAATATCTCCAAAAGTTGGTAATAGGAGATAGCGATGTTAGCTACTGTTTCCAGGCGCTAACATCTTGGCACGCCCACTTTCCATGTCATTAGTGATAAATATCAAGTCAAGTCAAGAAATACTTTATTCGGTTCAATTTTCAAAAACCATAAAAGTACAAGACACACATAAAAAATGGTCCAAGGATCACAATACAACATTAAAAAAGTTACATTCTACGGTTAAAAAGAGACAAGCGTTAGTAAAAGCATTACAAGATAAAAAACTAGATTCAGATATACAATAGGCGATATTTGTAGTGGGTATTCTACGTCCAATTGATCTTTTTACCCAGTCTCACTGCAATAGTTAAAAATTTGGCCACATTATAGATTTCCCAGATATCTGTTAACATCTGAAGATACAATAAAGCTGGTTTAACCTGCCTAAACGCTCTTCCCTTTAACAGGGGAATAATTAATTTTTTCCTGATGTCTTTAAAGTGGGCACAGAAGAACAGGTAATGGACAGTATCCATGATTGAGTAACCATCACAGCTACATATATTCAATTCCAAGTCCCTGGTCCAGCCAGGACGGCCAGAAATTAACAGGTGGACTTTGTTCAATCGGAACTTAGTGAGAAGGTACCTATGGTTTGGATTGTTAACAACCTTCAAATAAAGTTCCGGTTCATGGTCTGAAGAAACAATCAATTGATGAGACCTAACAGAAGGTTTTAACAGCTCCCTGTTTTCTCTGTCCATTCCACTATACAGCAAAAAAGTGTTCTTTGTCCACTTCAGATCAGCTTTCACAAGGGCGGATGGATTGTGGAACAGTTCGGGCCGTCCCAGCTTTACACACAACTGTTCAACATATTTCAGCCAAGGGATCTTGTTCCAGTGATCTAATTTTAAGCAGTCCTTCAGGATTTCATGATTAACTTCGAGCTCTGGATTGAGCCATACAGATATCCATTTCAAAAGGGGGGCCATAGAAACTCGATCTTCCAGAAAATCCACCCCGCATTCCTGATGTACATAAATATCATTAACATGCAAAGCGGGGCCCAAGATGGTCGCTATCTCCTACTAGCTGTCGCTAACTGGTGTTAGCGACAGCTAGCTAATAGGGAGATAATTTTATCTCCGCTTTCTTGGCTTTTAAAGCCAAAAAAGCGGAGATAAAACCCCTTGAGATTAGTCAATCCATGCAGGGCCATACAAGATGACCTTGATAAATCTCAAGTAGGTTTTGTGTCACCCTTGCACCCCGTGCATGCCACACTGGTGATGCAAAACCTTGATAAATATGGACCCCAGGCTGGCACCCAGTCAATATTAAAAAAGTTAGGAATGTGGGGTTAGAAGGCTATATCACAAGGGATGCACTTGCATCACTAGGGACCTGAGGGTGTTTATGAAAATTGGGATACACATTTAGTTCTGTAAATTATTCAGTGTTTCGCTTTTGTTTGAGCTCCGAGCACAACTTTCCCACCTCACTGCACCATGTTATTTATTTTATTTATTTATTTAAGTGTCTTGCAGAGCGCACAAATACCCTTAGGTGTCTCTTAGCTACGGACTGGGCAGAGGAAATGACCTGGGGCGGGTGGTTTATTGGTTAAAGAGCCATGTCTTTAATTGTTTGCGAAAGGTGAGCAGGGTGGGACTGGTCTTAATGGAAAGGGGGAGTGTGTTCCATAGTCTGGTTGTGGCCACAATTTAGTGTTTGATGAAATTCATTTATGTTCATGTAGGATTATTAACTCAGAAGCAAGATATTTATCATTACAAAATATATTGTCTCTTATTAGGGACCTTTGCCTTTTATACTTTACTGTGCTTAAAGTGCAGCTCTGTTTCCTTTAAGGAACACAGGCTGCATTTAAAAAAAGAAAATGTTACGTACTTGTAGTCCTGGTTCTCCATCATATGTATTTTCTTTGAAGTCATAAACGCTTCAATAGTTTCCTGCTATGTGCGTTGACCCCAAAATACCATTAAATAGTTATTTTTCTTGGAAACGACATCAAAGAATGCCTTTGTCCATAAATCTTCTGAATAAATCTGTTGAATTAAAGCCTAAAAAATGTTGAATTTTTCCTGAATGTTCATCAGAATCTTTCTAAATGTATTCATGGAAAATGATTGCAGTGTCTTCCAATAACATTTTTGGGACAATGAGACTTTGAACCAACTAGAGAACATGAATGCAAAATTACAGTCTGCCGGCTTATACTTAACAGAGACAGACAAAGGAACCTATCCCCTTAAGAACATTGGAGGCAACTGCCAGTACAAGGCATTGTGAAAAGAGTGCCTCCAACCTTCTAAAAGAGATAGGTTACTTTTTTCTCCCTCTGTTAAACGTAAGCCTTCAGACTGCATTTTTATTCTAAATATTTGTACTAACTCTAAAAGTAGTTAAAAAATTCAATTAAATAAAGACATCCCTGAGATGGAATCCAATCTTACTGAGTCGCAATTTGTGACCTACCTCATGAATACTAATAAGGTAGTTTGGATTTCAGGCTCTACGCGCTGTGCGCCCATGCCAGTTTTCTCCACTTCTGGATCCACCCCATACCTTTCCAACCTCATGTGGCTGTCGAGGCAGACCTTGCCTCCCCTTGGCCACTGCAGACTGCACATTTTTTTGCCGCACAAAGTCCCCCGTGGTGAGGTTGACACGGTTGAGTGTCTGCGCTGGGCCTGGGATGAGTTGCCAAAATACACCAGCATCCTCTATGCACCATCCATGCGGCTCACCAGCAATCCGTCCTGGGCCATCCGCATCAATGCCGACATGTATCCTGACAATAACTTTTCGCACTCCCAGAAAATTCTTCCCCGCTTGATAGGCTTCTCTACTATCAGATTAGGGGGACGTGCAGAAGTGATAATCCCACTTTTCCTCTTGCTCCCTAGCCCGATGCAGCGCTTGAGTTTGTCAGTTCATCTAACTATCCTCGGAAACGGGTCAAGAAACTCTATGCTATCACACTGGCTGCTTCCCTCACCAACACAGAACGTGCTCGCAACGCATGGAGTGCAGACCTAGAAAGCGATATCTCTCCTGAGCGCTGGCACTACTGTTGCAACCAAAATAAACGCCTTTTCCCTAACTACCGTCCATTTTAAGTACCTACACAAACTCTACCATACCCCTACTTCACTCCACAAGATGGGCTTAAGGGTCACTGACAGATGCATGCATTGCTCGTCCCCCTGCGTAGATTTTGCACACCTGGCCTGGCTGTGCTCCGGGGTTTCTGCGTTTTGGGCGGAGGTGTGTGCCGTCATCAGCGAGATTACACTTGAGTGCGTCGCCCCTGATCCCCTGCTGTGCCTCTTGGGTTATGTGGGGCATGTATCAGATGCAAATCCCAAATTGACTGCAATGCTTCTGGTGCTCGCAAAAACGCCGGGTGGCCATTCACTGGGGCTGTAAAACGGCACTCCAAGCTAAATGTTGGTTGGATGATGCTGCCCGCTGCCAGACGCTCCTTGGCGAATTCTGGAATCTGATGCCTGCGGCCAGTAGACCTCCTGACATATGGGTATAATCCTGTTAAGAAAAGGGTTTTTGAAGGAAAAAAGGGGAAATACTGGGCGCACAGCCCTATTAGCACACAAACTAAGTGTCGTAAGGGTGGTGGTGCAAACAGACGATGGGATAAGCCCTTTAACCGGGTTGGAATTATCACCGGACTAGCGACCAAAACACTTCATCCTAGCCTTTTCTCAGCCCTGATGAGTCCCGGAATTTAACATTCCTGGGACGAAACACGTGTCGGCTGGCAATCAAGAGACCATTAAAATGAAGATTTAATCACGAAAACAACTGTGTTTCTCTGGCAGCTATAATCAGTTCACTGTGTGTCTATTAAGACTGAGAATTTCTATACTTCTGTACTCTGTGTGTGTGTAATAGGCATTCAATTGGCCCTCCTGACATATGGGGCCCGCTCACATTCTTCCTCCAACAGCAAGTCACCATTGACGATATTACAACTCCCCCCTCCCTGTTTACACTTAATTCACTGACATTGACTCCATGGGCTTAGACCACACCTCAGACCTGACTTATCTAATTCCCCCTCCATAATGCAACCACCATAACTCTGATCAGCATGCAATGTGCTGTGTTAACATCTAATCACCAATTGCTATGTAACGTCAACTTTATCTGTAAATGCAGCTTCATCTGCGGCCACCGATGAAATGACAACCTGTAACATGCCTTATTGTTTTTCTGTTTTCTCTTCAATAAAGGTTTTGAAAAATTAAAAAAATTTAAATGAGTTAGGTTGGATTGCGACCCGTTAGGATTCAGAAGTCTTGTGAACTGACCTATTAGTACATTGGTCAATTCTAAAAAAACAAATTCCATTCGCAAAACATCAGTGGCAATTTACAACCACTCTTTACAAATGGAAAATGTGCACATCTGCCCCTTAACTGCCCCTTCAACTGTCCTTAGGGAGCATTCATTCTGCGGTCACAACCTATTCATGCTGGTGGTTTAGAAAGGATTTATTTCAGTTAATCCCAAAGTCCAAGTTGCTCCCCATAATCTCCAAGTATGTAGAATTTAGATGGATACAGAACCTCTGAATGTCATTTGTCTATTAGCCAGTACCTTTTCTAAACTTTTGTTTTATTGCTGAGAAGATAAATAAAATATGGTAGTAAGAACCACACTTATTCCCAGGCTTCCATTATTTATGTGTCAGAGTAATCATATTCCATTTGAGATCTGCAGGCTGTGTCCACTTTCTCTTACACCAGTGCAAGAATTCTGCATGTTCCTCCTTGATCACAGGCAGTCTTCTGAACAAATATACTGAGAAGCTGTTCGATTGTGGTATATTCCCAGAATGCATTTGGTATAAAGCCTGCTCAACACCATTCACAGTCATCACTGCCTCCAAATCTGCTCTGAAGCAGAAACACTCATTAATATCTCTTTCAACAAATTCGCCTAGGCTACGTCAGCCATCATAGGTCCCATTTTATACATTTAATTTAATTTGTGAGTTTCTAACGCGCTAGAATCGACTCCCGAAGGAGTATCTCTGCGCCATAGACCGCTGGGGAACCCATCCTGGCTTTCCCTTTGAGATGATCACTACTGGGTATCTCCAAGGTGAAACCAGGCATCCCCGGCGTTTGTGGGGGGCCGTTGTGGAGATGAGGCAAGCTAATGCCCAGAGTTGCCGAGTGTGATCCCTGATTAAAGAAGGCACCGAGGTGAGAATTATCGAGTCCGCTGACCCTGGTCCTCGACCCTGCCACATCAGGAATTGAACCCTGGTCTCGGGCCGTCCTCTGCACCCGGGTCTGCCGCCTCTAACCAGTGAGCCACACCACTCCACTTTGACTCAAAGGCTACAATAACTATGTAAAAAAAATCAATCTCCAGATGTTTGCACACTTAGGGGTCTCTAATCAACCCAATTTATAAGGTTCTATTATCACATCTAATCAACCAAGGAATAAATATCCTGGCACTATTACCCACCTCTATTTAACTTCCACTGTACCCATCTGTAGCAGGATTTTGCTAACTGTGAGATAAGGTTACGTTAAACTTCTTTCGTGTGATCTTACTATCGCTTGCCCCCATGAATCGAGAGACACCACATATTTGTCCTAAGTCATCTTCTAGCCCCCTGATTTTGTATACCCTCTGTGCCCAATGCAAACATTACTTACCCTCTGTAAGAAACATTAGTTAGTTATAGATTCCTTACCTTAGAATTACCCCCAGGAGTCAGACTAGATCTAGAAAGTTTTTATGTCAGCAGTACCTCTGCCCATCGGAAGGTGACGTCTGTTGGCTCTGCGTTCTTCGTCGGAGTCATGGTAGGCCGGATGTCATCACAGCAGCTACTTAGACGCCGCCCTTGCGTGCTGACGTCAGTTCTGTACACTACTTTTTGCACCAGAAACGCAGAGCCATGCAAGACACTGACCATTGGTGCACAAAACTAGGACCCTGAAAGGATGTGCTTAACCCTAGAAATCAGTTCACAGAACGGGTAGGATGGGTGGGGCGTAAAGGAATCTATAACTAACTAATGTTTCTTACTGATATATCATTACCGAAGGTAAGTAACTTGTGCATCTGAAAGAAACACGTTAGTTATAGATTCCTTACCTTAGAATAGATACCCCAGCAATACCAACCCCGGTGGTGGGTCTGCGAACCAAGATCACACTAGAAAGTCCTGGAGAACAGAACGGCAAAATAAACCGTCTCTCCAGACTAGGCTGCCTAGGCAGTGGCGTTTTGTGAATGTGTGCAGCAATGCCCAAGTGGCCGCCTGACAGATGTCATTCAGAGGCTCTCCACTTCTCAAGGCAGTAGTGGCTGCTGTCGCCCTGGTGGAGTGAACGTGTAGCCCCACTGGAGGCTCCTTTTTAGCTAGAGAGTAACACGCCTCAGTACACAGAAATGACCCATCAAGAAATGGTGCGTTTGTGTACGTCCGACCCTTCTTTGCACCCACGAAGCCAACAAAAAGTTAATCATCCACCCAGAACTGTTTTGTGCAATCCAGATAGGAGAGCTCACATTTTGGGTCCAGACGGTGGAGCCTCTATTCTTCTTTTGAGGGATGCGGAGGCGGAAAGAAGGTGGGCAATGTAATGGTCTGCCCAACATAAAAGGCAGTGACCACCTTAGGAAGAAAGGATGGACGGGTCCGCAGAACCACCTTGTCTGGATGAACAGACAGGAAAGGAGGCTTTGAGGAAAGAGCCTAGAGCTCAATCACCCTTCTAGCAGAAGTGATGGCTACCAGGAAAGCAGTCTTAAGAGTCAAGAGACGTAAATGACAGTTATGAAGTGGTCAAAGGGAGCGCACATTAAGTAAGTTAGTACAAGATTCAAGTCCCACTGAGGCATTACGAAAGGAATTGTGTTAGGCCTTTCAAGAAACGGTTGACTACCAAGGACTTGAAAAGAGAAGGCTAATCTGGCAGCCGAAGGAAAGCAGAGATGACTAAAAGGTAGCCCTTGATAGTGCCCAGAGCAGAGCCCTGCTGAGCTACAGAGAGAAGGAACAAGAGTACTTCAGAGAGAAGGGCAGAAAGGGGATCCACAGCCATTGCAGTGCACCATGCCACAAATTTGTTCCACCTGCAGGCGTATACCGTCTTTGTGGAGGGATGCCTGGCTGCCAAGATTATGTCACAGACTTTGGGAGGCAGGTCGAAAGATGTCAACTGACGCTGCTCAGGTTCGAGTGGAGGACCGTCTCCTCCTGCTGCAACAGACGATCCTTCCGAAGAGGCAGTTGGACCGGAGGATCGATGGCCATGTTGAGCAGCTGGGGATACCAGACTCTTTGTGCCCAATCCGGAGCCAGAAGAATGACTTGGACCCGGTCGCGCCTGATCTTCTTCAGCTCTCTGGGCAGAAGTGGTATAGGCAGAAAAGGCATACAACAGACTGCAACTCCAATCACGACCAAAAAGCGTCGCCGAGCGAGTGCCGCTTTGGAAATTGGCAGAATTGCTGACATTGCGCGTTCTCTGCGGTGGCGAATAGACCTAACCAAGGCTCTCCCTACTGAGACCTTGCACCACCTCCGAGTGAAGACGCCATTCATGAGCCATCAGGCACCTGCGGCTGAGTTTGTCTGCCCTGGCATTCAGAGAACCTACCAGTTGTTGAACTCCCAAGGAAATGCCTTGATGTTCCAGCCGTGTCCAGAGGCGAAGGGCCTCCTGACATATTGTCCACGATCCCAACCCGCCCTGTTTGTTGCAATACCACATGGCCGTGGTGTTGTTCGTGAACACCTGCACTACTCTTCCCTGGACAGAGGGAAGGAATGCCTTCAGTGCAAGACGGAATGCCCGGAGCTCCGGATGGTTGATGTGAAGCTCGGACTCCGCCGGAGACCAGAGGCCTCTGATCTCCGCCTCTCCCATGTGGCCGCCCCACCCCAGAAGGAAAGCATCTGCCACCACAGTGTCCGTCCTGACACTACTGAAGAGCAGACGTGGGAAGCCGAACATCCAATGATCTGGGCCGGTTACGTTCCGGTTTGCTAATCACATTGGTTCCCCCTAAACTGATTGGGGATCATGGATTTTTCCATGACCATATAAATACTCCTCTTATTTGAAAGACAAGACGCTGACCATACGCGTTTTAAAATTAAATTGAAACACTTTAGCGATATGGTATTCTGGTACTAGTTTATTCTGATTGATTGGACCACTTTTTCTATACTCCACGAATATGAGGAGCTCTCTGTCTGCTTTATAAAACAGACAAACGGACATAAGTATGCCCTATTTCTGATTACTCCTTTACTCAAGACTATTCATCATCTTACTGAACGTATCGACTCATTGTGCCCTGAAGAAGTCCTTTTGTAAGGACAAAACGCATCGGCTGTTATTTTTTGATAATCTTGATCGTCTTTTAAACCTGTATGAAAATAAAAGAAGATTTATGAAGAATATAAACGTGGACACAGACTAAAAAATTCTTCGTCTGTCTTTGGTGGTGCACCTTTGTGCTTGCTTAATCCGTCAACACAGTGTGGTCAGGTTGGGGAAGGGAGAGGGATCTGCCACTGACCCAATCCTGGTTCGTGAGCCACCATTGCAGTGTTGAGCAGTGCCCTCTGAGATATGAAGGTAGTCAGACAGATTCCCTCGATGCTGCGCCCACTGGAACTTCAGGTCCCACTGTAGAGCCTGGATAGGCCACCTGGCCTGATTGGTCAGCAAGATACAGGAGGCCATGAGGCCCAGCAGCCTCAGGGTAATTCTGACCGAAACCCGGGACAAGGGCTTAAAGATCGAAATCATAGCCCGAATGTCCCGGACTCGCTGTTCGGGAGGATAGACCCGAAACTGTGCCATGTCCAGAACTGCTCCGATAAAGAGGAGCTTCTGAGAGAGAAATCGGCAGATTGATGGAGAACCCCAGCAGATGCAGGAGGTCAGCCATAGTCTGGAGGTGGGAGACGACTACCTGGGGCGAGCTCGCCTTCAACAGCCAGCCGTCGAGATAGGAGAAGACTGAAACCCTTGATCTGCGCACATGAACTGCGACCACCCCCATCACTTTCGTGAACACTTGCGTGAACAGCAAAGGGGCACTGGTAAGGCCAAAGGGGAGCACAGTAAACTGAAAATGCTTGTGGTCTACCGTGAACCTGAAGGACGGGATGTGAAAATAGCATCCTGCAAGTCTAAAACTACCATCCAGTCTTGCGAGTCGAGGGTAGACAAGACCTGAGCAAGCATCAACATTTTGAACTTCTCCTTCCGTAGGAAGCGATTGACATCCCTGAGATCCAAGATAGGACACAGGCCCTAGTCCTTCTTGGGAACTGGAAAGTAGTGGGAGTAGCAACCACAACCTACTTCTGGGACAGGAATGCGCTTGATGACTCCCTTGGCCACGAGAGCACTAACTTCCTGCTGGAGAAGTGCCAGATGATCCTCTGACATGCGGTGGTAACGAGGTGGTATGGCTGGAGGGGTAGTCTTGAAGGGGAGGGAGTAGCCCCTTCAAACTATCTGCAAAACCCACCTGTCCGAAGTAATGGTGCGCCAGTGGGGGAGGTGATGGCGAATCCTGCCGGCCACTGGCGTTTGATGGGCCTGAAAGGTCGGACTAGAAAGGTTAGGAGGCTGAGGCAGTGGGGAGGCTGGCCCCCTGAACCACGACACTGGTTCCCACATCCCTGGCTGCGCGAAGGTTGGGTAACTTGCTGCGGCCTGTGGCCCTGGATGGGACGTAGCGGGGCATCCCTTCCGTAGCCACTGCGCTAGATGGGAGGAGAGGCCCAAGGACTTGGCCGTAGTCTGTGAGTCCTTGAAGCGCTCTAGGGCGTTATCGGCTTTGTCACCAAAGAAGCGACGGCCATCAAAGGGCATGTCCATCAAGGTGTTCTGGACATTCCCTGGAAACCCAGTAGACCTCAACCAGGCAAAGCGACGAAGCGCTACCGACGTTGAAATTGTCCTGCTCAGAGAGTCGGTGGTGTCCAGCCCACAACGGATCGTAAACTTTGCTGCATCTCTCCCGGTGGCGACAGCATGGGAGAGCACTGTTCGGGCCTCCTCCGGACACCGTGGCAGCACTTGCGCCACCGTATCCCACACTGAGTGCGAATAACAGCCCAAGAGTCATGCAGTGTTTACGGACCGAAGCCCTAAGCTGGCGGAATAGAACATTTTCTTCCCAAGATGGTCCAGCTTCTTGGATTACCTTTCTGGTGGAGCGGTAGGGAAGGTGCTTTTGTGGAGGTGGAGGCTTGGACCACCAAGCTCGCCGGGGTGGGGGTTGGGAGAGAAAAGTGGGGTCACCCAGAGCCGGGCGGTGGCATCAGGTGATCATCCTGTCCACGGAAGCTCCCGTGTTGGGCCTGGGTCAGGTGCCCAAAAGGATGTCAGTGAGGGCCTCATTAAACGGAAGCAGGGGCTCCGAAGACCTCACCGCCGGTTTAGGCACCTCAGTCAGGAGATTAGTCCTGACTGCCAATGTAGAAAGCTCGAGGTTGAGAGCCTCGGCCGCCCTACGCAACACCACAGTGTATGACACTCCCTCCTCCGTAGCCACAGTAGGAGGACACAACATGCCAAGGTCGGGTGAAGTTTCAAGACCACATGCATCCCCCAGTTCCTCTCTCCAGTCCTGTTCAGAACCAAGATGGTCAGTTAAAGGGTCACCTGACCCCTCCCAGTCCTCCTCATCTTCCTCTGGTTGCCACTGTGGTTGGAAAGGGGCAGGTTTTATCAAAAAGGATAGGACACTTGTAACCACTTACTCCAAGAGATATATTGAAATATATTGAAAAACCCTCATAAACGTTGTGTTTCACGAGAAGCGGTATATCTGATTCACCGCCCCACACAAACGTTATGGCAACAGTCATTGGGTTTTTACATTCAGTATCTTGCCAGCCTCACCCGAGGCAATCTCTGGTTTTATCGTGGCAGTGTCCAGAGAAAGTTTGAGTGACCCCACTGAAGCTGAAAAAGTGAAAGGAAAGAGGGTGACAGGTGGCATTTTAACAGTTTACTGTTAAAAAACGTGGTCAATAAGAACATGCATTGTGTTTGAAAATTATATGCTCGTATTAGAGACAAAATATATAAATATTCAAGAAACAGAACAACATAAATGACAACATGGCGAGTTTAAATCAAGGAGCTGAATATCAGCGGTACGTAGTGCACAGAGCGCTATATCATTTGTGACTTATATAGCTAATTAAATCATACCTCTATTTAGGGTGTACACAGAATGAACCTGGATAGGGAAAACGGAAGTAATGTGAAAATACTACTTCACACGGAGTATTAGGTTCTCAATTACCTCATGTGAGGTCTTACCTTTAGGTAATTGTTACCAGGTCCCGTCAGGAGGTACAGACTTATAGTCCCAGGCTATAAAGACACCAAGAGGGGGGTTTTTTGTATGAGGTATGTCACCCTCTTTCCTTTCTAATCCTCTAGGTGACTATTCAGAACCTACATGGGTAAGACTAGTATGTTGTATTGACCCACTCATGTCACAAAAGAGTGACAGTATATATCTTTAACTGTGTGTGTTCATTGTTGTTATTTGTCCTGACGAATGCTCTTAGAATGCTCTTAGACCCACGGGCCAAGAGAGCAGAAACATGTTGACGTTTTTTCTGTCCTAATGACCTATGCTAAGGATTCATAATTATCCCCAGAGCATACCCTTACATTTTTAATTAGTGGTCCAGCGATTTGAATAAAATACAGCATCGCCTGGAAACTATTTTACTCACTTTTTCAGCTTCAGTGGGGTCACTCAAACTTTCTCTGGACACTGCCACGATAAAACCAGAGATTGCCTCGGGTGAGGCTGGCAAGATACTGAATGTAAAAACCCAATGACTGTTGCCATAACGTTTGTGTGGGGCGGAGAATCAGATATACCGCTTCTCGTGAAACACAACGTTTATGAGGGTTTTTCAATATATTTCAATATATCTCTTGGAGTAAGTGGTTACAAGTGTCCTATCCTTTTTGATAAAACCTACCTAGCTATGGGGAACAGATAGGACACCCATTCCTCTTCCCTCTTTTTGATGAAATACCGTTGGAAAGGGGCCCCAGAAGTGAACAGGGGCATGAAAACCCGCCAGTGGAGGTGTAATAAGGTCAACGGGTGCCGATCCTGATCCAGGCTTGGATCCAAGAGGGGCCTGCGGTGCGGGAGCCACCCACAGCAAAGACCTAGGCCCCTCAACCGATTCCGCGGGCCCGAAGGTGTGCCAGCTGGGTTGGTCACCCAAAGATGGCATGCATCGCCTCATAGAACGTACAAAGCAGGGCGGGGTCGCTCTTGGTCCCAAAAAGGGAGGGAAGCTCGGAGTCGACCCTTCAGGCTTCGCACGCGGAGCGGCGGGAGTGGCACTACATGCGCGCCTCGTCGAGTCGTCCGACCGACGAGAAGGCGAAGAGCGGCAATGCTTCTTCAACTTCCTCTTATGCTTCGACTTACCTGACCTCAAGTGCGAATACTTCGATGACTTTGAGCCGGACTGATGGTGGCTCCATGACCGGTCCCGCGATCTCCCCCCCGAACAGGACCTTGAATGGCACGGAGCCGACTGCCGTCATTCAAGCAGCTTTCGGGACTGCTCCCGCAAAGCCTTCAACAACTGACAGTCAGAGCACGAATTGGGGTCGTGGTCACGCTCCAGGCAAAAGAGACACAGGCGGTGCCGATCCGTCATCGACATCAATCGGTAACAAGAACCGCAGGCCTTAAAACCGGGCATCCCTTGTGCACCTGTTTGTAGTCAGAAACGCGAAACAAGACGTTGACAAAGGTTGAAAAAAACCTAGTGAAAAAATGACTGAGGTACCGCTCTTCCCAGATCTGCTCTGGCTGGCGCGGAAAAAGAAAGAAGTGACGTCAACTCGTGAGGGCGACGTCTAAGTAGCTGCCACAATGTCATCTCAGCTACCAGGATGCTGACGACGAATGCGGAGCCGACCAACGCCACCTTCCGACTCGCAGAGGTGCTGCTGATGAAAAAACTTTCGGGATCCAGTCTGACGCCTGGGGGTAAATTTAGGGTAAGGAATCTATAACTAAAGTGTTTCTTTCAGATATCAATATTTTTTATTCTTCCCACAAAAATTTTAGGAATCTGGTGAACTACTTTTTTCCTCAAAATACTGCGATGCAGTCATACACACACAATCATGTCTCCTGATCATTCAAGTCCAAAACTTACCCTCAACAACGCTTTCTTCTGCATTGATTCTGTCATATGCTGTGACCAAGGGTGAATGACCTGATAGTCACCAGGCCAAAAATTCCAGCTCTCTAAAACCTCACTCTTCTGTATGTTCAAAATACGTAGAAAATAATCAATTCTAGAAAATGATGCATTTGCCGGAGAAAGGGGAATTCTGTTGTTTTCTTTGTGTCTGACTCTCCATAAATTCCTAAAGCTGGTAGCTTTTACAATCAACTTCTGTCCCATGAAGTTCCATTCCCACTTCTTTGGCTTTGGCCATATCATGTGTTTCATTAATAACTGCAACAAAATCCCGTCCAAAAATGTGTAGGGTGTCAGATGTTTCCATATGAGATACTTCCTGCTAACTATAAGAATCACTACCTGTGACTTAGGTGGACATACATAATAACAATCATGATTACCTCTTCTCTCAAAGTGGCTAAAATTGGTTCATAAGAACCCTGTTGGTCTATCCATCTTCACCCTGCTTAAACGACTAATTTTGAGTTTGCTAGGACTGCAACCACCCCTTGACTCTTAAATACAACTAGCATGAGCTGTTGTCTCTACAGACAGAGGGGCACATATACAAGCCCCCTGCGCCACTACTGCTTCACTTTTCGTGACGTACTGGTGGCGCAGAGGTCTCCTCCATATTTATAAGGAGAGGAAAAGCAACCCTGCGTGACTTTTTCTCTCCTCGTACATAAGGCCCCTTCCCACGCAGCAATGTGCATGGAAGGGGCGTTCCATGGGGGTTGCTATGAGTGTTCCCACGCAACACCTATGGAACAAGCACTTCTCCAGATTTACAAGAAATCGTAAATCTGGAGATGTGTGTTAATGCTAGTGCCACCCTATAGGTGGCCTAGCGAGGCGCAACAAGGACAAATGTTTTCATTTATCCTTGTTTTTTCCTCTTTTAATGCGTGCTGCATTCTACAGCATGCATTGAAAGAGGAAAAAAACCTATTGTGATTGTTTTTGTGCAGGAAGGTGTCCCTTCCTGCACAAATACAATCTCCCCACGCCGCAGTTATCTTGCACCATGGTGAAAGGGTGCCTGCGCCAGCGCATGGCTGCAGTTTGTGCGCCAGCGCAGGGGAAGCACAGAGATGCAACATATTCTTGTAAATATGTCGCATCTCTGGTCTTTCCAAACTAAAGCAGCATGGTGCAGCAAAATGACTTGGTTCACCGTGCTGCATTTCTTTGTTGTGAATCTGCCCCTATGGTTTTTTTACAACCCCCTTGAGTCGCTGGAGCGTCACTTTTAGTATGGGAAAATGTGGCGCACCGATGACGCAAGAGGCTTGTAAATAAGCCCCCATGTTCAATGTATTGGCGTTTATTGCCAAGTAAATGGGACACCTGGAGAAGCGATTGCCTGACTGTCAATCTTATAATCTTATCCCTCAGACTGTTTACATGCCAGATCAGAAACCTATGAGCTCTTTTCCTGTTGCACCATTACTACTGCACCATAACTGGCTATAAATCCCAAACAGGAGACCCATTCATAACTCCTTCCACCCTACACTTCTGTAAAGAAAGTTTACAACAACCTCCTCAACAAAGTGTAAAGCTCCTGAAGCCCTAGCTAAATGAACTTCTCCTTCACTTTCTCAAAGTGGGTCTATCACAGGTGAGGTTTGCTTCGTCATTCATAAACTTAGGGTCTAATTTACAAGCCTCTTGTGGCACATTTCTGCTACCAGAGCGTCACTTTTGTGACGCTACGGCGGTGCAGTGTGCAGACCATATCTATGAGACCCAGAAAAACCACTTTGTGTTGCTTTTTATAGCCTCGTAGATATGGAGTAAGGCAAAGCAGCACAAGTCGCTGCCTTGCTGTACTCTGAGTGAAAGAGGCGTTCCATGGGTGTTGCTGTGGGTGTTCCCATTAAACAACCATGGAATGTGACACTCCCCCAGATTTACAACATCACGTGAACCTGGGGCAGCGCCAAAACCTTGTGGCTCCCTAGAGCAGGTGTAAAAGGGTGAAATGGTTACATTTCTCCTCATTTTATTCTCTTTCCACGTGTCCTGCATTCTCTAGCACAAGTAGAATGAGGAAAATGCCTCTTGTGATTGTTTCTGTGCAGGAAGGTGCCCCTTTCCTACACAAAAATAATAATAATCGTGACAAAAAACAGATACAGAGTGCTTACATTGGCGCATGGCTGCTAATTGTAGGCCGGCACTGGAAAGGACAGGAATGCACTGTATCTTGTAAATACCGTGCATTCCTGCCCTTTCAAATTAGCATAGGGCAGCACCGCAAAGAGCCTTGCAGTGCTGCCCTAAGCCACTTTCTTGTAAATAAGCCCCTACCTTTGATCACAGCCTCCCCCCATACTCCTTTAGTATAATACAACGGTGTCCCTCTGCCGTCAGGTACTACCAAATGGCCCCCTTCCCTATAGATTTATTATTTTGTTTACTACACCAAGCCATGTACTATACTCTTTTTTCCCGTTCACAATCATCTTGGGGCATATATGATCCTCCCCGTCCTTTCATGCTCAGCCGACTTTACTTACAACCTTCTGTTATTTTCATGTGGCCAGGTACATTGCTGCCAAGTCATTTATATGGGTTTATTCTACCATCCACAACAAAATAACCACAGTGGTTGTAAATTCGTAGACTTTTTCCGCCGCTGTGCCCATCTCATTTTTGGGTTATTCTGGTCTGAAGTGCCTGAGTCTACAGAGAGCGGTGACACCACTCGAGTCTATGGTTTCTCCTTTCACCCAGCCAGTGGGCTCAGCATTGAGCACTGAATAAGTAGCCTATTGCAAACTTACCTTTACACACTTTTGTACCCCTTTTTAGGTCTCGCCTATGCAGTGCGCATGGACTGCACAAGAAAGAGACCTTTACAAATCGCTCCAGGTTTGCAGGCAAAAACGTGCACGCGTTGCATTGCCCATGTGGGAGAGAGCAGCGCCAAGTGTTAGTAATTATTGCGCTCGCTCCCACAAGGGAAACACTGCGTGTCCCTGCCGGGATTGAAGACGGCTCACATCTTTTACCGAAGACACATTCCCACAAGGCTGCTGGCCAGTCAGCGGCCAGCGTTCACACTCCGGATTGTTATATGAATCTAGTTGCCAACAGTTTTTTGCAGCAAGCGCGCAGCCCATTCATGTGCTCTATGCCTGTTGCAGAAATCTGTTAGCAATCAGATTCAAATAAAAAGCACATTGGTTGCACGGAAATAAACTATTTTTGTAACATTCAGGTGTATTGATAATGATGACATTCTTGACGGTGACGAGATGACAGGTTCCGAAGACCCACTTTTAAATGAGGGTCCGCTTTAGTGGCAATCCATTACCCACCACCAGGCACAGTAAAGCTTAACATGAGGATTGCCATTTTCGTTGCTACCTGTGGAAATTATAGCAGCTCAGCTCCACCCAAATGTGTGCCTTGCGGCCCCTAGCAAGTATCTGTTTCAGAGTAAACCGGCCCCCATGCCGCTGCCGGCAGCTTCCGGTTTACAGCTGAAGCTACATGTTGGTATCCTGCCCTTCCGTGCTCTAATGCTGGTAGGTTCTACAATTCAAATTCAATTTACTCAGTACATTTGCAGAATCAAACTTTTCATAAGATATGTGCAAAACAATGCAGTTTTTTAAAAACTGATTTAGGACTGACTTAGATGCAAGGCAGCGCCTTAAAAGTGAACAACACGGTGCAGTTAAAAACGGGTACAAAACGAATCTAATAGCGGAACACTACTTTAAAATACTTAAGACGGTGCTGTTTGAAACTGACCAAACTAGTTAGATAACCACGTTTTAGGTGGAGCAAGGAATGAGATCCTTCTACCTCAGCCACTGGTCGTTATCAGCTGCTACTAATGCTGGTAGGTGCTACAATTCAAATTCAATTTACACAGTACATTTGCAGAACAAACTTTTCATAAGATATGTGCAAAACGATGCAGTTTTTTTAAAACTGATTTAGGACTGACTTAGATGCAAGGCAGCGCCTTAAAAGTGAACAACACGGTGCAGTTAAAAACTGGTACAAAACTAATCTAATAGCGGAACACTACTTTAAAATAGTAAAGTAGTTAAGATGGTGCAGTTTAAAAATGACCAAACTAGTTAGATAACCTCGTTTTAGGTGGCGCAAGGAATGTGATCCTTCTACCCCTGCCACTGGTCGTTATCAGCCGCTAATAAGTGTTGTATGTTTTGGAGTGGGCCGAGCTTTCCTCACCTTGGCTGCCTGCTGTTGCTGGCTCCAGTCCTGTGTGTACACACACTTCTCAGGATTCTGTGCAGTAGCGCTCTGCTTAGAGACATTGCTTGTTTTTTCTACCAACCAACTCTTCCTGTCTCGTTATCTCACCCTCACAGGTTCCTTTTCATCCCTGCTTTTGTCCTATGTCACTGTTTTCCTATCTTTGTCTCCCTCCTTCTTTCTACATTTTTTACAGGTCTCTCGCCTGCTCTGGGTTGAAGTCTGATCATCAGTAACAAATCCGGGACCCACAAAATCTATGTCCATGGCCACTTCCTGCAAGCACCGCCTCAAATTAAGCTCTGATTATATAATACTGGGACGTTAGTTTTCAGTTGAAAACGTTACCTGAAGAGACGTTGCACTCATTCTTGGGAGGTAGGTTTGGGGAGCACGCTTAAATGGAGAGAAGGCACTATATGAAGGAAGGAACTGCCCTGGGACATTCCAGAAAATACGGGGTCATGGGAAGGGCACTTTGCTGTACACTGGGCTACACAAACCGAATAGTATCGGTCAGGGGGTGGATTTACACATCATGACCGGTAAAACGAGGCTCACATATGCGGTAAGAACTTGCTTTAAAAACGGACATGCCCCAAAGCAATTATGGCTTAATACTGCAATGAGGAAAGCGAGACATATATAGGAAACGCCGCAGGAACGGCGAGTCAGCAGCTTAATGTGTCCACAAACACGAGGGGAACAGGGTGCCGATTACGAGCACTTTGTGAGCGCGAAGGTTGAGACAATTATCTCGGCGGGAGCTGACAGCAGCTAACTTCGCTGTCCGTGTGGATGTATGGTTCCAAATCGATGAGTTCAGTAGAAGAAACAAATGCTTACACCAGGAATGTTTTGATATATATATTTTTCACACCTTTCAATGTATATTCGCACGCCAATAGTCAAGAACCACTTCTAGGAGTAGCCTATGTATAACAAGGATTGAATGAGTGAACCTTGCATTAAATAAAAGTACGCTGGGGATGGTCCCCTGATAACATTAGGTGTTGTTGAAAACATTTGACGTAAAAAGCGAAGTAATGTTGGAGCCACCTGCTTCCATTTCTGTTTTTATTTTTCCTTTTTAGTCAGTTACACATAGCAGCAAAGCTTTATGCGTGACCCACCGGGTACTGTTGATGCCTGGGTACTCTACAGAATTGGGTGAGTCCATACTAATGTATGGCTGCTGCACTACTGAATTTCCACAGCGGCAATGAGTCACATTAACTCACTGTGTGAACTCACCATCTGTTTAGCTACGTTGTTTTTAGATGTTCTCAAATGCAATTGCGTTCACTGCACATGAGTAAAGATAAGAAGTCAGGGTCACCACAAAGACCGTATCTGCGTTTGTTATGTACCATATTAGCCTGAATGATACCAACATTTTGTCTCCCACTACAGGTAGATCCAGGTCTAAACAGGTACATTAATAAGTAGCCATTTTGACTTTGAGTAAATTTGATACCACTAATTCTAGGTGTAGATAGCTCATGCTTTCCGTTCCTGAAGAATCGCTAGTAGAATAAACTGGAAGCGAGAAACATGTTGACCTACACTTTTTAACAAGGACACCCCTATCAGAGACATTATACCTGAGCGAGTGCCTTGTTATTTGTTTTTACTTAGGGTAGGAGACCCCCAGAATAAAAGTATGTCCTTCTATAATCCTCCGAACCCTATTTTTAAGCACCTTCCTACATCTACACAGTTCTGGCCCCACATCTGCACTTCACCATATGGCTGTTGGATAAAAGATCTCTGATAAAGTGCCCCTACCAAAGGGAGCCCTTTGGGTATTACACCGCTGACCCGACGAGGAGCAGCCCAAATGATGCAGCATGACACCTGAAAGTGTATGTGAGGGCATTACAATCCAACATATGGATTCCCAACTCTAAACCCCTGTCGGGGCACGGTTGGTTCCGGTCTTTTCTGACTCTTAAAATCCTGACACTAGAGGAACAGCATAATCCTACTTTCTGAATATTTACACTGGGGCCTCTTTATGCTGGACCTCCCACTCCCTTGAGAGAGGAAAAAGACCCCCCTGTCCCTTCTTTTGTATACAATCTTTAAAAACAACATCACAGAAATATTAGTTGCCCAAATGCCCTGTTTGAGATTGACTGGTGTAACAATAGTCTCCCATCCTCTCAGTGGTCATCCGTTCTGACGCTTTCCTTGCACATCAGTAAGGCGACCAATCTGGCTATTTTGTAGGGGGTCAACATCATTATGAGTTATTGCCTTGGTTTGAGTCTGTGCCTCTGGCGTCTCCTATGACTCCAGAGGTTCTTCACGCGGCTATCAAGATCTGAAGATCCATGCTGCCACAAACACTCTTTATCCCAAATGCCTAGACTTTTTGTATTTTGTCCAGGCCTTTCTTTTAAACTGGTCTTCCCTGTGATGTTTTGCCTGTGCCACATAGTTTGTTCTTTTATTGTACTGCTGTTTACTTTTAAAGAAAGACAGGGAACTCTGGGTCCATTTGGTATTTCTCGGACATCTAAAAACACCCGAACCCCCAAACTGTCCCTGGCGTTGATCCTCCTTTTCAGTACTTTTTCCATGTATCTCACCTCTCTGTTTCAGATAATCTTAAAAGCAGTCATTGATTTGCGTCGACCTCTTGTAGGGGGAAATGAGACGGAGAGTAGAATTAAGAAAGAGTTAAAATTCAGTATGAGTGAGCAGAAGAGAAAGGATTAAAAGAAGTAAACAAGTTGAACAAAGATGAGACCTACCAGCAAAACCGCATAATTACACACCAAACAACATATTTCAACTCCACAATCCACAACGTACCTCCAAACCACACCATATAGTGTCACCACCTGATCACCAAACATTATTCACCACCACAATTTTGCATCAACGCTCCACCTAAGCATCACGTCAGTGTGTCCTTGGAATCTGGCATCTGTTGATTCTCCCCTAGTGTCTGTCCGCTGCTCGTGTTCTAATTAAATTACTGTTTTCCAACATCCACTCCCCTGTTATTTATGTCACGCTCACCCATAACAAAAAAAAAAAATCATAACAAACAAGCATGAGAACAGGCAGGAAGAAGTTGCCAGCAGTGCAAGTACAAAAAAAGTAGAAGACATTTTTTATGTTAAAATCTTTTTTTAATCTTTTTTTTCAGTTGCATATAATGCCGTCTTCATTTGTATAATGGTGACAAAAAAGCGTAACACTTTTTTTTATAACTTTTCAACATAATGCACGGCAGCCACAATGCTCTAAAACATAGCCAAAAGTTCGGGCTAAACACATAAGCTCCCAAAGGCGAGACCTATTGGCTATGCCAATGCTTGTTTAATTAGTTATCTAATCACGTTACCTTTCATTTTTGTTTGATTGCACATTACTTGCTGCTTTTCCAAATTCCTATGGTCCTGGTGATGCCACATTAATTGCTTAGGGTCGAAACGCCATTGATATTTACATCAAAAGGGACCTGGTCAATCGCCTAGCGACACAAAGTTATGTACTGGCATTATCAAACTGAATCAATCCATGTGTGTCCATTGTCATGCTGTTTTTATACCTATTATGTTGTTCACTTTATTTTTCGTTGTGTGAGCACTTATGAGCACCGAGCAATTCAAATGACGCATGTAAACAACTTTATATAACTGCAAAGTGTGTATTTTTCCTTGTCATGCTAATTTCTTTTTGAAGCACTAATATTTAGAGTTCTGGATTTGTTACCTATTGACTTTTGGGCTGCCTTTTTTGCTTCTATATATGGAGCCATTGTCAAGTATGAGTTGATTGCCCCTGGTTCCAGGTGGTTTGTATTCCTGTTGTTTCTGCTATTTCTTGAAATAACAACATGCGTTTAAAGTTGAGTTTATGGAGTCTCATTTTCAATGTATCGAAGCTCTGCATACTTTTTTCTACATTTCAGTTGAAGACCAATAGTGTATCCATCCTATCCACATTGCTCTCCCTCTCTGCATGACTGCATTCCTTTCCATGAGGTTAACCAGTATAGTGGGGGTCGGGGATATGGCGGGGAACCAGGAACAGGTGCCCTGTGTGGTTAATCTTCGGAGAAGTTATTGTAAAGGTCCGTTGAATCCATCAACATTTTGTTCCCTAGATATCTCTGGGATTCTTATGAGCCGTACATTATTACACAGACACAAACTCCACTTAGCATCTTCCATTATTCATGGTGCTGTAAATGACTCCTGTGGTGCAGTGGTTAATTTGTAAATAAAAAACGCAAGTACCAGGAGCCAATTTATTTCTCAGAAGGCCGCAGGAGATCAAACCATCCACTGCCTTCCTTCTAGGTCTAAAAAATACCAGTTTCAGCACTTAGTACTAACCATCACACTGTCACAAGTTTGGCATTTTGCACTATTTCAACCCACACCAGGTTGTAACAAGCATTTGCAATACAATAGGTCTTGTAGCTACTAAACTCTCGAATATGGAAGACCTATTGCATTGCAGATGGTTATTTGCAAAGCGCCCCATGCTGCGCTTTCACTTTAATGGTGGCCGTTGTCACGTCGTCTCGCCTGACCCCTTTGGGACAGAACAGGCGAGCAGGAAGAAGGAAAAGGAAGTGAGGAAACAGGAAAGAGATTTAGTCTGTAAGTCAGTCTGAGGCTGACAGGGAATAAAGGTAGACGTTCCTGAAAAGCCTCCGTCTCGGTGTGTTTATTTAGAACGAGTGATCTTGACAATGGCGACGATGGTGGGATGTCCCTAAAACCCACTAACCCTAACATCACTCAGCCAACCAGAGTGGCCGACCACCGAGCCCAGCAGCCTGTTTTTGCCGGCGGCGCAGAAGAAACAAGAGCACGAAATTCAAATCATCGCCGGCGCTGCCAACATCGACTCAGCGTCGGAGCTGCCGCTTGATGCACTCACCGAGAAGCCTGAGCAGTTCCTGAAGTAAGGGCCGCCAGCCAGAAATAAGGGGAGCGGGAGCGCATATGCCAGAGCGCTGCCCCCACGTGGTCCCGACGCGAGCAGCCTGAAGGGTCCCGACGCGAACAGCCTGAGGAGTCCGCGGCGCCAGTGCGGCGCGAGGAAGAAGCTGCCTGCATCCGTGATCGAGGAGCGAGGGTGAGTCACACCCGGCAGCCTCCCCGTGACGCCGGACTCGAGGAAAGGCAAGAACATAAAACGACACCAAGTAAGGAGCAAGACGTCCCGCGCAGCGGCCATCTTAAAGTCAGGCGCCGGCGCTTACACAGTCCACGAATCCACGATGGCGGCCATCTTGGGGTCAGGCGCCATGTACTGAATAACACACCCCAGTCAAGAAAAGAGCGCAAAAGTCGCGCAAAGACACAAAAAGGGCCTGGACACTTCTTCAGAAGCCTACAATTGACGTGTAACAGATCACACTTGCCAATTAAAATAGAAATTACGCACAGAGACACAGAAGACCCTGGAAACCTTCCTAGGATCTCACAGTCACTGCGAGACACAGAAGACCCTGGAAACCTTCCTAGGATCTCACAGTCACTGCGCAGTCAGGCAAACCCACCCATTTCTCAAAGGGGATATTACAGATGTTCGACCCACCTCCTGATAGCTCATCTGGTAACACGAGCCCAACTCCACAAGCAAACTCAGCAGCCCCACAATTAAAACACAGGAGGGCCATCCAATCCGGGCGACGCACCTACCATGGCCAACAACCCCATTGGAGCCTCGTTCATGCGCCAACCGCAGCCCCTACCTCTGACACCAGGCAACAGTATGGGCCCTACGTGGAAGCGTTGGAGTGAGGACTTTGAGGACTATATGATAGGGTCCCGGGTGGAGGACTCCAAACAAAAGATAGTGGCACTAAGGAACCTGATTGGTCCAGACATTGCACAGATCATCAAAGAACTACCTAATGTAGCGACCGCCACCTATGATGAAGTAAAGCTTGCTCTTGACAGACGATTCCTCCACAAACGCAATGTGGATTACGAAAGACACACCTTTCATCTAGCCACTCAAGTGATCTTGACAGCCGTGCCTCTTTACCTGGACTCTGCTCGTCTCAAGAAAGGGACGTGGCTGCCATTAATGTGAAAGGGGCGCTTTCACAAACAAAAGTTAAGAAATCGAAAGAAAAAAAGGCCTGTGTGACAAATATACCAAAGGCACAGCCGCCACTGTGGCGTGCCGTGCTATGAAAAAAGAAAAAAAAAGCCTTACGACAGAGCTTGTCCTCCCTATAAGGTGAAAAGCATTTAACAAAACAGTGCTCGGAGGCTGTAATTAAAGCCTACTGAGCAACAACACATGTAACTGGGGGTGTCTCCATGAAAGGTTACAAAATCAGACCAGGCGGTACTAAGGAGGGACTAACAAGCCCAGGGCCGGACTGGGAACCAAAACCGGCCCTGGCAAAGTGCTCGGCCGGCCCCCCCCCTCCACTTGGGGGGTTGGAGGTGCCGCCGAGCGCTTTGCTAGGGTCGGTTTTCGGCCGATTTTGTTGCAGGGACGATTTTGCAGCTTTGCTGCAAAAACGGCCCTGTAGCAAAATCGGCCCCTAGGGGCTCAAAACCGACCCCCACCCTTGCGGCACACCCGGTGCCCGCTATGGCCAGTCCGGGCCTGAACAAGCCTATTCATGAATCAGAAGCCAGCATTTACCAAGGCCAATGACTCCAGCCATTGAAAAATACGGCGGAGAGTGGGAGGGGCTTCAAGTACATTCAGAGAAGTGTGGCTCAATGGTTAGAGGGGCAGACCCTGATGCAGAGGTCTGGCCCGGGACCAGGGTTCAAATCCCCGCCTCGGCGGGTCTTGGGCTCAAAAATTCCACAGACCTGATAATTCTCGCCTCAGTGCCTATTCCAAACATGGAGTCCCACTCTGCAACTCTGAGCAATAGCTTGCTTAATCTCAACAACGGCCCCTACAACGCTAAGGATACCTGGCCTCCACCTTGGGGGTGCCCAGGAGTGGACGCCTCACAGGGAAAGCCAGGATGGGTTCCACAGCGGTATTCGTACAAGCGCCTTGAGACCCTTGCGGGTGAGTAGTGCGCTATACAAGTATCAATTTTACATTTAGTACAGCTTACAGAGCAACGCATGCACTGCCCAAGCTCGACCTAAAAATGGACTAGACGCACTAGTTAATTTTTTTTTTAAGTCGAGCCTAGCAGAGTTCATCCGCTGCGAGGCATGATCTATTCAGTAGATGTGCGTCAAGCCGGCCTATTGTCATTAACCCTACTCTGGTCCCATAGGTAATTCCTCATTCTAAGTCCGCTAGGGAGTGAAGCAGCTGTGTCTCTGTTCCCAGTGGTAATTCCTCATTATCAGTCCTTTAGGCAGTGCTGCTGCTGAGTCGCTGGTCCTGTTGGTAAATCCCACAATTTAAGTCCTATAGGCAATGCTGCAGCTGTGTCTCCCTTCCCAGTGGCAATTCCTCATTCTTAGTTCTCTAGACAGTGCTGCTAGCTGCTTCGATGGTATCATTTGGTAATTCCTAATTCTGAGTCCTCTAGACATTGCTGCATCTGCTTCTCTGATCCAGTAGGTAATTCCCACAGTTTAAGTCTTCTAGGCAGTGCTGCAGCAGTCTCTCTGTTCCCAGTGGTAATTCCTCGTTTTAAGTCCTCTAGGTAGTATTACAGCTGTGTTTCTGGTCATAGTGGTAATTTCTTATTCTCAGTCCTCTAGACAGTGCTGCTAGCTGCATCTCTGTTCCCAGTGGTAATTCCTCATTCTTAGTTCTCTAGACAATGCTGCTAGCTGCTTCTCTGTTCCCAGTAGTACTTCCTCATTTTAAGTCCTCTAGACAGTGCTGCTTCTTTGCTCCCAGTGGTAATTCATCATTCCTCTAGACAGTGCTCCTCAGTCTTCATCCTCTAGAGAGTTTTTCAGCTGCTTCTATGATCCCAGTGGCAATTCCTCATTCTAACTACTCTAGGCTGTACTGCTAGCTGCTACTTTGGTCCTATCAGTAATTCCTCATTCTAATTCCTCTATGGGGCTGCATCCTGCTACTCTGGTCCCTTCAGTAATTCCCCGTTCTAAGTCCTTTAGGCAGTGCTGTAGCTGTGTCTCTGGTCACAGTGTCAATTCCTCATTCTCCTCATTCGCAGTCCTCTAGGCAGTGATGCTAGCTGCTTAGCTGGTTCTGTCAGTAAGTCCACATTGCAGGCAGTGCTGTTAGCTTGTTCTCTGGTCCCGTTGCCCTTTGGTAGTTCCTCATTCTAAGTCCTCTAGACACTGCTGCTAGCTGGTACTCTAATCCTGTTGGTAATTTCTCATGTTAAGTATTACAGAAAGTGCTGCTAGCTGCTACTATAGTCTTGTTATTGATTCCCCATTCAAAGTCTTCAAGACAGTGTTGCTACTCTTCCCCATCAGTAAATCCTCATCTAAGTCCTCTAGACAGTGCTGCTAGCTGCTTCTCTGGTCTCATTGGTAATTCTTCTTTCTAAGTCCTCTACATAGTCCTACAACTGCTTCTCTGGTTCTGTTGGTAATTCCCACAATATAAGCCCTGTAGCCAGTAATGAATGAATGAATGAATTCTTTATTTGTGTGGTTACTTAAAACCATTACAAAAATACAGTACTGCAGCTGTATCTCCGTTCCCAGTAGTAATTTCTCATTCTTAGGTCTCTAGACAGTGTTGCAAGCTGCTTCGATGGTCTCATAGCTAATTTATAATTCTTAGTCCTCTATACATTGCTGCAGCTGCTTCTCTGGTTCCGTAGGCAATTCCCACATTTTAAGACTCGTAGGCAGTGCTGTAGGTGTCTCTCTGTTCCCAGTGGTAATTCCTCAGTCCTCTAGGCAGTGCTGCTAGGTGCTTCTCTGGTCCCAGCGGTAATTCCTCATTCTAACTACTCTAGGCACTGCTGCTAGCTGCTACTCTGGTCCCTCTCGACAGTAATGGAACTATGTCTCTGGTACAATCAGTACTTCCCTATTCTATGTCTTCCAGTCAGTGCTGCAGCTGCTTTTTTGGTCCCAGTGGTAACTCCTCATTCTAAGTCCTCTAGACTGCGCTGCAGTTGCTGCTCTGGTTCCAGTGGTAATTCCTCATTCTTAGTTCTCTAGGTAGTGTTGCTAGCTGCTTAGCTGGTTCTGTCAGTAATTCCACATTCTAAGTCCACCAGGCAGTGCTGCTAGTTTGTTCTCTGGTCCCGTTGGTACTTGCTCATTCTAAGTCTTCTAGACACTGCTGCTAGCTGGTACTCTGAGCCTCTTCATAATTCCTCATTCTAAGTCTTTCAGACAGTGCTGCTAGCTGCTACTCTGGTTTTGATGTTAATTGCTCATTCAAAGTCTTCAAGTCAGTTTTGCTACTCTTTGCCATCAGTAATTCCTCATCTAAGTCCTCTAGACAGTGCTGCTAGCTGCTTCTTTGGTCTCATTAGTAATTCCTCATTCTAAGTCCTCTATACAGTGAAACAACTGCTTCTCTGGTTCTGTTGGTAATTCTCACAATTTAAGTCCTGTAGCCAGTACTGCAGCTGTGTCTTCGTCCCCAGTAGTATTTTCTCATTCTCAGGTCTCTAGACAGTGCTTCTAGGTGCTTTAATGGTCTCATGGGTAATTCGTAATTCTAAGTCTTCTAGACATTGCTGCAGCTGCTTCTCTGATCCCATAGGCAATTCCCACATTTAAGTCGCCTAGGCAGTGCTGGATCTGTGTCTCTGTTCCCAGTGGCAATTCCTCATTCCTAATCCTCTAGACATGGCTGCCAGCTGCATTCTAATCCTCTAGACAATGCTGCAGCTGCTTCTCTGGTCCCAGTAGTAATTACTCATTCTTAGTCCTCTTGGTAGTGCTGTTAGCTGCTTCTCTGGTCCAGTCAGTAATTCCTGATTTTAAGTCCTCTAGGCAGTGCTGCAGCTGTGTCTCTAGTTACAGTGGTAATTCCTCATTCGGTGTCCTCTCAACAGTGCTGCAACCACTTCTCTGGTCTCAGTGTTAATTCCTCATTCTAAGTCCTCGAGGTTGTGCTGCTAGCTACTTCTATGGTCCGACCAGTAATTCCTCATTCTAAGTCCTCTAGGCAGTGCTGTAGCTGCTTCTCTGGTCCAAGTGGTAATATCTCGTTCTTACTCCTCTAGGCAGTGCTGCTAGCTGCTTCTCTGGTCCAGTCAGTAATTCCTCCTTTTAAGTCCTCTAGGCAGTGCTGCAGCTGTGTTTCTGGTCACAGTGGTAATTCCTCATTCTAAGTTCTCTAGACATTGCGGCTAGCTGCATCTCTGTTCCCAGTGGTAAACCCTCATTCTTAGTCCTCTAGACAATGCTGTTAGCTGCTTCTCCGTTCCCAGTGGCAATTCCTCAGTCTTAGTCCTTTAGACAGTGCTGCAGCCTCTTCTCTGGTTCCAGTGGTCATTTATCATTTTAAATCCTCTAGACAGTGTTGCTAGCTGCGTCTCTCGCCCTGGCGGTAATTTGTCATTCAAGTCATTTAAGCAGCGCTGCTAGCTGCTTCTCTGGTCCCATTGGTAATTCCTCATTCTAAGTCCTCTAATCAGGGCCGGGACCCAAATACCTCAACGACAGAATCAACTTCCACATACCCAAAAGGAACCTCCAATCTTCCAACCTCGCACTGGCCGAAACCCCGTGCATCCACAGAGCCAGAGCAGGTGGAAGATCTTTCTCCCACATCGCGACCAAAACATGGAAAGAACTCCCAGCAGGCCCCCTCCCTGAACACCTTCAGAAGGACCCTCAAAACCTGGTGAACAGATCTGCTGCCCCCCCTCAGCACCTTAAGACCCCCACGGGTGAGTAGCGCGCTCTACAAATCCTGATTGATTGAGTGCTGCTACCTGCTACCCTGGTCCTGTCAGTAATTCATCATTCTATGTCCTCTAGACAGTGCTGCAGCCGCTTCTCTGGTCCCAATGGTAATTGCTCATTCTAAGCCCTTGAGGCAGTGCTGCTAGCTAGGTCTCTGCTCTTTTCAGTAATTCTTCATTCTAAGTCCTCTAGGCAGTGCTCGAGTTGTGCGTCTGGTCCCGTCAGTAATTCCTTATTCTAAGTCCTCTAGGCAGTGCTGCAGCTGCATCTCTGCTCTCAGTGGCCTCTGGCTGCACATCCTCCGGCCAGTTTCAACCAGAGGCTATAAATAAAGTGTTGAAAAACCACACAGGGCCTTTGCCCATGCCACCTAGCTAGGTGTGATGCACTGTGTCAGCGAGTGCCTGGTGTTGGTACGGCACACATGTGGTTAGGCCTCACCTGCACACTGGCGGCGAGGGTGTATGAGCAGTTTAGGAGCATTGCTGTTGGATTCACTCTATTTTGCCTCGATGTGCGACCGCAAGCCGTTTAGTAGTGTAGCCACCTGTGTCTGCGGGAAACAGCCCATGTAGTATTGGGTACAAGTGTTTATGGGGCCGCCCAACCTGCTTAGTTCAGCACGCGCTCTCAAGTGCGCACGCTGCCCCATATCCTGGACCTGGCAGTGAGGATTTCCGAACTGCTTGCCACTACCAGTGGTAGGAAGCCGTATGAGCCCAGCCAAGCCTGAAGTGCTGAAAGGAGCAGAGTACCGCAAGTGAAGACCATGTGCCAGCTGCGGCGGTAAGTTTTCCCCAGGGCTAGGGAGGCTTGTGTGCATTGTCTGCAAGCGGCACACTGTCTGAAAGTTTTTTTCTGCTTCTGGGGGCGTGTGAGAGACCCAATTAAACACCTAAACAAGATCACAGTGGGACTTTTGCTTGAGAGCAGTTCAATGCCAATGAATGTAAAAAAATCTTTTTGAAAGCACAAAAAAGGGGGTGCATTTTCATTGAGGCCCTGAATTGCCTATTCAACAGCTGAACAGAACCCCCCCAAAAATAAGACACACATATAAATATAAATAAGGTGTGAGATAGTCAAGTGACAGCCATAGCAGTGAAGACACATACAAGGTTGCACGGAAAGGAAGAATAACTCATGAGTGTTAGGAAGGATGGCAGACAAGGCTAATGCACCACCACCTCTGCGGATACAGCAGAGACATGTTTCTTATCAACACATACTAGTAGGTGGGCTCTAACTATTTAGTTAACTTGCCACCCAAGGGGCTGGTGGAGCAGTCAAGGGCTCCCTTTTGCTACACCATGTTGGTGAAGAAATCTATAAGTTGTTTGAGCACCTTCCCACAAAGGCACAGCGGATGACTATGATGAGGCAGTGATAGCCCTCAATGCACATCTGGCCCGCAACTGAATCCAGACTTCAAGAGATTAAAACTCCGTCAAGCCCGCCAGCAAGGTGGGGAGTGCATTGACAAGTCCTATGCCTGCTGCAGTGAGCTTGCCAGCAGAGAACAGCAGATGACCAGCCAAAGGAAATATGAGCAGAAATTATCCAGGGCTGCAGGAATAAGACTCTCAGGGGTCTAATCTTGAGACAACCAAACATCAGCCTGGATGACATCATCATCATTGCCAACTCACATAACCTGTTGGCGGCAAGGGTGACGGAAATGGACCTAGCGATAACCCAAACAAGCCAAACCAAGGTCCCTAGTGTGAAGACGGAATGCACTGATGCTGTGTATACAAAAGGAAAAGTAACCAAGCTCAAGGTGCTTGCATTTAAACTGTGGCCAGAGGAACATCCACTGGAGAACTGCCCAGCACAGGGTTGCAGATGCTCAAGCTGTGGTAAAATCAACCGCTTCGTAAAGGTGTGTCACTGCGGGCCACTGGGAAGAGGAGCCCGCAGAAGACACTGACTAAAACAGTGCAACAGCTGTTGCTGAATGACCAGGAGCCTCAAAGCATTTCCAAACACTTCTAATGGGTTGGATATCAACAAGATTCATCTCCGTCGGATGACAAAGAAGAGATATTCATTATTTCATTTACAGGAGATCTGAAGGGACATAGAAGGCCACAACCCACACGTTTAGTAGAGATTGTGGGACCCAGGATCAGAGGTCAAAGCACTCATAGGCACGGGCGTCATGAATGTGATGGGCATATAGCAATACTGATGCCTTCGTCTGAGGCCCATCCAAGACCCGTCCCACACCAAGCTATACACCTATGGTGGCCAGATTCCTTTGCCCCTGTAAGGACTTAGGAGAGTACAGGTCCGCTTGAATGGTCAAGAGCTCCTGGCAGCATTCCATATGATGGATAAAGGATAAAGAGGCAGACACACTGTTGGGGAGTTATACCGCAGAAGACTTAGGTCTGGTGTCAGTTGCCAGGAACGGGCAAGCCTGCCACATTGAAGAGCTACTAATCCAATTCCTAGAACTCTTCCAAGGTTTAGGGTGCAAGCAAGCTCCACCCATCAGCTTACACACTGACAAATCTTAAAGCCAGGTAGCCTTACGGCATCGACATGTGCCATTTCATCGGAGGCTGCAGGATGAAACGGAGCTGGAAAAGTTCGAAAATCTGGGAGTGATTGAGATGGTATCCCCTATGGTTATAGCAGAGAACCCAAAAGGCACATTACTCCCACAATGGACGGCATCATTGCTGACCTGAAGGGGACCAGGTTGTTCTCAAAATTTGAGCTCAACAAGGGTTGCCACCAACTTCAACTTGCAGAAGACAGTAACTATATAACAACTGTTTGTACAAATTTGGGATTCTGCAGGTACAAGCGACTCAGTTTTGGCATCTCCTCAGCTGCAGAAATCTTCCAAAATGCAAAAGGGAGACACTGTCTGGATTACAAGGCATCATGAATGTAAGTGAGGACCTTCTGATTTATTCCACAACCACAGGATAACACCACAAGTGCCTGCGGGCCACTTTGAAGCACCTCTAGGAACATGGTACCCCTCTTCATCAGGAGAAGTGCTTATTCTTCCAAACTATCGTAGAATTCTTTAGGAATGTATTAACCAAAGAAGGGGTGCAAGTTAACTCCAGGATATCACAGGCCATCAAGCAGGCTCCTGTACCATGCAACTCCTCAGAAGTAAGCAGTTTCTTGGGAATGGCCACCTATTGTAGCAGGTTCATCCCCAACCTGGTCACCATTGCAGAACCAATGAGAGCCCTAACAAAGGTGGACACTCGCTGGATGTGGGGCCAGAGAGAGGAAGAGGCATTCCCAAAAAATAAAAACAACTCTCCTGGGCAAGACAAGAATGGCATACTTCGACACAAAGAAAGAAACTGAGCTACTGGTTGAGGCAAGGCCAATGGGTTCTGGGGTGGTACTCACTGAGGAAGTGGAGCCTGGGAGATGGACGCCATTGGAATTTGCAAGCAGAGACCTCACCCCGACAGAAGCGTAATATGCTCATATAGAAAGACAAGCACTTGCCATTAAATGGGCTCGTGGACATTTTTGTTTATACCTTTGCAGTAGGTCCTTCAGGGTGATTACTGACCACCAACACCTGGCACCAGTATTTCGAGGCACAGCTCCTCATCCACCACCTTGCATTGGACAGTGGGCCATTTAACTACAGCAATGCCAGTTTGAGGTCGTCTATCTGCAGGGGTCGAAAAAACTGGTGGATCTCCTCTCACACCATCCCGCACAAGCCGAGGTGGAGGTTGAAGGGGAAGCAGAGACAACATAGGAGTACATCCAAATGGTATCCCAAGGAGTGTGCACGAGAGTGCTGAGCTTAGTCAAAATTGGAGAGGTAACTGCCGGTGACATGGTGCTGGCTAGGTGCGGCCAGAGGCTATAAATAAATGGGCAAAAGACTGCACTCGGTTTTAAACGTACCACCTAGCTAAGTGTGATTGACTGTGTAAGCTAAGGCCTGGTGTTGGTGTACAGTGCACAGGTGGTTAGGCCCCACTTACACAATTCTAAGTATTCCTGGTCTTCCTTGGAGATTATTACTGTGTTCTTGTCAAGAGGACCGTTAAGCGAAATTATCTTGTACTTTCTATAACAGTAGCACTGTTTAATTCCTCTCATTTAAACTGCTACATATTGAATGTATGTTGTTCTAGGACTAATGGATTTCCATACAAAAGCCTAGACTTACCTGTTAATCACCAGGTACAAAGTGGCTCAAACCTCTAGAATCAGTGCCATCTGGGCCTAGAATTCTTTTCCTCTCTATTGCTTCCCCATTATCCTCTCCCTATCCACAGAGTTTAATTGTATATTATTATTATTCATGACAAAGATTCAACCCACTCTATCTATCAATCTATCTATCTAACAATCTATTTTGTCATGTCTGAAATCATTTGAGTGTATGGATTTGTTAAAATTTTGGTTACATTTCGTTTTTAAAAGCTATGTCTCTCATAATTACCAACCACCATTTACTTACTGTCATGCAACTGCATATCAGGTACATCAGCAGTTCTTAACCTTTTGACTTCTGTGGACCTCCAATGACTGTTTACTGGAATCCGGAGGCCCCCACTGAGTCATTATTGGAAGCCAGGGACCACCAGTCTAAGCAACTTCTACTATTTGAACGTCAAAACAATACACAAAAATACAGAAACAAGTGTACATCAAACAAATAAACAAATATTGAAATATTTAATTTAATTCACAAATGTAGAATAATTGAAATTTTTAATGTAAGGTTGGAGATTCTCTGAATTTGTTTTTTAATTCTTAAAGATGCAGGGATATGCTAAACTGTAGCATATCTCCTTGTCTTTTTTTATCCTAATGCACGCTCTCTTTTTGTAGGCACGTCAATTGAGGCCATCCATTGACTATACGATATTCTGTTTGCTGTACTTGCACTACTCCAATGACTCAAACTAAAGTGAGCAACATTAATTTTTAGCCTCCAATTTCTAAATCCTTCTCATTTACAGAACTTTTTAAAATGATCAATTTTGTTTCTTTATATATACTTTAATAATCTTAATGATTAATTTTCTAAACAGTCGCGGACCCACCGAGTTGGCGTGGCAGACCAACCACAGGTTAAGAACCACTGAGGTAAGGTAGATATTGTAAACATCATCGGCAACTTGTATTTCCAGAAACCATCTGAGGTACATGGGAAGGTTTTGTGTTTTCTGGAGCTTCATTGAGACAGGAAGTAAAGCTTTAGTTGTGGTAGCCCGGCAAAGTCAATATGAGTGTTTGAAAATACTATTAAAGTGACTCTATTATATTATCTAATAAATATTAATTTTAATCCTGATAAGACTGAGAAATGTTTAACATTATCAAGTTGAGTTCACAGTATTTAATGCAGTGACTCTGCTTAGAAGAGGTCTACTAGAAGTTCTTCAAACTGCGAATTAGGACTGGAGTCTTTCCCTCTTTATACCATCACAGCTTTAAGGTCCAGACAATCTTAAATCTAACATTTAGATAGCTTGAACGGTTTTGAAGCTGACAGAACGATGCCAACGGACCAAGAGGTATCAGAAGGCATAAGATGTCATGGTGATTTATAGTAAGCCTGGCTGTTAATGCCAGGTGCTGTGGCCTTTCCACAGATATGGACCTTGTTCTTACCATCATGCTGGTCACAATCTTTCCTACTGTTTTCCAACCGACACCAGTTTGCTCACAAGGGCAAAGCATATCACAAAAGATCGCTCTTATAAGTGGAGCCCCCCCAGAGCTCCTTAATGTCTCCTATTATCTTCAATCTTTCCATTGGGCCACTTAGAGCTCTACTCTACTCAAAAATAACAGCATTGAGATTTACCACATCTTTACTTGAAAGTCTCATCTACTTCAGACATCCAGGCCAGGATTTACAAAAATCATGCAACGCAGCACAGCAAGTATAATTGTTGTGCTACATGAATGGGAGAAAGCGGAACAGTGCCATATCTACTAAGATATCTACTAAGATATGGCGATGTTCTGCTCTCCCTGTGCTGGCGCACTTTTGGCTATCATGCACCAATGCAGACATCCTTGTAGTATAGGTTTCTGCGCTATGATACGCAGAGATTTTGTTCAGGAACGCATCCCTTACAGTACAAAAACTATGCGTTAAGGCATTTCCCACTTTGTATGTGTGCTGTAGAATGTAGCCCTTATGCAAAGAGGAAAAAACAAGGATAATCTCCTCCTTATGCCTGCCTCCAGGATGAAAAGAATTTTGGTGCAAATTCCTGTCTACAATTTTTTGTAGATATTGATTTGTATCACAACTCATCGGTGGTAGCATGGTAACGCCTGGCGCCACCCATGAAACACCTCCTTGGCACAAAGCTATGCAATGTAGCACACTGTGCATCCTTGCATTACTTTTGGTGACAGTCCATTGCACATTGCAATTTTAGTTAGATTGTAAATACTACTGCTACACTTTGCATCAGGTTTGCAGGTAATACATAACAAAAACCCATCACAAAGTGTTTGTAAATCTGGGCTCCAATGTTTCAAACACTGGTTGCACATTATCCAGACCTGAATGTCCAGCGCACAGATGAAGCTCAAACCCACCAAGATAGAAAACCTGTAATTTGCCAAGAACATTAAATAAGTTTCACTACAAACCTGCCTCAATGACATGAACCTTCACAGTTTAGAACCTCAACATTCACTGGATGCCAAGTCACTTGGAGTCACCCCGGACACCAACCTCAACTTCAAGGAAAACACAAAAAACAAAGACGGCCTGGTATCAGCTCTCCCTTTGAAAGAAAGTCAGACTGTTCCTTCTAGAAAGTGACGTTAGAACTGCAGTTCAAGACCTTGTACTCTCAATTCTGGATAGTCATAATTTCCTTTTCCATTGCCTCCCACAGTCCAGACTAGCACACCTTAGGGGCATTCTGCACACTACAGCATATCTCATCACATCATACCCTTCCTGATGGGACTCCATTGGCTAACTTGCCTGCTCACACCATCTTCAAAACCAGCTGCATCATTTACAAACCCGTCACAAACAGCCCCCTTGCTTATCTTGCAGAAAAGTTCACAATCTCAGGACGCCATCAGGCTACAAATGAAGAAGTGTACAAAAGAAAAGAAACAAGACAGAAGGCTCTCCTCTTACTTTTTGACTTTATGCTTGTCTTTAACCATGTACAGAGCGTCACTGTCTTTTGGCTAGGTTCGAGCTACAGAAATACCATGTACATACATAGATACAACAACCACCAATGGTTAAGTAGAAATATTAGCAACAGGTACAGCATCATTAATTCATTATTCAACTAAAAAATTCAATAACAATCAAACTTCATCAGTTTATTAAACTTTGTCATAATTATCATTCATTCCTGTGCTTCAATACTCAGATGTACCTGACACACTGCATTTCCCCCTTTCTGGTCACCACCACATAATATTGTCTTCTGAGCATCCTCTGGAGAGCTTGATATGCCGAAAAGACAATTGCACCTCTTCCTTCCAATCAGTTGGAGCTCCACGCTCTGCAAAATCCAATTATAACGAGGTCTCGCTGGTAGGAAAGGACAGACGAAAAGAACAGAGAGACTCATTATCAAAAGGATGCGGCACAAACAAGGTAATTGCATTAGCCTCCCACCATGCACCTCACCTGGGCCCCTATTCACTAAACTACATGCATATTATTTGCATAGGGTGAATCAAGATGCAAAACAACAGAGCATGGACTTTTCCAACATCACATACTCAGGTGTAGTGAATCAATAACCCCCTTTGTAAGCACATATCACAAATTGTTTTCTCTTTGTTAGGCACATTGCCCCATTTTAGGGGATCTACAAGTCTGATAGGCTATTTAAAGTGGATCGCAGGTGAGTGTCAGCCTGGTTGCCCATTACGTTGATCTCTTGATGCATGTGTAGGTATTGTATATAAGACACTGATACCAAGGTCTGAGGTATCCTGTTAAAGACACTCTGCTCCATGGATACACAGCTATTCTTTAAAGGAGGATATAGGGGTTCATACTCAAGTGCTTAGAAGATATAAGGTCAAATCTACTATTTACTACTCGCACAATACTGGTAGCAAATATTTTTGGGACCAGTAAATAGTTTTTGGAAATGACCTATGTAAAAGATCAGTTCAGAAAATTCAGACTCAGAGTGGATCGCAATCTGACCTACCTCATTAATATTCTTGAAGTAGGTCGCATATTGTGACTCACTCTGATTGGATGCCATCAGAGGAATGGTGGCCTGTTGGTGACAGCAGACCACTATGTCTGTGATTGCCTTTCAATAGCGTACATTTGTTTTCTTTTTTATGCAGTCTGTTGATCTTAAAGGAAATGGGGCTCTGTTTCAAAAGAAACATGTATTTTGTTGCCTGTTTGAGAGTTAGCAGTGCTCTTATGAACCCCTGTCAATCCCCCAACAAACTTTTTATTACATTCACAAAGGAGAAGGGGCTCCATGGGGACCCTTCCCTTTTGTAAATGGGGTACCAACCCAATTTGTGGGTTGGTTACTTTTCAATAGTTTACAACCACTATTTTTGTCATAAACCAATCATACATATGGGAGGAATTGCTCTTCCCTTGACACTTCCAAATAGCAATTTCTCATACATTTCTAAAACGACTTTAGGATTCTGAAAACGTTATTGACTCCTAAAATGGGTTTACAGCCAGATGTACAAACACGGAATTCGCTAAATGTGGCTGCAATTTGTGTACCGACTTTTAGCAAATCTAGTGGTATTTTCCAAAGCCACCTATCTATTAATAGGTCTGATCACTAAGTACCAAATTGTAGTCGGTCGTAATTTGACATGCCTCAAGCATATTAATGAGGTAAGTCGCAAACTGTGACCCACTACAATTCGCCGCCATTGCATGGATGATGGCCTGCTGGGTCAGGAGACTACTATGTATGTGATAGCTTTGAATAAAGCAATCTTTTTTGTTTTAATACTGCACATTTTTCATTTAGGAGTGTAAAAAAAGTAAAAGTTTTACAAACTTTTAAAAAGTTTATTCTGTCAACTCTTTAAAATGCCATTGTCAACATTCTTAAAGGGAAAGCGGTCCTTTGGGGACTTCTTCCTGTTTGCAAATGGAATACTAAACAAAACATTAATACATTCTATTCACTCATTGTACTTTATTTCGGCTATTACAATCATACAAGTGCATAAAAAGAGCAATACAATTTTAGCAACATCTTAAAAAGTAAGAAAAACAATCCATCTGCAATACAGAGATATATATTACACGAGGAATATATTCATACATTAGGGGAATTTGGCCAGTAAATATTCAACAGTATGGGAAATGTATAAATAGCTTAAAAATATAATTTAGCATCTACATTTTAAAACCAAATAAAACATTTCTTATAAAAAGGAACCAAGCCCAAGGTCGGCTAACAGGCACTTAATATATTACAATCCTTGCAACCAACAAGTGCCTACCAGGTTGCCCTTCTATCTCATGTTGACCTAAAACAAAGGTAGGTAGGCTACAAATGTTACAAATTCACATGGCAGCTGTCGAGGAAGTACCTTCTCTTAGACCACATTGCAAATAAAAATTTAGAGATCACAACAGCAAGAACCGGGTTAGTGTCTGTTTTTAGAATCCTAATGCTTTCTCTATAATTTCTAATGCCCAGGTTTCTGCACAGTTGGATCACCCACTTAGATCTGGGACTCTTATATGCCGGGCAGAAGAATACCACATAAATCACGGTTTCTTCCTCCATTAAACTCCCAGGACAGAGGCGGCCTAAGCTGCCTGCCCAACTGTTAGTACGGGCGTTAAGTGGAAGAGTCCCATACCAAAATTGTAGGTACAAGTTTTTAACTAGTACAGGTTGCATAGTGTCTATCACTTGCTCAAATTTATATTGGCACTTACAATCGAGAAATTCATAAGTTAGGCTGGGGGTATTAGCCATCTGTACGATACGTGCCAAATTATAGTCCTTCAAAGCACAAACTAGGGATTTTTTTTACATTTCCGCACATGAGAGTTCCGGTGCAGACCATAGATTTCCCATGCCCGATGCTCTGAGTGTGTCCCTTTCAACAAATAGTAGTGGCCAGCGAATACCATTGTCCTGCTACATTTGCCTTTTTAAACACTAAGTGGTCAAAGAAATAGATAGGTTTCCAGCAAAATTAGTTATTCTGTTGGTGTTTGTTCCTTTCTTTTTTCTTACTAGAGCGGGGACTCATTGTCCTGAGCGAGTGCCAGGCGAGGTGAGGCCATCTCCTAGCCAAGTGCGGGTGAGTGATTAATTAATTAATCAGTTCACAATTATAGAGCATTGTCTCTGTGGTCCTCCATGTCTTATTTTTCATAGGTGTTTCTCTATTAGTACTCACAACATGTGTACTTATTTGTGTGTATACACTGTTTTTTTTGTTCCAGTAGCAATTAGTTTCATAATACCATGACTTCATCTCCTACCACTGGTAGGTTAATGTCTTTGGCATGGTACATATTTTGATTTTTACCACCACAGTTGCAGTAGTGTCTTATTAGGTCCTGAAGAAAGCCTTCCTAGGCTGAAACATGTCGACCGATTGATTTATGTTATGTTATGTTATGTTATATGATTGTTAAAGCGCAAACAGCTGCCCCAGCAACGGAGCGTCCCGGCGCTGACCTAACCAGTACCTGAGGTGGGAGGGGGAAGGCTACAGAGGACTAGATGAGGGAAAAGAGATGAGTTTTTAGTGATTTCCGAAAGGCAGTCAAGTTAGTTAAAGTGCGGATATGTTGGGGTAATGAGTTCCAGAGTCTAGCCCCCAAGACTTTGAAGGAACGTCCACCCATTCTACAGAGCCTGAATCGTGGGATCGACACAAGGTGTTGTCCCAGTGAGCGTAAGTTACGCTGAGGGGTGTAGGGTACAAGGAGCGGGCGTAGGAGTTCAGGGCAGTCAGAATTCAGAATTTTGAATGCGGTGGTAAGAGTTTTAAAGTGAATTCGAGATTCAATTGGCAGCCAATGCAGGTTACGGATGGTAGCTCTGGCAGAGCACCTGCGTGGGAGGCCAACCACCGCTCTGGCGGCCGAGTTCTGAACGCGTTGCAGCCGTGCTAATTCTGCTTTATTTGCCCCCAGGAATAGCACATTGGCATAGTCCAGCCGGGCAAGTATCATGGCTTGGATGATGAGTTGGCGGGTACTGGGGTTGAAGAACCCGAGTATCGGGTTAAGACTCCTCATTAGACCCACACACGTTGCTGCCAATTTCTTTGTGTGGGACTGATAGTTAAGAGAAGAGTCAAGCCAGACACCTAGGTTCTTCACGACCTCTTTTGGCACAGGGGTAGGGCCAAGCGGGGAGGGCCACCAGTGATCGCTCCAGTAGCTGGGATTCTTGCCAAGGAAAAGCACCTCCGTTTTCCCGGCGTTCAGCTGCAGGCAGTTGCGTGTCATCCACTGTGCAACTGCCGCTAGCCCATTCCTGAATTTGGTGGCCGAGGTAGAAGGGCCTTCAGAGAGTGAGATGACCAGCTGTGTGTCGTCGGCGTACGACACAAGCGTAAGGTCCCACTCTCTTGCCACTGCAGCAAGAGGCTGGACATACAGATTAAAAAGAGATGGGCTGAGCGCCGATCCCTGAGGAACTCTTTGGTCAATGGGATGGGGTTGGGAGATGTAGGGAGGGGCTGAAACTTGAAAGGATCTGTCCTTAAGAAAGGACCGGAACCAGTCAAGGGCAAGTTCGTTAATCCCTATGGCCTCAAGTCGGCTCAGCAAGATGTTGTGAGAGACCGTGTCAAAGGCCGCGCTGAGATCCAGCAGGATCAGCGCGGCACTTTGACCAGCGTCCAGGATGCCTCGAAGGTGTTCCGTGGTGGTCAGCAGGGCTGACTCAGTGCTGTGTCCTGGCCTGAAGCCATTTTGAGAGGGGTCCAGGACGTGATTTAGCAGCATGTGGTGGGATAGCACTTTGTTAACGTGGGCTTCAGCCAATTTGGACGTCCAGGGGAGCAGCGAGATGGGTCTGTAATTTTCTGGTTTAGTGGGATCTAGTGAGGGCTTTTTAATAATGGGGGAAACCCAAGCTGATTTCCAACAGGTGGGGACCACAGCTGTGGAAAAAGAGAGATTGAGTAGGTTAGAAAGCGAGGGAAGGAAAAAGTCCAGTGCATCCAAGAATTTAGCTGGTCTCATGGGGTCTACAATGGTAATATATGTTTACATCCATTTACACTCTGCTTTTAATCTTGGCACCATGGTGACCGTCTGAATAAAGGTTTATTAGGCACCATGTTAGTCAATTTTATCTCACCACTCTTTCTATAACACATTTGCTTTCAACACTGCAACTTTTCTATACTTCCCACAGCTCTCCAGATACTATTATCTAACTTTTCCATCACTGGTGTATAATATACTAGTGGCTGTACTCACATTCCCTCAAGGTGAGACACCTAGTAAACACCAGACGGGTGTTTCTCTAAACCCAGATGATGAAGTGCCGCCAATGGGTGGGCTGATGAGTTCACGTTTCCTCTCCTCTTTCACTCTTACAGTCTATACCTCCTTGCTTTGAGTACACGTTAGACGGTTGAGGCCACTACCGACCTTAGCACCCCTTATGTGTTTCCCTAATAAAAACCAGCCAGGGAATTCTACCCTCCCCCAATGTGGACAGTACCGCTTTTAATTCATCCCTATAATGGACCAATTCTGGGGTGCTCCATAGGCGTCGCCAGTACATCAATGGGCGTGATGAAATTAAATCAGCTATCGGGCTGATGCCCAGGTCCATTCTGGTGGTACTAGGGGCGTGTTTTTGGGCAGACTTAAAATCTGTCTCATGAAACTATTTTCAGTTACTGTAAGGGCATTCACTGCAGAGTGCCCCCACAGTTCTGCCCCATATAAAGCAGAACCTCTGGCTTGTATTTTAAAATGTTCTACTGGGGGGACTTAAGGCCTTTAGAGCCGAAGTTTTGTGGAATTTTAAAATCCCTCTGATAGCCTGAGTCAATTTTAGGTTGGCCTTAATAATTTGTGAACCCCACCCCATTTTGTCATTTAGGGAGAGTCCAAGGTAATCGAAAATAGAAACTCTATCTAGAGGTCTACCATCCATTGTAGGGTGTGGGTAATTGGTGGAGTGCGCATTAAAAACCATGTATTTTGTCTTTGTAATATTAACCACCAAATTCCTCCTCTTACAAAACTGGCTAAATTCCTCTAGGACACGCTGCATCCCCATGGGTGATTTTGAGAGGAGCAGAGTGTCACCCGCGAACATTAGTGCTGGAAATTTGCGGCTTGCCAGTTTTGGGAGGGTTGATGTCTTTAACTGCAAGAAGGTCTTCAATTAACCCTTTCAGAAAGAGGGAGAAAAGGGTCGGTGTGAGTACACATCCCTGTCTCACCCCCTTTTCAACAGGAAAAGGAGAAGTCAATTTGCCATTCTTGCCAAACCTACCCTTGCAAAAATTCCCTCGTGGAGGCGCCTAAACTGATGACATAAATACGGTGGGGCTCCCATATCTAACAAAATGTCCCACAACTGTTCGCGGTCCACCATATCAAAGGCGGATTTTAGATCCATGAACGTGAGATAAAAACTTCCACCATTCAAGACTTTCAGCATATCCGTTGTAACCTGAACAACTGGTCTATAGTCAATGTCTTACTTCTAAAGCCAGCTTGAAGGGGAGTTAGAATATCGTGGTCCTCCATCCAATCATGTAATCTGGCTAATAAGACTCTAGCATTTTTTTTTTGGGACACGTCTATGAGACTTATCTGCCTATAGTTTACAGGGTCAATTGGAGACCCCTTTTTGTACATTGGGATGATCTCTGCCCCAGCCCACGTAGGGAGAGGCGAGATCCCATTAAGGATCGCATTAAAACGCAATTGAAGGTATGGTGCCCACACTGCCTGTTAGCTTCTATACAAGTCACCGGGGATTCTCTCTAGCCCGGGGGCCTTGTTTGGTAATCCCTTCGTAATTGCAGCAGACACCTCGCCCAAGGTACAGACAAGCGAGTCACTAGAAACAACTAGGGTTCGGGTATTGCATATATCCCCGTTCATACATTGCTCTAATTTTGGGCTCGTATATAAATCCTTAAAATGAAGAAGCCAGGCTTCCTCACTGATATTGGGCTCAATGGTAGTCTTACCCTCAACTCGTCCGGTATGGACTAAGTTCCAAAAGCCCGTGGTATCTTTGTGATCTAAAGCATTTTTTATTGCCTGCCATCTTTCCATTTCCCATTCTGATTTTGCACATAAAATCACTTTTTTTTTAAAGAGGACCTACTTTCCCTAATAGTTATGCTATCACCCTTTTTAAGGGATGTCAAAAGCGCACTTTTCGCATCTTTGCATGCCGTATTAAACCAAAGACTTTTTCCCCTAGGTCGTCTACTCACAGTTGGTTTATTACTGTAAAAAAAGGGTGCCAGAGTTGCAACCAAATCCTGATGGACATTTCCTAGCTCTGGTTTGTCGGGCTCACAGGCTCCAGCGCTAGTAAGAAGGTTTGCCTTTTCCAACATGGGAATAACACATGAATACATTTCCCTTATTGTATCCTGGGATTGGGATATTAAGCCCCAGCGAATACGCCGACCACCGTCAACCACAGTTATATTATCTTGTTGCTTATGAACCAGCGCTTGCCCAAGTTCTAATACTTGTACTTCCAGTGTCAGGACCAGAGGTTTATAGTCACTTTCTGGCTGAGAAAAGACACAAAACTTTATTGCCTTATGCCAAATTTCGGTGTTTATTAGGATATAATCTATTATAGATTCCTGGGCTAGTTTATTGTAAGTGTAGTGGACCGGATTGTCGTCGACAAATCGTCCATTACAAGCCGTCAGTGAATGTGTAAGGGTTAAAGAGGTCAGTTGAAGGACCAAAGGGTTCCATCCCTTTATTTGGTAAGCGTTCGCCACAGGGATTGATAGTACAGCATCCTCCTCAGACGTAATCGAAGATGTCAGTCCATTGAAGGGCTCAAAGTGGCAATTAAAGTCACCACCTATGATGAGAGATGCTTTCCCCGAAAGTGAATCCAAGAGGGCTGCCAGATGGTCCAATGTTGGTGATGTATACACATATTTTACTGGCCTGGAATAGACATTGATAATGGCCAGATCCGGTGTATCAGCATTAGAGAGGAGACTGCATAAAATATCCGGCCTATGGGTAACTAAACGCTTTACAGTATACCCTAGATGTGTGCAAACCCATATACATAGACCCCCTGATGGTCTACCTCTTGGCCATTTCACTGCTGGCTCGCTGTAAGATACAAAACCCACTCTATGTAGGGTTTTTAGAGCCCAGGTTTCCTGAAAGAGACATATCTCATGGTCATCCATAAAATTACCCCAATCCGGCTGCTCTAATTTGCCCAAAAGTCCAGCTATGTTCCATAACATAACCTTAGTGCCATTTGGGCTTTCTTCCGTCTCACTTTCAAGAATCAGCTCAACTTCTTGCTGTAGGAAGGTGGATACCTGACTATGGTTGCCCCCAACTTTTTGCCTGGTGTTTTGCTGGTTTTCCGACTTAGTTGACCTGGGACCGTGCTATTCAGGGCCCCAGGTCTACTGCTCTCTCTGTAAAATGGATTCCCTGTACCTTAGGTACATAACCAATTGGTACTGGGCCACCTTATCAGACCCTGTAACTCAGGGCATAGGTGTACCCAGGGCCTACCAGGGGCTGCAGCATGTATTATGCCACCCCTGGCTGGCCATCTAAATCTGACACAACTGGCTGCACGACAGCTGGGGCAAAGTGGTGTAATCACCCTTTGCTGTAGATATAGTATACCTATATCTAACCCTAAAATGGACACATGTATTCCTATCAGTCACTCCTATGGCAGGCCATAACAATCTTGAAGGCAGAGTGCTTGGAATTATGTGAGATGGTGCTCTGGCATGAGCTGAGCCCGTCTGCAGCTTGCGGAACCAAGTCCTAATAGCTGTTCTATGATAACGCGTACCATATACTCTTAAGTGCATTATATTCCTCGCGGTTATTTGCTATCTTTGGTATCGCTTTATCAAAACATGTCGAGTAAGGTGTCATACGAATTGGAATACTAACCCCTCGCCAATTCTGGCGACGCGGTTAGCATTCCACCCTTCTAGAGGGACACGACATGTATGTAACTGTGAACCCCGGTTAAAGTTAACTCGAGCCTCAGCATCACAAAATGGATGCTGCCACCAGAGACACAAGTCTGACCTCCTGCTGCTGGGAGTCCTTCCAGCGAGGAGAGCTTGGACAAAGGGTTTCCTGTCAGGGACGGTGCTAGCACCGACCCAGACAGGGTTTTGTGTATCCTAGGTAGGCAGGGCTGAATAGGAAGGTGACTGCAAGTGGCACCCCGGTGCTCACTATGCATATGCCAGTCTAAACCGGTTCCAGGGGCACACCAGCCCCTGAGCTGGGGAAAGTCCGGCATGGGAGAGGGGTGTAACCACCCCCCTTCCTGGTCCCACCCATGGGCAGGACCTAGTCCCGTACCAGCCACTTTCTTTAGTATAAAGGTGGGAGCGGGGACCCCTTCCAAATTAGATAATTCCGAGTCTTGATGACTTTCCACGAAAGAACTCTTGAACCTTTCAGAAGACTCTCCCTTGTGGCTAAGGAGTAGCCACCCTGCACCCGCAGGCACCATCCAAGCATCGCGGTCTGCTGTAAGTCTCTCCTCCGGATCAAGACTGCCCAGCTCGACGAGAACCGGCTTCCCTGGCACCTCTGACCTCTACCTGCATCGTCAGCTCAGCTGAGATTCGTGGGTGTGACGAGACCTCGAGGGACCGGCCATCTTCAGGACTGCACGACGCTTGCCCAGCACGACCGCCGAGGGATCCTCGAGTGAGTGCTTTAGGGTGTGAGAAGCCCTAACCCTGAGCAGCTCCAGCAACGAAGTCCAGCCCCCCAGCATCCACGAGATCTGCGTGGGGCCCTTCTGTTCTTTGCTGCTCACCGCGTTGTCTGGCTACTTGCCTGCTGGCTTGTGGCCTTCCCGACGACGAACGACGACATTTTTAACGCTGGTCTGCTTGCTCCAGACTGGCCCTTGCTCCCCTCCAACAGAGGAGCACCCCAGACCCTCCTGGTCCACTCCAGACGCCATTTTAAGTCCACCGCGTGGGCTTGCATTTGCCAAGACTTGTTGCCCCAATCCTGGGTCCAGCGACGTCGACAGCAGATACCATTGTGGGACAGCTCGCACCTCCATCCTGGTCGCTGACAACGCCTCCTGGTCCGTGAGACTGCAGAGCCCAGAGTCGCCCACTCACCTGGTCGAGGTGACTCCATCCGGTGCCATCCTGGTGCCCATCTAATCACTGGCTAGTGATTCAGAACTTGGTCCCCTCTGCCTACAGGTGTCTTCCATCTTTGATCGAGGCTTGGATCACTTCGAACTTCAACACTGGTCGCCTGCCAGCAACTTCTGCTTTCAGGCTCCATAGACTGCAACGAGGATTCCCGACGTCTTTCCAGACCTATGCATCCGCAGCCCCTGGGCTAGGTAAACTCAGCATTTTGGTGCTCCAGCATAGCTTTGCTATCCAAAGGTCCAGATCCTTTTTCGTTTCAGCTCTACCTAGTCGGATTCGTCCGATAACACTAACTTTACGAAATCTAGCATCCATAGACTTTGTCCCGCATCCCGCGTGAGAGTGCACACTCTGCACCCGATCTCCCTAGGCCTCCTGCTAGTAATCTGAAGGTTCAGTAGTCAAGTCCTAGCGATCCTAAAGTCTAATAGAGTAGTACTTACCTGCTAGTAATTTCGCATTCCACTTTTGTAGTATATGGTTTTTCGTGCCCCTCGGGCATTTGTGTAAATTGTGCGATTTGAGTATTTTCCTAAGAGCTTTGTATTGTGCTTAGCACCCTGTCCTCATAAAGAGTCCAGGGTTGTTGTGTTCTAAATAAATATCCTTTTATTTTCATAACAACTTGTGTGGTGTCCTTTCACTTGGTTTTCAAGGGGTATATGTGATGGTATAACAGCTGGCTTAACACGCCCTCTAGAGTTTAGCCTAAAGACTGCTCTTGTCCATGCTACTAGGATAGCTGGTCTAACGGTTGACTTACAACCAATCATCAATAAGGGTCGGTTTGAATGATACACAGTGATCACTACATATCAGGCCAACTTCTCACACTTGCCTATATGGGTTTTCTACCATTCCTAGATAGTTACGAATAGTTTCAGGAGAGTATACCCTCCTCACCAGTTGTTAAGCTGTCAGGTTTATACCCAGCCACCAAATTACAGACATCCTCGCAGGCGACAAAGATGTTTTTCTTCTCGCTACCTTCACACCCGTTGTCACACCTTCGCTCTGACAATTGTCCCGGGAGCTGGCCCCCGAGACCAGACCGGAATCACCCAAGTAGTTAGGGCAGATAGAATAGGGTATACAATTTGGTGCCAGTCAATCAACCATGTCCAGTACGCTATATCTGTTTCTTACGGGGATGCTAAAGGCGGAGCCAGGACCAACCTCCCTAGAAGTCCTGATGAAATTTCCAGGCAAAGGTTGCCCCACCCAATTCCTTTCCTGGTGTCCTAACTGCTCCCTTCTTAGTGTAGTTGTATAGAAATAGCTAAGATCCAGTGCCTGTATGGAAGTTTTTGAATTTTGGTATGATCCCTCACAAATAGGAGGTGCTGCCCACCTATCTCCAAAATTGACTACTATATAGTTTCCTGGGATATCTTTCTTCCTCCAGCCGCTCCAGTTCACTCTGCGTACAAACACGATTTGGCTGCATATGTTTGGAGGCAGGGGCCTGTTAGTATTCAGCCAATGGATAGTTTTATTCTTTAGCTCAGTAATGATTCAGACCTACCCTCTACTAGACCCGGGACCCCTGCCAAAACAACCACATAGGGCACTGAAACAGGGGGCAAATTGTTGTGTGATGGTGTGTTTACATGATTGTATTTGTAAGGAAGGGGCCCCTGCCTAATGGAATGAACCCTGGCAAGGAAACAACACTGGGGGTAAAGAAGAGCAAAATTGCACCAGGTTTTGTGCCTGTTGTACTCGAGAGAGAAAACTGGAAGCTAATGACTAAACACACACTATAGTTGTGTTGATATATTCTGATATTTTATTACTTTTTATATCATCTTTTTTTATAAAGTGTATTTTTTTGTCTTATTATAGAATAGTACATACAAAAAAAACAATAATTATAACATGATATATGTGCAAAATAACAGACAGCTCTAATGATTTATAAAATACAGAAGTGCATTCCCATTTCAACGCGTTTCGGCGTGAGCCTTCTTCAGGAAGTCTGTATTCATGTACTCTTTTAATGACTAAGAAACAAAAGATATATGTCATTAGCATAATAGAAAGTTTTCAATCTTCACATGATTTAAATTACATTTCATTTGATAAGTCGTTCAATGTGAATCAATCTCTCCTATCACCTGGTGACAGTAGCCAGTCTAAGCCAAAGAAATTCATTTATGTACATTTAAAATTAAAACATGATAATACATTTTATTCCTATATACAATGTCGAATTCACTCTCACACCAAAGCATTTAATAAACTATACATTATCTCACCACAAAGTTTATAATAATCTATACAATATATACATATTTACACTCAGTTAATTTGCCTGGCTGACAGATGGTAGAGGGCACATAAACCATCGATTGATGCCTATAAATGAAACCAATAACCAATTCATATTTGACTTAAAGAACAAATGTGACTAAAAAGTCACATGGGGAGAGGGAGTTGAAAATGACCCTCAGTTAGCTCAGTCATGACTTCTTGGATGATCTGAATTGAAGGAGAAGTAAACTCTATATGGAGGCACTTGGTAACTTATCCGAAGGCACAGCTCCCTCATGAAGGGAGATATCACTGCGAAAGTGGATCATCTAGATATATAAATTACTCGTAAAGGGCCAGATATACGAGAACGTAGCGATATAAACTATAACAATACCTTGTAATGAGTAGGCAAAATAGAGAACTGGAATCCGTGATTCTATCAGTAATGGAAGTCACCCAACTGTAGTGTAGAAAGCCTTATGGGTAATCTGACAAGTAAGAATGACATAACAAATATAAGGGTACAGTTAGTCTCGATCTAAACACGCTGTGTATTCAATGTATCTACAGTAACATTGATAATGTACCTGATAATAGCCTATCTTGTTCCAGTAGGTGAACTGCACACATGTGGCTGACAATAGTGGATAAAAAGCTGTGACGGCGCCCAATCGGAATCGCTAAAGAAACAAAAAGGGCACAAAGATACAATCATGGTATACCAATCCATCTTATGTGTCTAAAGTCTAATCACCACCCACTGAAAAGGCAATGCTCCTCCTACCTTAATAAGACGATGTGTTCTAACCGAACATGGGGTTCTGGTATAGTTGAAACAGGCTACGATTCGTCATAATTACAGAAAGTGCTCCATCTGCAGAAAATAATATACATAGCCATTTGAAGCACGCTGAATATAATAGTGTGTTGAAAGGTAAGTACAATGTGTTAAACTCACGTATGCCCTATTGATACTAGTAAACGGAGACCTGACCGCTAAAACATCAACAGAGTGACTGCGGCAAAAAATAGAGGAAACCGAACCAATTACCCTAATATGCGAAAATTATACTGGCAATCACGGAAACTTGGGGATAAAGGGCCAGCGTTGCAAGGGGGTAAGTGTTACCGTCTCTAACACGGCAGAAAAGATAAAAAAGCCATTTAAACTGCGCTGGATCTAAGCGCGACCTCTCTTGGCCACAATAAAAACGAACCACTTATCCTAATATGTGAAAATTACAGTAGCAATCACGGTAACTTGGCGATAAAGGGACAGCGTTGCAAGGGGGTAAGTGTTACCGTCTCTAACACGACGGAAAAGATAAAAAAGCCATTTAAACTATGCTGGATCTAAGCGCGTCCTCTCTTGCCACAAAAACGAAAGAGTGGTCCGTGTGGGGCACGGTTAAGTCCGAATGAGCGTGATTACTTACTGGGAAACAGATGGCTGAATGTATGGCGTGGGCGGCCGTCTTCAAGTCCGTCGTACACTGTGGCTGCTGGAATTGGCCATTTTAAAGTGTAGAGACAAGGCGCAAAAGTCGACATATCGCAATAGTACGCGATAAACAAAGGCCACAATGTGTACTAAGTAGTTCTCCAAGATGTGGTAAATATGGGCGCCATCTTAAAAGGGGTTGAAACTAACTGTGGGTATACAAAGCTAGTAAGAAAAGGAAGGTACTTACTTATATAAGACTATGGATGTACACCATGTGAATGTTTGAACTCCTAATAATTAGCACGGACCCGAAAAATTATCAAGTCGGATTGAATTTAAAATACTATATTATTTGAAAGTCTTATAGATAATAAAGAGATCGTGGGCGCTATCGTATAGAATAAATCTCCTTAGTGAAAACGGTATAAATGAAACCCACCTATAGATAATAAAGAGATCTTGAGAGCTGTCATATAAATAAATCTCCTTAGTGAAAACGATATAAATGAAACCCATCTATAGATAACCAATCCCATATATAGTGGCATTCTATAAAGCTTGGCAAGTCACCGAAATTGACATATGTCCAAATCTTACAATATCATATTTGAGTAAGAAAAGACTCATCTATGATTGTTTATGAAAACTAGGTAGATGGGGGCAGAATAAACTAACTATAAAGTACGACAGGTGTAGATGTTCGAACTGTCTCTAATGGTGATACACAATGAATTTACTGCCGTACTAGATGAAAAAACTCCTCCACTGATTCTACCACTTAAGAAGGGAAAAGTCCTAACAGAATAGGTCATGTCAGTTGAGTACAAGGCTGACAGGAAATAGTAATGAGGAACAAAGTGCTAAATGGAACATAAACAGCAACAATTATGACGGGGTCCTAATGGTGCCTCATATATTTACTGGAAAAAGAAGTCAAGGTAATGGACTACCAAAGGGAAATCCCTTTAATAAAAAAACTAATTAGTCAATATGTATTGGAAGTATCATCTATCGGCACAATTCAGTCACAGTACATTAAAAAACAATGTTCAAGAAATGTTAGATTATATCTAATCTAATCAGTTACCATGTTTGAAATTTATGTAATAGCCTGTTCCCATGGTATTTCTGCGTTTAATCCTGTTACTGCTGTCCCCAACAAAAAGATCCAGTAAACCTCACGTAATTTCCTGATCTTGTCTTGATCTGAACCTATCTTCGGGTGTATCCTCTCCAGGATATACCAGGACATTTGGTCGGGTCCATGGTTCTGCTCTAAATAATGCGAGACCATGGGAGCTGTTAGTTTATGTCTCCTGATTGCAGACCGATGTTCTGTCAATCTGACGTTCAAAGCCCGACCTGTTTGTTCCACATAGCCTTTTTGACAGGGACAAATAATTAAGTAAATTACGTTGGAGCTTTTACAATTGTTAAGTTCTGAGGGTTTAATGAATTGTTTATTGAATAACATAGTAGGTCCCTGCAGTACTGTGGCACATGATTTACAATTAGAGCAGCTAAAGATGCCTGTAACTGGTAATGTGTTAGTCGATGATTGTTGCCCATTTGAAGTTCTTTTTACCATACGGGAACGTACTATATGATCTTTTAAAGATTTGTTCCTTTTATATGCGAACATAGGTTTGGGTAACTGATTCTCCTTTGGTATGTTCACATTTAATATGGGCCAATGGGCACAAACAGTTTGTCGAATTCGTTCGTTGAGAACTGAGTGTTTAGTAATAAACACTAGATGGGGAGTTGTTTTCTCTTTACTGGGTGCCAACAATTGTTGTCGGTCATAAAAGCGAGCCCGCTTATATGAATCACAAATTATTTTTTGGGGATATCCTCTAGACAAAAATTTAGATCCATTCAGAGACTTGCAGTCCTTCTTAAGGAAGATTAGGCTTAAACTTTTTTTCTTAGGACAAGAAGATACATTGGAGGTGTCAAATCGGTCAGGGTTACGAACTAAATCGACTTTTACGCCTACCATAGACCAATTACCTCCCCAGGTTGCCATCTTTGAACAAATCATCTATGACAAATTAATGAATATTACCAACTACACTCCCAAAACACCTTTCAACCTTACGGTAGCAGAATACAAAGCATTAAAAAACATCAAAGAAGATAAGAATCTCACAGTTAAAGCGTGTGATAAGGGAGGTGGGATTGTAGTTTATGATACCTCTAGTTACGTTTCCGAAATGGAAGACATGTTAAGCGATACTCACTTTTATGCACCAATAACCAGAGATCCTACAACTCAGACGAAGAATAAAATTAAAAGACTTACAGACAAAGCTCTAAGGGATGGAGAAATATGTAAAAAAAGAATGGGAATACCTAAATGTAACTGATCCTAAATTAGCAAGCATTTATGGAATTCGGAAGGTCCATAAAAACAGTCTTGACCCGCCTTTAAGGCCCATAGTGACCACCATCGGCTTGGCGAAATATGTAGACGCTATTCTATGCCCTCACATCTCCCGTATCCCGGGATATGTACAGGACACCAGACATATCATCAACCAAGTAGAACATGTACAATTTTGCAACACCTCCCAACTGTTAGTCACTATGGATATAGAAGCACTATACAGTAATATTCCCATCATGGGAACATTGGAAGCAACCCACTGGTTCTTGCAAAAATATAACATCATGTGTCCAACCGTGTTTGTTTTAGAATGTCTAAAGATTGTTCTCATGGATAACATCTTCGAATGTAATGGCAATCTGTTCAAGCAACAGCAAGGAGTTAGCATGGGTGCTTAATGCGCTCCAACCATTGCTAACATTTACATGTCTCTCTTTGAAAATAAGTTTATCTTCAATGAAATTACACCATTCTATGAATCCGTGACCAATTGTTCGCGATACATAGATGATGTTTTTTTCATTTGGATCGACAATGAAGATAATTTGGAGCAATTCCTCCAATGGATAAATCTGTGCGATAACAACATTAGGTTCACTCACCATGTATGTATATGTATAGGCATTTATATAGCGCACTACTTACCCGTAGGGTCCCAAGGCGCTTCGACCGCTGCGAAACCCTTCCTGGCTTCCCTGAGAGATGGTCCCTTAATGGGTATCTCCAGGGTGAGACCAGGCATCCCCGGCGGTCTGGTGGGGCCGTTAGTGAAGATGAGGCAAGCTAATGCCCAGAGTTGCCGAGTGTGATCGCTGATCAGAGTGAGCACCGAGGCGAGAGAATTATCGAGTCCGCTGACCCTGGTCCACCATACAGACAGGACACAAGTAGAATATTTAGATGTCGTGATTAAACATCAAGATGGGGCACTTGTCGTGGACTTATTCGTTAAGCCGACGGCGAGAAACACATTACTTCATTACGACAGTTACCACCCGACTATACAGAAAAACAGTGTCCCATTTGGTGAATTTCTTCGGTTACGACGTAACTGTACAAATTTATCAGACTATGATGACAAATCTCTTATGATGAATTCTAAATTTTTGTCTAGAGGATATCCCAAAAAAATAATTCGTGATTCATATAAGCGGGCTCGCTTTTATGACCGACAACAATTGTTGGCACCCAGTAAAGAGAAAACAACTCCCAATCTAGTGTTTATTACTAAACACTCAGTTCTCAACAAACAAATTCGACAAACTGTTTGTGCCCATTGGCCCATATTAAATGTGAACATACCTAAGGAGAATCAGTTACCCAAACCTATGTTCGCATATAAAAGGAACAAATCTTTAAAAGATCATATAGTATGTTCTCGTATGGTAAAAAGAACCTCAAGTGGGCAACAATCATTGACTAACACATTACCAGTTACATGCACCTTTAGCTGCTCTAATTGTAAATCATGTGCCACAGTACTGCAGGGACCTACTATGTTATTCAATAAACAACTCATTAAACCCTCAGAACTTAACAATTGTAAAAGCTCCAACGTAATATACTTAATTATTTGTCCCTGTCAAAAAGGCTACGTGGGACAAACAGGTCGGGCTTTGAACGTCAGATTGACAGAACATCGGTCTGCAATCAGGACACATAAACTAACAGCTCCCATGGTCTCGCATTATTTAGAGCAGAACCATGGACCCGACCAAATGTCCTGGTATATCCTGGAGAGGATACACCCGAAGATAGGTTCAGATCAAGGCAAGATCAGGAAATTACGTGAGGTTTACTGGATCTTTTTGTTGGGGACAGCAGTAACAGGATTAAACGCAGAAATACCATGGGAACAGGCTATTACATAAATTTCAAACATGGTAACTGATTAGATTAGATATAATCTAACATTTCTTGGAACATTGTTTTTTAATGTACTGTGACTGAATTGTGCCGATAGATGATACTTCCAATACATATTGACTAATTATAGTTTTTTATTAAAGGGATTTCCGCTTTGGTAGTCCATTACCATGACTTTTTTTTCCAGTAAATATATGAGGCACCATTACGACCCCGTCATAATTGTTGCTGTTTATGTTCCATTTAGCACTTTGTTCCTCATTACTATTTCCTGTCAGCCTTGTACTCAACTGACATGACCTATTCTGTTAGGACTTTTCCCTTCTTAAGTGGTAGAATCAGTGGAGGAGTTTTTTCATCTGGTACAGCAGTAAATTCATCGTGTATCACCATTAGAGACAGTTCGAACATCTACACCTGTCGTACTTTATAGTTAGTTTATTCTGCCCCCATCTACCTAGTTTTCATAAACAATCATAGACGAGTCTTTTCTTACTCAAATATGATATTGTAAGATTTGGACATATGTCAATTTCGGTGACTTGCCAAGCTTTATAGAATGCCCCTATATATGGGATTGGTTATCTATAGATGGGTTTCATTTATATTGTTTTCACTAAGGAGATTTATTTATATGACAGCTCTCACGATCTCTTTATTATCTATAGATGGATTTCATTTATACCGTTTTCAGTAAGGAGATTTATTCTATACGATAGCGCCCACGATCTCTTTATTAATTATAAGACTTTTAAATAATATAGGGGCATATTACCAAGCAATAGCGATAATTATCGCTATTGCTTGGTTAGCGTGAAAAAATTATTGCCGAGCTGCAATGCATGAATATCGCTGAAAAGTCAGCGATATTCATGCATTAGCGAGCTAATGCTCTTAGCCATGTTATCCACCTCCCATTAGATAACATGGCTAAAAACTGCTCAGGGCAGGTGTTAGCTTTTGGAGATAGCGATGTTAGCGACTGTTTCCAGTCGCTAACATCTTGGCACGCCCACTTTGCATGTCATTAGTGATAAATATCACTGACATGCAAAGTGGGGCCCAAGATGGTCGCTATCTCCTACTAGCTGTCGCTAACTGGTGTTAGCGACAGCTAGGTAATAGGGAGATAATTTTATCTCCGCTTTCTTGGCTTTTAAAGCCAAAAAAAGCGGAGATAAACCCCCTTGATAATATGCCCTATATAGTATTTTAAATTCAAGCCGACTTGATAATTTTTCGGGTCTGTGTTAATTATTAGGAGTTCAAACATTCACATGGTGTACATCCATAGTCTTATATAAGTAAGTACCTTCCTTTTCTTACTAGCTTTGTATACCCACAGTTAGTTTCAACCCTTTTTAAGATGGCGCCCATATTTACCACATCTTGGAGAACTACTTAGTACACATTGCGGCCTTTGTTTATCGATACTATTGCGATATCTGTCGACTTTCGCGCCTTGTCTCTATACTTTAAAATGGCTAATTCCAGCAGCCACAGTGTACGACGGACTTGAAGACAGCCGCCCACGCCATACATTCAGCCATCTGTTTCCCAGTAAGTAATCACGCTTGTTCGGACTTAACCGTGCCCCACACGGACCACTCTTTGGTTTTAGTGGCAAGAGAGGACGCGCATAGATCCAGCGTAGTTTAAATGGCTTTTTTTGTCTTTTCCGCCGTGTTAGAGACGGTAACACTTACCCCCTTGCAACGCTGGCCCTTTATCGCCAAGTTACCGTGATTGCTACTGTAATTTTCATATATTAGGGTAAGTGGTTCGTTTTTATTGTGGCAAGAGAGGTCGTACTTAGATCCAGCGCAGTTTAAATGGCTTTTTTATCTTTTCCGCCGTGTTAGAGACGGTAACACTTACCCCCTTGCAACGCTGGCCCTTTATCCCCAAGTTTCCGTGATTGCCAGTGTAATTTTCGCATATTAGGGTAATTGGTTCGGTTTCCTCTATTTTTTGCCGCAGTCATTCTGTTAATGTTTTAGCGGTCAGGTCTCCGTTTACTGGTATCAATAGGGCATACGTGAGTTTAACACACTGTACTTACCTTTCAATACACTATTATATTCAGCGTGCTTCAAATGGCTATGTATATTATTTTCTGCAGATGGAGCACTTTCTGTAATTATGACAAATCGTAGCTTGTTTCAACTATACCAGAACCCCATGTTCGGTTAGAACACATCGTCTTATTAAGGTAGGAGGAGCATTGCCTTTTCAGTGGGTGGTGATTAGACTTCAGACACATAAGATGGATTGGTATACCATGTTTGTTTCTTTGTGCCCTTTTTGTTTCTTTAGCAATTCCGATTGGGCGCCGTCACAGCTTTTTATCCACTATTGTCCGCCACATGTGTTCAGTTCACCTACTAGAACAAGATAGGCCATTATCAGGTACATTATCAATGTTACTGTAGATACATTGGATACACAGCGAGTATAGATCGAGACTAACTGTACCCTTATATTTGTTATGTCATTCTTACTTGTCAGATTACCCATAAGGCTTTCTACACTACAGTTGGGTGACTTCCATTACTGATAGAATCACGGATTCCAGTTCTCTATTTTGTCTACTCATTACAAGGTATTGTTATAGTTTATATCGCTACGTTCTCGTATATCTGGCCCTTTACGAGTAATTTATATATCTAGATGATCCACTTTCGCAGTGATATCTCCCTTCATGAGGGAGCTGTGCCTTCAGATAGGTTACCAAGTGCCTCCATATAGAGTTTACTTCTCCTTCAATTCAGATCATCCAAGAAGTCATGACTGAGCTAACTGACGGTCATTTTCAACTCCCTCTCCCCAGTGACTTTTTAGTCACATTTGTTCTTTAAGTCAAATATGAATTGGTTATTGGTTTCATTTATAGGCATCAATGGATGGTTTATGTGCCCTCTACCATCTGTCAGCCAGGCACATTAACTGAGTGTAAATATGTATATATTGTATAGATTATTATAAACTTTGTCGTGAGATAATGTATAGTTTATTAAATGCTTTGGTGTGAGATTGAATTCGGCATTGTATATAGGAATAAAATGTATTATCATGTTTTAATTTTAAATGTACATAAATTAATTTCTTTGGCTTAGACTGGCTACTGTCACCAGGTGATAGGAGAGATTGATTCATATTGAACAAATTATCAAATGAAATGTAATTTAAATCATGTGAAGATTGAAAACGTTCTATTATGCTAATGACATATATCTTTTGTTTCTTAGTCATTATAAGAGTACATGAATACAGACTTCCTGAAGAAGGCTCACGCCGAAACGCGTTGAAATGGGAATGCACTTCTGTATTTTATAAATCATTCGAACTGTCTGTTATTTTGCACATATATCATGTTATAATTATTGTTTTTTTTGTATGTACTATTTTATAATAAGACAAAAAAATACACTTTATAAAAAAAGATGATATAAAAAGTAATAAAATATCAGAATATGTCAACACAACTATAGTGTGAGTTTAGTCATTAGCTTCCAGTTTTCTCTCTCGAGTACAACAGGCACAAAACCCGGTGCAATTTTGCTCTTCTTTAACCCCAGTGTTTACATGATTGTCAAGATCCTTAGGGGCCCCCTGTGGCCTTATTTCCTGGCCCAATTCCAAAGACAGAGTTTGTTCTCTCCCACTCCTAGTAGTATCTCGAGTTTCCATAGGTATTCTGTCATTGTTAGTGGTAGCACTTGATACAATATTCCCACATATTATACCTTCCTTTGGTTCTATGGAATCGGTATGAGAAGGCAAATTGGTACCACTCGGAACCCTAGATCCCTCAATGGTCATGTTCTTATCCAGGCTATTTACTGTGGGATTCTTCTGAAAACCATTTAGGTTGGTTGTTACCAAATGTTAAAACTTCACCAACCTCCCCTCAATCGCTGAAGCCTATCAAGTAGGGGTTGTAAACAAGAAGTAATAAGGCCACCAATCTTTAACAAAAGTCCATCGTCTGTTGGCAATGAAGGGCCCACAAGAGGAACAAGAGAGGGTGTGTTCTCATCTAGTGAGCCTGGGCTTGGATGGTTAACACTGTATAAGTCTCATGCTTATTCAGTTTTGGGATTTTGGGGGTTTTACCCCTCAATGTACCCCCTCCTCGCTTCCTCTTTAGAATTGCACCCATGTTCTGTGCAGATTGATTACGCAAAACTTCCGGGGATATCCCCACTGGTACACTGATGGATGCCTGTACATCAATAGAGGAAGCTTGAATATTCTTACACACAGTTCTACTTAGCTGGTCAAGCTCCCCCTCAGTGGGGGCACGCACGTCCTCTTCCAAGAGAGAGTCACTACTTAAACGTGGGGCTTCACGGACTGTGCCCCTACGATTTACTCTCTCTGGGATCCTTGCCGTAATCAAGTCACCCATCGATGATCGTTTGGCAAATTCAAGTTCCTGGGAGACTCGACGCTCAGTCAGAGCAATTTCGTGGGCCAACACCGAGGCCGCCCTCGTAATAAACTGATCCAATGTTCCAGCTACATGTCCACCTGTAGCCACCTTCCTACTATTTCCCTCGCGACTAGGCATTACGAAAAAAGTGATTACTATATTTAAAATCAGGTGGAAAATGTCAATTCGTAATAAAGGTGGGATTGCTGGTGACTAACCTTACGTTACAAACATTAGAGGGGGAGCCCAGCCCGGCCTCCACCGGTCTCCAACGGGCTCAAACGGGCCCGCCTGGCATGCGCCCGCGCGCATCCCGCAAAGCGGGTACCGCGAGGAGTTATGTAGCTGTTGTGGGCGGGCGGGCACAGGTGTTCACAATCCCCGGGCTCCTGGACCTTGTAGTCTTCAACAGCGGCACAGAAAGGCAAAGAAACGCCCAACAAAGTCCTCTCCAATGAGCGGCTCCAGTGAAACGGGGGCCGTGAGGAGTAATGTAGCGGTTGTGGGCGGGCGGGCCCAGGTGTTCACTATCCCCGGGCTCCTGGACCTTGTAGTCCTCACCAGCAGCACAGAAAGGCAAGGAAAAACCCAACAAAGTCCTCTCCTACGAGCGGCTCCTATGAAACGGGGGCCGTGAGGAGTAATGTAGCGGTTGTGGGCGGGCGGGCACAGGTGTTCACTTTCCCCGGGCTCCTGGACCTTGTAGTCCTCAACAGCGGCACAGAAAGGCAAAGAAACGCCCAACAACGTCCTCTCCTACAAGCGGCTCCCGCGAAGCGGGGGCCGCGAGGAGTAATGTAGTGGTTGTGGGTGGGCGGGCACAGGTGTTCACAATCCCTGGGCTCCTGGACCTTGCAGTCCTCCACAGTGGCACAGAAAGGCTAAGAAACGCCCAACAAAGTCCTCTCCTATGAGCGGCACCCTTACAAATTGCAGTTAGGAGGAGATGCCTTAAACACGTCTCTTCAAAATAGCATTTCGGTGTGTAGACACAAACTCAAATTGTGATTCTACAACATGTTACTGAATCGCAATTTGGGTTTTGTACATACCAAAAGGTCATTTTGTGGTTGCAAAAGCTCTGATTTTCCGAATCAGAGCATTTGCGAATGCAAAATCCCTTTGTACATTTGATCCTTAGTGGTTTGGTAAAAGCATTTTTGTGGTTGAAAACTCTGAACCTGAAACTTTAAACAGGTACACCAGTTGCAAATAGGAAAATGTGCCCTATTATGATGAATGTGCTGCCCTCGGGGACAGCTGCAAACCCGTGCTACTCTTGGGGCAGCACATTCAGTGAAACATGGAGCTGCTGCTTCATTGAGGAGGCAGCAACCCGCCTGCACTTTAAAGTAGTTAGAGAGATCCCCCTGCAGGTAGGTACACAGAATGACTGCACCCCCTGCAGGGGGATGTCTGGGGTGTCCGTAAGACCCCCTGTGACCCCTCCAGATGGCTTATCTGTCAATGCGCCTCCTAAGGGGAAGTTTGCCTCTGTGCCCATGTCCATAATAGAGCGCAGGCTTAGGGTCTAAGTGATTTCCTCTTTTGCATGGGGCCACCCCCCATGCAAATCAGGAAACGCCCTCTGAAGATTGCACTTAAGCTACACGTTTGCTAGATCTCTCAGTATCATGGAAGAGGCTGCACAAGTGTGTGCAGTCTCTTTTGTAATTCCATAGTGCCCCGGGGGCACAAAAAGCAGGTGAACATGCCTGTTGAACCCCCATGGCACTATCTGTAATAGGGCCCCTGGTCCATAAGGACACATATTTTATAAAGTGGTTGCAAATAGCTGCATCGCATTAAGACATAAAATATTTACTGCTGCGTTTCATTACAAAAATGTGACCTGGAGATGGCATAAAATGTCCAAGTGGTGTTTCTTTGCTCTTCTTTCGGACCATAAATATGTATATGATTACAGTCAGATCAATCTAATAAAATATGTGGTGTTTCACTGGGCCCCTTACCACGGCTGGACTGGGAATAGCAACCAGCCCTGGCAGATTGCTGCTCGACTGACCTCGGGAACGGGTAGGGGGGAGGGTTGCTAGTGAGAAGCACCACTCTCGCTCTTGGTACAGGGAGCTGATATTGCAGCACTGCTGCAAAGCCGGCCCCCACAGGGCACAAAACTGGCCCGCACCCCTCCAGCCCACCAGGGAAAAAGCCTGCTGCCCACTATGGCCATTCCAGCCCTGCCCCTTACCACCACCTGTCACCACAGGAATATTATAAAGATCACTCCCAATGTGGAGGATCCTGCGGCCATTGTGAAAAAGGTCTTGGGTTGAGGGGCACATTACAGTTCGGTCTCTTTGCGATACATCAGTCGTTCTCATGGTGCCAGTGACAGCTCTGTGTAGGTATAATTTATTTATTTATTTTTATTTTGAAAGTTTTATAGAGCTCGAACAAGATCCTTACGGATATCAGAGAGCTTTACACACAAATGGGATAAAAAGACAAAGGAGTAATAAATAAAACAAGTCATTTTGTGCAAAGATGAGCAAATGGTTAAACAATAGAAAAAAGGTTAGGTAGCAACAGTGCATAGGTGGTCTGGTAGTACATAGTCATTTTCTGGTATCAGCCATGTCTTGCTGCACAGCAATCACATTAGAAAAAGAAATCTAGAGGTCACTAGAAAGTTTGTGAAAGACAACGTGCCTGAAGCCAAGTGTTATCTTTCATGTGCATATTGCAGTATCCATAACAAATAAGCGCAATGAAGCCTACACCAGGTGGCCGCTTTGTGTGCTGCTTGCTTTGTACAATCTGGGGTGGGTATTAGACGTATTCCAGACCAGCATTTAGTTTCTAGCCCATATTTGGTGCTATCAGGGACATGCATGTGAGCACGCAGATAGGGGGATCATTTAGCGACCTCACACTGGCCCATGGGAAGAGGATGTGGGGAGAGGATGTGGTCTCACGGCTAGACTGCCAACCTTGGAGCTGGGAAACCAATGTTCAAGCCTCGGGGTCGGCTCCACATCCTGTGATTCTGGGCGAATCATAAAGGGGCAGATTTACAAGCCCCTTTCGACACGTTTACGTCGCCATTGCGTTACTTTTGTGACGCAGTGGCAGAGTAAACACTGCGCCGCTATGCAGCATATTTACAACGCGACGCATCTAGTGAGATGCGTCACGTTGTAAAGCCCTGTGCTGCATTATACCTGCGTCAGGTATAATGTATGCAGCGTGGGCGTTCCGTCGCAAGGAAGCCCCGTAAAACTGACGCAGTGAAACCTGCAAGATTTCACTGAATCACTTTTATGTCCCTGTTGTGTCAAATCCTTACGCCTGCTTGAAGCAGGCATAAGGAGTGACACAGCATATTAGGAATAGGGCACCCCTGAGCAGTGCTGGAGTTGCGTCACACTTGCGACACAACTCCAGCACTGCGTCACCCTTAGGCCGACAGATGTGTCACGCTTCTGTCTATCCTTGCGCCACAGTGCGCCACATTGTAAATGCGGCGCATCCATGATGGGGCAAGGGGTTTTTTGAGTCACGCAAAATAACTGGCGCATCCCTGCTAATATGCAGGGATGTGCCAGTTATTGTAAATCTGCCCCTTAATCTCCCGTACCTATCCAAAAAATGAATATGACCTTGTGTAACGTAACTGGTGCTCATTTAAAGCACTCCAATACCTTGGGGTCGAATTTGCGCTATATAAATCTGCAAAAAAAGAAAAACGAACCTTTAAGAACACAGTGAACAACTGGCATTAGGAGAACACCTTTGTACAACCATCTATAAGGATTAGAAATATCTTACGGAGATGGCATCGTCTAGCTATTGATAACAGCAATAAAAAAGTGCCTCTTCAGGCAATTATGGAGTTATGGACTAAGCTCTCCTCTATCCAATGTAAAAGTTTAGCCTCGTGTTAGGTATTTTCAAAACTAATTCCATTAGCTAAATGGCCTGCAGTCCAAACTTATTTCGGTAGCCAGAGCTGTTGTTGCCATAACTCCAATGCTCAACAAACTGTGTGGAGAGCCCTCTTCCAACAAATGGTGGAATGCTTTCAAAACAGGTCTCATACCTCTTGGTCTTTTCCTCCCTACCCCCCCCCCCCCCCCCCCCCCCCCATGCCTGGCCACGTGGCAATATACTGCTTTGTCTAAGTACACTCCTAATCGTTCCAAACAGAGGTCCACACAGAAATGCTAATAAAAAAATGCCAGGTAGTGGGACAGTCCACCTGCCTTGGGGTTGGGGGAGGGGAGAGAAGTCTTCTGATGCATGTGTGTGAACAGACAGGACATGTCCACCTCCACTGAGCAGGACCCATAATACCATAGGATGCCAGCCACAACACCTTCTCATCGCCAGCAATATGCTAGAGCACTTCAAAATATGCCCTTACCAATCCTGCTAAAGGGACCAAGTACCACTAGCTTAAGTGAGCACGAGCCAATGGCACAATCAGATCTCACACTCAGGTGGGTTCCAGGAATTTAACAGCAGGCAGATCACTAACCCAGTAGAAAAAAAACAACAAGCAGCAGCACCGCTGCTCAAATAGCCTGCGTCCACGGGCCCCCTGATTACTAAAGTTACACAGCTGGAAAAAACTGAAATACCCTAGGGCGGAACCCCAGGAGCCTGAATGCGTTAAGTGAGACATGAGCACTGAACCATGCAACAGCTAAAGGGAATCAGCAAAAAAAGTAACAAAAAAACACTAGTGAAAATAAAAAGCACATTTTTAAATTGTTCCCAAGTTGCCAAAGATCCGGTCTCCCACACGATGAGCAGAAAACGTTCAACTGTCCAGAGAGGTTTGGGTGAAATTGAGTAAATCCCTGGATTCAGCCACCTTGTCCCAGACCTAGATGCACTCTCTTGTACTTTGCCACAGTAGTGTCGTCTGGGTTTTGTATTGGAGGTATGCAGTGTAGGAAGGTACCTCCTGACTATGGTTGCCCCCAACTTTTTGCCCTGTGTTTTAGCTGGTTTTTGACATAGTCGACCTGGGACCCTGCCAATCAGGACCCCAGGCCTACTGCTCTCTCTGTAAAATGGATTCCATGTACCTTAGGTACATTTCCAATTGGTACTGGGCCACCTTATCAGACCCTGTAACTCAGGGCATAGGTGTACCCAGGGCCTACCAGGGGCTGAAGCATGTATTATGCCACCCCTGGCTGGCCTCCTAAATTTGACACAACTGGCTGCATGACAGCTGGGGCAAAGTCGTGTAATCACCCTTTGCTGTAGATATAGTATACCTATATCTAACCCTAAAAATGGACACACAGATTCCTATCAGTCACTCCTATGGCAGGCCTTAACAATCCTGAGGGCAGAGTGCTTGGAATCGTGTGAGATGGTGCTCTGGCATGATCTGAGCCTGTCTGCAGCTTGCGGAACCAAGTCCTAATAGCTGTTCCATGATATCGCATACCATATACTCTTAAGTGCATTATAATCCTCACGGTTAAATGCTATCTTTGGTATTGCTTTATCAAAACATGTCGAGTAAGGTGTCATACGAATTGGAATACTAACCCCTCGCCAATTCTGGCGACGGGGTTAGCATTCCACCCTTCTAGAGGGACACGACATGTACGTAACTGTGAACCCCGGTTAAAGTTAACTGAAGCCTCAGCTCCACAAAATGGATGCTGCCACCACAGACACGAGTCTGACCCCCTGCAGCTGGGAGTCCTTCCAGCGAGGGGAGCCTGGACAAAGGGTTTCCTGTCGAGGGCGGTGCTAGCACCGTCCCAGACAGGGTTTTGTGTATCCTGGGTAGGCAGGGCTTTACAGGAAGGTGACTGCTGAGTGGCACCCCGGTGCTCACTACGCATAGGCCGGTCAGAACCAGTTCCAGGGGCACACCAGCCCCTGGCCTGGGGAAAGTCCGGCATGGGAGAGGGGTGTAACCACCCCCCTCCTAGTCCCACCCATAGGCAGGACCTAGTCACCGGGTCAGCCCCCTTTTTTAGTATAAAGATAGGAGCGGGCCCCCTGTTCAAATTAGATCATCTTTGGAATCAAGACACGACTTTCTGCGAAAGGACATCAAGATTTCTTCTTCAAGATTCTCCCTTGTGGCTAAGGAGTAGTCACCCTGCATCAAGCGGGCACCATCCTAAGAACACTGCGGTCTGCTGCAAGTCCTTCCTCCGGAATCCGACGACACAGCTCGATGAGACCCGGCTTCCCTGGCACCTCTGACCTCTACTCACCTCTACAGCAAAGCTGAGAACTGTGAGTGCGACAAGACCTCGAGGGACCAACGATCGCCAAGACTGCACGACTTCTTTGCAACAAGCCCACCGAGTCTTCCACTGGTGAGTGCTTTGGGGTCCGAGAAGCCCCAACCCTGAGCAGCTCCAGCACCGAAGATCAGCCCTCCAGCATCTCCACGATCTGCGTGGGGCCCTTCTGCTTTTTGCTGCTCACCGCGTTGTTTGGCTACTAGCTGGCTGGCTTGTGGCCTTCTTAACGACGCCCGACAACATCACTGCTGCTGGTCTGGTTGCTCCAGACTGGCCCTTGCTTCCTTCTTCAAGAGAGGCACCCCGGACCCTCCTGGTCCACTCCAGACGCCATTTTGAGTCCACCGCGTGGGCTTGAATTTGCCAAGGCTTTGTTGCCCAATCCTGAGTCCAGCGACGCCGACAGCTACATCCATCGTGGGTCAGCTCGCTCCTCCATCCTGGTCGCCGACAACGCCTCCTGGTCCGTGAGATCTGCAGAGCACAGCGTCACCCACTCACCTAGTCGAGGTGACTACCATCCGGTGCCCTCCTGGTGCCACCTGACTACTGGCTAGTAGTCACGAACTTGGTCCCCTCTGCTTTCAGGTGTCATCCATCTTCAAGATCCAGGCTTGGATCACTTCGAACTCTCTTCACTGGTCGCCTGCCAGCATCTTTCTTCCAGGCTCCTGGTCCGTCAACGAGGATTCCCGACGTCTTTTGAGACATATGCAGCTGCAGTCCCTGGGCTAGGTAACTTCGGCATTTCGGTGCCCCAGCATAGCCTCACTATCCAAGGGTCAGGATCCACTTTCGTTTTCCTCCTACCAGTTCGGGTTCGCCAGAGAACACTAACTTTCTGAAATCTAGCTACCATAGACTTTGTCCCGCATCCCGCGTGAGAGTGCACACTCTGCACCCGAGTCCCCTAGGCCTCCTAGAAGTAATCTGAAGATTCTATAGTCAAGACCTAGCGATTCCAAAGCCTATTAGTACTGTACTTACCTGCTAGTAATTTCGCATTCCACTTTCAGAGTATATGGTTTTCCGTGCCCCTCGGGCATTTGTATATACTGTGCTAACTTAAGTATTTTCGTAAGAGTTTTGTTTTGTGCTTAGTACCCTGTCCTCATAAAGAGTACAGGGCTGTTGTGATTTTAATAAATACACTGTTTATTTTCATAACACTTGTGTGGTGTCCTTTCACTGGGTATTCAAGGGGTACCTGTGTGGTATAACAGCTGGCTTAACACGCCCTCTCGATTCTTTAGCCTTAGACTGCTTGTATCCATGCTACTAGGATAGCTGGTCTATAAGGTTGACTTACAACCAATCATCAATAAGGGTTGTTTGGACTGATACAAAGTGTTCACTAGAATAGTGAACATTATATATCAGGCCAACTTCTCACTTGCAGGTTTCAAGTCCCTTCTTACAGCTCATCTTCACGAATGTGCTTCTCATCCTCTTCATCCTCTAGATCAGGCTCATCTCCTTCTTCCAAGTCATCATCATCTTACGCCGCCCAGTCCTGTCCTCCACTTTCCAGGAACTTGGCGAAGCCCTCTAGGGTGCACTCCCCATGGAAGTCAACCACCTTTCTCTCAGAGCCCGCTGGAGAGTATTCAACGTGGGAAAACTGTGGATTTTCACAGGCTCAATTACGTTAGCAGTGGAGTGTATCTTGGCGATCACAATATTCGACTGATACTTGCATTTTCACCCAGTTTGTCACAGATGGGCGCAATCTGCGGTGGCCACACCTTGGTGCATAGATTTCAACAAACACATTCTTGTTTTCATCAAAAATAACTTTGGAAGACGTTGTGTGGAGAGCTTTTAAATATAGATTGTAATTTTAGGTGATTCAGAAATTGTTCTTTAATTGGTAATAGTAATTCATAGTGTTGCGGTGGGTTCTTGGGTTTATAGGGGGATAGGGAGAGAAGTTAATTAAGCAATTATTAATTAACATTATTCAATTATCTGATTTATATTAACTATGTAAATTATGTAATACTGGTTTATTTTATTTCTATTTAAGGTGCAGGTCGGCAGGTTTGTAGTAAGTAATAATTCATTAAACATCAATTATTAATTTAGAAGTAATTATTTAACTGATTACTAATTATGTAAATTGTGTAACACTTACATATTGTGGTTATATTTTATGTGCGGGAGGCTAGGATTGTATGGGTTTAGGAAGGGAGTTAAGTAATAATTAACAATTACGTATTCATTTTGAATTCATTTTGAATTGAATATTAATTAAGTAAATTGTATAATACTTATATATTTTAGTTTTATTTTAGGTGTGGGGTACTGGGTTGATAGGGGTATAGAGTGGGACGTTCATAAAGTAATAAATAATAAACGTTTCATTATTTATTGTTAATTGATTATGTAATTGATTATAATTTTTCCAAATTATGCTATACTTATTTACTTTAGATTTGTTTTAGGTGTGGGTTGCTAGGTTTGTTGAGGTATAAGGTGGGAAGTTAATTAGGTAATAAATAATTATTTTAATATTACCCTCAGGGGGATATGTAAAATGAAGTTGCGGAGCGTGTCATTGGCCTCCTGGGCTTAACAACACGCTCCGCCACTTTGGAAACGCAAGGCTGTACCATATTTACAAGAATGTGGTGCAACCCTGCTTCTCCTCCTGCGATGGCGCTAAGTTTAACAACTTAGCGCCAACACAGGCACCCTTGCACCAGAGTGGAAGGATGTCTGTGTGCAGGGGAGGATTGGTTATGTGTAGGAAGGTGTCGCTTCCTGCATATAAAACATCCTAAAATGCACTTTGTAACTTTCATGTGTGCTGCTTCATGCAACACACATGAAAGTTACAAAATGGCATTTTTTAAAAAGGTTTGTTTATGTACAGGAAGGGTCATCTTCCTGCACATAAACAAAGCATGGCATTTTGCTCTTTCCATGTGTGCTGCACACGCCAGCACACATGGAAAAAGCAAAAACGAAGAGAAATAATGTGTTTCTCCTTGTTTCGCCAATTCAAGACCGGGATTTTCCTGGTCTTAATTTTGGGACTGCCTCCTATGTACGCCACCCTTGGACTTAGGGGGCAGGGTCAAATACGATAGGTGTTGCGATGGAACGCCCACCACAACACCCACTGCACGCCCCTTTCATGCTAAACATAGCGTGAAAGGGTGCCTTATGTACAAGGCAGCGTTAAGCCACGTTAAGTGGCTTAAGGCTACCTTGTACATAAGGCAAGGCCCCTATCGCCACGGGAACGTCACAAAAAGTGATGTTCCCCTGGCGATAGTGGCTTGTACATATGCCCCTCAGTTTTGTGTCCTTTCAGAAGAGGCTCAAATGCATGTTTCCCACGTGTGCAGAGCAGATCGCCCTATGCATGCGGACAAGTGGGACGTGACTCCTCACCAATAATTGTGGAGTGATGGTCTGGCCCACAACATGTGAAGCAAGTCTGCATTGACCATGTCACAATGGGGGCAGGCTGCATCAGTGTGGTAGAAATAGCTATTTATTTTGGCGTGGGTGAGGCAGGACCTTTGTATTACATAGAATTAGTTGTACCTAAAATGGGTTTTGTGCAGAATATTACCTGGGCCCTACAGTAAGGCAGCCTACTCCCTGTCTGTGCAGGGGCAAGCTAAACCTCCATCCCAATGGCAGTGCAAATGTGCGAGCTGCTGCGCAGTGTGGATTTGTAGTAAGTCCACAAACCAGTGAATGAGGTGATGTACCCGTATTCCTAGGCCCAGTCCCATGATATGGAGATATTGTATGTTGAGGTGTGTCAGAGGTTTGTTTTTTATGTTGCCACATGTGCACCCTAGTATCACAAGGAGAAAGTTATATAAGAGGAAATCACCCGGAGGTAAGCCGTCGTCCTCCATCAGGGACTCATATGAAATGAGGGCACCATCACAGTAAAGGTCCTCCATGGTGTGAATACCAGCTGCATGCCAGACGGTAAGTTCTGTTGATGATGTGCTGTTGTGTCCCCTAGGTGTACCAAACAGGGCTATTGCCAGCACACAGGGAGTCAGTGACCGTGTTAGGTAAAGGCATCGGAGACTGCAGCAATAGGCCACCTGTAGAAGCAGTGAGTCAGGCGATGCCATCCTAGTGCATGGGTGGCTCAACTGAAGAAATAAATAGAGGGTAGGGCCGAGGCAGGTTGCGTCACAGCGATATCAGCTAACTGCAGACCTGTCAACCATTTAGCCACCCACTGGAGTTGGGAAGCAAGGTAGTATTATTTGAGGTTTGGCACTTCTGAGTCCTCCTTGGTCTATGGGCAAGTAAAGTTTAGACAGCGCTACTTTGCATCAGTAATTACTCCAAATAAATTCCCACATGAGTTTCCCAAAGGAGTAAAAGAATGGGTTTGGGATATATAGGAGAAGATTAGCAAAATAATAAACAAGGAGATCGAGGACAACCACTATTAAGATGGCGGCACTCCTCGCCACCGATAGTCTTGGCATTCGCCAAAACGTCATTTAGGATCGTAGGGTGGTGCGCATGCAAGATTTTCAATAAATAAGTCTTTGAGTGAATGGGATGCCTGTATTCCTAGGTAGTGGTTGTCTACATTGATTCATACATTTTTCTTATTCAGTTGTTTTTATATTTTTGTGGTTTTAAAGAGTATGTGTGTGCATGTGTGTGGATATATATATTTACTGGAAAAACATAGGTTTCACGGGTGTTATAGTTAGCTGGACATTTCACCCGTACAAAACCATTGGAATTCTCCCGTTATAGTTAGTTCAGCTAACTATAGCTCGCGCGCCCGCAATCCTCTGCTGATGAAGTCACATATTACATCCCTTCACCACTGTGCAAACGCGCCCCATGGCACGTTTTAAGTTGGGGGATTAACTCCCCTTGAATCCTGAAGGTCCCTAGGGCGCAACTAGCCCACCAGCTACCTCCATTAAGCGCTACAGAGCTGCATTGCAGAGAGGTGTAAAAAGGGGCGTGGCCTCCAAACACCTCTCTGCAACGCTGCCCCCTGGCGCATACTGGAGGTTCCTGGTGGGCTAGTTGGCCCCCAGGGACCCCTAGTATTTAAGGGGAATTTGTTCCCTCTCTGCAAACGTGCCAGGGCACAATGCCGGTCTTTTTTTGTTTTAAGAAGTGGAGCTGTTTTTTTTCTTTTAATGTTAGGAGGGTGGCTGCTTTGCCACCCTCCTTAGACCATTTATGGCCCCGGGGACTCCATCCCCCGGGCCGGCCTTTGTTTATTTATTTATTTATTTTAAATTTGAGGAAGGGGTCCACATGGCCCCCCTCCCGGGCCCCTAATAGCCCTGGGGACCCCATCCCCTGGGGCTGACCCCCTCCGTTGGGGGTCATGGGGGTCCCCAATTCCCCCATGGTCCCGCCAGCTCCCCACCTCGTGCGGGAGCCGGCATTGCTTTTCCACATGGGGAGCTGCGAAGCTGCAGCTCCCCATGTGGAAATCGTCTTTGGTATTTGAAAGAGAGAGCAGGTTCCCTGCTCTCTCTTCCAAATACCAAACCAGTTTGCTATGGCAGGGCGGGAGCCGCGAGGCTCCCACCCTGCCATAGCAAACAGCAGTGTCCCGGGGTTGGGCACCCAGGGACACTGCAGGAGCCGGCCCTGAGGGGTGGCGGTCCCCAGGGCCACAACAATGCTACAGGAAGGGGGCCGCGCGGCCCCCCTCTCCACAATTTATAAAGCCCCGGGAGGTGGTGGTCCCTGGGGCTGGAGGGTCCGTCACGGACCCCCCAATTTGAATATTGAGAGGCCCGGGGAGGTGTCGGTCCCCGGGGCGTGTGGGGGTCCTAAGACTCCCCACACAGGTTTTCTATTATTTATTTTTTTAAAGCCCCAGGGGGTTGCAGTTTTATTATGTTACATTATATATATGTATATATATAAACATATATATACATGATTGTGTGTTTATATAACCCCTTCGGTGCTCATGACGAGCTCAGTTAGTCATGAGGCACAGTGCTCGTGTGCTCATGACGAGCTGAGCTCGTCATGACCACACCCATTATCATTATGACCCAGCACAGCAGAGGAATATCCTGACCAGCCAAGGTGATAATTACATGCACATAGTGTTAAATATTAGTGGAAACATTTAAATTTACATTACATTAAGTTTATATATTAAAATATTTAACATTTATTACTTTAAACTATTTATATTAAAAGATGTTTAGGTTTTGTCTATTTTTAGACGATATTAGTGTCAATTGTTTTTTTTCCTATATTTTTGTACTTACCGTTATAAGTTTAGGAGCACAATGTTGGTAAATGATATTTTTGACACAATGGGGCATATTATCAAGGACCGGTGTTAAAATTATCGCCGTTTTATCGGCATGAAACTGCCGATAAAACGGCGATAATGGGCTTGATAATACGCCCTTGTTAATTCCCATAGAAGCCCATGTTCTGGTGAGAACATGGGCTTCTATGGGAATGAAAAAGGGCGTATTATCAAGCCCATTATCGCCGTTTTATCGGCAGTTTCCTGCCGATAAAACGGCGATAATTTTAACAGCGGTCCTTGATAATATGCCCCAATGTTTTGCCACCGATATTGTTTACCACGATATTGTGTCAGCGATCCAGTCTCTGACGAATTGTAGCCGCGTACAGAACGTGCTTGCAACAGGAGAAACATTAATCCCGGAGTAGTGGAGCCAAAGCTCATGGAAAGAATGTGGGGAGCAAACGTTTAATGCATGATGTGTGAATAGGCCGCGGCACTTGTTTCTTTTGTCTCCCAAACATTTGAAGATATGACCGCATATTTGCAATTTATTATTATTATACAATAATTGCATGGTGAGTTAGTAGACTAGAGTTACGAATCAAAGTTAGAAACATATGTGGATGGCCTGCAAGATATGGGTTTCTTCCCCTCACGTCTAGACCTCTATGTCTACAATGCCAGGGAAAATCATGTTGACTGCTTACTTCCGTACATACAAAAAAGGTTAGACCTTCGGTGCTGAGTTAATCCTGAGCTTACTTCTGGACAGAATAGGTCCCCTAGGGCGAAGATGGCATACGTCGTTCCGATCCATGGGTCGATTTCTCCAGTTCTCCCTTTGGGAAAGTGGCTGGGCAAGGGCCACTTCTTCGCTGGCTTGGGCGCGTGTGCATAGGCAGTGGTCAATTTGTGCAAATGACTGAAGGTGGTGGACATCAGCACTCATTTTTAGGGTTTGGGGTTAATTTCTCATCATCAGATTTTAAACAAACAGCAAGAGAGAGAAAGCAGAAAATGTAGACAGAAGAACAAAGAGAGCGAAATAAAAACAGTGACAAAGGTAGAAAGCAGGGATAAAAAGAACCTGTAAGAGTGAAACAAAAACACAAGAAATCTGGGGCCATATTATCAAGAAAGGGCGATACATTATCGCCGCTTTTATCGGCAGGAAACTGCCACTAAAGCGGCGATAATAGGCTTGATAATATGCCCTTGTGAATTCCCATAGAAGCCCAGGTTCTGGTGTTAACCTGGGCTTCTATGGGAATTCACAAGGGCATATTATCAAGCCCATTATCGCCGTTTTAGCGGCAGTTTCCTGCCGATAAAAGCGGCGATAATGTATCGCCCTTTCTTGATAATATGGCTCATAGAGTGGAGTTAGAAAGAGGCATGAGGCGAAATCAAGACTAGGTAGCCTTGCTATTGCACAACTCTAGCATTCAGCTGTGCCGTGGTTACTTGGAAGTGACAGGCTTCTGGGAAAACTGAAGGGCAACTGCACTTCTTTTTTTAATAAATTAAACACTGTCTATGGGTACAGAAGGAAATCCACTAAAAAAAGAGGAATCTGATGTTCCTCTTGCACCACTGGTAAAGTCCATGCTGGGCAGGAAGAAATAATTTTTCGCATATAGGTCGAGTTGCATGGAACATTCTACAGAGCCTATCTGACCTAGACAGTTGAATAAGAATGAAAATCTAATGTTAAAAGGTGGGGCCAAACAATTCAGGCACTCTAGGCGCTAGATCTTCACTTTCAGAAACCACAGGAGTGCTTGGTGGCCTGCTTATTTTTGCCTGAGCCCCCGCAGAGGGCCATGTATTCCCCCCACTTGCAACACCAACTTTGTAAAATCCAAAATACTGCTGCTCACAATGGTACTTCCTCTTCAAGTGTCCTCTTGGGCACTGTTGTGAAGTGTATGTGCATGCTGCATTGTATGTCAGCCTGGCAGCCTGTTCTGTGAGGCTGCCTTAAAATGCTGAATATGTAGAATTTGAGGGTATCAAAAGACAGACAGTTGGCGAAGCAACTGGAAAGTAAGGAAGCTATTCTGCTCCCCCTTTTGGGATATTTCTTGCATACCTTTCCTCACAGACTTACTACCTGGCACCAACGTTACCCGATTTCACCACACCAGCAGGAAGCTATTTTTCTAATGTGTTTTGCTATTTACTTTGTGTGCAAGGGTTGCCAAAGAGATAACAATAAGAGCCCTTATTTAGCAGGAAACGTAAATTCAGTGGTAGTACACTTACCCAGCAAAATTATTAGACAACTGATGGTTGAGTAACCACCTCTGTATTTAGGCTGTATCATAAATTAATGGGCTATAGCTTTCACTAATTATGTTACTGGATTTATGTGTACACGTGCTTTTCCTGGTGGTAATCCAGCATGATTGTTGTATGCTGTAATGTGTCTTTTCCACTACCTATGGTGCTTTTGCAAATTCAGGGTGAACCGCTAGCATTCAACTCCTTCTTACTTACATCCAGCTTCAAGATTACCCCAGCCAGTGGTCCAACATTTGGATCCGATCCTGAACTGGTGTGAGATGTGTGGCAGGCAAATGGGAACCATGTGTCTGTTGAAGGGAACAGGCGATGACATTTTCACCAGGGCAATATCGTAGCTAGAGGGAAGGTCCATAAAGTAGTCGGTGTCAGTGTAGTTTTCATGAACCAGGATCTCCCTCACTGTCCTTCGCAGCTTCCGTGGCGTGTTCTCATACAGGTTCTGAATTCCCAGGATGACACTCCAGATGCTTGGAAAAATCCCAGTGTACCTACGGCAACAGAGAGTATATTGTGTAAGATTATCGAGATTGGGTCTACGCATCATTCAACCTTATTTTTGTGTTGAATCCTACAACCACTGCATTATCTTAAACTCTTTCCTAGCCATAGTGACACACTGTGATCAAAAGTCACCCCGCTTGTCTCCTACCAGGACCTTCTCTACAAATGTCTGCTCTCTGCCAAAGCATAGTGAACCCATAATGACCACCAGCGTGATTGAAATGCATAGTATACACCCCCAAGCAAAACTACATACACATCCATACACTAGCCACAGGTTAGGACTCCACTGCAGTGGTGTTTGTGAGGTCCTTTTGAGGCATGATCTAATACCATTGACAAACTGGCAGCTGGATCCCACTTGCGCCAGTGTATTTTGGTTTTCTGCAGGACAATACCCAAGGCATTCCATAGTCAACCACTGGTGGCTTCAGGTAGGAGTATGGTGAAAAAGGAATGGAGAGTTAAAAGCAAAGGAGCATTGATCAGTGAAAAACCGAGAGTTGGGTCACTGGACAGTTCCAAAATAGAGTACTGGAGAAGGATGAATTAAATAATGTACAGAGATGGAATGCAACGATTCTGGAGATACAAGGAGGATGGAGGGAAAGAGACATGAAGGGAGAGAGGAGGAAAAAAGGTTACGTACTGGTGATACAAATTAGCCATCACAGGTTTTTCCATCGAATGCTGACATGTTGGGGCAGATTCACAAGAACTGATGCATCTCTGCAGAGATGCATCAGTGCCCCAGTTAATTTGCGTCACGGAAAAAAACTTTGAGCCACCATAGATGCATCACATCTACAATGCGGCGCAAGGATTAATAGATGTGTGACGCATCTATTGGCGTCAAGGCAACACATTGCTGGAGTTGTGTCACAAGCGCAACGCAACTCCAGCAGTGCTCTGGGGCGGTTTATACTTATTGTGCTGCGTCACTCCTTAAGCCTGCTTCAAGCAGCCATAAGGTTTTGACGCAGGTGCATCGTAAAAGTGACTCAGCGTCACTTTTACGAGGCTTTCTTGCGTGGGAATGCCCACCCTACATACATTATACCTGGCATATGTATAATGTAGCGCAGGGCTTTACAAGGTGACGCATCTCCCTAGATGCGTCACGTTGTAAATATGTCGCAACATGACGCATTGTTACTACGCCGCTGCGCCACAAAAGTGGCGCAACGGCTGCGTAAAAGTTTCACAAGGGTCTTGTAAATTTGCCCCACAGAATATCAAAATACCTGTGTGGGATATCTAAGAACCTCCGTGCACGAAACGGTCCTGGAACAGAGTAGTGCATTTTTCTACGTTCAAAAGGTGCCTCTGCAGCTGCAACATTTCTATTCTTTTAATATGATAATAATACATAAAAAAATAAAAAATCTAAATAGTTTCAAAAATCACAAGCATCACTAGTGTTGCTATAGTGTTTATTATTCTGACGACTTTCAAAGATTGCTTTTGAAAAAGCATCAGTTCCTGCAAGCACACACCTCGCCGTAAAGGTGAAACAGCGCTGTCACTCTTATAGAGCCAGCCCTCTATAATCCAGAATGCATTACAGTGGAAGCTGTTTCTTAGTTTGTTTTTTATTTCCAGTGAAGGAAATAAAATTACATGAAACCCTCCATTACAAAGGTTCTATAAGGGAGAAGGGGCCTTTTCTAAATGTAATACAGCTAATCCCAAACGGTAACAGGTAAGTAATGTGTTCTCCTTATGAGAACTTTATTCAAATAAACGAATACAGGGTAATTCCTTCCAAGGATTTGCGAAAGATGTGAGAAATGGGAGGAAAGGAAAGTCAATAAGGATGGCACTCGTAAAATGCATTTGCTGAGGGAAAGTTGGCTTTTTGGGGGCCAACTTTGGAGGTAAACTTAAAGAGCCTCATCCTGACCCGTGAATTACAATCTCAGAAAAACTATGGCCTCTCTATAAAAATATTTCAAAACTCATCCATGGATGTTTAGAACATTTAGTAATGTATGGAAGCAACCAGAGCTAGTCGAACGAGTCTCGAACATCTGGGAGCTACCTTGTCTCAGCAAGCAATGGTGCAGATAAACCGCATAAACCCCCTTTTGCTTAGCAGTGCAGTTATTAAATGAGCGGTCACATTTTCAGCACAGCAGCAGAAAAGAGGTAATGTTCTATCAATCACCCTAATGGTCATAGCATTTAATTTAATTTAATTGTGGGTTTCTAACGCGCTAGAATCGACTCCCGAAGGAGTATCTCTGCGCAATAGACCACTGGGGAACCCGTCCTGGCTTTCCCTGTGAGATGTTCCCTCCTGGGTATCTCCAAGGTGAAACCAGGCATCCCCAGCGTATGTGGGGGGCCGTTGTGGAGATGAGTCAAGCTAATGCCCAGAGTTGCTGAGTGTGATCCCTGGTTAGAGTAGGCACCAAGGTGAGAATTGTCGAGTCCGCTGACCCTGGTCCACGACCCTGCCGCGTCGGGAATTGAACCCTGGTCCCGGGCCGTCCTCTGCTCGCGGGTCTGCCGCCTCTAACCAGTGAGCCACACCACTCCACTAACATAACAGTCAAAGTAGTATACCTTGAAAATGAGCACAGCTGAAAGGAGACATGTTAGGCACAGATCTTCCGTTATTTAATACATGAGAGAAATGTTGACTTTGACCTCTGTAGAGCAGAGGCTGCTGGAGCTCTCCCGGGGATATCGTGCCTAGCCAGCTGGAAGGTCGCAACCTGTGATAGGTCAGACTACATAGTCAGAGCTCCGACTTCATGTTTGTCAACTTCAGAATCAGCTCCAAAGACGTGGAAGAGACCAGCACTTAGAATAGTCCTGAGAGCCAGACAATTTCCTAAGAAAGAAAGTGAGCTTCTGCTTTCTATGGTGCTTTTTTGTGGAAAGATATTTAGGGAGATCATTCCCTGTCAGGGACTTGCCTGAAGGGGAAGGGAAACATTTTGGTGTGTCTCTATGTGCCATGTGCAAAAATAGTTTCTCAATCTGCTCCCCGTCAGCCTCCAGATACATTCAGTAGCCAGAGTTGCGAGCCAGACTCGGAGCGGTGACACCACATGCAGATATTGTGTGGGTCCGACAAGGACCTCTTTCAGCTGCACTATATCCAGGGGTGTTGGAGTCGTGGCAGAGATCACATGGCGCCAGAAGGTGATGGTGGAGATTTATTGCTTGGGAAAACGTTTCTGTATCCAGTCTGGTGCCCGGGGGATATTCATAAGGTGAGGAATCTGTGGGAAGATAAATCCATCAGAAAGAGGTTGATAGAGAGATGGGAGTAAAAAGAGAGGTGAGGAGGAGGGTCTAGACTGCCACAAGCGGAGAGCGAGGCTGTGACATTGCCAAGAGGAACATCCTGTTGGACAATTTCAAGCATAATTTGCGTTTCATGCGGTAAAGTAGCACTTCAAGCCCCAACCTCTTGGCCATAGTGCCCTCATCCCTGTACTTACGAAAAGCAGCGAGCAGCAGTCAGCACCCAACGGCTGGAGACCAAGGATCCCCCGCACCTGTGGAGGTCGTACAGACGTAGGCTGACCTGCCAGGGCCACTCTTCAGCCTGGCCTTCACCAAGTTGGTGGCTTCGTCTGAATGGCACCCGGCCACACACTGCAAACCAAGAAAAGATGGGAGTAAGAGACAAGCATAGGTGCTTCACGTGCAAACACTCAATGAAGCCCAGAAAGCTCGGGCGTTATTGGGTGAAACTAACGTATGCTCAGAAATCCAATAATGGAATAAGTTAGACTGCACTGAATTAGCGAGACTTATTATGTGAAGAACGAGTCAATGGCAGTCACGTAAGGAAAGGTGCTATAAATGCTAAGTCCAGATTTTAAAACCAGCTCTTTTATTTCACTATATTCTATGGTCGTGGGCAAATGCCTTTATTTTCCTGTACCTCAAGTCATTCCTCTTAAGAAACTGCTAACAGTATTATTGCTGTTTAAAGAACACTGGACATATAAATAACAAATATTGCCTAGTAGGTGTCAAACAAGAACGGCTCTCAACCTTCAATGACGTGGGGGTTTGGATCAGTCAAGGATCAGACTGCTCCCTGCAAGTGAAAAACGACCAAAGAAGGATGCTGTGACAGCACTAAGGGCCAGATGCACAACGCTTTTTAGCGTGCACAAACGGGTCTTAGATCCATTTACCCACGCTAAAAAGCATGGGCCCATGTACAAACAGTATTTTGCGACTCGTAAATAAATTGCGACTTGCAAAAAACTGTTTTGTGATTCGCTATTAGGAAGGGGCGTTTCCTTCCCAATAACGACCGGAAAGCTTTTTACTAATGTTTTGCATCCGCAATTGTGGCCGCAAAACACTTGCAAATTACCACCTAATTCAAGTAGGTGGTAATGCATTCGCAAATGGGAATGGGTCCCCAGGGGACCCCTTCCCCTTTGCAAATGCCTGCAATAATATTTTTTAAGGGCAGGCAGTGGTCCCAGGGACCACTGCCTGCCCATAAAAAAATGAAACAAAAACATTTCCTTTTTTTTAAATGCATCCTGTTTTCCTTTAAGGAAAACAGGATGCATTAAAAAAAGCTGCTTTATTTAAAAGCAGTCCCAGACATGGTGGTCTGCTGAGACTAGCAGGCCACCATCCCTGGGAGGGCCTGTCATTCCCAATGGGCTCATAAACTGCGAAAGGCTCATTAATATTCATGATCCTGGCAAATTTGCAACCCCATTGCAAATCGCAAACAGTGTTAAACACACTGTTGACATGCCAAACAGCGCCTTTCAAATTGCGAGTTGTAAATGCGACGCAATTTTCGAGGCGCTATTTCAGGTCGTACATCTGGCCCCTAATGTATTGAAGACTTTGGGCCAGATGTATCAACAAACCATTTTGCGATTTCCTAATTGCGAATCATTACGATTGGCAATTAGAAAATTGCAAAACGGAATGCATGAAAGTGTATAAAGTCCAGTCCTGTGCACACGTGTTCTTGTCGTTTGGATGTCTGATCCAAGGTTGAAATTAAAACCAGTATAGTCTTTTGTAAGAATTATTTTTCTTTATTTCAGAGAACAGCACAAGTTCGAGCCAACACATGTTTTGTCATTGGGGTAATAACCCTCAACTTCTTCAGGGCTGTTTGCCTACCCAACTGGCACTTTTATGCCTGGTTCCCGGTTATACTTCCGACCCGGCTAGGTCTTTCCAATTAAGTATCTTGTGTCCAAAAGAGTATGATTCACCAATCTTTTAAACATTAAAATTCTTTACCAACAAAATTGTAGCAGCAGTGTGTATGTTAGAATCCATATGAACGGTGTGTGTCTTGAAAGTCTAAAGCGAGTACACTATCCTTTACCAAGACAACGGGTGAAGTATGCTTAGAGATCTGAAGCGTGTAAATTGATCCTGTCCTCACTGCCGGCGAAGTGTTCTGAACCGGAGGTGTTCAACACTTTCTGCAATTCCTAGTGAATAGCTAATTACCTGCCTCATGAATATTATTGAGGTAGGTCGCAATTTGCGACCCCCTTCGATTAGCATAAATCATGGTGGCCAGCTGGGGCCAGCAGACCACCATGTCTTTGATTGCTTTTAAATAAAGCAATTTTTTTTGTGGTAAAGCAGACTATTTTTCTTAAAGGAAAACGGAATGCTTTACAAAAGAGAAAATGAAAACGTTTCCATTCATTTTCTAAGAGTAGGCAGTGGTCGGTGGGACCACTGCTTGCTCTTAGAAAATGTATTTACAGACATTCACAAAGGGGAAAGGGTCCCTTGGGGACCCCTTCCCATGTGCAAATTGGTTACCACCTACTTGAAGTAGGTGGTAAAATGTGAATGTTTTGCTACCACATTTGCAAAATATTCATGCATACTGATGCGATTCGGAATTAGGAAGGGATGGACTAAACGCCCCTCTCTGAAAGCAAATTGCAAACCCATTTTGCGATTCGGGGTTACCGAATTGCAAAATAGGGTTTCCTGCTTCAGAAGGGCATTTTTATGCGTTTGCGAAGGCAAACACTGCTTGATGCATCTGGCCCTTTGTCATTTCAGATGACTTGAGCCAGTGGAAACTGAAGTGAAACATGCTGCTATTAAGTAAGTGCAACCAGGTCTCCAATGCTCCTTAAGAGAAGTGAGGTACATGGAGAGAAGTCCCAATTACAAGTCCTCTGTAACCCTCGATGCTTAGGGGTAAATGGCTTATGGAGAATCCTAATCATGATTACGTAGGAATCAGTAAACAGACGTTGTCTATCCTCCGTGATCAATATTGGAATAGGTCTGTCTTCTCAGTTCCCAGATGTGCCTGGGGTACCGTTCATCCTGTGTGGGAATGGTAATGCAGATTTACTTCCCAACATGTAATGTAACTCTTAGGTGTCAAAGCACTGTGTATGAACCAGATCTGTTATACAACTAAAACGAATACGTGTGATCAAAATAACCTAAGTGAACTCTGTTTTGAAAATGCATGCTGCATCAGTCAGTCAGTCAATTTGCTTTCTTCGTTTCATTTGGGGCCATAAAAGTTACATAAATAACACATACATGACATTTTAACAATTTCAAAAACAAATCCGCTTTTTAACAGAAACAATATGTTAACATTATTTACAATTTCATACATAGAACAACAGTAAAAGACGTGGTTCAGTGACCCACTTTCCACACAACAAGAATAGATTTCGAGCTTAGCCTCTATAGAACTCCTGCATCTTACCACAGCTTTCAGTAAAGAGCAAACATCATAAAAAACGTCATAGTGGTTTAAAAACTGAAGATAAATCAAAGCATCCCTGCATATCTTCAGCCTCAAGGATCTTACAATTGGCTTTATGAATAATTGTGCATAAGGTTTGTAAAATTTGCAAAAAAACATAAAATGGCTGGGAGTTTGGTCTGACACATCGTCACAAGGACATGTTGGAAACGCTCATTAACTGCCACACAGTGCCTGCCTTAAAACAAAATAGCAGTGATCCACACTCTTCAAATGCTATGTAAGATCTTCAAGTGGCTACCTCGACACACAAGAGACACAGTGACACAAACCCTCATCACCAGCCGATTGGACTACAGCAAAGCTCTCTACGTAGGAATCGCCGCACACTTTCTTCAGAAACTTCAGTTTATACAGAACTCCAAAGCCAGACTCATACTCAGCCTTCTCCAACGAACCCACATCACACCCCACCTCAGGAAACTCCACTGGCTCCTGGTACATACGAGATGCCAATTCAAGCTGCTGCCCCATGCACACAGTGTTCTACACAACCAAGGATCCACCTACATTAGCCACTGTCTAAACTTCCACCAGCCATTGCATAGACTACACTCTGCCTCCCTTTCACTTGCCCATACTCTCGCCATCTACCGAAACAGAAGTGGAAGATGTTCCTTCTCTCCCATCGCAGCAAAGCCTAGAACAGCCTCCCAATGCATCTCGAGACCATCACCTCTCTTACGGAGTTCCGAATGGCCCTCAAGACCTGGCTGTTCGAATAAGCATCTAGGGCCTGCAAGCACATGGGTACCCATCAAGTGATTAGCCATGCTTTATAAATCATGATTAATTGATTTATTGGTCTCTCTCAGTGTGAAAAAGCAGTATTTAAAGACAATATAGGCTCCATAGGTACAAAAAAACACAATATAATCTTTAACAGAGAATGTACATATTTCAGACTGAAGTCTCTGCGATTTACAATACTCTAAAAAATGAAGCTTCACTAATAACCTGTTTGATTTTTTTACAGGGCAAGGTGCGTCTTAAAACCTTATAGCAGTGGCATAGCTAGGGGGTGGGCAGTTGGGGGCAGTCCGCCCCAGGCGGCACAATTTTGGGGGCGGGCGCGCGGCACTGGTGGCCTGTTGCGGCCTTTAAATTTATTTGGGGAAACTGTGTCCCCAAGTAAACTATAAATGCTGCGCGCAGTTATAAAGTGCGTACTGCGCACACTGACCTGCTGCTGTTATAACTGCAGCGGCAGTCACACTGCTTCAAAAATTGCAGCCACTACGTCCCGGTCCCACGTTTGAATTTGCTGAGGAGCTCAGCTCTTAACTGTTGGGCCCGCAGGTCCGTCCCAGCCTCCAGGCCCGTCAATCAGTCTTATAGTGCGAGCGCTACCAATGACAGCCCTGGTGGCGACATTATGTGATTTATTATTTTGGCCAGCCCTGCCCTCGCGTTGCGATGAGAACGACATAGCACCGCTGTGCACTCTCGCGCTCATTTTGGCCTGGGGCAGTCGGTGCTGTGCTGCTCTCTGGGCGATTTGCTGGATCTCTGGCTGCTGATTAAGTTTGAATCATCACAAGTGAGGCAAGAGGAGAGCTTTCAGAGGGCAGAGGGGATATTTAGTGAGTGGCAGCAAAGCTGCCAACTGGGCTTTAAGTGGGATGAAAAAACTGGGGAGGTGTCTCTAAAAGGGGGGTGGCCGATTTAATTAAGGGCGTGGATTTAAAACACTTACACTTAAAATCTGTGTTTATCATAGTGTGCCAAAGACTTGTATTTTGCTGTTTCTGTCATTGCATTCAGATATGTGATACAACAAGTATCATTTGGGGTCTGTAAAAGATCTTGGCAGCTGAAAAGGAAAGGGTGGGATGAAGAAGTGCATCATTGATTGTAGCTTTTTAATGTTTCAGTGGTTGATGTTTTAAATTGACTTTTTTATGGAAATAGCCTGAGCGGTTGTTCGTGGGAAATGAGAAGTGACTGTCATTGAAGCATGGAATATATTGTCCTAATCCATGTGATATTTACCCTTATCCACTTTGGTTTGTAAATGTAGATTCTAAAGTTATCTTGAGAGTTTAAGGATTTCCTTGTAGATCTTTTTTAGCCCATAGAGTGTTTGGTAGTCTAGCCTTTCTCCAACTCATTTTTAAGCAGTCCTCCAGTGTCTCCCGTTGAGTGATATGTTCAAATCTTATTCAGAGTTTTTGTTATGAAAAGCTTCACAAGGCCCTGTCATCTTGAAAGCATTGGCGATGGTGATAATGTGTTGTCAGGCACTGGTGAAAACCTGAATCTCTTTAATCTTTGAGCGTCACCATATTCATGGTTCTAACTGCAGATTCTTCACCCTGTGACTACTCCCCAGCACCAGACTGGATACAGAGATTTTTTCTCAGCTATTCCCTTGCACATTGATGGGTTCCATCGTGCGGCTCTGTTCCGTCCCATCCTGAAAGTGATGCTGGGACCCTACATGCACCTCCATGCACTGACATTAGTTGCTTAATTTCCATGGGACAGATCCCGAGCTCACTCCCTTGATTTCAGTGGCAGACCTTCCAAGAGCCTTTCTTGCCCTTTAATAAAGTCAGGAACTTGCACCCTAGTTAATAAACAAACAGCCAGAAGGCATAAGCCAGCGTCAGGGGGCCCATTCTTTCTCCTGTAACACACAACACTGGAAAGTTTAAATGTTCGGGCCTCCACCAGCAGGCTGAGCCATACACCCCACAAGACACGGAGTTGTAACGCATGGAAGTGTTAGGCTGATGCATATTGGCAAATGGCCTAGGGGTTATTTCGATGCAGATAAAAAGTGTCTTAAGAGTGTGGTAGGTGATTATAAAAGAGAGGTCGGTAAAGCCATTTTATGCTAATAATATTCTTGGGGCCAACAATGGGGCAAAAAAGGTTTTTGAAATTCTTCAGGGACTAACAGACTTGGATTGCTCAAAGCAAGAAGTTACATCTTCCTAGGAACTCTGTGATGATCTGGCTTATTTCTTTGATAAAAATATCAGCAAGATTTTGGAAGACATTATTACATCTGTTAAGACAGCATCCTCTGATCTGAGACACTGTTCAGAGCCACTGGTGACCAGAGCTTTACCGAACTATCGGTGCTAAGTGCCACTATGACCCTAAAGGACTCTGCTGACAACCATAATGGCAGGCTTAACATGTGATGCTATCTCGGAGGAGACCTTCTTAGATATCACCTAGTCCACTACCTCGGGATCTCCCTTGGATCCCCTAACGCACAAGTTACTACTTGTGTAACGATATATCTGTAAGAGACATTAGTTAGTGATAGATTCCTTACCTTAGAATATCCCCAGGCGTCAGACTGGATCCGGAAACTTTTGCGTAGCAATACCCCTGCGCGCCGGTAGGCGTCGTCTGCGGCTCCGCGTCCGTCGTCGGCGTCGTGAGCGCCGGGATGACGCCGTCGGAGTACTTAGACGGCGCCCTTGCGCGCTGACGTCAGTTCTGACACACAGCTTTTCCGCGCCAGATACGCAGAGCCATGAGAGAACTAACACTGGTGCCATGAAACTAGGGCCCTGAAAGGGGATGACCTTAACCCTAGATATCGGTTCGCAGAACGGGGAGGATGGGTGGGTCGGTAAGGAATCTATCACTAACTAATGTCTCTTACAGATATATCGTTACACAAGTAGTAACTTGTGCATCTGAAAGAGACACGTTAGTGATAGATTCCTTACCTTAGAATAGATACCCGAGCAATACCAACCCCGGTGGTGGGTCTGCGAACCAATATCACACGAGAAAGTCCTGGAGGACGGAATGGCCAAAGAAGCCATCCCTCCGGACTTGACTGTCCAGGCAGTAGTGTCTTGCAAACGTGTGCTGCGAGGCCCACGTAGCTGCCTGGCAGATGTCCTGTAAGGGGACTCCTCGGCCCAGGGCAGTTGTTGTCGCCGTGGCCCGAGTGGAGTGAGCCCGCAGCCCAGCCGGGGGCTCCTTCCTCGCCATGGAGTAACATGCTTGAATACACAAGATGATCCACCTAGAGATGGTCCTCTTGTGTACAGCCTTTCCCTTCTTCGCGCCCACGTAACCAACAAAGAGTTGGTCATCCACCCGGAATTGGCGTGTGCGATCTAAGTAGTAGGAGAGCGCACGTTTTGGATCCAGACGGTGGAGCCTCTCTTCCTCTTTCGAGGGATGCGGAGGCGGAAAGAAGGTGGGCAAAGTGATGGACTGCCCGATGTGGAAGGCCGTGACAACCTTGGGCAGAAAGGAAGGTCGTGTACATAACACCACCTTGTCAGGATGAACAGACAGGAAAGGTGGAGAAGAAGAAAGAGCCTGGAGCTCACTCACTCTCCTGGCAGAGGTGATGGCAACCAGGAAGGCAGTTTTCAACGTGAGAAGATGGAGAGGACAGTTATGGAGTGGCTCAAAGGGAGCACACATCAGGTAAGTGAGAACAAGATTCAAGTCCCACTGGGGCATCACGAAGGGAACAGGAGGGAACATGTGCGTGATGCCCTTCAGAAATCTACTTACAATGGGGGACTTGAATAAAGAAGGCTGATCAGGTAGCCTTAAGAAGGCAGATAGAGCAGAAAGGTACCCTTTAAGAGTGCCCAGAGCAGAGCCCTGCTGGGCCAGGGAAAGAAGGAAGAGCAGCACTTCCGAAAGGGGTGCAGAGAGAGGATCCACAGCCTTTGCTGTGCACCATGCCACAAATCTGTTCCACCGGCAGGCGTATAACGACTTTGTGGAGGGACGCCTGGCTGCCAGAATGATATCACAGACTTCAGGAAACAAGTCAAATGGCCTCAACTGCCGCCCCTCAATCTCCAAGCTTGTAGGTGGAGACTGGACAGGTTCGGGTGCAGGACCGTCCCCTGCTGCTGCGACAGAAGGTCCTCCCGAAGAGGCAGACGAATCGGGGGATCGACTGACATGCTGAGTAGCTCGGGATACCAGTATCTTCGTGCCCAGTCCGGAGCCACAAGGATAACCTGGGCTCGGTCGCGCCTGATCTTCTTCAGCACTCTGGGCAGAAGTGGTATAGGCGGAAAGGCGTACAACAGACCGCAACTCCACTCGCGACGAAAAGCTTCTTCGAGCGAGTGCCGCCTTGGAAATTCCAAAGCGCAGAACTGATGACATTGCGCGTTCTCTTCTGTGGCGAATAAATCTAACCAAGGCTCTCCCCACTGCTGAAAGAGACCTTACGCCACGTCCGAGTTCAGACGTCATTCGTGATCCATCATGCACCGACGGCTGAGTTTGTCCGCCCTGGCATTTAGAGAGCCTGCCAGGTGTTGAACCACCAGGGTCACGCCCTGATGTTCCAGCCATTGCCATAGGTGCAGAGCCTCCTGGCAAAGGGTCCACGACCCCACCCCGCCTTGTTTGTTGCAGTACCACATGGCGGTGGTGTTGTCGGTGAACACTTGCACTACACGTCCCCGGACAGAGGGGAGGAATGCCTTCAGTGCTAGACGAATCGCCCGAAGCTCCAGCAGGTTGATATGGAGCCGGGACTCCGCCGGAGACCAGAGGCCTCTGATCTCCGCCTCTCCCATGTGGCCCCCTCAGCCCTGGAGGGACGCGTCCGTCACAACTACGTGCTCCGGGTGGGGTAGGGAGAGGGATCTGCCACTGACCCAGTCGCGGTCCGTGAGCCACCACTGCAGTTGTCTCGCAGTGCCCTCCGAGATCAGGACATGATCGGACAGGTTGCCCTGATGCTGGGCCCACTGAAACTTCAGGTCCCACTGCAGAACCCGCATCCGCCACCTGGCGTGACGCACCAGAAGGATGCAGGAGGCCATCAGTCCCAGAAGCTGCAGCGTCAACCTGACCGAGACTCGGGATAACGGCTGGAAGATGGGAACCAGAGCCTGAATATCCCGAACCCGCTGCTCGGGTGGGTAAACCCGAAACTGCGCCGAGTCGAGAACCGCTCCGATGAAGAGGAGCTTCTGAGAGGGACACAGGTGTGACTTCGGCACATTGATGGAGAACCCCAGCAGGTGCAGGAGGTCGGCCGCCGTCTGGAGGTGGCTGACGACTGACTGGGGCGAGCCCGCCTTCAACAACCAGTCGTCGAGGTAGGGGAAGACTGATACCCCCTGCCTGCGCAGATGAACTGCGACCACCGCCATCACCTTCGTGAACACCCGTGGGGCGCTGGTAAGGCCGAAGGGGAGCACGGTAAACTGAAAGTGCTCTTGGCCTACCGTGAACCGCAGGTAACGCCGGTGGGCCGGCAGGACGGGGATGTGGAAATAGGCGTCCTGCAGGTCCAACGCTACCATCCAGTCTCCCGGGTCCAGGGCAGCCAGGACCTGAGCCAAAGTGAGCATCTTGAACTTCTCCGTCCGGAGGAAGCCGTTAACGTTCCGCAAGTCCAAGATAGGGCGTAGGCCCCCTTTGCCCTTCTTGGGCACCAGAAAGTAGTGGGAGTAACAACCACACCCTTCTTCTGGCCCAGGAACGCGCTCGATCGCCCTCTTGGCCAAGAGGGCCGAGACCTCCTCTTGCAGAATTTGCAAGTGATCCCCCGACACACGGTGGTATTGTGGTGGCATGGATGGAGGGGATGCCTCGAAGGGGAGGGAGTAGCCCCTTCGGACAATCTGCAGCACCCACCTGTCCGAAGTGACTGTAAGCCAGTGGGAGAGGTGAAGGCGAACCCTGCCCCCCACAGGCGTCACATGGGCCTGAAAACTCGGACTAGGAAGGTTTTGAGGCAGGTGCTGCTGAGGGAGGTGTGGACTGGCCTCGCCGTGGGCCCCGACCGCCGCCACGGCAGTTCCCACGTCCGCCACCGTGCTGCTGGACATTTTGCGGCGTGTGGCTGACGGTACGTGGTGGGGCGCCCCTTCCGTGGCCACGAAAGGAGCGAAAGGCACCCGTTTGCTGGCGTGGGGCTGTGAGGCCCAAGGACTTGGCTGTAGCCCTGGAGTCCTTGAAACGTTCCAGCGCATGGTCTGCCTTGTCGCCGAAGAGGCGACGGCCATCAAACGGCATGTCCAGGAGGGTGGCCTGGACATCGGCCGAGAAGTTGGCGGACCTCAACCAGGCGTGGCATCGAACCGCCACCGTCATTGCCATCGCCCTGCCCAGTGAGTCCGTTGTATCCAGCCCACACCGGATAGAAAAGCGTGCTGCATCTCGGCCGTCCGCAAGGGCTTGGCCGAGTTTTGCCTGGACCTCCTCCGGGCATCTAGGCAGCACCTCCGCAACCGTGTCCCACAGAGTGTGGGTGTAGCGGCCCAAGAGACAGGCGGTGTTCACAGACCGCAGCCCCAAGCTAACAGACGAGAAAACCTTCTTCCCGAACTGTTCATATCTCTTGGATTCCCTGTCGGGCGGGGCCGATGGGAATGCGGTTTGGGAGTTTGAGGCCTGGATGACCAGACTCTCGGGGGTGGGATGGGTGGACAAAAAGCATGGGTCGCCCGGGGCCGGGCGGTAGCGTCTGGCCACGTTCCTATCCACAGGGGGGCCTGTGGCGGGCTTGGACCAAGTGCCCAGAAGAACGTCACATAAGGCCTCATTGAACGGCAGCAGGGGCTCCGCAGAGCCTGACTGCGGTTTGAGGACCTCAGTGAGGAGATTAGTCCTCACGGCCGCGACGGGGAGCTGAAGGTTTAAGGCCTTAGCTGCCTTCGTCAACACTACGCTGTAAGCAGAACCCGCCTCCGAAGCCACAGTCGGAGGCGATGTAAATCCAGTGTCTGGCGATGTGTCAATACCACTGGCCTCCCCAAGCTCATATGTCCAGTCCTGCTGTGACTGGCAATCTTGTACCAGAGGGTCCTCGGACCCCTCCCAATGCTCCTCGTCACCTGTGTCCTGGAAACCTTGATTAGCAGACAGGGCCTCCTCGTGGAGATAAAAATCCCCAAAGGCCGACGGAATCGGCGCCCAGCGGCGCCCTCCCGACGCCTGAGTAGGACCGTAGGAGACATTGGGGGCGGCAACCACATCGGCTGCCGGGGACGACACCTGAAGGGACGGCGCCGGCGAGGTCGTAAGGTCGACCGGCGAGGTCCCGGATCCGGAACCGGATCCAGCGAGGTCCTGCGGCGCCGAGACCGAAGTCGCCAGCGGCGTCGGGGCCGAAGCGCCCGACCCGGAAGGACCTCCAGACGGAACCGATCGGCCCGAAGGCGCCACGGGAACCGACTGAGGAGGGAGGGCCCTCATGGCCATGAGGTACCTCTCGACCTCCTCCGGCGTCGCGCCGTGCCCAGGGACCCGAAGGTGTGGGGCAGGCGGCGACGCTTGCGACTCCCGTGGAGCCGAGTGGGCGGTGTCGCCCGAGACCCCGGCCGCATCGTGCGAGCGTCGGGGCGGGTCGGAGGATCGATGACGTCGCTCCGACCTCTCATGCCTCTTACCTGAGGACTTGGAACCAGACGATCGGTGTCCACTTCCGGAGCTCCGATTACTCCGACCTCGCGACCTGTCCCTCGACCTCCCGTGGGACCGGGACCGGGACCTGGAGCGGCGCGGGCCGACTGCCTCAGCTCGAGACGCTTGCGGGACCGCTCCCGCCTAGCCTACGACGTCAGGGCCCGGCAGTCGGAGCAGGATCGATCGTCGTGGTCGAGGCCTAAGCACTTCAGGCACCGGCGATGGGGGTCCGTGACCGACATGAGTCGACCGCACTTCGAGCAAGGCTTGAACCCAGGCATCCCTGGCACCGATAGTCGAGAATTCGACAAAAAGAGAGAGATCAAAAGGATCAAAAAGTTGACTGGGGTAGAGCTTCTTACGGATCTGCGCTAGCTGGCGCGGAAAAAAGAAGAACTGACGTCAGCGCGCATGGGCGCCGTCTAAGTACTCCGACGACGTCATCCCGGCGCTCACGACGCCGACGACGGACGCGGAGCCGCAGACGACGCCTACCGGCGCGCAGGGGTATTGCTACGCAAAAGTTTCCGGATCCAGTCTGACGCCTTGGGATATTCTAAGGTAAGGAATCTATCACTAACGTGTCTCTTTCAGATCTCTGAAGCTATGGAAAGAGCTGGTCGATGATCTCACTCTTCCTACACTGCAGGTGTGCAATCAATCTTTGAAGAGGGGTGTGGAACCTCAAGTCTGGAAGAAAGCAATTGTCACTCCCCTTTTGAAGACATTTTGATCCGATCCCGTGTTTCTGAGTAACTATAGGCCCATCTCACTCATCCCCTTCCCAGTAAAGATTCTTGGGTGATATGTAAATTGAAATTTGTCTCATTATATGTAATCTTACTCTCTTCTTGAGGATTAACAATTTGGATTTCGACCTGGACATGGTTTGGATTCAGCCCTACATGTCGGATGCGGATAGATAGTGGACAGTCAACAGTCCTGATCATGCTCAACTTCTTGGCTGCTTTTGACATGGTTGACCACAAAGTCCTCTTGTCTAGGTTACACTCAATCAGAATTGGAGGTAAAGCATTAAAGTGGATGGAGTCCTACCTATTAGACAGATGTCAGGCTGTATCTGTGTCCCCCTACTGCTCGGAATTTAAAAAGCTGCAACAGAGAGTACCGTAGGACTCAGATCTCAGCCCTGTCCTACTCAAGATTTTTATGAGGCCACTTACTACCTTGATAAAGGAGCATGACATTAGTTTGGTCAACTATGCCGATGACACCTAGCTGATTTTGTCCCATAATATTCAAGAGGAGGCAGTAGTAGCATGTCACAAAGGCATGCTGGATATTGTCAGTTGGATGAATGCAAATTCATTCAAACTAAATGGGGGAAATCAGTATTTCTGTGCTGCTCAGCAAGCAAGGTTCCCATGACTCTCCCCTCTAACTTCTGGCCCCTCTCATCTGGAGATGAGCTGCTGCAATCAGACACAGTCTGTAACTTGGGGGTCACCTTTGATAACAAGTTATCATTGGAGATCCATGTCACAAAAGTGGCGAGTCCATATTTTGCACTTTTAGTAATTTCAGGAAGGCGCTACCACTGCTGCCTACTCAAGCTAAATCGCTTCTAGTGCATAGCGTCATACTCAGTAGATTGGGCTACTGTAATGTCTTGCTACATGGGGCTCCTGACTGTCTGCTTAACAGATTACATAGAGCCCAAGTGGCAGCAGCCTAACTGGCCTTAAACAAACTTTGCAGATCTCCAGCATCTAATGCCTTGAAGGAACTGCACTGACTGCTTCTAAAGCAGAGGATTGTCTTTAAAGCAATGTGCATTGTGTTCAAGGCATTAAAGGGTACTGGGCAGGGGCCTCTACAACGAAGACTGAAGGGGTATGCTCCAGGGCGACTCATTTGCTCCAGCACTACAAACTTAGCTTGTATTAATACGTTTCAAAAGGTAAGACAAGAGGGTTGGGCCATCTCAGTCAAAGCTGCCCATCTCTGGAACAAGCAGCAGCCATCCCTCAGATCTGCAATTGTTTTGCTGCAATTCAGGAAAGCTTTAAAGTCCTTGGTTTTTCCTAAATAATCCTGCCCCTGTCTTCCCCCCAATGGGTACATTTTGGCAGTTTTGTACCCACCTACATGCTTTCGGCCAGGATACCAGTTTGTGACAGCTGTGCCCTATAAATGGCATAAATAAATAAATGCTTATTCTTGTTCGCCAGGCTTGCCCTCAGGTCCATCAATTCCAGCTGTCTCCTGGGGTCTTATTTGCATGTGTTATGGGACATGGGGGCCAACAGCTTGCCAACGGTCCATGACAACCTTCTGGCCAACGTATAACAAATCATCGAGAATGGCCAGGATGCAGGAAAATATGTGATTAGATCAGGCCTAAACACCACTGACTGCTTGGGTAGGGCATTTGGTACCAGCATGGTACTTTGGTGTCACCCTTGGATTTACTCACACATTATTTCCAGTGATGGCCAACAATCCTTGATGAATATGCCCTCTGATTGCATGCATCTCTTTGGAGGCAAAGAAGACCAAGCCCTGGAGGGATTCACAGAGAGAAGAGAGATAGTGTGCACCCTTGGGCTAGTACTGCCCACGCGGCTGTTCCCACAACAATTTTGCCATGACAAACTTTGCCTCAGAAACAACAGTTCAGGAATTTTGAGACAGAGCTCAGGGATTCTGACGCCATGTCAAGGACCAGAGGGACAACTAGCTACCCAAAATCCTGCTCCCCTGCCTCCTTCACCACTCCTGAATAATCAATTTAAGTTGGCCTCAGCGGTGTATGGCTGCCTGGTAAGAAACTGAATCATCCACTAGCCTCCATGGTTGACAGAGCATCATTTCTCATCCTGTACCTCTATCAATATCTTTAATCTATATATATTTACCTCCTCTATGCATCTATATACTTTCATGTACTTCTGGATCTATATATTTATAATTTTCTTCTAATTTAGCATTTCAAATGCACTACCTATTTCTCAGCCTATACTTCTCTCAATATATCCTCTGGCCCGACCTTCTGACTCATCTCAAACTTCTTTCTACTACTCTTTCCAATGCACTACCGTATCTCTCACCCTATACATCTATCAATATAACCTCTACATCCACTCTCTCTTTTATCCTAAACCCCATACCACTACTATGATCCCCAAAATAATCATTTCTAGACTCTCTCTTACTCTACCCCTCCTTCAATCATCGGACACCTCTTTTTACTATACCGATCCCCCAAAACAAATCTTTATAAACTCCTCCCTTTGACTCTTCCCCTCAAAAATCCCTTTTTACATATTCAAAAGCCTCCTCCTACTGCTATGACTTCAAACACTTTTTTTTTTAATCGCACTCTTCTGTCCCTCCACTATCCTTTTCAATCAAAATAACAAACTAACATGTTCACTTCTCAATTTCCATATTCCACTATACTAATTCACCACTAGTCCTTTAGGGGTTCCAGAGTAGTGTGCTACTCGCCAATGAAACTCCTCAAAACCCCATCAAGAGGTAGAAAGCGCTATATAAATACAAACCTCTTTCCCTCTTCTATCCCGCAACCTACCCTTCTCTGTCCAAATAACTGAATAACATATCCACCACTCAAATTACTTCATACTTCAGTATACTCATTTTCAACACTAATCCTTTATGGGTCCCAGAGTCGCGTCCTGGTCGCCAGAAAAGCGCTTCAACACCCATCAGGGGTAACAGGTGCTACATGAATGCAAACCTTACTTCCCTTTTATCCCTCCACTACCCTTCTCACTCCAAATAGTTGACTAATATACACCACTCAAATTACTTTCATATTTCACCATACTAATTCAGCACTAATCCTTTATGGGTTTCCAGAGTAGCGTGCTTCAAGACTCTGCTATCTTTCCGAATCCAAATCCAAATAACTGACTAACCTATAACTGACTAACCTATCCACCACTTAAAATTTACTAGCATGTTTCACTATACTAATTCAACACTAATCCTCTATGGGTCCCGGGGTAGAGTGCTACTTCCAGAAAAAGCGATTCGACACCTCGTCAGGGACAGTAAGTGCTATATAAATGCAATTACAATACAATACAGTCATACCTACAACCAGGCCTGGTTCTAGAGGGTGGGCCAGGCCAACCCAAGGATTGCCCTGGCCCACCCTAGGACATTGTGAACTGGAAAATGAGCTTTTTTTCATCCTAATGTCTCACAGTGGCTTTAAGCCCCATTGTGCCCTGCTGCGTTTTATTTAATTATTAATCATTGACATGCTCTAGTTTCAGGCCTGGGGGCAGGTGTAAAATCAGCAGGAATAGTAGGTGCTATGATGTGCAAGTGAACCACACAGGCATCCTGAACACTTTCACTCACTCACACGAAAGAGGCTGCAGGCTTCAAGCACAAGGTACCTAGGAGTTGCAAAAAGTGATATGGCAGAAACGCTTTGCAAAGGATTTACTTTTCCCCCAAAAAATTAGTGAAAATGTGTTTATAATTAGCATACAGATATAGTCAGTTTTTTTAAAAATATTTCTTCCTACTCTGAGGCCATTACTAATTTGCAGTATTACATAAAGATAAAACATATTTTTGTTTACATTTTTCCTTTAATTTATCTTCCCATTGGCTAAATGAAAAAACATTCTATTCATCATTAATTCACACCACAATAATTTGTATGTCGATTGTTACAAGTGATAGAATGATTCCTTGAGCAGGGACCTATGGGCAGGGCCACTGGAATTATGTGATTGTGCAGGCTTTGCATTTTTCGCATAGCTATGGATTTGCCACATTTGCCACATAATCCATTATCTTCTGCATAATCTGCAGATTTTTAAAGAGGTTGTTTTTAGCTCAAAGGATTCAAAAGTTATAATATTGCATTGACATGTGGTGGCGCTGAGTGGAAGGTTCTTTCCAAAGGTTGACTGGTCACTTTCTGATTGCTTATTACTATATTCAGGAGTTAAACTGGTCCCAATGAAGTGCAATCTATGTCTAGTGTTAGCAAGCATAGAAATATCATAATAATGAACTAATATTATCACATAATGTGCTGCATTATGCTGCATAGTTTGCTTTTTCTTGTTGCACAATTCAGTCAACACTGCTGCATAATTTGACCCATGCTTCAGACTTAATTTTCTGACAAGCAAAGTCCTTCCCCTGATTCATTCCCTGTGAATAATTAATTTGCTGTTTTTGAAAGATAAAGAATCATAGGCTTTGCCACTGTTACGTTGGTTTTGGGTCCCCAGAGCACATCAGGTTTCTGCAGGTCTCCACTGCTTCAATGGGGGGACCATGATGTATGGTCATTTAATGTTAGCTGTAGATGATGGATCCCTGAACAGTGTCATGAATGTGCATGTTTGTATTGTACTGAGGGGATTACCAGGTAATTGTTCACGCAGCTCTGATGGATGTCACATGCGGTTTTTCTGAGTCCCCAGATAGATGATGCACCTGGGTGTTCTCTCTTGTAATGCCAGTCACCGGTGTATTCAACTGTGTAGCCTTGGACCGTGTCATGTATGTGCATGTAACTTGCATGATCGCGGTAACTATTAGGGGCAATAATACGTGTCTCTCGGACCTCTTTCAAGTGCTCGCTGTCCTTTTTCCCCAGCACCCGAATCCCCTGATCCTTCGTACTACTAGGTGCTCATTAAGCGAATGCAGGACGTTCATTACAGCCACCTCAAACTCTAGATCTAACAGCATCAGCCACAGTTTAGACCGATTGACACAGTCAAAAGCTGTTGACAAATCCTTGAGGGCCAGCTACAGCAGACAGCGATTGGTGGTGGTATACTTGCCAAAAATCTAATTTAGATTTAACCACTGCTCTTCTGTTCCCAGCCCCTGGCGGAAACCGAACTGTAAGGGGCACAAGATGTTAGAATGATTTGTCCAGGTTTTCAAATGGTTGAAAATCAACCGCCCCATGATTTTAACAGAACTATCAATGAGAGATAGGGAAATAGCATCATACGGTCCCCTTTCTTAAAAATGGGCACATTTGTTGAGGAAGCCCATGAACGTGGGATCCTGCTACATAAAGGGACCCCACATATCAGTGTTGCATTTAATAAGATTCCTAGGGATTCCGTCCAGCCCTGGAGATTTTCTAATCGGGCTTTGCCTAATTACCAAAGGGATTTCCTGAAGGGTGACATGCATAGTTGCAGAATAGGACAATTTGTCCTTTAACAAGTCCCTCAAACTCCTCGGGTCTGATACTAGCGAAACATGAAATAACTAGGAACTGGAAATCAGCAAGGGGCGCAAACGTAACTACTTGGAGGGCGGAGCTCCTAAAATGAGAAGAGTGTGAGGGAAGAATTCTGATGAGGGAAGCAAAGAGGGGACTAAGACACATTGACATAGCTAAAGCTGGGAGACCCTTATACATGACCTAATACACATGGACCAGGAGAATCAGGAAGTGGAGGAGGAAGACGAATAGAGCATGGTATAATTCCATGGACACATCGCTATGGCAGAGATTGGCCCTACAGGTACTACTAGAACTAAATCACATAGGTGCAGGTATCGAACCAATACTATATATCACTTGCCATCATCTACTGTGCCACTGCATTCAAGCTATCCTGGCTGAAGAGGGGTAAAACCTCGAAACCGGTCCAAGGATGCTTGTTACCCATCCAGGGAGGACCTGGCTTGGCAGTTCGGGCTGGACTGTTCCCATGAGGCACAGGGCCAAGACTGATTTGCATATGGCCAGGTCTAAACTGGAGTGGCATGGTGAGTAAAAGAATGATGAATTGTACCTAGATCTCTTGACGGGGTTGAATGTTTTGATTGGTTCTGCATTCCGTCCATCAATTGTGTGTCTTTTGCTTTCTCACCCTAAGTGTGCCGGGTATGCCCAGACGTGGATCCCGGGCTCACTGTGCCACTGGATTCAAGCTATCCTGGCTGAAGAGGGGTGAAAACCCGAAACCGGTCCTAGGATGCTTGTTTCCGGTTCAGGGAGGACTTGGCATGGCAGTTCGGGCTGGACTGTTCCCATGAGGCACAGGGCCAAGACTGATTTGCATATGGCCAGGTCTAAACTGGAGTGGCATGGTGAGTAAAAGAATGATGAATTGTACCTAGATCTCTTGACGGGGTTGAATGTTTTGATTGGTTCTGCATTCCGTCCATCAATTGTGTGTCTTTTGCTTTCTCACCCTAAGTGTGCCGGGTATGCCCAGACATGGATCCCGGGCTCACTGTGCCACTGGATTCAAGCTATCCTGGCTGAAGAGGGGTGAAACCCCAAAACCAGTCCTAGGATGCCTGTTCCCGGTCCAGGGAGGACCTGGCTTGGCGTTCAGGCTGGACTGTTCCCATGAGGCACAGGGCCAAGACTGATTTGCATATGGCCAGGTCTAAACTGGGGTCGGATGGTGAGCAAAATAATGATGGATTTAACCCAGTTCTCTTGACTGGGAGTGAATGTTTTGATTTGTTCAGCATTCCGTCCATCAATTGTGTATCTACTAGTTGGCAGATATGTGCAGACCCATGAGTTCTATGTACGTCCATCAATGTTGCTGTGAAGCCCTCGCGGGGAGAAGGGGAGGGATGTTGGGTGTTATACTGTTTTAGCTTGTAGATTGATTGAACAGCCTGGACAATATTTACAGTATAGAATCCTGTAAAGCTCACGTTAACAGATCAAACTACATTATTCAAATGTACTGATATTATCATAAATGCTCAATAAAATGTGTCTTGAAAGAAGAAAAAAAACAAGTCCCTCAAACTCTCTTTATCCACCAAATGGTATATGGTTCTGAAATGATTTGCCAAATGATTGCCTGGAGCATTGCAATTCAATGGGGGGTTTGGTGGATCAACCCTTTGCCTAATCTTATTAACCAGCTCTCAGAATGATTTACTGTTCTTAGTAAGATCCAAACTTTCCAAGAGCTCCTAATCCATACTGATGGAGCAAGGTTTCATACGTAAAGAAACTTGCTTGGATACAATCCTCTCGAAATAACATGTAATTTATTAACCAACATGTTTTGTGAATACTAAAACTGCACTACACGACATTTCTAGTATCTAGGGGAAGCTTTCCTATGTGCTTTTAGTAACAGTAACTCGAGTGTCTTAACATGGCCGCCGAAAACGTGGGAACTCTTTTGCGCATGCGTCTGCCCCATCTACGTGGTGTGACGTATCTATCGCTTTTGGTGGGAATTCTTGCAGCTGCGCACTAGTATTAAAGATGGCAGCTTCATGTCTCACATATTAATGCACATGCTCCTGCTCTAACTAAACCTTGTATGTTCTGCTTAACTCTTAATGATAGTTAAATTTAAGTAATGGGTTAGAGTAGAAAAAAGTGGTATACAGTGCATTCATTTATTATTGCATTTTAACAGTGTCTCTCTTTGACTTTATTAATAGCTCGTATTTGGGGCTGAAGGGTGATTGAAACGCCATATTGAATTCTCTCTGCGCATGTGCCGGGAGCACTGAGAGTCCTCGAGCAGTGGCATTGAACCCATCCCAAAGACCATCTTGCCTGCGATGTGCCTGGGAAAATGACCCTATGACAGGAAAACGGTAGACAACTTGCAAATTTGTTTTAACATTGTATATTAAAATGAAATAATATTGCTGGGTGGAATAAAATCATGGGAAAATAAATTATGGGCGGGAACATTGATCAACGAAATGATCTCATACTGGTATGGTGTGATGACCTCTCCTCGCACTCTGACCAATCAAATAAAGGAATATACAAATTTGCAACATAGAGGGGTGGTACATTGCCCTGGAAATGGTATAACTAAGGTAGGCTCAGTCAGTTAGATTGTCGGATTTGTCACAGACCTGTCACTGACCCAACGTATGCTGAAGGAGAAAAGAGAGCAGAGGGCTAGTCGAGCACTCTGACAGAAGAATCGGGGTTTTCTTTGAGGGAGGAGAATCGATTACTCAGTCGGGGTCCGAGTGTAGCCAGAGAGGGCGTGATGCTGGTGTTGCACTTAGCTGAGCTTACCTGTCCTGATCTGCACCTGTTCTATCCTGTTGGCACCTGATTAGTCGGGAGCCCTGCTTCTTCTTGTCCCAGCCCATGGCCAGGGTTGATCCTCGCACCATTCTAGGTAAATATAATCCGTTTGGTATGTCCTTGTACCGTTTTCCCCTTTCCACCCTTCCCAGGTACCAATGTCTAAAATTTCATTTTGAAAGTCTTGCAAAGTTATTGCTTTAATAATTATTTTCTTTCTTGAAAAGTCATTAACTTTATTATTTTAGCTGTTGACTCATAAAATATTGCATAGATAAAGTGTTTAAACCGAACCAAAGGTTGTGGTTTTTTATGAAGATAAATGTTATTATCTACCTATTATTCTACCTCCCTGGATCCCTAGGACTTAGAGTACAGGTGACAAGGATTTGATAAGTCATGGTGTACAGGTATAAGTCCTAAAGTGAATCAAATTCTGATAGGCAGGAAGTTAAGCTGGATTATCGGTTCAAGGTGTGAATGTTTATGGGCCCAGGTGAGTATGGTAAACTGAGCCTGTAATCCCGCGCCATCAGCATTTCCTTGGTAGCAGAGGATGGTTTTAAGAATGGAGCACTAGGGGTAACTATTTGTTTCTTCCTGATAAGGAGGCAGATTTTTCATTAATAAATCCTCAAGGTAATCATCTTCTAAATCACCACTACTAGTCATCCATTTTTTTGTTTTCTCAGTACTTTTACTTCTTGGCGGTTCTTCTGTGGTCAATATAGGATATAATCCTTCCACTAACATGGGCTGTCTCCATTGTTTGATCTGCTTATCTCTCAGGGAAATCTGGAATAAAATAAACTAAAATTTCTGTCAAATCTTGGTCTGTCTCGCTCAAAAGCCTCTGTCTACCACTTTTCCAATGCTTCATATTACGTAAACCTTGGTCTGGGGTCTAATTCATTCATTCAAGTTCATAAATTGTGCAAAATGCTCCCATTAAAGGTACCATATTCTGGAAATGCCAATATACCAACGTTCTTTGTGTACTCCTAGTTTTCTAACCATACACAAGTATGGTAGCCCCTTTCTATCATCATGTATAATGCAGGCGTTTTCGTTGGTGGGATAATTATACCTCTGTAGTCTTAATGATTTTATCCTTTTTAAAATAATTCCTAATTTTCTGTAAAAATGAAATTTTTCTCTTTTCTCTGTACATGATATAGGGTCTTCCTCTAATTTGCTGTTCTTGGGCAAAACCTAGGTATCTCCTATCAGGGCGATTTCCTATAAATGCTGGATGTAGATGCCACATGTAATTACTGCTCTATTTAATACTGAATTTCAATTATTGCAATTTACTCAATTGTTCACTTAAATGCTTCTCCAATACCAGCGCATCTCTTACTTTCAATGACCAATCAACATTACATTTTCAAATAAATTTAACCAATGGTTGCGCAGCTTTTCCTGTGAGATGAGTTTTCACGCTTTGTATTCACTCCTCCTTTACAATATTACCTCAGCTACGCACCCGCTGTCTCAACCAATCCCAGACTGGCTCTTTGTGATATCAGTGCAGCATCTGCGACTGACCCCTTCTTTGCAAGGTAATACGATAATCCAATTTCTTTTCAATTTAAATGCATGATTCATTAATTAACAACATAGAAACATTTGCTACTGTGCCTGATTGACTAACTTCAAAGAAAAGACAATTTATGTCATTGCGAGTAAATCCCTTCCATTTACCCTTCACACACTTCAGCTTACTCTTCACTGAGCATCCAAAAACCTGTTACTCGTTCAGACTCAGGGCCGGACTGGGAAGCAAAATCGGCCCTGGCAGAGTGCTCGGCCGCACCCACCCCCTCCTGGGAGGGGGGGTCGCCGAGTTCTTTGCCAGGCCGTTTTCGGCCGATTTTGTTACAGGGCCGATTTTGCAGCTATGCTGCAAAAACGACCCTGTAACAAAATCGGCCCCCCAGGGGCCCTAAACCGGCCCCACCGGTGCGGTGCACCGGGGTATTGTCCGGTACCCGCTACGGCCAACCCGGGCCTGTTCATACTTACCCTTCCTAGGTGATATAAGACCAAAGTTTTACCAACGAACTTCTTTGCTATCACTTATTCTCACTTTTACACGAAAAAAAATAATCCGCAGTCAGTGCTTCAAGTTCTCCCTAACTAGCTGCACTTACTTCATCAGACAAGTAACCTCACTGCAATGTGGCTTCTATTTACCACCCGCTATACAATATCCCTGGGGAATTCCAGATAACAAATAACAATACAAACAGGTTTTGTTTAATACATAAAATCAATACAAAATCAATATAAATCAATACACAACCAACTACCTATTTTAACTAATCCTGCGCCATCAAGGGCAATCTTCCTCAATCTCACTGTGTTTTTATAGATCTTACTACTTCAAGCACAATGGTGGGATCTATCGGGTGGTAGAAAGGGCCTTCCTTAATCTGCGATTTGCTACAGAGCAATGACTAGCAAAGCAGTGAGGATTCTGTTGTCTGCTCCTATCCGATTGTAAAAGAATCTACCTGATTTTTAGGCTTAGAGTTTCATAGTAGCCTAGTATTTCATGCATGCCTGCTGCAGCATCCATCAGAAATTGGTACGAGGGAAGACAAGTCGGAAAGAGAACAACTGTTGTCATGTATGGATTCCCAGCTTCAAGCTGACTCGCTCTCTGATCATGGGGACCTAAATTATTGATCTACATTTTATTTAATCAGCCAAGCAAAAGGAGTATTGTAGCTTGAAGCATAATTCTGCTGTCTAATGGCTCAGACTGTGCAGTCTACTGCTAAATTGAAAATATACAGACGCAACCTTCCTGTATAAGTACTTGTTTTAGCTAGGCTGTGATACAGTCCATATGAGGCGTGCATTACATGCAGAACACTTGTAAGCAGTGACACCGTTTTTGAAGAAAGCTTAAGAGTGAGGAAGGAGAAGTAAAGACAAAAGAAAGAGTGCGTGACTCAGATTGTGAGTAGAGCTTAATGTTAATGCACTATGCATGAACTACTACAGTTAACCAAATGAACCCAAGTGAATTCTTCACGAGCTGGCTCCAAAAGTTTCAATCCAAATGACTCTGCAATTCTCTTTTATGCGATGTTTAAGCCAAAGGATTATTGAAAGCTGAAGGATACTTCTGCAATCTAATTGGAAAGTCTGTGCATTCTGTCTCCCCTGAGGGATAGCTCTGCTGCCTACAGACATCATACGTGGGGTTGATTTAATCTGAAGAATGCCTCTGCAGTCTAACCCCAAAAACTGTACATTTTATTTAACCTGTGAGACATTTCTGCTGTGTAAAATCTGGTACAATATTTGCGACACCTGATGGGAGAGTGCGCGGATGTCCTTTGTTTTATTCATATGTTTACTGTGTTTTGGTAAGCACTGCATTATTATGGCCTCTACAATAGGAAACCAAGCACAAATACCAAGGTGACATTTATGGCTAATCTATTATATATAAAGCATTAAGGGACTCATTACGATGTCGGCCCGGAAGCATTCCAACTGATTCCTTGTTGGAATCGATTGAATCGATTGTAATCGGTCCGACTGATCGATTACGATGCTTCGAAGCACCTTTCGGTCAGACTCCCATTGATTTCAATGAGAGCCCATGTTCTGACTGACAACACAGGCTCCCATTGAAAAAAGGGGTGGTTGCAGAAAACCTTGCACCATGTCGCAGGCACCCCATGATGCCTGCCACACTGTGCATGGTTGTAAAGAAGGGTACCAGAGGAACCCCCCAGGTCCCCAACCAGAGGCCTCTGGGTGTAGGTGGGTCTGCTACAGGCCCCGAAAATCAGTTTTTAACAGCTGTTTCGTGTCGGGCAGATCAATTCAGAAATGCTGTCCGAATCCGACATCGTAATATGCAGGCGGAAACACGGTCCATAGAGATGTACGATTTGGATTCAACTGACTCAGAGTCTCTCAATGCCGGTTGGAACCGAGTCGGAAAGACCAACCAGTCGACTTCTATCGTAATTGGTCGGTCGAAAACGTTTCAGAGTCAGTCGGAAACATGGGTTCCAACACAGGTTAGAAAAATCTGAATGCCGTTCGTAACCTTTCTGACCAACATAGTAATGAGGCCCTAAGTGTGCAACCATAGGGCTTCTTCCGTAATATGAAAGCATTCCCCCTTCCAGACTTCATGCCTTTCTCTCAGTCAAAATTTATTCTTGGGTGTTTCCACCTTTTACAATAAGTATTTAGTGACACAGTTACCTGCTTTGTCTGCCAACATCATTACTCCTTAGCCACAACATGCAACTTTTGTCTTATGGTCTGTTCACGCTGACCGATCACCAGTGATAACTGACCACTCATCAAGACAATGAGCTGGTCATACTTTCCTGGATCGGATGCCTCTACCTTTCTATCTTATCTTAATGTTGAATACAGGTTTTTTATTAACCTTTTTTCCTTCTGCCAAGTTCAATATTATCACTAACATCTTACTTAGAATTTTTACATCAACATTCAGCATCAAGAGTGACTGATACAATGAAATCAACCATCTATTAGGGAAGACTTATTGAAAACATAAATTAATTATTTTGAAGAGAATTAGGGGTCGGTAGATTTGCACCAAACCCTTTGGGAGGCCTATAATCAGAGGTCAGAGAATCTCCTTAATATCTGCTCATAAAATAGAAAAAACAAGGCAGCTCACAGTAGTAGAAGAGGAGATTAGAAAACCAGAATCAGACCTACTGTCGTCAGATACCCCAGAAGGTGTAACATAGGTTACAGATTAAGCAGTAGGAGTACAGAGATATAGCAGGGGGAACAAGCCAGAGCATATCACCTTGCGACCTTACACTGACTCTACGACACTAGCTGGCATGGCTAGAGAGACAAGAGCAAGCTCCTAGATAGGTGTTCAAAATCACTTCAGAAACGGGGGAACGAATGAAAGACCGACAGGGAATAGCGGACGCCTTCGCAGCCTACTATCGACAACTGTACACGTCGTCAACAGAGATTACCCAGATAGAGGCGCAGTACCTGCTATCCACTCTTAATGTACCCTCCCTCGAAAAGGCAGATAGACACAGTTTAGAACCAGAGCTTACAGAAAACAAAGTGACACAGGCAATTAGTGCATTGAAAACTGGAAAAGCAATGGGCCCCCAACGGCCTGCCGATTGAACTATGTTAGGTAACAGCTTCCACAACAGCTCCGTATTTATTCCAAATGTTTCAGGAGAGTGTCAAAGTGGGAACGCTGCCAAAGAGCCAGAGGCTGGCCAATATTGTAGTAATCTATAAAGATGGAAAAGCACCAGACGACTGCACGTCATGCAGACCGATATCTCTGCTTAATGCAAAAGAAAAGACATTAGCGAAAAGTCTGGTGACCCGTCTGGCTCTGCTGATGCATAAGTTGGTTCACCTAGACCAATCAGGATTCATGCCAGGTAGAAATACCCCACTCAACCTACAACGCCTCCATGGAGTGCTGGAAAGAGCCAAGAGCATTAGGGAAGAGGCGTTTGTAATGTCCCTGGACGCTAGGAAGGCTTTTGACATGACAGAATGGCCCTTTTTATTCGTGGTCCTAGCGAGATTAGGCTTTGGGGATACATTCTTGGCAGGCTCCTGTTCTCCAAGCCCCTGGCACAAGTGACGGTGAACGGGAGATGATCAACCGTTTTTAAACTCCACAGAGGCACTAGGCAGGGTTGCCCCTTGTCCCCGTTGATATTTGCCTTGGTGTTGGATACAGGGTGACCCACTTGTCAGAGGACTTAAGTAGACAGTTGATTGGGATGATAGAATGTACCTCTTTGAAGATAATATTCTCCTCTATCTGGCCAAACCTTACTCTTCCCGACACAGTGTGCTTCACATATTCGCCTTATACCAAAAATACTCAGGATACACTATAAACTGGATAAATTGGTGATATATGTTCTCTGAGGCGCACATCCGAGTCTCCCAAGAACCTGTACAGCCCTTGTGGTGACAGAAAGATTTAGATACGTGTGAATCTATGTAACTAAAGACCCAACAGCATTCCACAAACTAAATTTAGACCCCCCACTACGCAGTCTGCAAGAAGATGTGCAACATTCGAGAACATTACCTTTGTCACTGTTGGGCAAGGCTGCCCTATATAGGATGATGCCACTTTCCCAATGTGTATATATATTGCAAAACACACCATAACTGGTTCCTTTAGGGTACTTTAAAGTGGTTGAAGCAGAGATATGGATACTCCTCTGGGATGGGAAAAATCAGTAGATTACATTAAATAAATTTACCGGGAGTTGGTACGATGGAAGGATTGCGCTCTCAGCAATACAATTTTACTGCTGGGCAGCGCAACTCATAGTAATTAATCAATGGGTCCAGGTAGCCCAAGGTGCGCCAAACTACAATATGGATAGACATGACATGAGACCAGGAGCCTACCTTAGGGCCATTTATGGCGGGAAACAGGCGGCACCACTTATCACCCCAACATCAACTACGGTTAATATATGGCACACAGCATCAACAGCGCTGGGGTGGAAAGATAAGATAACTCTAGCTATGCCATTATGGGACACAAGAGGCCTGGGACTACTGGGGAGCCAACAGGGCTTCAACAAATGGGACCTATGAGTGGGGGTGGGGGTGGGGGGGGTAGATTAGACCCTTTGCTGACCTTCAAACAGACTACGAGTTGGCTCCCACAGAGACCTTGCGATACCTCCAAGTACGACACGCACTGCAACAAGCCATCCGGAGAGACGCAGATCTCCCAGCCTCTTCCCCTTTGAACGATAGGCTCTTCGATGTCTATTTAAATGAGAAGGCAATTTCATTAACTTACCGGAAGATATTAGGTCATTCCCAGCGAACACTTGAGATATTGCGAACCAGTTGTGAGGAGGACGTGGGTAAGGTGGATGAAGAGTATTGGCTGGAGAGAAATCTCTGGTTTCCAGTAACCATTTTTCTAGATCAGTTTCAAGGACTTTCATACAACAACCCTTAACTGATGAAGTATCCAAACCTCCTTGAATATATTATTTTTCTTTTTAGAGCTTCCATACTAATTGTAATATGTTTTGCTTTTTTGTTTTACTGATAATATGTACTCTATGATTTTTGTAATTCCACTACTGTTAGACACGGGCTCCCCGGCTAGCCAAGGCTCAGTCAGAGATCACCATGTCTAAGGTCAGAGCAAGGGAGTTACACACTAAAATAACCCCTGCTCACCCTCTAGGTAACGTGACGCGAGCAGCAAGGCTAATCTCGGAGGCGATGTGTAAAGCGTTTGCGCGCGCACCCAGCAACAACACCCAAGGCCCACCACAAAGGAAACTCCACACAAGGTTATATAAAAAATAGCCTTTGTATTATAGCAAAAACACATTAGATAACACACACACTTTACAATGTGCCAACAGCCACGGGCAGAATTTACAGGGGATTATGTACAGGACAGGGCCACATGGACCACTGTCAGGCGTAGGCACTTTTTAGAAATAATACTTGTAGGTATAACACTTAGCATATAAACATATAATGACTGTAGCACCAAAATAGTAAATGTAGCACACAACCAGTAATCACTGGTAAGGGTAAATACCTCCTACGCAACCCAAAACACTGTAGGAAAATCACGCAGGGAACTAGGACCTTATAATCAGGACCTATAGAAGGAAAACCATCACCTAAGCAGATCACTTTTAGCAAAGGGAAGGAAACCTAAACAATCACCTAAGCAGGTCACATTTAGCAAAGGTAATACATAAACAATCCTCTAAGGAGGTCACTTTTAGCAAATTGGAAGGAACATAAAATAATCACTTAAGCAGGTCACTTTTAGCAAAGGTAATAAACCAAAAACAATCCTCTAAGCAGGTCACTTTTAGCAAAGGGAATAAAACATAAACAATCACCTAAGCAAGTCACATTTAGCAAAGGTAATAAGACATCAACAATCCTCTAAGCAGGTCACTTTTAGCAAAGGGGATAAAACATGAACAGATTGCACATGAGGCATTAAAACACATTCAGAAGTGCAGGTAGAACATTGGCGCAGGAATCACATAAGCAAGTAAATCACAATGCGCAGGGTGCACATAGCACAACACTAGAACTGTCCCCCAGGCCAACTGGCCTCGCAAGGGCTGAAATGCCCTGAGTACAAATGTCAGGGAGGCTGCACAGGCAGCCAAGAACACAAGCCTAAACGTAGCAACTGTCCACTAAGTGCTGGACAGTTGTAAATAATGATAGGCAATGTTGGAGCCTCGTGGGCTCAAGAGCAATGGTGAGGGCAACACAGCGTGGGAGCCACGGGGCTCTGACCAACTGCCTGTGTCCCCCAAGAGCCTCTCAGGACTCGCAAAGCAGATATGGCACTCGGAGCCTCTCTGGGGCTCTAAACACTGAGGGGCTGGGAGCCTCGTGGGCTCTAAAGAACAAATGCCCCCTCGAGCCTTGGGGCTCCAAGAAATGCCAAGAGCCTCTCTGGGCTCTAAAAGCAAATGCGGGGTCTTTGGAGTCCCGCTGCTAGGGACTCAGGAATAATCACAAATGCCCCCAAGAGTGTCGGAGCGGCCCGCTGCCAAACGGGGCCGCTCTCAATAACCAGACCCTGTCCCCGCACTCACCGGGACCTCGCTCGTGCTGCGGGGGCAGGAACACCGCCGGCTCTCCTCGCGCTGCTCCTCTCCTTCAGCGGGGCCCGGCAACCCTCCGCTCTGGCGGCAGGACAGCAGTGCGGCACCAGCGGAGATCTCAGGCAGACCGGGGCTCTCCCTCGCTCATGGGAGCCCCGGTCAGGACGTCACTACCTCGGTCCGGGGTCAGGCTGGGCTCCTCGCTCTGCGGCAGCAGGGCGGGACTTCCGGGTTGCTTGTCTTGGGGCTGCGCTGCAATTCGCTGGCCGGCCCAACACTTCCGGTTCGTCGCAGGCAGCGCTGCGGCCCGGCGGGGGCTGCACACACTCCTGGGCTGCGGCGGTGATTGTCGAAGAGCAATGCCGGGTGGGCACCGGCTTTAATTAAATTGTAAAGCGAGGTGGGCACTCGTAATTAAATAACGAATGCAGCAGAATTCACCAAATGCCGGGTGGGCACCGGCTGGGCAACAAAAAGCGCTCTCAAGCGCAATAAGCAAAATAAAGCGCTTTCCAGCGCTAGAGGCAATCCACAGCGCTCCCAGGCGCTTAAGGGTTAAAGGTAAAGCGCTCTCAGCGCTAAAAGTAAAAGCAAAGCTCCAGCGAGGTCTGGAGGCAGGCAGGGGGGGCAAGGCTGGGCCCAGAGCCAGCTCACTGGGTCTCTAGGCAGGGAGACAATCCAAGTGGCGGTCCTCCTGGCCTCAGCAACAGCAGCAGCCCCCTCAGCTAGGATCCAAAAGCAAAACAAATTGTATGGGGACACAGCCCCTTCTTATACCACTAAATCCTTTGTCTGTAGGTGCAGGGTGGGGGAGAAACCAGTCGCAGCTGGTTTTGGAGCACCCTTGATGGCTTGGTAGTTCGGACTGGACTGTTCCCATGAGGCACAGGGTCAGAGCTGATTTGCATATAGCCAGTGTCTAACCCAGGGTGGTGTGGAGTGAAAAAAAACGATGGATTTAGACCCAGATCCTTGTACTGGGGTGAATGTATGACATTGCTCTACATTCTGTCCATCAACTGTGTTTTTTGCAATTTTCACCCCAAGTGTGCAGGGGATGCTCAGACGTGAGTCCCAGGCTCTCCACACCACTGGAGTCAAGCTATCCAGGCTGATGAAGGCTGATAGCCAGAAACCGGTCTTTGGATGCTTGATTCCGTTCTGGGAAAGACATGGCTTGGTAGTTCGGACTGGACTGTTCCCATGAGGCACAGGGTAAGAGCTGATTTGCATATAGCCAGTGTCTAACCCAGGGTGGTGTGGTGTGCAAAAAAACGATGGATTTTGGCCCAGATCCTTTTACTGGGGTGAATGTATGACATTGCTCTACATTCTGTCCATTAACTGTGATTTTTGCAATTTTCACCCCGAGTGTGCTGGGGATGCTCAGACGTGAGTCCCAGTCTCTCCACACCAATGGAGTCAAGCTATCCAGGCTGATAGCCAGAAACCGGTCCTTGGATGCTTGATTCCGGTCTGGGAAAGACATGGCTTGGTAGTTCGGACTGGACTGTTCCCATGAGGCACAGGGACAGAGCTGATTTGCATATAGCCAGTGTCTAACCCAGGGTGGTGTGGAGTGCAAAAAAACGATGGATTTCGGCCCAGATCCTTGTACTGGGGTGAATGTATGACATTGCTCTACATTCTGTCCATCAACTGTGTTTTTTGCAATTTTCACCCCGAGTGTGCTGGGGATGCTCAGACGTGAGTCTCAGGCTCTCCACACCACTGGAGTCAAGCTATCCAGGCTGATGAAGGCTGATAGCCAGAAACCGGTCCTTGGATGCTTGATTCCGGTCTGGGAAAGACATGGCTTGGTAGTTCGGACTGGACTGTTCCCATGAGGCACAGGGTCAGAGCTGATTTGCATATAGCCAGTGTCTAACCCAGGGTGGTGTGGAGTGCAAAAAAACTATGGATTTAGGCCCAGATCCTTGTACTGGGGTGAATGTATGACATTGCTCTACATTCTGTCCATCAACTGTGTTTTTTGCAATTTTCACCCCGAGTGTGCTGGGGATGCTCAGACGTGAGACCCAGGCTCTCCACACCACTGGAGTCAAGCTATCCAGGCTGATGAAGGCTGATAGCCAGAAACCGGTCCTTGGATGCTTGATTCCGGTCTGGGAAAGACATGGCTTGGTAGTTCGGACTGGACTGTTCCCATGAGGCACAGGGTCAGAGCTGATTTGCATATAGCCAGTGTCTAACCCAGGGTGGTGTGGAGTGCAAAAAAACGATGGCTTTAGGCCCAGATCCTTGTATTGGGTTGAATGTATGACATTGCTCTACATTCTGTCCATCAACTGTGTTTTTTGCAATTTTCAACCACCCCTTTCATTCACTGGGGAGGCTAGGGTCATCAGTCGTCATCAATCGCACTACAGGGGGCGGAGCCAGCATTTTGTGGGGAAAGTCCAGCCCCATCAGGAACCAGGTGCACTCCTCCCCAGCCATCAACATGCTATTCTCACACTCACCACCGGGCAGACCCATCCAGCCTTCCTGGAGCCAGGCTCACCAGCCAGCTCCAGCCAATCACACGCCAGGCATATTTTATACTAATATGTCAACTCCTAGAAGTGGCACTTCCGCACAAGACACACTCATGCCACATACATCATTGTGAAGCATTCACTCTCACGAGTTCGCACATACCAAATTCGAGCCTGCACTCCCCACGCATCAGGAACTACCAGGGACACACACATTCCCCATGCATTCCTATGGGAGAGCAGGCCAGCCTAACTACATGCATGCACTTTACTCTGGGACACAGGGAAAAAGTGCACAGAGACCAAAAATCACTAACACAGATCATTGATTGAAAGCAAAAAGATTAGGGGTGAACCTGCCAGAAGGGCCAAGTCCAACATAACCCCCTTCCAGCCAAAACGCAGGGCAGACCAATCACCACCCTGATGGACTTCCCTGCTTGGGGCGATAAAACACGGACGAGGGCCCGCAACTGCAGGGACACCCTCCTGTTTTACGCCACGGTGAACCCCTGGGGTTCTTTCTAAAACTACTGTAGGGACTAACTGGGCTACCCCACTGGTACTCTCCAGCTGCCCTCGGCCAGGACCAGGCCCTAGGCCACCCAGGTGCCACTGGTTCCTGCCTACTCACAAAGTGGGGGGTAGTAACCCCTGGCACATAATAGCCCTTCTCCACTCTTCCTGCCTACAAGACAGGGCTAGACTTCCACTGCTTCTCCAGCCTAGGGTCTACAACCTTAGGTGGACCAGGAGTCTCCGGGAAGGCTCTCCACCCCCTACCTCTTCTCCTGGGATTCCTCCTCCTCCTGCGAGGGGTACCCTCAAAACACCATTCTCCCAACCTAAGGTTTAACCCCTCAGGTGGTACCGGGGTCAGAGGTGGGCTCTCCCACCCTCTGCACCCCCTTCCAGAGTCCTGCTCCCTCCCAACCGGGGTGGTACCTCTGGAGGAAGAACTGGTCAGGACACTGATTACAGTAGTCCCACCCTTCAGGTCAGGTTAATCCTGAACCTGGCCCTCCAACCTCCGGTCTAGAACCTTTGGTGGAACCAATGCCTGGCACTCCAGGACTTCTGGCGACTCACTCACTATTCCCCAATCACTCCTTTCGCTGGACTCCTGTACCCTCCCTACTGGAGCAGTACTGCCAGACTCTAACCATAGAAGCTCTGCTTACAGATGCTCCAGGTCCTCCGCACACTAGGAGGTCTCCCTCAAGTGAACTAACAGGTAAGCTTAGGTCCCCATCCTGGTGTTCCCTAAAGAAACCATCCAGGGTCTGAGGCAGGGCTTCGGGTGTCTGGGGACTCTCGGTCTCACACTCACTCCCGCTCCACTGAGACAGGCAGTAAGCTCCTACACCCTCCCCACTATACTGGGACCTAGCTGGGCTACTCTCACCCTCCTCCACCACGCTGGGCTGGAGGACACCTGACCCACTATTGTTGGAATCACTCACTAGTGACTCTAAAGAACCTCTCGCACTGTCCCAGCGCTCTACTTCATCTGCAAGCTCACAAAGATCAGACAACCCACACCCTAACAGGTGTTGGCGTAATCCTGGCGAACAACAACTGAGCAAGTACTCTTTTACAATCATGCTGAACAATTCGCCCCAATCACATTTCGTGGGACCCAGTACCCAATCAGACAGTGCCTTTCAACAGTCATCTTCAAAATCTTCCCAAGACTGGTGAGACGGTTTCCTAAGGTTCCTGAACCTCAACCTATACTCCTCTTCTCGGGATACAGGTACCATACTCGGGGAACTGGGAGTGGGACTGTCTACACTGAAATTTAAATAGCTGCCACCACTGGACTCACCCCTCCCTGGGGAATCCAGAAAATCATAACTCCACTCAGGGGATAACCTACCCTCTAGGGTTACCTTCTCCCTGAACAAGGCCCTTGCAGCCTCTAGCTTGGCATGCTCTAACCTGAGCTGTTCCATCGCTAGTTGGTGCTCCCTCTCTTCCTTCCTATCCAACCACTCTTCTGGGGACAGGGAAAGGGATGGGGCGCTGGTACTGACACTGGACCCAGCAAGGGACTCCCTACCTATGGGGTCCTCACTATCTGCTGGTGCCCGTTCACTGTCATCATCATCCAATTCACATTCTTCAGGACTCTCCACAGACTCACCACCCTCATGGCGTGCGGCCCGGGCCCTATCTCTCTCACTGTGCTCACGATCCCACTGATTCTTTTGCCATAGGATCAGGCTGTCCCTAAGCTGGGACTGAGTATCCGACTCACTCACCTCTATGCCTCCCTTTTCACAGAATCTGACCAGCTCTAACCTACTGTATCTAAAAAGACCACATAGATCAAAAGCAGGCTCCATTTTGGCGGACGTTCTCAAGAAAAGTTTGACACAGCGAACCTGGGGGTCTGAGCTTAACAGGAGTACACAATTAACAAAATTCAGCAAGATTCCTATCTCAGAGAACCTGCACTCCTCTGTCCAGTGTAACACACCACTCATTCACACCCCTCCCCCTGGGTAAGGCAGTTTCTATCACCCCTGATTTCTCAACCTGATCATAAGCGACACAGGTACCAATCTGGAAGCAGGGCGGGGAACAAGGTACTGGACAAAATTACAAAATTACACCTTTCAGGAGAAGCAATACTGAGACTTCACCTAAAAAACAATAACCCCCAAAATGTGGTTGTCTGAAAATGTGGAGTTTTGTAGTGCGGCCTGTCATCACTATGGTACAGCGCAAACGCAAGTCCAATCCGCACCGCTTGCCACCAATGTTAGACAGGGGCTCCCCGGCAGGCCAAGGCTCACGCCAAAGTCAGTCAGAGATCACCATGTCTAAGGTCAGGGCAAGGGAGTTACACACTAAGATAACCCCTGCTCACCCTCTAGGTAACGTGACGCGAGCAGCAAGGCTAATCTCGGAGGCGATGTGTAAAGCGTTTGCGCCCGCACCCAGCAACAACACCCAAGGCCTACCACAAAGGAAACTCCACACAAGGTTATATAAAAAAAGCCTTTGTATTATAGCAAAAACACATCAGATAACAAACACACTTTACAATGTGCCAACAGGCACGGGCAGAATTTACAGGGGATTATGTACAGGACAGGGCCACATGGACCACTGTCAGGGGTAGGCACTTTTTAGAAATAATACTTGTAGGTATAACACTTAGCACATAAACATATAATGACTGTAGCACCAAAATAGTAAATGTAGCACACATCCAGTAATCACTGGTAAGGGTAAATACCTCCTACGCAACCCTAAACACTGTATGAAAATCACGCAGGGAACTAGGACCTTATCATCAGGACCTAGAGAAGGAAAACCATCACCTAAGCAGGTCACTTTTAGCAAAGGGAAGGAAAGCTAAACAATCACCTAAGCAGGTCACATTTAGCAAAGGTAATACATAAACAATCCTCTAAGCAGGTCACTTTTAGCAAAGGGGAAGGAACATAAAATAATCACCTAAGCAGGTCACTTTTAGCAAAGGTAATAAAACATAAACAATCCTCTAAGCAGGTCACTTTTAGCAAAGGGGATAAAACATAAACAATCACCTAAGCAAGTCACATTTAGCAGAGGTAATAAGACATCAACAATCCTCTAAGCAGGTCACTTTTAGCAAAGGGGATAAAACATAAACACATTGCACATGAGGCATTAAACACATTCAGAGGTGCAGGTAGAACATTTGCGCAGGAATCACATAAGCAAGTAAATCACAATGCGCAGGGTGCACATAGCACAACACTAGAACTGTCCCCCAGGCCAACTGGCCCCGCAAGGGCTGAAATGCCCAGAGTCCAAATGTCAGGGAGGCTGCGCAGGCAGCCAAGAACACAAGCCTAAACGTAGCAACTGTCCACTAAGTGCTGGACAGTTATAAATAATGATGGGCAACGTTGGAGCCTCGTGGGCTCAAGAGCAATGGTGAGGGAAATACAGCGTAGGAGCCACTGGGCTCTGACTAACAGCCTGTGTCCCCCAGCAGTGCGGCACCAGCGGAGCTCTCAGGCAGACCGGGGCTTTCCCTCGCTGATGGGAGCCCCGGTCAGAACGTCACTACCTCGGTCCGGAGTCAGGCTGGGCTCTTCGCTCTACGGCGGCAGGGCGGGACTTCCGGGTTGCTTGTCTCGGGCTGCGTTGCAATTGGCCGGCCTGCCCAACACTTCCGGGTCGTCGCAGGCAGCGCGGCGGCCCGGCGGGGGCTGCACACACTCCTGGGCTGCGGCGGAGATTGTCGAAGGGCAATGCCGGGTGGGTACCGGCTTTAATTAGATTGTAAAGCGAGGGGGGCACTCATATTTAAATAACAAATGCAGCAGAATTCAGTAAATGCCGGGTGGGCACCGGCTGGGCAGCAAAAAGCACTCTCAAGCGCAATAAGCAAAATAAAGCGCTTTCCAGTGCTAGAGGCAATCCACAGCGCTCCCAGGCATTTAAGGGTTAAAGGTAAAGCACTCTCAGTGCTAAAGGTAAAAGCAAAGCTCCAGCGAGGTCTGGAGGCAGGCAGGGGGGGCAAGGCTGGGCCCAGAGCCAGCTCACTGGGTCTCCAGGCAGGGAGACAATCCAAGTGGCGGTCCTCCTGGCCCCAGCAACAGCAGCAGCCCCCTCAGCTAGGATCCAGAAGCAGAACAAATTGTATGGGGACACAGCCCCTTCTTATACCACTAAATCCTTTGTCTGTAGGTGCAGGGTGGGGGAGAAACCAGTCACAGCTGTTTTTGGAGCACCCTTGATGGCTCAACCACCCCTTTCATTCACTGGGGAGGCTAGGGTCGTCAGTTGTCATCAGTCGCACCACAGGGGGCGGAGCCAGCATTGTGTGGGGAAAGTCCAGCCCCATCAGGAACCAGGTGCACTCCTCCCCAGCCATCAACATGCTAATCTCACACTCACCACCGGGCAGACCCATCCAGCCTACCTGGAGCCAGGCTCACCAGCTCGCTCCAGCCAATCACACGCCAGGTATATTTTATACTAATATGCCAACTCCTATAAGTGGCACTTCCGCCCAAGACACACTCATGCCACATACCTTATTGTGAAGCATTCACTCTCACGAGTTCGCACATACCAAATTCGAGCCTGCACTCCCCACGCATCAGGAACTACCAGGGACACACACATTCCCCATGCATTCCTATGGGAGAGCAGGCCAGCCTAACTACATGCACGCACTTTACTCTGGGACACAGGGAAAAAGTGCGCAGAGACCAAAAATCACTAACACAGATCATAGATTAAAAGCAAAAAGATTAGGGGTGAACCTGCCAGAAGGGCCAAGTCCAACAACTACTGTTTATAATTATACTAATTTCATTACATGAGAAAGTGATTTTATTTTTTGCTCTCCCTATTTTCTTTTTTCCTCCCCTTCTCATCCTGTTTTCTACATATAATTGCAAAAATGTTTCTGGTCTAACTTAATATTGTGCAAATATCTTCAATATATTGTTATTATATCATATTGTGAACCTGCTATCTGTTGTTTCCCTTTTTCCTACTTGATAAAGGTAACTTTTAAAACTTAATAAAAAGTGACAGCCTCCTACGCAAGTGACATGGTGGACAAAACACATCTTTACCCAAGCCCCACAGCCCAAGTATGAGCCTGTAGATGGTGCACCCTTTCCCAGAGACCCTCAAGATCCAAATCCTCCCAATGGACCTACCCCCCAAGTCCCCACTTGCAGCATTTTTCTGCTTACAGGTTTCTCCATAGACTTCAGTAGTAGCATTTGAGGTTACCTTTGCAACCAGTACCTCTGAACACAGACACCCCAGGGTAGGTAACCCAAAACTGCTAGTGGTTTTGAGGACTTTGGCCCCTACTTACCTTAAGTCCAGAAAAACAGTCCTGATAAGTCATTTACAAGTGACCCTATGCAGTGTATGTTTTCTCCCATAGGATAACATTACCACGTTTGAGGTTCATGCCTCAAACCTGACAGCTGTATTTTCTAAGTGTCTGAAAATTGCTAACTCATAAAGTACTTACCTAATCTCATAGTTCTTGTTGTCTAAATACATATAGAAATCTTTTTAATTTTTCTAAATTGGTGTTGGATTTCCTTATTGAGTGTGTGCCATTTATTGACTCTGTGTGTGCAACACATACCTAACACTTTCCCTTTGATAGGCCCAAGGCTGCTCCACCACACTACCACCAAAATAAAGCCTATCGGGATTGCTAGAGCAATCCCCTATGCACTAATAGGGGATTCCTGGACTCTGCATAGTGCATCTCATTTTGGTATGCTATCTAGAGAGTTAGCTTCCTGCAAGGTGCAGCCCTATTGGCTCCCTTGGACTTTAGCTATGTCACTGCCAACCAATTGCATGGTTGCATTTGCTTTTCTGATCCTTGCTATAGTTTGCAGCCAGTTTCCTCCAGACACTGTTGTTTTCTGCCTCTTGATTCCATCTGTGCATTCCTTAGTCTACTCCGTATCATTCTACTGATGTTTGTTTGTCTTTTATACCCTTTTTTTGGTAATATCTTTCCTGGATGTGTTTGCTGCTTTCTGGAAGGTTCCAAGCTGGTCACTGCATCATCTGCTACTCGAACCGATAAGCCTTGTTTAAGTTGTTACATGTATTTTAAAATCAGATGGTATCCGTACTGACCTGCCCTGTGTCTTACAGCTCTTCACATCTAACCAAGAACCATACCATCAAAGCATAAGGTCTTTAGGAAATTTAAAGCTTTAAACTAAAATATTCAAAGTAAAATAAAAGACCAATCTTTTTTCCAACAATTCTAACTTTTCCGATGCATTACCATTGTTTTCTGAGGCTGAGTAAACATAGTCATATCTCACTTTTATTTAACAATGTTGTAAAGCAATAATTTGGGTTAAAATGCTTACAAGCTGTAAACTCAATTGGGGTTCAACCCCAATCAAGATGGCAAAATTCGAATGATGGAATCCTTTTTTTGACATGGTACTTCTTGACAGTTGTGGGTACTATGACTCACCCTGGTCTGAAAGAAGCTGGGGTCCATAAAATAAAAACAAATTATGAGGGTAGCAGAAATAAAGTGTATTATCCTTAGGCAGTGATAGCTTAGATGTAAGCGCCACCCTTGTACTCTAAGGATATCTCAAGAAGGGATATTACTCAGTAATATCACAAATCAACGGAAATGCATGATGCAAGACAATTAATTAATTTCAACTTCTCGGCGCAGCACTTAAAAAGTAGACATAGGGGTCACTCCATTCTGGGCCTCTTTTACAAGGAACTGACACATCTGCATAGATGCGTCAGTTTCCTTGCATCAGTGCCAAATGTCCTTGCGCCACCATGTATGCGCTGTATTTACAATACAGTGCTCCATGGCGCAAGGATTAACAGATGCGTCAGAAATTCTGACGCATCTGTTGGCACAAAAAAGACTCATTGCTGCAGTTGCTCATGAAAGTGACACAACTCCAGGACTGTGCCACAACAGATAGGCAAGTCCCATTCAAGAAGCCCTGCATCATTCCTTACGCCTGGTCCTAGCAGGCTTAGGGATTTTGACGCAGTGAAGGCGTAGAGTGAC